>NC_061800.1:41383283-42619949 GCF_021462225.1 Girardinichthys multiradiatus
TGTTATAAGACTGTTTTGCAATATGAATTATTCCTGATTGTGGTATTTTAACCTCACTGTGCATCATTGGCCAGTTGGAAATGGGCTAAATTGATCATATGGTGGAATCAGGCACAGAACATTTTTAGACTCACTAATGAGGCATGTGGTTTTATTTTACTACAGTGTTCGGATTAAAATAAATTGATTAACAATTCACATAAAGGCTGATCCATAAACGGTTGATCCACTCCTGTGTTGGCATTTCCTTTCAGTGTGACGTTGTGGTTTGTGTTCTCCACAGTGTGAGTATCAGTGTGCAACACGGGTGATCGGGTGATGGTCTTTCATCTTTAGTTTTCCTCCACACTGGTAAGCCTCAGCTGCGTCGCCCTTTTAAATACACGTCATTAATTGTGTACTTGATTTAAATAGGTAAGCTTTTTGAATGGATCTAACCAAGGTTTTCATCTTCTTGACGTTAAACAAACCTAAATGGATTTTTGAAGTTTGTAAAAATTAATGTGAAAATAAATAATGTCCTTGGGTAAAATTCCCAAAATGATTTTGTTGGTTAATAAAAGTCAAGGTGCCTGAGAACCTCTTTGCTACCCTACAAATGTGAAAATGGCAATATATAGACCTGTCTATTTATTCATCTATATCTTTATCCATCCATGTATCATCCACCTGTCCATCTTTAGCTGGGGTAGACATTTTTTCCAAAAGGAACACAGGAGCAACTACATGCACCTTCAGAAGTAAGGGTCTGGAAGGAGAACAGTTCTTTCCCCAAAGGTCTGTAGATTTCTACACTCAAAGGCCACATATTGGAGCTTAGGGTAACTGTGTGTTGCCTTTCGGTTCCTGAAAAGCTACATTTATGTCCCAGTCTAGTAAAAGATACAGATATGAACCTATTGTTCTAAAACCTAAGGTAAAATGTCTGAATGTGATCTTTTTTTCTTTAAGTAACAAAAAAAAAATGTATCTGCTTTTTTTAGATTTACCGTGTAAAGCAGTGTAAATATATTGTAAATAGTTTTTTTATTCTTTTATTATTTAAATCCATCCAGCAACATCCCTCCCTGCTGCAACACACCTAAACCAAATTGTTCAATTCCCTCATCAGCATTTATGCAGGTAGACAGAAGCCTGGCAACAAGCCATTTATTTGATTCAGATGTTCAGGTGTTGGAGAAGGGATGCATTTAAAGTTAGCTCGTAGGGACCGGACTGATTGTAGTACTGGGCACCTCTGATTTACACGAATAGAAAATTACCAAAGTTTTGCACTTTCCTATATTGAAGAAAAATGTATGTAATAAATATTTCCTTTAATCAGGTAGAAATATACCCCTAAACTGCACCACTAAAGGTAAAATTACACGTCTTTTCTGAAAGTGTCTGTTTGTGATTTAGGGCCTATTCACTGGCTTTTTGGATTTTTATTTGAAAAATATATTTGATACTCACCTTAAAATATTGTTTATATTAGCTGATATTTATTTACTGGATGTTTTACGCCGCTGTCTCTGTCAGGTCCCTCTTGGAAAAGAGGTTTTAATCTCAATGAGTTTTTCCTGGTTAAATAAAGGATAGCACTACAGTTGTCATTGCAACTGAAGGATAAAATACAACATCCTTTACTAAAAATTTAAACCGTGGTCGTATTGCTTCCAAGATCCTCGAACCTGTAGCCACACAATCATCTGTGTCCGTTATGAGTATCTACTGCAGTGAGACTCCATCCCACAGGCTGAATATCTTCTTGCCATGCAGAGTGTGTATTCATGACAGCTGTAAAATGACAACCAACAAATATTACAGTCCTTTTACAATATAATTAATGCACACTTTATTGGGATTAAGATATGTTGTGTCACCCTTACACATCCAGGCATTGTTAAAAACTCTCTTTTAGTATGAACTGGCATGGATGCATATACGATGATGCTAATGTAGCTACTCAAACAGAGAAACAGCAGCAGCTGCATCAAAGTACAAGATGTTTTTGGTTTTCAAAATAAAAGCTGCTTATTTGGGTTTATATCAGGGGACGGCTTGGGTGGGGGGATGATAGCGGGGCATAAGGAGGGGCTCACTCAGGGTGCTGATAATGCAAGAACCACCACTGTCTGGACAGGTCAGCGGACCAACACAGGACGGACATACAGGACAAAAAAAACATGCGCACACACACACACACACACACTCATGTCTTACTTGTGAGGACCTTGCACTAACACTTACTGACTTTCAGTTATTTCCATTCATTATCAACCTCTTCTGTGGCCTAACCCTGACCCTGCCCCTGAACCTAACCATTACCAGTACATAACTAACCCTAACCCTGGTCCCAAACCTGACCCCTAGCAAAACAGCAAGTATGGACCATGAAAATGCCCCCACTTTACAACAAACGGTGCTCACTTTGCTGGTGAGATACGAAAAATGGTCCTCACTCAGCTGCAAAAACATGAGCACACACACACACACACACACACACACCTTAGCACCATTTAAATCTAACCCAACATGGGTGTTTCTGAACTTTGAGATGAAATTAGAATACCTGGAGGAACACCCACACATGTACATCATGCAGACCCCCACAACCCACCCTGGCTGGGAGTCAGACCTTCATTCGTGTGAGGCCAGCTAGCCTCTGATCGACTGTTTAGCCTTGTGTGGGCCTAGATTTTCTTAAATAAAAAATCGAAATGTATCAAACTCATTTTCAGGAAGTTAAACTGTTCCTGTCTGACAGAAAATAGTATGAGAGATTAAAATCTTCTTTATTAAGTCTTCTCTATTACATACTCTGCGGCCTAAAATGTTTCTCAAACTCAGCAGTCACAATTTAACACATTAAACTGAAAAAACTGTTGCGTTGTTTAAAACAACCCATATAACACATGAAACCGGAACCAGAAACCAAGGAATTCCAGACTGTTTATTGATTAAAGCAGGTCATGTTATCTATGTGCTGGATGTATGGATGGATGGATGGATGGACTGATGGATGGATGGATGGATGGATGGATGGATGGATGGATGGATGGACTGATGGATGGATGGATGGATGGATGGATGGACAGAAGGATGGACGGATGGATGGATGGACTGATGGGTGGACGGACGGACGGACAGACAATGGATGTATGGATGGATGATGGATGGATGGACAGACAACAACACCAGGAGACTGTAAAACTTAAGGATCCAAACTGATGCTTCGCCCATTCTCTGATTCTCCTGCAGCTGTGTGAAGGCAGAGTGTGATGGGTCATGATATACAGGGGTTGGACAATGAAAGTGAAACACCTGGTTTTAGACCACAATAATTTATTAGTATGGTGTAGGGCCTCCTTTTGCGGCCAATACAGCATAAATTCGTCTTGGGAATGACATATACAAGTCCTGCACAGTGATCACAGGGATTTTAAGCCATTCTTCTTGCAGGATAGTGGCCAAGTCACTACGTGATACTGGTGGAGGAAAACGTTTCCTGACTCGCTCCTCCAAAACACCCCAAAGTGGCTCAATAATATTTAGATCTGGTGACTGTGCAGGCCATGGGAGATGTTCAACTTAACTTTCATGTTCATCAAACCAATCTTTCACCAGTCTTGCCGTGTGTATTGGTGCATTGTCATCCTGATACACGGCACCGCCTTCAGGATACAATGTTTGAACCATTGGATGCACATGGTCCTCAAGAATGGTTCGGTAGTCCTTGGCAGTGATGCGCCCATCTAGCACAAGTATTGGGCCAAGGGAATGCCATGATATGGCAGCCCAAACCATCACTGATCCACCCCCATGGTTCACTCTGGGCATGCAACAGTCTGGGTGGTACGCTTCTTTGGGGCTTCTCCACACCGTAACTCTCCCGGATGTGGAGAAAACATTAAAGGTGGACTCATCCGAGAACAATACATGTTTCACATTGTCCACAGCCCAAGATTTGTGCTCCTTGCACCATTGAAACCAACGTTTGGCATTGGCATGAGTGACCAAAGGTTTGACTATAGCAGCCCGGCCGTGTATATTGACCCTGTGGAGCTCCCGACGGACAGTTCTGGTGGAAACAGGAGAGTTGAGGTGCACATTTAATTCTGCTGTGATTTGGGCAGCCGTGGTTTTATGTTTTTTGGATACAATCCAGGTTAGCACCCGAACATCCCTTTTAGACAGTTTCCTCTTGCGTCCACAGTTAATCCTGTTGGATGTGGTTCGTCCTTCTTGGTGGTATGCTGACATTACCCTGGATACCGTGGCTCTTGATACATCACAAAGACTTCCTGTCTTGGTCACAGATGCGCCAGCAATACGTGCACCAACAATTTGTCCGCTTTTGAACTCTGGTATGCCATCCATAATGTTGTGTGCATTTCAATATTTTGAGCAAAACTGTGCTCTTACCCTGGTAATTGAACCTTCACACTCTGCTCTTACTGGTGCAATGTGCAATCAATGAAGACTGGCTACCAGGCTGGTCCAATTTAGCCATGAAACCTCCCACACTAAAATGACAGGTGTTTCAGTTTCATTGTCCAACCCCTGTATGTGTGTGTGTGTGTGTGTGTGTGTGTGTGTGTGTGTGTGAGATCAGATGTGTGTTGTAAATTCTGCTGCAGGGGAAGTGTCATTCCCAGGACCTCTCTGCATTCTTGCCACTGATCCCAGACCTGGTCTCTGGGCCTTTTTATTTATCTTTCCTCTCATCAAGCACCCCCCCCCACACACACACACACACACACACACACACCCACACACACACACACACACACACACACACACACACACACACACACACACACACACACACACCAACCACACTAGCGACAGTCACAGCCCAAATATGATGTGGTAACTGAAATGCTGCTGCAGAGCAAACATTCCAGATGAAAAATTTGACCAAAGACAACAAATGAAACTGGTGATCATCCCAAAAACTGGAAGATTAATTAGAGAGTTTGAGCAGATATAATGAAACAAAGAGCTGCAGAGAGGAGAAACAAAGTTTCAGCTGTTAAACCAAAAGTTCTCCTGCTCCTGCAATGATGTAAGCTGAGTGGTGGGTTTTTCTCTAGATGCAACAGACATCCATGTTAGCTTGAAGGTTTCAGATATTTCTGGAACCACCACATTATGTTCTTCCTCATTTTAAACCTTCTCCCTGCATCCTAGATGACGTGTCTCAGGTGAACCTGACATGGTCTATCAAGTTCTGCTAACAGGGTTGACACCAGCAGTTGGGTTCTGTCTACAGGGAAGAATATCCAGGAACTGATCATCACTTTGAGCTTACACTCACATCTGTCTGTGAAAAAGATTTTTCACCCAGAAACAGAAAACTTCACAATCCCACTGCTTACTGGGAAGTTGCAGAGCAGACCAGAACAACTTTTTAGCCCTCACACAGGAAGTACTGATCCATGAGCTGTGTCTGACGGAGCTCAGGGGTCCGGTTCATGTTTTTACACTCAGAGATTTACACATTCCCAGCTGAGCAACTGAGCTATTTATACATCTGCAGCTTCTGGCTGGACCTAAAGCAGAAGATCCAGGAACCTTCAGAACATTTTGAAGAGTGTCATTGTTTCTCCACAGTAGCGATGAAGAAGAGCTCTGTGATGAAGGCCATCATCTACATAATCACGCACCAGAGGCATTATTCTATTTGACACCTGATCCCATCTAAAACCTGATCCAACTAGAGCATGAACCCACCAGACCCTGATTCCAGATAATCCCGATCACCTGATCCCAGATGATCTTCATCCCAGTCAACACCTGATGCTTTCTGACACCGGATCCCACCTGAGCCTAGATTCAGTATCAAGTTTGGGTAGGGTACTGATTCTGATCCCAGATTATTCTGATTCTAGCTGATGCGTGACTCACCTGATCCTGATCCCAGATAATCTTGAAACCACCTGATTCCAGCACCTAAACAACTGTCAGTCAGCAAAAATAAAATGGATTCAACAAGAGATTAATACAATATTAACATGTAAAGAATGGAGATATACTGGTTCTATGAAACTACAGATCTTTTTCTGACAGTGAACAATGGTAACAATTTTAGAACGCATGATGATGTTAGGATCTTCATTGTGATGTTCTGGGCTGATTTAGATCATTCTATCTGATCTCAGATCAGTGAATTTCAGATGCTATTAAAGTGAACCTAGATGAGGAGCTAAATCAATGTGGAGTGTTCGACTGTTTCTTTTCCTGAAGGTGTGTGGCGCCGGTGGAAACCATGTGACCCGAAGACAAGAAATCAAAATGCTACAGTCAGAGGATTTAGTTTGATCTGCATGTCGCTGTCAGAAAGGTGGAGGCAGGCAACGCCGGCTTTCTGTCCATTAATCAGTCATAGAAAAAAGCAATCAGAGGACAGATGTTTTCTCCTGCAGCTGGAATCAGTTTGAGGGGGATTGAGAGCGGGACGCCACCTGTGAGTCTGACGTCCAGATAATCTGCTGCTGACGGCGGCTTCATACCATGATCTGCAGGGGTCCTTAATCTGAAGCATACAGAGTGACCCTGTCAGACTTGCTGAGGCTGCAGACATGATTTACACAAAGATGCTGCAGTTCTTTGAGAGATACAGAGGGTTTAACTGGTCTCAGAAGAGCCGCTGCTCAGATGGACGGGTAAGTCCAACAACTGAATCACCTTTAGTTCTGCTGCAGTAAAACTCATCTGTTTAAAAAGCAGAAGCAACTTTAGTCTCAGTGCAGAACTTTGGCCAGCTTGATCACCTTATCTGATCATCTCTCTTATATATAGTTCCTGTGTTCAGTTCGCTCTGCATTTATTGCGAGGTTTTGTCTCCTCTCCCAATCAGATTCTACATAACTGCAGCCAATAACTTCAAGTTCTCTCATTTGTTTTCATTTAGTAGAAGGTACGCCTTACCAAGTGTATCTGTGTGAACTTGGCTCTTTTCTGGAGAAAACCATTCAAGGAAATACTGCTGCCATCAGCTACGTCAACCTCCGTTTAACATCCTACAGATGAAACCTGGCCTCAGGTTTAGCTGTGTTTCTCTCTAAGATGAAACCACTAATGCAGCTACTTCTGCCTGTACCTCTATATACTCATATGTTCTTCCTTTCCACAGAAGGTTCTCCTGGACCATTTGTGTGTGTCTCCTTTCTGTCATCCCCAGGCCCAGCTGGCGACCAGTTTGTTTTGTTTTGTACCTAAAGATGATTGCTGTGAAGTGGTGCTGAGGTGAACTGAGATGATTAATCCTCACAGTGTGGGATCAATCAGTTTGAGGGGATGTTTTGCTGAACTGAAGCAGAATTAGAACCTTTGACTCATATATCAGAACATAAAGATCAGGGGTGATGGATGATGTTCATACTGATAACTGGTTTCAGCTTAAGGATCAAATGTTACCATGGTGACAGATCACAGAGTTTCCGATGTGCAGCGTCAGTGGGAGTACACTCTGCTGAATTTTCTGCTGAATTCCTGATTTTTTTGCAGAAACAGTCAAATGATTTAGCTTGTTTATTGTTTGTCTGTCTGTGTGAAGTCTTTAGAGACTAACTGTTGTGTCCCTCAGTGGGACACTTCCTGTCTCCTCATTCTGACAGGAGGAACCTCGAACTGAAGCCTGAAGAGCAGTTGGGCTCCTCGTCATGAACAATGACACAACAGTCGGCAAGCGTTGTCAGCTCTGAGGCGCTGTGCCAACCGGCTTTGACAGGAAGTGGCTTTTCTCAGGAATATTAATAACTACGAGTCCCACTGCCAAGTTCTTCTGGATGCTTTTCAAACCCTCAAAGACAACAGGACGCTCTGTAGGATGCCATGTCCACGGCAGATAAACCTACTGCCACCGGAGCTGTCACTCAGGCAGAGGACGGCTGTCGCCATCGGCAACCAGCAGCTGATGATGCTCAGCGGTCCTGATCTGTGGTAGGTTTCTGTTGGACGTGTCCTCATTAACCCCACAGGCTGTCCAAAAAACAGAAAGGGGGACAAACAAGTTGTTTTTCAAGCTGTCCCCAGAAATTTCACAAATGCTTTAATATGTTTGTAAACTCACCCTAATTGTGCTCTTTCTGACTTCAATTTATTTTTAAACATTCAGTTAGTCCCTTTATGTATTTGTGTCCACTCTTTGCAGTAATTGTCCTCATGCATGAGGAATTTCAACTTTCTGACTCTGTCCTCATCAAACACGACTCCCTGCACATGATCACCTTCTACCTTCTAACACCTTCCACAGTTATTGTCCCTGTGGATATGCAACAATCCTTAAAATATGCAGGAACATCTCAACAATATTAAAAATCATTAAAGAGTTTATTTATTTTAGTGGGTCAGTTTAAAAAGGGAATATTGTACCTCAATTCATTCCAAACAGAGTTACTATAAGGTGGGGGAAATGATCTGTAATGTCCTCACGTTCTGTTTAAAATGTCATCACAGTCCCAATGGTTTATTCTGTTTGTTCCCTGTATGAGACCGGTGTCCTCAAGTCCAGTTGTCCCCCAGCAGATGGCTTCAATGTGACTGATGATATTCTGCTGTGTTGCCTGACCCCACAGGTAGCCAGCTGGGCCCAGCTTGGTCTTATGCTATGGGGTCCACCATGACTTGTATTTCATGATAGTACTTGGTCCTACAGGAATGGGCAGTCCATTGTGGTTCCTATTTGAGAACCCCAAATTAGTCCGATGGGCTAATGCAGCCCCTTTCTGTTTTGTCCCACTGTAGGGTCCTCTCTGAGGATTTATAAATGGCAAAGCTGTGAGATTTTCCAAAGTGCTTAGACACATGGTGCATGTATGGGTAGATGTTCAGGGGTCCCACTGCAGGGTGCCCACAGTAAACCTTAGATCAGCCCTACAAGGCTATTGTGCTGTAGGCCCACAAAGGGTTTTTAGAAATACGCTGATTAAATGAGAATTTGATCATCTCTATTAAACAAGACTTCAGGGCTGTTTTCACTGTAGTTTGTTTAATGTCTGCTAACATTTAATCTTCCACAGAAACATGGAGATTAAAGTGAGACAATACACAACCGTCAGTGTTTCCTGTACACTCTCCAGCCAGTTCTGGGCAATTCCAAAGCATTTCCAGCCTGGAAGGGATATAAAATCACTCCAGCATGTTCTGGGTTTGCCCCGGGGTCTGGTCCCAGTGGGAGAGCCACCAAAAGGGGAAATCCTGATAAGACGCCCGAGCACTCTTAACTGAGTCCTTTTGATGCAGAGTATCTATTCAGAGCTCCTCATTCTATCTCTAAGCCCGGCCACCATACAGAGGCAGCACACTGGATCTCGTTCTTTCAGTAAGGATCCATATCTCATGACCATGAAGAAGGTTTGAAACATAGATGGTGAATCTAAAAACTTTGTTTTTTTGTCTCAGTTCTTTCTCCACCAGACTGAAGCAATGGACACATTTCTACAGACAAGTCACCAGTTCATTTCTCCATCTCTCACTCTACGCTAATAACAGAATCCTAATTAGCTTTATTTCAAAGATTGTGTGCACAAACACCTTCTTTCTGTCGAAAACCATGGCGTCAGAATTCAGTTTGTTTATTTAAGCACCAATTCACAACAGGTTGCATTTCAAAGCACAAAGGAAACAGGTCCAATTTGCATCCAAATGTTTGGAATCAAATTCAGTACAAAGCTAATTCATCTCAACCCAAGCCACTCCAGACCTTACAGACAGTCCACTTCAATAAATTAGTAAAGAAAGTATCTATGTAAGAAATTCCAGAATTGAATTGGCAGCAATCCCTCATCCTGACCGAGCATTAGGAGGCGTCTCTGGATAGGAACCACTGCTTTTAACACGAAGAAACCTCCAGCAGAATAAGGCTCAACATAAGCAGCCATTTGCAGCTACTAGCTGAGGGATGAGAGGACAGGAAGAAAAAACAGAAAGAGAACTGACGGAGAACTCAAACTCAATAGCAGCAACATTTTCAACTAATGCATAAATAGAGAATGACAGAAGACAAGTAGTCAAATCCTCAGCTCCAATGTCTCGTATTTCCAGCCGATCTTGGAGATGCTGCAGCCTTGAATGCAAGAGTAAACAGATGGAGATGAATAAAATGAAGCTAAAAGACAAAACAGGAAAATCTCAGATTCTGATTGATCGACAGGAAAAAAAGGAAACGTTTAATGAATTTTATTCATTCAAAATTGCAGAAATGTTGAGTTTAAGTCTATTGATTGACTGATTATGAATCAACATGGTTTTTATTCTATAAGAGTCTAATTTTTAGCTTCTGTTTAATGTGCTTCTTGGCACTGAGCTGCAGAACCCAGCAGTTTTGTTCCAGATGTTCAAGTGTCCAGCTCTGCTTGAACCTTCTCAAACAGAAGCTACATTCCCACTGAACTCAAGAAATCACCAGAGACATCCAGCAGCAAACCTTCGCTGTTGAACTCTGGGTGGTCGCCCGTTCCTGCTGTTTTACGGTGGGAGTAAGCCAGTTGGTTTACGATTCATGCAGCAGCATCTCAATGTGGTTAACTCAGAAAACAGCAGCAGCTTGTGTTCATGATTAAATCAGCGGTAATGGGTGCGTATTAAACTGATGTGATGGGCTCAACAGTGGTGTTCCACATCCTCCTGGTGGGGGAGGATCAGGCTGCCCTGTGATGGTCAGGTGAAGCATCACAACCACTGTTACACTCAGGAGACCACGAGCCTCCACCTGCGAGAGAACAATTTGTTTATTATTCGTGTAAGCGGCCGTTCCCTGTGTGAAAGACACACTTGAATAAAAACAGGAAAACCTGGAGGAAAATCACCTAGAGCTTAGGATGGAGACTGGGGTAAGAGGAGCAAAAGAGACCTCAGGTTGTATCACTGTGCTACTATCACAGCTTGTTCCCACATCGATGGATGCTTCAAGCAACACTGGTTTAGGTCTTGAAGTTCAGCTTTTTATCTGAGACAGTGAGGTCATTACTGAACTGGATTCCACCTCCAGCTGTTAACTGTGTTCATACCATGCCTTGCAAATCTATTCTCTCACATTGCAACTTAGCTGCAGCTTATTTTATTCTAATTTTATGTGATAGGCCAGTTCACAGACTAGTTCACTATTATTGGAGTTCATTTGTTTTTAGCCTGCTTTACTCAGAAACCCATAGGGCGAACATTGATCAGAGAAGCAGGCAAGAGCCTTAAGGTAACTCTGGAGGAGCTGCAGAGATTCACAGCTCGGGTGGGAGGGCAACTATTGGCCGTGGACCCCTAAAATCTGATCTTTGTGGAAGAGTCCTGAGGAGAAAGACGTGATTCAAATCTAATCAAATCACATCAACTTTACCTATAAAGCACATTTTATACAGTGGTATACAAAAAAGTCAAAATAATAAAGGAAAACAATTTAAAGACATAAAAGCTGCAAAACAAAATAAAATGAAAATCTTTAAAAACAGCACAAACAGAATATTCATTATTCTATGGACTTTTTGTGATTATTTATAGTTCTGTTAATTTTAGTGTTCATTTTTAGTTCTTCCTATAGTTTTTATACATTTTCTTTAGTTATTTTGTGTTTTGTGATTGTTTATTCATTCCTCCGTCTCATCATTTAATTTCCATTGTAATCATGCATTCCGATTCTATTCGCCTGTTTTCCATGCCACTAGTCACCTTCCACAGTATGTTAAATCCCTCCCAGGTTCTTTTGCTAGTTCTTCATGGTAGAAACTCCCCATGTCTTTGAGCCTTCTCTTGTCTCTGTTTTTTTGGATTTTTAAACTTAATATTTGTACGTTTCAGTTTTTATTATTCTTTCCACTCTGCCATGACAAAAAGAAGTACAAAATTCCCAAGATAATTTAAAACAATTAAAAGTTTGTGTTTTCAACAGATATTCTCAATAGAAAATCTATTATTTTGGTCTACATGCAGAACGCTATGAATGTTGAAAACCTAATGCTACATGTCACCCTTAAAAGGCCATCCCCAAGGGGACACATAGCGTTGGCAGCATCTTGCTGTGGGGATGCTTTTCTTCAGCAGGCACAAGGAAGCTGGTCAGAGTTGATGTCAAGATGGATAAGGCTAAATACAGGGCAGGCCTTGAATAAAATGTGTTACAAGCTGCAAAAGACTGTACACTGAGGTGGAAGTTCTCCTTCCAGCAGGAAAACAATCCCTAAATATAAAGACAAAGCAATAAATGGATGGGTTAGATGAAGCATATCCATATGTCATAATGACCTACTCAAAATTCAAACCAAAATGCAATTGATAATTTGTGGCAAAGCTTGAAAATAAATGTTTGCAGATGTTCTTTATTGAATCTGACTGAGTTTGTGGTTGTAAACTGAAAGGGAATACTTATGCAAAGCAGTGTATGTGTTTGCTTTGCTGTTAAGCTATGGAAGATGGACATGATGAGAGAGCTCACATTTATGAGAACTTTAAACTGAACAATCCGGTCTCTTAACTGTGGAACGTCACATCATTCTGTTTCGGGGTGAACGAAAGATTTACACAGTGTTTTATGGGCAACCTTTGTATATTTCACAGAGAAAGAGGCACAGCAAATCCCTTTTAGATGCACGCTCAGTGTCGCTGAGTGTCTGTGTGCATAGTTCAGCTTTTTGACCACCCATATTGGTCATATCTGATTCATGATTGAAGATTTGGTCGTCTTATTTATCTTATGCTTAGACAGAATCATGACTGAAGAGGAACATTGTTAGTGGTTCCTCTTGAACTCCCTGAATTTCTTTAGATTTTAGGGTTGTAGAGTTATAAAACAATGTGCAATGAGTAAGTCCTTTTGTCCAAAACAACTTCCACTGTCAGTATCTGGCAGTTATTCAGTATTACTGTGAGGTTTTGACTGCACAATAATGGTTTAAATGGAGGAGGAAAAAACATAGGCAAATCCGGCCTGTGCTGACTTGATGTTTATTAGAGGATTAGCCCAAATGGACACTTTTTCACTCAAAATGTTCTTCTGGCTTGATGAAACTGTTTAAATGTGTATATTGGAGCAGGTGCTTTGGAAATTCAGCCCTTGTAAAATACCGTTCATTTGAGCAACTACAACAGGAGAGAATAAAAACAATAAGAGGCATTAGCATAATACTTATGCTAATGTCTTAACGACGTCATGACCTTTATATATTTTACTTCAGATAAATTAGGATAAATTAATGAGGGTTTAGATATGACCACATGGTTTGGACTGCAGCCAGGGATGTTGTCTTGAAGCAGCACATATATGACCAGATCGTGGTTCGGCCCATGTATTGGACTCTGAGGTCAAACGAGTGTACCAGAGGTGGAGCTCGTCCTCCTGAAGAGTCACTTCTCTGTTTTCTTCAGCTTTATAGCCTCATTCATGGTGTTTGACCAGAGGCGCTCTAGAATTAGCAGAGCCATGCGTGTCTGTCATGTTCAGTCACTAAAGACCAGGCCCCATCGGAATCAGTCAGAGCTCCCTGAGGCCAGGCCCGGCCCCGGCCTTGAAAGGACAAAAAAGCCGCTTGTGTAGGGTGTCCCTCTGCTTCAGATATGGCCGGGGGCCATCAGTTCTACTCTTCATTAGCATATCAACTTGGATTTGGGGGTTTTGTGAATCTGTAAACACAGTTTCCAGCAGTAGTGAGAATAATGTCGCTACTGTACGCCATAAGTGAACAATGCAGCGCTGCGCAAAGGAATTTATGACAGCCTTCTCACAAAAGGTCTCATTGTATCAGACTGCATGTCCTGCATTATTTTTAGACTGCCATCTGAATGCAGATCCATTATAGAGTCTCTGTGTTCGACCTTCAATGTCATGTGACCGCAGGTATCATAAAGAAGACCAAAAACTGATCTCGGCCCTTCACACTTCCTTCTGTTCCTCTTGTTCTCAGAAAAGTTAATGTGTTGCACACCATTAACTGTGATTTCACACATTTAAGATCCAGACCAACGAGATAAAATGCAGGAACCTCTCTTAGGGCTCTGATTCCATATATGTTCTCCTCTGTCTGTAATTATCATCTGCCACACTAGTTTTTCCAATTAGCTGAAGCTGGATTTATGAATGTCCCCACTCATGGATAGATTTTGTCTGACATTGCACAGACTGACCACCATTACTATTGATTGGATAAATAATTCAGTTTTTTTAGTTGGCTCCATGGGGGTTGGTCACAACCCTGGCAGAGAAACGGGATGACTTTAATCTGGGCCTATCATCAGCCCCTAGCCTGACCTGAGAAACCTGGAAGCAAAGAGCGTGATCAGGCTTCAATATCTAGAGTACTCCCATCAAACTCCAGTCCTTAAGAGACAGTCTTCAACAATTTTAGATGTTTCTCTGCTTTTATACACCTGAATCAAACAATTAGGTCATTAGGCAAACGGCATGTTGAGGGGAAAATTCAGCCATTTGATTTAGGTGTGTTGGACCGGGGACAATTAAAATTACACGACATCCTCACTCAATGACTGGTGTTATATCTCCGAGATCTAGTAACTTGTAACAAGCTTTCCAGCATGTTATTCCATGCCCACCATCGCTACAGAGCCTGCCATGGGTATCACAACCTGACACTTGACTATGTAAAGGTTGATTGGGGTAAAAGTGAACATGCAAAATAGTCATCAGTTACTCTTGGCTTGCCATGAGGCTCCATCCTGACCTGGGATGATGGAAGAACGATCCAACATGACCAATCTAGAGCTTCCCAACCTCAGGGGCCTTAGACAGCTGAGAAGGTTCCCTTCGCTTTGATGCCAATAAGACAGTCACCATGATTTGCAAATAAAGAATATGAAATAACAAGTTAATAAAAAGGACCATTAAACTTTAATTGCACCATATGCTATTTTCACACATAGATCTTCCTATTAGATTCTGTTTGTAGAAATAAAATACATAAAAAAACTAAATAGAAGGACAGACATTCTGTGCACACATATTCACTCCTCACAGCGAGATCAACAGGCAGATGAAGTATCTTGAAACAAACATTGTGGACAAACTGAAAACTTAGAAAAATGTCAGCTGTGCATCTTTAGGCCAAGGGTTTCAACATAATTTGGACTGAAGTTAAGTCTCACTTTATTGATTTCACTGCTTCTCTGAGATATAAACAACATAAAATATCTGCTGTGATGAAATCTAAAGTTTGGACATGTCAGACCTTTAGCTTTACCCCAGGTGTAAGTGTCTCTCAGGTCTAATTCAAACCCTCTATGAGGATTGGCTTGAGACATGCCCCCCCCCTCATCCTTTTGTCCCTCTGTGAAGGAGCCGCTCCTCTTCATGTTGTGGTGTGTATTCCTCTGATCCTGTCACATGAACGATCCTGTGACTACTTGCTTCCTCGCTGCCACCATCAACAAGTCATGCTAATTAGTGGTTTTAGTGAAGACGCATGAAGCCCCAGGAGGGAAAGGTTGGCACACAAAGACCTGTTGTCCCCATGCTGTGTGTTCTCCAGGAAGGGGGCACAGTTTGTCCTGCAGACACACATAAAGAGGGTTTAAAAAGTAGAATCTGAACCAACAACACGAGCACCAATGTTTAACGGCACAAACACTGGACAGGATGGAGCCTGGAGCTGCCCGTAGTTGGTTAAAAATTTTAAAAAGGAGGTAATCAGTTCTGTAAGACATCTGCCACACCCATGTGAAAATATTAAAACCTGTTAAATGGTTTCTCAGAACAGAGGAGATGTCTGCTGACATTGCCTTAAAATCATCTCTAAGATGTTTAAATATTCCTGAAACATCTTTATGCTTTAATTTGAGAAATCCAACATTTAATTTGAATGCTTGCATTTAATAACTGTATTTTACAAAATCTCTGCAGAGGCTGATGTTGAATAATAATATAGTTTTACCAGTTGAAAAGCGCTTTTTGTTTCCCTATAACATTACACAGGTTGGAGCATACAGAGAGAACAATCTTTGACCTTTACCCTTTGAACAATCTCTCCAGATCATCCAGAATCCGGGGTCCTCTTTTATGCTCTCTTCTCTTCAGATCACCCTACAGATATATAATTGGATGCAGGTCTGGGGACCAAGATGGTTATAGAAGAAGGTTGATTCTGTGTTTGGTATTGCTGTTTATTTGACCATATGTTTGGATGATATTAAAATTCTCCAGGTACTTTTAAGAGTTATTCTTCCCTCACACTCTAACAAGGTTACCAGGGTCTACAGATAAGAAGCCGGCCCACAGAATCACATATCATACGCCTTACCTAACGGGTGCTTTTCCATACATTCATTGTATGTTTCACACTAAACCCAGCTGGAGTGTTTGTTGCCAAAAACTTGATCTTCATCTCATCTGATAAAAGCACACAGTTCCAGTAGCATTTAGCAAACCTTACATGTTTACATTTGAAAGAAAAAGGCTTTTTCCAGAAATTCCTGGAAAAAGACGTTTTTACATCCCTTACAAGATAACTATTGATCTTCAAGGGTCCCGAGACTTTGAGGGTTCTTTGGACTATCAGAGTTCTGAGGACTCTGAAGGTATGCAAGACTTTGGTTGGTTTTTTAGGGCCCTAAGGTACAAGAACAGTGACGGTTATGAGGATTCAGAGGAGACTAGTGTTTTGGGGAGTTTGAAGTTGTAGTTGAGGATTCTAAGGACTCTGAGCAGCACATATTGGGGATGTCAGATGCCCCTAATAATTTCTACGACGTAACTGCCACAGGCTGCTTCTGGTTGAGGAAATATGCTCCCATGCGCAGTGCCCAGCGATCCTGATCTCCTCAAAAGAATGAAACTATCCACTATCTGGAGTCTAGTATCTGCTCTATCTTTTTGCACTTCAGTTTGACACATCTAATGTGTGTTAAATGTGCCAGTTGTCATGTGTCAATTGATGAGACACACTGCAGGGCTCCCAATGTTCATTCCCCTTAAGGGAACACTAGAGAAGTGAGGACAAGAGAAGGGAGATTTTTGTTATTATTAAGGAATCAACCCTGCTTCTCAGAAAGAAGGGATTACTAAGGAAATTAGTAGTAGAATGTAAAATGGTATCAGTCATTGTCTTATTTCCAGTGAAACTGTGTCGAATTAAATTCACTTTAATTATTTTAATAAACGTTTATTAAATTATCAAGTTTGGTATATTTTCAGGGGTATATTAGGGTACGTTTGACAGTATTTCACCCCACTGTGGTGTTGTGGTTGTTCTGTGTGGTTCTGATTTGCAGATGTTGTTCAGATTTTATCCCAGTGAACACAATCATCACCAAAATCAACATGTATTCTTGTCTATAAAAACAATGACAATAATTGAACATTTCTTTTTTTTTTTGGAAAACCATTTCATACATGCTTGCGTTGCTTTGCAAGAGGAACTTGGCACGCACAATATACAGGTCCTTCTCAAAATATTAGCATATTGTGATAAAGTTCATTATTTTCCATAATGTCATGATGAAAATTTAACATTCACATATTTTAGATTCATTGCACACTAACTGAAATATTTCAGGTCTTTTATTGTCTTAATACAGATGATTTTGGCATACAGCTCATGAAAACCCAAAATTCCTATCTCACAAAATTAGCATATCATTAAAAGGGTCTCTAAACGAGCTATGAACCTAATCATCTGAATCAACGAGTTAACTCTAAACACCTGCAAAAGATTCCTGAGGCCTTTAAAACTCCCAGCCTGGTTCATCACTCAAAACCCCAATCATGGGTAAGACTGCCGACCTGACTGCTGTCCAGAAGGACACTATTGACACCCTCAAGCAAGAGGGTAAGACACAGAAAGAAATTTCTGAACGAATAGGCTGTTCCCAGAGTGCTGTATCAAGGTACCTCAGTGGGAAGTCTGTAGGAAGGAAAAAGTGTGGCAGAAAACGCTGCACAACGAGAAGAGGTGACCGGACCCTGGGGAAGATTGTGGAGAAGGGCCGATTCCAGACCTTGGGGGACCTGCGGAAGCAGTGGACTGAGTCTGGAGTAGAAACATCCAGAGCCACCGTGCACAGGCGTGTGCAGGAAATGGGCTACAGGTGCCGCATTCCCCAGACCTGGGCTACAGAGAAGCAGCACTGGACTGTTGCTCAGTGGTCCAAAGTACTTTTTTTGGATGAAAGCAAATTCTGCCTGTCATTCGGAAATCAAGGTGCCAGAGTCTGGAGGAAGACTGGGGAGAAGGAAATGCCAAAATGCCAGAAGTCCAGTGTCAAGTACCCACAGTCAGTGATGGTCTGGGGTGCCGTGTCAGCTGCTGGTGTTGGTCCACTGTGTTTTATCAAGGGCAGGGTCAATGCAGCTAGCTATCAGGAGATTTTGGAGCACTTCATGCTTCCATCTGCTGAAAAGCTTTGTGGAGATGAAGATTTCATTTTTCAGCACGACCTGGCACCTGCTCACAGTGCCAAAACCACTGGTAAATGGTTTACTGACCATGGTATCACTGTGCTCAATTGGCCTGCCAACTCTCCTGACCTGTACCCCATAGAGAATCTGTGGGATATTGTGAAGAGAACATTGAGAGACTCAAGACCCAACACTCTGGATGAGCTAAAGGCCGCTATTGAAGCATCCTGGGCCTCCATAAGACCTCAGCAGTGCCACAGGCTGATTGCCTACATGCAACGCCGCATTGAAGCAGTCATTTCTGCAAAAGGATTCCCGACCAAGTATTGAGTGCATAACTGTACATGATTATTTGAAGGTTGACGTTTTTTGTATTAAAAACACTTTTCTTTTATTGGTCGGATGAAATATGCTAATTTTGTGAGATAGGAATTTTGGGTTTTCATGAGCTGTATGCCAAAATCATCCGTATTAAGACAATAAAAGACCTGAAATATTTCAGTTAGTGTGTAATGAATCTAAAATATATGAATGTTAAATTTTCATCATGACATTATGGAAAATAATGAACTTTATCACAATATGCTAATATTTTGAGAAGGACCTGTAGCAGATGCATTGACACGTCATCGGTAGCAAGGTCAATGTTGTAGCCTCTTTTCTGAGAGATGTAGACAACAGGGTGTAAAAACTTAAAGCACACACTTTCATATCAGGGGATGATTTTATCAGCTTAAACGTTTTTCACCAGATGAAGTCACATGCTGACATCAGATGGAAACAGACTTCACTTTGATGAGGACATTTCATGATGACTTAATATCAGGAGGTCCAGTTTCACAGAAATTATCTGCAGAACAACTAGTTTTACATGTGTGCTTTATAAATAACATTTTCAATTTATATGTACAAGGATGATCATATGACCTCTCTGACCTTCCACCCCCTTTCTGCCCTGTAAGTGACTCCTCCCCACCAGTTTAGTTAATGATGGAGCCTGAGGCAGATCAGCGACTGCATCTCAAAGACAAGGCAGAGGACAGGACGCTGTGAGTCTGTCCAAGGGTTCCTGACTCTTAATGTGTGTAACTGAGTGTGTGTCAGGGTGGAGGGGGTTGGGGGGGCCACAGTGTTTCTCCCTGAGGTCTGGACGATGAAGCCCAACATTGTGCAGCCTTTACAATGGTCACACTGTCGACACCATGCGTCTAATTCAATTAGCCTGGAGACGGTGCATAAATTCCCCCAGAATTCCTCTGATGAGCCTGTGTTAGCCTCCAGAGTTGGGGGAGCAGTCTGAGCGCGCTCAGTAACCTGTTCCACACAATGAGCAGCCAGTCAGTCAGAGGACGGTCTGTAGAATGCCAGGACTGGGCTTCATCCTTCAAATCAGAGATCACAGAGATGACGAAGACGAGGGAAACCTGGACACACACTGTGACGTCTGGAATATGGAGAAAACGCTCAGGAAACCTTTGGCATGTGAAAAATACCACACAGACAATAACCTGATGAACTGGGTTATATATACTACTGTCAGAATAATGGAATGTAGAGTTTCAAAATAGCCCGATGAACTGGTTCATATTGACCCGGTGAACTGGTTAAGAGCAACCAGATGAATTGGCTTAATATAACCTTGTGAACTCGTACATGATAACCGGATGAATAATGATGCAACTGAGGTCAATTAAAGACGGCTTTATCCATTTCTTGGGTTTGCAGGATGTTTTTCACTCAGCTTTACGGGTCACATGTTGGGCTCCACTGAAGCTACCTGCAGGCTCTGGGCTCTCTGCCAGATGCAGTTCCTTCTCCTTAGTCTTCAGCTCATAAAACTGTCAGGATGCTCGTACTCTCAATGACCCCTGACCCCATTAAACTCTCAACATTTCCCTGTTTCACCCTCTGTGTTCACGTTGCAGCTGGATTCTCTGGAACTGCAGTCAGAGTGATAGTTTTCAGTCACAATCTGAAGCTGCGGCAGAATTTCTCTGCATCGGATCACAGCTGAAGTTTTCTTGTGTCTGATGAGTTGTTGGTATTTCTCTGACTGAATGTTTTCTGTCTCATGCATAAACAGAGGAACCAGGGAACATCTGTCAGAGTGGCACAGCTCTGGGAGGATCTCTGCTAACAAACCAATTACCTGGCTTCTTCAAATTGCCAGAGGAAACAGTTTATTCCATCTCCATCCCGCCAAACATCTTCATCCTCCAATTATGGAACAATCAGAGCCTCCATGTCTACCTCCCTCATCTGAAACGCTGTTTACAGTGGTTATCATCCATCCATACATCCATCCATCCATCCATTCATCCATCCATCTGTCCATCCATCCATCCATCCATCCATCCATCCATCCATCCATCCATCCATCCATCCATCCATCCATTCATCCATCCATCTGTCCATCCATCCATCCTGGAACTTGTAAAGACCCGCTAATGTTAATATTTTTTCAGATACACTGTATTGCCTAACGTATTTGCTCACCCATCCAAATAAATGAAACCAGGTGTACCATTACTTCCATGCCCACAGGTGCACCTAGACATGCAGACTGTTTCTACCAACACTTGTGAAAGAATGGGTCGCTCTCAGGAGCTCAGTGAATACCAGCATGGTACTGTGATAGGACGCCACCTGTGCAACAAACGTCAACTATCAGTGGCTTTATTAGAAAGTGAAAGCGATTGGGAACAACAACAACTCAGCTACCAAGTGGTAGACCATGTACACTGACTAATGGGGGCAGCAAATGTTGACGAGCGTAGTGTGCATAGGTTGTCGGCTTTCTATAGAAGCAATCAGTAAGGACCTCCAAACTTCATGTGGCCTTCAGGTTAGCTCTAGAACAGTGCATAAAGAGCTTCATAGAATGGATTTCTATGGCCAAGCAGCTGCATCCAAGCCATACATCACTAAAAGCAATGCAAAGCATCGGATGCAGTTGTGTAAAGCACACCTTGACTGGACTCTGGAGGAGTGCAGGTTTGTTCTCTGGAGTGACGAATAACTTCTCCATCTGGTAATATGATGGACAAGTCTGGGTTTGGAGGTTGCCAGGAGAACAGTACATGTCTGACTGATTTGTGCCAAGTGTAAAGTTTGGTGGAGGGGGTTGTTTTTCAGGAGCTGGGCTTGGCCCCTTAGTTCCAGTAAAAGGAACTCTGAATGCTTCAGCAAACCAAGAGATGTTGGACAATTCCATATTACCAACTTTGTGGGAACAGTTTGAAGATGGCCCCTTCCTCCTCCAACATAACACCAGTGCTCAAAGCAAGATCCATAAAGACATGGATGGGAGAGTCTGGTGTGGATGAGCTTGACTGGGCTGCATAAAGTCCTGACCTTTAACCCGATAGAACACCTTTGGGATGAATTAGAGGGGAGCTGAGAGCCAGGACTTCTCGTCCAACATCAGTCTATGACCTCACAAATGTGCTTCTGGTAGAATGGTCAAATATTCCCATGAACACGTTCCTAAACCTGATGGACAACCTTCCTAGAAGTTGAAGCTGTTATAGCTGCAAATAGAGGACCAACGTCATATTGAACCCTATGGATTAAGAACGGGACGCCACTTCAGTTCATGTGCGAAGTGTGGGAATACTTTTGAAAATAAAGTGCTTTTCTTTAGAGCTGAAATGACACAAACAAATCTATGAGTTGTTTTATTGTGAGAACATTTAACTCTGCATCTCCTGTTGAAAATATGTTTTAAGTAAAACAAAGTTTCACCTTGTTGTCTCAGATGTGTGAAACTCTCCAAGATGTTGGGACACTTTGTGGCATGGTGAAATGTGGTAACTCTGTGATGAACTTCCTCATTCAGCCAACCTCACCTGTGAAGCTGCTGACCACTTTGTCTTGTGAAACGTTCCAAGTTGTGAAATTGCTTCCTGTTGATGGAGGTAAGAGCTGCTTCAGAAAGAGAACAAACTTACTGGAGGCTGCTCAAGCAGACAATCTGCAGATAACTCAGTAGGACTGTTCTACAGAACCTGGATCAAGTCTGCTTCTGTTTGAGCAGATTCAGTGAGGTTCAACTCTGCAATATGAAACTTTGGAGGGTCCAGCCAACAAATTCCATTATTTAAACTGAGAAACAGACTGATTTACATCAGGAAGATCTAAGACAGCAGAGATCAAGTGCTCTGATCTGATCACCTGATCGAGATCCCTGATTTTATGTAGTTTACCTGAGAAGAACCTTGATCTGCTGCAGTTTGATCAGTCTGAAATCAGTCATTTCCATCCTCTTCCTTTTGGAGTTAAGTCTCCATCAGTAAAACTTTCTGTCAGCTGGTGCTTGTGTGAAGGTTCTGATCCTCTCCAGGAGCTACAACATGTCACCAGAACTTTCTAACTGAAGCGTAAAATTCCTCTGAGGCTCTGTTAAACGGCCATGAAGGATCAAACCGCCCACTCAGACTGCTCTTAGATCAGCACCTGAACCGTAATCTGCCGTCTGACTCCCACAGACTCAGATTATCACCTGGAGTCACCTGATCAGAGGCGGTTATCAGCCGTCTGCAGGAACACCTCCACAGTGTGGAACAGGAGCATCGGAGAGCTGATGAAACTGCGCTCCACGGTTTGGATAAAAACTCCGGCAGAGAACACGTGGAAACACTCGTACCTGTGGAGAGACTGTCAGGTAGATTCAGCAGCTTTATCAGAAACATCAAAGAGATGATGAAGCTGACTGATTTTGATTTGGAAGCAATCAACTTTAATCCAAATTATTAACAGGCTTCAGTTTCTTCTTGAATCAAACAGGAACTGAGTTTGTCAGCCTTTTGATTACTTATGTCTGAGCTGGGAGAGTCCTGATTGGATGATTTGCGATGCTATCTGGGATCCCTGATTTTATTTGTGGTCTGAATGAGTGTCACTGTTCAGTTTGGACTTTGAAGTAGGAAAAACAGATCCATGTGAAACACAGTTTCAGTTAGACTGTGGATTAGTTAACTAATACCTGTGAAAAAACTGTCTGGTAGGTTCAGCAGGAGGCTGCAATGAGAGAAGGATAAGGATTAACTGACTGACTCCTGGAAGAAAGAAGAAACTAACCGGACCCAACATGCTGCAGAATGTTTAGTTCACTGTTAGGGTCAGTGGGAGAAGGACTCAGCTGATGTCAGGTGGATCCTGCTGAGGAAGTGACTCAGCCTGGAGGAGGACACAACAGAAGCACCTCCAGCAGCTCAAAAGTGTGAAAACATCAACAGACATGTCATATGATTCTGTGTGATTTCTCCTTTCTTAATCTCTGACCTCCAGGGGTCTGCCTTGGTTGCAGAGCAACATTTCCTGCCTGTGTTCACTGTGAGAGCATTGTTTAGTTTTTCCCTGAGTTTTAAACTGAATCGAGTCGTTGCTGATAGAGAAGTTCAGAGTGAAGATGTGTGGGGATGAAACCAGGAATGTTACCTAGAATGTTTGTGTCAGGCAGTACAAGAAACCATTCTGCAGCTTGGTCCCATTTCCTGCTCTGAGCTTCCAGTAAACATGTTTTATTGTTTGTTCTGATCCAGTTTGAACTGAAACGTATTTCATTTAAGTCTTGTTCAGTTTATGTCAATCCATTTAAGTTCAGTGAAGTCCTGTTCATTTCAGCCACTGCAGTGAAGTTCAGAATATTTTAATTCAGTTCAGTACCAACCAAGACAGTTCATTCAAGTTAATCTCTCAAACCCCCAGTCAGTCGTGGCAGATGGCCGCTCACACTGAGCCTGGTTCTGCTGGAGGTTTCTTCCTGTTAAAAGGGAGTTTTTCCTCTCCACTGTCGCTACATGCATGCTCAGTATGAGGGATTGCTGCAAAGTCAACAACAGTGACTGTCCACTGTCTCTACATGCTCATCCAGGAGGAGTGAATGCTGCAAGTCACTGACTGGATGCAATCTGCTGGGTTTCCTCAGATAGAAAAACTTTTTATCCAATTTGAATAAATAACTGAATCTGACTGCACAGTTCAATGGTTACGATTAATTGGAATGTATGTACCTGACTTTTGTAAAGTGTCTTGAGACGACATGTGTTGTGAATTGGCGCTATATAAATAAACTGAACTGAATTGAATTAATCTAATTCAGTTCATTTCAGCTCATTTCAGCCTAATTCAGTTCAGTTTATGTCAGTTCAGTTCGGTTCAGTGCATTTCAAATAATTTCAAATCAGTTTAACTAATTTTAGTTCAATTCTGTCTACATCGGTCAATTTAAGTTCAGCTTAATCCAGTTCCGTTGAGTTAAGTTCACTTCACTATTCAGTTCAGTCAAATTTAGGTTAGTTCAGTTTAATAGAGTTCTGCCTAGGGAAGTCCTATTAAGTTCAGTGTAGATGAATTTAGTATAATCTAGTTCATAGTCTCTGTCCATTCCAGTTTAGTCCAGTCCTGTCCAGTTTAGTTCAGTTTCATTCAAGATCAGTTCAGTTTCTAGCAACTCTGTCTAGCAAAAGTCAAAAACAGTGTTCTGGTTGGAACACGCTGTTGATCTTTGCTGTCTGGAAAAATGTAAAGGATCTTAAGCTGTTTACCCTCCAGACGAAACGCTGTTGTTCGTCAAACAAAAAGCTGTTTGAGATCCTGACAGAAGTGTTGTTGTATAGAAAGCTGCAACCGATATTTATGGTAATGTAGAAGCTGTTATCTGTGAGATTCAGAAACCAACTGGTCAGGAAGCACAGGCGGAAACACCAGGTATCCTCCCATTAGATCCAGTTTGGAGTTTTTAATACGCTTTTAACCCTTGCTGCTTCGGGAGCTGCTGTCACTCATCAGAACTTCAGAGGAAGCTGAGGGTCTTTATCAACCTGCACATGCCACCACAGGGTTAAATTTACTCTTTAACTGTGACAGAACGTCAGTCCATATACTATATGGACAGAACTTTCTGCTGTCAAACAGCAGCAAACAAAGATCCAGGATGAAGGTCTGGCGTCTTCATTGTCATCATCATCTGGCCAGGAGTTAGCTCCTTAGTAGGTTTTAGTAAGCTATTACTGTGTGACCTACAGGATCACAGGAGAACCACAGATGGGTTGAAATAAATGTGAATACTCCATTAATATCAGTTACCTGCACAACACCTGATCTCAGCGACCTGTTGACCTGTTTCTGGCTGACCCTTCTGGACATGAACACAGTGAGGACAGATGTTCAGCCCACTCTGAGCATGATGGGAGCACTTACACTGTGATTAGTGTAATATCCCTTTAACCCCCCCCACTCTGACCCATAAACACCCCTAATACCACCATAAACCCTCCACAGCTCAGATTAAGGTAGAACCAGACAGTCACATGACCTCAGAAAAGTCACATGGCCTCCTTCAGGTGTCTAAGGAGAGCCGTCACTTTTGAATGCATCCCACCACTGGCTGACTGCAACCTCTTAGGATCCCTGAAGGCCCCAGAGGCCCAAATGTTTTACAGTAATGAAACTTTATTAATCACCACAGGAGGAATGTCTCCTGTTTAACAAAAAGATCAATGCAGAGATCATTTAAAGATAGCAAATACAGAAAATGCATGCAAAACTTTCCAATCCAAACACTGTAACACTTGTAGACAGTGTTAACCATGTTTTATTTAGTTCCTCTTCATTTCAAATTTATATTTACGCACACATTGCAGACATAAAACATAAAATCTCTTATACTGTTTAATATTCTGGTAAAATAATAATAATATTAAAAATAACAGTAATCAGTGCATTGGATGAAATAGATTTTTATTTTCATGTTATACATTTTGTATGTAATTAAAATATTATTAACTGCAATTATTTCAAAAGAATGAACAATTTAATAATTTTTCTGGATGAAATACATTTTTCTTTTATATTTTCTGATTTACAAATTATTAATGCTGTTGACATGTGAGTTTTTAACTCATAAGTAACTGAGAGGACAAAACCATCTGCGCATGCTCCACAAGACCAGGTGAGAAGCTTCACCTGTTCAGGTAACATCCTGTGAGCCAATCAGCAGCTGCCTTGAGGTATGAGAGCAGAAAGCGGGGCGCGTGAACAGAAAAGCAGATCAATTATCCCTCCGCGTGAAGATAGGTGGCGCGTGCGGCCACGAGTTCTCGCGGCTGTTTATGAAGCAGAAAGACACGGTGACAGGCGGCGGAAGGCGGCACACGGAGCGGACAAACCTGCAGTCCGTACCAGCGGTCCGGACGCGGACTAAGAGGCGCTTCGACACCTTGACCTGTCTGGACCCTTCCGGACCCACAGAGAACAAACTGGACTTTTTGTACCTTCAGCACGAAACAGCGAACCTCTCCGGTAAGAACCCTCTGCTCCTCTTCATTCCGTTTGCTCCGCGGCTCACAGTTTACTCCGTGCAGCCAATCAGAGCACAGCGCCTACCTGCACAGATCTACCTGCGGACAGGTGAGAGGAGAGCCTCCAGGTGGGACGGATGCATCAATGGAAGGAGGTATGGAAGGAAGGATGGGTATATAGATGGATGAGCGGAACGGTATCTGGCAGACAGTGTGGCCGAGCTGCTGCTCCGTTTTCTGGGTTTAGATCTGTGGACTCAGACCGCTGGATTTCCGCAGAGGATGGATGGATGAATGGATGGATGGATGGATGGATGGATGGATGGATGGATGGATGGATGGATGTGAAGCAGCTGAAACGTTACATTAAACACCGCAGCTCATTCCAGAACAGCAGGCCTCAATGTTGATGTTATATAAGAAGAAAAGGTTCAGAGCTGATATTGACACGTTTATTGATGAGTGACTGGTGAGGCCTGACGGATCAACAAGTTAGGTGTTGGGTGTAGTTCAGTGGTGAGGTGGAGCAGTGTGTGTGTAAGTGTGTGTCAGTGTGTGTCCCCTCCTCCTGTCAGAGCAGCAGAGACGCTCCTCATCATTGAACAGGCTGACGGGGACGCGGCTCGCTGCGCGCTCTCCAGCCTAACAAAGTGTTGACAAAGTGCGCAGAGTGTGCGGGGAGCCGCTGTGGGAGTGGACCGGGAGTTCTGGGAGTCGATCAGGAGTTGTGGGATTCGGACTCGGTCTGGGACTGACTGTGTGTGTCTGTGCTGTTGTCCAGGCAGCAGGAGGACCGGGACAGCCGGAGATGATGGCCCAGAGTCCCCGATGGAAGAGGCGCAAACAGCTCAACCCCCGCAGAAAGAGCGGTAAGACCGCACACACACACACACACCCCGAAGCTCCGCTTAAAGTGTCGCAGACTACAGAAAGTTTGGAGCGGGACGCTGCGGGAACGGGACCGTTACCCGGAGCTCCGCATGCGGGTCTCTGCTCCTCACTTTTTTTTTTGCTGTGTCTCTGTTTGTTTGTCAGTGGAGTTTCTGTATTTCCTCAGACTTAAAAAGCAAAATAAAAAAAAATATTTCCAGCGATGTCTTAATCTTTACCAGCAAGAGAAACTAATGATTATAGGACAGCTCTTTATATAGGTGACAAGGAGACACAACATCACAATGAGGCATAAAAACTACAGAATCGGTTCTGTTTAACACTGGTCCACAGCAGCGACAGAAACTAAATCAACTTGAAGCAATCTGGACAGGAACAGACAAAATAAAAAGAAAACGTTTTTACATATAAAATGAATTGAAGTAAAAAAAAACAACAACTATTAGTTATCATAACAGAACCAGAGGTTCAGACCAGCCCTTATAAAAAAAAAAAATAATCAGAATCTAATGTATTTTTTTAGATTTAAATTTTGGTTTCATTTTGAGACATTTTAAAGGGACATGAAGTTTGTTAAAGGAAAACATATACTACCCTTTGTTGCTTCTGCCTTTCTAATTTAATTCAATTTGATCTGTTCAAATGACATTTAAACTCAAGAAATTAAAATTTATTTTGGCATTCTTCTTTCTGCACGGCTCTGAGGTTTAGGGTCCGTCCCGGTCCTTTGGGAGTCTCCCTGCCTCTGGGGGTCTCAGGGTGTCTGACTCAGCTGCAGGTCTAACTGTTGGGGGGTTCAGACGGTGGATCTGTGGCCTCGTCCACCTCTAGGGTCCATCCAGCTGTGAGGCTGCAGCTTTTAGTTAAAATCTGTTTTCTGCCGGAGCTCCGGTGGAGTGTGTGTGTGTCACATGTCTTCCTTTTGGTCTTGTATAATCGTTTTGTCTTAAATAAATTTTATGTTAAATCCAAATTCTTCATCATAGTTATAAATACATCACTGGATTTTTATTGAAGATTTATATTTGAATATATTTTTATAATATATAATTTGCTTGTGGCTATGCAGCAGGATGTAAAAAAATAAAACAGCTGGAAAAACCTGAAACATTAAAAAAATGTAAAAAACAATCCTAAAAAAAATATCATTTCAGATTTATTTAACTGGATCCTCGTGTCTGAATAAAACTAACTGCAGCTTGTTTACTCACATTTGGGACTGGGCTGTTCTGCTCAGGTCATGGGTGGAACCATGAGAGGAACCGCTTACAGTCCGAATTGTTTGTTGTGTGTGGGTGTGTGTGTGTGTGTGTGTGTGTGTGTGTGGCACGCAAAATATTTGCAATTCTTGAACTCAATCTGTGTAAGAACAAGGATGTGTGTGTGTTTGAGTTTGTGTGATCTGCAGTTTGATGTTCCCTCAGAGTGGACTGCAGACATTGCATCAGAACCAGAACCAGAGTCGTCAGCAAAGCTGCAGTGATGAGTGGTTCTGTGTAGTTTTCCTCTCTGAGTGACTGAATCGTTTTTCTGAATTGTCTCTGTTCAGATTTGCTGATCAGCCACAGATTGGTGTGTCTCTCTGAGTCTGTCAGCACTATCAGCCAAGATAAAACCTATGAGATATTTATCTTTATTTTCCGTTCAACCGGTTCTGTTCTTCTGAAATGGCACGGCGATCCCAACCGTAGGAGATGGATTAATTTGATCATGCAGCTGATTGAGGTGTTACTTTAAGGTGTTTGTTTAAAACAATTAACAGGGACATGGCGGTGCCTCTGAGGAACACCAGCCCACCTGTTTGTGTGTGATAATAAACTGCAACTTCTCTCTAATTTCACTTCATTAAATCAGAATGATGATGGAAGGAAACTTTGACTGCTTCTCATGAAACAGGAGGTCCGTGGAAGCAGGAGCTCTTTTTAGCTCTTTGCACGCTAACTGGAAATCTATGCACACTAACAGACATTCCGTGCACGGTAACGGGAGCTCTTCGCACACTAAATGGCGCTTCATGGAGCTCTTTTCAATCTGACAGGAGCTCTGTGCACATTGACAGGAGTTTCATGGAAAGTGACTCTCACTGACAGAAGGCCTGTTCATGTTGACAGGAGGCCCGTTGCACGCTATCTGTCTCACACTCACAGATGCTCCATGCTGATAGAACCTCCACAGTCACTGGAACTTTGTGCACATTGACCCAGGTTCTGTGCACAATGACAGGAGCTTGCTGCATGTTGACGGTATCGTTCCCGTCTCTCAGCTGTTGTTCTGTCTGATCTTGTCTCTGTGATTGGATTGGCGGAAGAAGCTCTGTGTCGTGTCAGGAGTTTGGCCTGATGTGATTTTCATTTTAAAGTTCTGCTCAACATTCAATCCAGAGCTTGGTTCTGTCACTTGAACCTTGAGAGCTCAGTTGCCCAGCTGCAGCTTGGCTAAAGTCATTCTAGGATCTCACTCATCCACCTGTCTCCTCTTTTATTCTATATTCTATAACAGTTGGAAGTTCTGGTTCTGGAGATGTGTCGTGAGCAGAACAGCGTTGAAATAACATGACAGGGGCCTTTTTATGGTTTTCTGATGAAGCGGTTTAAAAGCAGGTCGGAGCTGCTACTCTCTGACCTGAATGTCTTTCATATCTGCCCCCCCCCCCCTTAAGGGCAGAACAAAGAAAGCAGCTCCTCCGCTCCTGCTTAATCACCATTCAGAGGCTGCGAGCGCCGCCGGGGACGCTCAGCTCGCCGCCATCCCAGATGAAAGGAGCTGCAGAAAAAGAACCGAGCGGAGAAAGGAGGAGGTGGAGAAAGGAGGCAGAGTGAGGTTGCAGGAGGTGGGTGTGTTTGTGGCCTCCACAACTCCTCCTCCTGAGTGGCAGACAGTTCGGTCAGAAACCAAAAACGTCCTGAAAGTTTGTTTTTCAATGAGAAAAATTTCCTGAAATGGTCCTTCTGTCAACAGCTGCATGATTTCTCCTGCTTCTTCAGATTTGTTTGGATTTCAGTTGGATTTAGAATACATTTAGGGCAGCTTGTTTTCCATAATTTGTAAAGAAAATAATCTTCTGTAAAATATTTCTCAGCAGCACCTAACTGATCTGTATTAACTGAATCCAGAGCTTCGTTCTTTTTCAACTTAACTTGGGACCTGTAGGGGGCCCTGGTGGCCCCCGGGGACCCCTGGCTGCTCTGCTTTTTTACAGGTCAGGAATCAAGTCTAAAATGCAGCATGTGATATGAATTCTTAATTTTTGTGCCCCGCCCCCATGAAAGCTTTTATTGTAAAGAAAAGCAGATTATCTTTATTCACCTTCACACCCCCCCCACCCCCCCGTACCTCCTGTTGGACTACCCCTCAGCCCCCACCTCCAGGATTTAGGCAGATTTACTTCAGCAAACACCTCTGGTTGGACAGCAGAGGAGGAGCTGGGGCCCCGCTTTCAGAAGAAGGGCCCTTTGTTAACAACAGGAAGTCTGCTCAATGCAGCCCCCCCCCAAAAAAAAATAAAGGCCCCAAAATAAAGGCAGAGTGGCGTCACAGTCACATGACCAGGGTCAGTCACATGATGAACCTTCATCTCCTGGTCTGAAAGAAAGTGGGATCCAGTGGGATGATGACGTTTGCGAGAGTCAGAGGTCAGTATGGCTGTGACATCATCATGTGTCATGTTTGAAGTTCAGCATCCTGATTTTTCGTACTCCTTTCTGACCTCTGGTCCTTGACTGTGGATACCAGGTAAATGTGATGAAGAATCATTAAACCAGGCTCAGATTTATTCTGTTTAACCAAGTTAGGCTCGGCTCAGTGACTTTAATCCTGACTCGGATCTCGACCCTTCTACCATTTTCCCGTTAATTTAGCAACATCCAGGGCAGTTAACTCATCTTTCGGCAGAGGTTTTTTCTGGTTGGTAGTTGTGGTTTGTGAGTTGGACGGCAACTAGAAACTACTTTTACTTTCTCTTCAAGAAGGAATGTTTAGGAATCCTGCGATCGGATCTGAACTGTTCTGATTTGCCTCTTAGTTGAACTGAACAGTTTGTAATTTTACCTGAACCGTTCAGGCTAGATCCAGCAAAAACTGTATTGTCTTAAAGTTATAGACTTGTTAAACACCCCCACCCACTCCCTCGTCTCTCATGCGTGAACACACTTTCACATGTGTCCCGCTTCTTTAAACTTCAGTGCATTAAGCCATATCAGACCCCCCCCCACCCACTGCCACCACCTTTATTCCTCTAAAAACACGTCTCCTTCTCTTTTCTTGTGAAAGCAACTCGCCTCTGAGTCACCAATGTTCCTACACCTCCCATCGTGCCTCGGTATGTTGTTGCAGTAAAACTCTGGTGTTTGTCATGTTTCAAGGTGACTGACACGTGCTCACTTTCAGTGAACCATGCATATTTTCTTCATCAGTGCGCTCGGAGCCGACTGGTGACATTTTGTTGCCGTTAGCCTAAACAGGCTTCGTCAAGGTCAAAGCGGAGGTACATAAGGGCAGGAAGATAACACACACATTGTAACACACTCATACTGTACCAGACACACCATCAGACAATAAAACACGCAATAACACACACTCAGGTCAGCGTGGAGGCACATCAGGGCGGAGAGATAAGACACACTTAAACAGTGAGAAACCGTCTTAGAATGACACAGACACACGCATTAACAGGCAGTGAGGTCAGATTAAAACTGACAATTTAATAGATGAACCTGAAGAGAGAATTGCTGTTAATTAAAAAGTAATTTTTTACATTCAAGTTCTTATCTAAATCCTATCCTGTATTTATTGTCCTCACTTCCTTCTTTTTGCCTTTTGATGGTCTTCCTTCTGCTGTTTGTCATATTTCCAGTTCACATCACCTGACTGATGTCGAACTGATGTGAGATCTGCCTCTGAGAAAACAACCTGTTAAATCTGTAGGCCCAGCCCCAACAGGAGCAGCGTTTGATTGGCCGAGCTCCTGGGGCAAGGTCATACACATGGAACAATCAATAACGGATGGCTGGATTAAGGTGTCCTGACATCTGTGTGTCCAGACCAACACTGTACGCCTGAATAACTCCCACCACCCCCACACCCCAACGCCAAAACCTCCAGGCTCCGCCCACCTCTGCTGGGATAGTCCTGGGTTCACTTCCGAGTCCCCTCAGGTTATCATGATGAACATCAGGATGTTTGATGGAAGCCAACATTGCGTCACCAACAGTAACTGGGCTGAATTGCCTGATATTGGGCTGGTACTCAGCTAAAACAGATTATGACTGTTGTGGTACTGGGATATTGGGCTGATACTAAACTGGTACTGGGGTGATAGCTTCCTCTTACTAGCCTTTTAATGTGCCTGTGGTGGGTTTGATTTGGAATGGTACTGGCCTGGTTCTAGGTACTTATTGGTCTGGTTGTTGGATTATTATAGGTCCGTCACTGGATGTTGTCTCTGTTATACTGGCTTGACACTGGTCTGGGTTGGGTTCTTATTGTTCTTGTACTGGTCTGTTTCTGAATCTTTAAGGTTTATTGATCTGATATCGGTCTGGTTCCAGTCTAATCTTGGTAACTGGTGTGATAATGGTCCGATTCTGTGTTCTTTGTGATATCATCCTGTTATAGGTCTTTCAGTAGTAGTCAGATTCTCTTTTTAAGGTTCTTCTGGTCTGGTTCTGAGATAATTATTAATCTGGTACTGAGATGTTGTTCAATTAGAACTGGCCTGTTACAGGTCTGTTCCTTATTTATCTGCCATTGCTATCTCGCTGAGTCTTTTAGGATGCCAAGTGATCTGGTAGTGCTCTTTGTCTTTAAGGCTTATTTTGGCATGGCACAGTAATGGTTTTGGATTACAGTGGATCTGGTATTGGGCTGATTTTGGACTAACACTGGCCTGGTAATTGCTGGCTCATTCTGGACTGATTCTGTTCTGGTGCTGGGTTGTGTTTGGTCAGGATCTGGAAATTTAAGGCTCCGGGTCTTTTTTTGGACTGACAAAGTTCAGGAATGTTGTGTTGCTCTGTAGAACCTTGAAGGCATTCCTCCATTATGACACTAACTTTAGCATTGCTCTTTAAATCTGATGACCTTTGGAAATAAAGAAGCTTGAGTGCTGAAGACATGTCTTACTGTTGGACAGCTGATCTGTTTTGATGTTTTCTTTATAGATCCCGTCTCCACCAGAGAAATCCAAACTTTTGTTTTGGCTATTAAAAAGTACTCTTTGTTTCTCTGTGAGTTTGCATCTCATTGAGGACTTTGTTCACTTCACCTCTAGAGTTCAGGAGGATGTTCTGTCCACTCGGACTCCCAGTAAAACCTCCTCAGGCCAGATCAGATCAGTTTCTCTCATCACTTGCTGGTCACAGATCTACCAATTAAAGTAATGAGGCCGAGGAGTGCCTCTCGGTGCGACCCGGATGCCTCAGGGAGAGTCCTGCTGCACTGACCTCGCAGTATGAAGGTATCAGAGCTGACACTCCTGTCAGAGCTGCTCGCAGTGTCCGGTCTGAAGGAGACATCTCCGCTGTGATGACCATAAACAAACGATAGTCCTGAGAGATGAGTGTAGTGAAGTTTAATGGGAGGAAACTTACAGGTTCCTGATCAACTCAAGTTCAGGAGAAATCCACTGAAGAACTGTTCAGATGAACTGACCAAACAACGGGACAGGGAGAAAAGCAGCAACATTATTGATCACCTCTTTGAAAATAAAAAATTAACAGCTGCAAGCAAAGTGAAGGTTTGGAAACCAGATTCCTGTGAAAATTTCAGATTCCTTGTGGGTGTCCTCATTGTCGGGTTCCGGGACAGTAATAAAATAAAAACACAAAGACTCTGTCTCTGGACAGGACACTTTGACTGGCGGTTCAGATTGGCTGGAACCTCACACCTGGAGACAGATGATTGTTTCATCTTTAAGTTTAACTAAAGCAGAATGTTGCAGATGAGCCATAAAGTCTAGTTTTGTTAAAACTAATTTAAATCAAATGCCCTATGTTCCAATAAAACTCCATTAAAAATGTATTTTGAAAGAATCATAGCTCCTGTTTTGTTGAGTTATGTTGGACAGTTGATTTTAAAAATGATCATCACTGAAAATATTTCAGATTGGGCATTTTCTGAGAGTCTGAAGCCTGTGCACCTCAGCAGTGTTTCCTTCACTCTTGGTTCCCACGGTGATGAGCACCTTTCAGCTGTGAGAAGTCTCGTGCACCGCCTCTGAGCCTCACAGCCGTGTTTGCTGTGGGATTACCAGACTTTGTGAGATTGTTTTGGGCGGGGGTGTAAAGGTAGCCATGGGGAGGGCCCCCTGTTGGCCAGGAATGCCGGTCAGGTCATGGGGGACAGCCAGGGGAGGCGGGGGACACTCGGAGACGGGGCAGGTGCTTTGTAAGTCCCGTCAACCTTCAAAGAAGCAACAGAGCTGAAAAGGTTAGCAGAGGACAATAATCCCCCTCCCTAGCTAAAAAAAAAAAAAATCCCCCCCCCCCCCCCCGGCCTGCAGCCTGACAGACGCTTTCTGCTTTTGTCCCACTGCTTCATTTCAGCTGAACACGCTCATGTGTCACTCTGTCAAAGCCTAAAAACTGACCCAATCCTGAAAAACTGACCGAATGATGGAGAACTGACCAAACACTAAACAGACAACTTTGAAAAACTAAACAAAAAACTCTGCAATGACTGAGTGTGTTTCCATTCTCTGTCCTAGACAGAGATACTTAGCAAATGGTTCATCAGAGGGTAGATTACTGGCCCAGTGATCTATCAGACAGAAAAACTAACAAGGTACTCTGTTACAGACTGAGTTGCTGAGCAAATGCTTCATCAGAGAATTAAAAAATAACCACCAGACAGTGCTAAATGAAAAGAACCGTGCATGAAAAGCTGACTAATAGCTCAGTCACGGACTGAATAACTAGTCAAACACTCTTCAGAGACAGGATAACTGAACAGGCTGACAAACAAACTCATCGCAGATAGGGTAATTATCTGACCAATTGGAGACTGAGACACTGACCCAAAGCTGTGTCAAAGACTAAAAACTGATCAACCTGGCGTCATAGGCTGAAAAGCTGGAATCGACTTAATATTCTAGTCACAAATAAACCAACCTCAGATAAAATCACTCTTTAACGAGACATTCCTTCTGGTTAGACGATTAAAAAAAGGTCATACTTGAGGTCATTCCAAATAAGCAGATAGGTTCAGTCACCTCGTACAACCTAACACTATCACCTAAAGGAACTCAAACATTTTGTGGAAACATCTTCTTTTGGATCAGATGCTTCGCAGGTGAAGGGAAGCAGTGGAAACTTCCTGTAGCTCCTGAGTTTAGGGGTCATACTTCTCTGGGATAGCGATGGGGGGCTGCAGGTTGCGTCATGGGACCCGAGGTGTCCCCTTTTGTGTGCCCTGTCAAACGTGGTTAACATGCAGCCATTTATCTCCTGAAGACCCCCTCCCTTGGTGAACAATGGCCTGGGCCGACGGCAAAGGGTGGAGGGTGGGAAGGGAGGAGGCTGTAGTCGTCCCCCAGCTCCCCCTTTGTGCCAACGTTCGTGGTTGTTCAGGCATTCTAAGACAAGGTGCTTCAGAATCCACTTTCAGATGTGCCGTAAAAGTGCTGGAGTGAGCATGCTCCAACTGGACCTCCACTTTGACCCATGCGTCCCTCCTAATAAAACCTGTATCAATGCATAAAACTCCTCAGTTAAGTTTCTGTCAAATCAACTCATAACGTTGGTAAAAACACTGGAAACAGGTCGATCATTTTCGTTCAGATGAAAAAACAACAAACAGGACAAAGAATGTTTTTTTATTCTGGTTAATACTCCAGACTGCTCTTCCTTTGAATCCTCCATGGGGCAAGAACAACAGCTGACAGAAACACAGCCTGTTCTCACTTCATCATCTGTGCAACACACATTTCCTTGCACAGTTGTTCTTTATTATTGTTTAACTGTGCAAACACTGAACAAACTCTCACTCTGATCTCTCTTATACTAATAATGAAGACTGTTGGAGGAAAAACAAACCACGTTTTATTAGTGTTAATGCTTTTTATGATGTTGAAGATGAAATCATACATATGGCTTACTCTTCACTCTGAACTGAACTTCTATAAGAGCTCAAGGAGTTCTGGTTTTAAATTGTGGCAATAGCCTAACTGGAACACTTTGTTTCCAGAAATTGTGCATCCCCAGGCTGAATGTGGAGAACTGGGCCTGAATTGCTGCAGCTCACATGCAGAACGTTTCCAGTGAAGCTGCTGATCAGAGATAATTCATGAGTAGGGCTGTCAGTCGCTGCAGTTGTCTCAAGATCTGCAGCCTGATGTTAGTTGGTTTGTTTGCTTGGCAGAGTGTTTGGCTGTGTAGGCTGAGGCGGCGAGCGCAGGCGCAGCGGCTTCCTCTTGCTGCTCTGCAGTGGTTCTAATGTGGCACATAAAACCCCAGCTTTGATATCGCCTGTTCCAATAAGCCCCTTCAGCCTGCCAGCACCTGCCAGCGGGGAGGTATGCATTCATCTGGCCCCTAACAGGATTATACTGCTCTGTAATTGATTCATTTGCAGTGAGGGGAGGTGACAGTGCTTTGGAAATGAGAGTTTAGGTAACAGGCGCCCCAGAATTCAGCCGACTGCATGTGTCAATTTTATTACATCAGTCCAGATGAACTTGAAAGGCTGGCTTTGTGCGTGCTCAGAGGGAACAGAGTCAATAGGCCTCATTGATGTGAGTGTGTGTCTGTGTGTGTTCTTTCTTCTCCCACGGCTTGCTGTGTGTGTGTGTGTATATGTATGTGTGTGTGTGTTTGTTTACTGTATACTGCATTTTATGAGTGTGTGATCAGTGTGTGTCTGTGTTGTGATCAGTTTTGGGTCGGTGGGAGCAATCGATGTGACACACATGTTAAAGTCTGGATCTGTTCACACATGAATGGAGGTACAACAGTGATGATCCGACAGGAAAACAGGCGTAACCGGGTCGATCAATACCTCACTGTGTTAAAGGCCGAATCCTGTCTGTCAGACTGTAGGTTGAAAACATCTTAATTTGTTAACATGGATCAGATAATTCCTTCTGCACAGTTAAAAGCATTTACTTTATTTTCCCCACACACCCTATCATGGCAGAATCATTAGGCTGTAGTTTTAGACCCTATGTGGGTCTATAGCAGCATACATAATCTATAGTATTTATACTAAGTCTAAGCACTATGTTGTTTAAAGTGTTTGTGCAAAGCTAGGCTAACAGTTTTCCCTATTTATAGTCTTTATGTTAGATCAATTAATTATTCTACATTTACAGTCCATGTAGTGTAGTGTAGTGCTTAATGACCTCATTAAGAGTTTTCTTTTCTCCACTTTACTTTGACAGAGCTCCCTGTTTTGGCCTCGTTGTCTTAAGATGCACTAAGTCTTCCAAGCTTATAGTATTGCCGCTATGCAAACATCATATTTTAAGTGTTAAGACACACTAACAGTTTTCCCGGTTTAACATCTGTGCTAAGCTTTACGAAGTAATCCCTGCTTGCATTACTGTTAGGTTAACAGTTTTCCCTGTTTATAGCCTTGGTTATAGATGATCCAGCCAATGATCAATATACTTGATGTCAATGTTGAGGTAGATCACATTTACACCTGACTCAATGTCACATCTATGGTCCTGATTTAGACCTGTGTATTTCAGAAGGTTTAGACAAAGCAGAACTGCCTGGTTTGAAGCGTTAAGACGTTGTACGGTCAACAAACAGTGTCTAAATCATATAGAAATGCCAAGAAGCACCACCCCCCCACAAATACAGCTTAATTTGATTCAGTATTAATCAATTTCATTCTGTTGTGAGTTGTGATATTGTGCTATTATCTTCAATGTGCAAAAGTGTAGGAGATCAAAATTGAGAGAGCCGTGGTAAAAATGGCCAACTCTGTACATTGTTTAGCAAGAATCATAATTTCTAGCCAGATTACTACAATCTGATACAGTAGCAGCACCTCTGTGTATTTTGTAAAATAAATATAAATTCGATAGCAGCGGCATAAAACCAAGACAAAAATTTCTTGAGCCATATATTATTTGAGTAGCTCATTAAGCTCATTAAGGGAAGTTGCTGTTAGTAGTTGAGTCCCTGAGTTTGAGCCCAACTTGTTTTGTGTTTTTTTTTTTCCTATTCTTGTTCATCTAAGCTTAAATAAGCCTATAGTTAGACTTCTTATACATCTCTAAAAACACATTGAAAAAACTTTTAGATCAATACAATTTGATGCCATGTGTTCCTCGTTTCAGCTACATTGACAGTTTTCCCTCTTTTCGCACCTTTACTAAGCTATACCAAGTCCTCCGTGATGCTAAGCTATACAAAATACTTTTTTACTTCATAGTCCGTGTGCGACGCTACACTAAGCTTCTCCTGTTTATGGTGTTCTTGCTAATTTCCACAAATGGTTTTCCTTGGTAGTTTCCTTCTCTGTTTCTTTGGAGTTTAGTGTTTGTGCTAACCAGCACCAACAATTTTTACTGTTTTTATTGTAATGATGGAAAGCTATGCTAACAATTTTCCAGCTTTATATTCTTTTTGCTAATAACCTTCCCTGTCAATAGTCTTTGTGTAACATCAGCTAAACATGCTCATAACTTCCACTGATGGTGTTCAGCTGACATTAAGGTGCGGATACTGCATGTTACACTGGGAGTCTGACCAGTTGTCATGAAAACCAGTTCACTTGAAAGTAATGGTCCCACCAGACCAGGCCCCGCATCATGCCCATCTTAATGAGCCTGGGAAAAGTTCCCCTGCTCCCGTGGGGCAGAACTAGATGACCCAGTGGACACAGTGTGCCCTGGGGGGTCGGGGAGGGGGTGTCTTCATGTCGTCCCTCCTTTGTCCGGATGTCTGGAAAGCTGAATGTGAGGGATGGTGATTTATGACTGAGCTGAAGAAGCTGCAGCAGGGAAGACGGCCGCCTGTCCCCGTTTCTCGTGACACGCTGCAATCCTCTTTGCTCCCAAAATCTGGGTTAAATGCAAATTGATCCAAGCGATACCAGACAATAATTACCGTCCGACTTATGTGTGCGTGCATCAGAGCAGAAGAGAATTCAATAAGACCTGGATGTGTCTGCACTGTAGCCCCCGTCCAAGTCAATCCTCTGCGGTCATTAACAAAGGACACGATGTCCACAGGACTGCCTGTGATTTAACCTCACTGTGTCCCTGTGGACAGAGACAGAACACATTCCTGTAAAATAATACCTATAGTTCAGACTGGCTTCCAGATACTTCCAGATATTTGTTCTTTTAATTTTTTTATTTGTGCTACAATCTGAATTTTCACTGCCAGAACCAAAGACTAAACAAAGTACCCATATGAACCTGAAGTGTAAAGTAGGTTATCAAGGTTATCATTTGTTTATCTGGTTTGTTTAGCCCAACCAGCCAGACATGCCATGTCTCAGACTCTTTTTTTGTGAAAAAGTGGGTAGATATGGTCACTATCTAGTCAGCAATCTCAAGCATTGGTTCTGTTTTTAAGGTGGAGTTTCTTTTACATGAGTTCTGGAAACCCGATCTGCTCTGGCGCTCCCGAGGTTTAAACGTTGATTTTGAAAATTTTCTCTCTTATCTCAAACTAACAGCCATAAGACCCGTAAGACCTGAAGTTTACCCAAATTGACTTCACAGTACATGGCGCAAGACAGCAGATAGTGGTTTTATGAGTACTGGTAGTGCTGAGGTGTCATACTGCTCAGGCACTTTGAGAGTCTGTCAACATCTAAACTGAGACCTTTTTCTTGTCCTTCACGTAGCTGGACTGATGCAAATAATAATCAGAAATTATGTTTTAATCTCCTCTTTCTGAGCTCCAGTCTGTCAGATTTGTCTGATCTAATCAGGGCTTTGTTAATGACCTGAAAATGTGTGTCTTAGGATAATAAAAGATCAGGGAAATGTTGGTCAAACTGCTGATGAAGTGCTGTTTGCTTCTGGTTTTCTGTCTCACCTAGATGCCACACAAACCAGGCGGACACAGCTATTTATTGAATGACTATTGTTGAATGAATGTACTGATCCATTGCACACTCTGCTCATTAACACAAAGTGTGCTTGTTTACACCAGCAGGTAAGCAGCAGAAACCGTCCCTGCACCAGTTTCCTCTTTTTGTGTCGTCCTTGAGTTCCCTTTACTTTAATCTGCTGACACTTTGTTTCACTGGTTGTGTTGACCATGTCACCACATTGTTGCTTCTCCTTTGGTTATGAGAACACACACATGCATGCACACACCTTCATGCAGTGCCCTTACACTCTTTTTTTATTTTCTTCTCTGCTCTCACTTCCCACTCGCCTCCTCAGATGCTGGACGTGCATCTTTCACTGCAGTTTTTTTGCTGTTTTTAGGTCAAACTTTGAGACTCAGTTTGTTCAGTTTTCAGGAAGTTTCCTCCTTATAGTTCTCTCTAACGCAGCGCCTGTTATTTTCAGACCTTTGTCGGTTATGTTGTGGCCGGTTACTGATTCTCTGACCAGATGACAAGCCGCATAACATCTTCTTCTCTCAAAGAGTTCGAAGCTGTGACACTGCTGATGAGGATGAGCGTCAAACTGAGTTAAGCCTCTGGTTTACACAACAGTGTTTGTGTTTTTTCACCCTGACAGTGCCCCGAACACCAAGATTATGACCTCGGTGATGATCAGCAGCACCAGAGTCAGTGAGGCGATACGAACTAACGAGGAGGACCACCACAGTTTGTTCCTTTGGTCCAGAAACTGGGAGCTAAAAACACCCATGATCTTAAAAAAAGACAGAAAAGAAGAGTTGTGATCACTACATGTCAGTCAAAAGTAAAAATCCATTATATGACAGATTTTAACCTGGATGTTGCAGCAGACAACTAACACCAGCCTAACAACAGTTAGATCCTTGTTTAGTCTTCTCAATCAAAGAGTTTTAACAAGAAATATGTACAGGTCCTTCTCAAAATATTAGCATATTGTGATAAAGTTCATTATTTTCCATAATGTAATGATGAAAATTTAACATTCATATATTTTAGATTCATTGCACACTAACTGAAATATTTCAGGTCTTTTTTATTGTCTTAATACAGATAATTTTGGCATACACCTCATGAAAACCCAAAATTCCTATCTCACAAAATTAGCATATCATTAAAAGGGTCTCTAAACGAGCTATGAACCTAATCATCTGAATCAACGAGTTAACTCTAAACACCTGCAAAAGATTCCTGAGGCCTTTAAAACTCCCAGCCTGGTTCATCACTCGAAACCCCAATCATGGGTAAGACTGCCGACCTGACTGCTGTCCAGAAGGCCACTATTGACACCCTCAAGCAAGAGGGTAAGACACAGAAAGAAATTTCTGAATGAATAGGCTGTTCCCAGAGTGCTGTATCAAGGCACCTCAATGGGAAGTCTGTGGGAAGGAAAAAGTGTGGCAGAAAACGCTGCACAACGAGAAAAGGTGACCGGACCCTGAGGAAGATTGTGGAGAAGGGCTGATTCCAGACCTTGGGGGACTTGCGGAAGCAGTGGACTGAGTCTGGAGTAGAAACATCCAGAGCCACCGTGCACAGGCGTGTGCAGGAAATGGGCTACAGGTGCTGCATTCCCCAGACCTGGGCTACAGAGAAGCAGCACTGGACTGTTGCTCAGTGGTCCAAAGTACTTTTTTCGGATGAAAGCAAATTCTGCATGTCATTCGGAAATCAAGGTACCAGAGTCTGGAGGAAGACTGGGGAGAAGGAAATGCCAAAATGCCAGAAGTCCAGTGTCAAGTACCCACAGTCAGTGATGGTCTGGGGTGCCGTGTCAGCTGCTGGTGTTGATCCACTGTGTTTTATCAAGGGCAGGGTCAATGCAGCTAGCTATCAGGAGATTTTGGAGCACTTCATGCTTCCATCTGCTGAAAAGCTTTATGGAGATGAAGATTTCATTTTTCAGTACGACCTGGCACCTGCTCACAGTGCCAAAACCACTGGTAAATGGTTTACTGACCATGGTATCACTGTGCTCAATTGGCCTGCCAACTCTCCTGACCTGAACCCCATAGAGAATCTGTGGGATATTGTGAAGAGAACGTTGAGGAGACTCAAGACCCAACACTCTGGATGAGCTAAAGGCCGCTATCGAAGCATCCTGGGCCTCCATAAGACCTCAGCAGTGCCACAGGCTGATTGCCTCCATGCCACGCCGCATTGAAGCAGTCATTTCTGCAAAAGGATTCCCGACCAAGTATTGAGTGCATAACTGTACATGATTATTTGAAGGTTGACGTTTTTTGCATTAAAAACACTGTTCTTTTATTGGTCGGATGAAATATGCTAATTTTGTGAGATAGGAATTTTGGGTTTTCATGAGCTGTATGCCACAATCATCCGTATTAAGACAATAAAAGACCTGAAATATTTCAGTTAGTGTGCAATGAATCTAAAATATATGAATGTTAAATTTTCATCATAACATTATGGAAAATAATGAACTTTATCACAATATGCTAATTTTTTGAGAAGGACCTGTATAGGTTTTACATCACAGATGCTAATGAAGAGATCATCACTTAGAAACATTTAAACACCTGAAGCAATTGCTATACATCCATTTATTTACCTGACATAGAGCCTCACACCAGGCACAGTCTAAGTACGTTTACATTACATGCATGACTGTAAAGAGTCTTTAACCAATGTTATCAACAAATCTCATGTTTATAACTTTGTTATGTTTCAAACTTCCTCAACAACAAGAATAACTACGGACTCATCGTGCACCAGGGGGCATGGTCTAATTCTGGGTCCAATAAGCTGATGCAGGATTGTGGTGGGGTCAACAACCAATAAGCAGCAGGAAGTGGCTCTCTGCTAAACGCTAGCGTTACACTGAGATGACACGATTGCTAAGATTAAAGGAGGATTATAGTGGCAGCCATGACAGATTAATAACAGTAAAATAAACCTGCTGAGTAATGCATGACCCAGATACTCACAAACTGTTGAGTCACTGGTTGTCATGGTTATCCCCGCCTTTTCAGGGGAGCAGGGCAGAGCGGGAGTCTACAGCAATACCCCTTTCATCTGTTTGGCAGAAAGAAACGAAGATAACAATTTCTGCTTCAAATTAACATTCTTAGTGTGAAAACTGTATGTTGTATAACTCTCTCTACACGTGATCTTTTTATGTGTCTACAGTGTTTTGTGAAGGAGATATGACTGGTTTAAGGGAACCTTCAATTTTACGTTTTGAAAGAAAGATTCTTATAAGTAGTTTGAATTAAATCAGTATCTCCATATTTCACACGATCAAAGCTGAACATTCCTGGTAAAATCCTAAAAATATCATGCTTAAACTTGAACTATGATTGTGTAAAAACAGCAAAAAGGGAGAAAATGTAATTTCAGTCAGGGAAAGTCCGACATTCTGTGACTCGTTTAAAATTTGAATGAGGCTTTCTTTGTAAAGTGAGGCTGAGATAAGCAAGCTCCAAACAAACCTGGATTTTCTCACCACTTTCACCAAAATACTCAAATTCTAGTGGGGAAAATATTTGTACTTTTTATTTTGTACTTTTTATTTTGTTTTAGCAATTTTTATAAAAAACATTTGATGTACAATTTCAGAACATTTCAGTACATCCTGTAGAGTGGGAAGACTAGTCGCCTAGCAATCCAAATGTTGTGGGTTGATTCCAACTTCCTCCTGCTTTGTGCTGATGTGCCCCTGGGCAAGGCATTAAACCAACTTTGCCTACCGAGCTGCGTATCGGTGTATGAATGCGTGCACGTTTGTGAGTGCAATGGGTGAAAGTGGCTCTAGCACGTTGAGTGGTCAGTAGGAGTGGAAAGGCTCTATATAACGTCAGTCCATTTTACCATTTAGAGTTTCAATGAAAAGTTTCCATCTAATCATCATGGGCATTAATCAGAGGGACTTTAACAAGTATTAGTAGGTGTGTATGAATATATTTGAGCATGCATGTATAACCTTGACCGAATGTGGGTTAGGGAAAAGAGACAAAAGATGGGGCTTCATCACAAACTGCACAGTATTCTACAAAAAGGAGAATCAGCATCTTGAACTCATGCATGTCCCGTTCAGAGATTTTAATAATATATTTGAACGGTTCTTTTTTTGCAGAGAGAAATTATAATACAACATAAAACTTCTATAAACTTTAAAAATAAGAATTTGGTGCAAAGGTTTAAATTCATGTATAAAATTAAAATGTATTTTCTTTATCCCACCCAGGCCAAAATATAGACAACCCCTCTAGTACTTGGTTGAATGTCCCTTAACTAATTGCGCCTCAACCACACCTTTTTTGTAGCCAACCGATTTCTGGCTGAATATTTGATCACTTTTATTGGAACAATAAAAGAGCTTATTTATATTGGTTGGTCTTTGCCACACCTCGCTTGGGAACTGCTGGGACACTGTTGTCACTGACATACTCTAGTCTATACCGCCATGGACCGAGAATGTTCTGACCCAAGGAGAAGGCACCTGCTTTTAAATCGAGACCTTCAAATTCATAAACATCTTGATGGTTTAAAGTTGGACACGGAGTGTTGTGCACCCTGGAAAAAGAATAATAAAAATAAATCATTAAAAGCCTAATTGTATATTATTTTCATGACTTTCATGATTAAATGAAACCTTTGTTTCCTAACTGTATCCACAGAAAAACTCATAACACATCATTCGTCATTGAGATGCTCATCTTGAGCACATTTGGAAGAGAAAAATGTCATAAATGTTTGTGCTTTGGCACCCTAATAAACAGTTTAAAATCAATTTATTTTCTACAAACCAGAAGGGACCAGAACCAGACTTTTACTGCTGATGATTCTGAATAACGTCTCCTTTACTGACATGGAGAGCACTTTTAGGCTAACTTTACCAAAAGTAGATAATATTTAGAAAAATCGTATTGTTTCTTCTTCTTCCAGTCAGGTTCAGTGAATCAAACATTTTTAGAGTGTAAGAAGGAAATGGGAGTTAATGAGTTTCACTCTGATGGTTGATGTTTCAGTCTGCTGATTCAGGATCCTGGTGGTGTTCTGAGAAGCTTCTGAGAATGAACTGCAGAGTTTGCAGCTCACTTTGTGTTTGAAGGAGCTCTGAGAGCCTCTTCATGTTGTCGACTGTAACAAAACTCTCTTCTTCTTCTCCGCCTACTAATTAAGCTAATCTCTGTCTCACACACTTGGGACATGAAGAAAGAAAGTGAGACAGAATCAACTCCGACCACTTTGCTTAAACACTTTAATGAGTAGAGGCTACAGAATAAATGGCTTTTATTTTGGTGAGTAGTAAGAGCATGGCTGGAGAGGATTCAAACTACTCACTCCCATGTCCACTTGTCAGCAGGCAGAGCTAATGGTAGGGGGGCTGCAGACATGTCAAATCTCTGCTGAGGTTGTTGTTGTTGTGTTTAATCTCCACATATTTTTATTTAATTCATACCTTAAGTATGAGAAATGTTTTCATGTCAAGAATATTACGACTTGTTAAAAACTGAAGGTTTAACCTCAGTGAAACACTGTTTCTGCAGTCGGATTTTTGGCAGCCCAGCTCATCAGATACTGACCACACAACACTGCCAGTCTGCGCTGCTGAGAGTTTTGGGAGCTCCTTGGCTCTTGAGCCTTGATGCCCTGGAACACGGATCCTCATGGGAAACATTGAGTGTCTGTGTTGCTGCTGCTGACTGTGTGCGAACAAAATAAGCTGCACTTGAGTGAGGCCTGCTGGGCTCAAGAAAGGAGGACCTCCTGCTTTCTCAAATGTCTCCCGTGTCTCTTGTCTGCATCAGTCTGACTAATTGGGATCTTATTAACCTAACTAATTGATTTATTTGGTGTCTGATCAGCTTCAGTACCTCAGAAGTTTGTTCTGCCTCATTGGTTGGGAGCATTCCTGATCTTAAGGTGTGTTGGTGGCAGCTGTGAGCAAAGCATTCATATCTGTCATTTGACTCAAGCGGATGGATAAAACAGGTGTTCGGGTGTCAACCAGGTGATCAGGCTGTGAGCTGGGATCTGATTGGTGGACAGTCCGGCAGTGAGAGACAGTCAGCACACTGATTTCTACTTACTGTAGCCACTTGTTCATTTAGCTGGAAATTTGTGCCCCTGGGCCTGAGCGGCTGTCACTTCCTGTCACCTCAGTGGGAATCAGAGCGAGGGGAGGGGGGCCTGAGTAGAACAGGATTGTTCTCCCGTCACATGACTGAGAAGCACATCTGTCAGTCCAAAGGTGTAACTGCGAGCCCTGAGTGACTCGATTGACACTTTACTTTCTGTTTGTCCTTCACCTCTGATTACACACACACACACACACACTCTTGTTTTGCTATATGTAGTGAGGACCATGTGTTGACTCCCATTGACTCCCATTGATTTTCAGTCATTTTCAACCCATGCATGCCTAACCCTAACCTTAACCTAAAATCAATACACACCTTTGTCCTAAACCTAACCGTTAGCAAATTAGGTCATGAGGACCAGCAAAATGTCCTCACTTTGGTACAAATGGTCCTCAATTTGATGGTGAAATATGGAAAATGGTTCTCACTGTGATGCCAAGACAGGAACACACACACACACACACTCACACACACGTCTGCATACATACATGTGAGTCTGGGTCTTCGGTGTGCTTAATCACACTTATTTAAAGCTGCCTTGTTATTGGCCACACATTTTAAATACTGATGCTGTAACTCTTTTAACATTAAAAAGAATCACCTAAAGAATAAAGATAATCAGAAAACCCTAACTGTTAACCTGAAAGCAGAGCATCCATCACTCATCTGGCTGATGAAGATGTCAGGACACTAAGAAGCAAAGATCCTCCTCAACAACCTTGTGACATTTCTCAACCTGCTCTGCAGTGTCCTGTGGATCAAACTGAAGTTTGAGGCCCAGAGGGATACTGAGAAATATGAACAGTCCCATTTATGTTTGGATTGCACTGAGGTTTTATCTTGCTTAGAAGTCCTTGAGTTGTTAGATCTGCTGCCGAGACTCAGCCTGAGGTCATTTTATTCTGATTTTATTTAAAATTCCAGTTCAGTTAAAAAATCAAACCAGTTTATTTTTCTCATTGGGAAAATTATTCTTGGGTCAGCGAGATTGCTAGTCCCTAGGTTTGTTGGTTCTCAGGTGTCTGTTGGTCAGTGGGTGTTTCTTGAGTTCAATGTTTGATTTCCAGGGGTTTGTTGGTTCCTCTGGAGGTCTGGTAGTTACCAGATGTTTTTTGTTTCCCATTTGTTTGTTGACCAGTAGGTGTTTGTTGGTTAGCAGGTGTTTCTTGAATCCTAGGTGCTTGTTGATTAACATGTTTGTTGTCATGTGTTTATTTGTCATTAGCTTTTAGTGACTGTAGCCAAGTGGGGTTAGCGAGTAAACATCTCTTGTGTCGATGAAAACTTATATGAAGCTTCTGCCATCTCAAGCTTGGTGTTTACTGTCTAACATCTATTGACGCTGTGACATACCGACGTTGTGTGACCTGGGGAAGTGCTGACATTGGTGTTTTTCTTCTTCTTCTCTTGGCTGTGCCCGGTGCTGTTGTCCGGCTGCAGGTTGTGGTGAAGGATGGAGGTCCTGTGAGTCAACATTAGAGCAACTTGATCAGCAGTTTCACTTCTGCAAATCGTTCCTGGAACAGATGAAAATACCTCTGAAGACCAGTCAGTGTGAAATTAAGCAATACCTGACACACACACATACACACATTGGGCCTCTAGTCCAGTTTGTGTATTTGAGGTCGCAGATGATTCACTGAAGAAGTGTTTTACTGTGAACACCAGGGCTGTAAAAATACCTGAAAGCTTGGTGTGCTTTACTGTGGGGAAATCAGTCCTCAGTGGAAAAAAATATTTTTGTGTTGTTTGATTTGCCACATCCTTTTAGCTACACCCCCTAACATTGTGTTATATCTTTATGCTCTGCAGGTGATTGGTATTTTTGTCTCACACTTATTTAATAGTTCAGGCTTAGTAAATTGTTTGTCCGACAGATCACTTTGCTGTGTTCCTGCTGAAGTTTTACTGACTGTATCGGCTTAGTGTCGCCTCCTTCCTGGCAGTTTGTTGGTCACCAGGTGTGTGGTATCATCCTGATGTTGGATTGGTGGTGACTAAGTTTTAACTCGGCTTGGTGTTGGTACAGCAACACTTGCCTATTGACTGAATACTGTTTTGATATTGACTCATTATTGGATCTGTTTTCTGGTGATGGTTTGCTTTTAGCTCTGCCTTGGCTCTATTTAATTTGTTTTCTGAACAAATATTTTTCTTTGATGGCTGGTCCCTGGCTGAATTTCTGAACCTTTTAGCATGTCCACCCCTAAACCAAAACTGGTCCACAGAGTCCAGGTTCTCTTCGTCTGCTGCAGCTGATCCTGATGAATAAAGTGTGACGCCACAAAGTGACAGTGCTTTAAAACCTGCAGTGTGCCTCTGCTGCTGCCGTGATGAAGAAGAAGAAGTTTGAGTGATGTTTCTTGAAGCAGTGGGAAGTTAAAATACCTGCGGTCATGAATTATTAGCAGAGAAAAGTTTTTCTAGCGCTGCTTCTCGCATGAAGAAGGTATTCATTGGAGGGATTTAATAACTGCGCTCTTCCTCTTTTCTCTTTTCACAAGGATTTATTCTCCACCTGGGAAGATGAATAATTTACACATTTTGGATTCCCCCCCCCCAAGGGGGGCTGTCGGGCTGTAAACCCTCAAATTTCCTCATCATAGTGTGAGCATATCTATCCATTATTCACTCTAAAAGTCTGACTTTCTTTTAAAGTAACCTACATTTTTATGGACATGCCCCCCCTGGAAACCTCGGAGACTGATGATTAATTGATTTCTCACACAGAAAGACAAAGTTTGACAGGCTTCAAAATGCATGTAGAACAAGACTGTGAGTTCTAACGGTAGAAAAGTCGAATGTTTCAGGAGTTTTTATTAAACAAGGGGAGCATGTTCATGTTCACCATGAAACCCATTCACGTCTCACCGGCTGTGTTCTGTTACAAAAGTACAGAGTTGTTCACACCTCTGACCTCCTTCTACTCGTTCTGAAACAGAATCACATGAGTGGATGGCGGCTATGATATCGGCGTTCCACCTCTTATCAGGGCCCAGCAGCTCTGTTTTCCCCTCTGTTTGTCTAATCTGGCGACACACCGAGGTCGAGGTGAGGCTTCAACGGACGCCTTGCTGCTGATAAACTTAACGTTAAACTCCTGCACATATCTGCAAACAAAAACAACTTGTTCCTGCTCATTTAAGGTCTGAACAGAGCTCTGAAATCACTTTGACTACTTTCTTAAGAAGATAAAATGCTGCAGATGCAGATCAGGCTGATAGATCTGCTGCATAATCCATTAACAGAGTAAGAAATATTACATATAATTTTTAACTAACATTTGTTCTAGAATTCACCTCAGCGATCCATCTGTTGTTGCAGCAATATATCAGTAATATATCAGTTTTGTGACCGTTATTCAGTATTCAGTGACCTGTGCACAGGAACCACACAGTGCTCTAGTCATTTTTGTTGAAACAAACTGTTACTCAGCTTTTGAGCATGGCAGAGAATATCTTTATATTACATTTAAAAACCAGGATGTGGTAATTTATATATTTATAAAATATAAAATAGCCTCTTTATCTGTTCCCTCCCCTTTCAGTTTAATCATAAAACCTTCCATTTTGGGTTATGATGTTTTAATTTTAAATTTAATAAAGAATAAAAAAAATATAAGTGTAAATATTAAACCTTGTAACCAGATTGTGAACACAGCATCATATAAAGCAGGTTGTCATCATTGTCTTCCTCTTGTCAAAAATCTGTTTTCTGGTGTTTTACCTGGTGACAGAAGTTTTTTTTGACAAGTGAACTTAAAGACATGTAACCTGTCCAGGTGTGGTCATTCTGACCCGCCAGGTCTGACGTGGAGATAGGTGGAGCTTGAAACCATAGAGCTGAACCCGTTGCAACCAAATAAGAAGTTACTAGTCTGGGTTGAAGAGGAGCTCAGCTTCATACAGTCACAACTAAACATGATCTAACTCAGAGGTGCCAAAGTCCAGTTATTGAGAGCAATTGTCCTGCAACCTTAGATGCATGCATACCTTCTTCCACACCGCTGAATTAAATTAATGGCCTCTGCAGAGCTGAAGGACATGCTAATGAGTAAATTTCGTGATTTTCTCCACAATGTTTATATACAGGGATGTCAATTTTAGTCACAAAGGCATTATATTTACATGCGGGCTCATTATACTTCCTCTCAGTGACATCACATTGCATGCAGGGATCTCATTTTTACTCACAGAATCCTTGTATTTGCATGCGATGACATAACATTCACATAACATAGTTTTGTTTTTGCTGACTGAGATCTTTATACTCCTTGTTGTCTCATGATGAAATCTGCCTCATGATTATTTTTGTGAGAAATCCTCACTGTTGTCTAATCTGATCCTTTAGTGGCCTGTGAGTCTGTTGTTTTACTGCTGAATGTCCATTAATTAAACAGGGCAAAAGTATAATGTAATGCATGTCACTTCAAGTCAATGTGAAGTAAATCCCACTGTAAGTAAAAATGATGTTGCTGCATGTAAATGCTATGTTACAATGAGTAAATGTAAATCTGGTGTCACTGAGGTAATGTGATCTCACTGTAAGTAAATGTAATGCATGGAAATTTGATGCCACTTCATGCAAACCTGACATCGCTGCATAAATGGGATGTCACTGCATGTAAAACATGAAGTCATGTAAGTGTGACATCACGGTATATAAAAGTGATGTCAGTGCATCTGATTTGACAACCAGAATGAATGTAATGCCACTGCATGTAAAAGTGACGTCACTGGATGTAAATGTGATTTCAATGCATGTAATGCAAGGTCTCTGTAAGTAAAATTGACATCCCTGCATGCAATGTGATGTCACTGAGAGTATGATGAGCCTGCATGTCAATATAGTGCCTCTGTTAGTAAAACTGAAATCCATGCATACGATATGATAGCATTGTGAATAAGCATGATATCACTGCATGAAAACATGATGCCAGTGTGTATAAATGTGACGTCCATGTATAGTGAGGTCAGACTGGGCGGGCTACAGTGCCTGAGCTGTTTGGTCCATCAACGATGGTAGAGGAAGAGGCATTTATTTTAGCTCTTGTTACATATAGGGAACATAACCTACCTGCCCTTCATCCCTCCCCCCTGCAGGCTGAATTACAGATTCCCCAGTTCTGTCTTGGAACGCTTGGCCTCATGGGAAAGTTGGGTTGTGGTGGCTATAATTATACAACAACTCGCCAGCCTAACATCTCTGCCTCCAATGTCTCCTCCATCTCTCACTCCTCCCCCGTCAGCTCTGTCTTTGAGGGATTTTGCTCCATTCTTAGAGGCAGCACATACCGTAGAAATGAGCAGCTGTCTGTTCCAGCTCCGCCTCATCACTCTGCTCCTCTTTAATTCCTACATTGGTAGGCTCTGAGGTTTAGACTCTGTTGTTTCTGAGCATGTTTGAATTTTTGTGTGCAGCTGGAGGCCTGAAATCATGCTGTGTTCATGCCGTGGTTCTGCAGGAAATTTCGCCAGAGAAAGTAAAACTCATCATATCATCTTGGTTAATTCGTGCGTCATGGTAACTGCTCTGTCTGCTTCCTGTTTGGGTCATGTGATCAGGAGCACAATCAGAGGGAACATAGGAAAGAATAAAGGAGGAATATTTCCTGACGTTTGGCCAACCAGAGAGCAACAGGAAGCAAATCAAACATCAATCAATCAGTCAATCAATCAATCAATGCTGACCTAAAAATGTATGAGGGTGAGTTCTTGCTGCTTCTATGAGTCTGTCACAGCTGGAGGTGCCAGTGGGGCCCATAAACATCTGCTGAGGATCATACCATGTGTGAGGGTGGGGGACATGGAGGAGGGTTAATTTGTGGGGGTGATGATGATGTTAGGGGCTGTGACCCCCGCCTTGCCTCAGTTTCCAGCCTGTTGCACTGGTCCCCACAGATAAAAGAGACTTTAATTCAATTAGGAACCAAACACAGTCAGCACCTCAATGCGTGAACCTCAGGGGACCCCCACAGAAACACTAAAACTCACCCAGATAAGAGGACAGCCCCCAACCCAGCACAACAGCACACCTGTACAGAGGAAATGCCAGCAGGTGCAGCAAAAATCTGCTGTTTTGTGTTAACCCCGCTCCCAGTGAGCTGAAACTTTCACTGATTGGTTGAAGCATCGTTTCAGTCCTGAATCACACGATTGTTCAGGGGCAGAGTTAAATGGCTAACAACCAGAGGCTCACCTGGAAATAGTCAGAGGACCAAAACTGAGTGAAAAAGCAGCCAAAAACAAAGTTAAAAAACTTTAGAACATTGCAGGGAATTCTGGATAGCAGGATAAAATGAGGGCATTGGAGATTTGGACGATCTCACAGGATCCCTAAAAGCCTCATGACAGAGTCACCTTCCTGTCTGTGTTCAAATTTCTGGCAGTTCCAGGTAGCAACCTGGTTTCCATGGGAACCATCTCCCCTCCTCCCCCAGCTCAGGTGATCAGCTGATGAGAAGGAAGATGCAGCTGCCTCCACCTCAGTGTAAGGCAGCAAGCGGACAGAGGAGGACGTAGCACCTGGCTGAGCGTTTCAGCAGCTTGAAGATCGGCTGCTGTTTATGAAGGTTTGAGTTTACTGCGATGCTGAGTCAATAGTCAGAGATTGGTCAATCTATCAATCGACGATGAGGTTACACGTGTTCTACTGAGACATGGAGAGGACTCAGGAAACCCTGTCTTAGTGTTCATGTTGCTTGTTTTTCTCTCGTTTGTGTTCATGTGTTGCGGTTGTTTCCAGCGTTGTGTGTTCCTTATTTGTTTGTTTGGGGTTCCTGTTTGAACTTTTCAGATTACAGTTGTGTGTGTTGGTGCTTCTTCTGAGGACTTCGCCTCAGAAACAGCTGGAGACAAATGTGACAACGGAGAAATGTCGGAGGGGGAAGAGAGAGGAGGAGGAAGATTAATGTGTCTGTGTGGGAAGCTGGAGGAGGAAGAGGAGGAGGAGGAGTCTGGGCTTTGTTCTCTGCTCTCTGCACAACACAAAGACAGCTGACAGAGATATTCTCCTTCAGTGATGCCTCACTCTGATATAACAGAGATGCTCTCTGGTGGAGACTTTTCACCTCGAAACATTGTTGGGTTGTTGCTGCAGGTTTGCTGGAACTGAATGGGGTGCGAGGTTCTGGTTATTTTTCTCCTTTCATAATTTTATACTTTCTAGTTTTGGTTGTTTGGTCATGACTTTTTGGGGTCCAAAAGGAGACATCTGCATCATTTCATACCTGCTTTGACAACTGATGATTTATTGACATTTTTCTTTAATCTACTTTAAGGAAACAAGGTTATTTGACTATAACATAAGTAGAGGGACATTCCCCGTCCTGAAAGCCGGTCTATGAAGCACAGGCACCCCCAATCGACTGCCACCTGGCTCCCATGTAGAAGTGGTCCCCTGTTGCCTTTTTGAGCTGAGCCAGCCAAGTAGTAGTAGCCAAGGCTTGCTGAGCCAAACGCTCTCTGGTGAGCTGCCCGCCAGACCTTGCACCATGAAGGTGTCTGTATTCTGGTTGAGATTTGCTGTTATTTTCCTTCATCGAGATCCCTCCAGGTATTAGCTTGCTCTTTGTTTTAAGTGGAGCTGTTGAAGTATCTCAGTGTATGGTTCACGGCTGGTGGACGGACATATTTGGTTATCTGCTCTCCATCTGTACATCAAGATATGTTCCACCCCTATATTCATCATGACCAAAAAAATTATTTCCTGGATACAAGCGGCTGAAATGAACATTGTTTTCCTGACAGCTTCTACTGGAAAGAGATCCCATGAAAAACCCACAGCGCGTAGGAGAAATCTGTTCTTTTGTTTTTTCTACCCTGGAACACTTTGGAATCCAGCAGAACGAGCTGGAAGGTGCTGCAGAGTGGAGGGATGTCTGGGTTTTCTTACCAAAAAAATACTTTTTTTTTGTAAAACTTTCATATATCTCTGTTCTTTTTCTGACTTGATTTTAAACACCTCACTTATACTGGTAAGAGTTAACTTCTTGCACGTCCACAGTAAGGTGATCCATCTGCGTAACCGGCTGGGTTCTTTGAGCAGCAACAAACTGGATCAATAAAGCTAAAAAATCAGCTGATACCAGCTGATTTTACCAGCACCAGATTGATTCTGGTTATTGGTTATTGATCAGGGAGGATATATCGGTTCCCTGCTTTGGAACAACTGAATGTTGTTGCAGCTTACATTCTTTCAGTCAGGAAAGAAAAAAATAATAGAGGGGGTGGTTTGGGAGCACATTGGCCCTATGTGGGGGGGTCACATTAGACCCCCACGTATACCTTGGACCACACAGAGAGCGCTCCATCTCTCTCTGTTTGATCACAGAGGGCTTTACTCTTCTGAAGCGGTCACACCTCTTATTAAAGCCGGGCCTGTCCCACGCCCCCCCCCCCTCTCTCTTGGTATTCAGCCCAGGTCAGCAGATTTGAGCCCAGCCCACCGTGGCTCCCTTTTTAATTTGCACCTGTTGCGCAGTTGTCCGGGAGGCGAGAGCTGCAGCGGCTGCAGACAAAGATCATATTATGAACAGACTAATCTCCGTGTAGCTGAGAGGGTCGGGGGGTGTGTGTGTGTGTGGGGGGGGGGGTTGTCTGTTGCCTCCTGTGGGAGATCAAATCTGCAGCAGGAAGTGTGATAAGACACAGACGAGGGTTCCAACAATCTGTGTTCACTAAACGAGGCTGAAAATCTGACGCTGTTTCTAAGGCTGGACTCCCGCCTGCAGGCTGTTCCCATGATGTCATGTATCCCCCCACACTCCCAGCCCCAACCCTCACCCTTGCACACACAATTCACCTCAATCAGGTTCAAGTCAGTTCAAGTCCACAACTGACACACAGCTGACAAACAACACCGCACTAAAAAAGTAGTCATAAAGGAGTCAGAGGATGCTTAAACCATTTCTTTCAGAGGAAATCACAGCTCAAATAATTTGATCTAGCACGCTTTAAAAACAATCAATCGCGCTGTTATCAATTAGATGGAATTAGAATGTATCTTTCCTTTCAAGGTCCGTCCTGCCCAGGGTGTATGTGTAGCTTAGTTACAGACAGAGCTGTGAGACCTTAACGAGGTGTAAGACCTTAACGAGGTGTTGGGCAGGAGACGAGCAGAGAACTGTGAGCTGAATTAGTGTAAGAAGATTCTAACATTCATTCAGGAAGCTAATTAAAGAAAGAATTTTGGTTGATTCTTCTGGATGAAGATCCAGATGGAGAGCTGGTTCCAGATGTTTTATCAGCAGGATTAACTCCTCTTCTGTCTCTGTGTTTCAGTCCTGAACTATGACACTGTGTTGGAGACAACCTCAGAGACAGATGAGGATGACCAGACACTGCTCCGTGATGACAGCAGCTTCACAGGAGGAGGAGAGGATGAAGAGGCAGGCAGTCCAGTTGGTGTCCCGACTCCGGAGGTATCACCCAGGGTTGGCTACGCCTTGCTGTCCAACAGGAAGCCAGAGGACTCAGAGCACAGGGGGGAGGACGGATGTATCGGTGAGTTTCTGAACAAATTAGGAGCTCAGAGTCAGACTGAAATGTTGTATGTTCTTCCTGCATTCTCCTGGTTAGAACGGGTGGTGCTTCTTCACAGTAATAATTGAGGTCTTCCGAACACAGATCTTCTGTTACTTAAGTCATTAAAAACTTAGCTATTAGTTTGCTGAGTCTGAAAGGAGGAAGAACCAAAGCATGTGAACCTGGGTGAGAAGCAGGAGCAAAAACAGGAAGAGGGGGAATACCAGGAAGAGAACCAGACGAACATGGGAAGTACCAGGAGGAGAGGTAGAGGGAGAACCAGGAGGACAACTAAAAACAGTACCTGGGTGACCACCAGGAAAGAACCAGAAGGAGAACCATGGGGAGAACCATGGAATATCAGTGGAGAATCTAGGAATACCCAGAAAAAGAACAAAAAAGGAAAACCAGGAAATCACCAGAAGGAAAACCAGGTAACGACAAGGTGGAGGACCATGGGGAGAAAAACATAGAGAACTAGCAAAGAAACAGGGAGAAGATCCAGGAGAACATGGGGAAAAACTAGGAGAATTATTAAGATAGAAAGATAACCAGGAGGAGAACCAGAAAGTGGATGGAACAACCAGTGAAGAACCAGTTAGGAACTAGGGAGGAACCAGGGGCACAGCCATGAGGATGAAAGAAATAGAAGGAGTAAAATAAGGTGTTTGTGTTTTTTTCCCTTAGATGAGCACAGCAGCGAGTACGAGGCTGTGGCATCTGAGGCATCTCTGCAGGCAGTGGAAAATGGTGCAGGTGAGATCAATAATCAATATTTTGATCCATAACACAGTGAAGAAAAACAGATTAACCAAACTAAAATCATTCTGTTTGACATAAAAACATTTTTCAATTAAACTTTAATTTCGAACTCGATCTGTAAACCATAACTTTTTGTTCATCATTATCAGGTCTGTAGTTTTGCAAATTAGAAAGAGTTGTAAGATAGTTTGAATGAGGGCAGGACGCCTACAGGACAGTACTCAGGGAAGCAATGTTTCATGTGTTTTCAGGTGTATCTTTTTATGCTGATAATCATCTTTTCTTCATTTATACATTTTCTCAGGGAGACGACTGGACGGCATCTCCAAGCTAGATGAGTTCTTCCTGAAACGGAAGCTGGAAGATGACGACGGTCACCAGGCAACCATCGCCGAGTACCTGCAGCGCAGCGACACCGCCATCATTTACCCGGAAGCCCCGGAGGATGTAACAAGGCTGAACACGCCTGAGGCTGCTGCTCAGGATGAGGGCGAACACGGTGAGAGGATGGACTAAACAAAATCATAATAAACAACAACTTAAACACTATGAGCAAAAAAAAATAGAAAATAGTGTAATATTGAGTTTTGATAAAATTAAGGTTTAAATAGTTGTTTCGTAGAGGTGTAGACACAAATTATGGAGGATTCTCCCAATCAGGAGGTTTACAGACCTGATGGAAAACAACGAGCTGTGTTTTGAGTATTTTGGTTTTAAAGGATCCTGTGTGACCTTTCCCCGCAGACTTGCCTTCCAGTGCTCCAGACGACTTCGCCCAGCTGCTCACCTGTCCGTACTGTGAGCGCGGCTACAAGCGACTGACATCTTTAAAGGAACACATCAAGTATCGACATGAGAACACTGAAGAGACCTTCACCTGTCTGCTCTGTGCCGAAACCTTCACCCAGCGATCTCAGCTAGAGCGCCACATGACCACTCACAAGCCCCCTATGGACCAGGTGAGCTAACACACCTGCACTACATGAGCAACAGTTGGATTGAATTGAGGGATGGACAGATAGACAGAAAGATGGACAGACAGTTAGTTTATTGACCTATGATCATATGAATTAGCTCATGATTCTAATGAGTTCAGTATCATCAGAGCTCTTCAGTCCTCCTGTGGTGATTTAGGTTCGGATAACCTATTAGTTGTAGCCCCGCCTAACCACTGCAAATGCATCCTGTGTAGGCGGAGTCTCTTCCTGCGGCGGCAGCTGTGTTTGGGCGTGCAGCCTGTAAATGCAGCTCATCACTTCGTGTTTTAATCTAATGATGAGGCTGTGTTAAATGCTTCCTGCACACGCCTGTTCTCTGCTCCATAGGATCCAGGAGTCTCATTAGAGTCAATAACTAAGCTCCAAGTCATTCCATTTTCCAATTACACCATGATCGTAATGGGATTACCTTATCCAAGCAGTCGGCTGTCAGGATCTTACAGTTCCTCAGACCTCCTCACAGACTGAACCAGGACCAGATGGTCTTTTCCCTGCTGGGCTGGAGAATCATAATCCTCTGAGTGTTTATCTGAGGACACCCTGAGTTAAACCGTTAAACCGAGACGAGAGGCTGAACTCAGATCAGTGCATGTTTCACCACAGACATGCCAAACATCCAGAGGTTTTTCACAGGAGACAACGAGACACCTTATCAAGACCCCTGAGCTGCACCGTTAACTCAGAAACTGGATGGATGGATGGATGGATCTCCTTGAATAGCTGAAGACAATCAGCCTCACTGTCATGTTTCTCCTTCAGTCCTAACATCATTCCTACAGACACACCCCAGAGGTTCACAGTGAATCTGCATGTAGGAATTCAGTGTTTTCCTTTTACCCCTAATATTAATGTCATTAATGGTTCCAAATGACGTGTAACCTATTCATCGTGTCTTTTCTCTGTGGTTAAGCAGCGTCACAGCAAACAGATTATAGAGGTGTTTTATCTGCTGAATAAACAAAATGACTGTTCAGTGTTTGTGTTTTATGTGAAATGAAAGGACATGAGCTTCCACTCTGTTGTGGAGGGAGGACATCCCCCATCACTCTGTGTTTTTGCTTATGTGTGTATTTGCATTTGAAATGTTGGGAATGTACCTCAACCAGAAACTGCTGCCTGTGAACAGTCAGCCCACTCTGTTTCTCAGAATGCTTTTTGCCCTCAGACTTCCAGGAGAATCTGTTTCTATCCTCTCTGCTCCACTCCCACTCCTCCTCCTCCCTTCTAATTGGTTTCTCCTCTCTGCAGCCACCACTGCTCAGTGAAGGAGCTGCAAACCGCAAGTTCAAGTGCAGCGAGTGTGGAAAAGCCTTCAAGTACAAGCATCACTTGAAGGAGCATCTCCGTATTCACAGCGGTGAGTGGAGCAGAGTGGTGGGGGAACAGATGAACACACAGGTTTACCACCCTGTTCACTGATAAAACACCAGACACAGACTTGGAGAAAGAGCCCAGAAGGTGCAGTTTATTAGTAAAAATAAACACAGTATCCTGATGGAGCTGTCTTATAACCTCTTTAGGATCATTAACCAAACTATTTTCTTTAACATATTCATACAAAGAAAATAAATAATAAAAGTAAGGTCAGTTTTAATATAAAACAGGAACAGGTCTCTGAGCTCCTGATGATGGGGAAATGTGGAAGAGAAAACCATCTTTTATCTGGAAACATGTTATTTTCTAACATTTCACCCTGAAAAAGCCACATTGATCCAATGGTAAAGTAAAAGTTTCTACAAATGAGATTGTTGATGGTGTATTCAATTCAATTCAAAGATACTTTATTGATCCCCGAGGGGAAATTAGAATTCCAGTACAACCCATCCAAACATACATCATGACACAAGACAAGGGGGGGATGGGTCACCGAGGCTTTGCTGCCCACTCACAGGCGCTGCCCTTGCTAGATGAGAAAAGAGGCCACATTAGGTAAGTAGAGGGAAAAAAATCATATTTCACACTTTATCCTTAGCAGGATACAGTTTGAGATTGCAAAAACCCTCAGCACAAAGAAGCAACAAGTTTACAAAACAACATCATGCCGGGAACGGTGAAGGTGGTGTGAGGGGGTGTATATGTTTATCTTGAGCATGTGTGTGTGTGCAAGTAAGTCCATGAAGCACTGTCCCAGAGGCCATTGTCCTTGATGGTACGTTGGAATGTTCATCAACCGGCCACAAAGGTCTGAGCAGGTCCACAGATGTCCTCAGGGAAGGGAGGGGGCAGAGGGAGCGTCATGTTTACATAAAGTGTCTTTATCAGGATTACATATTTTCATATATCCAAAAATTGGATTTTTGACCTACTTTATAAGTGATCAGCAGCTTGAGCAGGTTAAAATGAAAATCGGGTTATTCCTGACCTGAATGAGGACTGAGCAACTTAATTAAGTCAGAAAGGGAGTCCTGGTTGTAATGAACTGAATTTTCAGTGTTTGAAACATTAGGACGAATCTCTGTCTGCAGAATAAAACAGAACTGTGATTTCAGGCTGGAAGTAATCCTTGTGTTGTGTTGCAGGTGAAAAGCCGTACGAATGCTCCAACTGTAAGAAGCGGTTCTCCCACTCGGGATCCTACAGTTCCCACATTAGCAGCAAGAAATGCATCGGCCTGGTTTCCTTTAACGGACGAGTACGCAATGGGAACAACAGCAAACCTGGTTCCTCTCCAAACTCCACAACCTCTTCACCTGGAAGTGGGCGACCCCTTGGCCTGCAAGACCAGCAAGGTCAGCTGGACATAAAAACCGAGCCAATGGACTTTAATGAGTACCGGCTGCTAATGGCCTCGCAGCATGGGTTTGGGGGACCAGGAATCTATCTAAATGGTCGTAGCGGAAGCCCACTGGGTATCCATAGCTCCTCACAAGCCTCATTTCAACAACTGGGTAGCATGGGGATTGATCTCTCTCTGCTGGGCTACACGGGACCTCTTGGGAGCAGCCTGAGTGAGGTCCAAAAGGTGCTCCAGATCGTGGGCAACACTGTTTGTAGGCAGAAGATGGATGGAAATCCAGAGGAGTTGTCCAGGCTTAGGGTCTATATGAAGGAGCTGGGTGCCCAGATGGAGGCACAGGCCAGCTTTCAGGTGATAGGCCACAGTAGTCCTACCAAGAGTATAATTGACTACACACTGGAAAAGGTCAATGAGGCCAAGAACCTGATCAATGACTCCAAAATGCAAATGGAAGTTAAGAAAGAGAAACCAAACAAATCAGTTGATCTCAGCAGTGAAGAAAAGTGGTCTGGTGAACAGAACCAATTCCTGACATTTTCCTGTCAATATTGCAAGGAAACTTTCCCCGGGCCAATCCCCCTTCACCAACATGAGCGCTACTTGTGTAAAATGAATGAGGACATAAAAGCAGTCCTTCAGCAGCCAGAGAGCAGTCCTGTTGGCTGCAGAGGGCCGAGGGCTGATGAACTGTCCCGAATTGAGAGGGCAAACAACCCCACCAACCCTTTCAAGGACCACATGTCAGTGCTGAAGGCCTACTTTGCCATGAACACTGACCCCAACTCTGAGGAACTGCTTAAGATTTCCCTTGCTGTCGGCCTTCCTCAAGAGTTTGTGAAGGAGTGGTTTTTACAGTGGAAAAGTCAAAACAACCACATGGACAGTTTGAGGAAAAAGTTACCCACTCATGAGCCTGGTGGACCAGACTACAGTTTAAGTCGGTCTCCGGGGTCTCTTCCTGTTATTGATTTACACAATGGCTTTATTAACAGTGATGCCTCCCACAAACTTTCAAACAACAATCAGTTTATAGCCAACAGGCAGCCAAAGGCGGACAAACCACTAGATCCTGCGGACCCCTTGAGGAGCAACACTCCATCTCCCCTAAACCTGTCTTCCACTTCATCAAAACACTCCCAAAGTAGCTCTTACACTCCAAACAGCCTGACTTCTGAGGATGCCCATGGGGATATTCCTCTGGATTTGTCGCTTCCCAAACACATGGCACAGAAGCGACTAAGGCCCAATGGTTTTATCACTGAGCACAACGGCGAGGTTTCAGGACGTGAACAGGGATCTGGACCTTTAGAGGTTGTCAACATTAAGAAGGAAGTATTGGGCTCTGAGAGTAGTGGAAACTCTATCCATCAGCTGGAGAAAAGCACCAGTCCAATTTTTGGGATTAATCCCTTTGCTGGTGGTCCTGTGTATACCTCTTTGCCACCCCATGGAGCCTTTCCTTCACCCACCTTCATAAGTGCTGCTCAGGCTACCATCCCAGGCCTCAGACCCTACCCAGGCCTTGACCCCATGAGCTTCCTGCCCCACATGGCCTACACCTATGCCACAGGGGCTGCAACATTTGCAGAAATGCAGCAGAGAAGAAAGTACCAACGAAAGACAGGTTTTCAGGTAAAACTAGTTCATGATATAGAAAATGTTCTCCTATGTCCTTTCACCATGGTCAGTTTATTACAAAGATTGTCAAACCTGAGAATGATGGCTCTGCAGACACAGAGTGTTGGCCATATGAGCTATGGACTTAAAAAGGTATAGACTTAACAGGTACTTGGTATTATTTCATGTACTCTTCCGCAGAGTTAAACCAGAGTTCTACTCACAACCTTGAATCTACTGGTAGTTTAGGGACTTTTTGGGCTCTGAAAGTCTCTGACTTGTCATGTGAATGAGCAGGAAAATTTCTTGATGAGTTTTAATACCATGGCATGAAGACTGTAAGATGATATGAGTCTTTAAAAGGTTTTACACAGTGTAAAACAGAACTCAGAGACAGGGCTCGATAAAAAGAAGTTGTATTTTATATTTTATTTTATTAAGGTTGGTTTTTGTTTTCACATAGAAAGTGATACTTGTATTGTTTTGGCACATGAGCAGGCATATTAGACTGATAGTAGCACACCTTCAAATTACAGTTAAAGTGAAAAAAACTTTTAGTTGGTAGATAGCTCCATTGGCCGTGGGCTTCACTGTCACTCAATTTCTTCATAGTTTGAATCGACGATCATCCATTTATGTTAACTTACTTTTAGGAAAGTCTCTTTAAAGTAGAGTTGGAACTGGTTCTGTCTCAGCAGTTGTGTGATCAACAATGAGTTACAGTGCCTTAGAGTGAAAAAAGAAAAAAAAGAGCTGTCTTCAGAGTGATGGGAACCTTCATAAAGTTCATGCAGATGATAGCTGCACAATATATTAAATCATAGACATCATACCAGTATCAATACTGTATGTACAGGATGAATGAACTTTTCTTCTCATTGATGCCCTCACCTGGTATAGATTTGTTTGACTGAAATGCTAAGGCCCATGGAGAGTGACTGGAACATTGTAAGGAAGGATAAAATAGGATAAATAAGGCCTAATTGCAATTGATATCATTGCACTGTTTTACAATTGCCCATCAGCATGTTATCATGCATCTTTACTGCAGATCCAAAGGACCTTTTCATAAGGGAGGAACGTTTTATAGTTCTTAATGTTTTGACTGATGTATCATCCAGCAACACAACAATCGCAGTTGTGAACGTAGACGTAAAACAACCTTGAAGGAGCGTTTGGTCTAAAAGCACCTCTTTAAAAGAGGGACTGCTTCTGACCATAGTTTGGTTGTTTAAAAAGTCACCTGGAACATCTCCTGCACAACCTCGTTCATTCCATCCCCCTCCCCCACCTGTTTTGAAATGTCTCCTGGATGAAGGGACTTACCCAGGTTGGGCCTTTAAGCCCTGTCCAGACTTGGGATCATCGGGGGAGGAGGGGGGTGATGGCAGAAGGTGTCTCGGAGCGTGAAGTTGACAGGTGTGGGATTATGACTGAAGCTATGTCTTTGTCTCAGGGGGACCTGCTGGACGGGACGGCGGACTATCTGTCAGGCCTGGACGACCTGACAGACAACGATTCGCTGCTCTCCAGGAAGAAGATTAAGAAGACTGAAAGTGGTATGTACGCGTGTGACTTGTGCGACAAAACATTCCAGAAGACCAGTTCCCTCCTAAGACACAAATATGAGCACACAGGTATATATAACACTTGGACATTTCTTTTTAACCCCCCGTTCTCCTTTAATCTTCAATTCCTTCACACTTTTGTTTCAATCTCAACTCTTTACTTTTGTTTCTCAAGTAGCTCCCCACTCGTAGCTTTTCTGATCTGTTTTTTTTTTCTCTGCAGGCTGCTGCCTTTAACACGTTCTCTTCTTTCAGCAGCTGGTTGTGGAGGCGATCACTGAAACTATGAGAAAAAACATGTTTGGCAACATCAGTTTCAGACTGTGATAAAAGGGGGGGAATTTGGTTTTAGTTCCTGTTTGTGTCTGAGTGAAGATCCAGAGGAATCATTTAATTAAAACAGACATTCACTTTTTAGCTTTACCCTGGAAACAGGGTAAATCTGTGATTAAGCTCAGCAGAAAAGGTGAACCTACTGTATGGCTTCACGTTAAACATGACTCATTTTAACAGCACAGTTTTTACCTTTATATTCCAAGACAAGACAAGGCAAGTTACAGTCATGGCCCTAAATGTTGGCACCCTTGAAATATTTCAAGAAAATTAAGTATTTCTCACAGAAAAGTATTGCAGTAACATGTTTTGCTATACACATGTTTATTCCCTTTTTGTGTATTAAAACTAAACAAAAAGGGAGGAAAAAAAGCAAATTTGACAGAATGTCACACTAAACTCCAACTCTGGGCTGGACAAAATTATTGGCGCCCTTTCAAAACTGTGGATAAATAAGATTGTTTCAAGCATGCGATGCTCCTTTAAACTAACCTGGGGCAAGTAACAGGTGTGGGCAAAATAAAAATCACACCTGAAAGCAGATAAGAAGGAGAGAAGTTCACTTAGTCTTTGCATTTTGTGTCTGTGTGTGCCACACTAAGAATGGACAGCAGAAAGAGGAGAAGGGAAATGTTTGAGGACATGAGAACCAAAATTGTGGAAAAATATCAACAATCTCAAGGTTTTGGGTTTGTTTTGCTGCCTCTGGCACTGGGTGCCTTGAATGTGTGCAAGGCATCATGAAATCTGAGGATTACCAACGGATTTTGGGTCGCAATGCACAGCCCAGTGTCAGAAAGCTGGGTTTGTGTCTGAGATCTTGGGTCTTCCAGCAGGACCATGACCCCAAACATACATCAAAAAGCACCCAGAAATGGATGGCAACCGAGCACCGGAGAGCTCAGAGGTGGCCAGCAATGAGTCCAGATCTAAATCCCATTGAACACCTGTGGAAACATCTTAAAATTGCTGTTGGGAAAAGGCGCACTTCCAATAAGAGAGACCTGGAGCAGTTTGCAAAGAGTGGTCTAACATTCCAGCTGAGAGGTGTAAGAAGCTTATTGATGGTTATAGGAAGCGACTGATTTCAGTTATTTTTTCCAAAGGGTGTGCAACCAAATATTAAGTTAAGGATGCCAGTAATTTTGTCCAGCCCATTTTTGGAGTTTGGTGTGACATTCTGTCCATTTTGCATTTTTTTCCTTCCTTTCTTGGTTATGTTTCAATACACACTAAGGGAATAAACATGTGTATAGCAAAACATGTGTTACTGTAATCCTTTTCTGTGAGAAATACTGCATTTTCTTGAAATATTTCAGACATACTAACATTTAGGACCATGACAGTGATCATAATCATGTGCTTTTGGGGCCTAAAAAAATGTATGCTATGTTTTCTTTATTAAGCTGAGGAAATTCTGACTCACTAGTTGATATTATGAATACAAGGCCTCAGTGACTGTGGCCATGTGGTAACACAAAAATATAAATTTGCATGTAATCACCACACATATGGAAAGAGATGCAGTGCTCCATAATCTGGGGTAGCATATGAATAGTGGTCCAAGAAAGCAGCCTTGAGGACCTCCACAAATAATCTTTGTATGCTCAGATTTATATTTTCCAAATGACAGAAAATAATCTCAGTCTGCAAAGTAAGACCAGAACCAATTTACAACAGTGTCAGACCACACCTCCTACTCTTCCAGTCTATTAGTCAGTATGTTATGGTTACCTGTGTCGAATGCAACGGTGATATGGAGTTAAACCACTGGATATTACTGTTGAGATGACTGTTTCCTGTGCAGTTTTAGTGCAGTTAAACTTGCAGACAGACCAACAGCAGGAGAACTTTCCGTAAATAAATCTGGTGCCAGAGTACCATTTTTCAGTAACTTTTCTTCAAAACAGAGAGGAGTTTTAAACCAGAAATCAGTTTCGTAAAGGTGATAAATTGCCATCCTACCTGTTTTATTCATAGTCTTTCTCGGCATTGCATCATCCCGTCATTTTTATGTCCAGAAAAAGTAATCCTGAGCAGAAAAACAGGCAGCCAGTATTTAAACCCACAGACCTCATGTTTAATTCAGTAGTGTTATGTAAACAGTTTCTACGTTACATTTTCTTGAGGTTTGAATTTTCCTGTATGAACTCTGTTTGCTTTTCATTTTTACATTTTAATGTTTTCTGTTTATTTCCTTTTAATATGGAGCCTAAAGCTCAACAGAGTGCTGTTTCCTGTTGAACTCAAACTGATGTTAATATTGTGAAATCTGAAATAAGTTCCCATAGTTGTTTATGTTCCTTTCAGAACAATCTACTTGTTTGACTGAACAATTGTTGGCATCAATCAATCTAGGAAGGGCTATAATGCCATTTAATAACAGTGTGACATCTATCATTATAATGAAAAAAAGATTACTCAGAAATAGAAAGAAATTAAGGCAGCTGCCAGTCTTCTAAGTAGAGGACATCCCAACTAATTCACCATAAGTTTAGACTGTGCTATGTTCAGAAAAATTGCAATAAATGAGGGGTTCCATTTCAGACTCCTGCAGGCCTCAGTTTACAATATAACATTAGCTCTTTCTGTTTTACAATCTTTTACAGTAGAACGATGTCTGGACTCATGTTGTTTGGACAGACGAGACCAAAGTAGAGATTTTTGGCCATAGCACATAGTACAGATGTTTGTAAAAAAAAAAAAAAAAAACATACCAATTGTCTAACAAGGTGGTGGAGACGTGATGATTCGGACTTGTTTAGTAGCCAGAGAACTTGGTGACATTGCACACATTGACCATGAAAACTATTCTTGAGTAAAATCAGAGGACATCTGTCCAACAGCAGAAGCTTGGGCCAAACTGGGTCATCAACAGGACAAAGATCCCAAACACTGCAGCAAATCTGTTGCAGAATGGCTAAAATAGCAAACAATCAGGGTGTAGCAACGGTCTAATCAAAATCAAGACCTCTGTCTGATTAAAATGCTGTGCTGGGACCTGACGAGAGCTGTACAGAAATGAATGTATTCAAACCCCAATGAGCAAGAAGCTTTGAGAGACTGATAAGGTTCTACAGAAAATAACTACTGATAATTACTGCTGCTAAAGTATTTCCCATGACTGTATGTATAAGCCATCAGTTTAAACAAACTTTTTCTCAGAACCTGTAATGTAGCCAGAAAGCCAAAAATGTACAACACATTCATTGAACAACTTAAGACATGTCAACGTTTCCACTTAAAATCAGTGTTGACCATGCAGTTGGTGCTTGTGTGTAAACACCTGCTCCACCTTGACCTCTTTCATTTTATTGCATCATCCTTCATTTACCTCCCCAACACTGGAGCAGAACACTGCCTCACTTATATTTACTACTGTATGTGTAGGTGTGTGTGCATTTTAGTGTGCCAGTTATGGTGGATGTTTCAGGTCTTCCGTGTGTGTTTTTAGGAACAACCTGCCTCCATGTGTCTGAGAAGCTTTGGATGTGTGTGAAGCTGTGTTTTTGGTGCATGTGTGCGTGGGATGCCTGATTGGATGGGGTTCTGTCTGCCAGTTGGCAGCAGGGAAAGCATCCTGCTCAGTCAGATGGAAGAAATGTCCACCCATACGGAGTTGTAGTAAATCCAGCAAAGAGGGTGTGTGTGTCTTTGTGTGTGTGTGTGTGAGAGAGAGAGAGAGAGAGAGAGAGAAAGACAACTGTGCAGATTTCATGCTTTTCTTCAGGTTAAATCTGGCACCGTGATGTCATCAAGCCTCATGCCCCCTGATAACCTTCAAGCATCTCACAGTTGTCATGGCAACATATGAACAAACAGCATAACCAGACACAATTTAAAGTTGCTGCTATGGAAAGTTTTGTCAATGTTTTCATGAGACAAATAGAAAATTATTTTTAAAACAGAATAGTACAAATAAATAGCCTACACTAGTATTGTCCAACATCAGTCACAATCAGTGAGGATTGAGAGGATTGTGAAGCAAAGCCCATTCAATAGCCACTGGGAGATCCACAAGGCGTGGACTTCAGCTGGAGTCAGAACGTCAAGAATCACTGCCAGGACATGAGCCACAACTACCCAATTTTTGTGTTAAGACATAGCTTAAGAGTAGACAAAAGACATCAGAGCCAACACTGCAGACAAGCTGAAGGCCACTTTGAAACTGACCTAGACAAACCTGATCTTCTCAGCAGAACTGATCATCTCCATGTCACGCCACACTGATGTAGTTATTCATGCACAAGGAGCCCTGACCAAAAGATGAAAGCATATACTGTACACAACATGAAAATACTTTATAGTAGGCCAACATTTCTGTTTTAAAAATAATTTTTACATTGCTTTTGTGTAGCATAATGTTATGAGAATTTGAACTTGGTTTTCATTGGCTCTAAGCCATACTCATCAAAATTAACAGAAACAAACAACTGAAATACGTTACTGTGTGTGTGATGAATCTGTGTAATATTTAAGATAAACGTTTTAACTACTGACATATGGTTTTTGCTGACATTAATTTATTTACATGCAACCTTTAAGTTACTTTGATAGATGTTGTGAATGTATTAGGCATGGTTGTCGATATCATCAGGATAACAATAAATGTGTTGTTACTGATGGCTTTCACAGATAAAGTTTCTGCTGTTTTTTTGTGTCCTGAAGAAGTTTGATTTGTCCTTAAAGTCTCCTGCTGTCTGTCCTCTGTGTGTCTCCAGGTAAACGTCCACATCAATGTCAGATCTGTAAGAAGGCCTTCAAACACAAACACCACCTCATCGAGCACTCACGCCTCCACTCAGGGGAGAAACCCTACCAGTGCGACAAGTGTGGCAAGCGTTTCTCCCACTCTGGTTCATACTCACAGCACATGAACCATCGCTACTCCTACTGTAAGAGGGAGGCCGAGGAGCGCGAGGCAGCCGAGAGGGAGACCAATGTAGGAGCACTGGCTGGAGGTATGGAGCCCAGCGAACTGCTGATGAGGAGGGCCTACCTGGAAGGCCTCGGGCCTCTCGGATACTCCGATCCAGAGGAACAGCCGGAGGACAGTGGTACCATCTTTAGAGATGGAAGAAAGGGAGGAGGAAGACAGGAGGAGGAGGGAGTGGACAATAAGATGTATGAGGAGATGACAGATGGACAGGACGCAAGTTTCAGGAACAGAGAGGAGGAGGAGGGTGACAGCAGGAGCCAGATGGACTCGCTGATGGATGAAGGGGGCAAAGACTCAGCACAGCTGATGGACACTTGTTCACGAGAAGGGAAGACAGACGGCATGTTGGACTGATGGAGGAAAGAGAACGGGAAAAAAGATTTGTTTGTGAGGTTTGTGAGGTCCAGTTTCTGCTTCATGATGAAGGCTAATAGATGTCTGATTGGCTGAGAGGATGTTGGTCATTGGTCAGATCTATATCCGAGTTAGTGTTATACATCAGGCTTCCATATAAAGTCAACAGCGATCCCATGAGAGTGAGGGTTATGTGAGACACCTGATCCCTGTCTGACATCAGTCAGGCTCCCACTGAGTTAATCGGTTGTTTTTACAAAAAAGAATAAGAAAACGTTTTTTTCTCGTTTATCATGTTCAGTCTGAATTAAAAAAAAAAATTAAGTATCATTTTTAAATTGCCAATTTTTAGCTTTAATTAATTTTTGCAATTAAATTAGTTTTTACCATTAGTGTACGTATTCCCATTATTTATGACAATGATCACATTTTACATACAATTCTGACTCATAAAATATGACCCTTGATCAATACCAAATTATTATGAGCAATCTGTTAAGAAATATTATTAAATGCCCCTTTAGTTGGTACAAACTGACGCATGGTCAGTTTAAAGTGTCTGACAGCAGATAGTTTCTTCTGATACCAGCAAAGGTTGAGTACACAACAACCAAGCTGGAAAGTTGGGTAATGGCAAAGAAGGAAAGAAACATTCTTAGCTTGTTAGCTGATAGCTTGTTAGCAGTTAGCTTGGTAACTATTAGCTGGTCAACTGTTAGCTTTTAGCTTGTTAACTGTTAGCTTTTTCCACCAGCCTATAAAATGTAAATTTTCTGCCACATTAAGGTACTCTACTCAGTGTTAAACCAGAACTTAGATTTCTGGTTCTGTTGGAAGTGGAAGCTGTAAAATCTGTCGGATTGAACTTGAAAAATTATGAACATTTAACATTGAGAGCTAAAGCGTGAAGTGCCCTGATGAAGAGGTGTCCATTTAGCCTGAATAAGTACGACCCAAGTTTTTGATCGTTAAATGTTAAAGTAAGCCAACCCTAACCTTCAGTTTGCAGGATTACCACTGACCTGAATCATGAAGCAGGACCCGCTGGTTTAAAATCCATGTTATGCAAAATAAGAAGAAAATAAAAAGTAATAATAATAATTATTCTAATAAACTAAGTGAAGCGCTTGTTAATGTACAGTATTATAAAGGCCTGAAAGCTGTGTGGTGCTCTGATGTTCCTAACCTCTGTGTCTTGTTGTGTTCGATAAAACCACTTCAGGAAATTGCACTTGGCTCCCTGAATCACTACAAAATAATAAAAAAGAAATATAAAAAAAATTTAAAGAGGGAAGCCTGGAACACTCGTTCACATTATGTCAGTGTTAATGTTATTCTGTCTCCTTTTAATGTGACGTTTTTATATATATTTTTATCCGACTTTATTATTTTGCCAACAAATCACATGACTCCGGGCCTCTTGAGTTGTTGTTTTTTCTGCAAAGGAATAGTTAAACCTGTGTGAGTTTTCAGTCTTAAATCGGAGAGGCAGGAGTGGAAAATTAAAGGGCTTGTCTGGAAAAAGAGGACGGAGCCTTTTCCTCCAGAGAAAGCCTTATATGCAAACCTTTCACCTGTTTCTAAAGTGCCATTCCTGTGCAGTGACACACCTGTCCTCTCACCCTGTCAGTATTACTTTAGATAGGTGCCATTTGTAGTTTACAACTGTTGGTGCAATTTCTATTGTTTTTTTCCATGACAGTACTTTTTACAGTATTAATTTTTGAATTTACCAACAATAATTTCACTTTTTATTTGAGAAATTTCCATTTTATTTATGTGCGTCCTTTTATATTGCTGTGTTTATTTATTTCCTACTGTAGTGTACAGTATTAGGGTTCCTCACAGAAATATATTTTGGTAAAATTGTTCCATCATCAAATCTTGGAACATAAAAGTCGATCAGGTCGTATAATTTTATTTCATTTGAAGCTACTGAAAAAAATCTAAATTTGGGGAACATTTGATACAACATTTTATGTGCAAGCACTGTATTAATAAGAATCCACTTTATTCATGCCTTTGAAGAGAGGATGAAGAACTGATGATGAAGGAAGTCCAAAAATGTCTGAAGTATTATGGTTTAATTTTTTATGTTGGAATAAATGTAGCCAAATTAAATTTTAATAAAGCCGTGTTATTCTTCTTGAAGCATCTCTGTTTTATTCATTACCACCCTAAAGATGACGATGTTTTAACCCTCCTCATGTTAGCATAACAGTGTGTTCAATTCAATAAAAATTCAAAATGACTATTAATCCCAAAGGGAAATTTAATGTGGTTCCACTTTTGCTGCTAGAACAGCCATGACCCATCATGGCATGGACTCCTCTGGATCACTGAAGGTTTGCAGTGGTAACTGCCACTATGGTGTTAGCAGCAGATCCTTTAAATCCTGTAAACTGTGATGTGGGGCCTCCTTGGATTGGACTTGTACGACCAGAACATCCCACAGATTCTTGATTGTATTAATATCTGTGGAAATAAAAAGCCAGGTCAACACCTCGGACTGGTTGCTGTGCTACTTAATGTGTTCCTAAAGACTTTCTGTTTTGTGCCATTGAGCATTATCCTGCTGAAAGAGGTCAGATAATATGTTTGCTATGAAAATGTGTCATGGGGCTAAAAGTGACATTGATATGGATGTCAGGAACCAACTTTTTGCAGCGGGTGGTTTGTTCTTATACAACACAGCCAGCACAGTGGATTGATGCAGATGAAGAATCTTTAGGAAAACATTTTTACTCACAAATTTAAATCCTTTTACAATGGAAAATGTTGTGGACAACACAAAACATATGTGTTTTAACAGCTATGCTTTTTAAATTCTCTTTAATTTCATGACAAATAGGACCACACGTATATAGTGACTTTTACTCAAAGGCAGACTTTTAAACTAAGTTTTTTTTTTTAAAGAAAGATTGACTTGAATCTTGTTATAATTGTTCATAATAGAAAAATTATATTTTAGGCGACTGAAATAAAAAGCAATTGATCGCAGAGAAATTTCCAAACTGTTTTTTGAGGCAAATTTATGCATTCCTTACCTACAAAATCTGATTACTTTATTTAATTGAAGTACTGCATGCATAGTTTATTGTTGAGCAGGTAAAAAAAGTATTTAAAACAAATAGATTTGTGGACCGCAACTACTTTTGACATAACGGTTTTGGCCCATGTGACACAACCGCTTTAGCACATATGCTATCTTTTTTTGATTCTTTTTATCATTATTAAATTATTAAAAAATTCAAACAAACCTCTTTCAAGTCATTGTGGGGTATTGTGTCCAGAGCTTTGAGGGACAAAATGAATTTAATTTATTTTGGAAAAAGAGTGTAACAACAAAATGTTAAAAGTTAAAGTCATTATCTAAAGGCAGTAAAATTAGTCTTGATGTAAATATCAACAAGTTTACAATTCATGAATTATTTATTATAAAAATGTGTGAGTTTAAGTGAAATCTTATTCACCACAGATTATTTAGTCTTGGAGTTTTTAACTCTGCTCTAAAACAAATCCAAACGACGAACAACAAACCAGCTGTTCTTGCTCGCCTGTTACCGTTCTGTATCGACGTGATGACGTCAGTACATGCGTGGAGCGCAAGCCGAGCGTCAGATGCAGCAGTCGGAGGTGAGTGTTCAGAGTCAATCAAAGGGAATGTGTCGGTATGTGTCGTCTGTTTCTCCTCTGTCAGAGTCTAGGACACAGCTGGTCTGAGGTTCTTTCTGCCCTGCCGGCTGGTTCCGACAGGAAGCAAGGATGAGGGTTCGGTTCGGCTAACGGAGCTAATGTAACAGCTCCAGGAAGTAGCTGGTTCCAACATATATGTCAGGTTAATTTCTGAGGCTCTAACTGTAAATGTTATAACAGCCAGAAAAGTAAGAGAGCTGGAGGGTTAGATGGTTCGGTTAACTTTTAATTTAACGTAAAAATCAGAACATAAATCAGGCTGGAGGTCTGGAAATGATTTTATCCACATTCCTGCTGCCTGGATAAAACAGCAGGAAGTTCTCCACAGATATGACCGTGAATTTGATTTCTAACTGAGAAAGTGAGTCAACATCTGAGTGTAAAGTTTCTGTGATGAGCTGTGCAACGATGCCTGCCTCATGCAGCACACAATACAGGTCCTTCTCAAAATATTAGCATATTGTGATAAAGTTAATTATTTTCCATAATGTCATGATGAAAATTTAACATTCATATATTTTAGATTCATTGCACACTAACTGAAATATTTCAGGTCTTTTATTGTCTTAATACGGATGATTTTGGCATACAGCTCATGAAAACCCAAAATTCCTATCTCACAAAATTAGCATATCATTAAAAGGGTCAGAAGCGCCTGACCTGGGCTACAGAGAAGCAGCACTGGACTGTTGCTCAGTGGTCCAAAGTACTTTTTTCGGATGAAAGCAAATTCTGCATGTCATTCTGAAATCAAGGTGCCAGAGTCTGGAGGAAGACTGGGGAGAAGGAAATGCCAAAGTGCCAAAACCACTGGTAAATGGTTTACTGACCATGGTATCACTGTGCTCAATTGGCCTGCCAACTCTCCTGACCTGAACCCCATAGAGAATCTGTGGGATATTGTGAAGAGAACGTTGAGAGACTCAAGACCCAACACTCTGGATGAGCTAAAGGCCGCTATCGAAGCATCCTGGGCCTCCATAAGACCTCAGCAGTGCCACAGGCTGATTGCCTCCATGCCACGCCGCATTGAAGCAGTCATTTCTGCAAAAGGATTCCAGACCAAGTATTGAGTGCATAACTGTACATGATTATTTGAAGGTTGACGTTGTTTGTATTAAAAACGCTTTTCTTTTATTGGTCGGATGAAATATGCTAATTTTGTGAGATAGGAATTTTGGGTTTTCATGAGCTGTATGCCAAAATCATCCGTATTAAGACAATAAAAGACCTGAAATATTTCAGTTAGTGTGCAATGAATCTAAAATATATGAATGTTAAATTTTCATCATGATATTATGGAAAATAATGAACTTTATCACAATATGCTAATATTGTATAGAGTGACCTTTTCTTTTTCTGGTGGCAACTTTTTTTTTGGCCAGGCAGTGTATCTGCTTGTTCTTATTTGCAGAGGGCTACAGTTCCTTGCAAAAGTATTTGCACCCCTTTGGACGTTTTCACATAGTGTCCTGTCACAGCCTCAAACTTCTAAGTGTTTTTGTAGGGTTCTGTTTGATTGGTCAACACAAAGTAGTAACTGTAATGTGAAAGGACAATTATAAAAATGGATATATAAAATAAAAATATATATATACATTTTTGCTGCAGTTACAGCTACAAGTCTTGAAAGATATGTCTCTCCCATCTTTGTATTTCTGGACACTGAAAGTTTTGCCCATTATTCTTTCCAAGATATCTCTTGTTAATTCTGACTGGAAGGAAAACGTCTGTAGGTACCAGTTTGCCACAGTTTCTGAGTTGGGCTTAGGTCCAAACTATGAATGGCCATTCTGGCACTGTAATATACTTTGATCTACACCATTCCATTGTAGCTCTGGTCAGGCCTGTACTAGTAATCAGGCATTTACCTGGTCTTATTTTTATTTCATAAAGAGTTATACAACTCTTCTCAGTTTTTTGTATTACTGACCATCTTAATTCCAATGTGATTACACATATTTATGAGGATCATCTGCAGCAATCATGTCTGACCAATCATGGTGTGCCACCTGGACTAAATATGCTTGGACCAATTTCCTCCAGTCCAGACCTGGATCTGGCTGTATGTCTATGGACATTGTTCTGCTGCTGGAAGGTGAACCTCAGCCCTGCGCTCAAGTCTTTTGCAGCTTCCAATAGCTTCTCATTCGTCTTTCAATCAATTCTCACAAGCTTCCCTGTCTGTACTAAAGGAAGCATCACCACAGCAAGATGCAACCGCCACTGTGTTTCACCATGGGGATGGTGTATGCAGGGTGATGTGCAACCACAAAGTGTTTTGCATGTTGATCAAAAAGAAGAATGTTGGTCCCATCTGACCAGAGTACCTTCTTCCACATGTCTGTGGCTACATTCCTTGTGGAAAACTGCCAACATGACTTCTTAAAGCAATGGCTTTTATCTTAACAACTCTTCCACAAAGTTCAGATTTGTGGAGACTCATGTCCTACTGAGAGATTCTCCCTTCCGAGCTGTTGATTTCTGCAGCTCCTCCAGAGTTGCCATGGGCCCCAACAGTTCTCCAGGTGATTACCTAAGTTTGAGATATAGTTTCAGAACCTTAACTCTACTTCAAACCTCTCCACAATTTTATCCCTGATATGTCTGCTGTGTTCCTTGGTCTTCATGAGGCTGTTTGTTCACTAGTGTCCTCCGATGTTTATGTACAGTACAGACCAAAAGTTTGGACGCACCTTCTCATTCAAAGAGTTTTTTTATTTTCATGACTATGAATATTGTAGCTTCACACTGAAGGCATCAAAACTATGAATTAACACATGTGGAATTATATACTGAACAAAAAAGTGTGAAACAACTGAAAATATGTCTAATATTCTAGGTTCTTCAAAGTAGCCACCTTTTGCTTTGATTACTGCTCCGCACACTCTTGGCATTCTGTTGATGAGCTTCAAGAGGTCGTCACCTGAAATGGTTTTCCAACAGTCTTGAAGGAGTTCCCAGAGATGCTTAGCACTTGTTGGCCCTTTTGCCTTCACTCTGCGGTCCAGCTCACCCCAAACCATCTTGATTGGGTTCAGGTCCGGTGGCTGTGGAGGCCCGGTCAACTGGCGCAACACACCATCACTCTCCTTCTTGGTCAAATAGCCGTTACACAGTCTGGAGGTGTGTTTGGGGTCATTGTCCTGTTGAAAAATAAACGATGGTCCAACTAAACGCAAACCGGATGGAATAGCATGCCGCTGCAAGATGCTGTGGTGGCCATGATGGTTCAGTATGCCTTCAATTTTGAATAAATCCCCAACAGTGTCACCAGCAAAGCACCCCCACACCATCACACCTCCTCCTCCATGCTTCACGGTGGGAACCAGGCATGTAGAGTCCATCCGTTCACCTCTTCTGCGCCGCACAAAGACACGGTGGTTGGAACCAAAGATCTCAAACTTGGACTCATCAGACCAAAGCACAGATTTCCACTGGTCTAATGTCCATTCCTTGTGTTCATTAGCCCAAACAAGTCTCTTCTGCTTGTTGCCTGTCCTCAGCAGTGGTTTCCTAGCAGCTATTTTACCATAAAGGCCTGATTCACACAGTCTCCTCTTAACAGTTGTTCTAGAGATGTTTCTGCTGCTAGAACTCTGTGTGGCATTGACCTGTTCTCTAATCTGAGCTGCTGTTAACCTGCGATTTCTGAGGCTGTTGACTCGGATGAACTTATCGTCCGCAGCAGAGGTGACTCTTTGTCTTCCTTTCCTGGGATGGTCCTCATGTGAGCCAGTTACTTTGTAGCACTTGATGGTTTTTGCGACTGCACTTGGGGACACTTTCAAAGTTTTCCCAATTGTTCGGACTGACTGACCTTCATTTCTTAAAGTAATGATGGCCACTCGTTTTTCTTTACTTAGCTGCTTTTTTCTTGCCATAATACAAATTCTAACAGTCTATTCAGTAGGACTATCAGCTGTGTACTGTATCCACCTCCTGCACAACACAACTGATGGTCCCAACCCCATTTATAAGGCTTGAAATCCCACGTATTAAACTTGACAGGGCACACCTGTGAAGTGAAAACCATTTCAGGTGACTACCTCTTGAAGCTCCTCAACAGAATACCAAGAGTGTGTGGGGCAGTAATCAAAGCAAAAGGTGGCTACTTTGAAGAACCTAGAATATAAGACATATTTTCAGTTGTTTCACACGTTTTTGTTCAGTATATAATTCCACATGTATTAATTCATAGTTTTGATGCCTTCAGTGTGAAGCTACAATATTCATAGTCATGAAAATAAAGAAAACTTTGATTGAGAAGGTGTGTCCAAACTTTTGGTCTGTACTGTATGTATGTAAAGGAACAATATAGTCAAAAACAAATAAGAGTACTTGCCATGATTATTAATTGTTTAAACAGCAATATCACATTAAATTGATACGATAAAAGTTGCTAAAATTTGTAGTAACTAAAGTTAGAATAAGACCTGTTTAAATCATCTGTTTCCAGTCTGAACAATCTGTGGATCTCTAGTTTAATCAGATCTCGACTGAGTTTAGCTGAAAGAGGAATTCCTGTTTTTATTCACCAAGCAGTTTCTGATGTTTTTTGTCGGTATTCAGTGTCTCATTACATTAGTCTGCATATGAAACAACATGACATCGACAGTTATACAGATTTCTGATGAGTTAAAGACAGACAGACGGAGTGATGAAAGACAACGGGATGATTATGAGGAGCAGACGTGGAGGACCTGGACAGGCCTATAGAACACGAAGACACTGTCTGAATTATGAGCTCAGAGGAGGTGGTCTGAAAAGTAAAGCCATGTAACAGATGTTCAGATGGCCTCTTCATCCCGAATACTCCTCTCAGATCGTCTGGGGATGACTCAGGGTTTAAAGTGAAACCAGTCGACTCAGAATGAAGCAGATTCCTCCTGGTTTTGTTTCAGTCGCTCATTCTATACAAAATATAACAGCTAGTTCAAGCCGTGAAGTTGGGTTCCAGCTTCAGGTACCTACACCTGGCTGTTAACCTCACATGGAGGGTGACACCTCCACCCTGGTGAAAAAGGCACACCAGCGTCTCTGTTTTGTGAAAAGGCGTCTGGTTGAGATGGTTCTGTGCTCCTGTATCACTGTGTGGCATGGCAGCTGCTCTGAAGAAGAGGGGAGGGAGCTGCAGAAGGTGGTGAAGGTGGCACAGAAGACTGTGGGGGGCAGCCTACCCTCCGCCTCACACATTTAAACCACCAGATGCAGGAAAAGGGCCTCCTGCATCATGGAGGATCCTATTAACCCCACATACACGCTGTTTGCCCCCCAGGCAGGAGGCTGACGAGCATCAGGAGCAGAACCACCAGACTGAAATGCATCTTCTACCCCTAATCTGTGAGGCTGCTTAACTCTGATTGATTATTTAATTTCCCTTTGGGATTAATAAAGTATTTTTGAATTGAATTGAATTGGATGTCGGTTCTGCTTGACTAGACACTCAAACCTAGCGAAGAAGACTAGTACAAGTATTTAAGCCACTACCCTTCCTTTTGGTGCAATTACTTTGGATTTTGTTTTTTATTCTGTCATTTTCTTCTATTTGATTTATTGTTGTTTGACGTTTTGCTTTTAACTGGTAGCCAAATTTAGTTCCACTCCATGTAAATGTGACTGTATGCCGATTAAATAACCTTGAATGTCTCAGGCATAAGCTCTTTGTGTAATAATCAAGTAATAAAAGATCAATCGGCAGCTGGTTTACTGATAACGCTGCTATCTCAGATAGTGGTTTTAAACAGCAAACCATTTACAGACTGAAAACATTCACTGACTACTTAAAATTCTCAATATGACGCTTTATTGTTGGTGCATTGTATAGAACCACATAAATGTTTTTCTAATAAGTGCAATGCACTACAGGAAGTTGTGGGGACAGTAGTGTCTCCATTGCAGAATGTGCAAAGCAAAGCTCTTGTTCTTATACTGCATGAGCCTCTAAAGTGCATTACCACAGAACTGTGTGGCGACTCTGGACGGCTGCGTTTCAGCAAGTTAGGGCGAAACCAGAACGGGATCTTTGCTGCGCATTGTGTTATGCAGTCAGGTCTTGCCATTAACACACATTAAATGTGTTGAGCTGAAGATCATGAAGTCAGGGCAGATCAGTGGACTTCAGGCATTGATCATTTTTTATTGACTCTTCAAAATAGAACAAAGCCAAGAATGATCTCTGGTGTGTTTTAACCTTTAGTTTCTGTGGACCGAGGCATAATGAAGGAGCAATGAGCTACAGTGGATAAAAAACATCTGATTTTTTTTTTTTTTTTTAAAGGAGACCAAAATAAATCATTCAAAGTTCACACTGGACCTCAAGCATGGGTCTGTACCTCCCCAGTCTTCCTCCAGACACTGGAACATGTTTTTCCAAATGAAATCCCAAGTTGTCTTTCACCTTAAAATAGGATTTTGGACCACTGAGCAACAGTCCAATCCAGGTTTTCTTTAGCCCAGGTAAGACTCTTCTTACAATCTCTCTGGTTCAGGACAGGCCTAACACAAAGCAGTTGAAGACCATGTCCTGGAGATGTGGACTGGAGCTCTGTCTCCAGCTGCAGTCCACACCTTGTACATTTTGTCTGTACTTTGCCCTTTTTAAAGTAGTTTACAAATGCTGAACTTTTACTTGAGTATGTTTTGATTGAAGTGTTTTACTCTGTTACATTTGAAATCCCATCAGTTATTGAGTGAAAGAAAAGATATATTAAATTAAAAAAACAAACAAACACCAGAAATAACAGCAGCGATCTATGGCTGGGTTAGTAATCAGATCCAAATATGGAGGCACATCGATCGGACACTAGAGGCGCTATAAAACCCATCACGTACAGTTAAGGTTGACCTCCAAGAAAAAGAAAAGAAAAGCCATGGTTCCCTGGTATTATAAAGATGAGAAGAAAACCCTCTAAACCCATCCATATATTATGAATGATTGGAAAATATGAACACAGGGAGAAACTGGAGTTAACCGAGTCATCATAAAGACGCATAAAAAGGCAGTTTGTTTGTGTCATTAACATGTTTTCTGTGTTTTTGAGCATAAAACCCAATAATGTTTCCAAAAATTGCATGGCAAATAAAATAATTCTTGCTAACTCACAACAATGTGGATTTACTGGAATTTGATGTGAAATGTTTATTTAATAAGTTAGAGACTTGAGGTGTGATTCGGACTTATCTCTCAAATTATTGAGACGTAACTTGGACTTGAAAAAAATACTTCTTCGGCCTGTGCCCCTTTTTCTACTGCAGTTTTTCCTTTCACTCGACTTTCCATCAATATGCTTGAACACAGCACTTTGTGAACAGCCAGTTATCAATCAATCACCTTTTGTGGCCTCCCCACCTTGTAAAGGGTTTTAGTGATTTTCTCTTGGACTACTGTCAAGCCAGCAGTGGCTGAATGAGTGGGCCGTAACATAAACAGTGTTTATTGTTATGTTGTTTTTTTGGGTTCTCATTAGCTATATGCCCAAATCATCAAATGAACATTAATTAACACCTGAAACATCACTCTTTATGCAAAGACTCTCTATATCATGAATTGTACTTATAAAATTACTGAAATAAAGTTGTTTGGTGCTCAGATAAAATGCAGTTGGGATTATGATCTCAAACTTGTGATTCTGCAGTGAAAATGTGGGTGCACTAATTTGTAATTATTAATTTCTAGTTATATCTCCCACATACTGAATTTGACTGATAATAGAATTTATTAATATATTGGCTGTTATTGATTTTCAGAAAGCTGAAACAGCTCAAAAAGCAGAAGGCGGCTGAAATATTACCCCGTGACATTTAATGCTGAGCCAACACTGACTTGTTGATCTTTCCATAAACCAGTATAACAATGTAATGTGTACGAACAAGCGATTTCAGTCAGATATCCGCCTTCGAGTGAGCTGTGAAGTGCCAGAGAGTGAAATGAAAGATGCTTTGAGTCAGAATGAGAACAACTTGAAAGCTTAGGCAGATCAGGAGTAGCTACCTTTAAATAACACAGGGACTAGCTGCTGATTCATTCAGCAACATTTCATCATCTCACACTTAATACAGACAAACACAGCGGGACGGCTGAGCAGAACCTGCAGAAAACAGCATGAGCAGGACGGGGAAGGTGCTGAATGTTGGGGGATTCTCCAGAGAAGCTGCAGTTTGTACAGTGCAGTTCAGTTTATCTGTCTGGCGCTCATTCACAGCGAAGGCTCATTAAGGTCCAATTCTTATCTAATTTGAACCCAAATTTATTCCAATTTATTCTAATGTAGCATTAAGAATTAGTCCAGCCTATAAGTAACAAAATAATGGACTATTGTTCGGCAGTAATTGGTTGGATACGTAAGGCTCTATAGGTGAATATTGTTGAGTATCAGCTATATATTCAAGGTATTTAGGTAAGAAAGTAAGATTAGATCTGTAAATGATTAAGGTGTCTGGATTTAATTAGCCTTTGGTTTTATACTGTTTCTTAAGGATAGGTTAAATTATATCTAAAATATGGGTGGTAATATAAGGAATTCCTATAAATAATTTGAGTTGGGATCTCAAAAGCTGAAGGTTCTGCAGTTATTATTAAGGCTTTTTCACTTGGTGTTGAACCGGTTAGCATGAGTGTTATTTCGTAGAGAAGATATTTTCATAGAGTCTCATGAATCTGAAGAGGAAATGCCTGGCTCAACAGAGTCTGGCCACGTGTTTTTCTGCCATCTGTTAATGATGAGTGATTTACTCTTGTTCTACCAGGTTTTTGCTTTCTTAATCATAGACTGTCTTTATTGGTTAGGTAAGGTTGTTCTAAATCAGTGGACGGTCACTGTTCGGACGGTCACTTCCTCAGAGTGATCATGGCTGACCTTTGGTGACCCTGCTGAATGTTGGTGGTGATCGATGGTGAAGGTGTTGGCTGTTTATCTGTCTGAAGGGCACACATGGAAAGGAAAGAGTAGAATATATTATGGAAATATATTTATTCCCAGAATCGCAAAATTAACACAAAATTCACACTAATGTATTTCGATTATTGATAAAGAAGTAAAGAAACGTGACCATCAAACAGTCATGAAATCTAACGACTCAGAGGGAATTCTAAGATATTGTTACATTTTCTTTTGCTGATGAATATTTAACTTTACTAAATGGTCTCTCTCTCTCTCTGGAAGCTAAAACCCATGGTTTTCTATGCATAATTTGGGCTTTGTAAATATCTGCTAGTTACTTTTTCAGAACCAGATTGGGCTTCTGCTCCGGGTTCTGCCAGCTCCCTCGGGGATCATATAGTAGTTGTCCCGACACAACGTCTTGGATTTAGTATACTCTAGTATACTCTAGATTGTTCCAAACTGTTTGGAAACTATTGGCTTTCCAATGTGTTTATGGTCTCTTTCAGAATAGTCTGCTCTGACTTAAACTAAGGAGCCCCCTCTGACCGACTACATCTCCCAGAGTGGTTTTGGTGGTGATTTGGTGATGCTGTTGGGTGTTGTGATGTAATGAAGTCATCTGGGTGGTGTTGCTGATGAATCTTCTGAATATTGTTTTATGTGACCTAGTCAGTGTTGTTGGTGAGGAGTCTAAGACAGCATGAAGTCATCTGGACGTCACCGTGGATGAAGCAGCAGACTCGCCCACAGATTTACGACAAACACGGTGAGAAGCGTTTCCAGAGATTCTACCGTTTGGTTTCCAGGCGGCACGGTGCGGCGCTGACTCAGCCCGGCGCTGCAGCTGCTCGGGGGATTCCCTGTTGGGGAAACGCCCACATTAACCCTTTGTTTCATGTTTGTCTGCAGCCTTCCATGTTCATGGCGGTGGGAGGAAAGGTGTCTGAGCTGGAATCCCCCACCGTGGTTCTGTTTGATTTAAGGTGGAATGATTGATTTCACATTTACTAACAGACTTCCTGTCTGCTTGATCAATAAGCTGCTGAGAGCAGTTTGACTTTCCATTGTCCTCATTGTCCACATCTATCTATCCGTCTGTAGGTCTGTCCGACTCCCCCAGTCTGATCAAGACTGTAGGTCAGGCCTTGTTCATATTTGGCAGCTTTAACTGTATGCTTTGTTTTTATTACCCTATTACTTTACGAATTACATAGTCATACCTAATATTTCTGTCTTTGTTCTTTCAGACTTGAAGTCAATCTGTTTCTCTTGTCTTTGGAATTCTTTAACTTCTCTCCTTTCAGGTTTTCACCTGAATGTTTCACATTTTAATCTTTTTTTTTTTTTCTGACTTTGTTGGACCTCTTTTTATGTATTTTGTTTCTTTTTGTCCCTTGTTGTTTAGCTGTAATTCCTTGCTAGTTTTAAAGTTACAATAAAACTTATTATTTTTTTAGGTAGGTTTTTTTTTCTGGGATTGAACATTAAATTTCGTAGCTTTCCTTTTGGTTTTTACCTTCAGAGAAAAACTTTCACTTTTTGCCTGTGTGGTTTTCATGTCTCCCAGTTTAAGTTGCTGTCCTGGTCTCCAACCTGTGGCTCACATCCTAACATCTGTCTGAGAAGTTAACAGGAGACAAAATCCCAAATTACTTCATGCAGATATTTAGTTTAATAGGTTTCTGGTTGCTGTCGGCTCTGCAGGAACATTCTTTATCTGTGGGGTAAAACTGTCCACTCGGAGGCCCGAACAGAAACAGGAGTCGTCGGGTTTGTGTTCTGAAGGCCAAAAGGACGTCCATCAGCAGTTAATCAGCCCACTGACACGTTTTCATATTTCACATTATTTGGACGCATTCAGGAAACAGATTGGTCCATTTTTAGCACAAAGGCTGACATTGTGCTTCTGTTTCCAATCAGATTTGTCTTTCTGACACATCTGCATGGCAGCAGGCTCGTTGGTATCTGTCTCCAGCAGAAGAAACAGCTCATTTCCTTCTCCTGATATGAGTGGCAGCGAGCAGATATGGACTGATGGAGCTGTATGTGGGCGAGTGCTGAGTGCTGCTGCAGCCACATTAGCTCCCATTGTGGGCAGCGTAATGGAGGAACGGACTGGAAATGGTTGGGAGGGAATTCAGAGGAAGAGCAGGGGAGCTCAGGGACCGTAAGCTGTCCACTTCCTGCCGCCGGCTGCGTAAACCTCCCCACAGCATAATGGATTCTATCAGGACACATTGTGCTGCAAATAGATGGATGTTACTGGGTTTTACTGTGGTTTGTTACTGCAGAGTTAACTGGCTGCACAACAATAGGTTTTCATTTATGGCCTGAAAGAAGGAGGATGAAGAGCTGCGAGGATTCACTCTGCCTCTATCAGGCCAGTTTTTCATCTGCAACTTAACTTCAGCACATTGTCTGCTGTGAGCTGTGACCCTTAGCATGTTCTCAGCTCTGTGTTTCTGCAGCTGGCGGGGATTCCTGTCAGGCTGGAAGAGCCGTGTTGTGGAAATCTCTCTGAATGGTTACAGTCAGTGTGTGGAAACACTGTAGGCTGGTGTTCCTGCTGTGTTTTCATCAGACTGGCCTTCAACTTTCAGATCAGATTTTAATTATGACGCAGCGTTCAGTGACTCATGATGGAGTTTTCAGCAGAAAATAGGCTGTTTATAGGTTAAAAAGCATTGATCAGAAACATTCAGAGCTTTTTTTAGATGAATGGCAAATTTCATCTCAAGGCACTCTGCAAGACAAACATATGTATACATTCAGTCATATTCTACTGTATATTTGACCTACTACCTTTGGGGTCAAGTTGACATCATTCAGTGTTTAACTTCTGTAAATAAATATTTTACACCATTTTTTGGCTTCATATTTAGTGACTTTTCCTAAGTTAATTGGGACATATGAGTAAACATAAAATGAACATGACAATATTTTTTCAACGTCCTGTACACATGCTCTATGCATCGGTGTTCTTTGGGGTCAATTTGACCCCAGGCTGTTTAGCTGTACAAAACATATAAGAAATTGTAATATTTCACACACTTACACACGTGGACAAAATAGTTGGTACCCCTCGGTTAATGAAAGAAAGACCCACAACGGTCACAGAAATAACTTGAATCTGACAAAGGTAATAATGAATAAAAATTCTATGAAAATGAACAAATGAATGTCAGACATTGCTTTTCAAACATGCTTCAACAGAATTATTTTTAAAAATAAACTCATGAAACAGGCCATGAAAAGGGAGATGTTAAATCAAGGTGTGTCCATTAATTAGCATCACAGGTGTCTCCATTCTTGTAATCAGTCAGTGGGTCTATATATAGGGCTACAGGTAGTCACTGTGCTGTTTGGTGACATGGTACCACACTCAACATGGACCAGAGGAAGCAAAGGGAAGAGTTGTCTCAGGAGATTAGAAAGAAAATTATAGACAAGCAAGTTAAAGGTAAAGATTATAAGACCATCTCCAAGCAGCTTCATGTTCCTGTGACTACAGTTGCACATATTATTCAGAAATTTAAGATCCATGGGACTGTAGCCAACCTCCCTGGACGTGGCTGCAGGAGGAAAACTGATGACAAAACAAAGAGACGGATAATATGAACGGTAACAAATGAACCCAGAAAAACCTTCTCCCTTCTGTGGGAATGTCCTATGGACAGATGAGACAAAAACTGAATTTTTTGGCAAGGAACATCAGCTTTATGTCTAATAGGTCATGGGTCTTGCAACAGGATAATGAACCAAAAACACCCAGCTAAAAACACCCAAGAATAGCTAAGAGGAAAACATTGGACTATTCTGAAGTGGCCTTCTATGAGCCCTGACCTAAATCCTATTGAGCATCTTTGAAAGGAGCTGAAACATGGCATATGGAAAAGGCACCTTTCAAACCTGAAACAACTGGAGCAGTTTGCTCATGAGGAGTGGACCAGAATACCTGCTGAGAGGTGAAGACGTGTCATTGACAGTTATAGGAATCGTTTGATTGCAGCGATTGCCTCAAATGGTTGTGCAACAAAATATTAAGTTAAGGGTGCCATCATTTTTGTCCAGGCCTGTTTCATGAGTTTATTTTTAAAAATAATTCTGTTGAAGCATGTTTGAAAAACAATGTCTGACTTTCATTTATTCATTTTCATAGAATTTGTATTTATTATTACCTTTGTCAGATTCAAGTTATTTTTGTGACCATTGTGGGTTTTTCTTTCATTAACCGAGGGGTACCAACAATTTTGTCCATGTGTGTATGTTTTGGATGATATTAAGGTCACTATAACATGAAATTTTGTTATCTTGCAAAGAAAAAAACGCTGAGGGCCCGAACCCTCATGTAACTGTAACTATTGCAGGGCGAGAACCACCGATAGTTAACACTGCATGGAAAAGGGGAAACACTGTGAGAAGTTTAATACTACCCAATCTGTGGGGGTGGGAAAATACATATCCCGTGAAGATATTGATACCTCACACAACAAGGGGTGGATCAAACAAAGATGCTGGCACAGCAGCTTTTGGTGCTCTGTGTGCTCTCCCTTTCTGCTCAACTAAAATGACTTCAAAGAAATGGTTTTCTGTAAATGAGCTGTTGTCCTAGCAGATACGCTGTCAGCCATGTCCAAGACACAAAATCAGCATTTGAGCTGTTCATCACACCTTAAATTGAAACGGATATACTGAGATGATAAATTCAGAGGGTAGGCTTGTGTATGGGGATGGTAGAAAGAAGTGGATGGAAGTCATCTACAAGCCTTCATTTTGGCAGCCGTGTGCAAATCAAAAGGCGAAACAACAGCAAGTCTTTGGACCGGCGACACTGCAAGGGTGATATTTCCAGCAACCCTGTCTCTAAACACTTTCCATGTTATCTTGCTTGTCATTCGCTTTGATGACAGAGAAACAAGGCAGGGCCAACCAGAGCCTGACAAACTGGCAGCAATTGTTTGTTTTTTCTCAGGTCAAATTGACCCAGAATATAAAACGTGTTACTATTCTTGGTAAAATAAATTACTTTTCATTCAAAATGTTATATAGGACTAAAATATGTAATAATATAAATTCATTAGAATAACAAAAAGGTATCTCCAACCTATTTCAGTTAATTCAGTGAGATTTTATGGCAATCTGCATCTTTCTCCATTGTCATGTAACGGGTATTCTGGATGTATTGGGTGGTTAGAGGGAGTGTTTTTTTGTTTGTTTAAATGATCAAAAACACAAGTTGGTTCTTTATCATTTATCAGCTATTGTGGAAGGTCCTAAGGGTCTCTTTCAGCTCTGGAGACAGATTTTAGACCCCTGGACCAGGCCATTCTAACAGGGGAAAAAACTTTGACCTCAACCATGCCATTGTAGCTCTGGCTGCAGGTTTAGGGATTGCTATCCTGCTGGAAGGTGGACCTCCACCCCATCTCGAGTCTTTTGCAGCCTCTAATAGGTTTCCTTCCAGAATTGCCCAGAATTTAGCTCCATCCATCTTCATATCAGCCTTTATCAGCAATCTGTCCCTGCTGAAGAAAAGCATCCCCACAGCATGATGCCACCACCACCAAGTCTGCTGTGTCCCTGTATGGCAAACTTTGAACTTGACTTCATGTGGATTTTTTTTAACAATGTCTTTCTTTTGACACCCTTCTATAAAGGCCATATTTGTGGAGTTCATGACAGAATAGTGGTCCTGTTGAGGAATTCCTCCCACCTGTGCTGAGGTTTTCTACAGCCCTGCTTTAAACCTGTCTGCTGTGTTCCTTGGTCTTTAAGATGCTGTTTGTTCACTATTGTTCTCCAACAAACCTATGAAGCCTTCACAGAACAGAGATTTGATTAAACACGGGTGGACTCTAGTTACTCATCATGCGACTTCTTAAGCCAGATGGTTTTATTAGATTTTTTTATGGGTTTCAGAGTAGGGGGGACTTAACCTCCCGTTTAAATTTTCATTTGTAAAACGTATGGATGACCTTGTCTCGTTTTTTTCCCTTTCACAGTGACGCATCACTTTGTGTTGGTCATCATATAAATTCCTAATAAAAACAAAGAGGTTCGAGTTTGGAAATTGACAAAAAAAACATAAAAATGTTAATGTGTGAATTCTTTTGGAAGGAAGTGTTCTCAAGACAACTTATCCCTAACAGATTTCATAAATATCTAATCTGCATCGGATCTGTGAATAAGGAAAACAGCTGCTGACTTTTGACCTCTCCATCAGGTCGGCGGCTCTCCCAGCGTCCTGCTGGTCGAGGCATTTTATGGCGGCTCTCACAAACAGCTGATCGACCTTCTGAAGGAGAACACAGACGGCTGCTCCCTCTTCACGCTGCCCGCCAAGAAATGGCACTGGAGAGCGAGAACAGCAGCTCTGTACTTCAGCCAGACCATTCCTGCCTGTTCATCATACAGGTTAGAGGCACTCATGTATCATCATGCAGACACCTCAGGTAGATCAAAACTGTTGTTTCTGAGCACTTAAAAGTGTTCCTTCATTGATGAGACCTTTCCATGAAGAGCTATTTTGTCTTATTCTTGCTGTAAGATCTTTTAAAGGTGTCCAACAAAACGGGGTGGTTTGCATTCTTAACTCTCCAACATTTTATATCAGTCAGGACTGCTGGTAGGCCCATCCAGTAACTGTACCCTCCTCTTCCTTATCCAGGCCTTAGGAATGTGTTTTCCTATGGATGTCCCTGGAAAAGATGAAGAAGAAGTGAAGGTGGTAGTTGCTGAGTAAAGATCAAGAGATCAAGATAAACTTTATAATTCCCAAGGGGTAGTTTGTGTTGCAGCCAGTAAAGAGCAAATGCAAAGAAAAGTTGACAGAGATACAGAAAACCAACAATGTACATAATCGAACTTTAAGCTCTTACATTCTCTATATGGGCTTATCGGGTCAAATTATTATTGAGGCTGAAACTAACAGGGACAAATGAACATTTGTACCTTTTTATATTGCACTTTATCATGATGTATCTGCGATCAGATGGCAGCAACCTGTAATTACGGTAAAGAGTGGGGTTTGGGTCAGCTAGGATACCTTTAGCCTTTGGTTCTGTAGAGCTGGGGGGCCTTTACAAGACTCATCAGTCTGTGGTTATTTTTCAGGTTGAGGGGCTCAAACCAACAACTATAAGAAAACATTAAAACAATTTAACAAAACGGGTGTCAACAGTAAAACTAATCAAGTAGTTGTCGATATTTTTTGAGACATTATTCTTCAGAAATGAGCGCTCAGACCAGCTGATAAAATCCTTCAGCACAGAGTTCAGGTCATCGAGCAGAGACCCAATCACAGTCATCAGCAAACTGCCCTCATTGCGATCCTGGAACTCATTAGTGTATAAAACTAATAAAAGTGGTGAAAGGACACCGCCCTGGTGGTGGAAGATAAAAGTACATCAGATAAAACACCTTTTAACTTTCACCCTCCTGGGTCTCTTTGTTAAAGAATCAACTAGCCTGCAAGCTGAATGTCGTGAATGTTCATGAGACGTGCAGCTAAAATCTGATGTTGTATACAGTTAAAAGCTGAGGAAAAGTCAACAAATTCAGTGTAGTTCTGTAGTTTGTAGGTCAGAACCTGTTGGCTGAGTTCTGTTGGGAGCTCCGAGGCTGCGGAGCAGCAGGATGAAGACTTGTCTGCTTGTTGCAGATAGTCTGAAGCTGCTGATCTGATGGAGGATAAAAGGATCAGTTTCATGTGCGGGGGGCTTCAGTCAATGCTTCTGCTGCTGCTGAGTCATTCCCAGACTGGTTTCAGAGTGACACAAGCAACAACCATCACTGCTCTGAACTTTAAGATAACCAGACACTGGTAGGTAGATCTAGGTCCTCTAGTCAGGAGCTTCAGGACACGCTGTCTTTGGTTCCAACATGAACCCAATGATCTAAGACTTCATCTCTGACTTAACTCTGTGGATCAAGAGGTGATTCTACTGTAAAAAAAACTGGGTTGCACAATATAAGAAAAGATTCACCTTGGATTTTTATTGTTAAATATTGCAATAAAGATAGATGTTACTGGCTTAAAGAAATATAAAATCCTACCAAATATTGTATCCAAGCAGTCCTTGAGATTGTGGTCTTACATGTATTAATGTACAAACGACTGCTCTTCGATATATTGTGCAGCTGTAGTAAAAACCACCAGACCAGGAGAACCTCCACATGAACATCTGCAGGACTGTGGACACTGTGTATAAATCTGAATGGGCATAGATTAATGTGAGTCTATTGGGATTAGCTGAGTCCTTCTCTGCCAAAAACGTTCTCGAACAAAACCAGGTATTCTGGTTCTGTTCTGCTGTGCTTTGTCCGCAGAAAAAAATTAACTCATGTAGTTTTTGTTAAACCAGTTTCTGAGAACAAATAGAGCTGGTCCAGAATTCAAGTTGGGTCCTGACTAGAGAGACTGAACCACATTAAAGCCCTTCAGTCAGAAATTAGAGAACCTATAGATGAGAGTTACGTGAAGACCTAGAAGCTATCATCAGAGGGTCCACGTCGGGAATGACCTGGTCCTGATGGTCCACATTCAAACAATGGAGATGGAAAAGATGAAGTTTTTATTTTTTTATTGTGTTAGTGTGATCAGAACGTTGTTAATGTTCACTTTTCAGAACCACAGCCCAGATTTACTAAAGTTTCTGAGACGCTTTCACCTCATTTTATCTGAGGAGCTCAGAATTTCAGCTTCTGTTGCCCTGCAGTATTTAGAGGAGATGACTGGTGTTGGATCAACTCGTTTGGGCTTCTGGTCTCCATCAGAGTTATTATAAAACCACATCTAAACAGGATTAAAAGAGATCAAATAGAAAAGCAGATCGGCTAATCAACTGCTTCACAGAGATGCAGAGACCAATGAGCTCCAGGGAGGCAGTTTAGCTTGTAGTCTGATGACTGCAGATCAATATTCTTGCAGGTTTTAATGCAGAGTCTCTTTATCCAAACACAAGCTGACCCACAGAGTCATTTAGGTTGAGAGTGAAACAATACAACATGTAAAGTATGCTGCAGATAGAATGTGTGAAAACAGTAAGACATAGTAAACTTTGGTGTAAACTTTCAGCATTACCTTCAGAGTGGAGCTGTGTCCGTTGGTTGGATGAGACTAAGGTTGATCTATTCTTCAATGAGGAGCCCTAATAGGTTGGGAATGTAATTAAAGAAATATAGGTGTAAAGCACCTCATGCTTATTGTTAGGTATGGTGGAGGATCTGTGATGCTGTGGGCCTGTTTGTCTTCCAAAGGTTCTAGGAACCTTGTTAGAGTGCATGGCGTGGACTCTTTGAAATACCAAGACCTTTTAAATAAAAACCCAATTGGTCTCTGCTGCTAATGATCCAAAACATGACTTTGGTGTCTCCTATAGAACACCTGTGGGGTGAGCTGAGGAGAGGAGAGCATTAGAGAGGACCGGGCCTCTGGATGATCCAGAGAGCAGCTTGTTTCCTCACAGTTATTGTCCTTATGGGAGATTGTGCCCATGTTCTAAACATGTTGTCACAAAGTTCAGCATCAGATTACAGATGAATTTATCAGACTATTAGACTAGATCTACTCCTTCTGAACCGGTGTAATCTTCACTCTTATGGTCTCTATATGTAGCTTCTCTGGTTCTGCAGGGAATCCTTTGGTCCACTAATGTCGTGTTGTTTTCCACAGGGTTCTGTTTAGCAGCTCGGTTCTGAACCTGTGTGAGCTGGTGGCTCTCAGGCCCGATCTAGCCCAGCTGAAGAAGGTCCTGTACTTCCACGAGAACCAGCTGGTCTATCCAGTCCGTAAAGACCAGGAGAGAGACTTCCAGTATGGATACAACCAGGTGCTCTCATGGTAACCAGCTAGCTTGATCAGAACCAGTAGGAATCAGTTCTGGTCCAGATGAGCTTTGGTCCAGCAGTAATCTGAACAATCCGGTGTGGAGAACCTGATAGATCATTTATCATAATTATTTTGATAAGGTTTGTCTTCATGAGGCCCTGTGATTGGCTAGTGATGAGGAGCATTCTGATTGGTTGATTGTGTCTAATTCAAGTGGTTCAGGTTATTGATCAGCTGTCTGCCTGTAAAACTGATTGTTGTTGATTAGCTGGCAGCTCATCAATAAGCTGCAGATACTCTGTCTTCTCTAACCACATTACAGCATCAGACCACAGCAGGGATCATTAGGAGACAGTTAGTCCCACAGATCCCGGATATCCAAACTGGACCCGTCCCTTCTGCTGTTCTGATTCGGTTTGTCTCTGATTGTCCCTGCAGCCTGGTGTCAGATGTGGTGGTCTTTAACTCCCGCTTCAACATGGAGTCCTTCCTGTCCTCCATCCTGTCCTTCATGAAGAAGATCCCAGACCACAGACCCAAAAACCTGGACCGGCTGATCCGTCCAAAGTGTGTGGTTCTGAGCTACCCGGTCCAGTTCCCTGACGTCAGCAGGTGGGTTTAGGCTGTTCTCAGGTCAGTCTGGTGACTGTGGTCCCAAACCCCAGGCCTCCTGCAGATTTGAACACATCTGAAGGAGATGAATAAGTCATATTCGGGTTTCCACAGAACTTCCCAACATGCTGAGGAGGTTCTTCCACCTTTTAGATCTGGGTCAGTAAATGTAAAGTGATCTCCTCACATCTGACTGTTCTGATAGATTTTTTATAGAGCTGTTCGTGATGTTTCTGAGAGATGGATGGAGGAATAGATGGATATCTTCTGATAAAAATATTAGATAAGTAGTCGTCATTCAGTCCCTGTCACAGGAAAATCTGTGTGATTGTTATGTTTAACGGGACCTTTTTCCTGCCCTGTGGCTGGATTTGAACCCTGTCGTGGTATCTACTGCTTCCAGGTGGTATCAGGAGCTGCTATTCCTCCTCTCCCTCTTTATACAGCCTGGTCTGGCTGACGGTGCTGATGCTAACGGGTTCTGACAGAGTCAGTCCAGTTTTCAGATCAAAACTTCACATGTTTCAGTCATGTGACCTTCAGGAAACAAACCCACCTCCTAGTTCTGGCGCTCCACATTGTTCAGGTTCAGCTTCAAGCCATGAAATGTGGGCGGAGCCTGCTGTGTGAGGGTGTTGCCTGTCTCTCGGTGGTTGCCGTAGTGACAGCCTCCATCCATCAGTCAGCCTATCATCGTAACTGAATAGTAATGGAGTCCTGCAGAGAGAAACAGACGTTCCATCCATCATGGCTGCTGAACCCCGACTCCTCTGAGATCAATGAGGATGTCACGACGAGCAGCTGCGTGTTTCTTCTGCTGCAAGGGAAGGGTACTGGTTCTGGTTTCAGTCTGTGTTCATGTGATGGATGCAAAGTAAAATGGTTCAGAATAAGATGTGGAGTCAGACATGATTGAATGTGCACAGGAGTTCTGATCCGTTGAGGGACACAGAACAGGAAGAACTCACGATGAAGAAAAATAGTGGAAACAGGAAAATAAAGTAAAATCTTTAAATTTTAACTGTTTTAAACAAATTTAACGTAACAAGGCATCCAGAAACCAACCAGAAATCTACCTGCTCTTATTATTGATCAATTTTCATATCCAACAGAACAAAAACTAATGACTCCTAAATAAATGGCTGCAGTTCTTCAGTTTGAATACAGTTTAAAACTTGTTCCCTCTGTTTTTATTACAATCAACTTCTAAATCCATAACTGTTTGAGTTGTGTTTTATAAATGTCGAAGCTGTGGAATCAGACAGGGTTCTGTTGGATCTGGGATCATTTCTACTGAACCAAACAGCTGCATGAAGTCCTCTAGTTTCTTCTCTGCTGTCCGTACATGTGCAGCTCAGTGATCTGTCCTCCCTGCAGCGTCTCTCTCTGATTATTACCCTGATTATAAACCCCAGCAGCCTCGGCGGTTGTTGACCTTCATCTTTAATCAGACTCAGAGGTGACATCATCACTATGATCATCAATAAGCTGATTGGTTTTACTGCCTGCAGTCAGGCTGTTCATTCCTTAAATGGATCACTAGTATCCTGTTCTTTAAAGTCCTCAGAGGAACAAACAGCCGGACTTTAAGACGGCCTCATGTTCTACTCTTTGTCCCTGTCTGTCTGGGTTCTGTTTGAGTAATTCTGGTTCTGTTTTTCAGTCTGCTGCCTGAACACAAACTGAGACATCTTTGCCGCTCTGCAGAGACGTTGCAGAGTGATCATCGTATCTTCAAGGCGCAGACCAGTCAGCCGCAGACGTCGCGGTAATCACATGGTCAGCACATTGAGTCGGATTGCCTGTAGGTTATCACAACGGTTGGTTCTGACTTGGTAGGTGTGAGGAGGATCCAGTGCAGTCTTCTTCTGAGCCCAGAAGCGTTCTGACACCTGTTCAGCACTCAGAGTCTGTGGACCAGGTGAACCCTCTACACATCGTGTGGCCTCATAGGTGGTGAGTTCTGCTTTCATCCAGTCTGTTATATCAAGCTGGTTCGGATGTTCTGTGTGGTTAAGCAGAACCTCTGTGAGGTGTGGACAAACATTATAACAGAAAACTCCACGATCTGTGATGCAGCCTCAAACATCTGGCTATATAGGATCAGACAAGCATGAAGACCACAGTATTTAAACATTAAACATGGACTGAGATGTTCAACACTGGATTCATTCAGCCTTTTGTGTCGTTTTTCAAAGTTGTAGTCTAATTAGCTGATTTGATTCATCATTCTGTATAAAATGGAATTTATTCCATGCTTAGTGGAAGAATATATGGTAAAGAGAAGTGATCCAGACACAGAGCCCTGTGGCACTCCATAACTAACCTGGGGAGGGAGAGGAAGTACATCGGTTGCAATAACAAACTGGAATCTGTCAGACAGTTTATCTAATGCTGCCTAGTGCTGCTCCCTGGATTCCTTCAATGTGTTTAACTTTATGTTAAGGAATTTGTTTTTTAAAGGGAACACGACAAGAACCCTGAGATGTTCTTCAACACTCTGATCAAACTGAAGGAAAAACAGCTGGATTTCAAGCTGTCAGTGCTGGGAGAGACCTTCACTGATGTGCCAGGTACACACTCACCTGCTCAACACACACGGTGAGGTCCATGGAGCTGTGGAGACAAATTCAGTAAAGTTTGATTCAGTCCTGAGCAACCTGGGCTAGTACCAGAACTTGAACCACAGCTCCTCTGTTCTGCACCAGGGCTGGTCCAGGTGTGTGCTTACCTGTGTTCCAGCATGTGTGTGTCTCCTCTGGGTGTATTTCAGTGTTTTAATAACGATGTGATGGAGTGTTGATGAGTGGGTGTTTTAGTGGGCCGAGCCCACTCTGAGTTATTGGATCATAAAGTTTTAGTGCAGAACAAACAGTCGGCGGTAAATCAGCCGAGAGCCAATCACATTAGGAGCTTAGTGATTCCACTAACAGCTCTGAGCATTGATCACTTTCACCTGTTGGAGACTCTGCTGGTTTAATCAGGGAGATCTGTCCTCATCAAACTGTCCTCTTCCTCTAATTACCAACATAAACCTCCTGCAAGACCATCACAGGCCAGGAGGAGGAGGAAGGGAACATGTTTCTATTGACTTTTATCCACAGGTAATATTCTAAGAACCAGATCACTCAGCTTCTTCAAGGTTTGAGTCACAGAAACTCAGAAAATCTTTTGCATTCATCGTTCTAGACAAATTCTGACTAACAGGAAGCTCAGTCAGGAACTCCACCAGTTTAAAAGAACTTTCCTATCCTGATGAAGCTGTGTTCTCCTCCTGCAGAGATATTCTCCTCTTCCCAGCATCTCCTCCAGTCACACATCCTGAACTGGGGCTTCCTGTCCAGTAAGGACCAGTATCTGAAGGTACTGTGTGACGCGGACGTGGTCGTCTCCACCTCCAAACACGAGTTCTTCGGAGTAGCCATGTGAGTTTTCACATAACGACGAACAGACAGGAAAAATACAGAACAAAACAAAAATACAACAAACAACTGTGGCGTGAATAGATGAGTAACCAGTAGGTAGGAACATGATGTCTGTAGAAACGTCTGAAAGAAGATGTGTGTTCTGACTGGTCCAAGTGTCAGCAGTAGGTTTCTTACTGTGGTGGAAGTTTCAGACTCAATTTTAAACATTTTTGACACTGCAGAGCAAAAATCTTTGTTCTTTCTACTAAAGGTCAGAAAAATATGATCAAAATAAACTAAATTCTAATAAAATCTTATCAATATGGACTCAATACTGATCAAATCACTACGAAAATCTTTTTAATGGGTTTGTGAGGATAAAACCAGTAAGTAGCAGGTAAGTCAGCAGCCACTCAGAGGGAAAAACACAAGGCTAAAAATGTGGTCTAGCTGTAATCTCCTTGATGGATGTAACTTGGATTGGACTGAAGAAGTAACTGGAAACCGGTTTATTAATGTAAACACAGAATGGGTCCATTCTATTCAGCAACAGCCTGGTTCTGTTTCTGCTCGTTTTTCTTCATGTTTACGTTGTTCAACCAGAGGCAGCAGGGATCGGTTGCTACGGTTTCTAACTGGTCTCTAGCCGACCTGTCAGCTTCAGCCTATTAACGCACTGCATTAATGCTGATATGTTAACGCAAACGTAACATTTTCAATAACTTTATTAACAATAACTTCAATAACGTTTATAAGCCAGAGCCGGTGGGGTGATACATATGCTGACTTGGTGGTAATCTGAGGTGTTACACGTCTGTAACCCAGAAAACAAACTGCCGTTAGAGGTGTTTCCACTCTGGACACTTCCCGCTCCTTCCCCCAACACTTCCAGACATTCCAGGAAACAGCTCCCTCTAAGACAGGCTCAGCTGTCAAAGGTTCTGGAGCGGAAACAACACAATCATGTGGGCCTGCGGCCTCACTGACACTTTGATCCTCATTAGATCTGAATCTGGTTTTGTCTGATAAATCTGGATCATCAGCAGAGCTCATTAAGGCCCTGCAGCCAGCATGAGCCAGGTCTGATCAGATAACTCCGTTGGTGAGTTGATCCAGAATCAACAGATCCATCTAACTGGACACTTCTCAGATTGGTTCTACCTGGTTCTGTCTTCCTTAGTCTGTATTCAGACCAAACCTCCGAAAAGTGGTTCTGGGAGAAACCCAGAACCAGGAAAAGAAAACCACAGAGAGCAGAGGAAATCTACATCATAGATAAACCAGAACAGAACCATAATCCCAGAGTGAGGAGAGGAACTTGGATCTGGGCATTGGAGTTACCATGTTGAACCTGTTTCCCCTGTTTAATGGAACCAACCCAAAGCCCATTTTCCCCTGACTGTGTCTTAGTGTTGGTGATCTGATCTGGGATATCTGACCTGTTTCAGGTTGGAAGCTGTTCACTGTGGATGTTTCCCTCTGTGTCCAAAGGCTCTGGTGTATCCAGAAATATTCCCAGGTAAACACACCTGAGATAGCTCTGCTTCTCTGGCTGCAACACCTCACCTGTTTCTCTGGTCCTCTCTGTCTTGGATCAGTACCTCCTGACCTCCTCCTCTTCTTCTCAGATCAGTACCTCCTGACCTCCTCCTCTTCTTCTCAGATCAGTACCTCCTCCTCTTCTTCTCAGATCAGTACCTCCTCCTCTTCTTCTCAGATCAGTACCTCCTCCTCTTCTTCTCAGATCAGTACCTCCTCCTCTTCTTCTCAGATCAGTACCTCCTGACCTCCTCCTCTTCTTCTCAGATCAGTACCTCCTGACCTCCTCAGATCAGTACCTCCTGACCTCCTCCTCTTCTTCTCAGATCAGTACCTCCTGACCTCCTCCTCTTCTTCTCAGATCAGTACCTCCTGACCTCCTCCTCTTCTTCTCAGATCAGTACCTCCTGACCTCCTCAGATCAGTACCTCCTGACCTCCTCCTCTTCTTCTCAGATCAGTACCTCCTGACCTCCTCAGATCAGTACCTCCTGACCTCCTCCTCTTCTTCTCAGATCAGTACCTCCTCCTCTTCTTCTCAGACCAGTACCTCCTGACCTCCTCCTCTTCTTCTCAGATCAGTACCTCCTGACCTCCTCCTCTTCTTCTCAGATCAGTACCTCCTGACCTCCTCCTCTTCTTCTCAGATCAGTACCTCCTGACCTCCTCCTCTTCTTCTCAGATCAGTACCTCCTGACCTCCTCCTCTTCTTCTCAGATCAGTACCTCCTGACCTCCTCCTCTTCTTCTCAGATCAGTACCTCCTGACCTCCTCCTCTTCTTCTCAGATCAGTACCTCCTGACCTCCTCCTCTTCTTCTCAGATCAGTACCTGTACTCGACTCCTGAGCAGCTCTGTAAACGGCTGCAGGAACTCTGCAGGATACCTGACATCGCCCGTAGACACATCGTCATGGTAACCCAATGATTTTTGCTCAATGCTGTGTACAGTTGTTTTTATTTTAGACGCATAACAGGTCCCAGACACATGGTTCTGGTTCTGGTTCTGGTTCTGATTCTGCAGGTGGACACCTCTTTGTACTCCTGGACCTCCCTGAAGCCACAGTTCCAGGCTCTGCTGTCTGTTGAAAGTCCCTAAATAAAGAAAAATGCTGGGTTCTATAACTTCCTCTGAGGTTTGGATCAGAGCAAGTTCTAGTCAGAGCTTGGGTGGATCAGAGTGAACTTTAAGACAGTCTGGATCTATATTGAGATTAAAGACTCTGATTGTGGACCAGAAATATTCCATCCTCCTTATGCCCTGAACGCAGCATCTCACTGCAGGATCAAGGAGCTGGGTCCATGACTCTGAATCTTCAATGGATTTCCAGATGTTTTTCATTGAACAGAGTTCTGCTGTGAACAAATGTCTGTAAAGGTTAATTTCACACAAAGTTCTTACTGTTTTTGATAAAAAGACCTAAAAAAAAGTTGATCAATAATTTAATTAAGTCAGTTTCTGTTAATCATCTGATGTGTAAACAGGCGTAGATGATGGATAACAAACGACAAAATCCAGCTAGACCTGCACTCTGCTATGAAAGGGATCGGGTCAGGACCCGCCCACATCCGGCCCAGGACATTTCCTACCGGGGCCCTGCAGTCCCAGCAAAGGTTTTCTTCTATGAACCTCATAAGACGTGTCCAATTTAATGCGGACTGGACTTTCCTCTACAGAGGACGCCCCTGTGAATCATATATATATAGATATATATCTATATATATAATGCAAACATTGGCCTAAAATTAAAAAGAAATTCACAAAAAATACAGAATTGGTCCCAAAATCTGAAAAGTAATCCAGCGCTTTTTTTTTTTTATTGCCTCTAGATCTAGGATCTATTAATAATTGTCATTAGCAGCTAGCATGGATATGTTATATACTCCCATAAGGAAAGGGAAGCACAGATTCAAATAATTAGAATGATCTGGTTATTTAAAATTATTTTACAAGTTTAAAGGTCAGATTTTTACTTGTTCTTTTACTGTTTATGAACCATTCCTACTTTATTACCCCATTAGAGATGTAGCCTTAGGAGACGCCTCCACGTGTGCAAGTTTTTGGCAAAATCTGTTCAGTCATTTTGCACAAAAAAAAAATCTCTTCATATTGTGTGGAATATTAACCATATTAGGTACATTACCTAAGGAGAGTGATGGGAACAACAGTGTTAAAATTAACCATGTTTTTCAGTAAGGAATAATCAAACTAATGACTTTTTCCATCGGGGAAGTTCAGACACTACTTTAGTCTCATTGAGGTGAAAGGAAAGAACGTACATGTGAAGTAAATATTAAACATTTGGTTTATGTAATTCCACTTTATAAAACTGGCTTATAAAATCTTAGAAAAAAATCTAAACTCGTAGACAAATTTAAACTAAAAAAAGTAATGCAATAGTTACTTTTCCTGTCAACTTGTTACTTTTATAGTGGAGTAACTCAATTACAAACGCCGTTACTTTTTGGGATCAGTAAACTATAACTAATTACTTTTTTAAAGTAACATGCCCATAAATTGATAGAAGAGTATCATTAAACTATCTGTTGCAATGTTGGGGGTTTGCTGAACTAATTGTTTGCGTTTCTAGCATTGAAACTTTCCTTGAGTGAGTTTCAAAAATCTCCTTCCTTTGAAGGTTACGGTATGAGTTTAATCGGAGGAGAAAAAGGAGAGCAGGTACTGTAGGGTTCATGCTCCACTGGATGGAAGCTTCTGCAGGCTTGAGTCCCTAAAGATCATCAATTTTTCCATTGAAGTTTAAATCAAACTTGTAAAATAAAGAGTTCGGAAAGGTTCAGTTAGAGTCTTTGATCAATCATCACTAAATCCTGAATAAATTATCTTTTGAAAGCAGAGTCCTCTATGCCTGACTGTCCCTGAACACCTCCAAAGAAGGTCATCAGTCAGAGCAGGCTGCTCCCTTAGTTTAATCTGGAGCAGCAGACTTTAAAGCAGACCTAAAGGTGAAGCTGGAAGGAACATGGAGCTCCTCTGATTTGAACCCATTTAATCTCTAACCACAGTCTGTTTTTCTTGAAAGAGCTTTCACAAAGCTGGAACAGTTTATAAGTCATTTACAGAGAAGAACCAGAACAATACCAGGTTTCTGTTCAATACTCATGTCCATAAGGGGCCAAAAAAGCAAAAATAGACTGTTAAATAGACTTGAGATAAAAGTGGATGTTAAATAAATCCTGTTTTATTTCTGCCACTGAGATAAGTGTTTCAGAATGATGCACATGTTCCAGCTTGAATAAAAAGGACCCGACTCTGGTTCAGAGTGAGGAGATCTTCCATCAGAGACAGAAACCGTTTGCTGCTTCAAGGCTTCTCTGCAGACTGACGTATTATCACAAACAGCAGCCTCCATGATGCTGCAGGAGGAAAGCTGTTTGTTTCTGCAGAGCTCTGATTGAGAGCCTGACTCCTCTGGCATCAAACCGCCGAACTCCTCCTGACGTCGGTCCCTCAGAGAGCAACGTACAGACCGGTTCACACGGACTACAGTCGCTGTAAACGGTTAAGTCTTCTGTGCTACTGGTTCCTCCATCAGGATGGCAGGAAACGCTGCTGGTCCTCAGCATCCAGGACTCAGAAGAGGAACAAGCAGTGATGGCGGATGGCAGAAGACAACAATGTCCAGCAGTGGACAGCAGCTGTGAGACACGTTAGAACCCAACATGTGAAAACCATGGAGACGGGTCGAGTCACAATGAGGATGGAATAAAAATGACAGAATTAAAAAGAAATTAAACATTTCAGAAACCCTAGTTCTGGTTCTGAGTATACAGAACCTTGGTTTTTATTATAAGTTTATCTGAATTCTGATTTTTAAATAAGCCATTTCCTGTCTGTTTAAAGTTGTAGGACCTGGCTGATGGTTCTCGTGGATCTTTGGTTCTGAGTGGTGCTCTAAGCAGGCGGAGTGGTTCTGATTAAGCTTTTTGAAGTGGACCGGGTCTCAACCCAGTTTTGTCAGAACAGCAGGAGATCTGAGGCATTGATATAATTAACAGTTTTATCATGTTGATCTGCCTCATACGACCATGAAGAAGATGATGGGAAGAAGGAGGTCAGCTGAAGTCTCAAGAGTCTGATGACTCAATAACAGCTGATAATTGGATCAGATTAATTCGATTAATGACAGTGAATGATCCGGGTTTGTCTGAACAAACTGAACAATGGCTGCAGACTGAAATCAGGACATTAAAAACATAAGATTTTTCTTTATTTTCTCCTCTGTCTCTTTTTCTATTGTCTTTTTTCATTTTTCTTCTTCCCTCGGTTGTTTGTTCTGAGCCAATCAGGTTTGAGCGTGGGAACCCCTTCTTCTGAATAGTTGCTTGCATTCATCAACAGCTGAGGCAGCTAAAGCTCACCTGGAACACCACACCTGTCTGCCGTCCCACCACTGTTCCCAGGCCTGCTCCCTGCAGGTTTCATGGTTCAGGCTGTTGTTCTAACAGCAGTCAGTAGGTCAACCGTTAAATGACCTGTTGTGGTTCTGATCCTGAGCCCAGGATCCAGTGTGCCCATAAACAGTTAACAGGCTGTGACTTAAAAAGATTTGTCCCACAACATGTCATCAGTGCTCCATGAACGAGGCGAACACAAGAATATTCCTGCAGCTCATTATGGAGCTGAAGCTGATCCAGTCTGACACTCTCAGAATCAATGAGGATCAGAGTTTAAAGAGGAAGTACAGCACGCAGCCCGGTTCTGACTTGGGCTTAGTACATGACGGAAGCTCCTCTCTGTGGCACGGTGCTGGTGTTGATCCAGTTCATTTTATCAGAGCCAAGAAGTTAAATAAACATATCTGCTCCATCAACAGTAAAAACTGCCTGCTGATGGACCAGGTATCACCAAGGTGCATGTCCTGAACCAGAACCAGACCCAGAACTGCTTTTATTTGAGTAATCAAAGAAATAAAAACTGAGATTTTTAGATTCAATTTCAAAGAGATGGACGCAGCTCAGAGATCAGACTGACACCATGTAGAGGTGTGTGTGTGTGTGTGTGTCTGTGTGTGTGTGTGTCTGTGTGTCTGTGTCTGTGTGTGTGTGTGTGTGTGTGGACACACTCAGTAGTTTAATAAATGAGGCCTCAGGGGAGTGTTATTATGAGGAGGAGCACTGAGCAGACTCAGTACCCTCAGGCCCGGCTGATGCGATCCGGATCAGTGTCGCCTCTCTTGACGAGCGGCTGCAGACGTCAAAGTTTATTAACAAGCTGAGGCAGAGGGCCGTTGGAACGCTAGGCTGCAGGGCGGGCTGTAACTGGGTCAGAATCATTTACTCCTGGAGGATTCTTTAGAACCTGATCCATCTGTACTCTGAGGTGAGGTTGTTAGTGGATTTGAGACGGTCATGAGCAGGTCCACCAGGATTCCATCTTGTCCTGACTGTTCACTGACAGGTGGGTCCATGATGAGCAGAACCTAATCCACTTGTAACTTTGATTCTTTGGACTATATCCAGACCCCTATAGAGTTCTGATTCTGTCCAAGCCTGCTTGAGACACGTGAGGAGGAAACTAGGCTGGTTTCTCTCAGACCATCTAACAGTTGGACCCACAGAACCTCAGTCAGGAGTAAAACAAAACTATGAATAGGTAAGAATCAGCATTGGTCTTTCTGATGGTTCTTGTTAAGAACCAGAACCTGGAGAAGAACCAATTTCACCAGCAGTGAAATGCTCCTTTAGTAACATCTTTCCTTCTTTGTTTGTTTTTTTTTTTTTTTTTGCTGCTGAAGGAGAACCAGAACCAGGAGAAAGAACCAGAAAGAATCTTTAATAAGATGTTTCCTTATTTGTTTTTCTGCTGCTGTACAAGAACCAGAACCAGGAGAAGAACCCAGAATGTTTCCTTGTTTGTTTGTGCTGCTGACCCAGAGGAAATAAATCCCAGGCTGCTGAAGTTGTTCTGTTTTGCAAGACATCTCCAGTCGTTTCTGTAACCTTCATTTGTTTTCCCGATCAGAACATTTGCTGCAGCAGTGGTTAACAGGTCATTAATGTCTAACTGGACCTTTTAGGTTGATTAATTTGACTGTTTTTAAAGGTAAACCAGATCTGCTGCAGCAGATGGTTTCTGCCCTAGAGGACGAAGAGCGGGATGAAGATTACTGTCAGTTACATCATCTCTGAGCTCAGGGGCATCACACTGTAGAAAATTAATCTGAACAATCTGTAAAAGACTCAGGAAAACAGTGGAAGGATTTACTTTCTGTTGGAACCTTTGTTTCATTTCAGAGTTTAAACAGTTTATTCACTGTTAAAAAGGTGGTGAATTTCCTGAGACACTGAACCTAAATATAACAGATTTTAATGTCTGAGCTCAAGTTTAAATAGATAAAATCTGAATTATGTCATGTTTTTATTTTTATTTCTACTTTAACCAGGCAACATTCACAGTGATTTAAGATCCTACGTAAAAGGCAGTTCTGGCCAACATGGCAGCAAAAAGAGTGAATTTATTTCCTTGGTCTTTTTAGGTAAATATTTTCTCCTAAAATACATTTTAATATAACATAAAACATATTGTAAATCCTGTTTTCTGTGAATTTTGTTAATTTATTTTGTAATTTCGAGTTTTTCTCTCATCAATCCAAATAAAACATCAGCTTGTAGTCATGCAGGGAAGCAGGCATGATAAAAACAGATATGTTGGAGGATATGTTTATTTATTATTTTATTTATTTAGAAAAAAATATATTTATGTAGGAATTCTTTTCTATTTATTTACCCCAATCCTATCTTTGGACAAGCTGATAACTTGCTCTGTCATTTAGACAGAATCTATAAAATCTGTAATAAAATGTGGCTTCACACTCACAGCTACTGATGCATTTCCAAACCGTACCAAGTAGCTCGGTCCACCCATCCACCATGGATGTGACCAGAGCTGCCCAAATGCTACCCTACAACACCAGACGACTCACTGCTTCGCTAGTGCTCGGTTAGTTATCGTCTACGTGGTTCACCTGAGAATCCATTTGGACTGAGAGTGTTTGGATCTGCTGAGATCCACTAGCAGCTGTTCATTGATCAACAAGAGTTGTGATCTGGTTGGTATCTGCTTAAATGATGAGCATGTTGGGTCTATCAGGGATCAGTGATGGAACTTTACTCCAGATATGTTTAACTGGATCTCTGACATGAAGTCACTACAGTATAATTTTTAAATAAAGTCATGTGCTTTATTATCATTAAATGTGATTTCAGTTCATAAAATATCAATCTTGGACCAAAAGGCTGCAGCAAGATGAAACTTTATTCCGCTGATAATCAACACAAAATAAGAGTAGCCTGAGGTGGAGCCCTGAGGAGCTCCTGAAACTGCAGAAGGACGATCAGATCAGATCACATCAACCTGGCAAAGAACAGCCCTGAGCAGCAGCTGAAGCTCATATGAGCCGGAGTTCCTGGTCCTCACATCCTCGACAGCAGATAATCTTCTGACAGAAGGTTCAGGGTGAGTGAAAGTGATGATCAGAAAGTTTGAGCATCCGGACGGGGATTTCAGAGTGTCAGTGCTCAATCTTCAAGCAGGGAGATTAAAAAGGGAATTGCATCTTAATCCGAAATAATCCAAACAGCACGGACACTGAGTTATTCCAAGTTATTCAGAGGTCTGACAGCTCTGTCCAACAGCACCAGGATTTCAGTTAAAATTAGCACGAGAACTGGGTGGTAATTTGTGTAGAAGCTGCTGAGAGATGATTAATCTGTCAGGAAGCTGCAGAAGATCAAATTGTGATTAAAGTCAGAAACAACAGTTGTGTTTCCAGGGTTACAGGATTTTACAGCCAGAGTCTGCAGGAGGCAGGTCTTTGACAGGAAAAGATCTCTGAGATCAGTCTGATGATTCTGATGCTTCCTAGTTGAGAGGCTAAACATGAGAACATCTAGGTGTTAAACTGCTATATGCTCTCACGTTCAGCTAAACGTCAGGACTGAAAGGTCAAAGTGTGATTAAAACCAGAAACTCTGGCTCTGTTTCAGAGTTTCTGCTGAAAGGTCACTTATTAAATAAAAAGCAGTAAATAAATCATGCTGATTAGGTTAATTGTTTCACTTAATCATTTGGTCTGGCAGTCAGGTCTGGTGTTTCTCTGGATTTTTCATGGAATTATAAATCAATTAAAATTTTAAATGTAGAAGAATTTTAAACTAGATCTTTTAAGTAACTATCTATTTATATATGGAACATACACTATATTACTAAAAGCATTCGCTCACCCATCCAAATAATATAATTTAGGTGTTCCAATCACTTCCATGGACACAGGTGTATAACATCAAGCACCTAAACATGTTTCTACAAACCAAAAAAAAGTGGGTCGCTCTCAGCAGCTCAGTGAATTCCAGTGTGGTACTGTGATAGGAAGCCAACTGAACAACAAGTCCAGTCTTGAAATTCCCTCGCTCCTAAATATTCCACCGTCAACCATCAGACCTCCAAACTTCCTGTGGCCTTCAGGTTAGCTCTAGAACAGTGCATAAAGAGCTTCATAGAATGGGTTTCTATGGCCAAGCAGCTGCATCCAAGCCATACATCACTAAAAGCAATGCAAAGCATCGGATGCAGTTGTGTAAAGCACACCTTGACTGGACTCTAGAGGAGTGCAGGTTTGTTCTCTGGAGTGACGAATAACTTCTCCATCTGGTAATATGATGGACAAGTCTGGGTTTGGAGGTTGCCAGGAGAACAGTACTTGTCTGACTGATTTGTGCCAAGTGTAAAGTTTGGTGGAGGGGGGATCATGGTGTGGGGTTGTTTTTCAGGAGCTGGGCTCGGCCCCTTAGTTCCAGTAAAACGAACTCTTAATGCTTCAGCAAACCAAGAGATGTTGGACAATTCCATATTACCAACTTTGTGGGAACAGTTTGAAGATGGCCCCTTCCTCCTCCAACATAACACCAGTGCTCAAAGCAAGATCCCTAAAGACATGGATGGGAGAGTCTGGTGTGGATGAGCTTGACTGGCCTGCACAAAGTCCTGACCTTTAACCCGATAGAACACCTTTGGGATGAATTAGAGGGGAACTGAGATCCAGGGCTTCTTGTCCAACATCAGTCTATGACCTCACAAATGTGACTCTGGGAGAATGGTCAAAAATTCCCATGAACACGTTCCTAAACCTGGTGGACAACCTTCCTAGAAGTTGAAGCTGTTATAGCTGCAAATAGAGGACCAACGTCATATTGAACCCTATGGATTAAGAACGGGACGCCACTTCAGTTCATATACGAGTCGAGACAGGTGCCTTTGGCAATATAGTGTGTGCACTTGGATAAATGAAGGATCTGTAGACATAAGCCACAGTGAGACTGAAGGACAAATCTATTTCCTGGAGTTAATACCCAGTAAATATCTTCTGAGCAGCTACAGACGGGAGGAACATGTAAATTAGATTATTAAGTCTGTTTTTAACGCACAGAAATGCTTATTTGGCAGTTTCACATGAAGTCGACCAACTTTACAACATTAAAACCTAATGATGTGATTTTCACCTGGCTGGTGAGAGCTGGGATAAATTCTGAGAAGAAACTCGTTTCAATTGTTTCATCGTTGCTGATGAAGCTCAATCAGACTGCAGAAACTGAATCGCCTTGTAATTAAAAAGAAACATGTTCATCTGAGTGTTAATGAGTGTTGCTGAGGACCCCAGGGGCCCCTCAGGAACCTGATCTGTCTGTGATTTTGCTGTCCTGCTGCTCTGTCGCCTCTACAATAACTGAGCGTCTAAAAAGTAAAGCTCTCAGTGGTTTATGTAAATATCAGTGTTTGTGAAGCTGCCTCACTGTTCTGTCACTGTGTGTGTTTTTGTCTATGTCAGTATATACGGTGGACCACAGAGAATCCAAGTCCCTTAAGCTCTTTTATATATTGTGATGTTGAGCTTTAAGTCTCTCTGGGTCAATACTTTGTAGATCCACATTTTGCTGAAGTTACAGCTGCAGGTCTTGCTTTGTACGTCTAGTTGTTTGCAAATTAGCCCAAACTCAGTCAGACTGCCTTCCCTATCCCTGCAGAAGAACATGATGTTGTCGCCATCACGTTCCACACTGTGTATGGTGTACTTTAGCAATGGGACTTCTTGTGGCTTTCTTCTTACCAGTTTTCCAGATTTGTGGAAGATATTATAAGCATTGTCCGGTCAACTGGTTCTTCCAGCTGAGCTGTGAATCCATGCAGCACCTCCAGAGATACCATAGGCCTCTTGGCTGCTTCTTTGATTAATGCGTTCCTGTTTGTTCATGTCGTTGTATAGTGTAGTTGTGTCATACATTTTCCATATTCGGATGATGGATCAGAGCTCTGTGAGATGTTCAAAGCTTGTGATGTAGTTTTATCTCCTAACGCTGCTTTAAATGTCTCCACAACTTTCCCCCTGACCTGTCTGCTGTGTTCTTTGCTCTTCATGATGCTGTTTGTTCACTAATGTTCTCTAACAAACCTTCAGAGAAGAGCTGGATTTATCCTGAGATTAACTTGCACACAGATAGACTCTGTTTACTAATTTAATGCTGTGTTATGTGCCAACATACCAGTGAAAACCCTTGAGATCATGGCTTAGAGATGACAACGTTGAAGATCAGGTAAACTTGTGCAGGACGCTATAGTTGCTGAGATTCTGAGGGTTCAGTATAATTGTTCTGTGTTTATGTAGCTGCTTCTCTGTTTGGTTCATCTCTCCATGATGATCGTCCCTGAACCTTTTGAGGTGCCTCCCTGTTGGACCCGCTCCGACCCGTCTCTGTTTCAGGCTCTCTGCTGCTCACGGTGACATCAGATCTGATCAGGTGTCAGCGTCACTGCAGCAGTGGTGGCTGATGGGAAGGAGAGGAGGATGGCAGTATTTATGCAGCTGTTCTCCTTCATCCTCCTCATCCAGCTCACCCTGAAACACAGCGACTTCCTGTTGCTCAGATATCGACACCTGAGGGCCTCAGGGCCCCGGGCCCCTCCTGGCTGTGGTCACCAACACAAACAGAGACAGAAACAGGAGCTGCTGCTGACCTCAGAACAGACTCTCAGGTTGACTATGAGCTGATGGGAAAATGTTCCGGTGGAAAAAAAGACAGGATGGATCCAAGTTGTTCTCAGAGAGCTGCAGCAGGAATCTGCAGTTCAGGAACATTTGCTTCCATCAGCTGCAGAAGGTTTAAACTGTTTCAGATTTAAATTTATCCTATCTGAAGTTAGAGTTCATGACCATTTCAAGCTAAACTCAGACAGATTTTTACTAGTTTAAACATATATTCACCCCTCTAAGGCTTGCTTCTTGGAGCTTGTTAAAGAAGCTGTGGTCCTGCTGCTTGGTTTGTTGACTCCGACTTCAAACTCAACTTTAAATCAAACTCAACTTTGGTTTTTAAAATAAAAAGACCCGACTGACAGAGGACCTGCCTGAGGCTCAGGGTCTCTTCTAAAGGCTCGTAAAAACTCCTTTGATGATGCAGAAATAATGACGACAAGCCCAAGTTTGAATTGTGTTCCTCAATTTTTCATGCTGGTTTAAATCTGTGGGCGAGTGGCTGGTTTGAAGTGTCCAGCCTGAAGCCTCGGCAGAGTAAACAAAGCCAGGATCTGGAGTCAGCAGGAGCGGCAGAGACTCCCATCATTAATGGAGCGTTTGGAGCTCGTTGCTGTGACAAACAATCTGCAGGAAACAGACAACAACAAGCTAGAAACAAGAGCTAGATGATGAAACCCCACCAGAGGTCAGAAAATAATGAGAACCCCAAGGACCAAGGACATGTCCTACAACACTATGTCTTGGGTTAGACCTGCTGTGGTCCGGCTCCTCTGAACTGGATCAAACTACATGGTTGTTCTTTAAGACCATACTTAGGGATAAAATGTGGCTACTGGTCATTACTAGTCCGACATTCAGAATCTGGACCTTAATTCAGCTGCAAAATGTGACCTAGAGATCCATCAGATCTGTCCAAGATCAAGTATCGAACAACATCCAGAAGAACTGGTTCAGAATCAAAAGTAAGAATTTGCAGTCAGTAAACAGGTTTATATATATCGGTCCTGGAAGAAAAGAAAACCATAGATAGACATGTCTGCTCCTTCACTAAATCTGATTCAATGATCAGAACTAATCTAGAAATGACCCAGCACTGCGTGGTCCAAGAAAAGAAAAGGTCTTTGGTGGTCACGTGTGTAGTTTCAGTTCAGGATTAAGTTCCTCCTCAAACCGGTCTCAAACTGAAGCAGAAAGAACAATGAGATAGAACTGAGAAAAGACAGTAAAGTGTAAATGGCTGAGAAGTGAAAAGACATCTGATGTTTACTGATATCTGATTGTGGTTAAAAAGTTGATCAAATTTCTTTACTGAGCCTTACTTTTAACATCGTTGTTTGGGCTGCATTTGGACATTGTTTGGATATTTGGACTTTTTCACATTTTAAGACAGAACAACCGCAAACTTTAATGTGTTTTGATGGGATTTTATGTGACAGAAAAACACAAACTAGTTTATAAATTTAAAGTGGAAGGAAGTTTTCTAAACATTTCTCAAATGAAAATAGAAAAGATAACTACTACTTTCCAGCCCTCTCTTACTTTGATGTCCCTAAAGTCTAGTAAAATAGATTTATTTAAAATGTCACTTAATTGGTAAATAGACTCCATTTGTGTTTAATTCACTCAGGTTATAAATTCAGCTGTTCTGTGAAGGCCTCAGAGGTTCGTTGGAGAACATTAGTGAACAAACAGCATCATAAAGACCAAGAAACTCAACAAACAGATTAGTTTAAGTTTAAATTAAGTTTATAGGGATAAATCTGCACTTTGAACACCTTACAGAGCACTATCATCTGAAAATGAGCAGAGTAACTGTCATACATTGATGGAAGAGTGGGAAGAAAGAAGTAATTGTTAAAAGAAATATACAGGATGTCCTGATTGTATTTTGCTACAAGACATGTGGGGGACAAAGCAAATATGTGAAGGAAGGAGTTCTGGTCAAAGGATACTAACATTTTACATTTGGTGTACATGCAAACTCTTTGTGTGGCAGAAAACTAACACATACCACCGTATAAACCATCCGTCAGTAAAACATGGTGGTAGGAGTATCATGTAGGAGTATCATGCTGTGGGGATGCTTGTCTTCCGTAGGGTCATGGAAGCGTGATGAAGGTAAATGTAGGACAATCCTGGAAGAAAACCTGGTAAAATCTGCAAAACACCTAAACTGGAACCCTAAACATACAGCCAGAGCTACAAAGGAACTGTTTAGATCAAAGCATATTCTTGTGTTTCAATGGCCCAGTCAAAGTCCAGACCTAAATCCAATTGGTAATGAATGAAAAAACGTTAAAAGTGATGTTCAGAGGCATTCTGTATCCATTCTCACTGAGTTTGAGAACTCTCACTTGTGCAAATTATTACAATTCAAAAAAAGTAAAAAGCCGCAGAGACCGAAGCCCCAAGAGACGTAGCTGTAGCTGCATCAAAAGGAGATTCTACAAATTATTGACTGGAGGACAAATGAATATAAATGCACACCGCAGCTTTTTAAAATCACCATAAAGACATTTCTAGGAGGTCCAGTGTTTTGTTGAGCAACAGAGGTCTGACCCATAACGGTCTAGTCCAGTCCGATTTGTTCTGCAGTGTCGAGCCGAGCTGCTGGGTTGAGGTGAGAAGAATCTTTTTGACCCTCTAACCAGCTGCTGCTGTTAATGATATTGCTGATGCTGACCTCTGGGCTGCCGGGATCCGAACCTCATCAACATGTGGGCACCTTTCGTGCTGTCCAGATGAGCTGGAGTTAATCTGCAGGCTTTAGCGGCTGATCTTGGCACAGCAGCAGAGGAAAGGTATTTTGAGCTTCACTCTTCAAAGCTGCTTACGGGCTGAAGTGACTTTAATTTGGTTCTTGAGACAGAGAGAGCAGGACGATGGTGGATTAACACTCAGATTACGAGCTGGATGCCAACTCTTCATCTCTGGGTTTACTTCAGGAATCATGTTTGCTTTTTACAAAAACAAGTTGGTACCATGTTCGCTGATGGCTTCAGTTTAAACAACACACACACCTGTGCCCCTGCTGAAGATGGTTCACCTATTCATCCTGATTTAAAGGGTGACTGTTTAATTTCAGCATAACTAGGTGATTCTGTGGTTAACCTATGATCTAGAACAACAAGGACAGATGCTTCTTGTTCTCCGATGTCTACGTTGTTTTCTTTGTGCGTCAGTCAGAATAATGATCCGTAGAGCCTGAACATTACTCCACTGAGGCCAGATCTGATGAAACTGTTTTCCTGCTGTTTCACACGAGTTTGTTCCTGTAATTCAGTCAGAGGAGCAGAGTGTTTCAGCTCTGTATCGTCACTAAAAGAACTGTAACTCATGTTTAATTTAGTAGCCGTTTAAAGCAGCTCTGCTCTTTAATTATTCAGGGATTCAGTGGGAGAAAAGACCTTCAGCTGCCTCCATATTAAAGAATCTGATTCTGTTTCATTCTGGAAGAGGAAAAACTCTGACTGATGGCCTTCTTGTTCTTCATTAGAACTTGGTGCAGGACAGCAAGAGCAGAAAGAGGTGCTTACAAAAGATCTCTACTGTCTTGAAAGTGATTTTAAACTCCTCAATCCATATGGAGCGATCACTCTTTCACTCTGTGCCCCTCATTCATACCCATAACCTTTCACTTCTACGGGGAAAGGCTCAGAAGTCACTGGGAGGGAGAGTGGAGGAGAGATACAACAAGGAACTCAACTTTCTAACTCTTAAAAACTGATTTTTTTCAAGGGGTACGTGTGGAAACAAGGGCGTAGAAGCTTTGCTTGCAAATCTTCTCACAAATCAAATATTTTCTAATTTATCACATTTTGTATTGGTTAATGAAAAGTGCCCCGATATATTAACTTTGGTATCTCTTTTAATACACTGCTCAAAAAAATAAAGGGAACAAATATAACACATCCTAGATCTGAATGAATGAAATATTCTCATTGAATACTTTGTTCTGTACAAAGTTGAATGTGCTGACAACAAAATCACACAAAAATCATCAATGGAAATCAAATTTATTAACCAATGGAGGCCTGGATTTGGAGTCACACACAAAATTAAAGGGAAAAAACAAACTACAGGCTGATCCAACTTTGATGTAATGTCCTTAAAACAGGTCAAAATGAGGCTCAGTATTGTGTGTGGCCTCCATGTGCCTCTATGACCTCCCTACAACGCCTGGGCATGCTCCTGATGAGACGGTGGATGGTCTCCTGGGGGATCTCCTCCCAGACCTGGACTAAAGCATCCGCCAACTCCTGGACAGTCTGTGGTGCAACGTGACGTTGGTGGATGGAGCGAGACATGATGTCCCAGATGTGCTCAATCGGATTCAGGTCTGGGGAACAGGTGGGCCAGTCCATAGCTTCAATGTCTTCATCTTGCAGGAACTACTGACACACTCCAGCCACATGAGGTCTAGCATTGTCCTGCATTAGGAGGAACCCAGGGCCAACCGCACCAGCATATGGTCTCACAAGGGGTCTGAGTATCTCAACTTGGTACCTAATGGCAGTCAGGTTACCTCTGGCGAGCACATGGAGGACTATGCGGCCCTCCAAAGAAATGCCACCCCGCACCATTACTGACCCACTGCCAAACCAGTCATGCTGAAGGATGTTGCAGGCAGCAGATCTCTCTCCACGGTGTCTCCAGACTCTGTCACGTCTGTCACATGTGCTCAGTGTGAACCTGCTTTCATCTGTGAAGATCACAGGGCGCCAGTGACGAATTTACCAATCCTGGTGTTCTCTGGCAAATGCCAAGCGTCCTGCACGGTGTTGGGCTGTGAGCACAACCCCGATTTGTGGACGTCAGGCCCTCATACCATCCTCATGGAGTTGGTTTCTAACCGTTTGTGCAGAGTGGAAAGATTCAAACTATTCCATTTTAGTGACAGGTGGTTTTAAAATTGGATTTTCCTGCAGCGATCATTAATAAAATAAACAAATAGGCTTTAAATTTAGGATAACAACATTAAATTTTTTTTCACATAACTGAGTTTGTCAGAAATGTTGCTGTGTGTCGGGTCCCCCATCCTCTGGTTCTGGTTCTGTTCCTGCTGGCCTGCAGAGAGCACTCCCTGATCAGTGCATCCATGATTGTCATCAGTAAGTGGTTTTCCAGGGGTCAGAGTTGGTGTTTAGTTTGTAAAACTTTTGTCAGCGTCTCATTGATGTTTCTGAGTTGCACTTTTCCTGATTTGTTGTTTGCATGTTGTCTCTTGTCACCTTTGTCCCTGATGAGCACCCATCCTTCAGAGGACTGCAGGAGCTTATCTCCGGTTTTCAATCCGAGCTGAATGAAGCTGCAGAGCTTCCTAATCTTTAATACCTCCTGAAGCTGGAAGTGTTTCCTGTTGTCAGGATGATTAAGAGGAAGCTTGCCTTCAATGCCGTGTTTTGGTCAGAAATGTTTAATCATCCTGCTGAGGAAGCTGCTGCTTTCTTTAAGATTTAGCAGGATTTAAGGATGATTGTGAAGTGAACATCACAGACGTTAAACTGTTGGTTCTGGCTCAGATCAAGGTGGTATTTTCCAGCTTAGATCCAGCTGAGAACATGTGTTCTACCTGAGGGGTTGTAATTTTTATTTTGACTTTAAAGTCTTAACTTTCTATTATTTTAAACATTAAAGGTTTTCTATAGATAAAAAAGATGAAGAAGCCACAAATTGAAGTAATTTAAAATCACCTTAAAGCTGTAAATCAGGGTTCTGTTCGGTCTGACTTCTGTCAGACTTTAAGAGGTTTTAACTCATCCATCATTACCTCAGTATATACTTTACATGACAAACAGGTCTAATTTATATCCAGTTATATTGAAATATATCAGTAAATCAATCTATTCTAATCATGTGGATAAATGGAAATTCAAAGACATACATTTTAATTTGATCCTCAGTTATCAAACAATGCATCAAAATCAGGTTCTACTGCCAACTGGTGCTCTATGTAAGGAAGCCCGACTGTGTCGAGTCACTGACTTTGCAGCAGTCCCTCCTCCTGAGCATGCATGTGGTGACGGAGAGGAACGGCTGCCTTTCAAGAACAAGGAACCTCTAGCAGAACAAGAACCAGAACCAGACGTGAACAACTATCTGCCCCAGAACTCCCGCCAACTGGGTTTCACAGGACAGCGCAGAGATAGGATAAACACAAAAGCACTGAACCAGGGAAACTTTCTAATTGAATGAAAAGCTGAATAGATAGAGATAATCGCATCCATAGTTCCTTTAGTGGCTTTATCTAGTAAAGAAACATAGCTAAACATAAGTTTTAGGCCAATGCGACTAACACTGGGTTAAAAAGTAATATGTTTAGTTAGCTGCAGCAGCTCCTTCAATGTCTTTGTCCAGGAAAGAGGCAAGGTTAAACAAACTGGCAGGGCACTGGCAAGTGTATCATCTCCAAGAAGGGTCTGAGCTAAACAGAACCGCCAGGCCAAAAGTATCTTCTATGGAAAGAAAAAAAAAAAAACGAGGACATAAATGTAATGGCAACAATAATTGGAAATGGAGAGTAGTAGGAAAAATTGTTCAGTGAGGAAAAGTGGTCACTATGACATCCAATAGTATAAGCCTATAGTTCCTGCAGATGTCTATAGGCCAGGATAGTCTAAGCTTATCAAAAAGTAAAGTTTTTAGCCTCGTCTTAAAAGCAGACACGGTGTCTCCCTCACTGACTAAAACTGGGAGCTGGTTCTACAGGAGAGGAGCCTGATAACTAAAATCTGCCTCACATTCTACTACCTCACATTCTAGAGACTCTAGGAACCACCAGTAAATCTGCAGTCTCAAAATGAAGTGCTCTTTAAGGAACATATGGAACAATCAGATCTCTGTCAAGATGGAGCTTGATTAATTAGACCTTCATACGTAAGACGATTTAGGAGCCAATGATGAAAACGTGAGGGGACTCGGGCTTACTGATAATAATGTGTTACTGTAGTTCAGTCTTGAAGTAAAAAATGCATTGACTTGTTATTCTGCATCACTCTGAACATTTTAGGGTTTGCGAGATATAGGACCCCAGAATGTAGACGAGCAGGCAGAGTGATGGTAAGTAAAAAAAGGTTTAATTACAAAAACTCACACTCAGCAGGAGGCAGGAACAAAAAAAAAGGGCAGGCAAGACAGGCATGGCATGATCAAAAAAACAAGACTTGGTTTGAAAACAAGACATGAGCATGAGAACAGGACATGAGAAGTGTTTCCGCGCCGACTAACAGAACAGGTGTGTATATATGGAGTGAAAACCAGGTGGAGCAAGGAGACAGATTAACTTGGACAGGTGAACCGAATAAACTTAATTGACAGAGAACACAACGTGACAGGAGCAAAACATGGCTTGAACAGAACGCAAATCCAAGGAAACAAACTAACAGAAATATAACAAGAAAAACATGAAACAAAAGCATAAACAGGAAAATAATAACAAAAGAACGAGTGAAAACCTTAAGTGTGAAAAACATAAGAAAAAACAAGAAACCAAAAACCAAACAATCCCAAATCATAACAGAAAATGGACGTTTTTAGTTTTAAGATTATATAACTGTATTCATAATAATTTAAATTTATTCTTTCTATCAACTTTTCAACTGCTTTTTAGATGCAGCATTGCCTCATGATCTGATTATAATCATATCAGCGAATGTTAATATTGATTCCAGATTTAATGCATGACTGTCATTATGCCTCAAATGTTTTTGCTGAGCTTTAAAACTTTATGGTGCAGGTGAAACATGTATGCAGTCAATATGCAGTCAGTTGTTTGGGCAAACCTTTGTGTGCAGATAGTTTCCAGTGTTTTGCCAAAAGTGCTGGGTTAAAGTAGCAGACATTTAAGGCTACACTGTAAGTCCTGTACTAACAGGCAGAGCACGCTCTCCCTCAGAGCGTTTAGCTACCTTATGTGATCCCATATTAGACTTTTTCACCTCTGGGTTTTTATAAAGAAAAAAATAACTGAATACAATACCTAAAACATCCTCACGTAATAGTAAAGATTTAAAAACATTATTATATTTTAGAAATATGTAACATTTTTGGACAGCCCAAGCAAATTGAAAAGGAAAATTGTAAAAATGATGATGTAAGAGGGGACCTAAGATTGAGCCCTGTGGATCCTCTATCTCATTGGGTTCCACAGGGCTCAGTCTGAGGTCCCTGTTTTTTTACCTTTATCTGCTTCCTTTGGGTTCAATACTTAGGAGGCATAGGATCTTTTTTCATTGTTATGCTGACGACAGTCAGATATATGTGCCACTAAAATAAGAAACCCAAACCTTGAAACAGCAGTTCATGCCATTCCATTCTGGCTTGACTATTGTAATGCTCTCTACCTTGAATTCAGCCAGTCCTCTCTGAAATGTCTCCAGTTGGTCCAGAATGGAGCTGCTCAGCTTCTAACTGGAGTTGCTTCCCTCCACTGGCTGCCTGTGCAATTTATATTTCATTTTAAGATTCTCTTATATGTTTTTAAAAGTTTACATGGTCTTGCTCCATCTTACCTCTCTCAGCTGCTTCACTCATATTCACCTGCTTGATTCCTCAGGTCAGCTGATCAGCTGTTCCTGAAGGTCGCGAGGTTTAGATGGAAGCTCAGAGGGAGAAGAGCCTCCCAGGTTATGGAATGATCTCCCTTTCCATATAAGACATGCCCCCTCACTGTCCACTTTTAAAACTTATTTAAAAAACATTTTTATTCCTTTGCATTTGGCAGAAGCTGAGACTTTTTATTTTATTTTATTCTGTCTTATTGTTTTAGTGATTTTCTTGTTTTTGTTCTTTCCTTTTTTTGTGATTTAAATGGTCCTTGATTTTACATGTGCTGCACTATGTTGCAGCTGAAGTTGTTATAAAATCCTTCATAAATAAATAAAAAACTGTTTTATAAGAGACATTTATTGATAAAGCTGAACTCAGGTTCTGTTTCAGTTCTCCCAGCTCTCCTTCGTCACATTAAAGTAAGAAACAACAGAAAATTGAAGCCGGTCCTCCTCTCAGCCAATCAGAACCGTGCAGCACCGAGGCCTCTCCTCACAGGGGGAACTAATTTATTGAGCTGATGGATGGAGGAAAATATACCATTAAAGGGCATATTTAAGCACATTTGAAATCCTTAGAAGAAGGTAACGGTATTTGAATTTGCCCCAGCTTGAAGGAGAGTCTTTAATGTTGTGTCCACGGGACAAACGCACATCAAAGGCAGAGGACAATCCTGATGCTCCAAATGAAATATTGCCGGATTAAAGCGAGGGCCAGGTGGCCCCCAGACTGTCCTGTCTGGCAGCGCTGCCGGGCACGCCGCCTCACTGAGGGCGCTCCAACTGCTGCCTTGCGCTTCGCTATCGTTCCCCGAATGCAAATTAAATCCAGGCTGCTTTGAATTCCTGCAGGAGGAGGATTCTTCCCCCTTCCTCCCACTGCTCCCCTCTCTTATCAGCCTCGCAGTGGGGGGAGAACAGGGGTGGGGGGATGTTTATATGAAGAGGTGCCCTGCTCGCAGTTCTACCCCCAATACACCCTGCCCCCTTGCAAAAATAAGAGGAGGCCATGTTTGATGTTTCACAGGAGGGGCTCAGAGAGCTCAGGTCTGTATACATTTCAGAGGACAGAAACCTTGAAGACACAGATCTGGGTTTAACATCACCTGATGGTCAAAGGATCATATATACCTGGGACACAACGGTCTGGGTTTAATATCAACTAATAATGAAACAATCACAGTAATAAGGAAGTCATGGGGCTGTTCAACATCATCTGGTGGTCAGAAGATCAGAGAAACCTAAGAGACACAGCTCTGGGTTCATTGTCACCTTCTGAAAAAGAGATTAAAGAAAGACCGTAGAAGACACAGCTCTGAGTTTAACATCATCTGGTGGTCAGAGGATCACAGAAACCTGAGAGACACAGCTCTGGGTGTACCAACACCTGCTGATGAGGGAGTCAGGCAAGCCTTGAAGACACAGCTCTGAGTTTAACATCACCTGGTGGTCAGAAGATCACAGAAACCTCAGAGAAACAGCTCTGGGTGTAACGGCACCTGCTGATGAGGGAGTCAGGGAAACCTCAGAGAAACAGCACTGGGTTCATTACCTGGTGATGAAGGATCAGAGACACCTACTGGAACTAGCTCTGGGTTTAGTTACCCTTGTGAAGACAGGATCAGATCCAGCAGCAGGTGGAGATCAGAGGTGATTCCCAAGAAACAGGAGAGATTACCTGAGGGAAAACTCTGAGATCAGGCACAGGTCTAACAGAAGGTCAACACTCTGATGTGAAACATGAAAAGAGAGGTTCTGCAAACACAAACCTGTGGAGAAAACTGATTCATCTGCCAGATACAATAAACAGGTAACAACAGTCTAATTCCAACAAAATTCAGGAAAATCTTTCTGGGTTCTTATTTTTGTTTTAATTTCTCCAGGTTTTGTTTCCTCATGAACCATGTTTGTTCTGGATCATGAAGAACATCAGACCTTCTGGAGACACCTCTGAGCTTTAGAACTGGGCCTTTTATTCTTTGACCTCAGATCTTTGGTCATCTATCTCAGTGAAGTTACCAGTGGAGCTTAGGTCAAGACTCTAGCAGCAGGATTTGAGCTGCAGCTTTGAATCATTTTTACAGAGACAAGTAAAGACACCTTTACAATAACCTAACCTACTGAAAGTAAGTTCTAAGTTCATTCACTTAATTAATGATAAAACAAAGTCGGCTTTTTCAGAATTAGACCACCAATCCGACCCTCCGATCAGACCCCAAAATTGGCTAATTCCCGTCTCTGGCTGATTGTTTGGTGCATCTCTTTTAAAAATACCTTCAAAAGTGGAAATCATGAAAACTCAGTTTGTGGTTGATGGAGATCTCCAGAGACCATGATAATTTTATAAAGTCACAGAAACTAAACATTCAATGTTAAAGGAGACTTTTTAATGATTTATTTTATAAATACATCCAGTCTATTTATGGGACTTCAACAGTGTAGACTGGACACATATGTTGCTGGGTCCAAACCAGACAGATGTCCCTGTAAAAAATTCTGACTTGATGAGTCTGGATCCCCTGCAGTTCAGTCTAATCTGAGGAGAGGTTTGGTTTTAAAGCTCACATTTGTGTTGCTTAAATCTATTGAGTCTGATGTGTCTTCACTGTTGTTCTGGTCCACTTCTGGTCCAGTTGAGTTTGTCCTGTGTTGGTGTGAGACATCAGGCTGATGTCTCACAGGTCTCGCAGGTTTCAGTATCGAGGGGAAAGTTTGCAGCTTTGTTAACGATTTTGCCACCATAATGTGGTTCATTGTTAATGGCCCAAACCCCTGGTTTCCACTGATCCAGTGGAGGAGATTCTGATCCAACAAACATCTCAACACAGAGTTCCCACAGCTGGACATCATGTGATGTGACACTTTACAACTTCCACTTTCACTGTTTTAAATCAGAACCATCAGCTGAAACCAGATATGAAAGATCGAAGACCAGAACTTCATAAACATGTTTCAGTCTAAAGCTGCTTGGATGCCATCAGCCTGATCGGCTCCTGTTTTAATCTGAAATCAGTCTATGGTTCTTCAGGTTTGGACTGAACTGATCTCAGATCAGCTGTGTCAGTCTGTTCTCAGACTGCTGGATGAACAAAGTTTGAATGGAAAAGACGAACTGAAGGAGAACACCAACAGTTTACACACGGACAGACGGAGAGATGAAATAATCCGACCTGCAGGAGCGGATTAAGCCCAGGAGATAAAATCAGGATTAACCCTCGGAATAATCCTGCTGTGTGCTGCTGTCGTGTTGTTTGAGTGTTGGTACGGCAAGCAGCTGCTGGAGGCGTGACGTGGGGATGCTGACGGCTCCTTGTGTTGAATCCCAGCTGCAGCTTTGTTGGTCTGCAGGTCTGATCATTAACATGCTGCCGAAAGAGGCTGGATCACATGGAGCCTCACAGGGATGACTCAGAGTCACAGGAGGAATGAAGGATAGACAAACTAAGAAGATCCAGCAGCTGATTATACGTATTATGTAAAGCTTTTGCTTTGCTTTGGAGACGGAAAGCAGATAAAAACAGGTGATTCCTCTGGTCGATCTTCTGTCCCTGAGCCAATAGAGAGCCAAATATCAACTGGTGGAGGGTTTTCCTGAACCCAGAGGTGTAGATCAGGATGTAAACCTGAAGCAGTAAACTCACCTTTAAATCTCTGCTGCAGTTTCAGCTCATTCAGCAGCGAGCTACCATTCAGGTTTCCTTTCTGCAAATAAAAATCAGGACTCGCTGTCTCTGCTCCTCACAGGTCAGAGTTCTTTGGTAGCAAGCCTTTAGTTGGATCCGTCAATCCTTTGTCTTCCCCCTTTACGAGGTCCAGTTGTGGAGGTAACAGGTCCTGGAGGAAAACCCAGATGTTGCGAGTTCTAGGTCTGCTCTGAGGCCTCCATCTTATGCTCCATCTGTCGCGAGGTCAGTTGACTTTATTAAACGCTTCTAGATAAGAAGCGGATCTGCAGGTTTTGTGAATCGCCCTGAGATGTTAGCTGTAATCAGCGTTTTATAAATAAACTAACCTGAACTGAATGTGATGTGAGTTTTGTGTTGTCTGTTTGGGTGGTTAACACTGAGTTTATTCCGGAATATCTTCAGGGAAATATGCTGTTAAAGTTTTGAGAAAATGGTTATCTGGTCTTTGATGACTATCATCATCATCACCACCTGATACAAACCTGTTGGCCCACAGTTCAGGTGCCCAAGGAACCACTGGGGGTTTCTTGTTGCGCCTGTGAAATCTCCAAAGATGCATCCTGGACATATTCTGATCAGAAGAACCATCTCAACTGATTTCTTTCAATGTGGAGCATCAGCAGCTCCCCCCAGATGCTGGAGCTCAGAAACTAAGTCTGTCCATCCTACAGGGGAAGCTCATTTGAGCTGCTTCTGTCTTTCAGTCATGATCCATGCCATAAAGCACTTAACCTCAAGTTGCCTACCGATCTGCGTATCGGTGTATGAATGTGTGAGCATTAGTGAGTGCGTCTGGGTGAATGTGGCTCTAGTGTAAAGCGCTTTGAGTGGTCAGTATGACTGGAAAGGCGCTATATAAGTTCAGTGCATTTATCCATATCTGTTGATCATAAGTGAGGATTGGAACACGGAGGGAACCAATAAATCCACAGCTTCACCTTTCAGTACAGCCCATCTTAACCCTAACAAACACAGTAAGATCCTCATGAATGCTGACAAAGCGCTACAGCCAAGGATAAGGGCAGGCTGCAGCGTGTCATTCGGTCTGCTGAGAAGGTGATTGGCTGCAGTCTACTGTCGCTCCAGGAACTGTACACCTCCAGGACCCTGAAGCGGGCAGGGAAGATTCTGGCTGATCCCTCCCACCCTGGTCACAGACTCTTTGAGACTCTCCCCTCTGGCAGGAGGCTGCGGTCCATCCGGACCAAAACCTCACGCCACAAGAACAGTTTTTTCCCATCTGCCACCAGCCTGGTTAACAAAGCCCGGAAACCACACTGACACTCTCCCTTTCCCCCACACCCCCCCTTTTTTTTGCTGACAGGACACTTGTAACCTGTAACTATGCGTTACATTAACTCTCAGCTTGGACTCTCTTATACTGGACTCATCTTATACTGCTCTATATTTACTCTCACTCACTTAAAACTGTGCACTTATATTTATATTATATTGTAGATATGTTTGTACTGTTTAACTTGTACTGTATTGCACCGACTACGCCAATCCGATCTGTCTATAAAAAACATTCACTATGCTTATTCTGTCACGTCATTTCCCCGAAGGATTCAAGGATTGTGACTTTTTCCTCTTCAGGTGAGACCTTTACTCCAGCATCTCTCTGTGGTTTGAGGTTGATGTGTGGCCCCGGGGCCCCCGTCGTTTCCCACAGGTGAACATTATCTCAGTAATTATCCTCTGTTGTAGAACAAATTACCATCCAGCTGTTGTTTCCTGAGTCAGCCTCAGCGGAGCAGTCGGTCCTGGATCAGAGCCAGAAACAGAGGAATTCTGCTGGTTTTTCTTGTTGGTTCTGTTGGATCAGTGCCAGAGGTGAACTCAATAATCCTGTTAGCACTCAGAGACCCCTCAGTCCTCTGAGGAACCCACCGGCTCAGGCTGAGGTTGCAACAATCAGGTTGTGGGTTGGAGACTGATGGGACCAGGTTAACCAGACAGGAACCATACAGAGATGGCCAGTTCTCCTCTTCATCCTCTCTTAGTTTATGGGTCATCAATCAGAACCAACTCTGCAGCCTCCACAGCAGCTCTTCCTCTTCATATTGTACAGTTTAATTATCAGAGAGGCTCCTGCAGAGGTCAGATAGCAGCAGGCCTGCTGCAGCAGCAGGTTAACAGAGATGCTGTCTTTAATGTGATAATGAATATCTACAGATGGGTCATGTGAGTCAGAACTGGCTGCAGCGCTGCAGGTGATTACACCCACTTCATCTGATCACTTTAGATAATTAGGAAGCAGATAATTAGAGGGACCTGCTGCACATCAGACATGAGGATGAGGAGCAGAGCTCTTCCTCCCATGGGAGGTTAATGGAGATCCAATAAAACTTGGAGGATGATGCATCTCTCAGGTTCTCTGAGGTCTTTGCTGAAATCTTTCCTGTTTTTCCAAAGACATGACTTTCATAGACTGTTGAGAGTTTTTCCTGAAGTCTTCTTCTGGCCTCCATGTTTCTCATATGAGCAGAAGGAAATGATTGTTATTCTGATTTGAGTCGGACTAAGTGTTGGACAGTTGCTGGTGTCAGCTGTGTTTGTAGAGCAGGAGGATCTGTGCTCTGAGCATCATCACATCTATTAATTTTGTGTGGTCTATTACAGAGGGAGGGTCTGCTCTCTGCATCTCAGTATGATCTCTGTGGTCAGAACCTGTTGGACTCTGAGATGTTCACAGCAGCACAGATCTTCCTGTCAGATCAATTCACGTTTTTAGAATTAAAACATTATAAAGAGAGAGAATTTAAACTGGACCATTATTTGTCCACCAGTCAGAAGGTCTCAGATGCGTTCTTGAACAAGCTCTAACTATAGTAAGACTCTTAACTTTACTAAGTTAACTAGTTGGTCTGCAGCTGATCTGTAGTTGTCTAATGGTGTTTCCCTGCTGATATTCACCACACAATTACACCCCAGCTTACCACCTACAGTTTCTCATTGTTAAATAAAGTTCATGCAGACTCACTGATCGGACCAAGTCAAAAGGAGAATAGTAGAATCAGCAGGAAGAACAAACTGCTTCCATCATAAGTCTGTAATTATTTTTGAATGCTTGTTTTCAAAGTGGAAACAACCCAGTTTAACCAGACAGGATACACCTCTGTAGAAAAATAATTGCAACAAAACAAGCAAAGAATTATTAGCTTTACTCACCACACATATTCAGTTAAAACAGGATAAATATTACTCTTTATTTGGAGGAATTTATCAGAATCTGTTTGTTCCCAACCGTTTTATTCAGGTTGTTGCATGTGAAATTATTGTCATTCTCAGCTGCCTTATGTTTAGTAGAAAGATGTAAGTTCTCAGTAAGGTTATTCAAAAAGTGAAGCACGGATGGTGGATGGTGGATGACTAAGTTCATCCAGATAGACCCACATTTGTGAGACAGCAAAACATCTTACATGTTACGACACCAAAGTTATGTTGGCAGAGGCTGGCAGAGCTGGAAATCCACCTCATCAGGTTGTCCTGAGCAGCTGATTGTGAGTTCATCTGGATCAGTTCCAAACTGTTTTCAGACCTGAATGATACAAGGAAGAGAGAAGTGGACTTTGATGATATGTTTTTATATCAAAACTCTAACCTAAAGGTAGCTTTATTTGAGTAGCACCAAAGTCAACTCAAAATATGTTACAGATCAAAAAGTTTCATTCCGGTTCAATAAATGTGTTCCAGTTATAATCGAATTCAAAACAATTTATCTAAAAATAAATATAGTTGAGTTCAAGCAAATGTGCATAACCCATATACATATTTTATAACTTAATTCAAATCAACGCACTCTAGTTTCACTTAGTTTTTACAGGAGACCAATTTGTTAATAAACTCAGACAAATAAAGGTTAAAAAACAGGTTAGAAACGTGTTTTATGAAACTGACCAATGAGGATGCAGTGATGTAAGCCACACTGACCGCTAGTGATGTCCTGATGTGAAGCAGAAAGATAAAAATGATGATTCTGGTTTTATTTGTTACTAGTTTCTCTGAAAACTGATCTGTTTTAGTTTAACTCCCAGGAAAGAAAGTGGATTACAGAAGTTTACTTCCTGATCTTTTAGAGGAGGAAAAAGGATCACAGGAAGTACTGTGCAGGAAATCAGTCATAATACAAAAACATCAGCTTGTTCTGTCTACTTGAAGTCTGCTGTGGTCCTGATCAACACAGTTTCTTTACATATTAAACTCTAACATTATCATGCTGATGAAGGTGGAGGAATAAAAGCTGTTTAATGATGAGGAACAGGAAACAGGAACTGAAACCTGGAGACAGAGAACAGGCGCCATCAGAAACAGACCACAGGAAAACTGAAGCTGAATATGTCATGTTTTATTAATCTGAAGTTTATTTCCTGTGATGAAAAAAGGTGGATTTTTACAATCTCAGTCCAGTCAGCCTCATGTTGCAGACATGAATTCGTTGAATCTGAATCCTCTTTAGTGGCTCAGAGAGGCAGAAGTACAAACAGAAATGCAGAATCCACCCAGTCTCTCCGTTTCATAAAGGAACCCTCCATGTTTAACAAATAACCTTCAAGACTTTGTTTTTCACCATCAACAAAAGCACAGATATAATTCATTAAAAATCTTAACCACAGCCTGCTAATGTTTGTCTTGGTGGAGCTGGAGTTAGTAATGGGATGAGATGTTCAGCTTGGTGGATCTTCTGTTGTAACTGGACTCAATAACCAGGAACTAAAGAACGACAAGTTCAGTAATTATTCATGCTGACCCTGAAGGACAGCAGCATTAGGTAATCAATAACACACAGATGTTAAATCCTGCTGCTGAATCTGGCTGATCACACAGACTGCTGATTCCAGCAGTGCATTCTGGGAACTGATTCTGACTGCTGATTCCAGGTACCGTTTTTCCATTGTGTTGGTATCGGGCTGATTTGAAATGAAGGATTGAGAAGCTTGAATGTGAACAAATTATTACCATCAGCTATAATAAAGTCAAAAAACTACTCTCTGGGCTTTTTTCAAATTAGTTTCGTATGTTTCTTATTCTGTGTGCAAAGACACCTTCTACATCTTAAAAACTGGACCTTCTACCCCTCTACTTCACACCCACTCTCCAACTCTGCTCTGTGACAACTTCCCCTGGTGGCTCGGAGTAGCAGGCAGACTGCAACACACCTTACACTGGTCAATCCAAGATGGGAAGCAGGGGAATCAGGGGTCTGAAACTGCCATGTGATAATGACTTCTGTAATGTAGCCAGCAGGTGGCGCTGTTAGCTCCATTCAACATGGCCACAAGAACAGGGTGTGGTTTACTAACTAAGGAAAACATTCAAAACACTGTTAATCTGAGAGCTACATCAGGTCGGCCCATTAAAAACGTTCTGAAATAATTCTGCATGATGGAGAAGAGGCCTGATAAAGATGTCAGGGAAACCAGTTCAGCTTTGTATTCCCACCTTAACCCCACCATCATGAAGGTGTCACTTAAATCCTCTTTTAAGTGTATATTGAAGGTAATTTAGGCAGATGGAAACAGAACAAGGGACCAGATTGGGACCAGGAATTATCTTCACCTATTTAGTATCAGAGGTTGTAAACATGCCATGAAGATCAGCTGATTGGTCATCTGGTCTACATGATCATCATAAGAGGAAGCAAATCTTAGTGAAACTGAGGAAATTCAATAAATCCCACATTTGATCCTTCAGATTTTCACAAGAACATCTTTGTATGAAGTTTCCATCCTGAATTAAGTCTGAATCCAGTCGTCCACAGTGTTTCAAGGCAAATCAGTGGAATAAAATCTGTTTCCAGGTTAGAACCCTCAGATGGAAACAGGAACATGATGAGTGCTAGCATCTGAGCTCAGTGTGAAGTTCAGGTTGAGTCAACAGCTTCCTGTTCGGGTCTTTGCCGGTTCTCTGTCTCTGTTTGTGTCTCTGTGTTTTCATCGCCTCGTCCATCAGCGACGTTGCTCTGTTTGTTTGTGTTTGTTGTGAACGCAGCTCTGTGTTCAGGGACTTTTAATGGCCTGTTGTCATCTCAGAGCATAAATCACTGCTGTCAGCAACGACATGACTAATGTTGGCTGCTCCTCGGAGGATCCGAATCACGTTTTCTGAATCTGTCCCAGAGCTCAGCTGGTTTTTAGGCTCTAATTGGTCCATAATGATCCTGGTCTCTGTTCAGGTTCAGACTGAGGGTTTTTCACAGATTTACAGAAACATGTTTTCCTCAGAGAGATGTTCACACCATCATTAATCTAACTGATCTGCTGTAATTAAACTGTCAAACTTGTAGACATAGGTCTTCTCATGTGTAAGCTGAAACTTTCTGCTGATGAAAACATGGAGATCTAACTTCTTAAACTCAGCTGGAGTCATAAGCTCCTCCTATGATCTGAAACAGTAACTTCAGCCACCCTGCAGGGATAAGCGTCTCTGCAAAAGCTTCTTCTTTCCATGATTAGCCAGAATTTACGGTTGGAGGTTTGATGCTGATGGACCAACAGGTACATTGAGACGCTTTTCTGGCTCTTCATTCATCACTGCAGAAGTTAAACCAAACCTTTGTTTGTGTGTTTCTAAATCACCTCTGAAGTAATAGATGTTCTCCCTATGAGATAAGGTACAGATCTTCAAAGGTGACCCCTCTGAGTAGGACAAAGCTCTCTGCACTGGATGGGATATCTTCTACAAACAGGAATGTTCAGCTTAGTCCCTGAGTCTGGTTCAGGTTTTAAAAACTAAGATTAGGGACAGATGTTGCATTGAGGTTTGTTCTGCTACTGTCCCTGTAGATGTATGTTATTAACAATAATCAATGTAGAGTGGTGTCACAGTAGGTTCCTCTGCAGTTGTGGCTAAAAATGTCCCACAGAAGCAGTTCTATAAACTCCTGTTCCTGCGATGTGGACAACAAATAGGAAGAGGAACTGTCTCTGAAAGTTATAAAAAATAATAAAAGCTTCATGCAGTGTAAAAGAAACTTGACTGACTCTTTCCCTGCAGGGCATCCCATCTCCACCCAGGTGATAAACCATGAAGGCGATCATCACCTTCTGTTGAGAGCTGGAGGATCTGCTGTGATGATACCAAACCTCCTTGTTTTCCACAATCATCTAAGCAGTCATCTGGAAATCTCCATGAAGGATGTTTGTTAATCACATCTTAAACTCTGATCCATAAAAATTATAGGGATGAAGTTTTGTAATCACTGAAGACCAAATGAACAGTTCACTAAAAACGCAGGAAGCTGCCTGTTAGGACTCATGAAGATGTATTACTGCCCCCTGGTGTTGCTTTGGGGTTACTGTGTCTGAGAGCCCAAGCTGTTGAGAGATTCTCAACACAGGTAAGCCTCCACTTTTACTGTTTTTGTGCTATAACCACAGTGTTTCACTCAGAGATGTACAGTTTTCATCAGAGTCTTGTAGAGATCATTAATAAGCTGCTTTTACAACTTCCTACTCCAAAGACATGAAGAAGAAAACGACTAAAAGTATGTTCTTCTGCTCTCAGTTTGTGCTCTTGTGATTCCTGAGGGAAAAACGTTCCAGCCAATTTTTCCTCTCACTGGATTTCTTTAAATTAAACTTCCTTCATATTTTCCTCTTGTGCTGTAATCGGATTATTTTCTTTGTCTGTTGTTTGTTTGGTACCAGGTTCGAATGGGTTATGTACGTTTGATGTAAGTATGCATACTGTTGGTTACAAAACTTTGGCTGTACACAGATGTCTTTGGAAGGACCTGGAAGACAGCGGTGTTGGTACGTTACTGTTTGTGCTCCAGTTGTTTAATTAGTGACTGCTGGCTGTGCGGTCCCCACAGAAATAGCTATTTATGTACAGTTTTGAGAATTTCCAGTGATATCCTAAAGTTACCCAGAATACCATCCCTCATCAACAGTGGTTCCCCCAAAATAATTATTTTGTTTTCATCTTTTTTTATCAAGGCGAAATATTCTCAGCTTCTGTTTTTGTTGGTCAAAATATCATTAATGTTATTAACCTCTAATGTTAATAGTGCTAACAGGGATAACGCTAACCACAGAAAATGTAAAAGAAATATCGAAGATTGTTTGTTAAACATTCATGGGCATGTATAAAAAAAAATTATATTTGCCTTTTTTGTTATTTCGGGTCGAAATTATTCACATGTTTCAGTGTAAATTGAGGGACATACAGTAGATAAGTTCAACGTTTAAGGTTTTAAAATGCTGTAGTTTTCTTAATATTTGTTCTACGGGAACAGTATTGGCATTATTTAAGGGCTATTTGTTGCTCTTTCAGGTTAAATCATTTGTTTAAACATCCAACTCTAGAAAATGCTGCAAACATACAACCGTATGGAGCAGATGATGACCTTCACAGCTATCAGGTGCTGTGGTGGCCCAGACTGTTAAACTATGAATCCTCCTGCATTCAGTGAGTTCTGATGAGCTCCAGGCTCTTCCTCAGCAGGACATTAATGTCCATGTTAGCTTCTTTCAGCACATTTGTCTGTAAATCCAGTTTCCTAGCAGGTAAAATGTGAGGTCATAACATGTGGAATATATTAGCCAACAATTATTGCACTCCAAACAGTCCTTATGAATATAGCACACACTGATATTGCGATGACAATATATTCGTGATGGTCTGTGAAGTCCTACATGAAAACCAAACATCTGGAGTGGTTGGCAGAAAGCTCCTCAAGTTAAATGTGCCCATGTGTAGGCAGATTGTGGACTTCTTCACAGACAGAAAGCCATTTGTGAGGCCGCAGCAATGTTTCTGAGACTCGGACCATCAGTACTAAGGATGGGTACCAAATTTGATACTTTTATAGCTACTGACCAAATTCACATCGGCATTACAGAGTACCTGTTCACGTAAAATGGTACCGTGTTTTGGTATCAAAACGCATCATCATGACACTGAGGGAGAGGAAGAGTGGGCGATTTTCCATGCCAGACATGAAACCAACATATCACACACAAGCGCCTAATGACGTCAGTAGCCGCTTTTATCGTCGGTACCGTCAACAAAGCAAGCATGGCTGATAGAAAGCGTTCCAAAGTATGGCTCCACTTTTCAAAATATGATGCATATGCTGCATTATTTGTGACGTGAAGTACAAGGCCAGCGGTGGGAATACTTCTAACCTGAGGAAGCACCTGGTTAAGCACAAGATTTTTCTCAAGGCTGAAGAGTGCACAATTTTGGTCAGCCTCAGATCTACGGCTACAACTCCTGCATCCGTTAGCGACTCGTCATCTGCAGCCAGCAACATGGGAGAAGAAATGTTTGAAACAACGGAGATGTTACAATTCAAACAGCTGAATGATGTTGTGATATATTTGTTAAAGTTTAGATATTGAGAAATACATGTTATTAAACAAATCAACATTTACTACCACATAAACGCACGCAAAAGTACCAAAAACTGGTACCGTTGAGTACCGAGACCGTTTCCCAGGTACCGGGCATCGGTAGCATTTAGGTTCAAATGTGAAAGGTACCCATCCCTCATCAGTACAGGCCGTGTCCTACGCCAACAGCTGCACATCACCAGTTTGTGAAACTCCTAAAATTTGCTGATGACACCACCCTCAATGGTCTCATCTCTGATGTGAACGAGCTGGCCTTCAAGAACTAAATGGACCGTCTAGTTTCATGGTGCATTGTGAACTACTTGGGGCTCAATGCTGTCCAAACCCTGGAGATGACAATGGGTTTCAGGAAGGACCCCATCCCTCTCCTGCCTGTCAACTTCTGTGACACTATGGTCATCTCAGGTAACTCCTTCCAGTTCCTGGGAAACACCATCACTCAGGAGTGGAAGCAGCTTTCAGGTCCCTCACCAAGAAGACTCAGAGAAGACTGTGTTTCCTACGGCAGCTGAAATGTTAAGATGATGACGAACGTCTACACTGGCATCATTGAATCCATCCTCACATCCACCATAACTGTCTGGTTTGCTGCAGCCGCTAACAGAGACCTGGTTCCTGAGCTCCCAATAGAGCAGACTGTGAGCTGCGTGAAGGACATTTAACTTGTTCAAACTTTCTTCTTGGACACGAGCACAGGGGATACCACCTGTGCATCTCCACAAGCACAGGAGATGCCTGCCACCTGCAAGGTGCAGGCATTGCAGGTGGCAGATGATCCAACCGGCTGCCAAGTGCCCGCAGGACCCAAACAGAGCATTGTATTCAAAAGGAGGGCGGTGGGCCCCAACCCTCAGTTGCTGGAGGTGAGGCCCTGACCAATGGGGAAACCTGGACCTCTAAACGCCTCATCAATGAGCCCCACCTTTTCGTGGACAGAAGGTGAAAGGTTTGAATTCAGTTTGTCTGTAACATCCAGAGAAAGTCATTTAAATTTTCCTCACAGTGAGGAATTGAAATAAAACCCCTTGTGAGATATAACAGAGAAGACTTGAAGAAAGTTGAACACTTGTGGTGGCGTAAAGGAGGAAGATTCAGAAAAACCTGAGACGGAACTGAGACTTCCTGTGAAAACATCTTATTAAAGTTCAAAACAAGAAGTAAAACCTGCTGAAACTGGAAATTTATCTGCATGCTGACTGGAAACATTCTTTAAATAAGATTTAAAAGGTAACGGCTGACAAAAATAATAAACCAATGAACAACAGGGTTCTTAAAAAAACACTCGGCCATTAGGCCTGTGCTGATAAACACAAAGGTTCTGGTTTCAGGTTTTGAATGAAAGGCATTTCTTTCAACTCTAAAACATCCCAGTTACAAAATGACCAAACATCCACATTAAAACTGATCTCTAAATTAGATTTTCAGGTTATCTCCAGGTTATGTGATAGAAACTGTTTTATTGACCAGCAGTCAAATTAAAGTCTCCTCACAGTTTCAGTTCTCTGATATTTAAAACTCATTTAACGTAAATCCAGCCTAAAAGCTCTAACCTCTCATTACTCAGCCATGCATTTGAAATGTGGTTTTTCATTATCTTGTTGAAAAATGTTTGGATGTCCTTGGATTAGTGGTCTTAAAAAGGCATTTCTGCTTTATTTCTGCCATCACAGAAGTTGCATTCAAGTCCACAGAAGTAGAGTCTGTCTGCAAAAGCAAAAGGCTTATTTTTTGCACAGTAAGGTGTGAAATGGCAACAGGTCTAAAACTTTAGTGTCCAGGGGCCTCGTGTATCATCGATGCGTGTGCACAAAAAACGTTGAGGCGCCACGCCAGGGTGGATAAAAATAAAGGTTGCGTGAAAGTGTGCGTTAGTATATGCTGACAGCAGTTTAAACCTTTTCAGTTAACAGTAACACACTCCAAAATGCTAAAACTGACCTAAACACTGAAATATGACTCCATTCAGTACTTTTAAACATGATGTCTTCTCAAGGCTTTGAGCTGTTAAGCTTTAAACCCATAGGATGAAAACAAATAACATTAAGTCTCATTCAACGCTTCAGAAAGTTATGGAAACAACCTCAATCTGATGTAAACTGTAAATGTTCCTCTGTTTTTGTCACCTGTGGATGCGCTGAAGAGCATAAAATGCATCTTAATCATCTTACAGACAATTCCACTCTCACTGACAATAAAACTGTGGATCAGTAGATGATTTGCAAACAAGTCAGGTTTGACGACTGCTAAGGTGGACAAGCAGTAGACAATCACACATGTCCATAGATAGCTGGACACTAGGTGCGTTGCTGGTGCCAGTTCAAATTCTATCTACACCGGGGTTCTTTGCAACCGGACCTTTTCAAAGTGAGCTGGCTGAAAGGTCGAATATTTCATCCCTGAGGCTTGCCATGCCAGTTGCCGTGATACATAAATTACCCGACACCGTGGCTGAAACACTTTGTCAATGCGTAGCATTGCTTTTCTTCACATCGACCTTGACGCCGGATCATTTTGGTTTATTTCAGCCAAAGATTAGAATTCAGCTGCCGTGTTAACTCCATTCACCACCTTCTGCCACTCTATTTCTTTAATTTTATTACTCATACACTGTCAAAAATAGGGGTAAGGTAAGAATACATTTATGTCCCCTGAGGTACAGTCTGGACTTATGTACCTGCATAGGGCTGATAAATGGACCTTAATGTTTAAATTATAGTTTCTACAAAAAACGTTTCAGTCAGTAAATAACATTTATTCAGAGACTGAGAGAATTAGAACCAGCAGGATGGATGATCTGTCGATCCAACAGGTTCAGCAGTGGGTCGGAGGGTCATGTGACCGGCCTGTTGAACACTCAGCTCCTGAGCTGCTGTGGTTCACACACAACAGCTGTTCTCAGATTAAATGACACTTAGTGGAAAATTTGGGCATCTGAATTAAAAGTGGACTTTAGATGGATTAAAGCTGAGCTGCAGGTTGATTATCCTGATGTCCAGGAAATAAAACCTTCTTCACAGGATGGAAGTAGTTTCTGTGGATGCTGTTTGGAGCTGGTCAGGCTGAGAGAGAACATGGAGGTCAGAACATGCATATGGATGTGAAAAGAACTTCAGGATCATTTCTGAGCTGATTCTCCGTCTGAAGGTTCAACAGAATATTGCTCAGAGAAACCAAAGATCTTCTTTAAGATGGTTCAGGTTCCTCAAGGTCTGAGGGATCGACCGACCAACCGTCCATCCATCCATCCATCCAATAATTAAATAAACATTTTTGAAAGCAAAATTAAAAAGTTACAGCTAAGTAAAATTTATGAATGAAATCTTTCCAGGGCCTGAGGTTTGGGTGTTGACCTATCTAGATGCATTCCCGAGTGAATACCAGATATAAATGTGATATGCATGATGGCTGGAGTCCTTCCTTCTTCTGCAAATGATGCAGATGTCAGTAACTAATGATCATATAATGTTGTATTCGTTAACCAAACCAAATCATTAACCGGCCATAATTAAACTGAAGCTTACACTGACTGACTGATGAGACGTAGTGATGTTATCTTCTACCAGCTAACAGGAAGTCGTCATGTTCTCATCCCTTTGCTTCAGAAATGTCCTCATGCTGTTCTGAGGGTAAGATCTGGAATTTCTGTATTAATTTGTGATCAAACAATTAATCCACCAGTTTACATATAAAACATTTTCTTTCAGTCTCTTTCAGCTTATTTCCTTAAGTTTCTGCTCAGTTGTCCTTTACTGCTTTTGTTCTGCATTTTCTATTTTTAGGACACGTTGCTTTTAATTGAATGTCATGACACTTGTTTGGACCTTTACCTTTAACAACCTGAACTGTTTCTTTGTATTTATCCCAGATTTTACATCCAGCTGACCAGGAACAATGTTGTTGTTAGCCGGTCTCCATGGTGATGTACTTTTGTAAAAAAAAAAGTTTTATAATCGTTGCTTTTGTTTCAGCTGAGCTATGTTGTTAAGCCCATGTTTCCTTACAACCAGTCAGCTGCTGCAACTCGATAAGGTCTGCAATACTCTCTGTTAAGTGCAAATGTAATGTCAGAATAACACCTGTGCAGGTATTTGTTTTAGATTCCATCATTTCTTCCCCAACAAGATCTGAAATTGACAATGGCATTAAATGTTTTCCTTAAGAAAAACGTTTTAACCAATTTGAATAAATAACTGAATCTGACTCCACTGTTTGATAGTTAGGATTAATTGGAATGTATGTAACTGACTTGAAATCTGTATGATTGGATTAATTTGACTTTGTCGAGTGCCTTAAAATGACATGTGTTGTGAATTGGCACTATATAAATGAAACTGAATTAAGAGTTTAGTGTCATATCTGTGGTTTGTTTTTTGTTATAAAGGTAAAGCTAGTGACTGAAGGTCCTCCAGTTTTTACTCAGGGCTGTGAGTCCTCTATAAATTGCATCAGATATGTTCCTTTAAAGAGATAAAGCAATATCTTGTCAGAAACAGACCTGTAGGTAACAACCCATAACCAGCAGCACGTTCCAAAACCCTCAGTCATGGTAAAAATGTTCCTGTTGACTCCAGCTGCTCCAGTTTTCCTGTAAAATACACCAGAAAAATCATCAGTTTCCAGCAGAGGGAAGAAATCCTCCAACTGTCTCTCTGCAGTGATGAAGTTGGACTCTGACACCCAGGAGGGCTTTCACTAAGTCCTCCCAGCTTCATTAGAAACCATAAAAAAACATTTCAGAGACCTCTTCCTCCATCAGCAACAACAAATTTCTACCAGCCATGCCCTATTCAGATGATTTAAAGCTTTTAACACATAAACTTTCTGAGGTCACTTCATTAACTGAAGCTACAGTTTCAGCCTGAAACAACCTTTTTAAAATATTTCAAGTTACACCTTTCTCTGACATGAGACTAAGCTGTTCCTTTGGTAGATTTTATGTTATAATTCACTTTATTCAGACTTTAGGCAGGTTTGATTCAAAAAGGTTTATTTAGACTTGAATTAGATTTAATTTGGGCTTTACTCTAGCTTCTTTGAGATTCAGTTCAGTTTAAGACTTTAGTTATGTTTAATCCAGACTTCAACACGTCTTGTCCAGTCAGTTTTAATTTAGACATTGATCAGGTTTTTTTCAGGCTTCAGTTCTGTTAAAACTGTCTTCATTCAAGTTCAGTTAAGCCTTGAAGCACCACAGCTCCAAGGTACAGAGATGCACAGGTAAAGGTCATGAAAAGTGTCACGTTAATAAGTACATTTAACTGAGTGCTGTCAGGTAGATACAAATCAGAAATAATTTTCCTGATGCATCTGTTCTAGAATTACTACTAAAATAACTGCATAGTTAACTAATTTAACCGTGCAGTTAAATGTCTCAGAGAAACGGGAGAATTTATTCTTTATCTCTATTTTCATCTTTTCATCGTCATTCCATTCCATATTTGTCACTTGACTCTGAATACATCTTTGCTATGTAAATAAAACTGACTTGATTTTAATACAGTTGGATATAATTTATTCTCAGTATTCTGCACTAGGCGTTCTGGGAAACTGATGACATGTTTTGATGACAAAGTTTAATGCAAATAAAATACTTTCATCTTAATACGTATTAGTGTTTTCTATCAAATTGTTTTTCTGGAAACAGAATATTTTGTTTTGCTTCTGAATTTATTTATCCACATTCGTAATTTTACTACAAAACAAATAGACAGTATAAATACCAAAAAAAAAAAAAAGGGAATATGTTTACTTCTCTCTTTATTCTTAAATTCGCATATAAAATCGGCAATTCAAAGTATTAGTTTGAGAGAATAATAATTTATCTCTGAAATGCAAAGTTGAATGAAGAATAATTAGCTCGGAATAATCCTCAATCAGCTGTTTTCTGGGGAGCAAAGTGGACAGAAAGAGGAAGAACAATTGAAGCTCAGATTTAATATAATACAGATTATCGTTTGTAGCTTCTTAACCTGATCAGGGATGTGTTTCAAGCATTTTATCTTCAGACATCTGTGAAATAAAATCACAACCATGTTAAAGATGTTGATCACTGTCTGACTGGCAGCTCATTGATCAGGGAGATCAGCGTCTCCACAGTGCTGTTCTGCCCTCTGCTGGACTCTCGCAGTTATTACAGTTCATGTTTCAGGAAACGGCTCCGTGTTCGTCTTCAGGCAAAAGTCCTGATCCAAAAAGAGCTAAACATGTGGATTACAGTAATTGTAACGGTTATATACGGTAAAGAGTAGCTACAAATATTAAGATACTGTTATCCCGTTGGAACTATCACATGTCCCAAGAAATAACTTCAGTTTCTTCTACATTTAGAAGAACCACCCTGCACACACCTACCTAAAGGCAATTTAGAGTAATCAGTTCACCTAACATGCATATTTATGCACTGAGGGAGGAAGCAGGAGAACCCATGCATGCACAGTAAAAACATGCAAACTGTACAGAAAGACCCCAGGCTGGGATTAGAACCTGGCAGCTTCTTGTTGGAGGGCAAGAGGGTAATCTTCTTATCAAGTGCTAAACACTGAGCAAGCCACAACTGAAGAGGAAATGTTCCACTGAAGTGTTTTAAAGCGTTTATAGGAGAATCGTGTATCCAACAATCAGCAAAGGGTGGAGATGTCTAGACTTTGCTCTGTTTTATATTCAGGGTATTTTAGCCTGTTGGGAAGTCAAGTCTTATCAAGTTTTTTTTTAATTGTTTTTTTCTTCCTGTTACTTTTAAATGACACAAATATTTTGATTGCTGCAGTGTGTTATGTACCAAAAAGTTAATATTTTATAAGTTGAGGCCAACCACAGGACAATTATAGATAGACACGAGGATAGGATCTGCTGACACTCTGATGATGGCACTGATAAAACAGATTTTATTCTATCAATAGACAACAGAGGCTGAAGGAACAAAACATGGTTACATTCAAAACCATATAAAAGATTGAAACAGCAATGATTCAGCTGCAATGAGTTGGTAAAAGAAAGTACAAAAATTAGCATTTAGGGCTTCAAAACTCATTTAAAAAGATGCTGCAAAGTTGAACACTGAATGCAATTAACTGTTTTCTTAGATAAATTGATACAATCTGACTAAATAAACTGAACTTAACCACAGTGTTTTTCAAACTAGGATCAAACTGGAACATATGGAACTGAATTTGAGTCCGTCTACATGACTGATTGACTTGAGTGTATTTTTCTGTACATAAAGTGGATCTATCTCAATATGAAGTATTTTTTCAAAAACTTAGGACTGTTTCTTGGAACACAAAATACATTTTCTCTTGTTACGATTTCAGCGGCTAGCAGCAACTGAAAGGTAATTCCTCTATACAAACAAAAACATGTCAAATTCACTGTTTTCTCATTTCTCCAAAAGTAAATAAAAAACGTTTTAAGGCTGAACTACTGTCATCATGAACAATAGACTCTGGAGCAAGCAACAACTATGAACCCAGATAACGTTTTCAACAGATTTGAAACTGTCTAGAGAGTAGGAGTGAACTCTGGAGCTCCGGCAGCACCAGCCTGGACAGTGAGGATGAGAGGAGAGGGGTTCTGGTTGATAGAATGGGGTAATCCAGCAGAATGAATATGTGATCTTACCTCAGCAGGGAATGGAGGTTGTCCAGTGAGAGGTGAGCCCCCCCAACAGAGGCTGAGGCTGACAGGTGGTGGTTTTTGAAGGAGCAATCTCACCGTTGAAGGGTGGATGGTCAGGTGAGGATAGCAGAATGGCTGAGCAAGGATGGCAGCTTTTCCTGGAGCCTTGGTAGGAGCAATGGAGAGACTAGCATTGGCCCACGTTCCACGGAGCTGGGAACCAATCTTCAGAGCTAGAGGATCATTGGTTCTCTTCTCCTTTTAAGTATCTCCTGATTAAGGCATCACTAGAAACAGCTGCGTAGCATCAACTGCCAATCACAAATTGTTTTATTCTACCTGGCTTTTTTTGGGAGTCCACCTTGTACCAATTACAAGTGTGATCTGCTCTATGTTTGTGAATCTTGAGTTTAATAGACTGAACCTTTTCACTGATTAGTAAAACATACTATTCTAAAGAACAGTATGGATTTAGAAAACAATTAGACCACCCCACTGGCACTGATGGACTTTATAGAACACATAACTGACACACAAAAAAATAGTAACAGTGGATTTCTGTCATATCTCCAAACAATATTTGATCCAGTTGCTCCTAAAGTTGAGGACACACTACAAAACTTTCTACCCCAGGCTTTCAGTCCAGAGTCTCTGGCATACCACCATTCAATTACTGGAAAAGTATTGCAGTTTATGGTTGATAGAAGAAGTAACAGTTTGACTTCTAAAATAAATTTAGCATAATAATGAATTTTGACATTTCTATTGACACATCCTCAGTTTAAATTGACGTTCACGTACTTTAGCTGACAATATGCTAAAACTGGGTAGTTCTCAAAGTAAGGAATATTTCACTATAATCAAGGAAACATCTGATCCAACTCTGAGTTATATTTAACCTGCTGAATGCAAAATAAGTGACATAACAAGAAGGGACAGAGCAGACTGTCCTTCCTGAAGAAGCTACGGTCCTTCGGTTTTTGCAGCAAGATGCTGCATATCTTCTATTAGTCTGTTGTGGAAAGTGTGATCTCTTCTGCCATCATCTGCTGGGGTAGCAGCATCAGAGCCAGGGATCTAAAAAGCTCAACAAGCTGATAAAGAAGGCTGGCTCTGTTCTGGGGACTCCTCTGGAACCTCTGGAGATCATTGTGGAAAGACGGATTCTTCATAAAATGAAGAACATTATGGAGAACCCTGAGCATCCTCTTTATGAGACTGTCCTACAACAACAGAGTGTCTTCAGTCAGAGGCTTCTTCAGATCTGCTGTAAGACAGACCGCTACAGGAGATCCTTCCTGCCCACAGCCACCAGCATCTAAACGGCTCTTTGAGGAAACTTGCAGAATATGAGCTACAACATTTAATTTTCCTTCAAGATTAATAAAGTATTTTTGAATTGAATTAAATTTGAATTAGTAGATTAAAAAACAATCCAACGCTTGGTGAATTCTGCTTCACAATGATAGGAAGAGCTGACATCAAAGGGCTGCATGGTGGTGCAGTTGGTAGCACTGTTGCCTTGCAGCAAGAAGGTCCTGGGTTCAATACCCAGCCTGGGGTCTTTCTGCATGGAGTTTGCATGTTCTCCCCATGCATGCGTGGGTTCTCGCCGGCTACTCCGGCTTCCTCCCACAGTCCAAAAACATGAATGTTAGGTTAATTGGTCTCTCTAAATTGCCCTTAGGTGTATGAATGAGTGTGTGTACGGTTGTATGTGTGTTGCCCTGTGATGGACTGGCGACCTGTCCAGGGTGTACTCTGCCTTTTGCCCATAGACTGCTGGAGATAGGCACCAGCTTCCCTGTGACCCACTATGGAATAAGTGGTAGAAAATGACTGACTGAGATTAAAAAACAGTCATCTGCTCAAATTCACCTGATCTGAATCTGTAACAAGGGGGAAAAGTCAGAACTCATCATGACAATTTTTTTAATAAAAGGAGATATAGGCTATGAAACTACTTAGATGCATAAAGTTAAATGCACAAAATCTTGTTTTCAGATGCAATACTATCATCAGGATCCCAGAATATAAAATTTTCTCAAAGAACCAGTTCAAGTACAGTAACCATGTTTCCAAAGAGGTGGACATTACCCTTATGAACAATAAACTTTATGATCTGATCACCCAAGGACAGCTCATAAATGTTCTGATGTATTTACTGGAAGAATGTAACAGATGGTCATGCTAGACCATAAAAACACGACTTTATCAGTAGATAAATATTCACTAAACTTTGCTCCTCTTTATACATAAGATCTGCTGGGAATCTGATGATATCACTATGATAAATAGATTCCGATAAGAAAATATGGCCTCAGATTTAAAGAAGGTGACATTGACTTTGGCTGCTATAAACTCGGGTGGATCTCCAGTGCAACATTCCGGTCAAAGCAGAATTAACATCAACCTTTTGGTTCTCTAGACACCATTATTAAGAGATGCAGTTTTATTTTAATGCACATACCTTAGCCGTGCATCATCTGCATTTCTGATGCTTCCGTATTTACACACATGTCTCTACTGATTTATCAGTATTTAGTGTGTTGTCTAGGTTTGGTTTTCTGTTGCTTCAATCTTGTGCTGCTGGTGTCCTTTTATGGATACCAACATTTAGAAAAACAAATGCATGTCCTTATAATGATCTTCAGCGTATCACACTGCTGGTATACAAGTGTTAGGCTAACAGTGGTGTACTGTTGCAATAAATAAAGTTCAATGCTCAGACATTTGTGATAACTTTTCTTTAGCTGGTTTTGTGCCATTTTCAACTATTCTATCAACTTTCTATTGATACAGGTAAAGTGACCCTAGATCAGCCAATAGAAAATTGACCTACATTTCCTGACAAAAAAACAGTACAAATTTTATAAATTCAATCAGTAAAAATTATTTGCATAGTCATTGTGCGTACCACTGCTGGAGACTGGTCAATCAAGAAAACGTCTAGACTGATAACTAGTAAACCTTTCATAATCCAGAGAGTCCAGGTAGGTCGGGTGATCTTTTCAGTGCATGGATACACAACATTCAGGATCTTCCTGTTGCAATTTAATAAAGGCAACCCATTCACTTATTCGGATGGTGACTTCAATGCATTCATTCATATTTTAAGTGTATAGAGTTCTAAAAGTCTAAATCTATATATTTGTTGTTTTAAAGTTTAAGTTAACGTCATCAAGATACTAAAACGTCAAACTCAGTACTAAGAAAAACACTCAATAACACCATTTTCTCTTTGAGATTTTTTTTGCGGTACTAGTGAACCCTTTTTTTCCAGTATTTTCTGAAAGTAGGCAGACAGAAAATGGGAGTGGAAAGAGGGGGAAGACATTTCTCTGTTTGCCTTGCCAAACGTTTGCCTTTGTCTTGTCTACTTCTACTAAAATCTTTGGCTGTTCTAGCTACTGTGACTAACTTTACTGAATAAAGAACAAGCACATTTTAACCTAAAATGCAGCAGACAGACGTATGGTTTGAGTTTCACTAAACTGAGTATTCTTTTTTACACAATCTTTATTGTTTTAATGTTACTTTTATCTCCTCAGACTTCTATGACATGGAGGTTAAGGTAATATACAGTAAAAAGTATATATTGTCAATGGAGGTAGTTTACCCTGTTCTATCATACCTACATTATCTAATGTAATAAATGGGTTTTTATAATTCATGTTAACAAAAAAATGGTATTGATAAGTGTTTCTTCTGCCTGAGTTTATCTTCTAAAGTTTTTTTTATTTGCAATAATTACTTTCTTTTAGTATTTCAAACAAAGTAATTTGAACATAGCTTTATATTATGGTCTGTCTTATTACATAATTTTAAATAGTAAAACAGTACTTACTCAGTACTTGAGTATCCTTTTTACCAAATACCTTTTTACTCTGAGTGTTGCCCTGCGATGGACTGGCGACCTGTCCAGGGTGAACCCCACCTCTCGCCCATAGACTGCTGGAGACAGACATCAGCTTCCCCACGACCCACTATGGAAGAAGCAGTATAGAAAATGACTGACTGACTGACTTTTTTACTCTTTCTTGAGTAATTTCTTGGACGGCTACTTTTTACTTTTACTCGTGTAGAAACATGTTGAAGTAGTCCTACTTTTACTTTAGTACAATTTTTTGATTCTCTACCCACCTCTGGAGAGCTCCAACACCAAGCTGCTAAGACCAATGCTTGGTAGTATTTGGATATGCCCCTGACACCTTTCTTAATGGGCAACTGTAGAGTAGGAGAAAGTCAAGCTAAAACTGGTTATGAAAATAAAAAATAAAGCAAAACAAAAATCTATGCTCTTTCTAAAGAAATTATCTTTCTTAAGACGTTTTTTAGTAATGTTTTTAGTAATTCGCTACAGTTCTATTTTTTAAATCATTCCTCACTGGAAAAGGAACAATTCAAATAATCAAGAAAAAAAACTCCAATATATAATTTTCATGTCCACGATGGTGTATATAAAATAAATATGTATGATTCTGATGGAACTTTTAGAAACAGTCCAAATAAGTTTGTTTTTTTTCTGTAGGAAAACTGCATTTTTGTTGCTGTAACAAAGTAGGAGTTTCAGTTTATGAGTACTTTCAAATTTCCAAATGTATGCATTATGTTCTGCTGGGAATCGTCTGACCTTTGTTCAGATAATACATTATTTGCATTATTCCAAATACATTTCAATCCTGTAAAGACTCACAATAAGAACACAAAGATGCCGATTAGAGAAGTTAAGTAGCAAATGTTTATTTCTTTGGGGCTCGGACCCTGGAGGAAGACATGAATGCTATGAATGACATGAGTTTGAATGAACGATTTAGGATTAGGATTAGAGATGTCTTCCCCCCCTGGGATCTGATACTGGTGATGGAGTGAAGGCCTGAGGAAATAAGGGAGTTGGAAGGAGCTAGGAAGCCAGATGGTGGCAATGGGGTGGAGGAGGGTTGAAGCTTGGCGGGAGAGCAGGGAGATCCGTGGCTGGAGGTCCTTAAAAGCGAAGCCTTGAAGGGTGATTGGCTGAGGAAGAATGCAGACTTGACGCTGATTGGTTGGAGCGGAGATGCATGATGGAGTCATAATACAGAGCCGGTGGTGGAGGTGAGTCTTCCAGATTGAATTATCGTCAAAACTCCATTATTTATAAACACTAAATATTGTACTTCTCTGGAATATGAGTTCAGTCTGCATTACTTTGGTAAACTAGCCAGGCTAAAAACAGGGTTCCTGTGCACAGAGCTCCAAAGCCTTATATAATAAAGACATGACTAAAACTAGACACCCAACCACTCAGTCAAAATAAACTCAAGAAATGTCACAGTTTAAAATTTAAAAATACAAACTATGACACCTTTTAATGAAAACCAAATTTAATAAGGGAAAAATGCAACAGACAAATTCTTAAAATGTTACTGAACACTTTACTATCAACAATTCAGTAATACAACAAAACATAAAATGTACTCAGTACAGCAATTTAAGTAAAATAGATTTTTTGAAGAAAAATAAATAAATATCCGTGAATGAAGTCATAAAATATTTTGTGCTCTTTTGCTACATGTCAGGATTTATCCTTATAACATCATAGGCGTATTTCTTTTGTTTCTTGTTTTCTTTTTCTGTCCAAAATTACATTGGTGCACTATACAATAAACAAAGTCTGCCTTGCCGCTGTTGGTTTAGATTCTTCAGTGACCAGCAGTAACATTTGGTTTTGAAAATTGTCTATTAAAACTTTAATTTTATAAAATCAATGTGTATGGTTTAGTCTCCATGTAAAAAAGAAAAATTAACAATTACATTACAAATTGAGCCCTATTAGAAAATGTTCCTCATGTGAGACTGATTTACAGTTGTCCCAACAACCATCTGTATTGTGCCATATACAATGAAAGATCAGAAAATAACATTTACATGCAACTGTTAAAATATATCATATAAAGGTACTCCACAGTATTAGCACCCTGCAATATTCTGTTTTTAACCATGTTTATTAGATTTAAAACTAAGTCTATCATGGTAGCATTCCTTCTTGTTTCTGTTTGATAATGTCAGAAAAGATGTAGCTGAAGAATTTATATTATTTCCTCATGAAGTTTATCTTAATCGTTTGTGTTGAGCCTGTCTCTTTATCAGTGCCTTTTGCTGTCATTTCTGTGAAACCAAACTTTATTTCAAGTCTAATTTCACGATTCAAACCAAGTGTAGTGTCAGGAGAGTCAACAACAAATGAGCCAATTTCCTCCATATTTGGTTCATCGATATACATTACATGTTTTCCTTTAGTGCGATGAAATGAAAAGGTTATTTTTGTCTGGTCTGCTTTTACAGGATATAAGATGTGCTTTCTGGTTTCATTCCAACAAACATCCTCGTCAACATCCACAAGTTTCATGAATATGTCACTACACCACTCACCATCTTTGTTAGTGTATTTTTTCTCTGCCTTGTGTTGAAACTTGTCAAATCTTTCAGAGATACAAACTCCATAAGTGAAGGCACTTTTTCTAGATGCCACCACTCCCTTGTTTCTTCCAAACTCTACAGCTCCCTTCACGATAGCTTCTTGTGGCCTGTATGGACACAGAACTTTACAGTCATTCATAAACTGATCAGTAATATGTCTACGTAGAATCTGGCTACCAGCGTACCCCCCCACTAACAGAATGTACTTAATTTTAAATTGTTGATCTAATATTTCTCTGAGACTCTCAGTAATACCCTGCAGACTCTCATCAAAGAGAGACCTCAGTTTCTCTTTAGAGATTCTGATAGATCCACTTTCCCAGGATGCCCCTTGCACTTTTTTAAAGTACCTCTCTATCTTTTTTTTTTTCTCAGCCAGTTTCCCTAGGTTAAATGGGCAGGCGATTTCTATGTCATCATCATTTTTTTTGAAAGCTGTAAAATCATACATTAATTTCTGAAGCTCATTTGGGAAATGTTTTTCGTAATCATCCCAGACTCCACCCCCGAAGATTTCTCTGAGGAACTGTTTGAATTTTCTGTCCACAGTTTGTCCTCCCAGATCATTTCCAGAGGCCTTGCACAGCTCCTTCAGGGCTCCTCCTTCTAGGACTTCATGAACAGTGATGTCAATGGTTCCTCCTGCAAAAAAAAAGAGAGCAAATGCTTTATTGTGAATGAAAATAAAGAATTACTGTGCCTTAAATATTATAAAAACTAAAACAGAATTCATCATTTTTTAGTAGTCAATGACCGAAAAAGGTCTTACATTTCATTTTTAATACATTTAGTAACAAGTTTCCATTTCAAACTTCTAACTTAACTGTAGTGCTTCTGGGTTTCAATAGCCTCTTTCAAACAGTTTTTTAAGATTTTCTCTTCATATGATAGGCATTAAATGGTAACATTTCCAATAAAGCATTGTACCTCCACAATCAACCACAATGTACTGAGTTCCTGGCGACTGGTCAAGTTTTTCATCCCCTCGGTTTTCTGCTATAAAACCCTCTGATGGAAGTTTCTTACACCACACTGAAGCCGCTTCTGGTTCCAGTGCAATGACCAATTTATCTTCCTTACCTTTGGTCACAATACCTGCCTTACAGCAAACAAAAGAATGCATTTTTACAAATTAGAAGAACAACAAAAACGTTTTGCAGCAAATGTTGTAAGTCAGAGAATTGGCAGCTACCTGAGTTGCAGCTTCTCTCATGAACTGTTTAGCAGAATTATCCCAGATGGCAGGAACAGTCAGCACCCAGGTGAAATCAGAGGCAGTGAACCTTTTCCCATGAGTGTGTTGTGCAATTGTTGTCAGAGCATCTTCCTTCAGGAATTTTAGAGCTTCTGTAAAAACCTGCAGGGCTTTCATTTCTTTTCCATTTGCAGCTTTAATCTTCATATCCAGGTTGATTTTCTGAAGATTTTGAATCATCAAATTAGTAAATTCTTAGTATTACTTGTTATGCGATTAAAAAAAACATGAATGCATGTCAGTTAAATGTATATGAAAATGTTCTACTCACTCGTTTATACAGGGACATCTTGAAACATTCAAAGAATAACTTATCTTTGGCTTCTGTTCCCATTTTTGACACATAAGCTTCTTTAGCTTCATATCCAAAACTGATAAACTGTTTTTGTTTATCAAAAAGGATGCAGGTGGGAGTCTTCGGTGTTTCGCTTCCACATTCATTACTCCATGGCTTCACAGCAGGCTCCAGTTCTTTATTTCTGGATGTTATATTGAAGGCATATCCACTAAATGAAGTACCAAAGTCTATAGCTATGATGAAAGAGTCTCCCATTGTCGAAACAACTCCTGCTGGTTGAGTGTGATGCAGGATCTAGGGTTAGAGTTAATGTAGAAGTAGGATGTACCTACTGAAAGTCTTAACCCCTCCTCTTCAGTCAAAGGATATCTTTATTGTATCAACTATCACTCTGACATATTCACTCTGGACAAGCAAGAATGAACCACAAGAAAGAAAAGAAAAAGGGCAAAGACAATTTCAGGTAAACACAACTTCTAATATTTGTATGGTTAAAAAAATAACTATGAATCATTATTTCACAACTATTTTAACTAGATTATGTATAAACTGTTAAATATATTAATTGTATATGTTACAGAGGGGCAATTTATTCTGAAAGATTTGAAATAATTTGATCTTAAATGCAAAGTATTACATTACCTGATACATTTTTGAATGTTTTTAATCCTAAATAAAAAGAGGAGATATAAACTAAACCCCAAAATATGCAGGGAGATATAAATTTTAAACTCTTCTCTTCCTACCAAGAAGTTTGTTTCTAATAGGAAATAAGACAGGCATCCTTCAAAAGAAAAAACAACATGCTAAGGGTATCATATTTTTTGCAGAAAAAATCTTTCTTGGTTTTTATTACCATTTTAACAAATAATAATGCTGAAATTTAAACCCTTATCAAAAATTTATGTTAAAGCCTTATTGACATTACAGCAATTAAATGTTGTTGTCACTGAAAAGCTTTTTGTGCATTTCCAATGGTATTTGTGAAGCTTCGTCCTTTAAAATGAGGTTGGAAGGACATTATGTTATGGTTTGCGAGATATAGGACCCCAGAATGCAGACGAGCAGGCAGCGTGATGGTAAGTGCAAAGGTTTAATAACAAAAAAACTCACTCACAGCAGGAGGCAGGCACAAAACAACAAACGGGCAGGCGAGACAGGCATGGCATGAGCAAAAAACAAGACATGATCTTAGAAAAATGTTTCCGTGATGACTAACTGAACAGGTATGTATATATGGAGTGAAACCAGGTGGAGCAAGGACACAGATTAACTTGGAGCAGGTGAACCGAATAAACTTAATTAACAGAACAAAACGTGGCTGGAGCAAAACAGAGACTCTTGAACACAAACTAGAAAAACATGAAGCAAAAGCATAACCAGATCCGAAAAGCAAACTAGACAAAACATGAACAAGACGACAAAACAAAAGCATGACCAGGAAAATAAACAGAAACATGATTCAAAATTGAAGAAGAATAATAATAAACAAAAGAACGAGTCAAAACCTTAACTGTGAAAAACATAAGAAAAAACCAGAAACCAAAAACCAAACAACCCCAAATCATAACACATTAGTGTAATCAATCATGTGAAGACTCTGGCTGTGCCATTCCGAAATGTTAATTAGTTCCAGTCAGAAGAAACATGTTGGTGAACTTAAAAGATCTGTTACGGTTAGATATAAATGTACAAGTATATGCTCCAATTTTTCTGTGCCAAAGAAATCTGATCCCTGCAGTACAACAAATTAAATAAGTCTGCTCATTTTTCTAGTCCTTAAACTAGCAAACAAAAATCAGAATCACTTCTTCTTGGTGTGATCTCTTCAGTTGGACAGTTTACAGCCGTGGTCAGGAAAGGGTAAAATGAACCGGATCTCAATCATCTTTTTAAGTGTTGTAACAGTGTTTGCATCTCTCTAACTCACAATAAACGTCATACAACACGGTAAAAAATGTTTCAGGCCATTGCAGGTGGAGGCGCTCAGACCTGTAACAAATCTGTAACATAGCAGTAGCAGAGAAATACGACCACATATAGGTGTCTGTTGCTCCTCAGCACTTGTAGAAACCACATCCCAAAGACTAGATCTAGTTTTTAACTCTTTAATTTGCCTTTTAATCAGTATATAACTGACCAACAAAGTACAAATAAAAATGAAACACTGTAGTTTGAACTTGTACTCCCCTGCACCAATGGAGGGTTTACAGGTGCACGTAAAGCATTATATTTCTGTTATTTATATCCTGCATTTTCTTTCTGTTTTTGGGCCACTGGGGGGGACTAACGATGTGGTGGCTGGCTTTGGGAGTGGCAAGGGTGGGAGGTTTGATACTAGTGATGTGACTTTAGGCTCTTTGAAGGGACCCACATCTGCGGGATCCTCTTCTGGATCCGTTCACTTTAAAAGAGCCATTCAAAGAGTCTCAAAGTGTCGTGGTGTGACATTTTGGTCTTTGTGGTCTTGTGTTTTCAACTTTTTATTTAGTTTGGGTTTTTGTAGTCATGTTTGTTTATTTCCCTTTGCTCCCTGATAGTTTGTTTCCCTCTACCGCCTCCTAGTGTTTGTTGGTTTCCTCTACCATGTTACATTTTGCCATGAGTACCTGCAGTGTTTATGTAAGTTTTTGGATCTTGACTCTGGTTCGTTCCTGCAGTGTTTTTGTTATGTTTTTGACCTCTGAAAATAAACTAAAGAATTATTAAGATGCCGCTGCCAAGCTCTTGTCTGCGATTTGGTCCACCTCAAAACCACCGTTTGACACAAAGAACTCTATATGCTCATACCAACCCCTCTTTTTTGTTTCGATATTTAATCACCTAAATATTAAATGCAGTTTTAAATTAAACTGCAAAAGTAGAAAATTCAGTGCGTGCAGAGGATTAGACGCAAGCAAAGTAGTACAAAACAAAGAATGGCTCTCAGTAGTTGAGACTTGAGTCTCATGGTTCAAGATAAAGAGCTGTTCAAAGGAATCAGTTCATTTGTGAACGTCATATCACTAGCAGATTCTCCATATTTCTCAAATGATATGCCATTCAGGAAACTATTATATATATATTGTCATTGTCATAAATAAAAGCCTGGATATACAGAATGAACTTTGAACATATTGAATGATTAATGCTTGCATTGAACGTTTTAACACTGAGTGAGACAGCTGTTGTACTCACCTCTTGATTGGGATCTTTTACTGACAATTTTCATTTAAAAAATAAACTTTTATAGTGCTTAGTAGTCTCACACTTGAAAATGGCACAGTAGTAGAATAAGTTCCACAATAGCACAAACATTTGGATAAAGTAAAAAAGAATGAATACACTGAATACATTTTCTGAATACATTTTAACCAAATAAGAATTTAATTTTTGAAAGGCTAGAGAAATGTGTGTGTGAATAAGCTAGATTGAGATATTTTGACATAGGCTTGCGCTTTTGTGGGAATTCACTCTGCTTAGTACATGAGATTTTTAAAGAAAAATATTTTTTGAAATATAAGCAACAAGTATATTTTATGTCATAAATTTCTTATCTATCTATTTCCTAAACGTATGGTGCTGTCAGCATAGGAATAAAGAAATGAATGATTTTACAGCTCTAATCAGGGCACGTTTTGAGTGCTTTTTTAAGATGAGACAGTGTCTCAAACATTCCTACATTCTCGATGCACTGCGATTTGCATTTGCAGAGCTGATTCTATGCTTTATCTATTTACATAATAGTTCAACTACTGTGTATATGAATGTTTTATATTTGCTGTTATACGCTTGTATGTAAGAATTAATTTACACACGCAGTTATAAGTAAAGTGTGGAGTGGACTGTATTACAAAAACACACAAACCACCACCCAAAACACGAAAATAGTTTGGCCACTGACAGAACGTCTGACTTTGAGTTCACTGAGCCGCTCCAGTAAAGTATAAAGTGATCGGTCTCTGTTCTCTACTCTAATGACACTAACAGATGTCTGTTACAGACCTGTTAAGTAACTCTGTTAGTAGTCCAAAAACATTTGGAGGCTGGTACATGTTAATGACTGCGGTAATTCGTACTTCTAGATTGACGTCACTACCCCAGGTGCGTCCTCACCACTGCACCTGCAGGACTTGTGACTGGAAGTGAGCGGCCGTGAACTGAATCAATATACTGCTGTAGGCCCTGTTAAAACAAGGTTCAGCCCATTGCATTTAGAGCTCAATCTAAACATGGTAACAAGCAGTAGCCTAAAATTTGAACAATTTGGACCGCAGCAGGTATGGAAAGCCAAAAGTCCCAAAACTGATATTTTTACATTGGACAATTTTAATACAAATGGAGATATGTGTGTCAGATAAATCAATCTATCTTCATCATAAATTAATAAATGTGGAAATTACCTTTTTTTTAATTATTATTAGCAATGATTTTATAAGTGATATACTTTATGGTCATGTGCTTCAGCACATCATGAGTTTATCATATAAATACATACAGACACACACATTCTATATATGATCTTATATATATACATACATACATACACATATACATACATACATACACATATACATACATATAGAAGGTTCACTGGGTTTGTCAATCAATATGGTATTGTGATTAACTGCAACTATTTTAAATGTGTTTTTTTAAGTGTTGAAGAGTTTAACAGCATCAGCCGCTGTTTTCAGGAGACAAGGTAATCCTTTTGTTTATTATTTATTTTATAATAAGTATGTAATATCTCAATTACAATGTGACTTTTTTAAGATTATAGATGACCTTATAAAGTGTGAAATAACAGCACTTTAGAATTAAAATACACTTTGAAAGTTCAGTGGTTAACTCAGAAATATCCCAAGTTATTTACAGCTTTATTTTGGCCAATATTTGTATATTTAATATCTTAAAACATTTCAAAGACAGCATGAGGTTTAATACATGTATAAATTCTACTCTACAGGTCTGCCTTAATAAAGGGAGATAAAACACTGGAATCACTCTCAAAAAGGTAAATACAAGAATCAGATTTGTTTTGAGGAAGATAAGCTTAAATTCTTGATGAAAATACTTTTTGTTATTTTAGTCTGCCAGTCACTGTTTAACATATTTTTTTAAATGAAAATGTCAGCATGGTCATCCAAATTAGACAATTGTCTCTAACACTATAACATTTAAAGAAGTTCTATCTTTTAAAAGTATTTATTTCTTTACAGTCATTGTGTGGTTTGATACAACTTACACTAGTCTATCAATTAGGAGTATAAATAACATTCTGCTTTACAGGTCTGTATAATAGGCAAATGTGTTATTTGTATCTGGCAAGCAGTACTTATTCCTCTCACTTTGTCACCAACAGTGCTAAATATCATGTTACCATTTTTATTGTAGCCACTGGCCATTGGAACAAAAATTCAGTCAAAATACTGCATGATGAACTTACCTAAATCAAATTGAAGCTCACTAGAAAACCTACAGTACACCAACAACCAGCTACTTACATTTAACAATACAGTAAACACACTAAAACATGCACAATAACACTAACTGTGCAGGTCGTCTTTAAGCTGTTTGCAGCATATTTCTTCTACAAAGCTTCTACACATTTTACATTTACCAAACATCTAAAACTGAAAAAGTCTGATTTACAATCGTTACAATCATTCAGGATCTTAATGAAGTAAATACACAGAATCAGGGAAAAAATGCTTGGTGTGGTGATTTCAATTCACATAGTGCATTATGGGGAAGTCTAAATACAGATGCAAATGGATTGGATCATTGAAGAGTTTCTTGTTTTAAATTCACTGGTTTGTATTAATGATGGTAGAGGCACTAGATATGATTGTAATAGAAATTTGGAGAGTGTTTTAGATTTAATGTTGGTGTCAAATAGAATAGCTGGAATTACATCATGGGAGGTGTTAAATGATTCTCCTATGGGTAATGATCACTTTCCTATTATTACATTAGATGTTACTCAGGTAGTTAAAGAAGAAAAAATACAGATACCAAGATGGAGACTAAATACAGCTAATTGGGAGTTATTTAAATATTTAGTTAACAGTGTGATAAACTGAATGAAAGATGTTTTATTGATGTGGAGGTATGTAACTCAGAGATGGTATCGATTATTATTAATGCAGCTGAAGCTTAATTCCTAAGTCAAGAGGAAATAAGAAATCTAATCCTTGGTGGAATGAGGAATGTAGTAATGCTATAAGGAAAAGAAATAAAGCTTTTAAGCTGATAAGAAGGAATCATACTTTTGAGGCATTAATTTATTAGGAAATTAGGAAGACTATTAGAACTGCGAAGAAGACATATTGGATTGTAATTCTATTGGAAGAGAAACCAAGTTATCTGATGTATGGAGAGTTATCAAGAAAATGAAAGGTGTTAGAAAGAGTTTTTCTTTACCCATTTTAGAATATATTGGAAAAATAGTTGTTAATAATAACGAAAAAGCAGTTATTAGTAGAAACTTTAGATAAAGGATGATAAAGAGAAAACTTTGGCTAAGAATCCACGAGTTACGGTAAAGAAAAAGATTTCACACCAAGATTTAGATTTGCCCTTTACTCACTATGAGCTGAAAAAAGCTATATCTGATGCTAAAATGGGGTCTGTTATATATTGTTAAAACATTTAAGTGATATATCTCTTAATGCTATTTTGAAACCTTTTAATTTGGTTTGGGAGAGTGGGATTATTCCTGCAGCATGGGACCAGTCAATTATAATTCCTGTGTTGAAGCCTGGTAAAAATGCAACAAACCCTCGTCGTCGTCTTCCGCTTCATCCGGGACCAGGTCGCGGAGGCAGCAGACTCAGCAGAGACGCCCAGACGTCCCTCTCACCAGACACCTCCTCCAGCTCCTCCGAGGGGAGCCCAAGGCGTTCCCAGGCCCCGGTGGGACATGACTGGAAAACCTCCCGAGGAAGGCGTCCAGGAGGCATTCGGTATAGATGCTGTTATAGATTTTCTTATCAAAGTGGGAGACAAATTAACTCATTAAACAAGAGAAAGACCGGACTTTATCTTATAAAAGTTTTATTCAAAGGCTTTTCAGCATTTGAAGACTCTGTCACCGAGCAAGTCAGATGAACAGAGCAACGAACACAAAGTACAAATCATATTTATAGCAGAATGAGGGGGTTGTCTCAACTTCAAAGAGTTTAGTTTTATGGTCCCTAGACCCTCCCCGGGTCAAAGGTAACAAAGTCATTTATGAGAACACCCATCTGCTCTTCCTTGGGACATAACCCTTCAGGGAATGTTTAACTATAAACCTCCTGATAATGAATTTAGAGGTCATCTCCTCTTAAGTACTAAACACTAATAAAACACAGAGGTCAAAAGAAAGAGGTAGATGGAAGGTCACCTCTGAGTGATAAAACACAGAATCAAATGAGAGAGAAGGAAGGATCAGAGCATTTTAAAATAATTTTTCATTACAATGCCCGAGCCATCTCAACTGGGTCCTCTCGATGTGGAGGAACAGCGGCTCTACTCCGAGCCCATCCCGGATGGCCGAGCTCCTCACCCTATCTCTAAAGGAGTGCCCGGCCACCCTACGAAGGAAGCTCATTTCAGCTGCTTGTATCCGGGATCTCGTTCTTTCGGTCATGACCCAAAGTTCATGGCCATAGGTGAGGGTAGGAACATAGACCGACCGGTAAACCCTCGAGTACCCTGTAGAGGGTATAGAGCTGGTCCAGTGTTCCACGGCCGGGACGAAAATCACACTGCTCCTCCTGAAGCCGAGGTTCGACTATCGGCCGGACTTTCCTCTCCAATACCCTAGCATAGGTATTACCAGGGAGGCTGAGGAGTGTGATCTCCTTGTATTTGGAACACACCACCCCAGTCTGCCAGTCCAGAGGCACTGTCTCCGACCGCCACGCAATGTTGAAGAGGCGTGTCAACCATGACAGCCCCACAACATCCATAGACTTGAGGTGCCTCATCCACCCCCGAAGCCTTGCCACTGCGGAGCTTTTTAACCACCTCAGTGACTTCAGCCTGGGTGGTGAAAGAGTCTACCCCCGAGTCCCCAACCTCTGTTTCCACCAGGGAATGCGTGATGCCAGGATTGAGGAGATCCTCGAAGTACTCCTTCCACCGCCTGATAATGTCCCCAGTCGAGGTCAGCAGCTCCCCACCCCCACTGTAAACAGTGTTGGCGAAGCACTGCTTCCCCCTCCTGAGGCGCCGGACGGTTTGCCAGAATCGCTTCGAGGCCAACCGGTAGTCATTCTCTATGGCCTCACCGAACTCCTCCCAGGCCCGAGTTTTTGCCTCTGCCACCGCCTGGGCCGCGGCACGCTTGGCCTCACGGTACCTGTCAGCCGCCTCAGGGGTCCCACAAGCCAAGCACAGCCGATAGGACTCCTTCTTCAGTTTGACAGCGTCCCTTACTGCCGGTGTCCACCACCGGGTTCGGGGATTGCCGCCGCGACAGGCACCGCAGACCTTACGGCCGCAGCTACGGGCGGCAGCATCGACAATAGATGCGGAGAACATGGTCCACTTGGACTCTGTGTCTCCAACATCCCTCGGAATCTGGTCAAAGCTCTCCCGGAGGTGAGAGTTGAATACATCCCTGGCCAAGGGCTCCGCCAGACATTCCCAGCAGACCCTCACTATGCGCTTGGGCCTGCCAAGTCTGTCCGGCTTTCTCCTCCTCCAGCGGATCCAACTCACCAACAGGTGGTGATCAGTGGAAGGCTCAGCCCCTCTCTTCACCCGAGTGCCCAAAAGATGCGGCCGAAGGTCTGATGATAAGACAACAAAGTCGATCATTGACCTCCTGCCTAGGGTGTCCTGGTGCCAAGTGCACTGATGGACACCCTTATGTTTGAACATGGTGTTCATTATGGACAATCCGTGACTAGCACAGAAGTCCAATAACAAAACACTACTTGGATTCAGATCGGGAAGGCCATTTTTCCTGATCACGTTGACGTCCCCCAGCAGAATAATGGAGTCCCCGGGAGGGGCACTATCCAGCACCCCTGAAAGGGATGCCAAGAAGGCTGGGTACTCCGCACTACCACTCGGCCCGTTGGCCAAAATGACAGTCAGAGACCTGTCCCCAACCCGAAGGCGCAGGGATGCGACCCTCTCATCCACTAAACCCCAACACGAGACGGTTGAGCTGGGGGGCAACAAGCAAACCCACCCCAGCCCGCCGCCTCTCCCCGTAGGCCACTCCAGAGTAGAAGAGAGTCCAGCCCCTCTCGAGGAGATGGTTCCAGAGCCCATGCAGTGCGTGGAGGCGAGCCCGACTATTTCTAGTCAATATCTCTCGACCTCCCACACAAGCTCAGGCACCTTCCCCCCCCAGTGAGGTAACATTCCACGTCCCTAGAGCCAGCCTAAGCATCCAGGGATCGGGCCGCCGAGGTCTCCACCTTTGTCTGCCACCCAATCCTCCACCGGTCCCTCACGGTTCCCCCTGCAGGTGGTGGGCCCACTGGGGTATGGTCTCGCGTCTCTCGTTCAGGCTTGGTCCGGCTGGGTCCCGCAAGGAGCAACCCAGCCACCAGGCGCTCTCCGACGAGTCCCGACCCCAGGCCTGGCTCCAGGGTAGGACCCCGGCTCCGCCCTACCGGGCGATGTCACATACCTCGATTTAGTAGACGTCATGAGGGGTTCTTGAACCGCTCTTTGTTTGCAACAAACCCTTCAAATTATAGACTTATAGCTCTTACGTCTCAATTAGGGAAAACAATGGAGAGATTGTAATAAATAGACTGTCATGTTTCCTGGAAAGTAAAAACTTATTTTGGCCTTTTCAAAGTGGTTTTCGAAAAGGGAGAAATACGATGGATGCAATATTGTGCTTGGAATCAGAAGTAAGGAAAGCTCAAACAAAAAAAGAAATGGTGGTAGCTGTGTATTTTGATATAGAAAAGGCCTATGATATGTCATGGAAAGAGGGATTATTAATTTAACTAGGAAAACTTGGTATTGGAGGTAATATTTATAACTGGTGTTGGAGGTATGATTTTTGATTGATTAATCTTGATCAATGATTATGATTAAAATCATAATTTGACAAAATCAACTTCTTAACCAAAATCCTCCTTTATGACTCGAGACCAGAGATGTTTCTGGTGTTGTAATTGTGGCTCAACGCCTTTGACAATTACAACTGTTAAATACTCCGTAATAATGAATAACTATCGCCGGAGATGTCACTGTTTAATCGGCCGTTTCTGCCGAAACGTGTGGAACTTTTAACCTTATCTTGACTGACGAATCACGTTTGCACACAATGAACACAAAACGCTTTCTCTTTATCTATGTGAATATTTATTAATCTTCACCTACTCAACATGCAAAGTTCTACATAACAGAGGTAACACATCTAACTAAGCAAAATAAAGCAAACAGCAGAGGGTATGTATTGAATCAACCAGCAGTTATGGCAAGAATGAGAATATGAAAAGCGAGCGAGGTGAAAAGGGGTTCGGGAAAAGCAGTCAGTCTTCGTCTTCGTCTTCTGGCCTTCTTGGCGAAAAGGAAAAATATGATCTGACCATCAAAGTCGACTTGGGATGAAACACGGTAGCGGTGCGACTCCTCGAAACTCTGTGTTCTTAGTTACGTGTTAAACTCACGTCTTCGATCGGCAAAGTGAAATTTCTGGCCTTCCTGGTCCAGAAACCTCAGTTAGGAATTGTTCGTTGGCCAAAATGGTCGATGCCATTGGAGAGGCACAGTGACATCCAACAACGTGCATAGTCCAATACTCAGTAAACAAGTGGTCCAACACTGGATTTAGACTTTTTATTTGGGAGAAAAATAGAAGTAAGAGTGGGGACTGCCTACTCTAGTAGATATATGGTAGAGAATGGTACCCCACAAGGCACTATTTGTAGCCCAATTCTTTTTAATATAATGATAAATGACATATTTGATCAAATAGTTAATAGTATAGGGAAATTTTTATATGCAGCTGATGGGGCTCTTTGAGTGCGGGGTCATAATGTTATGTATCTACAGAAAAAGATGCAGGATGCAATTATGAAAGTGGAAGATTGGGGAAATAAGTGGGGTTTTAAAATGCCTGTTGCTAAGACCCAAGTTATCTGTTTCTATAGAAGACATAAGGAAATTACTTTGAATCTTTACAATCAAAAGCTTAACCAAGTGAATTCAGTGAGATTTTTAGGGGTCATCTTTGATGAAAAACTTACTTGGAAACAGCAAATGGAATCAGGTCAAAATAAATGTGAAAAAGTTAATACTTTGCTAACATGTCTTTCGGGTCACGAATGGAGCGCCTCAAAAAGTGTACTGTTGGGAGTTTTTCAGGCTCTCATGAGATCTTCCTTGGATTATGGTTGTGTAGCATACATGGCAGCATCTGATGGTCATTTGAGGAAGCTTGGTAGAGAACAAACACAGGGGTTGAGAATATGTTTTGGAGTTTTTAGATCATATCCTTTAGCTGCTTTACGCGTTGAGACTTCTGAACTTCCTTTAAGGTTAAGAAGAATGAAGCAAATGTATGTATACTGGATAAACCTTCAGGGGCATAATTATGGTCATCCAACAAAGGCTCTGCTGCAGGACTGTTGGGAACATCATAAATCTAACTACAATAACTTTGGATGGATTGAGAATATAAAAGCTCAAAATTTAGGTCTGACACAGTTTCCATATAGTTTTACTGTTCCACAATCACTGATTCTACCATGGTTATTTATCACACCAGTAGTTGACCTGCAAATAGAAAAAATAATTAAAAAGTAACAGACTCCAGAATGGGTTATAGTTAAAGAATATCCAAAGTTTAAAGGAGACCTTGTGATATATACAGATGGGTCTAAAGATCCAAATAGTGGTAACAGGGGCAGCTGTGTATATCCTGCATTATAAAGTCATAATTAAAAGAAGAACAACAGACCATCAAGCAGTTTATTCTGTTGAATTAATTGCTATTATATTAGCTTTGAAATGGTTGCTTACTGATAATGTTAAGGAGGTAAATATATCTATACTTGTATCAGATAGTCAAGTTGCAATTTTAAGTATAGAGTCTGGTAAATCTTGCAGATTAGATTTATTTTTTAAAATATATCACTTATTGGTCCAGTTACTTAATAAAAACAATTCTGTTAGATTTGTCTGGATACCTGCTTATGTAGGAATTACGTTTTATGTTTTATTAGACTGCAGCAAATATTCAGAAGAACGTCAGCATTTAAAGGCGATTTTAAATAGAGTGGGAAAAGCACTTTCTTTTTAGGAGAGGAGTCAAAATCTGTTAGGAATCAAGTAATTAAAAATAAAATAGATTGTTTAGTCGTATTTAAAGTATAAATATATATGCATTTGTACTTACATATTCATACGCCTACAAATTTGTGTGTGTGTATGGGTATGTACACTCAAACTCATCATTAATGAGAGTGAATTAAGTTCCCTCTATCACTGGCATCCACACTCCAGTCCGGTAGGTGGTGGTATATGCACTTTAAGTTGGTATGTCATCCGCCAATAAAAAAACTAAAGAAGAAGAAGACGAAAACCAATGAGCAGAGGAAAAACAGGAACATGAAGAACTGAACAGAAAACAAAGAAACTAGACTAAATAACAAAATCAAGGGAAAACAGATCTAAAGGGAATTGTAACAAAAAACATGAATCACCAGAATTCAGAAAGTAAAAAACACTAAATGATCAGAAAAACACCTGACAGAGAAAAGTAAACAAACACAAAACACTAATACTGGCAGATCATGACATATATGTTGCGTGCATACACCGAGCAAACCAAGTAAACTTAGGTAAAACTGCATCAAAATATATTAATATGTATTCATTTGTTGTATTATTGGGTGCCCTTTTTGGTATTGAAGGACTGAGGACTGGTGTGCATAGTGCCAAAACCTCAATTTCCAACCTACCATCCAGCCAGTGGCACAAACTCACAACCATGCCCCCCGCCTCCCCAAAAAAATATCATGGTTGTTATCTGGTTGAACCTATCGAGGTGGTCTGAAATATCTTTGTCATTACTTATAAACACAGTAAGAAATAAAAGGAGCAAAGTAATAAAGCCTTACACCACAGCTATTTAAATTCTGCAAGTATTTAAATTGTGCAGTGGTTTAAACAGTTTTTTATATTTTCCAAGTGTCCTTAAATTTTGTGTTGCTTTTTTTATTATGTCTGTGTTATTCATGTGTATCTTTGGAGCCAAGCCTCAACAAATATTTCATTATAGTGACATAATGACAACAAAGTATCTTGATTCCGGAATTTTGAATCCAGCTGAAAAAGGAATAAATGTGTGCATCCTAAAACACCCTAAATTATGAAATAGTTCAAATTCATATCTATACTATCTATACTATCTCTGCATACGAACTGATAAATTGCAGCCATCTGTCTTGATTAATAAAATAAAAATGAAAATAGTGATTTCTTTCTAAACTCTCACAGCATACTGAACCAAAGAAGAGTCAGGTGTAACAACCTAGAAAAAAAACCCAACATAAACCTAAAAGATGGCCTGAAAACTGTGTGTTCCTGAATAATTTCTGTTTCTGACAAAGGGTTTCTAAATTTAGTTATTGTGTTAACAAGAAAAAAATACACAAAGAAAAAAAGTAAGTAAATGAATGAATTATAATGTCAATTGGGTTGCTCATCATCATGAGGCTCATTTATGTTCAAAGTTTTGGTGAGGTCTCAAAACAGAATATACAAAATATATATATTTTTTATTTTAACACCAAATTACACCGAAACTGAGGAGAATCAAGTTAGATTGATTACTTTATACGAGAAATTGTGGGAGCGTAGTTTATGAAAACTCAAGAGCAACCTTTGTCAGACATAATCAGTTAACTCTATTCACAATAATTTAAAAAAACAATTTTTGACTTGTTTTAGTAAACTACTAGCAATGTTTTTACTCTGGCTGATAGCAATGAAATAACCACCTAATGCAGAGACAGTTTTACATTGAATTACACCCTGGGCGAGACCCCTCTGAGTTCAGGGAATGTGCAGGAATTATAGGCATGTATAATTTTATGAATGATATGTGCATTTTTTTTTTAAGAAAGTCAAGGTGTGACTGACTTTAGCCCACTAATTACAATAGACCATTGCTGCAGACAGACCCGGTGCCAAAGGGCCCAAAGGGCTTGCCAGGCCTGCCCATTCAGGTATCTGGGCCCGCCCGAGACAGATTACAACCCCCCTGTAGTTAAAGTTGCAACTATGCAATGTATTACCCAAGACAACCAGCAGAGGTCGCTGTAGGCTATTAAATGGGACTTTGGAGGTGGTAAAGAAGAATTCAAACAGAAGTAGTACTGGCAGATGAGAGAGAAAAGCTGTGAATAAAGTTGGATATATCACATTTTCCATTAAACAAAATTAACTTCTGCAATGTTTTTAAGCGAAAAGGTTGCTGTGTAAAACTGAAATATCTGTTCAGTTTACCAAGATATTGCTTAATTACAAAAGTGCTTGACATATTTGGACATGTCCGTTCCCACTGCTAACAGCCGTCTCGCCTCGCCAGCTGTCAGCTGACCAGGCAGATGAGGGTGGGTAGACTGGGGGAGGACGCCTGTAACCTGACCAATTGTTTTCATTCTCCCGCTGGATTTTACCAGTGAGTGGAAGATAAACACAGATATAATTCAGTCAGATAATGTCTGATATTAATGTTTGGTTTATTTGTTATTATGCTCTACAAATGAATGGATTTAAACTTGTTTCACAGAGTTATGAATGTTAGTGTTTAAGTTGTTAAAAGAGCTGAGGTAAGGCCGGGAACCGCTGGTGAAGGCTGGTCCAAATTCAAAGCTGATCACCTCTGGCCTTTGTGGTTTTTGCGACCACCTGGCCTACGTAGACTGGTCTTTCAAAGGATGCAGCCCCTGAAATTGGACACAGCACTCAGACACCACCAATGAATAGCATTTAAGGTGTTTGGCAAAAAATGAGTGGAATGTTTAAACTGTTCCATATTTTTTTCAAAAACATTTCCACATCTCTTCAGAAGATGTTTATGTACAGTTGCCTTCAAGTTTCTGGAGTTAATGTGTTTGTAACACAATGATTATAATGCAGTGCTGATTAGTTTCTAAGATTTCTCCAACGTATGAGCTACACTAAAGTTTATGCAAACCTAAACATGATTACTAAGCATTTTCTGGTGACTGATGCACACTTACATGTCACTGTTTAAATCATTATTCTTTATTTTGCATTAATACACAACAATGTTATTTGATTTGAAAGGCTACATAAATGTGTATTTACATATTTATATTAAATAAAAATACTGTTTACTGGGCACCCCCAAAATTAGCCACTACCCCCCCAGCTAAATTCCTCTGGAGCTGGGTCTGGTTGTAGAGTGGGTCCCCTGTACCCCCCTTGTCCATTCCATTTTAGAGACGCAGAGGTGAACTGGCCCCTCCCCATGGCCTTTCCTCATCTCATAAGCCTACATCCTGTCAGCCTCTGTACAGTGCCATTCTGGTTCACACTCCAATACAAAAGATGCACACTTAACTTAACGTTGTTTGCCAATCACCAATAAAAAAAGAAGAAGAAGACTCTGCACAGTGTGCATGGCAGCACCACTGCGGCATCTTCTCACAGCAAGCAGGGCACCAGCAGCGGCAAGGGGTGCCATGCCAGTGTGCCAATTCCTCCCCCACACAGTGATATGATAGAAATCGGAAAACCACTTTTGCGGCACTGCTTACCTAAGCGCATTGCAATATTTTTTGGTTCACAATAATTTTAAAACTCAGCTTGTAGGTCAAGGACTGGTACATGTTCTGTACTATTTTAAATTGAAAGTTGAAATGTTTACTACTGTTATATGAAAATACAACAGTTTCTTGGCTGGGCTCAGCTACCAAAGTTGTCAAGAATCCTAATGCCTCTGCTCAGTATCTAGTCACTTGGGTCCAATCATATAGACTGATTTAAAATCAATTAAATACATTTCATTTTGATCCTAGATAAAAAAAAAAAATGTCAAGCTTATTATTCTAATTTTTAAAACGTTTTCTATTTGAAGAAACCCAACCGATTGCATCATTGACTTTGGAGCATCGACTTCTCCTGAACAGGCATGTAGCAACAGCGACAGTTAACTTTGCAGCAATCCCTCATACTTAGCATGCATGTGGCAACAGTGGAAAGAAAAGCTCCCCTTTCTCAGGAATAACTCAGGAATAATATTCTCCAACAGAATCTAAGTGCAAGCAGCCATCTGCTGGGGCGAACTGGGGATTTGAGAAGGCACAGCATACATAAAAAAACACATGCAACCTTATCCAGTTGCTTGAAGATAAATGTCACAGAACTTAAATGATCAGTGGGCCACTCAGGATAAGGTTGCAACTAATGAAAAAAAGAAACATGGTTTAATAGTTATAAAACCTAGGTTTTGTAACATTTTCCAGGGATTAGATAAACCACAAGAAAAATTACATTATTGGCCATGTTTGTATATGCAAACAGGGAATTTGACTTTGGTTGCAGCGCTCAAATGGTATCAACATTAGCAATAACATGTACACTTAAAAGGAAATAAAAGTAAGGATAAAAGAGCAGTATGTGCATATGTGTGTGTGAGCAGCCCAATATTTGTTTTCTTTATAAAACAGCCAGAGTAGTCATCTACAAAACAATGTTCTGTAGCACTGCCCTGAAGGTAAAACTGAACAATCTGTGACCATTATGTGTGAGGTCATTGCAGTAACATCTCTTTTGACTCATCAATCCATTTCCTAATGCTCTGAACCATAGGCTTAGAGGTTTTTAGATTTGATATTTCTTTATCACAAGAGATTGACCCTGAACATGACTCAAGATTAAAATCTGTCAAATGCAAGACAGACTAGGTGTAACTATGGACTCAGACTTAGATTTCAAATTCCAGAGAATGTCTATTGCTAAACTGGCCTACTGCCATTATAAAAATGTTGCCAGAATTAAAGGTTTCAAAATAGGATATTTTAACAAATTTGGTTTATGCTTTTAGTTTCTTTATGTTATTATATGGTAATAGTGTCTGTGCTTGTCTCTCTAAACAAAAATCAAAAACAATCAGTAAACTGCAGCTCGTCTTTGGCGATGAGCTGCAGTTCAGCTGCAGATGCATACGCAAGTCTATTGGTCAAAAATGTATGGTGATGGATTACTGTAAAATAATAATTATGACAACATATCTACTTTACATCATAGAACAGGGTCAGATAGTCAAATTTAAGCATTTCTTAAATTATTTTAACAATTAAATTGTACAGACCACTGCTTTAAAGAGAATGTCTGGCCCCACTAACCATGTGCTGAATGACAGTTTGGTCGCTGGCAGCGATCTAAAACCTTGGTCTGCCAGCTCTCTTCCCTGGGCCCTTATTGGGACTGCAAACCCCAATGGATCAAACAGACTATTAAGTGTGGACAGGACACCCCTTTATGTCTAGGGTTTATTAGTTTTAGAAACTCTAAATGTAAATGTGTCTTTCTTAATGTCCCAACCTACTCCTAAACGTCTTTGCGGGTCTTCGCGTCATAACCTTGGGGCTGCTAGAAGTTTATGGAACAGCAAGTTGGAGCAGCGGGCAGGTCTTGTGTTGCTCTAAGGAGCTTGCCTGCCTTGAACTCTGTAGGAACTGATTTCAGTCCATCGTCAACGCAGAAATGTCTTTTAATGAACTGTTTTGCTTTGGGGCTGTAACGTGTCTGGCTGGCATGCTGCATTTCTGAGTCCAAATATGGTAATAGCTGGCAAAAAACTATTAACAAACACATAAACTTTCATCCTGTATTCCAGAATTTCCTCTTTTGGGTTATTGCAAAGCTCTCAATTTACCTGTCAGTCTACATTCCTACCTGCACCTATTGTCACAAGTACAAGCAATGACACGCAAGTACACTTGTAAAACACCATGCTTAATTGCTGCATCAGTCTCAGACAGCAAGTTGCCAATCTCCCTAAGTTTCTGTGGTTCCATTTTTGTAATTCTGGAAAAACAGTCTAGACTGTCTATAAGAGACAGCTTTTTGAAACAGCTTTTTGAATTAAAGAGGTCAGGAGCAAATTACAAGGACCAGAAACAGCTTGGCACTATGAAAAATAAAACTTAAAAAAAGTAAACTGAATATAGTAACAGAAATAAATAAATAAAGGAAGCACCGTAACTTGTGGATACGATAACACGGTATTCACAGGATACCTATGACAACTGATAGTTAAGATGTGCAGCAAGAAAGGCATTCATATTTTTCTGTGTTATTGTGTCCATATTGCATTAGGATTGAAATACAAAACATTTTAAAGTGGCAATAAATCAAGGTATAGGACTTAAAATAATAGGTCCATGAACCATAATGATCAGATAATCTTGTACCAAGCCAAACTGCTAAGAGCAGCAATAATATAATTTCCCTTCATTGGCTGTTTGTTCTTTTTCTTCAGCAAATGTGAGAACATACGATCTGCTCCCCAAAAGTCTTCAGCTTTCCTCTCCCTCATCTGTGGGGCAAGTACATTGGGTTCAACTGGCGACCACAGTTACAGGTTAAGTATACCTGCATAAGCCATGTAAAAGTAGGTGAATGACAGCAAAAGAACTGGACAGACAAAGTCAAATAGTGGTCTAATCTCAGCTTGCGAGATGTTTTGACAAGCAGCGAGGGACAGACCCAGGTAGAGAAAACACTAGGTGTCTTCAGTCTTAAGTCCCTCTAAAGACTGAAGAAGTTAGGAGTGGTGGAAATTAAACCTTCAAATAATCTGGTGAGACAACCAGTTGGGAATAGTAAGATGACATATTTATTTCTGTTGCAATCAGATGAGTGTCACTCAAACCCTCCTTTCTACTTTGCACTGACACTCTGAAGTACACTTCCCACTCAGTCCTTTATACCTATTCCCATCCCCTACAACTCACACACACATAGAAGCCACCCACCATTCAAAACAGTAACACTTTAACTTTAGCATCGTATCCCTGGAGGCATAGGTCTTTAATTATCTCCCTCCCAACTGTTTTATGTTCCTACAATTCCCTCATAAAAGTCGCTACCATGAGAAGGTGCTGACCTATAACCCCAGTATCCTGTTCTCGCTGGATCTTGCACAGATCCTGCTTTAATGGACACACATTCTAGTTGGGTTAACCCGTAGACAATCACGAAGTCCCTGCAACCTAATGGCACATGCACAGATGTCCCAACAGGCAACATACAGGTCACATTTGTGCTTAACTCCTACTGATAAACATTTTCAAAGAATATATAAGAAAATCAAACAAAGGTAATCATAAAATTTCTCTACATTAGGAATCTGACTGACTGTCAAATTTAACATTGAGAGTTTCTTGATTTATGACCGCCACACAGGGGTGAATAGAAATGCATTACTTGAAGTGGAATTAAGACATAAATCAAACAGTACATAAGACAACAGTTTACAAACACAAAACTGCAATCAAACAAATATATCTGTAAAGTTCCTACTTGAATTTCCTTACCATCAGAATGAGAGTAAAAATTCCCCGGACATTATTGTGTTCTAACAGCTACCAACAAATCTGATTTCTGTGTATTTATGAATATACATTTTAATGTTCATAAGTAAAAAACCCTCAGCATCTAGCTTTATCCATGAACCTCTGCTGTTTTACTGACATCCTTCCAGCCTTAGAAATAAACTGTAAAACACAGTTTGCTGTTACTAATTGAGCACGAGAGCCATTTGTGTTATCTTTACTGCTGAACACTTTCTGTAGAGAAGCAAAGAACAAAAGCTTGTGGTGTTTAAAATATTATGCCATAGAGCATTAGTTCTCAGTCCTGGTCTTCAAGACCCACATGTCCTTCATGTTTTAGATGTATCTCTGCTCTAGCACACCTGATTCAAATGATTGCATAGACTCCTCAGCATTAAGTGCATTAAGTCATTAAGTGCTACAGAAGCCTGTTAATCAACCATTCATTTAAGTCAGGTGTGCAGCAGCAGGGAAACATCTAAAATATGCAGGGCAGTGGGTCCTGAGGACAAGTAATGAGAACCACTGCCAGAGTCTCCCCTGGCAATTTCCTTCTCTCTATGTTATCTTTTGTCCTGCTGTTGTCAAGCTACATTAACAAGTGACTAAAAAATAAGTTCTTAATATTTACATATGGGGTATGTGTGTGTTACTTTAAATAAAGCATTATCCTGTTTTTTGTAATATTATATGTTACACATATAAAGAGAAATAAGAAAATCTAATGCTCCACCTATTTTGTGATGAACTGCTATCTTTTATTTCTTTGTTATTCTACACTTTTAAATATCCTCCAGGCCTGTATGTTAAGCATAACATCAACTATAACCTACTACAGAAATATGAAAGACAACACAAAGGGAGAGAATATTTAGATGGAAAACAGTTACAAATCAAATTTCTCTCCCCAATCTATCAGTTAAAACAGATAAATTTGGCCCTATTTTGTCCTTATTACCATAAAATTATTGGTTATGTTTTTCAGTTTATTCAGTACTATTGTCTTCTATCTTTAGAAATTAAATGGCTGCAGGCTTGAGAAGCAATGGTGATGTTCTGAATTTTCTTTTATGTGTTTAGTTAGATGTGTTCCCCAATTTTGATAGCATTAAATGACAAGATATTTTTTACATCATTATCATGTAAATGCCTAGTCATAAATCAGATATCTGGAATATAAGTGTGGAAAGGCCGATTTACTGTTAAAAGGTTCTACCATAGCGGAGACTCACAAAATGATGACCTCTAAAAATGTACCCATCATAAGTAATTGTTAGTTGATAGACCTCCTGAGTGAGAAGCAAATGATAGTCATACCTGCAGAATGCAGTTAAAGGGGCATGCACTCTGTGTCAGTGCAGAGCTCAGCGTTGAACCAAGTCTGGCTGTGATTGGCTATTTCATACAAGGCAAACAAAACGAGGATTGGCTAATGGACAACCATGAAGCAGATGATTCAAATAAGCCATGGAGAAGAATTATCTGACCTCACCACACATATATCCCAAAAGAGCACTTTGCTAGAGTTTCTAAAATTGAAAAGGAGGCAGATTATTTAGTTAGTAGGCTCTTCTCCTGTAAACCCCGCTCTGTAAGGCAGACAACCAGCCTACTTTATTTTAGATCAGTTTTTTTTATTATGCTTTAACAACATGAAAACCAAAAACAAAAAGTGTCTGCTCAATGAAATAATAATATTGGTAGATTTAACATTTCTGATGTATGGCTACCAAGTAGAATAGCATTTCCCAACTGATCCTTTAATAGTGTGCTTGAGTCTTTCCAAATAGACCCAAATAGACAAGATTTGGAAATAGTGATTACTCGCAGACTGACAATAATAGACAGTTTTGTTGGAAGTATGTAAAAGAATTTCACTTAGGATGGCTGTTTGTCCTGTGTGTGTCTGTGTTGCCCTGCGATGGATTGGACCTGTACAGGGTGTACCCTGCCTCTCCCACATAGACTGCTGGAAATAGGCACTTGCTCCCCCAGACCCAGTATGGAAGAAGCGGGTATAGAAAACGAATTAATAAATAAATGAATGAATAAATGAATTAATGAAAAATGTTTGTAGCAAACAGGACCGCAGTACATAGAATTAAAATAATTCTGGCATAACTATTTACGTCAGCTAGATTTTATTTTTAAATGTCGTATTTATAAAATAAGAAACAACTTTGTTTAGCTAATTGTATCGCTGCTAAGTAGCCATTTGTTTTTGATAATATACTGTTCTTAGGTCATTTGGTGAATTGACCCAGTGTGATTTAGCATAAGGTCTAATTTGCACAAACCAGTAGGTGGGTGTAACCTGGAGGAACTAACCTCCAACAGGCAGTCTATAGGTGGGTCGTAGATGATCCTACGCCACTCACTTCCAGACTACCTCAGTGCAACTCAGACTGTACAACTGTTGACATCTACTTACCTCAGCCAAGCTGCTTCTTTCTGAAAACTCAAACGTTTTGATCAATTTGCGGTTGGAAAACATTATTCTAAACACAAATTATTGGTTCATGCCACATATGAACAAGCACACAGTCATTCCAAACAAACATAAGAAAATGCCACAGATAGACACAAACTGTCCAAATTTTAGCTTTGATCGGATTGTAAATATCATATTTGCTGAATAATTTAATTACTTACTGAAGTTCCAGGAATTTAAGGAAATTTATAATCATCTCATTTTAAAAATATGTTTGCCCAGCAATATGTCCTATTGCTTTGATTGTTTTATTTTGCTTTTATAAATGTCAGGATCCTGTTTCAACGTAAGTCCACACAATTCAAAGAGATCTCAAATATTATTTATCAAACACAGCAACACTCTTTTCTCTTTTACATAAATCAAAATTTTCTGCTGCTGAAATGCTTTGCCAATTATTTTTACTTTACACTCTGTAATGACAGCAATACAGGTCCTTCTCAAAATATTAGCATATTGTGATAAAATTCATTATTTTCCATAATGTCATGATGAAAATTTAACATTCATATATTTTAGATTCATTGCACACTAACTGAAATATTTCAGGTCTTTTATTGTCTTAATACGGATGATTTTGGCATACAGCTCATGAAAACCCAAAATTCCTATCTCACAAAATTAGCATATTTCCTCCGACCAATAAAAGAAAAGTGTCTTTAATACAAAAAACGTCAACCTTCAAATAATCATGTACAGTTATGCACTCAATACTTGGTCGGGAATCCTTTGGCAGAAATGACTGCTTCAATGCGGCGTGGCATGGAGGCAATCAGCCTGTGGCACTGCTGAGGTCTTATGGAGGCCCAGGATGCTTCGATAGCGGCCTTTAGCTCATCCAGAGTGTTGGGTCTTGAGTCTCTCAACGTTCTCTTCACAATATCCCACAGATTCTCTATGGGGTTCAGGTCAGGAGAGTTGGCAGGCCAATTGAGCACAGTGATACCATGGTCAGTAAACCATTTACCAGTGGTTTTGGCACTGTGAGCAGGTGCCAGGTCATGCTGAAAAATGAAATCTTCATCTCCATAAAGCTTTTCAGCAGATGGAAGCATGAAGTGCTCCAAAATCTCCTGATAGCTAGCTGCATTGACCCTGCCCTTGATAAAACACAGTGGACCAACACCAGCAGCTGACACGGCACCCCAGACCATCACTGACTGTGGGTACTTGACACTGGACTTCTGGCATTTTGGCATTTCCTTCTCCCCAGTCTTCCTCCAGACTCTGGCACCTTGATTTCCGAATGACATGCAGAATTTGCTTTCATCTGAAAAAGTACTTTGGACCACTGAGCAACAGTCCAGTGCTGCTTCTCTGTAGCCCAGGTCAGGCGCTTCTGCTGCTGTTTCTGGTTAAAAAGTGGCTTGACCTGGGGAATGCGGCACCTGTAGCCCATTTCCTGCACACGCCTGTGCACGGTGGCTCTGGATGTTTCTACTCCAGACTCAGTCCACTGCTTCCGCAGGTCCCCCATGGTCTGGAATCGGCCCTTCTCCACAATCTTCCTCAGGGTCCGGTCACCTCTTCTCGTTGTGCAGCGTTTTCTGCCACACTTTTTCCTTTCCACAGACTTCCCACTGAGGTGCCTTGATACAGCACTCTGGGAACAGCCTATTCGTTCAGAAATTTCTTTCTGTGTCTTACCCTCTTGCTTGAGGGTGTCAATAGTGGCCTTCTGGACAGCAGTCAGGTCAGCAGTCTTACCCATGATTGGGGTTTTGAGTGATGAACCAGGCTGGGAGTTTTAAAGGCCTCAGGAATCTTTTGCAGGTGTTTAGAGTTAACTCGTTGATTCAGATGATTAGGTTCATAGCTCGTTTAGAGACCCTTTTAATGATATGCTAATTTTGTGAGATAGGAATTTTGGGTTTTCATGAGCTGTATGCCAAAATCATCCGTATTAAGACAATAAAAGACCTGAAATATTTCAGTTAGTGTGCAATGAATCTAAAATATATGAATGTTAAATTTTCATCATTACATTATGGAAAATAATGAACTTTATCACAATATGCTAATATTTTGAGAAGGACCTGTAATAGCAGTCTGAGAGTTATAATTCTCAGATAGAACAACTTAAGAAATTCTCTGCTCAGTTTAAATCCAGACTATTATCTTTCTTCTTTCTTTTTTTTTTTTTTTTTACTGTGTCCTGTCCGGCAGAGTATCACTCAGAATTGTTGTCTGAGTGCCAAGAAATTGCCCAACAGATTTACTTTCACAAGCGGAGCATCACAGCTAATGCTTTAATGCTTTTTGATATTTATAAAAGAAACTTTATTATAAACTTCTTTGGGAATATTTCAATTGTTACGGACACGGAGACTGAAATGAAAAGGAAAAAAGAAGCTCAAAATAGAGAGAGATGGGGAAAAAGGGGAGAAAAGGAGGAAAGAGTGGAGGAGAGAAAGAAGGATGAAGAGAATACAAGATTACACCCTGCTTGCTTATACACCTGCAGCTGTTTTTTTTTTTTTACAAAATAGTACACGGTAATTCTGAATGTAAAATGTACTTAGTGAGAGGTGCAGCCCAATATAGAACATCTGTGTATTTGTCAACACCTGAAGCTTAACACCTGTGAGTATGAGTGTGGACGCGCTTTTGTATACAAGGTTTCTCCACAAAAATATGCAATAGCGAGTGTGAGTACCCACAGGCCTGCCCCATGGTCCCTGGATGGACACTGAGGAGATCCAAGCCACAGACATCCAAAGGCCCCCCAAAGCACAGGAACCCCAGGAGAACCACCGCCGGGACTACCACAACCCCCGCAGAGAAGAGCAGTGGAGAGTCCCAGGGGAACCACCCAGCAGCGACAGTGCAGAAGCCGCAGCGACGAGCCCACAGGCCCCGCCGGCAGCCGTCCACACCCGAGCAGATCCAGCCATGGACCTAGAGGCCCAAGACCCCGGGACACACCACCCCCCAAGCAGAGGCCCGACACAGCCCAGGGCCAGGCCCCGGCAAGCAGCCACTGGGAGTGAGCCAGCACACACCAAAGCACCCGACCCCGGACAGCAAGAACCACAAGTACACCAGCGGGCAGAGACTCCAAACACCGGCAGGTAGTGTGGCGGAGAGGAAATAGGCCTAAGTTGATCCAGGAGAGGGAGCAGTCCAAGACCCAACCTGTCGCAAAACCTGTTGCCACTAAGTTTTGGAGTTGTTGAAAACTCATCTGCCTTAATAACAGAAGATGTTGCTTCTCAGTCTACCATGAATAAGATTCTCTGGTTTGAAATGGTGAGATCAAGCATTGAAAAAGCTTTGTAGGCTTCGGAGGCAAACTAAGCATAAGTGAGGACAATTCTCAAACTTCTGTTCTAAAACTAAAATAACATGGTTGTATTTAGTCAAGTCCTCACAGTTGTTACAAAGCAGATCTTCATTGCAGTAAATAGAAGGAAATAGGCATGTGTGTGTTTGTGTATGAAAGAGCAGAGGAAGAGAAAGTGGGTTGGACAGATGTGTATGTGTCTCTGAGGAAGGAGAAATAGAGAGAGTTGAGCTGTGTATCGAGGAGGTGGGGTGCAGTACCACTCCGACGAGCTGTCTGGCAGAGTGGTTGCCTGTCCCCCTGTATCTTAGTCAGTCAGTCAGCTGCTGAGGTGGAGCAACTGTTCAATTGGGGCAGGTGTTTTACCAGTGCCCCCTCCCCCAACAATTTAAGCAGACTTCAGGAGAAGCGAATCTGCTTCCACTATGTTCACGCCCTCTCCACTAAATCTACCTGCCCCATCTTTTCTCCCTTCCATCTGATGTCACATGCTGATATGTTAGGACTGCAGCTACATGCAACTCTTTCTCAGATTGGTTCTTTTTAGTCTTCTCCTGTTCCTCAGCCAGGTGCTGGACATGTCTGCGAACATTTGATAGGCACGGTTGCCCAGCCCAGCCCACATAAGCATCTTTGAAAGGTTGAGCTACATGTGGAAGCATACCTTTTATGATAGCATCATAAAAGGTAAGTCCCAAAGAGGCTGTAGACTGCAGGGAGTGAGCTAGGCCCTAATGGGGGTCCCGCTCCCTTGACCTGGGGTTGTGTCATCAGGTGTGATGACACAGTAATATAGTGGCCATAAGCTCAAGTCGGTCAACACAGAATCAAATCACCGTGTGCTGCTTTTTGCAAAATGTGTGATGTTTAATTTGTTCTTATAGTTGTACCAATCTGTTGTTTCTCCGACTTAGTGTTGTTAATTGCAGTATACTTTCTATTTCACTGTGTAAGCAGGTGAGAAACATTATCAGCTACTGTATGTGGAGGAAAAAAAAGACACGTGTGATCTGTCAGGTAAATTAAATAATGCAACTAACATTTCTGTGATGTGTTTTTTAGGAGAACTGAAGATGTGAAAAAAGATAACTCAAGGTAATAATTTGTCTTTTAAAAATGTTTAAACTATATTTAATCAATAAAATGTTATGATTTCTAATTAATCCAGCAAAACTGATATGCCATCCAAACAGATATGACACAATAGTTTAAAAAGCTATTTTATCATTCTTGTATGGTATTAAAATCACTGATTTAGTGAATATAATGAAATGTAATATATGCTGTGTAACATTTATATCATTCCTTTTAAAGAACTTCCTTGATTGAATCTATTCAAGAACAGCACAGAATAATAAGGTAACTGCATTGCTTAATTAAATTTTTATCATTCTAAAATAAATAAACTGCACACAACTACTGACTACCAAAAAAGCTTTGCAAACAATGGCCCTCATTCATCAAAAAGATTCAGATCTAGAAATCATCACATGTGATCCAAGTGTTTACCAAAGCTTATATAAACTATAAACAGCTATAAACAGTTGTGGTGTTAATAAATCTGGCGTCCAGGAACAGGCGTTATTCACATACTCACCCATACTCAGGTGAAAGGGAGTGTGAGACTAGAGCAGAGCACTTGCGTTCTGGGACCGCTGCAAGTACCCTAGTTGGAGTCCCTCAGACTGCCAGTCTGGGTCCCTGAGCAAGACCCAAGATGCTCCCCAGGCGATGCACAGCTGCCCATTGCTTCCTAAGGGTTGGGTAAAATGCAGTAGACAAATTTCATTGGAATGTACATTTGCAATGAAAAATAAAGATTATGATTATTACTATTCTGAGGGCAAGGCTACTGAAATGAGTAACATAATTTCATTGACCTCACCCACAGAATTTGAACCATGGAGGCACAAAAGATGGTAAATAAAGATAAATTACACTGAGGAGTGACAGCATAACTGGCTTAACAAAATAATAAAAGACACAAAAACAACTCAAAATGTAGTTCTGCATTAATAAATAATCTGCAAATGTTGTGTAATGCGTTAATATTTTATTGGCCTGGTTATGTGTCCCTCTTACAACCCTCAGACCCAAATCCTTTTGTCACACTGCAAAGCATTAAAATAGCAGAAGTGGGTAGTGACTTGATATATTTATGCAATTACATTTATATAAATAAAAAATGTACTTCTGGGGGTAGTCTACTGCTCCATACTTTTTACTTTTAGAGCTTTCAGAGGGAGGCATCCAGGGACATCTGGAACAGATGCTGGAGCCACCTCAGCTGACTCCTATTGACGTGGAGGAGCAGCGGCTCTACTCCGAGCCCCTCCCAGATGTCCGAGCTCCTCACCTTATCTCTAAGGGAGTGCCCGGCCACCCTACAGAGGAAGCTCATTTCAGCCACTTGTATCTGCTTGGATCTTGTTGTTTTGGTCATGACCCAATGTTTATGCCCCTAGGTAAGGGTAGGAACGTAGACCGACTGGCTTCATCTTTCGGCTAAACTCTCTCTTTACCTCAGCATCCGCATTACTGCGTTGGGTGCACCAATCTGTCAGTCGATCTCCTGTTTTATTTTTCCCTTTATCTTGTACTAGATGCCGAGATGTTTGAACTCATTCCCTTGAGGCAGGAACTCTCCTCAAACCTGGAGAGGGCAGGCCACCCTTTACTGGTCGATAACCATGGCCATGGACTTGGAGGACCTGATCCTCATCCCTGTCGCTTTGCATTTGGCTGTGAACCCACCCTAATGCATGCTGTAGGTCGTGGCTAGAGGGAGTCAGCAGAAGAATGTCATCTGCAAAAAGAGGAGACAAAATTCACTGGTCCCAAAACCAGACCCCCTTCAGCCCTTGGCTGCACCTAGAAATTCTGTCCATGAAAGTTATGAACAGGACAGGTGACAAAGGGCAGCCATGCCATAGTCCAACATGCACGAGGAATAGGTCCAACTTAGTGCCAGCAATGTAAACCAAACTCCTGCTCTGCTTATACAGAGATCAAATGACCCCTGATAAAGGGCCCCGGACTCTGTACTCCTGGAGACCTTCCCACACAACACCCCAAGGAACATGGTTGAATGCCTTTTCCAGGTCCACAAAGCACATGGACCGGTAGGGCAAACCCTCAAGCACCCTGTTGAGGGTGTATTGCTGGTCCAGTGTTCCATGGCTGGTTTGACTATCGGCCAGACTGTCTTCTCCAATACCCTGGCATAGGCCTTACCAGGGAGGCTGAGGAGTGTGATTCCCCCTATAGATGGAACACACCCTCCGGTCCCCTATCTTATGAAGGGGGACCTCCACCCCGGTCTGCCAGTCCAGAGGCAATGTCCCTGACCGCCACACAATGTTGAAGAGGCATGTCAGCCACAACAGCCCCACAACATCCAGGGACTTGAGATATTCAGGGCGGATCTCATCCACCTCTAAAGCTTGCCACAATGGAACTTTTTGACCACCTCGATGACTTCAGCCTGGGTGAGGAAAGAGTCCAACTCTGAGTCCCCAGTCTCTAATTCTACCAGGGAAAGCTTGATGGCAGAATTAAGGAGATCCTCGAAGTACTCCATTCACCGCCACATAATGTCACCATTGCTCCCCACCCGCACTGTTTTTGAATGACTACCTTTTACTTCTACTTGAGTAAAATATATTGAAAAACTATTACTCTAAATTGAGTACAGGTTTTGGCTACTCTACCTACCTATGTATAATAGAATAAAAGGAGCTAGGAACATGTCTGACACAGTGGCACAAAAAACAAGGATCTTCATCCAGTGTTGTGACTAGTGGCTAAGATAAAAGACTCAGAAGTAATCAAATGCATAGCAATTCTTTCAAGCAGGAGCCATGCTGCTGCATGGCAGATGTCTGTGGGATGTTATCCAAAGTGTGTGACTTTTAGTGGTAGATTATTTTAGATGATCTACTGTCTTATCTTACATAGACCAGTGCTTCTCACTTTCTGTGTTTGATTAAATAACTGAGATGTTTGTTTCATTCTGTGGATTTTACTTTGAAGGTCTGCTGTAGAACATGGGGAGAAATCCCTGATTTCACTTCAAGAAAGGTAACCTACATGCAGTGATATAAAACATTTCTTACCTATGCAACGGTGAAACACTTCATGTTTTTTTTTAAACGAATTCTGTGAACAAATCTATTTTTTATCTATATAATAAATCTATTTCAGTTGACATTTAGCTATCAGTGAAACGGAATATCAAGTATATTGAATATTTCTTAAGGTAAAGGCCCGTAAACACTAAACCAACACAGTAAATGACCAATTTATGTCACTCACTTTCCAACACTATCGGGTATGTAGACTGATATGTTTCTCTGAAAAACCCTCATTCATTAGCTCTGCCAAAACATTTTATTGAACCATTCATTTGATTAAGGTGTGTTAAGGTGTGAAACAAGAAAACATCTAAGACATGCAAGACACTGACTCTTGCAGACTGATTTTGGACAATCCCAGTGTACAAGAATCTAATGCAGTTCCAGCAGAACTGCTGTGAATAGTGATGATGAGGTCATTGTGAATTCTCTTATTCATTAATCTCTGTCGCTCAGTGGCACAGGACCACTGGTGTTACAATATGTAACCAATGTTACATATTGTAACACCAGATTCTATGAATACAGGCACAGCCCTTTAAGCTCTGGGCCTCACTGGTTCCTGAATGGCCAAAGAAAAAAGCAATTTGGGAGCCGATTACCCGGGCAGATGGCGATTTATAGAGACCGGTCCAAAGCCCATCCAGTAGGTGGGTGTGGACTAAAGTGCAAAGGGATAAACCCACTAACGATAGCTTTAAAGGGTTGCGCCTATGCTCATAGCATTTGGTGTTACAATACGTAATCAGCGTTATTATAATATGTATGCTGTAACTAGTGACGTCTGACGTTACGTTTTCAGCACGTGTCAGCTCGCTTGCAAGCCGGTGCTAAAAATAACAATGGTTCCACGTTACAAATGGAAATGCCTAAAATGCCGAGCCATAGAGACTAGTGGAAAAGTGCCACAAGAATCAGACATACACATTTACCCAATGCAGCATCTACTGACTTAATGTTAACACGTCTAGCTAGTTGTTCTAACCATTTTTTACAGAATGTTAAATATAAATATGAAACATAATTATGCTGATTTGTTAATTTTTCCGATAGTTGAAACAGTTTAAAGCCCAGCATTGTGTCCCTGATGTCCTCGTCTCTTCTCACATCCTGAGACTTGGCCATTGTTGACAAACCAAATCAACAAATCTTAATTGCCCCTAAAAATACACATAACAAATTCACGTGACAGCTGATCTCTATCTCTATATCTATGGGCTGAACAGTCTATCTCCATTTATGGGACAAACAACCATGCACACACATTCCATCTTACTGGCAATTTAGGTAGGACAAATAACCATCCATCCATCTTCTGTACCCACTTATTCCTTGTTAGGAAAGAGAGCCAGGTTTTTGGCCATGGCATTTTGTGGGGCAGTGGCAGCGTCGTCGGTACAGAGAAATGTGTGGATTCGGAGTTGAAGCCAGCAATGGTGGTATAGTGATGTGAGCGGCTTTAATGATACGGACTTTATTTATAATTTTCGAATGACAAAGGCAACCTTTATGTGCACATGTGCATATTTTTCTTCCTGCTTCCATGTAGCAGGACCCAGAATAGTGACGTTTGTCGAGTATCAATGATGTACAGGTCGGATTAATGCAACCTGGCTGTACAGACATAGGTCTCATTTGAAAAGATCAGATACGTATCGGATTTAGGACCACATATCCAAGTGGCCTGGGTCGCATTTTAAAAAATCGGATCTGTGTCGTTCAGACTGTCATGAAAAGTTTGGATACAGGTCGCATACGGGCAAAAAAATCGGTCACTTTTTATGAGTCACTTCAAGGTGCAGTGTGAACGTAGCCTTAGAACCTTTCAGTCACATTTCATAAGTCTGTGACCAATAGAAATTATATGACATTCCCTTTATTACGGCTTTATTCTAGTATAGGTTGTGCTCAAAATAATCTAGTGATTGGGTTACTGTTTGAAACTGCATATAATATAGGCTGACAGAAAAAAACACAAGAAGCCAAATTCATAAGGGCCATTATGTCACACATCCTTAAAAAATAGGTCAAAACAGTAAACCTATTTGTGACTTTGAAAAGGCTAAAGCATCGGTCTTGACAGACTTTCACCCCCATTGTTTAAAAAAAACAAATTTAAATTCATTCATCAATGAATATGTCATGATGGGGCATATCAAAATAAATATTTCCTTATTTTTTCAGGATGGTGAATACTCAGGAAGCACTTGAAATAACAAGGTATGTATTATTTGTATTTTAATTCATTCAATGTCATAACTTTTACAAAAGCTACAACATAACAAAAATGTATGTGAAAGAAGTCTTTAACAAAAAAAAGGCAACAACTATGTTTTGTGTAGACCTTTTTTATGTATGCCACTGGTTGTCACCATGGAGAGTTTGGACACATTCAGGCACATGCACAGTTAGACCCATAGTTGTGCTCAACACCTGCTCTTTTGTCCTGAATGAGAAAAGATCCCTCCCTGCTTGAGCCTTTCTGCCATCAATTCCTCGCTAAAGTGTTTTTTGATATTTCATGGGCATTCATTTGAGTGCATCAGCCCATGGCATGCACAACCCCCATCTTACCCCTCCCAACTCCAACTTCACTTTGCCATCACGCTGTGTGGCACGCAGGGCCAAACAACTGCGGGTGCCACACTTGAGATTTACTGGTAGACAGGTCAGTGTTTCTGGAATCCCAGAAGGGACAGTGAAGAAAATAGTATAAAAAAAAAAAAAAAACTTTCAAGTGCACATGATGCACAGTTTTACAAAAATGTTTCCTTCAATGTCCCTTTACAAGCTCTGTAATGGTTTTATGTTTTCTGGTGGCTGTTAATGTTGAGGTTTGTTTGTTTTTAAAACATGCCACAATATTTAAGCCATGGTGTCTTTAGTTTTGGTTTCTTTATTTAAAGAATTAAATACAGGTTGTCTGAGCATTCTTATAAGTCTTCATGTCTCTAAAATTAAGGCCTTAAAATGTCTTAAATTCAGTGAAAAAAATCTAAGTTGGGCTTAAATACGATAATCATTTTCTGTCAAATGAAAGTTTGAGCTGCGCACATACATCTTCATTGTGTTCTGCGACCCGAGGCAGTTGAGGCTACAGGTAACAGGTAGCTGCTAATATATACTTGCTAGCAAGCTTCTTTGTGTCTATTATGGGTCAAGGGCCTTTCACACAGGTTGCTATTTTCGCTGCGTTTGCTGCTGGGTCCAGCGCATTTGTACTATCTTGAACTTTGACCGCGGCGTGCGCAGGAGCTCGCAAAGCGTCTCACAGCGCTCCTCTTGCTCTTTGCTCGACGCAGCGAGAAACTGCCCCTGAAAAGGTCTTCTTCTACCACCTCTCCTTACATCAGAACCCCCGGGCCTTATTTTATAGGTTCGTTTCACACAGATTATAGGTGACAATGTTACACAGTAACATTAATAGCAGCACAGCACACTACACTGATGGCTAGAGGTGGGGCTTCAGCTGCCATAACTCTAGCCATCGGTGGAAACACAACTGGTACCATACCAAGTAGAGCGAATCCAAGTAGAGTGAAGCAGAGCAGCGCTGCCTAAAACAAGCCAGTGCAAAGGGCATATACTTTATGGTCTTAAATTTCATTTAAGGTGGCATAAGAAAGGTCTTAAAAAGTCTGAAATTTAACTTGCTGAATCCTGCAGATACCCTGTACAAAAATATGCAAATGGCTCATAAGGAATGGCTTTGAACCATATTGTACCAAGTTTGCAGTCCCGCTGCATTTACAGAATATTTAAAATTGGCAACGGTGGGTCCATCAACAAATAATTGGACCTAATGGATTAAGAATAGGATGTCATTAAAGTTCATGTACATGCTTTTTGTTAGGTATTATTTAGTTAACTCAAAGGCAAGAACGATAGTCAATTCACTCTGGTGTTGAAAATGCTGGAGAAGTCAAAGAACATAACTCTCACAGCATTCCTGGTGGTCTCTAGGTGGGTGAGCACCTGCTGAAGCAGGTAGATAACAGCGTCCTCAACTCTGATGTTGGGCCTGCAGGCAAAGAGGGGGAGCAGAGAGGAGTGGCGTGAGAATTAAGCTTGTTGAAATAACAGTTATATACAACATTGCTAAAAGTATTTGTCTGTCTACTTTTACATGTACATGAAGTTTGATGACATCGTATTCTTAATCTCTTTGGTCTAATTTGTTGATGGACCTACCATTGCCAGGAATAGCAACTTTAACTTAAAGGTTTAGCAGTGTAATCATAGTAAGATGAGAAAACCAAAACTGCAGCCTTCGCTCTAATTCATCTGAAAGATGTTGAAGAAGGCAGAGGCCAATTAAGTTTCTCCACACCAAACTTTATACACCTGCAGCCATGGAAGTGATTGGAACACCAGAATTCATTGATTTGGTGGTGTGACCCAATACTTTTGGCACAACAGTGGGTGAGAGTGCGACAAATTTGTCCTCCTCCTACCAGGTTTTAAATTATTTTGTTTCTGATAGGAAACCAAATAGGCATCTATTTGAGGTAATTAAAACGAGAAATTCTTTTGAAAAGAACTGTTTAGTTTTTATAAAATTGCATGATTTATGTTTTGTTTACAGACGTGCTGCAGATGATAAAGATGAAGAATTGAAATCATTTAAAGACAGGTATTGTACATATTTAAATTGTTGCTGTACCTTTGGCCCCCACTTTGAACTATTCACTGACTGCTGTTTTAGGTTCTTCACTTTAAGGGTTGTTGTCCTTCTGTTATACAGAGTAGCAGAGGATTTTGCTTCTTCAATACAAACAGGAAAAGCCATCAACCTTAACAATCCTGTTAGTAAACCAAGGCTAATAGAATTATATGACGAACTGAGATTCAACTGGAAAAATTTTAAAACGGATCTGATATCAAAACGGGGAAGTCCAAAAAGTGTCATAAAACTGATACAGGTATAGTATTTATTGGTAAGATCAGGTAACTTTCTAGTTAATATTTATTTTTTATAAAAGCTCTTTCTGAACTAATTATGCATTTCTCTGCTTTTGTTTGTATTCATTTTAAATGAATGACACCAGCAAAAGTTTATGGAAGCAAAAGCTGACATGGAAAAAAAGAGGAAGGAGATAGAAGACGTATTTGGACTGAATACACCTAAAAGAGATCCAGCACCTTTGAAGGTACTGGATCAAACATTTTGTATACTAACGTTAAGTCATTTGAGTTGCTGCTCTGTTAATGTAACACTTGTTCCAGGTTAAAGAGTACTGTCAGCTGAGTATTCAGAATCTGCAACGGGCTATCTACAGTGAGAAACAAGAGGGTTTAAAGGTTTGTTTGACATAAAATATATTGTTCAGACAATTCATAAAAGGTTACAATGCAAAAGTTGGTTGTTAACCTGTAATCCTTGTTAAGTTAATTTAGAATAATGTGATTTTTTTATTTCTTCTCCATAGTATCCTACACTTGTACATAAACAAGAAACCCTTGAGGATGTGATGAATCGTTTGGGCAGTGAGTGCTACTGGTTGGGCCGTCTGATGGCTCTGAATTATCCTCCTCTTGAACCTGATTGGGAGAATCCCACCCAAACATTGGAAATGTGGAACATTCTCCCTCAATGCATCACTGAGTCTCAAAAGAATGAACAAGACATAACTTATATTTGAAAGCCTTGAATTTTCACAAGTTAAAGAATGCTATATAGTTTACCTGCTTGAAATTATGCAAGATGCTTTACCATTTGTTTGTGTAAAATGCTAGATTACTTGTCAACTTTACTGAATTAAAAATTATAAAGTATGAAATATTTTGGCTTAAGTTTGAGGTTTTTAATAAGCTTCAACTGAAAGAATGGAGACAATTCATTATTGCTTAAAGAGTATGTCGTTTCATTTTTTTCTACAATACAAAGGCCTTTAACAATGAGCTCATTTTGTACATCAGAATCAGAATCAGCTTTATTGCCAAGTTCGTACATACAAACAAGGAATTTGACTCGGTACGCTTTGCTCTTTGGTTTTGTTTTTGCATTACAGAATATACAAATTTACAATGTACAATATACACATATATAATAAAAAGGTGCATTTGCAACATCTGTATGCTGTTGTTTGGTACTCTATTAAATGTTCATCAGAGAAACAGCCTGGGGGAAGAAACTGTCTCTGTGGCGGCTGGTTTTAGTAAACAGTGCTCTGTAGCGGCGGCCTGAAGGTAAAACTCTAAACAGTTTATGTGCAGGGTGTGTGGGGTCTGCAGAGATTTTAGCAGCTCTTTTTCTGACCCTAGACCTGTATAAGTCCTGGATGGAGGGAAGGTCAGCTCTGATTATTCTCTCTGCAGTCCTGATTATTCGTTGCAGTCTGGACCTGTCCTGTTTTGTGGATGAGCCAAACCACACTGAGATGGATGAAGACAGGACAGACTGAATGATGGCAGTGTAGAAGATGACCAACAGCTCCTGTGGAAGGTTGAACTTCTTGAGTTGCCTCAGGAAGTACAGTCTCTGCTGGGCCTTCTTTCGAACAGTGTCTATGTGTGAAGACTATCTCAGGTCCTCAGAGATGGTGGTTCCTAAGAACCTGAAGTGGTCCACGGCCGATACAGTGTTGTTGAGGATGGTGAGGCGGGTGGTGTTCTCCGAAGGTCCACCACCATTTTCACAGTCTTGACTGGGTTGAGTTCAAGGTAGTTCTGACTGCACCAGTGTACCAGCAGATCCACCTGCTGTCTGTATGCAGACTCATCACCGTCCTGGATCAGTCCAGTGACAGTGGTGCCGTCTGCAAACTTAAGGAGTTTCACGGACGAGTCCGATGAGGTGCAGTCATTTGTGTACAGAGAGAAGAGGAGTGGTGCTTCCACACTCGTGGTAGCATGAGACGGACTCTACAACTGATGGGGGTTGTGCTCACAGCCCAACACCGTGCAGGACGCTTGGCATTTGCCAGAGAACACCATGATTGGCAAATTCACCACTGGTGCCCTGTGCTCTTCACAGATGAAAGCAGGTTCACACTGAGCACATGTGACAGACGTGACAGAGTCTGGAGACACCATGGAGAGCAATCTGCTGCCTGCTGTTGGAATTATGAATCTGACAATATTATTTAATATTAATATTTTAATATTTTATCAAATAATATTTCAGTTTGTTAAGGGTTGTCCTGTGAATACCAGCCCATTAAGGCGATGGTATTAGGACAAAATAGAAAGGTGTGAGACGAGCTCTGACATTATTGAACAGCATAAACTCTGCACATATATGGAATGAATTCACAGAATTTCTTAAAATACAAGAATTTATTAACAAAAATAAGTCAACTCAAAGTCAAACATATTTCAATCAACAAACTTTTTACTATGCTAAAACAATCCAACTAAACTACCAAGCAGAATTAAAGAATAACGAAGACTAATAGGCTATGTACAATATAAACAATGTTTATATTTGAGAACCAAGGATTATCTTGAAGAATCTGGAAGTGAAGTTAAGTTAGTCTTGGAACCAACTTAAGCAATAATCAGCAAACATTTAGACAACCATTCACAATGCAAGATCAGATCAAATGTTATTTTAATAAAATAATGTTTTAAATAATGATCTTCTGAATAAAACCAACCTCCTGGATGACTAATTCTCAACGGTGTTTAATTAGCTGCCTTTATTTATTGAAATAATATTTGAAGAAATATTAAGGGAGTATTTTGGAAAAGAGCCAAATCTTTCTGGAGAAATGGGGCTTAATGGTGTTTACTTAGTTATCAAATCTAATAAATGATGTTCAGGGACTATTATTCACTAGCTTGAAAACCAACAACCTTTCTGTTGAATACTCTTTAGTAGCAAGCACGTGTTCTTACCGGTTAGCAGTTAAGCTAACAAAGAAGCTAATAGCTTAGCACCAGAATCAACACATACCTTTAAAATACCAGGGTTATTAAAAGGGTTAAAATGCATAAGCGTAAGTGTTCTGTTTGAAATCACCCTTTAAATAAAGTTTATCTTAACTTTAAAACATACAAAGAACACAAACCGACACGTGCTGTAGCTAGCCTACTAGCACTAAGATAGCCGGGTTTCACAAAAACAAAACTTCATAGAATGAAAATGTTCAGATTATTTCATCCTAACTGTTGAACTATATTATTCTGCCCAAACACTTAACCTCATGAATTGTGGTGAGGAATGTTGTCCAAGCGACGAAGTTTGAATAAACGTCCACAGTTAACAAGCGGTTAGCTTTCAGCTAACCTGACCTCCGGAGCTGTAGCTTGAAAGACGGCTCGTTCTGTCCGTCAACCAGCTGTTCCGTTACCGTAGACACGGTGATGCAGGCCGTTGTCCTTCCTTCCGACTCAGCTTGTAGAAACAGCTTCTCTACTGGGATTTCTCTGCGACACGGTTTTTCTTTTGTGGGGGGGGGGCTTCGAAGAGACTGACTGCCATTAGGTGCCAAGATGAGATCCTCAGACCCCTTGTGAGACCATGTGCTGGTGCGGTTGGCCCTGGGTTCCTCCTAATGCAGGACAATGGTAGACCTCATGTGGCTGGAGTGTGTCAGCAGTTCCTGCAAGATGAAGACATTGAAGCTATGGACTGACCCGCCCGTTCCCCAGACCTGAATCCGATTGAGCACATCTGGAACATCATGTCTCGCTCCATCCACCAACGTCACGTTGCACCACAGACTGTCCAGGAGTTGGCAGATGCTTTAGTCCAGGTCTGGGAGGAGATCCCTCAGGAGACCATCCGCCATCTCATCAGGAGCCCAGGCGTTGTAGGGAGGTCATACAGCCACATGGAGGCCACACACAATAGTGAGCCTCATTTTGACTTGTTTTAAGGACATTACATCAAAGTTGGATCAGCCTGTAGTGTGTTTTCCACTTTACTTTTGTGTGTGACTCCAAATCCAGACCTCCATTGGTTAATACATTTTATTTCCACTGATAATTTTGTTGTCAGCACATTCAGCTTTGTACAGAACAAAGTATTCAAGGAGAATATTTTTTGAACAGTGTATTTTATGAATTATTATTTTTAGTTAGTCATTTACCCCTTTTTGTAAAGTTATGCATGCCTAATTAGGTGAAGGTTGTTGAAATGAATAGTGAATTGTAACAGGGACTATTTGTCAGGGCTTGTGGTTGGTTGGGACCAGGAAGCAGACAGAAGCTTGGAAGCCATATAATCTTTGGAATCTTTTCTTTAATAAAATAATAAATAAATGACTTACACCAGGAAACGGAGCAGGAGACAGGAAGATAACAAGAGGAACCAACAGGGAACAAGTGAAACTGGTAAGGTTTTATACAGAGGGGTAAATGGGGAAACAATGAGAATGAGAGGCACGTAATCAGATGATTGCTGGCAGGTGTGAAGACCAGGTGTAGGGAACTGAGGGAATAAGTTTCTATGGCAAAGAGAGCTGGGAAACGTAGAGACAGGAGGGGAAACTAGACTAGAGACAACTCTAAGGGAAACAAACAGTAAACTAACTGGGAGGAGCAGGGAACAGAAACCTAAACACAACGCGCATCAAACACATGCATTATGCACCTGAACTGCACAAATGCGGGTTGTGGCACTAAAAAACAGCAGCATTGAACCATGCACCTGCCCTTTACACATCTTGTTCCAGAGAGGATTGCTGACTCGTCTGGTTGGTGAGACTTTGTCTGATCCCTGCAGCAGTCACTGGAGCAGTGAACTTCTGCCGGGCTTGTAGAAGAAGATGTGGAAGCTGGGAGCTCTGGCACAATGGAGGATTCTACAGTTGGGCCAGAAGGCGGCAAACATTTTTCTAGAGCAGCGGCTATCACAGCGACATCACAAAGTGACCAAATTAGTTAAGGCTGATGGATTAAAATGTGCTGTAAACTGAATTGCTCGCTGGATGACACCCACCAGATATAGTATGGACAGTCGAGGCAGCAGCGGCACCCCCGGGGTTATCCATCTATGCTGTAGCGGCATACAAGCAAGGGGAAGCAGCAGACCCATCTGCTGAAGCATCCCAACGGGTTAAAGTAAAGTCAGCACCAGGTGGAATATCTCCAGCCAAAATTCCCTTCACTTTCTGTGGCATTGTGCCAAAAATATCCATTATTTTACGTTATATCGTGGTAACGATAAAAGTGGACACTAATGAGGATATCAAACTGATATCAATCAGACGCAATGCCAGGTGGCTAACGTTTGCATGGAAAAAGTTTTGTTTACATCACATGACACAAGCAGCCAATAAATGTTTAGATAGAATCATTTATCGCTCTCTCATTGGATAATGATGCTGCTGCCTGATTTGTATTTAAAAAGCCTATCTATTGAAGAGTTCCATTTTATTTACCTAACTTTTTCTCTTTATTTTACGTCTTTGATGACCAGAAGTGGGCAAGGCCATGGCCCTACTGGCTCTACCGGTTCTACGGTCCTTGCTCTGATGCATGATGGAGCTAGATCATTAATGGCTTTAAATTTGAGGAGAATTTTAAATTATATTCTGGATTTAACAGGGAGCCAATGAAGGGAAGCTAAAATAGGAGAAATATGATCTCTCTTTTTAATTTTAATCAGAATTCTTGCTGCAGCATTTTGGATCAGCTGAAGGTTTTTAACTGCATTTTGTGGACATCCTAATGGTAAGGAATTACAATAGTCCAGCCTTGAAATTACAAATCCATGGGCGTGTGCAGGAAATGGGCTACAGGTGCCGCATTCCCCAGGTCAAGCCACTTTTGAACCAGAAACAGCAGCAGAAGTGCCTGACCTGGGCTACAGAGAAGCAGCACTGGACTGTTGCTCAGTGGTCCAAAGTACTTTTTTCGGATGAAAGCAAATTCTGCATGTCATTCGGAAATCAAGGTGCCAGAGTCTGGAGGAAGACTGGGGAGAAGGAAATGCCACAATGCCAGAAGTCCAGTGTCAAGTACCCACAGTCAGTGATGGTCTGGGGTGCCGTGTCAGCTGCTGGTGTTGGTCCACTGTGTTTTATCAAGGGCAGGGTCAATGCAGCTAGCTATCAGGAGATTTTGGAGCACTTCATGCTTCCATCTGCTGAAAAGCTTTATGGAGATGAAGATTTCATTTTTCAGCACGACCTGGCACCTGCTCACAGCGCCAAAACCACTGGTAAATGGTTTACTGACCATGGTATCACTGTGCTCAATTGGCCTGCCAACTCTCCTGACCTGAACCCCATAGAGAATCTGTGGGATATTGTGAAGAGAACGTTGAGAGACTCAAGACCCAACACTCTGGATGAGCTAAAGGCCACTATCGAAGCATCCTGGGCCTCCATAAGACATCAGCAGTGCCACAGGCTGATTGCCTCCATGCCACGCCGCATTGAAGCAGTCATTTCTGCCAAAGGATTCCCGACCAAGTATTGAGTGCATAACTGTACATGATTATTTGAAGGTTGACGTTTTTTGTATTAAAAACACTTTTCTTTTATTGGTCGGATGAAATATGCTAATTTTGTGAGATAGGAATTTTGGGTTTTCATGAGCTGTATGCCACAATCATCCGTATTAAGACAATAAAAGACCTGAAATATTTCAGTTAGTGTGCAATGAATCTAAAATATATGAATGTTAAATTTTCATCATTACATTATGGAAAATAATGAACTTTATCACAATATGCTAATATTTTGAGAAGGACCTGTATACTGTATGCTTTTTCAAGCCTCTCTAAGATTGACTGTTTGCTCATGCCAAGCCAAGTCAAGCCAGTTCATGTTCGTTATTCATGCCATGTCTGCTCATGTTTTTGCCTCATTTTTCTAGTTTTTCTTTTATTATTAAAACCTCACGACTCACCTCACTCTCTTTGCCTGCCTGTCTGCACTTTGGTCCTATCTAGAAGCCAACAATCTGACAGGTTTAGGTTACAAGAGTTACTTTTACCTCAGTGGCTCACTTTCCTGTTCTTCTAGAACTGTTTTCCATCTGCTGTTTTCCCCCGTGTAGCATGCAGTAATCAGAATACCCAGTATACATACTCCTTGGTTTAGTTATTCCATGTCAGATCCTCTGTTGTTCTCACCGTGGTTTAGCCGGTCTGTTCTGTGCATTAAAGTGTGTTTTTCACTATGCTCCTGCTGTCCTCGTCTCTGCATTTGTGTCCCTAACAACATCAGAACATGACAAAGATATGTACACTACCGGTCAAAAGTTTTAGAACGCCTGTCTCACTTAATGGGTCTCTTTAGTTTCATGACTATTTAAATTGTAGATTCTCACCAGAGACAACAAACCTGTGAATATACACACACGGAATTATGTAGTAAACAAAAAGTGTGAAATAACTCTAAACATTTTTATATTTTAGATTATTACAAAATAGCCACTATTTGCTTTATTTACTGCTTTGCTCTATTAGCGTTCTCTCCATGAGCTTTATGAGGTGGTCACCTGAAATGGTTTTCCAAAGAGTCTTGACAGAACTTCCTAGATGTTCATTGAGAGACGGCCAAAAGTTAATATTTCAGTCATTACAGCAAAGTGCGTCTATTTTAAGGATTCTAAAATATAACATAGTTAAAGTTATTTTACAATTCTTAGTTTGCTACATAATTGCATATGCGTTCACTGTTTTGATGCCTTCATTGAGAATCTATGTACAATGTAAATAGTCATAAACATAAAGAAAACCATTAAATGAGAAAGGCGTTCTAACAACTTTTGACCGGTAGTGTATATAATTTACAAGATTAAAGATTTTATCATTTAATATCCTTAAAACAGAATCAAGCTTTTATTAAAGATTTGGTGGGTTAACTCCTTGTTGGGACCCACAGCCATGATTACAACAGGAAATGCGGTACGGACTTTTCTGGAACTTTCTGGAACTTTCACAATACATTGCAATAACTGACTTCCAGCAACTTAGGAAGGTGGGGTAACAGCGGACTTCCCATGATGCCACTGCCCGTATAAAACCCCCACCTTCCCAAGGAACCGATCTCTTCCACCCGGACCCTGCTGCGAGGCTGGCAGGAGAGACACAGCGTGCTAATGTCTCTTTGCTGCCAAACAGACATAACTTCAGCTGGATACAAGAGTGTCATACGGTCACGTGATCATATGCACTAAGTTAAGTAGGAATAAATTACTGTTTGTGTATCCGGTATTCATTCAAGAACGGGGTGATTAAGGTACAAGCGTTGCTTGACTTTCTCTCTGAGATCTACAGAAAGCGAACTGTTCCCAGAGAGTTCCCAGCAGAGACGCTGTTTCTACGATGCCGAGTGAAGCAGTTTCCCGGTCTGAAAGTAGTACAACAGGGACCGCATCACCGTGGTTACCGTAGCAACTGTGCAGTTTGGTCAGCCCGACAGAACGAGCCGCCCAGTCACAACTACGGAGGTTAGCTGTAGCTAACCTTTTGTTCACAGAGCTTCTTCAAACTTCGTCGTCGCCCGGACAACTTTTCCTCAGCACGGTTCAAACGAGGTTAGGTTTGGGCAGAGAGAGAGAGATTTAGATTGAAATGATCTAAACGTTTTTCATTTTATGAAGTTTGGTTTTGTTTGTGAAACTCTATTTTAGTGCTAGCAGGCTATCTGCAGCACAAGTTCTCACTTTTTTGTTCTGTGTTTGTGTGTTTTTAAATTTAGAACAAACTTTATTTAAAGGGTGATTTTAAACACAGAAGATCGGCCATAACGCGCCGTCCGCGCTTATGCATGTTAACCCTTTTATCAATGGTATTTTAAAGGTGTGTGTTTGATTCTGGTGCTAAGCTACCAGCTTCTTTTGTTAACTTTAACTGCTAACAGCTAAGAACACTTGCTTGCCTGCTAAATAATATTTACCCAGAAAGGTTGTTTTCAATCCAGTAAATAATAGTTCCCTATACATTATTTTACAAACTTGATAACTAAGTAAACACCATTAAGCCCCATTTATCCAGAAAGATTTGGCTCTTTTCCAAAATATTTAGTTCAATATTTTACCATTTCCTTAATAATATTTCTTTAAATATTATTTTAATAAATAAAGGCAGCTAATTAGACACCGTTGAGAAATGGTCATCCAGAAGGTCGGTTTTATTCAGCAGATCATTATTTAAAATAATATTTTAATCTGATCTTGCATTGTGAATGGTTGTCTAAAGGTGTACTGATTATTGCCTAAATTGATTCCAAGACTAACTTAACTTCATTTCCAGATTCTTCAAGATAATCTTTGGTTCTCAAACATAAACGTTGCATGGTAATGTTGCATCACTTTTTCGGTTATGGTTTCAATCATCTTTAATCCACTTGTTCATATTATACATAGCCCATTAGTCTTCCCTATTCTTTAATTCTGCTTGGTAGTTTAGTTGGATTGTTTTAGCATAGTAAAGAGTTTGTTGATTGAAATATGTTTGACTTTGAGTTGACTTATTTTTGTTAATAAATTCTTGTATTTTAAGAAATTGTGTGAATTCATTCCATGTGTGTGCAGAGTTTTTGCTGTTTAATAATGTCAGAGCTTGGCTCACCCTTTTGATTTTGTCCTAAAACCACCGCCCTACTGGGCTGGTATTCAAAGGACAATCTTAACAGACCGAAATATTATTTGATAAAATATTAAGGTATTAATATTAAATAATATATTCAGATTCATTGTCACAACATCCCTTATGACTAAAATTAAATGCATGTGACATGAATTTATTTTGCGGTCGAGTACCATGGCCTCTGATTTGGAGGAGCTGATCTTCATCCCAGCCGCTCCACACTTGGCTGCAAACCGCCACAGCACATGCTGTAGGTCTTGGCTAGAGGGGGCCAGCAGGACCATGTCATCTGCAAAAAGAAGAGACGAAATCCACTGGTCCCCAAACCAGAGCCCCTCCGACTTAGTGCCGGCAATGCGGACCAAACTCCTGCTCCACTCGTACAGGGACCGGATGGCCCCTAATAAAGGGCCCCCGATTCCATACTCATGCAGCACCCCCCACAGGGCATCACGAGGGACACAGTCGAATGCTTTCTCCAGGTCCACAAAACACATGTGAACCGGTTGGGCAAACTCCCATGAACCCTCGAGTACCCTGTAGAGGGTATAGAGCTGGTCCAGTGTTCCACGGCCGGGACAAAAACCATACTGCTCCTCCTGAAGCCGAGGTTCAACTATCAGCCGGACTCTCCTCTCCAATACCCTGGCGTAGGCCTTACCAGGGAGGCTGAGGAGTGTGATCCCCTGTAGTTGGAACACACCCTCTGGTCACCTTTCTGTCTGCCAGTACAGAGGCACTGGCCCCGACCGCCACGCAATCTTGAAGAGGCGTGTCAACCATGACAGCCCTACAACATCCAGAGACTTGAGGTACTCAGGGCGGATCTCATCCACCCCCGAAGCCCTGCCACCGCGGAGTTTTTTAACCACCTAAGTGACTTCAGCCTGGGTGATGAAAGAGTCCAACCCCGAGTCCCCAGTCTCTGTTTCCACCAGAGAATGCGTGATGGCAGGATTGAGGAGATCCTCGAAGTACTCCTTCCACCGTCCAATAATGTCCTCAGTCAAGGTCCGCAGCCTCCCACCCCCACTATAAACAGTGTTGGCGAAGCACTGCTTCCCCTCCTGAGGCACCAGAATCGCTTCGAGGCCAACCGGTAGTCCTTCTCCATGGCCTCACCGAACTCCTCCCAGGCCCGAGTTTTTGCCTCTGCCACAACCCGGGCCACAGCATGCTTGGCCTCATGGTACCCGTCACCTGCCTCAGGAGTCCCACAAGCCAACCACAGCCAATAGGACTCCTTCTTCAGGTTGACAGCATCCCTTACTGCCGGTGTCCACCACCGGTTTCTGGGATTGCCGCCGCGACAGGCACCGCAGACCTTACGGCCGCAGCTACAGGCAGCAGCATCGACAATAGAACAAATGCGCTCCTAGTAATCAATGGAGATTTAAATTACTAATGTGATTGTATTGTAATTGTATGTACAGTGCTTTGAGTGTCTCGTTACTGAAAAGCGCTATATAAATAAACTTACCTTACCTTACCTAATGTCATTTTAAAATTAGGTGAGAATGTAGCTGTGTAAACTTGAAATATCTGCAGGTTTACCAAGATATTGCTTACTTGCAAAGGTTCTGCCACGTGTTTGGAGATGTCTGCTGCTGCTTCGCTAACAGCCGGCTTGCATGGCCAGCTGTCAGCTTACTGGGCAGTCAAGACTCGCTGTACCAAGGGAGGACACCTGACTCTGAGCACATCGTTTTCATACTCCGGGTGGGTTTTCCCTAATGAGTGGATTTATGGTTTATTCATTATTATGCTCTACAAATAAATTGATTTAAACTTTGTTTAAGTTCTTACCAATAAATTAAACACTAATTATTTTTCATCAGTGTACTTTATTTACAGTGTAATTTTTTTTATATCTATGAAAATAAAAATAATTTCACATGGCCAATTAATGAACGAGAATAAAATGAAATAACAATAAAACAGGAACGTTTAAGAGAAAACAAGTTTGTCAGCCATCAGGAATATATACAGGGGTATATAAAAACCATGAGCAATTTTTTACAGTGGAGACGACAGGATTAGCCTTCGAGCTACATTTTCACAGCTTCAGAGCTCTGTGCTTCATGCTGTCGCTGTTGCTAGGCGACATAAGTTACACTGAGGTAAGGGGAACAGCTGATGAAGGCTACACAATCTAAATAGACAGCTGATCACTTCTGGGCTTTGCAGTTGTTGTGGCCATTGAAGGACCCGGCATACATCATCTGTCTACAGATGAACCAACCTCTCTTAATAAGATTTTGCATGAAATCTCTGTTCTTGGAGTTTGCCAGGTTTGTCTCCCCATCTGATCAGGTAGACTCTGATGGTTGTGGAGACTGGGTCCATGCCTAGTCATTCTGGCGGGGGTTTCGGGTCTGGTTTCACTGGATGGTCGGCTGCCTCTAATGATGGTGGAGGTTGGGCGCATGCCTGGCGCACTGCTTCTGTCAGAATTGTGCGGAAGACATCCTCCATCTCTCTCTTCAGGTTCCATCCTGTATGTTGACTCCAACCATTACCTTTAGGTTTACCTTTGGGCCTCACGTGATGGTTGGGTTGTCTGCTCAGTCCAGCAATTTGGACTGTGGTTGGTACTCAGTACCACCCTCCTGGTGCAGTTGACCAAACCTAGATTGTTCCCTTAACCCGTTCTTAACATGGGTTCTGTTTGAAGGCATTTCCCGGCCTTCTAACACAAGACTGTCTTCTTCTGTGTGCACCTGTAAAACTCTAGCCTCACTTTCTGATCCGTTAGTGTGCAGATGGCGTGCACGTGTTCCCCACGCCATCTGAGCATATTTACAGATCTCTTGCATGGTGAGGGTTTTTGTTCTACAGTATATAGTAACGTAGTATCATACGCTTTCATGAAGGTTGTGAAGGAATAATGATTGAAAAGCATGGTCCTCCTCTATGCCGGGAGCATTACGTTCTTGAAAATAAGTGGGTCTCAGGCGCCGGTCATACTTTCTGGGTGCTTCACTTTTGCTGGATTGCAAAAACACCAAGTGTTGCAGAGGCCCGGTCCGTATACACAGAATATTCTTCCCTTAAAGCCTCAAAGAGGATTGAATAATGGTCTCGGACTCTAGAGGGCAGGCTCTCTATGAAAACATGGACGTTGTCTTTCATATGAGCTTCAACTTTTCCCACGCTGATGGGCAGTACAGGTCTAAAAGGCAGCGTTAGACTTCCCTGAGAAAATCACCAATGTTTGATTCTGCATTATTAGGATCAAAACACTCTGTCTTGGGCAAGAGACTTAAGTTGGCGTATGCGCAATCCACTCTTAGGGACTGGTGCTGGCCCATCCGAGTCCTCATCTCAAGGTTCACACCTGCTGCCTCCCTCGTATGTCAGAGCATCACGCTTCACCCTTGGAGGAGGCATCAGAGGCTGCTCGTGGTACAATGGTGGGCCCTGTGCTCCATGGACTCGGGTCCTGGGCAGAGGTTGAGGGCGGTATGAACCACCTGAGTCCCAGAGACGGCTCTCCTGTTGCCTTGGTGGAGGTGAGGGATCATAGGGGAGGTTGCTGCGAGTCAAATTTGAAGGCTGTTCGCCTTTAAATCTTGAACTATCTACTTCTACTGCATCCACAGCCAGGTATGGTTCATCGCAGTCTGCTAAAGTGGGACATTGCACCACTGATTCTAATCTGCCAATTCATACCTGTTGTGGACTCTGTGGATGTTTGGGGAAAACCACGAACTTGGGAAAGAAATCTCTGGTGAGCAGCTGCTACGTTTTCCAGCTCTGAGTGGAAGGTTTTTTCAGGGTGTTGCAGGTGTGTCTCATTTGGGAAGAAACATGTGCCATCAGAAACTGAATTTGAATTGCTCAGACTGAATCTGTATTTGTGTAATTTGAAATGAAATGCACTGGTTTGAAAATAAATTTCACTAAACTGAAACTGAATATAATGCTTTAAAACTGAATTGGTTGGTTTGAAAATTGCTTTGCTTTGTATTGAAAATTCAGTTTGATTACTTTCACTTTCAGGTCTGAAATTCGACTTGGTGATTGACATCCCCAAGCTCATGTATGTTGAACTGCTCCAGCTCAACATGCCATAAAGGAAGTTTAACCTGATGTGAAACGTAAATTGATTAATCTGTGTTTGATTAATCTGTGGCTATCCTCAAGGACCCGGATGTGTGACACAAAAAACTGAATTTTGGAACTGAAATTGAATTACAGACCTGAAAGTGAAAGTAGTCAAACTGAATTTTTAATACAAGGAAATACATTTCAAAAGCAAATGAATAGTTTCAAACCATAAAATTCGGTTTCAGTTTAGTGAAATTCATTTTCAAACCAATGCATTCATTTCAAATTACACAAATACAACTTCAGTCAGAGCAATTCAAATTCAGTTTCTGATGGCACAAGTTTCTTCCCATAGTCTCACCTTCAAAGGTTTCAACCTGTGAGATGGGATTTACCTCCACCCCCCAGTCCTCTAGGGATGGGGGGTGTTCTGGCTACTCTCCACTACCTCTAACCTTCTGGCTCTCAACTCAACTGCTTCCAACTTCTCTTCCCTTCTAACAGTTCACACCTAGTGGCATCTATTGTCTGTAACGTAACATCCAGCATAAACTGCAGTTTAAAACGCTGGTAAACTTCCAACCTGACCCTTCGCTGATATAAAAGAGTGAGCTGTCCTAACACATTGGCCACCTGTCTGTCTTTTGGTCAGTTCTTAATAACCTGGAGCAACTCCTGAATCCTTGCTTCACATTGCTCAATGCTTAATCATTAAGAGCTTTACGCTCCTCTGATGACAATAAAATCAGCTCACCCCAAACTATCTCGATTGGGTTCAGGTCCAGTGACTGTGTAGGCCAGGTCATCTGGCGCAGCACCCCATCAATCTCCTTCTTGGGCAAATAGCCCTTACACAGCCTGGAGGTGTGTATGGGGTCATTGTCCTGTTGAAAAATAAATGATGGTCCAACTAATCGCAAACCGGATGGAATAGCATGCGGCTGCAAGATGCTGTGGTAGCCATGCTGGTTCAGTATGCCTTCAATTTTGAATAAATCCCCGACAGTGTCACCAGCAAAGCACCCCCACACCATCACACCTCCTCCTCCATGCTTCACAGTGGGAACCAGGCATGTAGAGTCCATCCGTTCACCTTTACTGCACTGCACAAAGACACGGTGGTTGGAACCAAAGATCTCAAACTTGGACTCATCAGACCAAAGCACAGATTTCCACTGGTCTAATGTCCATTCCTTGTGTTCTTTAGCCCAAACACGTCTCTTCTGCTTGTTGCATGTCCTCAGCAGGGGTTTCCTAGCAACTATTTTACCATGAAGGCCTGATTCACACAGTTTCCTCTTGACAGTTGTTCTAGAGATGTGTCTGCTGCTAGAACTCTGTGTGGCATTGACCTGTTCTCTAATCTGAGCTGCAGTTAACCTACGATTTCTGAGGCTGGTGACTCGGATGAACTTATCGTCCGTAGCAGAGGTGACTCTTGGTCTTCCTTTCCTGGGGCGGTCCTCATGTGAGCCAGTTACTTTGTAGCACTTGATGGTTTTTGCGACTGCACTTGGGGACACTTTCAAAGTTTTCCCAATTGTTCGGACTGACTGACCTTCATTTCTTAAAGTAATGATGGCCACTCGTTTTTCCTTACTTAGCTGCTTTTTTCTTGCCATAATACAAATTCTAACACTCTATTCAGTAGGAGTATCAGCTGTGTACTGTATCCTCCTGCACAACACAACTGATGGTCCCAACCCCATTTATAAGGCTTGAAATCCCACTTATTAAACCTGACAGGGCACACCTGTGAAGTGAAACCCATTTCAGGTGACTACCTCTTGAAGCTCATCAACAGAATGCCAAGAGTGTGTGTAGCAGTAATCAAAGCAAAATGTGGCTACTTTGAAGAACCTAGAATATAAGACATATTTTCAGTTGTTTCACACTTTTTTGTTCAGTATATAATTCCACACGTGTTAATTCATAGTTTTGATGCCTTCAGTGTGAAGCTACAATATTCATAGTCATGAAAATAAAGAAAACTCTTTGAATGAGAAGGGATGTCCAAACGTTTGGTCTGTACTGTATACACACACACACACACACACAGACAAAATTGTTGGTACCCCTCGGTTAATGAAAGAAAAACCCACAATGGTCACAGAAATAACTTGAATCTGACAAAGGTAATAATGCATAAATATTCTATGAAACTGAACAAATGAAAGTCAGACACTGCTTTTCAAACATGCTTCAAAATAATTATTTAAAAAAATAAACTCATGAAACAGGCCAGGACAAAAATGATGGTACCCTTAACTTAAAATTGTGTTGCACAACCTTTTAAAAGACAATCACTTCAACGATTCCTATAACTGTCAATGAGACGTCTGCACGTCTCAGCAGGTATTTTGGCCCAGTCCTCATGAGCAAACTGCTCCAGTTGTCCTAGGTTTAAAGGGTGCCTTTTCCATATGCCATGTTTCAGCTCCTTCCAAAGATGCTCAATAGGATTTGAGTCAGGGCCCATAGAAGGCCACTTCAGGGTAGTCCAAAGTTTTCCTCTTTGCCATTCTTGGGTGTTTTCGGCTGTGTGTTTTGGGTTTTTATCCTGTTGCAAGGTCCATGACCTGCAACTGAGACCAAGCTTTCTGACACTGGGCAGCACATTTCTCTCTAGAATCCCTTGATAGTCTTGAGATTTCATTATACCCTGCACAGATTCAAGACACCCTGTGCTAGATGCAACAAAGCAGCCCCAGAACATAACAGAGCCTCCTCCATGTTTCACACTAGGGACAATGTTCTTTTCTTCATATGCTTAATTTTTCCGTCTGTGAACATAGAGCTGATGTTCCTTGCCAAAAAGTTCAATTTTTGTCTCATCTGTCCATAGGACATTCTCCCAGAAGCTTTGTGGCTTGTCAACATGTAGCTTGGCAAATTCCAGTCTGGCTTTTTCATGATTTGTTTTCAACAATGGTGTTCTCCTTGGTCGTCTCCCATTAAGTCCACTTTGACTCAAACAACGTCGGATGGTACGATCTGACACTGATGCTCCTTGAGCTTGAAGTTCACTTTTAATCTCTTTAGAAGTTTTTCTGGGCTCTTTTGTTGCCGTTCATATTATCAGTCTCTTTATTTTGTCATTAATTTTCCTCCTGCGGCCACATCCAGGGAGGTTCGCTATAGTCCCATGGATCTTAAATTTCTGAATAATATGTGCAACTGTAGTCACAGGAACATGAGGCTGCTTGAAGATGGTCTTATAACCTTTACCTTTAACATGCTTGTCTATAATTTTCTTTCAAATCTCCTGAGACAACTCTTCCCTTTGCTTCCTCTGGTCCATGTTGAGTGTGGTACACACCATGTCACCAAACAGCACAGTGACTACCTGTAGCCCTATATATAGGCCCACTGACAGATTACAAGAATGTAGACACCTGTGATGCTAATTAATGGACATAACTTGATTTAACATGTCCCTTTGGTCATATTATTTTCAGGGGTACCATAATTTTTGTCCAGGCCAGTTTTATGAGTTTATTGTTTTTAATAATTTTGTTGAAGCATGTTTGAAAAGCAATGTCTGACTTTCATTTGTTCATTTTCATAGAATTTTTATTCATTATTACCTTTGTCAGATTCAAGTTATTTCTGTGACCATTGTGGGTTTTTCTTTCATTAACAGAGGGGTACCAACAATTTTGTCCACGTGTGTATATCTTGCAGATGTACGGGTTGTGCTTAAAATTGGCACACAGGTTTGACCGTTCAAACTGTGGCTTACCCAAGTCTACGCTTTAATGGAAATAGTCAAGCAAACACACACAAAAAATTTAAATAAAAAAAACAAATTTTAAATAAAATTTTAAAGGAGGGTTAAACGAAACTAAAACATTCAACGCTATTCTTAGCTTCAAATGCGTGTTAGTGATGCATTAGTTTATTTACTTTCTTGCAGGACCTACCAAGTTAGACAATTCAAGTTAGTTATGCAAGTCTGATTAAAACATGCTTCACACACAAGAAAAACCCAGCAAAAATGCATGCAATGAATGATCAATAACTTAATTTTAGCTTATGTCCTTAATCATTGGTGAGGGGATTATCTGCCTGTGTTAATGGAACTAATCAAACTAGTTAATGTCTGTGGCAGTTAGTCAAGTCAAGTTTATTTATATAGCGCTTTTCAGCAACAAGGCACTCAAAGCGCTGTACATGAGGAAAAACATTACAATGATACAGAAAATGAAAATACAGAAAAACAAATCAAATGACATTACTAATCATTGGGAGTTTACTGATAAGAGCTGGTTCTAATCCAATCTTTCTAATAGAGGTAATTAGCTAATTAAGTCCTCTGTGGTAAGGAATGCATCCTGTGCTAGAAGAAAAATGATAATATTAATCCTTGAGGTCGCTGGTATGAGGCAGTTGTGGTCCCATCATTCAAATAACAACAGTCATTGGCACTCACTGAAGTCTAAGTAGAGAAGCTGGGTATAAAACAGTTTAGGTCCAAACTTTCAAATACTAATAATGTTTGGCTTTCACTGGTATGAAATAGTTGTAATACAATCCTTCTAAAAATCCAATCCTTCTGAGCATTCCAAAATTCTATGAAGCCAGATTTAGGTAAAAAGAGTATAAGAAGAAAGACCACATTAGGTAAGAGGAGGGAAAAAAATATTTCACATTTTATCCTTTGCAGGATACAGTTTGAGATAGTAGTATCAGAAATATTAGCTTCATCTAAACCTTCAACTTGTATGTTAGACCCAATCCCAACCAAATGATTTAAGGAAGTGTTCCCTCTGATTACCAGCCCCATTTTAGATATGATTAATTTATCCTTAGTAAATGGATATGTACCACAAGCTTTTAAGGTAGCTGTAATTAAACCTTTGCTTAAGAAACCTTCGCTTGATCGAGATGACTTAATAAATTATAGACCTATATCCAATTTTCCATTCTTATCTAAAATTCTTGAGAAAATAGTTGCTAATCAACTGTGTGAGCATTTACACAACAATGACCTGTTTGAAGAGTTTCAGTTAGGCTTCCGAGCTCATCATAGCACTGAAACAGCTCTGCTGAAAGTCACTAATGATATTCTTATGGCCTCAGATAATGGACTTGTGTCTGTACTGGTCCTGTTAGATCTCAGTGCTGCATTTGATACAGTCGATCACAATATTCTCTTAGAAAGGCTGGAATATGCTGTAGGGATCAGGGGAACCGCGCTAGGCTGGTTTAAATCTTATTTGTCTGACAGATTCCAGTTTGTTCATGTAAATGATAAATCATCTATAAACTCCAGGGTTAATTGTGGAGTACCACAGGGTTCAGTACTTGGGCCAATTCTCTTTGCTATATACAGGTCCTTCTCAAAAAATTAGCATATTGTGATAAAGTTCATTATTTTCTATAATGTAATGATGAAAATTTAACATTCATATATTTTAGATTCATTGCACACTAACTGAAATATTTCAGGTCTTTTATTGTCTTAATATGGATGATTGTGGCATACAGCTCATGAAAACCCAAAATTCCTATCTCACAAAATTAGCATATTTCATCCGACCAATAAAAGAAAAGTGTTTTTAATACAAAAAACGTCAACCTTCAAATAATCATGTACAGTTATGCACTCAATACTTGGTCGGGAATCCTTTTGCAGAAATGACTGCTTCAATGCGGCGTGGCATGGAGGCAATCAGCCTGTGGCACTGCTGAGGTCTTATGGAGGCCCAGGATGCTTTGATAGCGGCCTTTAGCTCATCCAGAGTGTTGGGTCTTGAGTCTCTCAACATTCTCTTCACAATATCCCACAGATTCTCTACAGGGTTCAGGTCAGGGGAGTTGGCAGGCCAATTGAGCACAGTGATACCATGGTCAGTAAACCATTTACCAGTGGTTTTGGCACTGTGAGCAAGTGCCAGGTCGTGCTGAAAAAATGAAATCTTCATCTCCATAAAGCTTTTCAGCAGATGGAAGCATGAAGTGCTCCAAAATCTCCTGATAGCTAGCTGCATTGACCCTGCCCTTGATAAAACACAGTGGACCAACACCAGCAGCTGACACGGCACCCCAGACCATCACTGACTGTGGGTACTTGACACTGGACTTCTGGCATTTCCTTCTCCCCAGTCTTCCTCCGGACTCTGGCACCTTGATTTCCGAATGACATGCAGAATTTGCTTTCATCCGAAAAAAGTACTTTGGAACACTGAGCAACAGTCCAGTGCTGCTTCTCCTTAGCCCAGGACTGGGGAATGCGGCACCTGTAGCCCATTTCCTGCACACGCCTGTGCACGGTGGCTCTGGATGTTTCTACTCCAGACTCAGTCCACTGGTTCCGCAGGTCCCCCAAGGTCTGGAATCGGCCCTTCTCCACAATCTTCCTCAGGGTCCGGTCACCTCTTCTCGTTGTGCAGCGTTTTCTGCCACACGTTTTCCTTCCCACAGACTTCCCACTGAGGTGCCTTGATACATCACTCTGGGAACAGCCTATTCGTTCAGAAATTTCTTTCTGTGTCTTACCCTCTTGCTTGAGGGTGTCAATAGTGGCCTTCTGGACAGCAGTCAGGTCGGCAGTCTTACCCATGATTGGGGTTTTGAGTGATGAACCAGGCTGGGAGTTTTAAAGGCCTCAGGAATCTTTTGCAGGTGTTTAGAGTTAACTCGTTGATTCAGATGATTAGGTTCATAGCTCGTTTAGAGACCCTTTTAATGATATGCTAATTTTGTGAGATAGGAATTTTGGGTTTTCATGAGCTGTATGCCAAAATCATCCGTATTAAGACAATAAAAGACCTGAAATATTTCAGTTAGTGTGCAATTAATCTAAAATATATGAATGTTAAATTTTAATCATGACATTATGGAAAATAATGAACTTTATCACAATATGCAAATTTTTTGAGAAGGACCTGTATATGCTTCCAATAGGTCAAATTATCTGGCAGCATAGGATAAATTTTCATTGTTAGGCTGATGATACTCAGCTTTACTTATCCATGAATCCTGATGAGCCCAACCAGTTAGATAGACTACAAGCATGTCTTGAAGACATAAAAACTTGGATGACTTTAAATTGTCTGCTTCTAAATTCAGACAAGACAGAAGTTGTCATCTTTGGACCGGAGTCTTTAAAAATGAAATTGCTTAGTCAATCACTTAACCTGGATAGCATTAAATTGACCTCCGGTAATAAAGTAAAAAACATTGGGGTTATTTTTGAGACTGCAGGTTTACTGGTGGTTCCTAGAGTCTCTAGAAATAGAATGGGAGGCAGATCCTTTAGTTATCAGGCTCCTCTCCTTTGGAACCAGCTCCCAGTTTTAGTCTGTGAGGCAGACACCCTGTTTACTTTTAAGGCTAGGCTTAAAACTTTCCTTTTTGATAAAACTTATAGTTAGAGTGGCTTAGGTTATCCTGAGCTCTCTCTGTAGTTATGCTGCTATAGGCTTAGGCTGCTGGAGGACATAATGACCACTTTCACCCTCTTCGCTACATTATCACAATATTCTCCAATTTTGCATTATTTGCTGTTATTTCAGCTTTTAACTTTGTTCTCTCTCTTTTCTCTTCCTAGAAGCTACACCTGGCCTGACTCTGTGTCTACCTGTGACACCTTTCTGGAGAGGGGCATCGTCCAAGCTTCTGCTGGCAACAACTTAATGCTCACCCTCTACCGATGATCCACATGGCCCTGTCTTTTAGTGTTTAACCCTTTCTCTCTCCTAGACATAGCTACTGACTGAGCTTTTACTGACTAACTATGTGCTCTCTTTCAGACTCTAACCTTGAAAACTGGCTCAGAGTTTATCTGTTCTTTCTTTCTAGGTGAAACAACTAAAGGAGCTACATCCATTAACATTTACTTTTCCTTCCCATAGAAAGGACTCCTGCATCAGTGCTTCTTTGTTCTCTTTGTGTCTCTGCTCTGTTCTCTCAAACCCCCAGTCGGTCATGGCAGATGGCCGCTCACACTGAGCCTGGTTCTGCTGGAACATGAACGTCTGGTAGAACTTTTCTGGAACTTTCAAAATAAATTGCATTAACCTACTTCCGGCACAGCCAGGGAAAGGGGTAACGGTGGACTTCCCATGATGCCACTATCTGTATAAAAGCACCTCCTTTCCAATGGATCAATCTCTTCTACGCGGGTTCCTCCAAGGGGTCCGGACAGAGAGAAACGCACGCTAATGTCTCTTTGCTGGCAAACAGACAATTCTTCAAACTGGATCCAAGAGTGTCATAAGATCACGTGATCATATGTACACTAAGTTAAGTCTACAGAGGCAGACTTTGTTTTCAGAGAGTTTCCCAGCAGAGACGCTGTCTCTACGACGCCGAGTGAAGCAGTTTCCCGGTCTGAAAGGAGGACAACAGGACCGCATCACCGTGGTTACCATAGCCACTGTGAAGTTGGCCGGCCGACAGAACGAGCTGCCCAGTCACAACTACGGAGGATAGCTGTAGCTAACCTTTTGTTCACAGAGCTTCTTCAAACTCCGTCGTCGCCCGGAAAACTTCTCCTCAGCACGGTTCATACAAGGTTAGGGGTTTGGGCAGAGAGAAGTGATTTAGGATGAAATTATCTAAAAGTTTTTCATTTTATGAAGTTTGGTTTTGTTTGTGTTGAACTCAGCCATCTTGGTGCTAGCAGGCTATCTGCAGCACATGTGCTCAGTTTTGTGTTCTGTGTTTGTGTGTTTTTAAAGTTAGGACAAACTTTATTAAAAGGGTGATTTTAAACACAGAAGATTGATCATAACGCGCCGTCCGCGCTTATGCATTTTAACCCTTTTATTAACGGCATTTTAAAGGTGTGTGTTTGATTCTGGTGCTAAGCTACCAGCTTCTTTTGTTAACTTTAACTGCTAACAGCTAAGAACACGTGCTTGCCTGCTAGAGAATATTTACCCAGAAAGGTTGTTAGTTTTCAATCTAGTAAATAATAGTTCCCTATACATTATTTTACTAAACTTGATAACTAAGTAAACACCATGAAGCCCCATTTCTTCAGAAAGATTTGGTTCTTTTCCAAAATATTTCCTTAAATACTTTACCATTTCCTTAATAATATTTCTTTAAATTTATTTTAATAAATAAAAGCAGCTGATGAGATACTGTTGAGAATTAGTCATCCAGAAGGTTGGTTTTATTCAGCAGATCATTATTTAAAACATTACTTTATTAAAATAATATTTTATCTGATCTTGCATTGTGAATGGTTGTCTAAAGGTGTACTGATTATTGCCTAAGTTGATTCCAAGACTAACTTAACTTCATTTCCAGATTCTTCAAGATAATCCTTGGTTCTCAAACATAATGTTGCATCACTCTTTTGGTCATGATTTCAACCATCTTTAATCAACTTGTTTATATTATACATAGCCCATTAGTCTTCGTTATTCTTTAATTCTGCTTGGTAGTTTAGTTGGATTGTTTTAGCATAGTAAAGAGTTTGTTGATACAAATATGTTTGACTTTGAGTTGACTTATTTTTGTTAGTTTTGCTGTTCAATAATGTCAGAGCTTGGCTCACCGTTTTCGATTTTGTCCTAATACCACCGCCCTACTGGGGTGGTATTCACAGAACAACCCTTAACAGACCGAAATATTATTTGATAAAATATTAAAATATTAATATTAAATAATATATTCAGATTCATAGTCACAACAGTATGTTTATATGAGCATGTCAGTGTGTGCAAAGTAAGTCCATGAAGCACTGTCACAGAGGCCATTGTCCTTGATGGTACAATGTAAGATTCATCAACTGGCCACACAGTTCTTAGGAGGTCCACATATGTCCTCAGGGAAAGGAGGGGGCAGAGTAACATGTTTACACAACTTCCAGGAGAAGCTGAAGATAGCCGGCCATCAAGGCCGTGCAGGTGAGCCAAGCTGACTCTTAATTTTCCGTCAGCCTTGATTCACTGGTGTTTCTCAATGGTAAATCCAAATAGCCAAATTCCTGGTCTTTCGCCAGATCTGAGCATACAACTTCTCCAAGATTTATCCCAATTCTCACCTCTGAGTCCAGGAACCGCAGCCAGCTTGTCATCTTGTGGGATCACATCCTGTTTGCGATTCTGCTCCCTTAACATTTCAGTCTGAGTGTTGATAGCTCAGCAGATCCCTTCACATAAGCTGGGCAGCCTTGCAATTGCCGGAACTGCTGCCGATGTTTTCCCAATTTCACGAGAGTAACCGCAAACTCCGAAAAGCAGAAAACCTGATCAGAAATCCAACTCTGTACACATCTTCCACGTCCTTGACTGACATCATTGTCAGACACACAATCATCCACTTCTGCCAGGAGTCCATTGTGTATCCGAGGAAGAATGTCCCGTCTGGACAAGGGGGCTCTCCCTTATTCTGTCTTCCCGTCGAGAAAATGTGATCAATTGCGTTGAGAGACCAGCTGACCAGATCCATAATTCACAATTTGGGAGATATGCAAAGAGAGGCTCTGAAAGAATACAAGACACAGAAAACAATATATATACACTTGTGACCACAAGATGGCACTAAACGCCTGTCTGTCATAGAGAAAATCCTGTTGCAACTGCACTTCACTCAATGGCCACCAGATGCTGCTTCCTCCCTGACCGGGAGAGTTACAGCTGTAGTTACACCAACAGACACCAGAGACAAATAGGATGCCTCCTACTGTGGCAGGAATTTGGTTGCTATGGTAACAAGCTGACTGTACTACAGCTCTAAGCCGGATGGCATGCTTTGACGAGCTGAAAATTTATGTCGAATTTCACCATAAAAACGTCCACCTTGCATCCACAAAAGCACTTTATAAAGATTATCATTACTATTAGGAGTATATTATTACTCCTCTACAGTAGAATTGAGCCAATTTTAGTCAAGATACATCCTCTAGCCTACAAGCACAATAGCACATTTCAAGCCCCGTCTTGGGAAAGGCCAATTTTTGTAAGGATTATGATTATTGATTAATTAATATTTATCTCTATTAAATTATATTATTCATATTGTCAGGAAAACAAGCACTGTTGGGGAGACATGTGTAAGGATTCTGCTTATTGATTAATTAATATTTATAAAAATGTATAATTAAAAATCGTAATTTAGAAAAATTATTTCTTGACCAAAATCATTACTTACAAATAGAAATCAGAGATGTCCTCTGGTGTTGTTATTATGGGCTCTGTAGAGGTATAATAATTCTACCACTAATAACACATGACCTCAACCTCACCCAGTCCGCATGTGGTGAGAAAGAACAGAGAGAGCAGGAAATTAAGATTAACACAAGTTTTATTTGATATATAAGCCCAATGATTTCCAATGCATACTTGAATACAAAAGAATAATACAAAGAAGAAAGATTACCTAAGGCCTTAGGGAGAGACTCAGGTCCGCAAAGCTAGGGCTGGATTCACCGAGTGGTCTATCTCACTATCAGTGTTAAAGCTTTTTATACCTTTAACGAACTTCAAAGCTGACTGCTGAAACCACCCCTCCAAGAATTATTTACGAAGCCACAGGTCCCTAATGACGTTTTCTACATTTCTGTGTCGCCGCTGTAAATCAGCCAACCCCCATGGGAGTACTTTATTATCTATACCATGCCCAACAGCCGGCATTTACTGCTTACAGCTGCTGGCGAACATCCTGACCTGAGGTTGACTCTTCATCCAGCCTGAACCCCGCTGTGACCTCTCCCTGAGGTCCCAGGTTCACAATACATGATCAGAATCAGAATCAGCTTTATTGCCAAATTCATACATAAAAACTAGGAATTTGACTAATAATTACAATTAGCTATTCATCATTAATAATTGATAAATTATTCACCAAAACCACAAAATGTCACTGTTTATTCAACCGCATCACCAAATGTGGGGGAACTTCAACCTTGTTTTGACAGATAAATCACTCTTGCACGAAATAAACATGAACGCTTCTCTTAATTATATATATATGAAGATTTATTGAAGCCATATAACTCTGATATACCATTATCCTGGTCCAAAAACCTCCACCTAACTAACAAGCACTATTCTATAAAAGGGGATAAAAATGACTACCTAACAATAATAATAAAACAAAATGTATGAGCATTGAGTATCTATGAAGATCAAACCAGCAATTTTGTGGACAAAATGTGCAATTTGGGTTAACTTGGAAAGAGAAGCCCTCCTGGTGTGCTGATGTCTCAGTAGTGGTGATCAGCTAGTAGACGGTGGGTGGTGCACTTAGCCACTTGCAGCTGATTGCCCCAAATCTTGAACAAAGAGTCAGAAAACTCTGAGGCAGGAATCCAGTGGAAAAACTCCAGTAATAAAACATGAACAAAGGAGTGGTCGGGCGAGGCCCAGACCGTTGTTGCTTTGAATGGAAAACTTAAAAGTCCAACTTCTAACTCAGCCGGGCAAAAACACGAACACGCACGATTTAGCAGCGCTTGCACAGCACATCAAAACAGCTCAGCATAAAACACTCCAATCAGTATTGCATGCAACAGATATACCTTGGATGAACTACTGGTGATTCTAAATCAGCTTAACTATGCCTCATCCTGCCCAGACTTCTAAATGCACTTATCCGATTTAATAAAAAAAACTGCTTTGACGTTGATTTCTTCCCTCCACCGGTTGACGATGAGTCAGATCTGAAGAAAAACGAGGGGGGGGGATCACGTGTCCGTGATCAACTCAAAAGAAAAAAGGTAAACTTCTCATCCGTCCAAGATGGGAAAATATGAAGAACCGTTTAGTCGACTGAATCAACAAAGAGGAAATTAATCTCCTTGGAAATAAAACTTCTGTGGGTTTGTCACATGCGCCGGAGTGTCGGCGTGGTCTTCGATCAGTATATGAATCTTCTGACCTTCTTGTATCACACAGATTTCCAGCTTTCAAGCTCTTCTGGGAATGGCCATGTGGAGAAAAGGTTCGCCTGCGAATCTTTGTCTCTCCAGATATGCACCTCTGTTGCGTCATCCCGTGAGACACGCTGGAAATGGCAATGAAACTTTATTTCCGCGGGTTTTATAATCTCCGGTGACGTCAGAGCTGCGACGTCTGTTGAGCTGTGCATGTCGAACTGCCCAATCAAAATTGATGACTCCAACACATGTATACTTATTTAGGTTTCTATTTTTTCTTGATACAAAAAATTTATCAAATGTTCTTAGAGTTTATTAAGGTAGAATGGGAGCTATATCACTTTTCTGTTCCTCTGTGTCTTTTAACTTTACTCCTAGCCACTAATAGGACAACTGGTTCAAATGCTGTTTTTTCCACTCTTCTCTCTCAACTATTATACTGTGTCTTTTTATGACGTAGTGCACTGAGGTTAATATTTGAAGCAATCGTTTACTTTTCCTAGATAAGCAGTTTTAATCATTTAGCATTGTATGATCAACCTAATTGCCTTTATAAAATTATAACAGGGCCCATGCACACTTGTTACTTTTTGCCTTGTGCATCCTATTTCTTTCAAGTTCGTTACTGTCCCTGTTTGTATAATAATTATTTTGTCATGAAGTTCAGGATGACTGTGTGTACTGAGCCTGACTGTTTGTCAGTGGCTGTTGCCGTCATTTCTGTGAACCCAAACTTTATTTCTAGGTCAATCTCACGGTCCATTCCAAGTGTGGTGTCAAGGGACTGAACAACAAAGGAGCCAATTTCTTCTACTTTTGGCTCATCCACATACATGAGATCGTTTTTCTTTGTGCGATAAAATGCAAGAGTTATCTGTGTTTGGTCTCTTTCTAAAGGATTCACTAACTGCTTTCTGGTTTCATTCCAACCAATATCCTCATCAATTTCAACCACTTTTCCAAAAATATCCATACACCAGTCTCCATCTTTGTTCGTGTATTTCTTGTCTGCCCTGTGAATTGACTCATTAAACCAATCTGAGAGACCTACTCCATAAGTATAGTCGCTTTTTCTTGATACCACTATACCTTGGTTTCTTCCAAACTCTACAGCTCCTTTCATAATTGCTTCTTGGGGCCTAAATGGACACAGAACTTTGCAGATATTATTATACTCTTCAGTAATGTGTCTCTGTAGAATCTGACTTTCAGCAAAACCTCCCACTAACAGAATGTACTTAATGTTGAGTCTTTTGCTCAAGATTCCTCTGAGACTCCGGGTGATGCTCCACAGACTGTCTTCAAAGAAAGATCTCAGTGTCTGCTTTGTTATTTTGATTGATCCCTCATTCCAAGATGCTCCTTGCACTCGTTTAAAGTACTCTTCAATGTTCTGTTTTTTCTGAGCCATCATTCCTAGGTTTAGTGGACAGGTGATTTCTACATCATCATCATGTTTTTTAAAAAGTGTGAAGTCATACATAATTTTTCGAACCTCACTGGGATAGTTTTCTTCATATTCATCCCAGAGTTCAGCAGAAAATGTGTCTCTGAGGAATTCTTTAAATTTTCTGTCCACAGTTTGTCCACCTAGATTGTTCCCAGAGGCCTTGTGCAGCTCCTTCAGAACACCTCCTTCAAGGACTTCATGAACAGTGATGTCAATGGTTCCTCCTGAAACACAGAAATGGTTGTTAAAAACTGACTGCTCCGCTGTAAACAGTTTCACTTTTTCACACTTTCAAGTTCTCTTTCTTAATTAATAGTAACCAACAAATAATTAATATTCAGAATCAGAATCAGAATCAGAATCAGAAAAGCTTTATTGCCAAGTACGTTTTTGGACATACAAGGAATTTGTTTTGGCGTAGTCGGTGAAATACAGTACAAATTAAACAGTACAAACATATCTACAATATAATATAAATATAAGTGCACAGTTTTAAGTGAGTGAGAGTAAATATAGAGCAGTATAAGATGCAAGAGCAAAACAACAGTGCAGGTGATCATTGTGCAAGTAAAGCAGTGCAAGTAAGCAGGAGTCCAAGCTGAGCGTTAATGTAACGCATAGAGTTACAGGTTACAGGTGTCCTGTCAGCAAAAAAAGGGGGGGTGTGGGGGAAAGGGGGAATGTCAGGGTGGTTTCCGGGCTTTGTTAACCAGGCTGGTGGCAGATGGGAAAAAACTGTTCTTGTGGCGTGAGGTTTTGTTCCGGATGGACCGCAGCCTCCTGCCAGAGGGGAGAGTCTCAAAGAGTCTGTGACCGGGGTGGGAGGGATCAGCCAGAATCTTCCCTGCCCGCTTCAGGGTCCTGGAGGTGTACAGTTCCTGGAGCGACAGTAGACTGCAGCCAATCACCTTCTCAGCAGACCGAATGACACGCTGCAGCCTGCCCTTATCCTTTCATTCATGACTCAAACATTCAAATGTTTGAGTCATGTATTCTTACGAGCACACTTACATATTACTCATACTCAAGTATAGATGCATACCAAAACTGAGTTTTCTTTTGTATTCAGTTATAAACCTTTGAAAAAAAAAGACGATTGCAAATTTTCTTTTCCATAATTCTTCAAATTTTAGTTATGTGTTTGAGTAAAAAATAATATTCTTTGTTTTATTCTATGAACTAAGGATGGAGGGACGGATGGAAGGAATGACATAAAAATTTGGGAAAGAATCCTGATTTCTAACTACAGCTTTTGTGTCATGTGGCATGCTCTCAAACAGTCTTTCAGTTGGGTAGCCCTTTAAATGGTACTGAAGTGTTGTTGTTGAAATTCATAAGACACTGAAATGGAATAGTGGTCATTGAATATTTTCATCGTTATACAGGGCAGGAGATGGTTTGGAAATTTCTAAGTCTTGAATATAAACAAATTGTGTTAGACTCAATTACAGTTTCCATAATATTTGAGACAAAGACCACTTTTTCTCCCCTCCTAGAACTGCCACCGTAACGTGGTGGAGCAGTTTGAGTGCTCAAATGATCCTAGAGGCTATGTTGTCTGGGGCTTAAATGCCCCTGGTAGGGTCTCTCATGGCAAACAGGCTCTAGGTCAGACAAAGAGCGGTTAGAGACACCCTCATGAGGACCACACAATCAAGGCACGTGACGTTGCCCAGTACGGCAGAGCAAGGATCCCACCCTGGAGCCAGGCCTGGGGTCGGGTGAGTTTGCTTGTTGACCCCCAGCTCAGCCATTTCGTGTTGGGGTTTACCCCAGTGGATGAGAGGGTCGCATCCCTGCGCCTTCGGCTTGGGTACAGGTCTCTGACTGTCGTTTCGGCCTACGGGACGAGTGGTAGTACGGAGTCCCCGGCCTTCTTGGTGTCCCTGTCGGGGGTGCCGGATAGTGCCCCTCCGGGGACTCCATTCCTGTGCTGGGGGACTTCAACGCCCACGTGGGAAATGACAGTGACACCTGGAGAGGTGGGATCAGGAGGAATGGCCTCCCCAATCTGAATCCGAGTAGTGTTTCGTTATTGGACTTCTGTGCTAGTCATGGATTGTCCATAATGAACTCCATGTTCAAGCATGTGTTCATCAGTGCACTTGGTACCAGGACACAAAGAGTTCGGCCGATAGTCGAACCTCGGCTTCAGGAGGAGCAGTTTTCGTCCCGGCCGTGGAACACTGGACCACCTCTCGAGTCATGGGAGTTTGCCCAACCGGTCAACATGTGTTTTGTGGACCTGGAGAGGGCATTCAACTGTGTCCATCGTGGTGCCCTGTGGGGGGTGCTCCAGGAGTATGGAATTGGGGGCCCTTTATTAGGGGCCATCTGGTCTCTGAACAAGCGGAGCAGGAGTTTGGTCCTTATTGCCGGCACTAAGTCGGACAGGACTTTCTAGGTGCAGCTAAGGGCCAGAGAGGGGTCTGGTTTGGGGACCAGTTGATTTCGTCTCTTTTTTTTGCAGATGTTGTGGTCCTACAGCATGCACTGTGGCGGTTCGCAGCCGAGTGTGAAGCGGCTGGGATGAAGATCAGCTCCTCCAAGTCCGAGGCCATGGTTCTCGACCGGAAAAGGGTGGCTTATCCTCTTTAGATTGGAGGGGAGTTCCTGCCTCAAGTGGAGGAGTTCAAGTATCTCGGGGTCTTGTTCACGAATGAGGGAAGAATGGAGCGGGAGATTGACAGACGGATCGGTGAGGCTGCCACAGTAACGGGGGCACTGTGGCGGTCCGTTCTGGTGTAGAGAGAGCTGAGCCGAAAACCGAAGCTCTTCATTTACCGTGCCTACCTTCACCTATGGCCATGAACTTTGCATCATGGTTGAAAGAACGAGATCCCGGATCCAAGCGGCTGAAATGAGCTTCCTCCGTAGGGTGGCCGGGCACTCCCTTAGAGATAGGATGAGGAGCTTTGCCATCTGGGAGGGGCTTGGAGTAGAGCCGCTGCTCCTCCACATTGAGAGGAGCCAGTTGAGGTGGCTAAGGCATCTATATCAGATGCCTCCTGGATGCCTTCCTCAGGAGGTGTTCCAGGCATGTCCCACCGGGAGGAGGCCCAGGACACGCTGGAGGGACTATGTCTCTCGGCTGGCCTGGGAACGCCTTGGGCTCCCCCCGGAGGAGCTGGAGGAGGTGTCTGGGGAGAGGGATGTCTGGGTGTCTGCTGAGTCTGCTGCCCCCGCGACCCGATCCCGGATGAAGCGGATACGAGTACGAGACCACTTTTTCTGTATTATGCCTCTAAGACCATTTTCTTGTTAGTTAAAAGAATGAAGTTCACTCTGTCCCCCTCAGGGTGATTCGGATGAGAAAAAGTACATCAGCATTGCCACAGTTTGTTTTTATTGTTTTATTTGATTTTTCATAATGAAAATCGTCCTACCATCTGGAAATGAAATTTCCATGTTCTGTTTGTTCCCACAGATGATCAAGTAATTGTTAGCTGGATTAATCACACAGCAAATAATGGCATACGTTTCAGTTTCACTTTCTCAGTCCCACATCCTGCAGGTGGGCAAATTATAATGTGAAATTAAGTAATATTTGATTATTTATGCAACATTTATGTTGTATTTGATTTGTTTCTGCAAGAGTGTTGCTCACGTGCAGTATAAATGCTGATGCATGAGCTGCAGCAGTGGTGTGGCAGGATTTTTTAACATGTCCCAAAAACCATAGTTATGTGGTGATCACATTGTTTGTGCTTCAAGGGCAAGGAGCTTTTTTCTTTTGCAATGTGTCTGTTAAAATGAAATGATGATACACAATATGGGTACAGGTATAGAAATGTGGATACAACTATTAAAAATAAACTCGGTAATTTGTTAATGTATTTATGTACCCATACACCAAAGATTGTATGATATTTCCATCATCCCTGAAAAAAATTGTTATATTAGAATAAAACCATGCTTACTGGAAAAAGAAGAGAAGCAGAAGGACTTTTTGTTTCATGGTAAAAATAAATGGCAATTTGTTTCATGAGAGTAAAATTATTTCCCCAAAAAACTTGACTAGAAGAACTATGATTAGCAAATTCAGTGATTTGTTCTAACCACCAAAACAGTTTACATTTTGTGAGTTTTCTTCCAGAACAAATACCTACAAATAATAAAGTTACTGCAGCAACACTTTAACTAATTCTTATAAAATCCTCATATTCATTTGAAACAGCCACTGTTGAAAATTTCATACCTCCACAATCAACAATGATGTACCGAGTTCCTGGAGATCTGTCAAGTTTGTTTTCTGTTCGTGTGTCTGCCACGAAACCCTCAGATGGTAGTTTTTTACAATAGACTGAAGCTGCTTCTGGTTCCAGAGCAAACACCAGATTGTTTTCTGTTCCATCTGTCATAATTCCTGCCTGCAAGCAATAATAAATACATATATTTTGCAACAATTAGGACATGTTTCCACTGTAGAGTCTAAATAGTCTGTGGGTTACCTGTGTCGCGGCTTCTCTCATGAACTGTTTAGCTGAATGATCCCAGATGGCAGGAACAGTCAGCACCCAGGTGAAGTCAGAGGCTGTGAAAGTCCTTCCTTCGGTGTTTTGTTCAATGGTTTTCAGAGCATCGTCCTTCAGGAATCTCAAAGCTTCGGTAAAAACCTTCAAAGCTTTCATTTCCTTCCCATTGGCTGCTTTAATTGTCAGATCTGTGGTGATTTTCTGGGGATGTTTGACAGCTATTTTAATTCCAGGATATCACACAGTCAGTCAGTCATTTTCTACCATTTATTCCATAGTGGGTCGAGGGGAAGCTGGTGCCTATCTCCAGCAGTCTATGGGTGAGAGGCGGGGTACACCCTGGACAGGTCGCCAGTCCATCGCAGGGCAACACACAAACAACCATGCACACACTCATTCACACACCTAAGGGTAATTTAGACTGACCAATTAACCTAACTGGCATGTATGTGGACTGTGGGAGGAAGCCGGAGTACTTATTTTTTACTCACTTTGTCATAGAGAGACATCTTAAAGCAATCAAAGAAGAACTTCGCTCTGGAATCTCTGCCGTTTTTTTTTAAATATGTTTGTCTGGCTTCATATCCGAAGCTGACAAACTGTTGATGTTCATCAAATAGGATGCAGGTTGGAGTCTTTGAGGTTTCTAGTCCAACTTCTTCACCCCAGAATTTCACATGGGGATCTACATCTTCTTCTCTGGATGTCAAACTGAAGGCATATCCACTGTATGTTGTTCCAAAATCTATAGCGATGATGTAAGATTCCTCCATTGTAGGAACAGGTCCTGCAGGTTGTGTTAACGAAAAAGATAAAGTACTGAGAGGCAGGTGTTCCAGGTAAATATTTATATATAATCTAATCGGGCAGGACTGACTGAAAGTCCAACCCTCATGAAGTGACATCCGGATTATTATGAATGTCACCCGACTGACACATTCACTTTGAACAAGACAAGGCAGTGCAACAGAAATTGAGATGGCTGCAGGCAACTCCAGGTAAATGCATCAGATTTATATTAAAGCTCTAGAAAGAAATGTTTGCATAAACTAGGTTTACAATTTATCACAAATATATTTACCATCTATTCTAAAGACATTTTCACTTATCAACCTAATAAAATCTGTAAGAACTGAAATAGGCAAAAATCATGTTCTGAGTTCAATACAAGACATAAAAGAGGCAAAAGGGTGTGGTTAAAACTAAATCCGGGTTGGCAGTTGGTTATTTATATGGGCCAGATTCTACATCACAATTTGTTTTAAATATTATGTATATACAACTGGATAATTGTCAAGGCAGACATTAAACCATCAAAGCATATTTCTGTGAATAAACCATTCTTGAATAAACTAATCTTTGATTTCTAAGTTTGTGGAATATTAAATGTAGCGGTTATGTGTGTACTCAATCCAACAATTCAGCACTGATTCTATAATTGCTGTTTTAATTAAACAATATGTGATCTCTTGGATGGTATTAAAATTAATATTATTTGTCATTCTTAAGAGTTGAACATATGACGGGCTCTTATCTTCATTATGAAATAAGGTAAATATATGAATTTTATTTTGAAACCGTGTGTAAATGATTTAAAATCCGGCACAGACAGATAAAGAATGTGTGCAAATGTCACTTAACCAATGCAAAAAACGTGTTCTTTAGTAAAATCAGCAAGAATATTCTGGGTTTTGCATTATCCTTTTTTATGCTGTGTATTTTATGCACAGATCTGCATTACAAGAAGGAGAAAAAAACCTGAACTCCGTCCACAAACGGTACTGTAACTCAAAAAATAAGGTTCTAGTTGAAAACAGAATAAATTCTTAGTATTTCAGCATTTTTTTCTCCATACTTTGCCTCCCTCCACCCCAAATAATGAGTGAAAGTGTCAACTTTACACCTACTGCCCAGACTTTCTGATCAAATTTATGGGATTATGTTCATGAGAGGGAATTTTTTGAACTCACTGCAGCAGTTCGAATGATTCTGTATTTTTTAGAATAGAATAGAATAAAGATATCCTTTATTCTCCCTCAGTAGGGAAATTCAAGCAGTTAAGTGAAAGAGAAATTTTATCATAAATGTTTGTTCTGACTCACTGTTGACTAACGTATCTAATGTTTGCATGAAGAATTAAAGAGATGGAAGACCTTCAACGACAGCAGCATAAGAAGATAAGGTAAACTTTCATTTGGTTTAAAATCAATTTTGCAGAACTAATCAAGGAAATGCTGTGTTTTTAAAATCTGCTAGTAATCTGCCATACAAGTCTCAGAGTTATTATTATCGTCATACCTTGCCTTAAATTACATTTTATAAAACGTGGAAGCTGACTGACATTTTTGAGGTAGTTTAAAATAAGCCTGTATCACCATATTGGATTCAGATACCTGATTCATTATTTTCTTCAGCCCACTTCTCATTTGCAGATATTTACATTTACATATTTAAGATTTACCAACCTAATTAAATTTTGTTCTAAGATTCTGGTAAGATTTACAAATACCTGTCTCAATAATATCTGCTATACTTGTAAAAGTATAGGGAACAGTTCCCTATACTGTACCCTAAACAGCAAGGAATCCCACAAAAACACTTTCTTTCCTATCTTTATTGCCAGGTTATTAATTGTTTATATGGTGAAACTCTCAAAAATGTATGAAGCTTAGTCCAGATATTTGTTAGAGTGGTTTTAAAATTGGATTAGATTCCAGACCTGTAAACGAGGTTCTTTGCGATAGAACCTCAAATGGACTTAAGGGCTCAGTGTTCTCCTGTTCGATAGACACCCACCCTGGATCCGTGCCACTCTTTATATAATGGTTTGCTAGCTTACTCATCTCAAAGGCCATGTTATATAATTCCCGCCCTCTTCTCTTGTTATAAACAGCTTCTGTAATTTTATCCTTTTTTTACTATTCCAAATATATTCTGTTACTGTTTGATTATGTTGCTTAAAGTAGATTCCAGATATTTAAACTGGGAAGTGGCTAGTGGTTTGATGACCAATGTTAACAAGATTGGGGACAATGGATCAACAGGGGATGGACAATGAAACTGAAACACCTGTCATTTTAGTGTGGGAGGTTTCATGGCTAAATTGGACCAGCCTGGTAGCCAGTCTTCATTGATTGCACATTGCACCAGTAAGAGCAGAGTGTGAAGGTTCAATTAGCAGGATAAGAGCACAGTTTTGCTCAAAATATTGAAATGCAAACAACATTATGGGTGACATCCCAGAGTTCAAAAGAGGACAAATTGTTGGTGCACGTCTTGCTGGCGCATCTGTGACCAAGACAGCAAGTCTTTGTGATGTATCAAGAGCCACGGTATCCAGGGTAATGTCAGCATACCACCAAGAAGGACGAACCACATCCAACAGGATTAACTGTGGACGCAAGAGGAAGCTGTCTGAAAGGGATGTTCGGGTGCTAACCCGGATTGTATCCAAAAAACATAAAACCACGGCTGCCCAAATCACAGCAGAATTAAATGTGCACCTCAACTCTCCTGTTTCCACCAGAACTGTCCGTCGGGAGCTCCACAGGGTCAATATACACGGCCGGGCTGCTATAGCCAAACCTTTGGTCACTCATGCCAATGCCAAACGTCGGTTTCAATGGTGCAAGGAGCGCAAATCTTGGGATGTGGACAATGTGAAACATGTATTGTTCTCTGATGAGTCCACCTTTACTGTTTTCCCCACATCCGGCAGCGTTACGGTGTGGAGAAGCCCCAAAGAAGCGTACCACCCAGACTGTTGCATGCCTAGAGTGAAGCATGGGGGTGGATCAGTGATGGTTTGGGCTGCCATATCATGGCATTCCCTTGGCCCAATACTTGTGCTAGATGGGCACGTCACTGCCAAGGACTACCGAACCATTCTTGAGGACCATGTGCATCCAATGGTTCAAACATTGTATCCTGAAGGCGGTGCCGTGTATCAGGATGACAATGCACCAATACACACAGCAAGACTAGTGAAAGATTGGTTTGATGAACATGAAAGTGAAGTTGAACATCTCCCATAGCCTGCACAGTCACCAGATCTAAATATTATTGAGCCACTTTGGGGTGTTTTGGAGGAGTGAGTCAGGAAACGTTTTCCTCCACCAGTATCACGTAGTGACCTGGCCACTAGCCTGCAAGAAGAATGGCTTAAAATCCCTCTGATCACTGTGCAGGACTTGTATATGTCATTCCCAAGACGAATTGACGCTGTATTGGCCGCAAAAGGAGGCCCTACACCATATTAATAAATTATTGTGGTCTAAAACCAGGTGTTTCAGTTTCATTGTCCAACCCCTGTACCTGTTTGGTGCCTCTAAATAACCTACAAAAAGGTAAGATCCGAGCATTTGAAACCACAGCTGCAGCTGGTTTTGCATAAATTGCCTTAATCCAACTCAAAAATCCCTTCCCAAATCCAAATTGTTCTACAAACACCATAAAAACTTCCACTCAACTCAATTGAACACCTTCTCTGCATCGAGGGAGAAGTCAGCTACTGGTACATCTTTCCCATAACTGTACCAAAATAAGTGAAGTAGCCTCCTAAAATTGTCTGAGGAGCATCTTCCTTTGACGAAACCCACCTGGTCAGAATGAACCAGCAGTGGCAAAACCTTTTCTAGTCTCGATGATAATATCTTCGTGAGAATTTTGCAATCCATATTTATTAAACTGACTGGGCAGAAATTTGTTGGATCTAACGGGTCCTTGTCCTTTTTTGGAATCACTGAAATAAGGGCTTCATGAAAGGTTTCAGGCAGATAGCCAAGTGACGGCGATTCACTGTAAAATTTTGTTGAAGTAGGAGCCAGATTGTTTATAATATTCTATAGAGAATCCATCAGTTCCCAGGGACTTTCCAACTTTCATGGCCTGAATCCCTAACCTCTGCTTCAGTTATTGGTTCGTCTTTTACCCCCGCTTGTTGTAAAGAAAGCTGAGGTAGCTCAAGCTCAGCCAGAAAGCCATTCACGTTTCCCATATCCATCTGTATATCTGATGAATACAGGCTGGAGAAAAAACCTTTGAAACCTATCATTAATTTCACTTGTCTTTGTAACAATTTCCCATCTTTTGTTTCTGATCCCTGTGATTATAAATGATGCCTCTTGTTGTTTGAATTGTCTGGCCAATAACTTACTTGCTGTATCCCTATTCTCATAGAGGTTTGCCCTTGTTCTAAAAAGTGCATATTCAGTTTCTTATTATAAATTTTGTTCAAGTCCATTTTCAAATTAGAAACCTCTTTCAACAGCGGTTCAGTATAGTTGCTGGATATTTGAGTTTCTTTATTTTTCAACTGGGATTCCGAAAGCCTCAATTTCCTCCTATCGAACCTTTACTTCCAGCTTGAATATGCAATAATGTTTCCCCCCGACTACGGTGTTAATCTGGAAAAGATGTTTTATATTTTCCTTCAACATCTTGGTAAATTCTGGAGCCTGGAATAAGGATGTATTAAGTTTCTATGTACTACTCTTAACCATCTCCTCTACAATTGTCATATCCAATACCACCATAGCAAGGTCTGTAATTGCGATAGCCACAATTTTACAATCAACACAAGCAATGCCAATACCCCTGGATATTTAAAAATATAATCAATTATCGAGGCTGATTTGTGCTTGTGGGAAAGTATATTCCCTTTCTCTAGGATTAATTAGCCTCCATATGTCCACCAAGCCAAGATCCTCTACTAGCTTAAGGATTGCCTGCCTATCTCTAGGAACCCATTTAATATCGTGAGATTTGTCCACAACCCCATCCTGAACCTAGTTAAAGTCTCCTCCTAATATTAATTTCTTTCCTCCCAGCAAACTATTAATCTTTTAGAAGAAATTGCCATCTTCAATGTTCAATGCATATATGTTACACAAATTTACTCTGCTACCATTGACCTTAGCTTCAACACAAATACACCTTCCTTCCTCATCACTATGTTGTTTTAATTTTCCAAAATTCAAGAAAGGAAAGTTTTAAGCCTGGCCTTAAAAGTAGACAGGTTGTCTGCCTCACGGACTAAAACTGGGAGCTGGTTCCACAGGAGAGGAGCCTGATAACTAAAGGATCTGCCTCCCATTCTACTTCTAGAGACTCTAGGAACCACCAGTAAACCTGCAGTCTGAGAACAAAGTGCTCTGTTAGGAACATATGGAACAATCAGATCTCTGATGTATGATGGAGCTAGATCATTAAGGGCTTTATATGTGAGGAGGATAATTTTAAATTCTATTCTGGATTTAACAGGGAGCCAATGAAGGGAAGCTAAAATAGGAGAAATATGATCTCTCTTTTTAATTTTCATCAGAACTTGTGCTGCAGCATTTTGAATCAGCTGAAGGCTTTTAACTGCATTTTGTGGACATCCTGATAGTAAAGAATTACAATAGTCTAGTCTTGAAGTAACAAATGCATGGACTAGTTTTTCAGCGTCACTCCTGGACAGGATATTTCTAATTTTGGCAGTTTTCTGGATGTGAACGAAGGAAATCCTAGAAACCTGTTTAATATGGGATTTAAATGACGTGTCCTAGTCAAAAATAACACCAATGTTTTTTTACTTTATTACCGGAGGTCAATTTAATGCCATCCAGGTTAAGTGATTGACTAAGCAATTTCTTTTTTAAAGACCCGGTCTAAAGACGACAACTTCTGTCTTGTCTGAATTTAGAAGCAGAAACGTCATCCAAGTTTTTATGTCTTCAAGACATGCTTGTAGTCTATCTAACAGAACAAGAGACTGACTAAATGTAATCATGTTCACAAAGATGTGTCTCTAAAGCAAGTGGTGCAGAAATCTGGGCAGAGAGTCTTGCTCTCAGCGTGTTGCCACTTGCTTCCTGTCCTGCATCTCCTGGAGGTAGCGGTGGTGGTGGGTGTTGCTCATCAACATCTTCTGGCTCGAGGACATCACCATGAGTCAGGCAGACATTGTGTAAGAAAGCACATGCAGTGACTACTTCAGTGCAAAATGCTATTTTTACTTCTAATGCTTTAAACATGGTTGTACGCCAGCGAGCTTTCATCATGCCAAAAGCTCGTTCTATAACGGAACGGGCACGTGCATAGCAGTGGTTGAATCTTTCTTCAACCCGGCTCTGAAGTGGCTGTTTGTAAGGGTGATGATGGCTATGGGCCACTGAATGCAGGGATATCCGCCATCACCCAGAATAAAGTAGCCAGGTGGTGGGTATTCAGCATTCACATAGACAGGGCTGTTTTTAAGAACACGAGTGTCATGAACAGAGCCAGGAAACCCAATGAAAATGTTCCGAAATCGTCCGCTGGAGTCACAAATAGCTTGCATGTGAATGGAGTAGAACTGCTTATAACTAAAATAGTCATCTTTGTTTTGATTTGGGGGCTTAATTCGAATAAGACAGCCGTCCACTGCACCAACAGCTTTGTGAAAAGCTTTGTGGCGGGCTAAACGTGCAAATCCCATCCCAATGTTCTCTAACTCCTCCTGTTTTGGATAACAGATGACTTTGTGTGCATTTTCCTTTATTGCTTGTGCAATTTGGTGCACAACCCGGCAGACTGTTGACTTTGGCACAGAGAATGCTCGGGCTGCAACTCTGTATGATATTCCATGTGCAAGCCAATACACAAAGATCAAAATCTCCGGTGGATACCCCCAGCCATGATCTTGATCTCTCTTAAGAACCATCATCAAACCATTCATTGAATCCCTTGTAAGGCGGAAGTCTGGTCTGAGATCTTGATCATCATCCAAATACACCTGAAGAACTGGCATGGTGGAGTTCAGTCTGGTGTACCTCAGCAGTCCTTCAGCCTGAAATATATGAAAATAAAATATTAAATCAATATCTGTAATAAAAAAAAATATGGCTTAAATAAGTTAGTTGGGAGTATTTATCCACAATAAGCCATCAAATCAGAATAAGAACTGCCTATACTTTCGACCACAAGCCGACAAGATATATATATCTATTTATCTATATCTCTATCTATATCTATCTATAGAGAGAGAGAGAGAGAGAGAGAGAGAGAGAGAGAGAGAGAGAGAGAGAGAGAGAGAGAGAGAGAGAGAGAGAGAGAGAGAGAGAGAGAGAGAGAGAGAGAGAGAGAGAGAGAGAGAGAGAGAGAGAGAGAGAGAGAGAGATCTGTATATATCTATATCTGTGTCTATATTTATATATATATATATATTTCTCTCTCTCTCTCTATGTATATATATATATATATCTAGAGAGAGATAGATATATTTCTATACAGCCCATAACATTGAAATTACCTTTCGAACAAATACTTTCGCTGCGGCAAGAGTCTGCTGTATAAATCTTCTTCGGTTCCTGTGCTTTGTTCTCCTCAAAATAATTACTTGTTGTAGTTGTAAAATCATTTTTAGCAGCAAAAATGCAAAAACTGCGACGGCTCTCGTCATTTTTAATATCGTAGTTACCACGCAGAGGTGCAAGTTGATGACGTAACTCCTAGTGTCCCATTTCTGCAATTTTGCACGCTTCTAACCTGTGCACTCGAACCCTTACGTGCACTTTTACAAAGTGCACACTTCATAGAGGGGCGTAGGGTGTAGTGTGGGTATTGGGACAGGGCCTATGTTGAAGGTTTAGATGAAGCTAATATTTCTGATAACTCGGGAAGCTCCACAGGATCAAAATAGTCCAAACACACATCAGGTTCTACAGTTACTTCCAATGTTGTCTCACTTGCTGAGGATGAAGTAATCATCTTTGGGCGTATGTCAAAGATTTTCTTTTTCATAGAATCAATTTTATTTAAGAAGAATCCCATAAAGTCATGACTGCTGAGAGCTAAGGGAATGGATGATTCAACAGAGCTATGACTCTGTGTAAGTTTAGCAACTGTACTAAAGAGAAACCTAGGATTATTCTTGTTCTCTTCTATTAATGATGAGAAATAAGCTGTTCTGGGATTAGCTCTGAATTAAACCAGGGAGCCAGCCTCCTCTGAATAATTTCCTTCTTTTTCAAGGGGGCTGCATTGTCTAATGCATCACGCAATGATGAAGTAACACTATGAACAACAGAATCAATTTGTGAAGGGGAAGAAACAAAATTATTGCCCTTCACTGTGTTTTGCTGTAACAATGAGGAAATTAAAAGTGGAACAGATTCTTTAAAGGTTGTTACAGCATTGTCTGATAATGATCTACTATAATGAAGTTTTCTTTCAGGTGTAGAGTACTCGATTAAATTAAACTCAAAGGTTATTAAAAAATGGTCAGACAGGACAGGATTATGAGAAAATATTATGTCTTTACACTCAATGCCATGTCAACACAAGGTCCAGATAATGAAGACAAAGGTGGGTAGGTTTGTCAATGTTTTGAGCAAAGCCATTTGAGTCTAAGATAGCATTAAAGGCTATATTTAGGCTATCACTTTCAGTGTCAACATGAATGTTAAAATCCCCCACTATAATAACTTTATCTGTATTTAACACTAAATCAGATAAAAGGTCTGAAGACTGATCTAAAAATTGAGAGTAAGGGCCTGGTGGACGGTACAAAACAACAAACTGAAGTGGTTTTAGTGCTTTGCAATTTGGATGAGGAAAACTAAGGATTAAATATTCAAAAGAGTTGTAGCTATTGATTGGTCTGGGACTAATCAATAAATCGGACTGAAAGATGGTTGTTACTCCTCCTCCTCGCCCAGTATTTCGAGGAATGTGAAAATTTAAATAATTAGTAGGAGTTGACTCATTTATAGTAACATAATCCTCTTGCTGGAGCCAGGTTTCTGTGAGGCAAAATAAATCAATCTGATTGTCACAAATCAGGCCACTAACTAGCAATGTCTTTGAAGAGAGAGATCTTATGTTCAGTAAGCCACATTTAATTATTTTCTTTTTCTTTTTAGTCTGAGTTGTGTTTATTTTTATGAGATTTTCATGATTTCCTCCTTTTAGATTATTGTTTAATCTATTCAATTTTGGCAGTGGGCGAGACACTGTCTTAATAGGGTAATGGGTGGGTAGCAGTACAGAAGCTGCAGAGAGGAGCTGCAGAGACGATCCTGATTCCTGGTCTGAACCCTGGGTTGTCAGAGTTTTGGAGAACTAATAAATTCGGCCAGATTCCAAGAAAGAAGAGCTGCTCCATCCAAAGTGGGATGGATGCCGTCTCTCCGGATCAGACCCCAAAAGGGTTTTCCCCAAAATATTCGCTAGTTATCAATGTAACCCACATTGTTTTCTGGACACCATCTAGACAGCCAGCGGTTGAATGACAGCATGCGGCTAAACATGTCGTCAATGGTTAGATCGGGAAGGGGACCAGAGAAAATTCCCGAGTCCAACATTGTTTTGGCAAACTTACACACCAAAGCAACACTAACTTTGGTGACCTTCGATTGACGTAACCGGGTGTCATTACCGCCAGCGTGAATAACAATCGTATTGTACTTACGCTTATCCTTAGCCTGCAGTTTCAGGTAGGATTTGATGTTCGCCCGTTCTGGCTATGGGGAGCTACCCTCGGTGGCTCTGCGCTGGCTAAGGGGCCTCGGCGATCTGCTGGTTTTTCAACAGCGCGTAGCCGGGCCTCCAATTCCGACACCCTCGCCTCCAAAGCTACAAAAATGCTACGCTTTTTACACGTACCATTATTGTTAAAGGAGACAGAGGAGTAACTGAACATCTGACACAGAGAGCAGGAGAAAGGAGGAGACTCAGAGAGAGAAACAGCAGAACGGGTAGTCAAGGTGGAGTTAAATCTAACGCTAAGCTAGCGACTCCTTACCACTTCTAGAAAAATCGTGTAAGACACGGAGAGTCCCCAAACATTAAAAGCAGCAACAGAAAGTATGTGTTTTAACGTGCTTATGTATTAGAACAAGTAAGAGATATCACAGTAGAGAGAAATCAGATCAACCGAGAGAGCCTTAACAGAAACCGACACTATGACCGTTATTGTGGTTCTTCTTGTAATCGTTGGGTTGTAATGGCAGTAATGGCACACACCGGATGCAGGCAGGTCAAGCGTTAACAAGTCAGGATTGATTCCTTCACATTCATTTCCCCATGGTTCATAGCACCACCTATGCCAATGACACAGACAGGTTCCAGTGCCGGAAATTGGATGACTAAGCTATGAACCATGATTTTTGGTTTTTCTATATATTGTATCTTCTTTGTTGTTGTTTTCACTTTTGTCCTAGGGTTACCAAAACTGTGATAATGATGTGAATGTATTGTTTTGTTGTATTTCCTTACTGAACTACATAGATAGTTATGAGTTAGTCAAAATTTTAGCCTTGCCCAGGCTAACCTCTATCCTGCCCAATCATAGGCTTTTGAAAAACAAAATGAATTGTGAACCTCCCTTCCTGCCTACAGGAACACAGAGACAGTTTTGCTGTTTGTCTTTGCTTTGTCACGGATCTGATTTTGCAGCTATGGACAGCATGGTCCCAGTAGCTTCAAAGACTGCAATTTATCTCACCCTTCGAAACCAGGGGGGAATGTTAGATCATTTATTCATAACTCCTGCTGCTACTACAACTTCCAGCATGCATTGCACCTAACAGGAAGGGGGAGTCACAGATCTGATGTCACAGTGGGCTATATAAAAACACGGGAGACACTCCACCATTGCTTTTCTCCCGCTGGAAACAGACGCGGTTTCCATGTGAATTTTTGCATGCTTGATTAGGTGAAGATTATTGAATCAGAATAGCGAGGTGTATCAAGGCTGTTGAAGTTCAAGTAGATAAAGAGAAAGCGTTTGTGTTTATTTTGAGGAAGAGTGATTTGCCTGTCAAAATAAGGTCAAAGTTCCCCACCTTCAGTGAAGTGGTTGATTTAACAGTGACATCAAGTTATAATTATCAATTATTACTGAGAATTTAATCATTGTAATTATCAAGGGCCTTGAGCCATAATCATAACACCAGAGGACATCTCTGATTTCGATACGCAAGTAATGATTTTTCGTTAAGAAATAACTATTATTATTTTTTAAATTATGATTTTGAATTATAATTCTTGATAAATATTAATTAATCAATAATCATAACTCTTACAACTAGGGTCTCAGAAAAACTCTCTGGATCGATAAAAACCAGAGCAAAACTGTGCTAAGAGGACTGCCTCTTGCTTAAGAGTTGCAATCTGTTGAAAGTGACTGCAGTATAGCAGCAAATTACACTGGAAATACACAAAAAAACACAAAGTACCAGCGAGCTTAGTACTGTGGCAGCCATCCGCAGCGCCATTTTGAATAACCTGATGGATAACTAAACAAATAGCAGACTCAAGACAAGTGAATACTCCATGCCTTATATTTGTTTCCAGACCTGTTTATATCAGGGTTTGGTTTCAGCAGACAAGGGTAACTCATACCCATGGATAGATGACAAAACTAAATGTAATACATGGCAGACTCACACGCAAAGTGTGAACATCTTAGCTAACCAATACAATGCAAATGGTCTGTAGTAAATTCAGCAGAAATAATCAAGTTGAAAGATATTTTCAATTTACTGAGGCCAGTGTTTGCTCAGCCTTGCATTAATTATGAGCTGTTTCATTATTTGTTGAAAATGCCTTTCCTTTACATTTTGTGTATTTTACTCCACAGAGCTGCTCTAAAAGACAAAGAAAACGAAACTGAAGCACTCAAGCAAAGGTACTTTAAATTTAATGATGTGAAGCACATAACAATTTTTTCTGACTGAAAAGGTCAGCACAATTTTATTGATTAAAGAGCCATCTATAAAACAGTCTCTTAAGATCTATCCTTCAAAAATGGGTTTGGCAGTGTGCTTAAACCTATTTGATAACCAACCCCTGACAAATTACATTTAAATCACAGAAAGCCATCATGCTGTATCTCCTAATTAAAAAGTAGTGATAGATTGTTACACCAACAGCCTGCCCAAGATGACAACCTTGCCAACACAGAAAACCACCTGCTCTGTGAACCTGATTATTCTCCTTGTCTCAATTAACCTCTGGATCCTAAACAAGTTATCAAGTTCACCTGAGAGCAGGACATTAGAAAATATTGCCCATCTGGCCAAAAAGAAGAGTCCATGTTGTTAATCGGGTGTGTAAGTGTATAAAGTGACATCTTACAAGTAGTAGCATCTCTTAACACACTTATGCAGATTACATTCAACTACACCTCCTCCTATTAATGTTTGTAACCTTAAAACCAAAGATCAAATGACTGATTATTTCTTCTGAAAATTGTTTCCAAAAATCAGAAGAAATATTGGTCATATAGACTAACTTGTCTTAGAAGTCATGCCAAGTCTTAGAAGCTTTGATGTTGTGACATCATTGTCTTCAGACAATACAATGTTTTGTCTAATTTGTCCCCGATTTGTCAAAAAATTATTACAAACCTTTGGTCAGCACCAATTTTTCCAGCTAAGAAATCATTTTCAATTACTAAGGTTTTTGTGAATTCATAAATTATAGATATTTTTTAAATGTTTTATCTCTTCTCATTTAGAGCATTTTGATAAACCGTTTACGTCTTAACAAAAAGAGCATTGATTTTCTCTAGATCAAGTTTTTCTCTCTCTGTTATGTTTTACATTGTATTCACTGAGTTAATTTCTTTTCAAAGCAGCACAAGACGCTAATGTAGAGAATTGTTAAAATTTTAATACTTTAATGAATAATTTATATTAAAATTACTACATGTCTATTAGTTACTACTAGAGTAGTTATTTCTTACATTAAATTACATTTCTTGTTTTTCCACAGCAATTCTTCCATTAATAAGGAGACTCTGAGAAAGCTTCAAAAAAAGTAACACACATAAAGTTATTTTTTAAACATGCTTTATATCACTGTTTATTCATTTTTTAAATTAAATCTCATTCTTTCTATGAACACAATTTCAGTTCAGTTTTCAATTGAGTTTATTTATATAGTGCCAATTCACGTCATCTCAAGGCACTTTACTAAGTCAATTTAGTAGAATCATACAGATTCCAAGCCAAGTTCATACACTGCAATTGTTTGTAATTATCAAACATTGCAGTCAAATTCAGTTTACTATTGAAACTAGTTAAAAAAAATTCTAACTCAGCAGATTGCATCGAGTCAAGTGACTTGCAGCATTCCCTCCTCCCGGATGAGCATGTAGAGACAGTGGACAGTCACTGGTGTTGACTTTGCAGCAATCCGTCATACTGAGCATGCATGTAGCGATAGTGGAGAGGAAAAACTCCCTTTTAATAGGAAGAAACCTCCAGCAGAAGCAGGCTCAGTATGAGAGGCCATCTGCCACGACTGACTGGGGGTTTGAGAGAACAGAGCAGAGACACAACAAGAACACTAAATCACTGATGCAAAACTGAGGAGTAGTAGGAGAGAGGGAAAGTGGTCATTATGCCATTCTGCAGCCTAAATCTATAACAGCATAACTACAGCCTAAGCCACTCTAACTATAAGCTTTATCAAAAAGGAAAGTTTTAAGCCTAGCCTTAAAGGTAGACAGGGTGTCTGCCTCACAGACTAAAACTGGGAGCTGGTTCCACAGGAGAGGAGCCTGATAACTAAAGGATCTGCCTCCCATTCTACTTCTAGAGACTCTAGGAACCACCAGTAAACCTGCAGTCTGAGAACGAAGTGCTCTGTTAGGAACATATGGAACAATCAGATCTCTGATGTATGATGGAGCTAAATCATTATATGTGATTGTGATTAATTATTTATATGTGAGAAAAATAATTTTAAATTCTATTCTGGATTTAACAGGGAGCCAATGAAGGGAAGCTAAAATAGGAGAAATATGATCTCTCTTTTTAATTTTCATCAGATCTCTTACTGCAGCATTTTGAATCAACTGAAGGCTTTTAACTACATTTTGTGGACATCCTGATAGTAAAGAATTACAATAGTCCAGCCTTGAACTAACAAATGCATGGACTAGTTTTTCAGCGTCACTCCTGGACAGGATATTTCTAATTTTGGCAATGTTCCAGAGGTGAAAGAAGGAAATCCTAGAAACCTGTTTAATATGAGATTTAAATGACATGTCCTGGTCAAAAGTAACACCAAGGTTTTTTACTTTCATATCAGAAGCCAATTTATTTTATTTTATTGAAAATGTATCCCATGCTGCCTGATAATTTTACCTATTGGTAATTTCTTTACTAGGCTTTAAGATTATTATTTTTGTGTCAGAAGTGTCAGAATTTAAAATTCCTTACATAATGCCTTGCATCTGAAATGCACTGGATGTAATATTGATTTAGTTGTATAAAAAATAATTATTCAAAATGACTTTGATCAATGTTTTATTTAAGGCTGCAAGAGATTGATGAATATCAACAGCAGCAACATCAACACTTGAGGTAACTGTTTTGAATTCGATTTGTTTGTCAAATTTAATATAGTTTGAAACTATTGTATGTTAAAGTTATGTGTGTACAGGTGTAATTTATTCAATACAGTGTAAATGTTCTGCAGTAAACTCAGTAAGGATCACCTAGGTTGTCCGTTGTCTTATCTGACTAATGCCAGTAAATGTTCAGGCTACAAGTCTTGTAATAAAACAGTGTAAACATTTTTAATTCTGTGTTTTTTAACTTCACAGATCTGCTTTGGATCAAGAAAGGGAAAATCTAACATCAGCTAAAGAAAGGTACTGCAGATTTAGTCCTTTGTAATAATAAGTTATAAGATTTTGTGTTTGAAGCTTAAACATATTCATTCCAGAGACATTATCATTATATTGATAAGCATTATTATTATATCATTATATAGATAAGAAGTACTGCTTCTTTTTCCACCAAACTAACTTTTTATATTTGTCAAAAGTTTCAAACAGATTGAAAACATTCAACAACAACAACATGCTTTAATAAGGTAAACCTTTGTCTATTTTATTTTTGAAACTGTGTGACAGATTTCAGACCACCTTGAATCTTAACCAATACAACTTAAACCTTGTTTAGAAAATTCAGTAGAATTTAGCCAACACTGTGTATTTTACTCCTAAGATCTGCTCTGGAAGAAGAGGAAGAGCGTCTAAGATCAAGGTATGAAATAAAAGCTAATAAAGGAAAATTCAAAGGAAAAGTCAAAACAAGTCAAAAATATATCTCTCTGTGGTTATAGAAAATTACCAGTGCATTTAGCTACCCTACTTGGTTTAATCCAAAACTTTAGGATCAGCAATTAGTCAGGGACCATTAGGAATTAATATCCAACAAATCATACTTTCAGCAGAATAACTACTTTTTAGATAAATGTGCAATCTTATCTCATGAATTAATGCTAAATTATTTTAGCGTGTTGGGAGTCCAACTAAACTTGATCGAGTAATAAGAAAAAATTTGGTTTCTCTAGATGTAGTTGCCTGGAATGCGATTATGCTTACCACATATTTAAATCAACTTTATAAATTGAGTTGCAAATATCGATCAAAGCTTTCAAAATAAAAGCCCGAGCCTTTCCGGGAGGTTGAGAGATATTGACTAGAAATAGTCAGGCTCACCTCAGAGGTTGGACTTTCTTCTACTCTGGAGTGGCCCTAGGGGAGAGACATTGTGTCCGAGTGGACCATGTTCCCAGCCTCTCATTGTCGATGCTGCCGCACGTAGCTGTGGCCGCAAGGTCTGCGGTGCCTGTCGCGGCGGCAATCCTCAAACCCGGTGGTCGACCATGGCAATCAAGCTGAAGAAGGAGTGCTATTGGCTGCATTTCTTAGCAAAGTATTAAAGAGGGAAAATTACCCAGTTTTTACTTAGGTTTGTAGGGTGTTGAAAATTCCAAAGAAAACTTTCTTTTACGATTTTGTTGCTTTGTTCTGTTTTTTCAGCCAAATGAACAACTCTGCATTTTTCCAGACCATCTTTCAGCCCTTGAGGGGTCTGTCTAACTGTATCACTAATTACTGGAATGGGACTAGATACCAGAATAACAGGTAATGTATGATTACCTGTTATTTTTAGACATCATTTGAACATTACTGTAAAAAACGATTTTTTAATTGATTTAACCAAACTGACATTTTTGTGATGTCTTTCAACCAGTGTAACTGATTGTCAAGACCAGCATCAAGCAATAAGGTAAACTTCGATCTGATTTTGATCCTGAGACCACATGAAATAGACTTAAATCCCGACAAAAATCAATATGACCTAGCCCATATTACATAAAGGCCCTGATCTTCAAAATGTTTGCTTGTACAAAAACACGTGCAAACTGGTGTATGCAAACCTGATCTACAAACCAGGTGCAAATCAAATTACATGTGTAAAATCTGCTGAACAGCAGGCACAGAATTTTAGGCGTGTTTGCCCTTATGAATATGCAAAACATATGATAATGACCCAAATGCACAAATTAATGGAAGGAGAATATGCAAATGTAATTCCTTACCACCCGCAATATGACTCATCAAACCTTAAATGGATTGAAGGTCCTGGTTTGCGTCTATATTTAGCACTTTTGAAAGGCAGGTCCTAATTGGCATACAAACATGTTGCGCCATGTTACCTTAAACAACAAACACTGAACTTAAACAGCCACCAGAGACCAGAAAATAATCAGAGCCAAAAGGACATAGAAGAAAAAACAAATAATAAAAAAAACTGTCCTGTGAACGGGAAGATTTAAAAAAAAATTTCTCCCTCAGTTTGTTTCTTTATTCTCCTATTACTGTTCTCTTTTTACTGTTAATTCTTGTAATTATGTGGATTTATATTATGTTAGATTTCCCTAACTTCCCCTGTTTATGTTCTTTGGTGGCTGTTATTCTAGTTAGTCTTATTAGATCAGGCTCATGATTCATTCTTGTGTTTAGAGGTTTATGTTACTTCCCTAGACTCCCTGCCCTTCAGTTGCTCTGTATTCCCACCTTCCACAAGCTGCTCCAAATCTCATCTGATTAGCTCCTCTTGTTCGTTTGTCATTTCTCCACCCTGCCTCTGTATTTTTACCTTCTGGTATCATTACTTGCTACTGGATCTTGTTGTTTGCTTCCTAGTTCTATGTCTGATTTTCTGACTGTGTTCCATGTACTACCTTTGCCCGTAAGTCTACCAGAATCTTTATTCAATATTCAAACTCACCATACGACTCCCACGTTCTTGTCTGCATGTTGGTCCTGCCAAACCTCAGCATAATACAACACTCTGTTCCTTTACGGCTCTGTACGAAGCAAATTCATGTTGTCTTAAATTATTATGGCCCTACCCTTCAATGTTTGGGTCAAGCAAGACAAGTTATTTATACAACATGTTGTAATTATGAATATGAATATATTATTTAATATTAATATTTTAATAAATAATATTTTGGTCTGTTAAGGGTTGTCCTGTCAATACCAGCCCAATAAGGCGGTGGCATTAGAACAAAATCGAAAAGGATGAGCCAAGCTCTGACATTATTGAACAGCAAAACTCTGCACACTGGGGCGGCTCTTTCTGTCGGCCGGCCAAACTGCACGGTACAGCTGTAACCACGGTGATGCAGTCCTGTTGTCCTTCCTTCAGACCAGGAAAACTGCTCCACTCGGCGTTGTAGAGACAGGGTCTCTGCTGGGAACTCTCTGGAACACAGTTTGTTTCTGTAGACCTCAGAGAGAAAGTCAAGCAACGTTTGTACCTTAATTACCCCTGTTCATGAATGAATACCAGATACACAAACAGCAATTCATTCGTACTTAACTGCAAATGATCGCATGATCGTATGACACTCTTGGATCCAGTTTGAAGAGTTATGTCTGTTTGCTAGCAAAGAGGCATTAGCGCGCTGTGTCCCTCCATCTAGTTCTTCTGGGGACCAGTGTGGAAGAGACAGGATCGTTGCAAAAGCGGAGATTTTATTCGTACAATGATGTCACGGGAAGTCCGCTGTTTCTTGGTTGTGCTGGAAGTAGGTTAATGCGATTTATTTTGAACGTTCCAGAAAAGTTCGTACTGGCCTTTCATTGTGTACCCATGGCTGTGGGGTCCCAACAAACACATTTCAGCAGCAATCCAATTCAAAGTGCTGTACATGAAAAAAAAAGAAAAAGAGACATAATAAGAAAGTACATTGCTGTGGCATAAAGGTAATTAAATAATTAAAGATAATGAAAATGAATAAATAAAGAGATAATAAAAAAATAATTTAAAAAATGAATGATAAAATGGATAATAAAATGAAAGGAAATCTCTCAATTTAAATTACTTCACAGAAAGAAAGCTAAAAGCTCTCATGGGTCGCCGATGGAGTCAGGGGGGTTGAGGGTATAAGTTGGCGGAGGTAAGTAAAGGTATTTAGAGCTTTATTTCCATCTAAGTCTGTCAGCTCTTCTAGGTGGGATATTTCATGGTTTAAGTTTCAGTATTTTCTTGTTTTTAAATGTCTACTGTTGTTTTATAGCACTTTGAGATGCTTATATAAATGCAAATTTTATTATTAATATTATTATTATATATTTTCATTATTAATATCACCTCCAACTACATGGCTTCAAACTTCATCTTTCTTTTACGGCCGCTCTGCTCCATAGCAGGTCCACTCCCTCCCTCATCCAAACACTTTGGGGTCCGAACATTTTAAATCAAGAGACACGAATATTTTATTTAATCTTTATTTAACATTTAATTAACATTAGTTTTTTTTTACTACTGATCACTTATTCATATGCCCATAAAATCATCTGCTGAACAGAAAAGTGCAATCCAATTTAAGTACCAATATTAAACACACTTGGCACCGTCGAGCTGGGTCTATACATCTTGGTCTAACAGTTCTGCTCTCCTTGTTGTGCTTGTGGCAGGTAGGGTAATTTGATTAACCTTTTCCTTAAGTTGTCCTTCTATTCAATCTTAAAGTGTTTCTGCCACAGCTTCATGCACTCTTTGATCATTTCCCAGTCAGTTAAAGACTTTTTTGTGTTTTCCCAAAATCCACTGTACTCACAGTGAACACTCATGCTTGCTGTTGTGCTGTAAGAGACCGTATGCTTCTGTCCATTCATCTTTAAATGTGTGATTTTCATAGTCCACTTTATGTATTTTTAATGAAGCCGTCTTCTTTTACTCACTCATCTGTGCACCAAGTCATTGTACTATCAACAAGCGTGAGCTCCCAAGCTATTAGCTTAACAACCCGCGTTCAAGGACCCGCATAGCTTCTTCTTTGTTGTGTTGTGATTATGAATCTGAGAATATTATTTAATATTTAATATTAATATTTTAATATTTTATCAAATAATATTTCGGTCTGTTAAGGGTTGTCCTGTGAATACCAGCCCAGTAAGGCGATGGTATTAGGACAGAATAGAAAGGTGTGAGACGAGCTCTGACATTATTGAACAGCATAAACTCTGCACATATATGGAATAAATTCACACAATTTCTTAAAATACAAGAATTTATTAACAAAAATAAGTCAACTCAAAGTCAAACATATTTCAATTAACAAACTCTTTACTCTGCTAAAATAATCCAACTAAACTACCAAGCAGAATTAAAGAATAATGAAGACTAATGGGCTATGTACAATATAAACAAGTTGATTAAAGATGATTGGAAATTATGACCAAAAAGAGTGATGCAACATTACCATACAATGTTTATGTTTGAGAACCAAGGATTATCTTGAAGAATCTGGAAGTTAAGTTAGTCTTGGAACCAACTTAGGCAATAATTAGCAACATTTAGACAACCATTCACAATGCAAGATCAGATAAAATATTATTTTAATAAAATAATGTTTTAAATAATGATCTGTTGAATAAAACCAACCTTCTGGATGACTAATTCTCAACAATGTCTAATTAACTGCCTTCATTTATTCAAATAATATGTAGCGATCCCTCAGAACCAAAAACACACGGAGAGCTTCGACGGGTGCAGTAGTCACATTTACTTAATCCGAAACCAAGTTGGAATGTACCAAAATACACCGTGAAAACTAAAAATAAAAATAAAATACATCTGCTTAGGTGCTTTTGTTTGACACAAAACATAGATACATTACATAAGTGCAGACTTCACAAAGTAATACAACTTTAAACATGTACCTCGCTCCGCTGTCCAAGGGATGCAAAATGTTTATGCTGGTAAAGTCCGTGTTGTGCCGCTATGAAGCCTTGAGCTGTTTTCTGACGAACGTGCCCTTCTAGTTCAGAGTCACAAAGATGAAGCACAACCTCCTCTTCCTCTAGTCTGCAGGATAATTCAGCCTCAAGTACTGACTGACAGGAGACTAGCAAAACTTTTTTACCTTCTTCCTTTCCGGTTTTTTAAAGTCACAGCTCGTTACGAACTAGGCTACAGCATCCTCTGCTGGACATTACTGGTAACAACATAGAATCAGCTTATAAACATAGAATGGGCATTTACATAATATTTGAAGAAATATTATTAAGGGGATATTTTGGAAATGAGCCAAATCTTTCTGGAGAAATGGGCTTAATGGTGTTTACTTAATTATCAAATCTAGTAAATGATGTTCAGGGACTATTATTCACTAGCTTGAAAACTAACAACCTTTCTGTGAAATACTGTTTAGTAGCAAGCACGTGTTCTTAGCTGTTAGCAGTTGAGCGAACAAAGAAGCTAATAGCTTAGCACCAGAATCAACACATACCTTTAATATACCAGGGTTAATATAAGGGTTAAAATTCATAAGCGCGGACGGCGCGTTATGAGCAATCTTCTGTGTTTAAAATCACCCTTCAAGTAAAGTTTGACTTAACTTAAAAACACACAAACACAGAACACAAACAGGGAACGTGTGCTGCAGATAGCCTGCTAGCACTAAGATAGCTGAGTTTCACAAAAACAAAACCAAACTTCATAAATGAAAACATTCAGATTATTTCATCCTAACTGTTAATCTGCCCAAACCTAACCTCTGACCATGGTGAGGAAATGTTGTCCAAGGGGCGATGAAGTTTGAAGAAGGTATCCACAGTGAACAAAGGGTTAGCTTCCCGCTAACCTCCTCAGCTTCTCACGATCAGAAGGTGCGTTCGTTCTTTGAACAAAAGGGTTAGCTCCGGAGCTGTAGCTGGGCAGCCCGTCCTCTCCGCTGCGGTCTCTGCTGTCTTCCTTCCAGACTGGGAGACCGCGTCTTTACAGGGGCTTCTCTCGAACACCGTTAGCATCTGCGGGGGCTCAGAGAGACAGTCAAGCAATGCTTGTACCTTAATTACCCCCGTTCATGAATGAAAATACCTGATACACAGACAGTATTTCATTCGTACTTAACTTTGCATATGATCGATGATCGTATGACAACATTGGATCCAGTTGAAGAGTTTATGTCTGTTTGCCAGCAAAGAGACCTCAGCGCGCTTTCCTCCCCTATCCGGTCCCTCTGGAAGGCCGTGTGCAAGAGGGCAGATGTAGCAACAGCTGTGCTTTTATTCGGGTAGTGGCATCACAGGAAGTCCGCAATTATCCCGTTTCCTGTCTGTGCCGGAAGAAGGTTAATGCACTTTATTTTGAAAGTTCCAGAAAAGTCCGTACCAGAGTTTAATGTTGAAATCCATGGCTGTGGGTCCCAGCATTTGGCATACAATGATGTGGTGCATTACTACCACCAGCTAGCTTGGAGTGTGGAGCAGAATGTCGCTGACCTCTGTCTGTCGCACCTGTTCAAAAGTCAGACACAGCAGCCGGCAGGAATAAAATGTTTATATCTACATAGTAAATAAGAAAATGCTTTGCAGTTAAGGTAACAGCAGCAGCCCTAACTGAAGCAGCCTGACTTGCATTATGTGCAGCCCTGGGCCAGATGCTCTGCAGGGCTATACCGTATTACCATGAGATGTGGCGCAAGTGAAGTTAGACACAGTTGGACAACATGCAGTAATATATGAATCGTTTAAAATCAGGTTGGGTCCGGATTGGACAGCCGCTAATCCGTGACCTCTGCTCTATAGTGATTGCCAGCAGTGCACAAACTTTCTTTATTTAAATATTGCACTCTGCACATTTTTGCACCTATTATCTATTGCACACGTAATCTTTGTAGATCATGTCCACTTCTTGCATGTGCAATTTTGTTTCGCACAAGCAATTTAGCGCTCCTTATTTGGAGTCTTTGAAGACCAGGCCCAAAGTTTTAAACTGGTGAATTTACCAAAAATGATCCAGAAGATCCACTGACTATTCTCACTGAGGCCAGTGTTTGCCTTTTTCAATTCAATTCAGTTTTATTTATATAGCGCCAATTCACAACACATGTTGTCTCAAGGCACTTCACAACAGTCAGGTACATACATTCCAATTAATCCTAACCATTGAACAGTGCAGTCAGAGTTAGCTATTTATTCAAATTGGATAAAAAGTTTTTCTGTCTAAGGAAACCCAGCAGATTGCATCCAGTCAGTGACTTGCAGCATTCACTCCTCCTGGATGAGCATGTAGAGACAGTGGACAGTCACTGGCATTGACTTTGCAGCAATCCCTCATACTGAGCATGCATGTAGCGACAGTGGAGAGAAAAAACTCCCTTTTAACAGGAAGAAACCTCCAGCAGAACCAGGCTCAGTGTGAGCAGCCATCTGCCACAACCGACTGGGGGTTTGAGAGAACAGAGCAGAGACACAAAGAGAACGAAGAAGCACTGATCCAGGAGTACTTTCTATGGGAAGGAAAAGTAAATGTTAATGGATGTAGCTCCTTTAGTCGTTTCACCTAGAAAGAAAGAACAGATAAACTCTGAGACAGTTTTCAAGGTTAGAGTCTGAAAGAGAGCACATAGTTAGTCAGTAAAAGCTCAGTCAGTAGCTATGTCTAGGAGAGAGAAAGGGTTAAACACTGAAAGACAGGGCCATGTGGATCATCGGTAGAGGGTGAGCATTAAGTTGTTGCCAGCAGAAGCTTGGACAATGCCCCTCTCCAGAAAGGTGTCACAGGTAGACACAGAGTCAGGCCAGGTGTTGCTTCTAGGAAGAGAAAAGAGAGAGAACAAGGTTAAAAGCTGAAATAACAGCAAATAATGCAAAATTGGAGAGTAGTGTGAGAATGTAGCGAAGAGGGTGAAAGTGGTCATTATGTCCTCCAGCAGCCTAAGCCTATGGCAGCATAACTACACAGATAGTTTCAGTTCAGATTATTTAGTTAAACGGTGCTTATTTACATATGTCGTCTCAAGGAACCCCACATAGGGTCCCACTGATGGTCATTGTTATACTAAAAACCACAAGAATTAGGATACCTCCCTCTGTCAGACTGTGTTTTGTGTTGCATTAATTTAATAACAAAAGAAGAGTTTTTGTTTGTTTTATTGCTTTTTCTAATTTTACAGATCTGCTTTGGAACAGGAAAAGAAACATCTGAAATCACTCAAACAAAGGTACATTTCTGTTTATGGACTCTAAATATATTTGTTAGAAATCTTTCTTTAGTTGGACATTTTAACCAGATTGGGGAACAGAGGGAAAGAGTACAGATACTGATGTGGAGAGCTGTAGTAAATTTAGTTGGATGCAAATGGAGAACCTGACTTTAAAATCTAAGAACGAGTTGAAACTAACGTAAGAGAGGAGACAATCAGGCTTATGCCCTTTTTTCACTGGCTCGATTTAGCCCTACTCGACTCCACTTGGCTCGCTTTGCAAGCGTTTCCATTACAGTCTTTTCCGTACCGGTACCTACTTTTTTGGTCCCTGCTTCTGAGCAGGTACAACCAGGGCTGAGTAGGGACTACATGTTTTGTGTTCATTATTGCCATGGCTGAGACAAAACCTTTTCCATATATCCCAAAATTTTAACTTCTTCAGGCAAACATTGGAGCTTCACTATCCAGACAGCAGCGTCTCTCCTCTTTGCTGCTCCTGCCACATCAGAACCCCTGAGCCTTATTTTAAAAATTCTGGCTGATCTGTGGTCCAGATAATTATTCCAGTGGATCATTTTAAACATAAAAACATAAATAAGACATTCTGGCACATAAATTAATACAAACGTTATTAATATTTAGTTTATTTATGTTTTTGTTTTTTATTTATTTTTTATCATTTCACGCAGATTACTTTAATGTGACAATGTAACACAGTAATGTTAATAGCAGCACAGCCACTACACTCATGGCCGAAGGCAGGGGTTCAGTCGCCATAGCTTTAGCCGTTGGAAACCAGTGGAAATCAGTGGAAACACAACAGTTACCGTACTGAGTAGAGCGAAACTGATTGGAGCGGAGCCATACTGGCTAAAACGAGCCAGTGAAAAATGGGCATTGGAGAGGAACTATGTACTGGATGAGGCAGAGAAGAATGGTGCATGCAAACACCTCAGATTAAAACAAATTTTATTGGTTTTCTTTTTTCATTATATTGAAAACGCCCTACCTGGACTCCTACCATTAATGAAAACAACTTCTTATCCCATCCTGACAGCATTCAGTAATGCTGTTATGACCCTGGAGTGTTATGATCAGAAGCAGTTTCTCAGAATACATGTCAGCTCATTAAATGTATGCTTTAAAAATGAATGATTATGTTTTTAGGTCTAAAAACTATAATTAGCAATGATTTGCAGATCTTAAATAGTAAATAAGTTTTGAATTGTGAAATGCACAGTCATCCTCTCTCCAATAGCATTATTACACAGGGAAATCTTTGAGTGTGAGAGGCTAATTCTAGCTCTATGTCACAGTTTTGTTTTAATTCGGGAGTGTAGCTTAACTTTGGTGCAATCCTGCTTTTGAGAGAAGTTCAGCTCTGCCTGGTAGTTTAGCTTTTTCCGTTTAACAGTTTGGTTCTGAATCCAAAGTGAGGAACCATCCAACTTGCCCCAGCCATGTGAAACAGCTTGCCCCTCCTGTCAAGGAACAGCCTTCAGGCCAGTTAGAACAGCTGTTGTGCTGAAATTTACCCCATAATCTGAGCTTGAAAACGGGCATCAGAAGTTCAGTTTTAGAGACCCAGTCCAGTTTATTGAGAGGTGACACATCAACACCCGGACCACAGTAAGGTGTTTTTAGGTAAGGCTGTTTTGATGTTGGTAGTTGACAGATTAAAGGTGGCTCACTTTGAGTTTATCTCCGTTTTATCAGCATTTACCTCCACTCTTAAATTTTAAATATGTAGTAAAGAACCAAATTATTACACAAAATCACTTTATTTAAATTCCAGAAAAAGGTTAAAAAAAAAACTTTTATTCAAAAGTTTAACTTTCAATCAGCTCAATCAATAACATTCTAAGCTTGAATTGTTTTTTTTTTTTTTTTCATATATATATATATATTTTTTTAATAATCATTAAAGTAGACATAATTTCTGATTGCTACTAAGTTGATTGTAAATAAACATTCTACATGTCATTCTTCCTTTAGGTCATGTAACAGGTTAGCACCTTGATAAGCAAACATTTTTTCTCCTCAGATGTTTCATAGACATCAGACTGATTCATTTATTAATGAGGCTTATTAACATGGGTTAACATTGCTACAGCTGAAAATTTTCAGATTTTTATTGAGAGGCACCAAAACAACAAGATAAAAAAATACGTTCATCATAGGGTTGAGCGGTTTGGTCAAAACGTTAGGGAGACAAAACTGAAATAGTGGATATCTTGGACAAATGATGCTGTACATGGAGCTGCTAGGGAGGAGAAAAAGAGGCAGATTATAGAGACGGTTAATGGAGGTGGTGAAGGGAGATATGCAGAAGGTTGGTGTGACAGAGAACGATGATGAGAAGTGGTGGAGGAAGATGATCTGCTGTGGTGAACTCTGATACAAGCAGCTGAAAAAGAAGGATTTTAAATTCTAGTTTAGCAGATTTATAAATCACTTTTGAAATACATCAACTTATCCAAAGTGCTGCACAAAACATGTATAAACGCTGAATAGTTTGAAAAATGTCTTTAGTTTCTTAGCAACACAAGCAAACTTTTATTTTTTCATCTCAGACATCTAACCTTTGGTTTTTATTAAAAGTATTCAACAGATTGAAGAAATTCAGCAGCAAGAACAGCTTCACTTAAGGTATGTATTCATCCTGTTTTAATGTTAAAACCATAATTAAGATATTTTTGACCCAAATTTAGATGGACAGACAACAATTGGATCATTATATTAAAAAGATAAAATAAAAATATATACATTTCACCCTCTTCCTGAGTGCTGTGTTTGTTCAGTGTAGCTGATTAATTTAAAGTATTCTGAAGTTTTTTTTTTTATGTTGTGTGTTTCCCTCCACAGATCTGTTCTTGAACCAGATGGAAAACAACCTAAGTTATTGCAGCAAAGGTACTACTGGTACAATGAGCATAATAACAAAAATACAGCTCACCTTTTATGATGTCAAAGTGTTTAAAGCTTCCAAAAGCAACAATATACTGTTAAGGCTTGCGAGATATAGGACCCCAGAATGCAGACGAGCAGGCAGCGTGATGGTAAGTGCAAAGGCTTAATAACAAAAAACTCACTCACAGCAGGAGGCAGGAACAAAACAACAAACGGGCAGGCGAGACAGGCATGGCATGATCAAAAAACAAGACATAATCTGTGAACAAGACATGATCAGAGAAAAATGTTTCCGCCATGACTAAGTGAATAGGTGTGTATATATGGAGTGAAAACCAGGTGGAGCAAGAAGACAGATTAACTTGGAGCAGGTGAACCGAATAAACTTAATTAACAGAACAAAATGTGACTGGAGCAAAACAGAGACTCTTGAACACAAACTAGAAAAACATGAAGCAAAAGCATAACCAGATCCGAAAACCAAACTTGACAAAACATGAACAAGACGACAAAACTAAAGCATGAACCAGGAAAATAAACAGAAACATGATTCAAAACTTGAACTGTGAATAAGACCAACAGAAACCAAAAACCAAACAACCCCAAATCATAACATATACAATAAAAAAGATTTTAAATACTTTTATTGCCCGTCCACATTGGTTATAGAACTTTGAGATTAAATCCTACCAGAGGCTTGGGAGATAGAAGGTTCTGCAAGTTTTCCAGCTTGGGGTTAAAATCCCTGAATTATCTGATGAGCATTGGTACCACTAATGCCTTCTTCTTTCAAAACGTCACTAGTTCTTCTTTCAGCTTTTAGTATTACTAAAGTTTTTAACTTCATTTTCTTCTTTTGGCTGTGACCTGAAGTTCTGTGTCCATAGCTTCTGTCTTCTGTTGTTTGAAGACCACCATGTCTGGTTCGCTAGCTGACGAGATATCTATTAAGTACGATCTGACTTGAAGGCTCCACTGGATCTAAACAAATCTGGATACAAAATGTATCTTAAAACATTGACATTTATCAGAAATATAAACAATAGATAAGCAAAAAAACAGCAACACAAGATACATTATTTGACTTTACAGGTACTTCTGGTATCAGTGTAATCAGTATCACTTGTTAAAGTCCAAAAGGATACCTGTCTGAATAACCAGAGCTGTAAAAGAACACAGTCGCCTTAAGGCTCCCACAAAACAACTTGTTTCTTTTAGCTTGTAGAAAAAAAGTGTCATTAATGGTGCAATGAGCAAGTCTCAGGAGTGCAGCATGCAGAAAAGCAGTTGATGGTGATTGTAACATAATTTAGAGCTTGAGATATTGCCTTTGTTGAGAATTGAGCTCCATATCTTTCTTGTTCAGTTTTTTACTACAAGTTCTTCTGTCTCTCTAACATGTCATTGATATGTTCTGTTTTTATACTATTTTAAGCTTCTAAGAACTTACTGCCAAGTCCCAGAGTTTTATTGAGATGAAGAATATTGTAGGATGATGTGTATAAAGACCCATTCAATAAATTAGATTATTGAAAATTTCATGTATTTCAGTAACTCGCTTCACTAAGTGATTATATAGATTATTATACATAGACTGATGTTTTCAAGTCTTTTGTTCTGTTATAATGATTTTCTTACTGTTTACAGATAATTAAAACACAACATAAAATATTAGAATATTACATCAGACCAATAAAAAAAAAAATTCATACAGAAATGTGGGATTAATGGAAAAGCATGTTTATAACCTGCTTAAAGTTTGTTATTTGAGAAATGTACCCTTTGACAAACGAGCCTCATTAGAACACACATTCTATTTATTATAATATTATTCTAATTGAATTTGATTGTACCAGGAAGCATTCGGTTTGACGTGTTGACAACAGTTGTTTAATCCCTGAGTAACAAACTCTCATCTACGCATTTTAAATAGAGACATTTTCACGTGAAATCATAAAAAAATCCTGCAAGGTTGTTTTACTCATCAAAACACTTAAATAAAAATAAAGGTTTAAAAGTGAATAAAATAATATAAAAGTTTAAAGTCCTAGGAGTGAAAGTTAAAATAATTTAGTACATAGATATTCATTTAGTATAAAACATAACTAGTTGTAACGATGGTTTTAGGAACAGCTTCTGGTAGAAACCATTCAGCAACATATTATGTGTTTTATTTTACAGACAAGATTTCAATACACCAGACTTGACATCCCTCCAACAAAGGTACCGTTCTATCTAATGAGCTGAGATGTTATACCATTACAGAAAAAACAAAAAATTAGACAATTGTGAAAAACTCATAGCTTTTTTTTAGTCAGTATTTAGAATAACAATAAGACAAACATATTACAAAAGGTCTGTTATTTTTAGAGCTTAAATTTTATATTACCTCACTGATATGATTTGATTTTTCAAAACTAACATCTTGTTATGCTTTTTAAGAATCCAAATGATGGAAGGCTTTCAAAAACAGCTTAAGCTCAGGTAAAAATCTCATGTATATTGTTTAAAAAAAAATGTCATTTTCTTTCATTCTATGCATATAGTGTACATATTTATTGTAACTTTATTTTATTTTGGTGTTCATCCTTTTACTCTGTCTTGCTGCTGTGACCATTCAGTTTCCCCCTCAGGGGATGAATAAAATCATCTATTCTCTTCTCTTCTCTTCTCTTCTCTTCTCTTCTCTTCACTTCACTCACAGATTTTTTCTGAAAGACAAAGAAGAAAAAGTCAAACTTCTCATAACAAGGTATGTTACATACTAATTTATTTTAAATCTCATATGACAAAAATTAATGTATAAATAAAAACCCTCCCCATTCACCTTATCAGTTTGGTCAGTTCCAGTTCATGTTGGTGTTTTCTAACAGAGGTCTGAGAACATGTGAACTCCATGCAGTGTTTCCCATTGAAAGGGACAGGATCACTGCTGCTGTGGCATATAACAGATTACTGGTATCTGCAGTGCTCCCACTGTTCATCATAAGAAGCGCTTCATTACATCATCATGAACATCATCAACAGACTTTCAGAGATAACTTCAAAATCTTAGTCTTAATATTAACCTTGGAATTTTAGTGGGGCTTGTTACTGATTATCAGATGGCTAGGCTGAAGACATATCCTCCTGATGTTTTATCTTTTCTGTAGCTTTTTTGTGGTATCTCGTCAATCTTTAGTGATTTTAGCCAATCTTCATATGAACATTAAAACACTAACAGACAAATAAATAAATCTAAATATGGACAAACCTGAGTTTGCTCATCCTGGTAATTTTGAAACCAGGGAGAAAGACAGATGTCAGTCAAAAGCTGAACTTAGCAAACAGGGTCCCTCTCTTAGCCAAACCTTAAATGCAAAACTTGGGGAATGTCCACATGGAGCAAATAAGTGACATGCCTTCAGACTAGAGCTTTTTGTGCAACATAATAAAACACAAAACAAAATACATTAGATAGCTAATTTGGTTAGAGCAAAATGTCTAAGTTATGCATCAAATCATGTAGTTTATTTAATTCAGAATACACACCTTATGACTGTGAGCTTTCTAAAAGATGTTTGACATGTAGAGGTTCATGAACCGAACTCAAACTCTTCCTTATTTCACAACATGATTGAGGCTCGCTGAGGAATCTCTGACCTACTCGGCTCTTCCTCTGAATCTAAGGTGGTGGATGGAGGGAGGTGGTATGGTGGTCAAGTTGAACAAGGAGGAGGGTGTGGTGAGGAAGTCCAGAGGCAGCACACTGCAGCACAACTCAAAGACCCTTCCTTTTACATTATGGTATTATCAAAAGATAATAGAGTATGTCTGTAAAGACAGCTTGTAATTTTGTGTTTATATCCATATGCCCCCATCCTCTGACTTGTCTTTTTTGAGGCATGCTGGTTTAGAGGCACTCTAGAGGTTCATTGTTCTCTTCTCTTATTAATCCATTTCTCACCAGAATGTCTTGGTCCACCTACATCTAACCCTGTTAATCTGTTCAATGTCCAAGCTGCCATAATTTTAATCAGACATCTCTCACCTTAAAATGAAGGCTATGTATTATTTAGAATCATAATAAACAAGTGATCTTGTGTGATTCATACAAACTAACATCTGTAAAATTTACTTTCTAAAGGCTTGAACAGATTAAAGCATCGTCCCAAGCACAGAATGAAGATGTTAGGTAAGCATTTGTCTTATCTAGTGTCTTTTTGTTCCATCAATCTGAGATTTTAAAGTAACACCTTTAGAAAGAGACCTTTAGAGAGATTATATCATGGAGTTCTGATTGATCTAGTTTATCAGAGAAGAAGAAGCTTTGAAGGACTGAAATTACAAAAACATTTATGAATTTATATGTTACTTTATCTTCATATTGATAAATACAGGTCCTTCTCAAAATATTAGCATATTGTGATAAAGTTCATTATTTTCCATAATGTAATGAGGAAAATTTAACATTCATATATTTTAGATTCATTGCACACTAACTGAAATATTTCAGGTCTTTTATTGTCTTAATACAGATGATTTTGGCATACAGCTCATGAAAACCCAAAATTCCTATCTCACAAAATTAGCATATTTCATCCGACCAATAAAAGAAAAGTGTTTTTAATACAAAAAACATCAACCTTCAAATAATCATGTACAGTTATGCACTCAATACTTGGTCGGGAATCCTTTTGCAGAAATGACTGCTTCAATGCGGCGTGGCATGGAGGCAATCAGCCTGTGGCACTGCTGAGGTCTTATGGAGGTCCAGGATGCTTCGATAGCAGCCTTTAGCTCATCCAGAGTGTTGGGTCTTGAGTCTCTCAACGTTCTCTTCACAATATCCCACAGATTCTCTATGGGGTTTAGGTCAGGAGAGTTGGCAGGCCAATTGAGCACAGTGATACCATGGTCAGTAAACCATTTACCAGTGGTTTTGGCACTGTGAGCAGGTGCCAGGTCGTGCTGAAAAATGAAATCTTCATCTCCATAAAGCTTTTCAGCAGATGGAAGCATGAAGTGCTCTAAAATCTCCTGATAGCTAGCTGCATTGACCCTGCCCTTGATAAAACACAGTGGACCAACACCAGCAGCTGACACGGCACCCCAGACCATCACTGACTGTGGGTACTTGACACTGGACTTCTGGCATTTTGGCATTTCCTTCTCCCCAGTCTTCCTCCAGACTCTGGCACCTTGATTTCCGAATGACATGCAGAATTTGCTTTCATCCGAAAAAAGTACTTTGGACCACTGAGCAACAGTCCAGTGCTGCTTCTCTGTAGCCCAGGTCAGGCGCTTCTGCCGCTGTTTCTGGTTCAAAAGTGGCTTGATCTGGGGAATGCGGCACCTGTAGCCCATTTCCTGCACACGCCTGTGCACGGTGGCTCTTGGTGTTTCTACTCCAGACTCAGTCCACTGCTTCCGCAGGTCCCCCAAGGTCTGGAATCGGCCCTTCTCCACAATCTTCCTCAGGGTCCGGTCACCTCTTCTCGTTGTGCATCATTTTATGCCACACTTTTTCCTTCCCACAGACTTCCCATTGAGGTGCCTTGATACAGCACTCTGGGAACAGCCTCTTCGTTCAGAAATTTCTTTCTGTGTCTTACCCTCTTGCTTGAGGGTGTCAATAGTGGCCTTCTGGACAGCAGTCAGGTTGGCAGTCTTACCCATGATTGGGGTTTTGAGTGATGAACCAGGCTGGGAGTTTTAAAGACCTCAGGAATCTTTTGCAGGTGTTTAGAGTTAACTCGTTGATTCAGATGATTAGGTTCATAGCTCGTTTAGAGACCCTTTTAATGATATGTTAATTTTGTGAGATAGGAATTTTGGGTTTTCATGAGCTGTATGCCAAAATCATCCGTATTAAGACAATAAAAGACCTGAAATATTTCAGTTAGTGTGCAATGAATCTAAAATATATGAATGTTAAATTTTCATCATTACATTATGGAAAATAATGAACTTTATCACAATATGCTAATATTTTGAGAAGGACCTGTATGCATGTAGAAATGCATAGGAACAAACTAAATATATAGAAAATTGGGAGAAAACTCGCAAGAACAATCTAAGTTGACACATTGGTATCTAATTCGTTCAACTTATTATAGTTTTATGAAGAATACTAAACTTTCAAACTAAACTTTGAAACCAGTCCAGTCAAAGAGGTAAAAGCTCACAATGCATTTATAAAGCCAGCATACAATGACCATATGATATCATTTAGATTTGTCTTGTTGCCCAGTAGTTAAATAGTTTTTCAGTATAACAAAAAAGAAAAAAAAAGCCATTTTCTATACTGCTTCTTCCATAGAGGGTCATGGGGAAGCTGGTGCCTATCTCCAGCAGTCTATGGGCGGGAGGCGGGGTACACCCTGGACAGGTCGCCAGTTCATCGCAGGGCAACACACAAACAACCAAACACACTCATTCACATGCGTAAGGGCAATTTAGAGAAACTAATTAACCTAACAGGCATGTCTTTGGACTGTGGGAGGAAGCCGGAGTACCCGGAGAGAACCCACGCATCCACGGGGAGAACATGAAACTTCATGCAGAAAGACCCCCGGCCAGGAGTCGAACCCAGGACCTTCTTGCTACAAAACAACAGTGTTACCAACTGTGCATTATAATAATGTGCATATTACATATAAAATCCTGGATTTTAAGAAGGATACACTTCCTTTTTTGCTTTCTGTTCTCTTGCAACAGTATGATCATCTGTTAGAGATTTGATAAAAATTAGGAAAGCTTAAAAGGGTGAGGAAGACATCATGTTGTCAGAGATGGATCTCATAGACTGATGGTAAAGACAGACATACACACACAGATAATCAAAATGGTTGAGGGTCATACAAACACAGGTACTTTTACAGCAAGAGAACGCTACCTCCTAACTTTATTTCCAGTATTAATGATTTTTAACTTCTTTGTAAATACCATCTTGGTGTAGGCATAATGATGGGAAAACTTTAGAACAAAAAAAAAAAGTCATTGCAGTCTAAAGTGTTGTAAATATGAATATATTATTTAATATTAATATTTTATCAAATAATATTTTGGTCTGTTAAAGGTTGTCCTGTGAATACCAGCCCAGTAAGGCAATGGTATTAGGACAAAATAGAAAGGATGAGCCAAGCTCTGGCATTATTGAACAGCATAAACTCTGCACATATATGGAATAAATTCACACAATTTCTTAAAATACAAGAATTTATTAACAAAAATAAATGAACTCAAAGTCAAACATATTTCAATCAACAAACTCTTTACTATGCTAAAACAATCCAACTAAACTACCAAGCAGAATTAAAGAATAACAAAGACTAATGGGCTATGTACAGAAAGAACAAGTTAATTAAAGACGGTTGAAAATCATGACCAAAAGAGTGATGCAACATTACCATGCAATGTTTATGTTTGAGAACCAAGGATTATCTTGAAGAATCTGGAAGTGAAGTTCAGTTAGTCTTGGAACCAACTTTGGCAATAATCAGCATACCTTTAGACAACCATTCACAATGCAAGATCAGATAAAATATTATTTTAATAAAATAATGTTTTAAAGAATGATCGGCTGAATAAAACCAACCTTCTGGATGACTAATTCTCAATGGTGTTTAATTAGCTGCCTTTATTTATTAAAACAATATTTAAAAAAATATCATTTAGGAAATATTAAAATATTTAAGGAAATATTTTGGAAAAGAACCAAATCTTTCTGGAGAAATGGGACATGTTTACTTAGTTATCAAGTTCAGTAAAATAATATTTAAGGGAATATTATTTTACTGGATTGAAAACCAACAACCTTTTTGGGTAAATGATCTTTAGCAGGCAAGCACGTGTTCTTAGCTGTTAGCAGTTAAAGCTAACAAAAGACGCTGATAGCTTCTCATCCGAATCAAATACATACCGTTAATAAAAGGGTTAAAATGCATAAGCGTGGACGGCGCGTTTTGGCCGATCTGCTGTGTTTAAAATCACCCTTCAAGTAAAGTTTGTCTCAACTTTAAAACCACACAAACACAGAACACAAAACTGAGCACATGTGCTGAGCAGTTAGAGAAACAAAACCAAACTTCATAAAACAAAAAAAATATTTAGATTATTTCATTCTAAACTACTTCTATCTCTCTGCCCAAACCTAACCTCTTATGTGAACCGTGCTGAGGAAACGTTGTCCAGGGCGACGAAGTTCGAAGAAAGCTTCCACAGTGAACAAAAGGTTAGCTTCAGCTAACCTCCGTAGCTGTTGGGTGGGGCAGCTCGTTCTGTCGGCCGGCCAAACTGCACGATGCTGCCGTAACCACGGTGATGCGGTCCCCGTTGTCCTCCTTTCAGACCGGGAAAACTGCTCCACTCTGCGTTGTAGAGACAGGGTCTCTGCTGGGAACTCTCTATAACACAGTTTGATTCTGTAGACCTCAGAGAGAAAAGTCAAGCAAGGCTTGTACCTTAATTACCCCATTCATGAATGAATACCAGATACACAAACAGCAATTCATTCGTACTTAACTTAGTGCATATGATCACGTGATCGTATGACACTCTTGGATCCAGTTTGAAGAGTTATGTCTGTTTACCAGCAAAGAGACATTGGCACGCTGTGTCTCTCCTGTCCCGATCCTCACCAGTGTGGAAGAGGTCAGTTCGTTGAAAAGGGGGGTTTTTATACGGACAGTGGCATCACGGGAAGTCCGCTGTTGCCCCTTTTTCTGGCTGGAAGTAGGTTAATGCGATTTATTTTGAAAGTTCCAGAAAAGTTCATACCGGACTTTCATGTTGTAATCCATGGCTGCGGTCCCAACAAATGGTACCAAACCAAATCATGGCACTGGGACTCTGTGTTAAATGGGGCTACAGTAATTTCTGGGATATTTTTTGACTGAAACAGAAAAAAGTTTTACAAACACTACATAAGAAATAATTCTCTAGAAATATTCCCATTAAAACAATGGCTGTAATATTTAATGAGGGATCTAAACTTTTCATCTATTCTAACATGTCCTTGTCAATGTTTTAATTAAGATCCCAGGAGATTGATCAGGTTCAACAGCAGACATCTTCTGAGACAAGGTAAGTATATAATTTACTTATAATTTTTTTTTTTTTTACCGTGTGTTCAGCAGAGTGGCACTCAGAAATGTTGTCTGTGTGCCAAGAAGATATATATATATATATATATATATATATATATATATATATATAAAAAAAAGCTTTATTAGAAACTGCTTTGGAATTATTTCAATTGTTATGGACAGGGAGACAGAAAAGAAGCAAGAAAGAGAGAGAGTTGTGGCAAAAAGGATAAAGGGAGTCAACCATGACAGTCCCACAACATCCAGAGAGACTTGAGGTACTTAGGGCAGATCTCATCCACCCCTGAAGCCCTGCCACTGTGGAGTTTTTAACCACCTCGGTGACAGCCTGGGTGATGAAAGAGTCCAACCCCGAGTCCCCAGCCTCTACTTTCACCAGGGAATGTATGACAGCAGGATTGAGGGGATCCTCGAAGTACTCCTTTCACTGCCTAATAATGTCCCCAGTCGAGGTCAGCAGCTAAATGGTAAATGGACTGAACTTATATAGAGCTTTTCCAGTCATACAGACTGCTCAAAGCACTTTACACTAGAGCCACATTCACCCAATCGCACTCACCAACGCTCACACATTCATACATCGGTAGGCAACTTGAGGTTAAATGCCTTGCCCAGGGGCACATCAACATATGGCAGGAGGAAGCTGGAATCGAACCCACAACCTTCTGATTGCAAGATGACTACTCTTCCTACTGAGCCACACTCACCTCAACCCTACTGTAAACAGTGTTGGCAAAGCACTGTTTCCCCCTCAGGAGGCGCCAGATGGTTTGCAAGAATTGCTTCGAGGCCAACCTGTAGTTTATCTTCATGGCCTCAGGAGTCCCACAAGCCATCCACAGACAATAAGACTCCTTCTTCAGCTTGACAGCATCCCTTGGTGTCCACCACTGGGTTCGGGAATTGCCGGCGGAGGTGGAAGTTGAATACATCCCTGGCCGAGGGCTCCGCCAAAAGTTTCCAGCAGACCCTCACTATACACTTGGGCCTGCCATGTCTGTCTGGCTTTCTTCTTTTACAGCGGATCCAACTCACTACCAGGTGGTGATCAGTGGACAGCTCAGCCCCTCTCTTCACCTGAGTGTCCAAAACATGCAGCCGAAGGTCTGATGATACGACAACAAAGTTGATCATTGACCTCCTGCCTACGGTGTCCTGGTGCCAAGTGCACTGATGGACACCCTTATGTTTGAACATGGTGTTCATTATGGACAATCCGTGACTAGCACAGAAGTCCAAATAACGAAACACTACTCGGATTCAGATCGGGGAGGCCATTCATCCCAATCATGTCTCTCCAGGTATCACTGTCATTTCCCACAAGGGCATTAAAGTCCCCCAGCAGAATAACGGAGTCCTTAGGAGGGGCACAATGTGGCACCCCTTACAGGGATGCCAAGAACGCCGGGTACTCTGCACTACCGCTCAGCCCGTAGGCCAAAACGACAGTCAGAGACCTGTCCCTGACCCAAAGGCGCATGGATGCGACCCTCTCATCCACCGGGGTAAACACCAATACGAGACGGCTGAGCTGGGTGGCAACAAGCAAATCAAACCCAGCCCGCCGCCTCTCCCCTCGAGCAACTCCATAGTAGAAGAGAATCCAACCCCTTGCAAGGAGCTGGTTCTAGAGCCCACACTGTGCATGGACGTGAGCCCAACTATTTGTAGACATATAATTTTAATTTGGGAATCACATGGTTGTTTGGTTTGTCTTGGATTAATTCAGTTGCAGCTGATTTTAATGCAGTGTACTTCAGTTCAGAGCAACTGAAATGAGTTTATTTGGTGGTTGTTTTAAAATTCTAATAATAAAACAAATATGTTGCATTTGTTTTTTTAAATCCTTTTTCAAAGGAGAAGAGTTTTGTAAATAAACCAAATAGACAATGTTTAAATTACCTTAAGTAACAGTTCACCTAATTGGCCATTTTCTAAGTTTCCGTTTGCCAGTGGTTTGATATTTTAATCATTCTTAATATGAAAGTAAAACTGTGTATATCTTTAATGTTTTCCTCTGAAAAAGAATATGTTATGATCTTTGGATCTGATATTTTATATTTTAAAGTTAATATCAAAGACATCCTTTTTTTACTTTTTCAAAATCTCATCCTGAGGTGGAGAAAAATCCAACCACCAATGTTTTCAGTAACAATTTTGTTCCACAGGTTACTTCTGGAAAACAAGGCGAAAGACCGGAGAATAATGAGCCAAAGGTATGGACATATGAGGAAATATGAACAACAACCACGGAAAAAAATTGTTGAATTTTAAATAAAAAGCCCATCACACACAGGAAGCAAAAAATCTTAAATGATACTTTTAACCTTGAATATCAAATCTTTGTGAATAATTTTTGTGAAATTTGTATAGACATTTTGAGGAGGACTGAATATATCAAAATCCATCTGATCTTCATATTGTTTTCATTATGAGACGTTATGAATCTATTGAAACATTTCATGAAAATTAAGAAGAGAAAATCAGCCATCAGATGTAATAGCCCAAATACCCTGGTGGTTCTCTGACCTGTGTCATGACTGAGAAACTGGAACTTTCATCTCACAGCAGTCTCACCCAGACTTACTGAACATGTGTTCAGTGAAGTACTGGTAATAACATCATACAGACGTGTAGATTACTTAAATAGGGGACATCATCAGGGTGGAGTTATTTGGGCACATTTAATGAGCATCGTGATCGACTGGCGGATGAGAAGTCAGAAGGAAAAGCACAGAACCACTGGTCCAGCAGAACTTTTATATGTTAAAGAAACGGCACATAAGGTTAATAGCAGCATAATACATAAGACATTTATTTTTTGCTCCTCTGTGCAAAAGAGCACAAAAATAAACCCAGCGCCTGGGTTCATGACAGCATTGTGTCTAAAACTGTTATAGTATTATTAGAACTATTATTATAACCAAACCATTCCTATATTCTGATTTGTTTAATTGAAGTCACTGAAAGTATTTAAACTGTAACTGCTGATGTTTCACACAACTTGGCAAAAAGGAACTCATGAAAGCTTCACTGAGACCAACTGGAGCAAGCTTGTCCAAACCTTTTGTCTCGTGGGCAAAAATCATCAACTTAAAAGTATTCATGGCCAAAAGTATCATTAGACATTAAAACCCTAACTAAAATCACAAAAAAACGTTTTTTTGAGTGAAACTCAATGAATATGTGGTCATATTTACTATGAAAGAAAGGGCAAAAGCATGATAATTAAAAGATAAAAAAATGAATACTTGGTGTTTTACCTAATATTTTTTTCATTGTTTGAGATTTCCATGTGTCCATAACAATTGTGCCCTAATTAAACATAATAAGTCTTCATTTGCATCAACCATCTGTGCTGGCTGCCCAAATTTGTATAATTCTTAAATTTGCAGTCGACAGCTGCACAAAATCCTTTCAGGGACCTCAATGGGAGTTTTGAGATATCCTGTGTTTTTCATACTCCCTGTTTTCTTGTAATAAATGTTGGATCTGAAGGGACACATCAAGATAAATCTGACTGGGTTTCTTTTATACAGAATAAATGATGCAGAATGGCTTCAAAGAACAAGGTACACATTTCTTTCTTTCTTTCTTTCTTTCTTTCTTTCTTTCTTTCTTTCTTTCTTTCTTTCTTTGAGCTGGTTTTCATGCTGTGCATTTTACTACTCAGATCTGATCTTAAAGAAAAGGACAGAGAAATTGAAGCCTTGCAGCAAAGGTACTTTCATTCTTTGATGTGAAACTTTTTTTATTTAAACTTTCTAAAAGGTTTAGTGGATGGGTAAAGAAAAAAAAGTATAATGTTGTCTTCAAGTATCTCCTGATAAAATCCTGTCACAGTGTGTCTAAACCTTTGATAAACAAGCCATTTATACCAGCTCATGCCCTGTTATGTAAAACTGACATCAAGGACCACATTCCTGCTGTGACTGTTGATGTTTCCAACACATAAAACTGTAGCCAATCGTAAATCACATTTCACTGTTTTGAATAAGCACTTTTATAGGTACAGGTCCCATGTAACATTTACAGGACAGAAGAAACTGTGTACATAATGTTAGAATTATTTTGACCCACTCATTTCTATGTCTGAGGATTTTATTAATCATATTTTATTACCTTTAAATGCCTTAATTGTGTACACACTACAACACAAATTCTTATATTATTTGTAAAGTTGTGGGATTTGTTTAGAGTAAATTCCTGTAATTGAAACCAAATGAATTATTTAACTCTATGATGTGAAAGAAACATCTGTTTCATCTTCTGATTTCTCCAAATAAACATTTCATGAAATTCTTTAACTAATTAAAGGATCAGACAGATGGAGACTAATGAACAAAGGCAGCATTACTTAAGGTAAATATTTGACTTGCAGTTTATTCAAGAAGAATAATCATTATCTGACTGAGACCAGTGGTTGTATAGTCTACATGTCAGATTAAGCTGCTCATTTTACTTCCCAGATTGTCTCTGAAAGACAAGGAAAAGGAAACTGAAGCTCTCAAACAAAGGTAAGTCACGTTCAATTTGAAGCTTGATATCTCTTTTTCTACTTTTTTAATTACTGTGTGATTGGATAAGACACATCAATATAGATATGACTATGTTGCTTTTATACAGAATAAATGAAGTAGAAGGGGAACTTCAAATGACAAGGTTAAAATTTTTTTCGGTTTTATCTTTCTTCGTTAACTGTGAGCTGGTTTTCATTCTGTGTATTTGACTTCTCAGATATGCTTTGAAAAAGGATAGGAAAGCTGAAGCACACCAGCAAAGGTACTTCCATTCATTGATTCGTACTCGTCGTCTTCCGCTTATCCGAGACCGGGTCGCGGGGGCAGCAGACTCAGCAGAGACGCCCAGACGTCCCTCTCTCCAGACACCTCCTCCAGCTACTCCGGGGGGAGCCCAAGGCGTTCCAGGCCAGCCGAGAGACATAGTCCCTCCAACGTGTCCTGGGCCGTCCCCTGGGCCTCCTCCCAGTGGGACATGCCTGGAACACCTCCCGAGGAAGACGTCCAGGAGGCATCTGGTATAGATGCCCGAGCCACCTCAACTGGCTCCTCTCAATGTGGGGGAGCAGTGGCTCTACTCCGAGCCCCTCCCGGATGGCCGAGCTCCTCATCCTATCTCTAAGGGAGTGCCCGGCCACCCTACGGAGGAAGCTCATTTCAGCCGCTTGTATCCGGGATCTCGTTCTTTCGGTCATGACCCAAAGTTCATGGCCATAGGTGAGGGTAGGAACATAGACCGACCGGTAAATCAAGAGCTTCGCTTTTCAGCTCAGCTCTCTCTTCACCACAATGGACCGGAACAGTGCCCCCATTACTGTGGCAGCCGCACCGATCCATCTGTCGATCTCCCGCTCCATTCTTCCCTCACTCGTGAACAAGACCCCGAGATACTTAAACTCCTTCACTTGAGGCAGGAACTCCCCTCCAACTTGAAGAGGACAAGCCCCCCTTTTCCGGTCGAGTACCATGGCCTCGGACTTGGAGGAGCTGATCCTCATCTCAGCCGCTTCACACTCGGCTGCGAACCGCCACAGCGCATGCTGTAGGTCTTGGCTAGAGGGGGCCAGCAGGACCACGTCATCTGCAAAAAGAACAGACAAAATCCACTGGTCCCCAAACCAGACGCCCTCCGGTCCTTGGCTGTGTCTAGAAATCCTGTCCATAAAAGTTATGAACAGGACCGGTGACAAAGGGCAGCCCTGCCGGAGTCCAACATGCACCGGGAACAGGTCCGACTTAGTGCCGGCAATGCGAACCAAACTCCTGCTCTGCTTGTACAGGGACCGGATGTCCCCAAATAAAGGGTCTCCGATTCCATACTCCTGGAGCACCCCCCACAGGGCATCACGAGGGACACAGTCGAATGCTTTCTCCAGGTCCACAAAACACATGTGAACCTGTTGGGCAAACTCCAATGGATCCTCGAGCACCCTGTAGAGGGTATAGAGCTGGTCCAGTGTTCCACGGCCGGGACGAAAAGCCGAGGTTCGACTATCGGCCGGACTCTCCTCTCCAGTACCCTGACGTAGGCCTTACCAGGGAGGCTGAGGAGTGTGATCCCCCTGTAGTTGGAACACACCCTCCGGGAACCACCGCCCCAGTGTGCCAGTCCAGAGGCACTGTCCCCGACCGCCACGCAATGTTGAAGAGGCGTGTCAACCATGACAGCCCCAAAACATCCAGAGATTTGAGGTACTCAGGGCAGATCTCATCCAGCCCCGAAGCCTTGCCACTGCGGAGCTTTTTAACCACCTAGGTGACTTCAGCCCGGGTGATGAAAGAGTCCAACCCCGAGTCCCCAGCCTCTGTTTACACCGGGGAATGCGTGATGGCAGGATTGAGGAGATCCTCGAAGTACTCCTTCCACCGGCCGATAATGTCCCCAGTCGAGGTCAGCAGCTCTTCACCCACACTGTAAACAGTGTTGGCAAAGCACTGCTTCCCCCTCCTGAGGTGCAAGAATCGCTTCGAGGCAAACGGTAGTCCTTCTCCATGGCTTCACCAAACTCCTCCCAGGCCCGAGTTTTTGCCTCTGCCACAGCCCGTGCCGCAGCACGCTTGGCCTCACGGTACCTGTCAGCCGCCTCAGGAGTCCCACAAGCCAACCACAGCCGATAGGACTCCTTCTTCAGCTTGACAGCATCCCTTACTGCCGGTGTCCACCACCGGGTTCTGGGATTGCCGCCGTGACAGGCACCGCAGACCTTACGGCCGCAGCTACGGGCAGCAGCATCGACAATAGATGCGGAGAACATGGTCCACTCGGACTCTATGTCTCCAACATCCCCCGGAATCTGGTCAAAGCTCTCCCGGAGGTGGGAGTTGAATACATCCCTGGCCGAGGGCTCCGCCAAAAGTTCCCAGCAGACCCTCACTATGCGCTTGGGCCTGCCAAGTCTGTCCGGCTTTCTCCTCCTCCAGCGGAGGAGGAGAAAGCCACTGATCTCCAGGTGGTGATCAGTGGACAGCTCAGCCTCTCTCTTTACCCGAGTGTCCAAAACATGTGGCCGGAGGTCTGATGATACGACAACAAAGTCGATCATTGACCTCCTGCCTAGGGTATCCTGGTGCCAAGTGCACTGATGGACACCCTTATGTTTGAACATGGTGTTCATTATGGACAATCCATGACTAGCACAGAAGTCCAATAACTGTGCGTGGAGGTGAGCCCAACTATTTCAAGTCAATATCTATTGACCTCCCGCACAAGCTCAGGCTCCTTCCCCCCCAGCAAGGTGACATTCCACGTCCCTAGAGCCAACCTAAGCATCTGGAGATCGGGCCGCTGAGGTCTCCACCTTCGTCCGCCACCCAATCCTCTTTGCACCGTTCCCTCACGGTTCCCCCTGCAGGTGGTGGGCCCACTGGGGGATTGCCTCGCGTCTCTCATTCGGGCTGAGCCTGGCCGGGTCCCGCGAGGAGCAACCCGGCCACCAGACGCTCTCCAGTGAGTCCTGACCCCAGGCCTGGCTCCAGGGTGGGACCCAGGCTCCACCGTCCCGGGCGACGTCACATCCCTCGATATATTAGTCCTCATGAAGGATTCTGGATGTAAAGAAACAACCTTAAAACGTCTTCAAGTTTCCATTTTCTTAACTTAATCAGATCAGTGTTTGTACAGTCTATAAATGTTCAGCAGGAATAACCCATGAGATCCATTCAGTCTAAAAGTGTTGCATTAGTTCAGTGATCTGCTCATTTTACTCCACAGACTTTCTCTAAAAGACAAAGAAATGGAAACTGAAGAACTCAAGCAAAGGTATGTTACATTTAATGATTTGAAACATTAAATTAAAAGGTTCCTAATTTGGGAAGGAAGCTTAAGTTTTATTACATCATTTCAAAAACTCTTTAATAATCAAACTATCCATATGTTGTCATATTAGGAAATATATGAATGTATAAACAATCTTTATGAACTCAAAACGCTGTTTTTTCCTGATGTTCCCAACAAGTTGTCACAAAGTAGACCGTGAATGCAGCATCTTGAACAAAGTGCGTTGCAGTCTGGTATTTCCAGCAAATTAATATAATTAATTTCATCAAATAAATGTTTTAAGGTTTTTTTTTGACAATGATATATTGTATAACTAAACTTTATAAACTCAAATAATTTAGAGTCCTATAAATATTGGAAACAAGAAGAAATCAATGTCATCTCATACAGACAGGAGCTGTTATTTTGATCCACTATTTTCACCTGATATTAATGGAAGGCTTAAGTTTAAATCCTACACAAATCAAATGTTCTTCCCCTCTCCTAACTGTTCATACAACAGCCCAACATTTTATTTTATTTGCAACGTTGTAGCATTAGAGACCTGTCAGAAAATTTTGTAAGAAAATATAAAACTAGAATCAACTCCGATCAAGAGGAAAAAAAATTACTTTGATTTTGATTTCTCAAAACTAAAATAACATAATTTTGTAAAGATCCAAGTGATGGAAGCTGCTGAACAGCAGCAACATCAGTTGAGGTAAATATTTGCCCAAAAATAGTTATAAAATCATGTTTAATACAGTTAATATCAATAAGTGCAAATGTCTGCTAATCAATCTTACCAATACAATGTAAAGGCAGTACATTCAGCAGAAATAAACATTGAGATCCATTGTCTTATCTGACTGAGACCAGTGTTTGTAGTCTTACTTTAATTGACAGTGAGCAGCTCTCATAACTCTCTGATAGGCCCAGCTGCCATTTAGTTGGCCTTTATTCACAAGAAAACATGAGAAATTAGTTGAAATGTCACAGATGGGTCCCACAAACAACTCTTGTTGGACAGTACAAGCAATCACTATAACACAATGAATATACAGCGTTAACATAGTTTTATCCCAATTGTTTCCATGATAAATGACTGTAGGACTGAGGTTTCATCTGAGATTAGATTAGAGACCTGAAGGTAAAATTATTGAAACTGACAACTGGAACGTTTTGACTTAATCATCAGTTAGGTTACAGAAAAGGTTTATTCTGTTTTGATTTGTTAAATCTAATATTTTTGAATGTTTTTAAAATGTTCTTAATTTGGTGAATCAGACAGGTTTAATGGATGTAGCATTATGTGAAAAACTCTTAATATCCAAGCTATTCATATTTTGTCCTATCCAATAATATATAAATGTATAAACAAACTTTATGACCTCAAAACACAGTTTTGTCCTGATTTTTCCAAGTTTTCAAAAAGTTAAATGAAGCAGCTTGAACAAAGAGCTTTACAGTCTGTTTTTTCCAACAAGTGAATGTAATTAATGTCATCAAACAAATGATTAAAAGGGATTTTTCTCAAACTAATTTAGTTGTGATTCATTTTCTTAAAGAATTCAACAGATGGATGCGTCTTACCAGCAGCTGCAATGTGCTGCAGAGTAAGCATTTTCCTTTTTACATTTTATATCAATTTAAAACTGGGATTCTTTATGTCCAAATGCTGGTGGAAACGTGCAGTTTGAATAATCACAAAGTGTAACTGATTGATTGACTTTTCTGACTAAAGACAATGTTTTTTTAGTCTTTAACTCTTGTAATAATTGGTTCATGCTGTGTATTTTACTCCACAGAGCTGCTGTAAGAGACAGGGAAAATGAAATTGAGACACTCCAGCAAAGGTGCGTTACATTTAATGTTGAAAAAACAGGAAATTCATGGAATCAAAAAGTTCAGTTGATTTTAATCAAAGTCAGCTGTTTCACTCCATTGTGTATGAAACTTAAAGAAATCCATGTAGGGTTGTGTCTAAAACTATTTAACAACAAGCAAACTAGCCGTTCATTTGTTATCATCACCCTGATATTTTATGTTGAAATACCCCCAAATTCTTTAACTTATGTTGTTTCCAAAAGTGTATAACTTGAATGCAACACAAAGACACCACAGAAAAAGGTGTTAGCTCATATTATACGGTTCCCAACACTGCTGTGTGGAATCAGGAATGATTTTACCTTCAGACTCTAAGGCTATGTTCACACTGCAGGTCTTAATGCTCAAATCCGATTTTTTCAGAAATCTGATTTTTTTTTTTGTCATTCCCATTACTTTGAAAATGTTGCAGCTCCAAACTGACCCGCATGCACATAAGAACAATACGAGCATCGTCAAGCGCAGCACAACAGTAAACACGGAGAAATAGGTCTTATGGTTTAAGTGCACAACAGAAGCCATTTATTGTCACAGCGGGTGCTGTGTGGGAAACACATGAATAAATGGAGAGTGAAACTCTTTATTGTTTCGTTTTAGGGAGATCTGACTGCCAATTCAGCACAACAAACTGTTTGGATGTGGAGACACAGCCAGCACTGGTGGGGCAGGGATGTTAACAACTTTACAGAGACCGAGTTTATTCACAACTTTATCATGTCGAGGGCAACTCTTAATCATATATGTCAGCGCCTCTCCTCTCAACTCCACAGGCAGGAAACTTGAAGCAATCCAGCATATTGGACTGCAGCAGGGGCAGATTGTCACATGCGCTGTAACCTTGATAACATTTTAAAGTCCTTTGTTTGAATGGTTGTGTACAAATTTTACAACACAAACTACCTCCCACATCCAGATGGTCCTATGAGCCTTTCAATTAGGCTTGAATAAAGTTTTATCTTTTCTTAAAATCAGTTTGATACCCATTGGTGTCTATGATGTATGTTACTATTATAATTTGTTGTGGGCCTTAAATTAAAGGGCAAATAATAACATAAGAAGTCCAGTTAATGGTTGAACTGAGTTTAATAAAAATAAAAAGATGCCCAGACTTTCCTCTCCCCAGACACCTCCTCCAGCTTCTCTGGGGGGAGCCCAAGGCATTCCCAGGCCAGTTGAGAGACATAGTCCCTCCAGTATGTCCTGGGCCGTCTTTTTGGCATCCTCCCGATGGGACAAGCCTGGAACATCTCCCGTGGGAGGCGTCCAGGAGGCATCCGAAACAGATGCTCTAACAAAACTTTAACTGACTCTCTGAGCTCCTCACCCTGTCTCTAAAGAGACAAGCTAAAGCTTTGCAGCAAAGATAGTTTGAGCTCCAAGATGTTAAACATTAAACATTTTTTATATTTTGTGAGTAAGAAAGGTTTAGTTGATTTAAAAAGTCAAATGTGAAACTTTCAGTTTTTTCTTTTCAAAGAGAAAATCTGTAGCACTGTTGTCCAACAATAATGTAGCTACGAATGAACTAACAGACTATCCAACAGTGTGCTGGTTCACAGAGAAGGGTTCCTCGCCACACAGTGTGTTAACATACTATGTGGAGGTTGTGTGTCCCTGTTAGTCATTTTGTTGTTTTAAATAAAGAAGAGAGACTAAACTGAATGAACAATATCTTAGTATTTGCATAAAAGCAATGTATTATTATAGATAATCTGTTGCTGATTCAGCTGTGATTTAATGTCTTTAGAGCCAATATGTTTTTATTTAAACAGATTCAACACAAATCTGTTTTATTGGGTATTTGAGTTTTATGTATCAAGAACGTGAACAACCACGGCTACATACGTGTTAAAAGGTCTACAGAAGATAATTTACTGTGATAAACAGCCAGTCAGTTTAATGTGACTCACTGATGGGTCCATCTGTTATTCAGTGACATAGATATACATTCTTACTTCAGTAAAAGAACACAAAGTCAAAACCAAATAATATTTTTAAGGAAACTCAAAAATACTAGAGTTTGACTCCTGCAATAATTTGTTCCCTCGTCTTAGTTTGTTTAATATAGCTGTTCGCTGGATTCTCTGGAGGTCTTGTGTCTCACAGGGAAATAGATTTGGATTTATTACAGGTTACCACTGCTGTAAAGTAAATAACATGTCTTATAATAGAGTGATCACAGACTTGCCAGCTATTTTTTCATACTCCCTATTTTTTTGTAATGACTGTCAGATCTGAAGGGACACATCAAGATAAATCTGCCTGTGTTGCTTTTATGCAGAGTAAATGATGCAAAAGGGCAACATCATATGACAAGATTAACATCTTTGTCCTTCTTTTGTTTTGAGCTTGTTTTCATTCTGTTTATTTTACTTCTCAGATCTGCTCTAAAAGAGAAGGAGAAAGAAATTGAGGCACTCCAGCAAAGGCACTTTTATATATTAAAGTGAAACATTAAATGTTTTTTTTTGTTTTATTTGAATCTTATGAAAAGTTTGTGGATGTAAAGAAATTACTTTATAATGTCTTCAAGTTTGTCCTAATAAAATCCTTTCACAGTGTGTCTAAACCTTTGATAAACAAGCCATTTATACATGCTCATGCCCTGATATGTAAAACTAAAATCAAGGATCACATTCCTGCTGTGACTGTTGATTATTCCAACAAAAAAGACTGTAGCTGATAGTAAACTACAATTTACTGCTTTGTATAAGCGTTTTTATAAGTAGAGGTCCCATGTAACATTTGCAGACAGAAGAAACAGTCAGTAGACATGGTGATAGCATTATTTTGACCCACCCATTATGACTGAGAATAGTAATTAGAGACTTAAGTTTGATTTCAACATTAATCAGATTGTATTTCGCTTAAATGTTTTAATTGTGTACACACAACAACCTAAATTCTTACCTTATTTGTACAGTTGTGGAATTTGTTTAGGAGAATTTACTGTAATTGAAAACCAGAATGAATAATTAACTCTATGTTTTGAAGGAATCAATAGTTAGAGTAAAAAAAAAAAAAGTTAAATCTTCTGATTTGTCAAAAAAAACAATTCATAAAATTCTTTAATTAATTGAAGGATCCGAGAGATGGAAACTAGTGAACAAAGAGAACACATCTTAAGGTAAATATTTGACTTGCGCTAAATTCAGTAGGAATAATCATTGTCTTATTTGACTGAGACCAGTGCTTGGACAGTCTGTCTATTTGTCAGATTAAGCTGCTCCTCATTTTATTCCACAGATCTTCTCCAAAAGACAAGGAAAATGAAACTGAAGCCTTCAACCAAAGGTATGTTATGTTTAATGATTTGAACTATACATTATTTCTAATTCTAAATTTAGACTCCTAAAAGTTAAATGCATTTAAAGAGACAACCTAAAGCCTTGCAGCAAGGGTACTTCGCGCTCCAAGATGTTAAACGTTGAAAGTTTGTCATCTATTTTGTGAGTCAGAAAGATTTAGTTGATTGAAAAATTAAATACCATGTGAGGGTCTTACAAGCAGCTTCAATGTGCTACAGAGTAAGCATTATTCTTTTTATATTTTATATCAATTTATAACTGGGATTGTTCATGTCCCAATGCTGTTGGAAACATGCAGTTTGAATAAACACGACGCCCCTATTGTGTATAATTTTATTTTTTTTGTTGTTGCTGTTGATTGATTGTCTTTTCTGACTGAAAACAATATTTTTTCAGTCTTTAACTCTTGTAACAATTGAGTGGTTTATGCTGTCTATTTTACTCCACAGGGCTGCTATAAGAGACAGGGAAAATAAAATTGAGACACTCCAGCAAAGGTGCGTTACATTTAATGTTGTAAAAACAGGAAATTCAAGAAAGTGAAAAGTTCAGTTGATTTTAATCTAAAAGTCGGCTGTTTCACTCTGTTGTGCCTGGAACTTATCCAACCTAATCAACTATATGTTCATTTGTAATCACCCTGACTTTTAATGTTGAAAAAACTTAAAGTTCTGTAATTCATGATGTTTCAAAAAGCATAGAACTTGAATGCAACACATAGACACCACTTAGAGTATCAGTCTGTCTGCTGAAGAAGACATGGACCTCTACAGAGAAAAGGTGGTAGCTCACATAATACAGTTCCCAACCCAGCTGTGTTGTATCAGGTATAATGTAGAGGATGTGGAGTTAACCTCCAGATGCCAAATGTGTTTTACTGTTATATTATCATTTGTTGCAGCCATTAAATTAAAGTGGCTCAAAGGACACAAACATATGAAATCCAGACCAATGAAAATGGTTGAGCTCAGGTTTAATAAAAATTATGTTAACAAACAAAGAGATTTAAAGTTAAATACATACATTTCAATTAATCCTAATTATCAAATAGTGCAGTCAGATTCAGTTTATTATTCAAACTGGTTAAATATTTTTCTATCTAAGTAAACCCAGCAGATGGCAACAAGTCAGTGACTTGCAGCATTCACTCCTCCTGGATGAGCATGTAGAGACAGTGGATAGTCGCTTGCAATGACTTTGCAGCAATCCCTCATACTGAGCATGCCAATCAGCTCAGAAAGGACTATTATTATCAAAGGGCACCTATTATGGAAAATTAACTTTTTGATCGTTTTTATACTTTCATTTGGGTCTCTAATGATTCTACAAACAGTCCAATGCAAAAAAACGACATTCACCTGTTTTTTCGCTATAAATTAATCTTTGTTTTTTTTTTTCTAGAAAATGCGCTGTTTCAAAAGCTGTGTAATTGTGATGTCACACAATTACATTGGCACCTAGCAAAATTACCTGAGTCCCACCCCTGACTAGCAACTGAAGCAGAGCTCCACCCATTTGATTTTCAGTAGAGGATCATGTCTCGTCAGCTGGTTTTACCTTACATGTGCTTTACAATAGCTACCCTCAAAGGCAGATGTTTTGTTGTTGGCTGCAAAGACCCACGTGTCCATGCATATTCTCCCGTTGTCGCATAACAGAGATTTGTGGCTTCATTTTATTTTTGAGGGTGTGTTCCAGTCACTTTGCCGAAGACAGTACTAAATGAATCACTTCACCACAAACTGCTTTGAGAACTCACATCAGTACACGTCCGGATTTGCAGAAAGACTTATACTTAAAAAAAATTAAGTCCCTAATGTTTGTGGCAAATCTGCAGATGACAGAAATGTAAATACTTATTGTGTCTTAATAGTTTTGGTTTTGTATTTATGTGTACAAGGTGCTGGTTGGGGGGGTGGCCAGATAAAGCAAATTTGCATAAAAGTGACAGAGCCCTAAAACAGATCATTCTGATAGGAGCTTAAAAAAAGGGGAAACTGAGGGGCTGAAATCTCATTATCTGAGAATATTTTTTTGTGAAAAATGTAATTAACTTGTTTTGTATAGCCCATAGACCTATCCCAAATGTTTAAAAGGTAGTATAATAGGTCGGTGATTTTATTAAAAATAATTAATTATGTCAGTTATTTTTACACAAATATTTTTATAGTTGTTTGAGCCTCATGCGTCAGAAACGTGAACATTAAAGGCTACATTAATGATAAAATTTCCCATGGATGATACTCATTATACTTAACATCCGTCTTCCAGAAAGGTCCAGCTCACAGTTACTATGTTTCATGCCCATTTTTACTTCATGCATTCAATCAGAAACAAGATGACAATGCCATGTAATCACACACAGACGTGTGTCTGAAAGGCACTGATGGAGCCCACAAGACAGTAAAGATATACTGCAAAGTAAGATTTTTAGGACACGGCAGGCAGTCAATAGACATTGATCGAAAGAAGACATGTTAAAATTATTGTATCCCACTTTGTCTGACAGGATTTTAAGGATGAGACTTAAGTTTAGGTTATTTTTTTCTACCCTCATCTTAGTGTGTTTATAATTGTTCCCTCTGTGGTAGATTGTGTACATCTATACCTGCAACGACACTGGTGTCTCAAAGTAAAGGCAGTAAAAAACCAACAACAGTACCTCCTCATACCCTATGATCTGTTTATAACTGCATAAAAATACAGTTTATCGAATAATATTCTTTAATATTGTACACTATGCAAATGTGATCTAATGAGGCACTTCTAGATGAATATGTCTGTGTTGCTTTTAAACAGAATATATGAGATGGATGCACAACTTCAAAAAACAAGGTAAATATTTTTGTCTGTTTTTAATTAATTTTTTGTTTTTACATGTCTATAACTGTTATACAATTAAATATTTCAATTAAATTAAATTCAGTTTTATTTATATAGCTCCAATTCACAAATACTTTTGTTTTTGATCTGTAAAAAACCTAAACTAAATTGACTAGGAATGCTTTACATGTGTCCATTTTATTTCACAGATCTGATCTACAAGAAAAAGATGAGAAATTTAAATCATTCAAAGACAGGTACTGCACAGTACATTTCTTCAGCTTTTTTCACAGTATGACTGTGAGTTAAAATGGTTTCTTTACCGCTATCACAAAAAATAAAATGTAAATCAAAAGCTCAGCCTATTATTTATTATAGTTTTCTGTAAATTAATGTGTGTGCCTTTTACAGAGTGGCAGAGGATGTTGCTCTGTCAATTAAAACAGGGAAAACGATGAGCCTTAACAACCCTGTTAATAAGAACCGGTTGAAGGAGATGTATGACAACCTGAGGTGTGACTGGCCAAAAATTAAAAACAACTTAAAATCAAACCAGAAACATCCAGACTCTGTCAAAGAACTGATTCAGGTACAGTACTGTTGAGGTAAAACTGAAACTTTGGAGTTTATTCCTGCTTCACATCACAACTGAAACTAATGTTACTGTTTTCACTCCTTCCTGCTCATCTCATTTTATTTCATAACGCCAGACAAAGTTCAGGGAGGCAAAAACTGAAATGAGAAACAGGAAAATGTTGGTAGATAAAGTCTTTGAATCAAATGGGAACAGTTATGGAGGAACAGCACAGAAGGTACTGAAGTGTAACACTTTGAATTCATCTTTTGTTCCTGATGTGTGTCTGAACTGGACTTTGTTCCTTCAGGTTGATCAGTACCGACAGTTAACAATTCAGAACCTGCAGCTGACTCTCTACAACCAGAAACAGGATGCTGGTCCACAGGTAGGTTTGACACCAAAGAGATTAGTATCTTTTTATTCACATACACTTCATGAAAATCAAAAGAAAACTAAAAGTTTATATTACTTGTTGTCCACAGAGACAGTTTTCTGAAAATAAAGAAGAAAATCCTCAGGATATGATGGAGTATTTGGGCTCTGAATGTTACTGGCTGGGTTGCCTGATGGCTCTGAACAGCCCTCCTCTTCAGCCTGACTGGGAGAATCACCCCCCATCGATGGACAAATGGGACTTTTTCCCACAACGTATCACAGCTGCTTCTGAAAAGAAGTGAAATATCTATAAACCTATGGAAATCCCATAGTATGAGAGCTTTACCAGTGTTTAACACTATATGTTTTAATTTATAAATAGGTATGTTTATGATCATTGTTGTTAAAAGCTCTCTAAAAACCTAATACATTTGCTTTATTGTAACTTTTTGTTGTCTAAGCTATTTAGTTTTCATGCCTGTTTTCAGAGATTTGAACATCATAACTAGCTATTGTAATATTCCTTCTCATATTATTCTACGTTTCCGTTGAGGCTAAACAAGTTCACATATTAACTGCACAAGTCTATAATGGCAATGAACCATTAACTCAGAGATTCACTTAAATAATAATATAATAAGGAATTTGGTGATAGGGTACCTTCCTAGCTATGGTATTGTCATTTATGTGCAGCCTTTTACAGTGACGTTGGAAGAACAGTAGAAGAGTGCATATCTTCTCTGCTACTCGGTCTGCCTCAAAACTATTGTGCAACATGTTATACTGAAGTAGTAAAATTTTAGTTTAAATCAGAAACGTTTTCATTGCAATTAAAGGGCTGTTTCATATAAAACCTGTGCTACTGTTCTATAACCAAAATGCCTTTAGATAACCGGCAAGCAGATTTTTTAGAACATTGCAAAAATTCAAATCCCAATCCAATGTATTTATAAAGCATATTTAAAAACAGCAACTTTGCCAAAGTGCTGTACATACTAAGATAAAAAAAAAGATAAAAGCAAGACATCCAACAGACATTAAAAACTCATAAAATACAACAGGTACAACATAAGAGCATGTCAACTCACCAGTGTTGTAGCAAGCTTTCCAAAAGTGAGGGGGATGTTGTTTGTCTGTGTTGGGCATCGGCTATGAATTGAGATTCTTAATGGCTGTGTGTGTATAATGTTTTTCTTTTTAATATAATCTTTCATCAACTTTTCCAAGAGATTTGTTAGTTTTATAAAAAATGCTTAAGAATGTTACATCAGCAATGAAAATAAGAATCACACACACACACACTGTCTCCATCAACTGACTTCTTTCACAATATGTAACTGAAACATGGTGTAGTTTAAACCTACATGTATTTATTTGCTGACCTCTGAGCCTTCATGTGCGCCCTCTGAAACTGATGCCTCCTGCCTTATTTCAACTTTATGTTTTTTAGACAGACTCCCTGCATGCAGGACACCATGAAGACTGTTAGAAGAGAGAAAAAAGAGAGAGACCAAAGTCTCTATCTATTCCCCTCAGTCAAGGGACCCGGGGGGCCGAGATCCTTTCAACAAGAAAAGAGACAAGAGACCTCCTCCTGCTGTGGGCCCCGAACCACAGCCACTCAGGCCCCTCTCTGGAGGAGCGACCGCAAACCTCTCCCTGTAGAGAACTCCCCGTACGGGCCACCAATATTTGGGAGCGAGCGGTCTGATCACTGAGCTAAAATAATTAAAACAAATTCAGAGAATTCTCTCATCAAACAGCCTTCACGAGAGGGGACTTTATTCAAAGCGCACAAACAACATCTTCACAATAATTCCAGAAGTCTCCCTGGCCTTCATTCTTTACGGGGCGGTTTTTATACAGATACAAAGCATTGGTGTGTATTTGGATTCTCTTGACCAATTGAAATACATCATATTCATTTACGTAATACATCTGGCATCCACAACATTGCTTTCTCTATTTTTCCGAGAATACACATTCAGTCAACATCTGGAAAACATCAGATTGGCGTACGTTACATTTTATAATAACACTCTCATGACTTTATCTGGATACAAACTTCTAATGTCACGTTGACCTGGCAGAGTAAGGGCATCACAAGATCTCCTGCAATAACAAACCCATTAGTCTTTACCTCTCACCAAGAACTTTTCCCTAATTGAATCTGTTTCCAGACAGGCCTGTTTCCTTATGCACATAAGAAAGAATTCACAGAATGTATCTTATAATGGTAAACACAATAATAACACTTTTAATCTATTCAAAAACAGCTTTATGCCTCTACACATTCTAACAGAGGTTGGATGGAGCATGGATTTCCAGGTGTTAGAGGTAGGTATATCTGGCTGTTGCAGGAGTCAGGCAGAAAATGTTCTATACTAATGGTGAACATTCTATCACTCAACTCAGAATGAAACTAATCTAGTGCTGCCAACCCATGGCTCCAAACAAGGGATAAGAATAGTGTGGTTCACAGTATCAACTGCTGCTGTAAGATCTGAAAGTAGAAGAATCACATTTCCAGTCTTTTGCTAAAAGAATGTAATTAGAAACCCCTAACAGTGTTGTTTCTGTGCAATATAAATGTTTTAAACGAGACTGAAATATATCCCCAATGTCATTAATGCACACAAATTCATTCAATTGGGTAAAAACAATTTTCTTCAATATTTTTGGAATGAATGGGAGTTTTGAGATTGGTCTAAAATTCGAGCACACTCATAGGTCAACGCCAGGTTTTTTTATATCAAAGCATTGGCATGTTTCAAAACATCAGGGACCACACTGGAAGTGATGCTGCTATTTATAAACTGAGGCTCCAATTGAAGGAAACACCTTAAAAAGGGATGGAGGGCCATTTAGTATCGGAATCAGAAAAACTTTATTGCCATGTAGTGTTTCACACGTACATACACGGAATTTGTTTTGGAGGTAAGGTGCTACACATAAACAGCTAACATATAGCTGACATAAATACATTTCAATATACAGGTCCTTCTCAAAATATTAGCATATTGTGATACAGTTCATTAATTTCCATAATGTAATGATGAAAATTTAACATTCATATATTTTAGATTCATTGCACACTAACTGAAATATTTCAGGTCTTTTATTGTCTTAATACGGATGATTTTGGCATACAGCTCATGAAAACCCAAAATTACTATCTCACAAAATTAGCATATCATTAAAAGGGTCTCTAAACGAGCTATGAACCTAATCATCTGAATCAACGAGTTAACTCTAAACACCTGCAAAAGATTCCTGAGGCCTTTAAAACTCCCAGCCTGGTTCATCACTCAAAACCCCAATCATGGGTAAGACTGCTGACCTGACTGCTGTCCAGAAGGCCACTATTGACACCCTCAAGCAAGAGGGTAAGACACAGAAAGAAATTTCTGAACGAATAGGCTGTTCCCAGAGTGCTGTATCAAGGCACCTCAGTGGGAAGTCTGTGGGAAGGAAAAAGTGTGGCAGAAAACGCTGCACAACGAGAAGAGGTGACCGGACCCTGAGGAAGATTGTGGAGAAGGGCCGATTCCAGACCTTGGGGGACCTGCGGAAGCAGTGGACTGAGTCTGGAGTAGAAACATCCAGAGCCACCGTGCACAGGCGTGTGCAGGAAATGGGCTACAGGTGCCGCATTCCCCAGGTCAAGCCACTTTTGAACCAGAAACAGCGGCAGAAGCGTCTGACCTGGGCTACAGAGAAGCAGCACTGGACTGTTGCTCAGTGGTCCAAAGTACTTTTTTCGGATGAAAGCAAATTCTGCATGTCATTCGGAAATCAAGGTGCCAGAGTCTGGAGGAAGACTGGGGAGAAGGAAATGCCAAAATGCCAGAAGTCCAGTGTCAAGTACCCACAGTCAGTGATGGTCTGGGGTGCCGTGTCAGCTGCTGGTGTTGGTCCACTGTGTTTTATCAAGGGCAGGGTCAATGCAGCTGGCTATCAGGAGATTTTGGAGCACTTCATGCTTCCATCTGCTGAAAAGCTTTATGGAGATGAAGATTTCATTTTTCAGCACGACCTGGCACCTGCTCACAGTGCCAAAACCACTGGTAAATGGTTTACTGACCATGGTATCACTGTGCTCAATTGGCCTGCCAACTCTCCTGACCTGAACCCCATAGAGAATCTGTGGGATATTGTGAAGAGAACGTTGAGAGACTCAAGACCCAACACTCTGGATGAGCTAAAGGCCGCTATCGAAGCATCCTGGGCCTCCATAAGACCTCAGCAGTGCTACAGGCTGATTGCCTCCATGCCACGCCGCATTGAAGCAGTCATTTCTGCAAAAGGATTCCCGACCAAGTATTGAGTGCATAACTGTACATGATTATTTGAAGGTTGACTGTTTTTTGTATTAAAAACACTTTTCTTTTATTGGTCGGATGAAATATGCTAATTTTGTGAGATAGGAATTTTGGGTTTTCATGAGCTGTATGCCAAAATCATCCGTATTAAGACAATAAAAGACCTGAAATATTTCAGTTAGTGTGCAATGAATCTAAAATATATGAATGTTAAATTTTCATCATGACATTATGGAAAATAATGAACTTTATCACAATATGCTAATATTTTGAGAAGGACCTTTATATAATTAAAAACAAAGACAAGTTTACAAGGCCAGCTAATCAGCACATGCCTTACTTCAACAGGGAGAACTTCAACAAACGTTTACAGAAATTGGCTGTTTTGGAGATGAAAATCCATTGACTAAATGTGAATATGGAGGTTAATATGGTATACAGCAATAATTCAGCTCTCTCTGTGATCCCAAACAGTGACAGCCAGCTCAACGACTCAGCCAGCAAACAGAATGCTGAGAATAAACCCACCAGCAGCCCCCTTCTGGCATGTTTTAGGGACAAGGCCAAAAAATCAAGAAAGACAACTAATTGGAAGATCTTGGCAATTAAAAAGATCAGAATGGCCAGAATTACAGATAAATTATCCAGTTTCCCTTGTGAAAGGAGACACAGCGAGCTGTAGTCACAACAACTAACAGGAGTGAGCTGGAATTCCCCTCCAAAACAGATTTGCCCAGAGAATGAAAACCAGGAAAGTGATCCATCTTCTATGAACAATATTTAGAAGATGAAAATGAAAAAAGATAAAAATTTAGAATAAGAACAATCTTCATTCAAAACAGTCTTCTCCTAAGCGACCAAAGAAAGACTGCCACACCGGGCCAAGGAACCTAATAGTGGGCAACACAGCTGTTAATTAAAAGCTTCGGCAACAAGAAAAACACAGAAGTTATGATTGGTACCAGTATCAGATATCTCAGAGAATATTCTGGTAATCACAGAAGAACGCCCGACCCTTAAAAATCTTGTCAAACAATTTGGAGCGATGGATAACGTAGCTAAGAAAAAATCCTAAGAATTGAAGGAGGATTTCATTGGTCTGCTAAAAAAAAGTTGATGGTCTCAATATCAAGGTGTTTCTCAGCGGACCCTTTGCACCGATTGCTTTGACCAGGTTTCCCCACTCCAGAACAAAGCAATTACACATTTGCATTTTTAGACAAACACAAGAGTTATTACTGTAAAAGATTCACCTTTTTACCACCATGCTCAATGTTTATTTTCAAAAGGAGAAATGGATAAAGCTTCCGGGCAACCTGTGAAAAGCATTTTAGGTAACTAAGATGAAAAGGCGCTGAAAGGTCGGCACTCATGACTTGCTTTACCTCTAAAACATCGTGGATAAGTTCCTGTTACAGACCATGTGAGGTATAAAACAAACATGTTGTAATCTAAAACAATGTCAGTGTTTATAGTCTCATCTATCCAGGTCAGTCATTACTGTAGTCTATCCCACAAAGTACAGAATGAGCTAATGTCAACAAAGTATTCAGCACCAATAAATTACCAAAATAAATTAAGAAACCAAAAGAGAAATGTGTTAACATGAGAATATCTTATAATATGTTCAATACAAAATGAATTCCATAGATTTTGATGATAACATTACATACCATCTGGTCAGTTTGGTTTCCTCAAAGACCAATTTGCACACCTTTTACACAATGAATAAATACCAGTACAAAGATTTTCCCTACATTTATTCAGCAAATCTGAAACCTGTTTTAAAAGAAAGCCTAACATAAAGACAATGCACATGTTAAAATCACAGAAAACAAACAATAGGTGCTCAAAGCTTTGAACTCATGACTTGTTTTACTAGTGTAATGGTCAAACATCCTGATTAAGTTTATATTTCACAGTTCATGTGATATTTAAAACAAACATGTGGCAATCTAAAACAATGTCAGTGTTTATCCTCTCATCCATGCAGGGCAGTCATTACTACAGTGTCTTCAACAGACTATTGAAGACTGAGCTAATGACACCAATCGTTAAAAATAAATATGTTAAACAGTGGTTAAGACAGTAATGAAAGGATTCAGCAGAAGAAAAACAAAGGTATGGTTAAGAGATAAGACTGGTTAATGATTCTTTCTCCATGAACAAAAGGCATATGCAGAAGTAAGAAAAATTCTAACAAGAATAGGAGAGAATGGCCCATGTCTATAAGTAACTGTAGGCCTTGGTATGATGACATCATTCTCTGCTTACACAAAAATCATCTCAGATCTTTGAAACACATAGAGACTTTACGATAGTAAGTTTGGTAGCACCAATGTTTTTGACAATGATATCTTTTTGTAAAACGTTTGATCATTTCCTTTCCTGACAAGGGACAGGGTCCCCTGAAACCAAACCCATCTTTAAAAACAATGGAGAGAACAAAGTTCTGGAAAGCAGCCGAACCATTAACAACAAAACTTTACACCCTATCTTTCAAAAAGTAATTCAGTTACTCTGACCAGGTTTCCCCACTCCAGAATAAAGCAATTACATGTTTGCATTTTTGGACAAACAAGAGTTATTACAGTAAACGATTCACGTATTTACCACCATGCTCAATGTTTATTTTCAAAAGGAGAAATGGATAAAGCTTCCGGGCAACCTGTGAAAAGCATTTTAGGTAACTAAGATGAAAAGGCGCTGAAAGGTCGGCACTCATGACTTGCTTTACCTCTAAAACATTGTGGATAAGTTCCTGTTACAGACCATGTGAGGTATAAAACAAACATGTTGTAATCTAAAACAATGTCAGTGTTTATAGTCTCATCTATCCAGGTCAGTCATTACTGTAGTCTATCCCACAAAGTACAGAATGAGCTAATGTCAACAAAGTATTCAGCACCAATAAATTACCAAAATAAATTAAGAAACCAAAAGAGAAATGTGTTAACATGAGAATATCTTATAATATGTTCAATACAAAATGAATTCCATAGATTTTGATGATAACATTACATACCATCTGGTCAGTTTGGTTTCCTCAAAGACCAATTTGCACACCTTTTACACAATGAATAAATACCAGTACAAAGATTTTCCCTACATTTATTCAGCAAATCTGAAACCTGTTTTAAAAGAAAGCCTAACATAAAGACAATGCACATGTTAAATCACAGAAAACAAACAATAGGTGCTCAAAGCTTTGAACTAATGACTTGTTTTACTAGTGTAATGGTCAAACATCCTGATTAAGTTTATATTTCACAGTTCATGTGATATTTAAAACAAACATGTGGCAATCTAAAACAATGTCAGTGTTTATCCTCTCATCCATGCAGGGCAGTCATTACTACAGTGTCTTCAACAGACTATTGAAGACTGAGCTAATGACACCAATCGTTAAAAATAAATATGTTAAACAGTGGTTAAGACAGTAATGAAAGGATTCAGCAGAAGAAAAACAAAGGTAGTGTTAAGAGATAAGACTGGTTAATGATTCTTTCTCCATGAACAAAAGGCATATGCAGAAGTGAGAAAAATTCTAACAAGAATAGGAGAGAATGGCCCATGTCTATAAGTAACTGTAGGCCTTGGTATGATGACATCATTCTCTGCTTACACAAAAATCATCTCAGATCTTTGAAACACATAGAGACTTTACGATAGTAAGTTTGGTAGCACCAATGTTTTTGACAATGATATCTTTTTGTAAAACGTTTGATCATTTCCTTTCCTGACAAGGGACAGGGTCCCCTGAAACCAAACCCATCTTTAAAAACAATGGAGAGAACAAAGTTCTGGAAAGCAGCCGAACCATTAACAACAAAACTTTACACCCTATCTTTCAAAAAGTAATTCAGTTACTCTGACCAGGTTTCCCCACTCCAGAATAAAGCAATTACATGTTTGCATTTTTGGACAAACAAGAGTTATTACAGTAAACGATTCACGTATTTACCACCATGCTCAATGTTTATTTTCAAAAGGAGAAATGGATAAAGCTTCCGGGCAACCTGTGAAAAGCATTTTAGGTAACTAAGATGAAAAGGCGCTGAAAGGTCGGCACTCATGACTTGCTTTACCTCTAAAACATTGTGGATAAGTTCCTGTTACAGACCATGTGAGGTATAAAACAAACATGTAATCTAAAACAATGTCAGTGTTTATAGTCTCATCTATCCAGGTCAGTCATTACTGTAGTCTATCCCACAAAGTACAGAATGAGCTAATGTCAACAAAGTATTCAGCACCAATAAATTACCAAAATAAATTAAGAAACCAAAAGAGAAATGTGTTAACATGAGAATATCTTATAATATGTTCAATACAAAATGAATTCCATAGATTTTGATGATAACATTACATACCATCTGGTCAGTTTGGTTTCCTCAAAGACCAATTTGCACACCTTTTACACAATGAATAAATACCAGTACAAAGATTTTCCCTACATTTATTCAGCAAATCTGAAACCTGTTTTAAAAGAAAGCCTAACATAAAGACAATGCACATGTTAAATCACAGAAAACAAACAATAGGTGCTCAAAGCTTTGAACTAATGACTTGTTTTACTAGTGTAATGGTCAAACATCCTGATTAAGTTTATATTTCACAGTTCATGTGATATTTAAAACAAACATGTGGCAATCTAAAACAATGTCAGTGTTTATCCTCTCATCCATGCGGGGCAGTCATTACTACAGTGTCTTCAACAGACTATTGAAGACTGAGCTAATGACACCAATCGTTAAAAATAAATATGTTAAACAGTGGTTAAGACAGTAATGAAAGGATTCAGCAGAAGAAAAACAAAGGTAGGGTTAAGAGATAAGACTGGTTAATGATTCTTTCTCCATGAACAAAAGGCATATGCAGAAGTAAGAAAAATTCTAACAAGAATAGGAGAGAATGGCCCATGTCTATAAGTAACTGTAGGCCTTGGTATGATGACATCATTCTCTGCTTACACAAAAATCATCTCAGATCTTTGAAACACATAGAGACTTTACGATAGTAAGTTTGGTAGCACCAATGTTTTTGACAATGATATCTTTTTGTAAAACGTTTGATCATTTCCTTTCCTGACAAGGGACAGGGTCCCCTGAAACCAAACCCATCTTTAAAAACAATGGAGAGAACAAAGTTCTGGAAAGCAGCCGAACCATTAACAACAAAACTTTACACCCTATCTTTCAAAAAGTAATTCAGTTACTCTGACCAGGTTTCCCCACTCCAGAATAAAGCAATTACATGTTTGCATTTTTGGACAAACAAGAGTTATTACAGTAAACGATTCACGTATTTACCACCATGCTCAATGTTTATTTTCAAAAGGAGAAATGGATAAAGCTTCCGGGCAACCTGTGAAAAGCATTTTAGGTAACTAAGATGAAAAGGCGCTGAAAGGTCGGCACTCATGACTTGCTTTACCTCTAAAACATTGTGGATAAGTTCCTGTTACAGACCATGTGAGGTATAAAACAAACATGTTGTAATCTAAAACAATGTCAGTGTTTATAGTCTCATCTATCCAGGTCAGTCATTACTGTAGTCTATCCCACAAAGTACAGAATGAGCTAATGTCAACAAAGTATTCAGCACCAATAAATTACCAAAATAAATTAAGAAACCAAAAGAGAAATGTGTTAACATGAGAATATCTTATAATATGTTCAATACAAAATGAATTCCATAGATTTTGATGATAACATTACATACCATCTGGTCAGTTTGGTTTCCTCAAAGACCAATTTGCACACCTTTTACACAATGAATAAATACCAGTACAAAGATTTTCCCTACATTTATTCAGCAAATCTGAAACCTGTTTTAAAAGAAAGCCTAACATAAAGACAATGCACATGTTAAATCACAGAAAACAAACAATAGGTGCTCAAAGCTTTGAACTAATGACTTGTTTTACTAGTGTAATGGTCAAACATCCTGATTAAGTTTATATTTCACAGTTCATGTGATATTTAAAACAAACATGTGGCAATCTAAAACAATGTCAGTGTTTATCCTCTCATCCATGCGGGGCAGTCATTACTACAGTGTCTTCAACAGACTATTGAAGACTGAGCTAATGACACCAATCGTTAAAAATAAATATGTTAAACAGTGGTTAAGACAGTAATGAAAGGATTCAGCAGAAGAAAAACAAAGGTAGGGTTAAGAGATAAGACTGGTTAATGATTCTTTCTCCATGAACAAAAGGCATATGCAGAAGTAAGAAAAATTCTAACAAGAATAGGAGAGAATGGCCCATGTCTATAAGTAACTGTAGGCCTTGGTATGATGACATCATTCTCTGCTTACACAAAAATCATCTCAGATCTTTGAAACACATAGAGACTTTACGATAGTAAGTTTGGTAGCACCAATGTTTTTGACAATGATATCTTTTTGTAAAACGTTTGATCATTTCCTTTCCTGACAAGGGACAGGGTCCCCTGAAACCAAACCCATCTTTAAAAACAATGGAGAGAACAAAGTTCTGGAAAGCAGCCGAACCATTAACAACAAAACTTTACACCCTATCTTTCAAAAAGTAATTCAGTTACTCTGACCAGGTTTCCCCACTCCAGAATAAAGCAATTACATGTTTGCATTTTTGGACAAACAAGAGTTATTACAGTAAACGATTCACGTATTTACCACCATGCTCAATGTTTATTTTCAAAAGGAGAAATGGATAAAGCTTCCGGGCAACCTGTGAAAAGCATTTTAGGTAACTAAGATGAAAAGGCGCTGAAAGGTCGGCACTCATGACTTGCTTTACCTCTAAAACATTGTGGATAAGTTCCTGTTACAGACCATGTGAGGTATAAAACAAACATGTTGTAATCTAAAACAATGTCAGTGTTTATAGTCTCATCTATCCAGGTCAGTCATTACTGTAGTCTATCCCACAAAGTACAGAATGAGCTAATGTCAACAAAGTATTCAGCACCAATAAATTACCAAAATAAATTAAGAAACCAAAAGAGAAATGTGTTAACATGAGAATATCTTATAATATGTTCAATACAAAATGAATTCCATAGATTTTGATGATAACATTACATACCATCTGGTCAGTTTGGTTTCCTCAAAGACCAATTTGCACACCTTTTACACAATGAATAAATACCAGTACAAAGATTTTCCCTACATTTATTCAGCAAATCTGAAACCTGTTTTAAAAGAAAGCCTAACATAAAGACAATGCACATGTTAAATCACAGAAAACAAACAATAGGTGCTCAAAGCTTTGAACTAATGACTTGTTTTACTAGTGTAATGGTCAAACATCCTGATTAAGTTTATATTTCACAGTTCATGTGATATTTAAAACAAACATGTGGCAATCTAAAACAATGTCAGTGTTTATCCTCTCATCCATGCGGGGCAGTCATTACTACAGTGTCTTCAACAGACTATTGAAGAATGAGCTAATGACACCAATCGTTAAAAATAAATATGTTAAACAGTGGTTAAGACAGTAATGAAAGGATTCAGCAGAAGAAAAACAAAGGTATGGTTAAGAGATAAGACTGGTTAATGATTCTTTCTCCATGAACAAAAGGCATATGCAGAAGTGAGAAAAATTCTAACAAGAATAGGAGAGAATGGCCCATGTCTATAAGTAACTGTAGGCCTTGGTATGATGACATCATTCTCTGCTTACACAAAAATCATCTCAGATCTTTGAAACACATAGAGACTTTATGATAGTAAGTTTGGTAGCACCAATGTTTTTGACAATGATATCTTTTTGTAAAACGTTTGATCATTTCCTTTCCAGACAAGGGACAGGGTCCCCTGAAACCAAACCCATCTTTAAAAACAATGGAGAGAACAAAGTTCTGGAAAGCAGCCGAACCATTAACAACAAAACTTTACACCCTATCTTTCAAAAAGTAATTCAGTTACTCTGACCAGGTTTCCCCACTCCAGAATAAAGCAATTACATGTTTGCATTTTTGGACAAACAAGAGTTATTACAGTAAACGATTCACGTATTTACCACCATGCTCAATGTTTATTTTCAAAAGGAGAAATGGATAAAGCTTCCGGGCAACCTGTGAAAAGCATTTTAGGTAACTAAGATGAAAAGGCGCTGAAAGGTCGGCACTCATGACTTGCTTTACCTCTAAAACATCGTGGATAAGTTCCTGTTACAGATCATGTGAGGTATAAAACAAAACATGTTGTAATCTAAAACAATGTCAGTGTTTATAGTCTCATCTATCCAGGTCAGTCATTACTGTAGTCTGTTGTGATTATGAATATGAATATATTATTTAATATCTAATATTAATATTTTATCAAATAATATTTGGGTCTGTTAAGGGTTGTCCTGTGAATACCAGCCCAGTAAGGCGATGGTATTAGGACAAAATAGAAAGGTGTGAGACTAGCTCTGACATTATTGAACAGCATAAACTCTGCACATATATGGAATGAATTCACACACTTTCTTAAAATACAATAATTTATTAACAAAAATAAGTCAACTCAAAGTCAAACATATTTCAATCAACAAACTCTTTACTATGCTAAAACAATCCAACTAAACTACCAAGCAGAATTAAAGAATAATGAAGACTAATGGACTATGTACAATATAAACAAGTTGATTAAAGATGATTGGAAATCATGACCAAAAAGAGTGATGCAACATTACCATGCAATGTTATTTATGTTTGAGAACCAAGGATTATCTTGAAGAATCTGGAAATGAAGTTAAGTCTTGGAACCAACTTAGGCAATAATCAGCAAACGTTTAGACAACCATTCACAATGCAAGATCAGATAAAACATTATTTTAATAAAATAATATTGTAAAGAATGATTTGCTGAATAAATCCAACCTTCTGGATGACTAATTCTCAATGGTGTTTAATTAGCTGCTTTTATTTAGTAAAATAATATTTAAAGAAATATTAATGAAATAGTAAAATAATATTTAAGGAAATGTTACTTTGAATAGGAACCAAATATTTGAGAAATGGGGCTTAATTGTGTTTAATTAGTTGCCTTTATTTATTAAAATAATATTTATGGAAACGTTATTAAGGAAATATTAGAATAGTATTTAAGGAAATATTATGTTAAATAAGAACCAAACCTTTTGGATAAATGGGTCTTAATGCTGTTTACTTAGTTATCAAGTTCAGAAAAATAATATTTAGGGAAATATTATTTCCTAGATTGAAAACTAACAACCTTTTTGGGTAAATGACCTTTAGCTGACTCTTAGTAGGCAAGCCTGTGTGTTAGCGGTTGGAGCTAACAAAAAAAGCTTATAGCTTATCATCAGAATCAAACACATACCTTTAAAATACCACTAATAAAAGGGTTGAAATGCATAAGCGTGGACGGCGCGTTATGGCCGATCTTCTGTGTTTAAAATCACCCTTTAAATAAAGTTTGTCTTAACTTTAAAAAAAAAAGACAAACACAGAACACCAAACTGAGCACATGTGCTGAGCAGATAATCTGCTAGCACTAAGATGGCTGAGTTGTCAACACCAGCAAAACCAAACGTCATAAAATGAAAAATGTTTAGATTATTTCATTCTAAACAACTTCTCTCTGCCCAAAACACAACCTCCTAAGTGAACTGTGCTGAGAAAAAGTTGTCCGGGGTGACGAAGTTGAGGAAAGCATCCACAGTGAACAAAGGGTTAACTTGCAGCTAACCTACGTAGCTGTGGGGTGGGGCAGCCCGTGCTGCCGGGCCGGCTGAACTGCCGGCTGTTACTGCTGTAACCACGATGATGCGGTCCCGTTGTCCTTCCTTCAGACTGGGAAAAACTGCTCTACTCTGTGTTGTAGAGACAGGGTCTCTGCTGGGAACTCTCTGGAACATAGTTTACTTCTGTAGATCTCAGAGAGAAAAGTCAAGCAACGCTTGTACCTTAATTACCCCTGTTCATGAATGAATACCGGATACACAAACAACAATTCATTCCTACTTGATTTAGTGCATATGATCGCGTGATTGTATGACACTCTTAGATATAGTTTAAAGAGTTATGTCTGTTTGCCTGCAAAGAAACATTAGCGCGCTGTGTCCCTCCATCCAGTTTCTCTGGGGACCTGCGTGGAAGAGGTCTGTTTGTTGGTGCAAATTTTTTTTCAAACAGTGATGTCACGGGAAGTCCGCTGTTATTCCCTTCTTGTTCCTGGCTGTGCTGGAAGTAGGTTAATGCAATTTCTTTTGAAAGTTCCAGAAAAGTTCTTACTGGCCTTTGTTATGTGGCGCGCACAGCTAGAACCATTGTCTGTTTCTGCATTACAGAGAGAACTCTGCAGGACAGCTGCTGTCTGCTCAATGCCTTTCACATTGGTCATGTGAGGCTGTTCCAAACGTTTATACTTTTTCTGGATGGAATCCTCCACAGAAGAGCTCACTCCACCAGGGGTATTCCATCCTCCACAGCTCTGCATGGAGTAATGAGAGTAGGGGACATTTGCATGGCAGCTTCCTGGTCATCTACATGCTCATTTATTAAGTTTTACCTGTGGGAGGTTTCCACTTCCTCCATGTCTCATTCTGTTCTCAGAGTTCTGACAAAATGAGTATTATTTCACTTTGCTTTTATATTTATGAACTCTTTTGCCTGCAGGCACAAAAGTACAGTAGATCATAATTATGATTTGTGACCTCTGCTATTATGGTCATCATGACTGAATTACATCAAGCTTCCCTGTATTTAGAAATTATTCCCTCTGCTGTTGTGCTCATGGATTGCAGGGGATGTTACACAGCACCATCATGGATGATTCAGCAGCTGATTGGTTTCCTCCACCACCTGAGGAGTTGTTGACCCGCTCTGCTCATTGTCGTCTCTATTCAATGCAGCAGGTCGGTCATCTCAGCCTCTGCCTGAAACAGTGATTATCCATCCAATCCCTGGAATTCAGAGATTGGTCCGGTATGTCACCTCCTTGAACCGCCACCTTAACGTGGTGGAGGGGTTTGAGTGCTCGAATGATCCTAGAGGCTATGTTGTCTGGGGCTTAAATGCCCCTGGTAGGGTCTCCCATGGCAAACAGGCTCTAGGTGACGGGTCAGACAAAGAGCGGTTCGAGAATCCCTCACGATGACTACAGAATCGAATCGAGGCACGTGACATCGCCTGGTACGGCGGAGCCGGGGTCCCACCCTGGAGCCAGGCCTGGGGTCGGGACTCGTCGCAGAGCGCCTGGTGGCTGGGTTGCTCCTCGCGGGACCGGCCGGGCCAAGCCCGAATGAGAGATGCGAGACCATCCCCCAGTGGGCCCACCACCTGCAGGGGGAACCGTGAGGGACCGGTGCAAAGAGGATTGGGCGGCAGACGAAGGTGGAGACCTCGGTGGCCCGATCCCCGGATGCTTAGGCTGGCTCTAGGGACGTGGAATGTCACCTCGCTGGGGGGGAAGGAGCCTGAGCTGGTGCTGGAGGTCGAGAGATATCGACTAGAAATAGTAGGGCTCGCCTCCATGCACAGCGTGGGCTCTGGAACCCATCTCCTTGAGAGGGGCTGGACTCTCTTCTACTCTGGAGTGGCCCGCGGGGAAAGGCGGCGGGCTGGGGTGGGTTTGCTTGTTGCCCCCCAGCTCAGCCGTCTCGTGTTGGGGTTTACCCCAGTGGATGAGAGGGTCGCATCTCTGTGCCTTCGGGTTGGGGAGAGGTCTCTGACTATCATTTCGGCCTACGGGCTGAGTGGTAGTGCGGAGTACCCGGCGTTCTTGGCATCCCTGTAAGGGGTGCCACATTGTGCCCCTCCTAAGGACTCCGTTATTCTGCTGGGGGACTTTAATGCCCTTGTGGGAAATGACAGTGATACCTGGATAGACATGATTGGGAGGAAATGCCTCCCCAATCTGAATCCGAGTAGTGTTTCGTTATTTGGACTTCTGTGCTAGTCACGGATTGTCCATAATGAACACCATGTTCAAACATAAGGGTGTCCATCAGTGCACTTGGCACCAGGATACCCTAGGCAGGAGGTCAATGATCAACTTTGTTGTCGTATCATCAGACCTTCAGCCGCATGTTTTGGACACTCGGGTGAAGAGAGGGGCTGAGCTGTCCACTGATCACCACCTGGTGGTGAGTTGGATCCGCTGGAGGAGGAGAAAGCCGGACAGACTTGGCAGGTCCAAGCGCATAGTGAGGGTCTGCTGGGAACGTCTGGCAGAGCCCTCGGCCAGGGATGTATTCAACTCTCACCTCCGGGAGAGCTTTGACCAGATTCAGAGGGATGTTGGAGACATAGAGCCCGAATGGACCATGTTTTCCGCATCTATTGTCAATGCTGCTGCCTGTAGCTGTGGCCGTAAGGTCTGCGGTGCCTGTCGTGGCGGCAATCCCTGAACCTGGTGGTGGACACCGGCAGTAAGGGATGCTGTCAAGCTGAAGAAGGAGTCCTATCGGCTGTGGTTGGCTTGTGGGACTCCTGAGGCGGCTGACGGGTACCATGGGGCCAAGCGTGCCGTGGCCCGGGCGGTGGCAGAGGCAAAAACTCGGACCTGGGAGGAGTTCGGTGATGCCATGGAGAAGGACTACCGGTTGGCCCCGAAGCTATTCTGGCAAACCGTCCGGCGCCTCAGGAGGGGGAAGCAGTACTTCGCCAACACTGTTTACAATAGGGGTGGGGAGCTGCTGACCTCAACTGGGGACATTATCGGCCGGTGGAAGGAGTACTTCGAGGATCTCCTCAATCCTGCCATCACGCATTACCTGGTGGAAACAGAGGCTGGGGACTCGGGGTTGGACTCTTTCATCACCCAGGCTGAAGTCACCGAGGTGGTTAAAAAGCTCCGCGGTGGCAAGGCTTCGGGGTTGGATGAGATCCGCCCTGAGTACCTCAAGTCTTTGGATGTTGTGGGGCTGTCATGGTTGACACGCCTCTTCAACATTGCGTGGCGGACGGGGACAGTGCCTTTGGATTGGCAGACTGGGGTGGTGGTCCCCCTTCATAAGTAGGGTGTGTTCCAACTACAGGGGGATCACACTCCTCAGCCTCCCTGGTAAGGCCTATGCCAGGGTATTGGAGAGGAGAGTCCGGCCGATAGTCGAACCTCGGCTTCAGGAGGAGCAGTGTGGTTTTCGTCCCAGCCGTGGAACACTGGACCAGCTCTATACCCTCTACAAGGTGCTCGAGGGTTCATGGGAGTTTGCCCAACAGGTTCACATGTGTTTTGTGGACCTGGAGAAGGCATTCTCCAGGAGCACCCCCCTCGTGATGCCCTGAGGGGGGTGCTCCAGGAGTATGGAATTGTTGGCTCTTTACTAGGGGCCATCCGGTCTCTGTACAAGCGGAGCAGGAGTTTGGTTCGCATTGCCGGCACTAAGTCGGACCTGTTCCCGGTGCATGTTGGACTCTGGCAGGGCTGCCCTTTGTCACTGGTCCTGTTCATAACTTTTATGGACAGGATTTCTAGGCACAGCCAGGGGCCGGAGGGGGTCCGGTTTGGGGATCAGAGGATTTCGTCTCTTCTTTTTGCAGATGACGTGGTCCTGCAGGCCACATCTAGCCAAGACCTACAGCATGCACTGGGGCGGTTCGCAGCCGAGTGTGAAGCGCCTGGGATGAAGACCAGCTCCTCCAAGTCCGAGGCCATTGTTCTTGACCGGAAAAGGGTGGCTTGTCCTCTTCAGGTTGGAGGGTAGTTCCTGACTCAAGTGGAGGAGTTTAAGTATCTCGGGGTCTTGTTCACGAGTGAGGGAAGAATGGAGCGGAAGATCGACAGACGGATCGGTGCGGCTGCCACAGTAATGGGGGCGCTGTGCCAGTCCGTTGTGGTGAAGGGATTGCTGAGCCGAAAAGCGAAGCTCTCGATTTACCGGTTGGTCTACGTTCCTACCCTCACCTATGGCCATGAACTTTGGGTCATGACCGAAAGAACGAGATCCCGGATACAAGTGGCTGAAATGAGCTTCCTCCGTAGGGTGACCGGGCTCTACCTTAGAGATAGGGTGAGGAGCTCGGCCATCCGGGAGGGGCTCGGAGTAGAGCCGCTGCTTCTCCACATCAAGAGGAGCCAGTTGAGGTGGCTCGGGCATCTATACCGGATGCCTCCTGGACGCCTTCCTTGGGAGGTGTTCCAGGCATGTCCCACCAGGAGGAGGCCCAGGGGACGGCCCAGGACACGCTGGAGGGACTATGTCTCTTGGATGGCCTGGGAATGCCTTGGGCACCCCCCGGAGGAGCTGGAAGAGGTGTCTGGGGAGAATGACGTCTGGGCGTCTCTGCTGAGTCTGCTGCCCCCGCGACCCGGTCCCGGATAAAGCGGAAGACGACGAGTACGAGTACGAGGTCCAGTATGTGCCAGTTTTTATGAGTGGGGCCAGTGACCCACTGTGTCACGTTAAAAGAGTGTCTATAATTTAGAAAGAGCTTTACCAGAGGTTTAGGCTCACAATAATAAAATTACCAGGGACTAAAAGACCGTGAAATTGAAGAACAATTCCGGTAATAAAATCTGAAAACTCTTGGATAAAGTTCTTATTAAACTTAGGAAGAGGGTGTATGAGTGTGCATAGCACAGGACTGTTCAGGTGTAGCTCAAACAGCTGGACTTCAAAGTTTGCAAATTAATTATGTTGTATTGTTTAATGGCAACTAAAACGGGTGTAGCTAAACTTTCTAGCTAAACCTCCACCTCTACCGAGGTGTAAGGGAGGCTGAAGAATGAACAATCTGGAGGACGAAGTTTAGGAAAGGCTATAGACTCATTGTGTTGCAGCCATATTTCTGTCAGAAACAGAAAATCCAGCTGCTGCGATTTTAAGAAGATGTTTAAAACAAATGTCTTGTTTGATAGTGATCTAGCATATCATATTACCATTTGAAGGGTACAAACTTTAATGACTGGAGCGCAAGCAAGGAAGCGAAGATTTGTGTGATCTACTCCACCTCCATAGGTCTAAGGCCACTTGGCCAAATAAGGTACCGGATGTGACTGATCCAATGTCATGGGATCTCCAGAAACAACGGGCAAGATCCTGCTCAAGGTGTACTCCACTGGAGCCTTGGGTGCTTCTTCCAGGGTGTGGCATGGGGAATGCCATGCAGATAAACCAAAACAGCCGACTCAAAAGGAGGTGGACATTGTCTTGTTGCAGTTTGTTTCAGAACTAGCTCATAAGATGCTCTGATATTAACAGACCATAATGCCATAAAGCAATAATGATTCGGCCATAATGCGCCGGTAGTGCTCATATAAATCTTAATATTTGTATTAATGGTATTTCAAGCACATGGGAACTAAAAGGGTTGCTAACTAAGATATTTTCCTTTGTTAGCTTAAACTACTAATGCTAGCCCCAGGAAGGTCATATTTTTACGTCCGACTCATCATTTATTGTGAAAGATAGATGTTCGTCTCCACCCTTTTAGTAGTCCATTATTCCACGTGATGGTTATTTAATAGCATTAAAAACAAAAATAACGTTATTACTAATCCGGCAAATGATTCTTTAGAATATTATTTTAATAATACTTACCTCACTTAATTCTGATTTTGCATTGTGACTGGTTGTTTGAACACACACCAATCATTGTTAATGAGTTTTAACACTAATTTGACCTAATCTCCAAATTCCTTAGAATAAATCTTGTTTCGTAAACGCAAATATCCACACTAACCTCTAATATGGCAACATAATTTTCAACCATTTTATTTGTCCCCTCGTACTCGTCTTCTTCTGCTACATCCGGGTCGCGGGGGCAGCGGACTCAGTAGAGACACCCAGATGTCCCTCTCCCCAAACACCTCCTCCAGCTCCTCCAGAGGGAGCCCAAGGCGTTCCCAGGCCAGCCGAGAGACATAGTTCCTACAGTGTGTCCTGGGCCTTCCCCTGGCCCTCCTCCCGGTGGGACGTGCCTGGAACACCTCCCGAGGTAGACGTCCAGGAGGCATCCGGTAAATCGAGAGCTTCGCTTTTCGACTCAGGTCTCTCTTCACCACAACGTTAGCTACACCGATCCGTCTGTTGATCTCCCATTCCATTCTCCCCTCACTCGTGAACAAGACCCCAAGATACTTGAACTCCTCCACTTGAGGCACAAACTCCCCTCCAACCGGAAGTGGACAAGCCACCCTTTTCCGTTCGAGAACCATGGCCTCGTACTTGGAGGAGCTTATCTTGATCCCAACCGCTTCACACTCGGCTGCAAACTGCCCCAGCGCATGCTGTAGATCTTGGCTAGATGTAGCCATCAGGACCATGTCATCTGCAATAGAAGAGACGAAATCCACTGGTCCCCAAACCAGACTCCCTCCGGCCCTTGGCTGCACCTAGAAATCCTGTCCATAAAAGTTATGAACAGGATCAGAGACAAAGGGCAGCCTTGCCGGAGTCCAACATGCACCGGGAAAAGGTCCGACTTAGTGCCGGCAATGTGGACCAAACTCCTGCTCCGCTTGTACAGAGGCCGGATGGCCCCTAATAAAGGGCACCTAATTCCATACTCCTGAAGCACCTCCCACAAGGCACCACGAAGGACACAGTTGAATGCCTTCTCCAGGTCCATAAACCACATGTCGACCAGTTGGGCAAACTCCCATGAACCCTCGAGTACCCTTCAGAGGATGTAGAGCTTATCCAGTGTTCCACAGCCGGGACAAAACCACACTGCTTACCAGGTAGGCTGAGGAGTGTGATTCCCCTGTAGTTGGAACACACCATCCGGTCACGCTTCTTATGAAGGGGGACCACCACCCCAGTCTGCCAGTCCAGAGGCACTGTCCCCGACCGCCACGCAATGTTGAAAGGCGTGTCAACCATGACAGCCCCACAACATCCAGAGACTTGAGGTAATCAGGGCAGATCTCATCCACCCCCGAAGCCCTGCCACCACGGAGCTTTTTAACCACCTCGGTGACTTCAGCCTGGGTGATGAAAGAGTCCAACCCCAAGTCGCCAGCCTCTGCTTCCACCAGGGAATGCATGATGGCAGGATTGAGGAGATCCTCGAAGTTCTCCGTCCACTGCCTGATAATGTCCCCATTCGAGGTTAGCAGCTCCCCATCCCCACTGTAAACAGTATCGGCAAACCATTGCTTCCCCCTCCACAGCCAATAGAACTCCTTCAGCTTGACAGCATCCCTTACTGCCGGTGTCCACCACCAGGTTCGGGGATTGCTGGGGTGACAGGCACCGCAGACCTTAAGGCCACAGGTACGGGCAGCAGCATCGACAATAGATGCAGAGAACTGTGTCTCCAAAGTCCCCCGGAATCTGGTCAAACCTCTCTCGGAGGTGGGATTTGAATACATCCCTGGCCGAGGGCTCCGCCAGACGTTCCCAGCAGACCCTCGCTATCTGCTTGGGCCTGCCAAGTCTGTCCGGCTTTCTCCTCTTCCAGCGGATCCAACTCACCATCAGTGGTGATCAGTGGACAGCTCAGCCCCTCTCTTCACTTGAGTATCCAAAACATGCGGCTGAAGGTCTGACGACACGACAACAGAGTCGATCATCGACCTCCTGTCCTGGTTCCAAGTGCACTGATGAACTCCCTTATGCTTGAACATGGTGTTCATTATGGACAATCCGTGACTAGCAAAGAAGTCCAAAGACGAAACACCACTCGGATCCAGATCAGGGAGCCCATTCCTCCCTATCACGCCTCTTCAGATGTCACTGTTGTTTCCCACATGGGTGTTGAAGTCCCCCAGCAGAAAAATCCCCGGGAGGGGCACTATGCAGCACCCCCAACAGGGATGCCAAGAAGGCCGGGTACTGAGCATTACCGCTCGGCCCATAGGCTGAAACGACAGTCAGAGGCCTGTCCCCAACCCGAAGATCCTCTCATCCACTGGGGTAAATCCCAACACGAGACCGCTGAGCTGGTGGGCAACAAGCAAACCCTCCTGTTGGGATCCAGCCATGGATTTCAACATTAAACTCTGGTACGGACTCTTCTGGAACTTTCAAAATATATTGCATTTAACTGACTTCCAGCAACTGAGGAAAGGGGGGTAGCAGCAGACTTCCCATGATGCCACTGTCTGAATAAGAGCACCCCCTCTCCAACAAACTGACCTCTTCCACTGGTGATCATCGGAATAGGAGGGGAACAGCGCGCTGATGTCTCTTTGCTGGCAAAAAGACAAACTCTTCAACTGGATCCAAAGATATCATACGATCATCGATCAAATGTAAAGTTAAGTACAAATGAAATACTGTCTGTGTATCCGGTATTTTCATTTATGAACGGGGAAATTAAGGCGTAAGCATTGCTTACTTTCTCTCTGAGGCCTGCAGAAGCAAACTGTACCAGAGAAGTTCCCTACAGAGAAGTGGTCTCTACGAAGCCGAGCGAAGCGGTCTCCCAGTCTGGAAGGAAGACAGCAGAGACCGCATCACCGTGGTTACGGTAACGTGCAGTGTGGTTGGCGGACAGAATGGGCCGTCTTTCATCCACAGCCACGGAGGTTAGCTAGAAGCTAACCGTTTGTTCACAGACCGGCCGACAGAACAGCCGCCACTCCCCACAGCTAAGGAGCTTAGCTGTAGCTAACCATTTAAAGGCTGTGGACGTTTCTTCAAACTTCTCCGCCTTGGACAACGTTCCTCACCACAGTTCATGAGGTTAAGTGTTTGGGCAGAATAATATAGAAAGATTTAGATTGAAATGATCTAAACGTTTTTCATTTTATGAAGTTTAGTTTTTTTGTGTTGAACTCGGCTATCTTGGTGCTAGCAGAATATCTGCAGCACACATGTTCAGTTTGTGTTCTGTGTTTGTGTGTTTTTAAAGTTAAGATACACTTTATTAAAGGGTGATTTTAAACAGAAGATTGATCATAACGCGCCGTCTGCGCTTATGCATTCTAACCCTTTTATCAACGTTAATTTTAAAGGTGTGTGTTTGATTCTGGTGCTAAGCTATTAGCCTCCTTTGTTAGCTTAACTGCTAACAGCTAAGGATACGAGCTTGCTGCTAAATAATATTTACCCAGAAAGGTTTAGTTTTCAATCCAGTAAATAATGTGTCCCTAACATCATTTTACTAAATTTGATAACTAAGTAAACACCATTAGGCCCCATTTCTCCAGAAAGATTTGGCTCTTTCAAAAATATTCCCTTAATAATATTTCTTCAAATATTATTTCAATAAATAAAGGCAGCTAATGAGACACCATTGAGAATTCATCTAGGAGTTTTGTTTTATTCAGCAGATCATTCTTAAAACATTATTTTATTAAAATAATGTTTTATCTGATCTTGCATTGTGAATGGTTGTCTAAACGTTTGCTGATTATTGCCTAAGTTAGTTCCAAGACTAACTTCACTTCACTTCCAGATTCTTCAAGATAATCCTTGGTTCTCAAACATAAACATTGCATGGTAATGTTGCATCACTCTTTTGGTCATGATTTTCAATCATCTTTAATCAACTTGTTTATATTGTACATAGCCCATTAGTCTTCCCTATGCTTTAATTCTGCTTTGTAGTTTAGTTGGATTGTTTTAGCAAAGTAGAGAGTTTGTTGATTGAAATATGTTTGACTTTGAGTTGACTTATTTTTGTTAATAAATTCTTGTATTTTAAGAAATTGTGTGAATTGATTCCATATATGTGCAGAGTTTTGCTGTTCAATAATGTCAGAGCTCGTCTCACACCTTTCTATTTTGTCCTAATACCATCGCCTTACTGGGCTGGTATTCACAGGACAACCCTTAACACACCGAAATATTGTTTGATAAAATATTAATATTAAATATTAAATAATATTCTCAGATTCATAATCCCAACACTCCCCAGCCCACCACTTCTCCCTGTGGGCCACTCCTGAGTAGAAGAGAGTCCAGCCTCTCATGAGGAGATGGGTTCCAGACCTCACGCTGTGCGTGGAGCTGAGCCCGACTATTTCTAGTCGATATCTCTCGACCTCCCTAAAGCAAGCCTAAGCATCTAGAGATCGGGCTGCCGAGGTCTCCACCTTCGTCCACTGCCTGATCCTCTTTGCACCAGTCCCTCATGGTTCCCCCTGCAGGTGGTGGCCCCACTGGGGGAGGGCCTCGCATCTCTCATTCGGGATTTGCCCGGCCGGGTCCCCGAGGAGCAACTCAGCCACCAGGCGCTCTCCAACAAGTACCGACCCCAGGCCTGGCTCCAGGGTCCCCAGCTCTGCTGTACTGGGTGACGTCACATGCCTCGATTTTGTGGTCCTCATGAAGGTGTCTTGAACTGCTCTTTGTTTGACCTGTCACCTAGAGCCTGTTTGCCATTTAAGTCCCAGACAACAAAGCCGCTAGGATCATTCAAGGACTCAAACCCCTCCACCACGTTAAGGTGGCGTTTCAAGGAAGAGGAATATTTGTCCCCTTTTGTTTGTACATAGTTTAATTACTTTTTTTATTCCTTCATTTTTATTGGTAGTTTAGTTGAACTGTTCTAGCCTAGTAAAGAGTGTTAATTTAAGTATTTTACTTGGATTTTAATTGTTTTTGGTAGAAGTTGGTGTGAATGTATTCCACGTGTGCAGGGTTTGCTGTTTTGAGAATCCCAGTGCTAAAATCACACTATTGTCTATTGTTGTAGTACCACCATCATATGATATTTACACGACAAATCTTGAAAGATCAAAATATATTTAATTAAATATTAAAACATTTAATCACATTTTTGCACAACAATAAAATGAAGAAAATAATGGACAACCTTGAGCATCCTCTTAATGAGATTGTCATACAACGTGTTTTCTGTCAGAGGCTTCTCCAGATCCGCTGTAATACTGACTGGTAGAGGAGATCTTTCTTGCCCACAACCATCAGCTACAACTCTTCGAAGAAGATATTTAATTTTCCTTGTGGAATAATAAAGTAATTTTTATTGAATGGATGAAATTAAGGCATTCTCATATCATTAATTTATTAAATTAGGACAGCTATATAGGCTTCTTTATCATTGCGGGCCTGAAGTCTGGGATTGAGAATATATGTTAACCCAGTAATTTGGCCAAGTTAACATAGTGCATTCCATGACACAGAAAACATTGACTTTCAGTTCAGCGTATTAGGCCAAGCTGTTTATTTAATTTTGTAGTACAGTTCATTAAAATGGAAGACATCGACCAAAACTGCACAACAGAGCAAAAGAGAAAAAGCTGATTTAAAAAAAGAGGATCCCAAAATTTGACGGTTACAATAAATTAACAGCGGCATGATGCAGCATGCAAAGACGGAGGAAAAAAGACAACTGAAGTAAAAACTTATAATGCATCTAAAACCAGAAACTAAGACAACAAATCAATATGCTAAGCAAAGCACACAAAATAAACAATTATTAAAAGGTTATGTGGATATTCTAAAGCTAAAACTACAGATATTTACTGCTTAAGAAATTGGGAATTTTACTGTACTATCGTTGCATGTTATTATTTACACTCTTATGCCCTCTGGCATATGTCTGTTCGTTGAGCAGTCGATAATATACAGATTTAACTGTTAAAATGTGGAACGTTAAAGCACAATACATTATAATAACTGAAGTACTGCTGTGTTTATTACATTCGTTAACCTTCGGAGTTGAAATAAAAAGAGGATTTTTGCTAAACGTTGTTATCTTTTACTACTGTTGGACAAAGTCTAGATCGTGATTTCTTTATATCCTCATAAAGTCCAGTTCGATAGTCTGCTTTAGGCCTGTGTCTTTGTCAGTGCCTGTGGCTGTCATTTCTGTGAAACCAAACTTTATCTGCAGTTCAATCTCACGTTTCTTTCCATGTGTAATGTTAGGAGACTGCACGACAAATGAGCCAATTTTTTCTACTCCTCCCTCATCCACATACATTACGTTTTGTTTCTTAGTTTGATAAAATGTAAAGTTTACCCGGGTCTGATCTGATTCAAGTGGATTTAAGATGTGCCTTCTAGTTTCATTCCAACCAACATCCTCATCAGCTTTCACTAGGGTCATAAAAATGTCATGACAAAACGTGCCTTCTTTGTTTGTGAATTTTTTCTCTGCTTTATGTTTTGACTCATTAAACCTCTCAGCAACACCAACTCCATAAGTGAAGGCACTTTTTCTAGATGCTACCAAGTGTGGCTTTCTTCCAAATTCAACAGCTCCCTTCAAGATCACTTCTTGTGGCCTAAATGGACACAGAACTTTGCAGTTATCAATAAACTCCTCAGTAATGTGTCTACGTAGAATCTCGCTCTCAGCAAATCCCCCCACTAACAGGATGTACTCGATTTTAAAATCTTTACTTAATATTTGCCTAAGACTCTTAGTGATCCCCCACAGACTATCTTCGAAGAAAGACCTCAGTTTCTGTTTGGAGATTCTGATGGAACCCTCATTATAGGATACTCCCTGAACTTTTTCAAGGAAATGTTCAATGTCTTGTTTTTTCTGAGCCACTTTTCCCAGGTTCAGTGAACAAGTAATTTCTATATCTTTGTCCTTCTTTTTGAAAACAGTGAAATCATTCATCATTCTCTGAACCTCACTTGGGTAGTTTTGTTCATATTCATCCCAGATTCCATCACAGAATATTTCTCTGAGGAACTCCTTAAATTTTCTGTCCACGTTTTGTCCTCCCAGATTGTTTCCAGAGGCCTTGTGCAACTCCTTCAGAGCTCCTCCTTCCAAGACTTCGTGAACAGTGATGTCAATAGTTCCTCCTACAACAAACAGAAGGAATGAATAATTAAATGACATTGTTTGGTTTGTACATCTTTGTCAATCTAACTTCCCATCTTAGTTCGACTTCTTGTAAATTGGTTTCATAAATTGGTTTCTGGAAAGCAAAATATAAAATGCAACAAAATATGATTTCATGTTCAAGCTTTGTTTTTGAGATAAGAATGATGTTGACCCGGTTTCAATCCCAGAATCACAATCACCACAGCTATGCTTTAAACAGTACAAGCTTGACTGGACTTGGACCTTTACCTTGTTCCACTTATTCTGTTCCCATTCTTATAACCTACCAACTTACTAAGCATGGCGCATCAAGCAAGGTAAAGCCTTCCCGGCGTTCCTAGCACAGCAGGTGGTGGGGGCGTGGTTGGTTAGGGGTGTAGGGGGGACAGGTGGGCATTACCCAAATCCCTTAGCCCCCACTAAGGGATTTGGGTAATGCCCAGTTGGGTTGAGCAACATTGGGGCATTGGGAGGCTGGGTGCACCTCCTGGTTCTACTGGTTCTTGAGGTCCTGGCTAGTTCAGGGTTGGGCTCTTACTGGTCTTTGTGTAGGCCGCCAGGGTGACTTAGTCCCAGGCTTGCCCTTCACTGGAGAACATGGCAGCGGTGCTAGGTTGGAGTGTCCTGCGCTTCTTCCTGTTTCTCTTAGGCCTTGGGAATGTTCCTCCTGTGCTTTGCTGACAACCTACCTTTTGGGTCACGAATATGGCTGCTTGAAGGTGGTGCCTAGTGTCTGTCTGTCTGGGGCTTACGTGGCCTTTAGGAGTCATGTCTACCTGCCCTTTGTTGCTCTTGGGTGACAAGTGTTGCAGGCTTTCTACTGTTCTCACCCTCTGAAATGGCTTAAATGTTTATTGCTGTTTTAAAAGATACCTTACGTTTTTTGTTTTTCATTTGACTTTATTAGTAACAATTAAATCTGCTATTAACTCTGTTGCACTGATGGGACTAAAAACAATTAATCCAGCCATAGCCAATACTATGCTCGGAGGTAATCTCTGCAGTAATAGAAGCGAGTTTACTTTTCTCCATCACTGGCCAACCTGACAGAGCTACAAATGTTGCTGGACAAGAAGAGCAGAAGATTTACTTTACGGATCAAAGGTGTGTCTTTACTGTGGAAATCAAGAAAAACCCACTGAGGTTTTCCAAAGGAGAACAATTTTTCCTCTTTTGTTGTGTTTCAGTCAACTGTGAACAGTCCACCATTTTTCCCATTTTGCCGAAGTTGGAGAAGTTGTCCATAAAGTGCTGTTTTCATCTCCATCTACACTCAGCACACATCCTTAATTTTGGTTATTAATGTACCCCTTTTGTAGAATAGTGCATGTTTAATTAGGTGAAAGTTGTTGAACATGATTAGTTGGTTGTCAGAGATGTGTCCTATGTGTACATTTTCACATAAAGATAAAGAGGCAACGTTTGTGTTTGTTTTGCGTATGAGTGATTATTGGTCAAGATAAGGTATTATACCATTCGGTAAAACAGTTGATAACACAGTGACCTTTGGTTAGAATTTATTTCTTTTAAATTATGATTTTTAATCATAATTTTTGATAAATATTTATAATCGATAATCATTATCCCTTACACTCTCTTAGTTGTTTTTGGGGATTTTAATTGCACACACCATTCTAATGAACTTCAAAAATAAAGACAGCACAAAAAGTGCCCCACATGGGATACAAACACACAGGACTACTGTTACACAGTCTTAAAAGATGCCTACCGCACAGTCCTGCTTCCCATAGTCTCTGACCACTGTCTATTTAATCTCATTCCAATTTAAAACTCAAAAACATAAAAACCTCTAAGCCTGTTAGAAATAAGACTGATCAGCCTAAGCAGATGTTACAGGCCTGCTTTGCCTACACAGTAAGGTGACCAGATTTCTGAAATTAAGTCTTCATCTTGGGTCTTCATCTATAGTGAAACAAAATACATTCTAGCCCTTTTTTTTTTTACCTGGGCACAGCATATGTTGACAACACTAGTATTGTTTCCTACCGTGAACCAAACATTTATTATGGCGAGGAACAGCCCAGTCCAAGCAAAATAAATCGACAGTGTCCCGTCAGTGGTGACAAGCTTGTGCTCTACTCTTCTATTTCTTCTTTTTAATAGGCGGGCTTGGCGCATCTTCTACTCTGTCTGTAAAGCTACCGTAATAGCTGTTATTGTGCGCAACATGCTCTCCTGGGCTTTCTACTCGGCAGCCGTAAACACAAGACTAAGGAAGAGGCTTACAGCAGTGAGGACTGGGCCCTAAATAAGCAGGCAAGAAACACCTTGCCAAAGAAGATCAGGGCAGCCAAGAGAAGCTACAGCAAAAAGCTAACAAGCAGCTTGTCAGCTCATGTTCCAGCAACAGTTTGGAGTAAGCAGAGTACAACCTGGCAGTGAAAGATCTCTTAATAAACAGTTACGCCTTTTTCAAATCTTTTGATAGTGGTTAACAATTTACAGAGCTTGTATTTTTCTGATACTTTGTGAATGTTATGCCTGATGACCTAATTTTAACTGCCATGCTTTAAAGATAAGTTCAGCAGCAGTATTTAAAAGGCATAAGTTCACGTTTATCAATGTTTATACGACACAATAAAGGTTTAGTTGCGTGTTTAAGTCAGTCTTGTCTTTCTGTCAGGTGTATGTGGTGCCCTCTTAATTTGGATGTGGAATTTGGTGTTCTACCAATAACCACCTCAATAAGGTGGGTGTTGTGACTTCATCCTCCTGCCATTTGCACATGGCTCAGCCAAATAAACAATAACTAAATTAACTTGGACTCACATCTGTTTGCAGCTGACTTTGAGAATGAGAGAATGGCGAGAACGCAAAAGAGAACTCACTACTACTTCGCTTTTCTGACAGCAAGGATGAACGACGAGGCATTGACAATAATTGCAACAGTGTGCCTCAGAGTCAAGAGTTGTAGTTGTATTAGTGAGAATGTGCCTGAGATCCCACATAGTTGTATCAGTGATAGTGTTATTGGGACTTTCATAGTTTTGACTTTGACACTGGTATGGACTATTGATCGACTGACTCGGAAGAGGAAGCAAATGATGATGCCGAGGTGACCACCAGCTTTAAAGATGACCTGAGACTGTGGGCCTTAGAGCACAAATTGACACATAGAGCGCTTAATAGCTTTCGGGCCAGAGAGATGTCCACATTTCGTGAATGTTTACATCTTTCCTTGCACCACCCATACCACTTTACAAAGTTACTCCATTCAGGTATGCAGCAGAGAGGAGGGCTAATGTATGACATCCAGGAACCATACAAGATCAAATCAATTAAACAAAATAATCGAAATTATTAATTTGGCACTAAAACAATTATAGGTTGTTTCACGTCTTTTAGGTTTTGTAAATCAAACCTCAGTTGACCTTATGGAAGACTTCTCCAGCTCTGCAGAATCTCTGCACACGGAAATGTCGAATAAGTATTAACATTATCCATTACAGCAACCATTTCAAAAGTCTGTTCAGGACAAAGTGTTGCTCACTGCTTGACAGTCAAGTTGCAATAGTTGCAGACTCAAATACATGTTTTCAGATCCATCTGGCCTTGTGGAGCGTTCTAATGGTTCTCAGGGAAGGGAAACGTTGACGCCCAGTAAGTATCTGTCACAACTTGTTTGTTGTGACAAATCCTTTGTGTGTGTTTGTATCTACACACACACAGCCCTCACAATTCTCTCCAACTGACTTTTAACAGGCCCCTCCCCTCCACCACAACATTCTGTGCACTTTAGTCCCATTCCTCCCATCAAATTAGTAAAGCGGTTCTCTGACATGCATAATATTATCCTTCATATATTCATATTGATTTATAATTGTAAATTATTCCTCTTCAGGCTCTTCACCAATGCACTAATGGCCAAATTCAATATGAAGGCGAAACAAAGCAAGAGATCTTTGGAGAAAGTAAAGGTTTATGGAACAAAGAAAAGGTAAGCTGATGTGCTCAGATGGGTTGGTAAATCAAATAAAGCATTTTTAAAAAGTTGACATTGTCTTGAAGCAAGTTTGAAAATGGTTAACAAAAACTAAAAATTCAAAGCCAACTGTCATCTTAACACCTGCGGAGATTGTTTTTTATTAATCCAGTTTTGCTATTGAAGGTCACAGCAACACATTGTTGTCATAATTTTCCAGATTGCCTTTGCATATTAATGATCATTTGTCTTTTTCTACAAATGCAGATGAAATCATGATTGATCCCTATCAAGCAGCTACAGAAGACTTCATAAGGACACTTCATAAGGATACATGCTGCAGAGCATCCAGCATATGCACCACAAAGAAATGGAGGACACAAAGCCATCACTCAGGACTGATAAGGGTTAAAGTCAGGCTGTGTAAGTTTATATATCTTTGTATATATATTCTGTTTCTGCCAGTGTTGATACCTGTTCAGCTGGGAAAAATAAAGTTGAAAAGGCATGTTTATTTTTTTGTGAGGTACAGACCCAAGGTGCATCATTTAATTTTTGTTTTGCCGCCAGTACCAAAACTAAAGAAAAAAAAAGTGGTGATGTGTTTGTAAACCACTAAGTCCATGTGTTTCTAGACAGTGGAGGACCAGTTTTCACAATGGTCAAACGGGTACTATTTTTGTAGCTTCATTTGGTTCAGCAGCAGGTTTTAACTGGAAACGCATTACACCTTTAGTAATAATTAACTGGAAACATATGCACCTTTTGAAATGGGACTGCAGTTATGCGCAGCACATGTAACGTAGAAAAGACATCTACAGTGATCATATTTGCACTATATATGTACTACAATATGTAGCCCGCTGGACGTCAAAACTTTTCATTTGGTAGACGTCGGGAAAAAAGTCATTGTCTGGCGTCACAGTCTACACCTTCGGGGGACCAAAATTAGACGTGCAAAAATTACTTGAAAAGGACGTCGTTTCAACGTCTCTGCACAGTGGATAGCCACCACAGAGACAGCTTCTTCCTGCCTGCTGTCACTCTGATGAACACAATGAACACCTTACAGCTTGAGTAGTCAGATACTCTACTGTGAAACAAAATAAGCATATTTACATTATTACTGCCTTCCATTTGACCCTCATTTCAGAAAGTTAAACTCGTATTCATTTGACTTTATGATCTCAGACAATATCTGGGTTTTGTTTTCTTACAAATTTCTGACTTTACAGTTATGGGTAGGACACCAAATTACACATCCAACTACTACACTAAAAGCCAGAAATGATTATTTATGTAGTTTTGGAAGATCTTGTCTCATATATTAGAAGATTTAAGAGAAACATTGTACCTCCACAGTCAACAATAATGTACTGAGTTCCTGGAGACTGGTCTAGTCTGTCTTCTCCTCGGTTGGCTGCTATGAAACCATCAGATGGAAGCCTTTTACAAAAGACTGAAGCTGCTTCTGGTTCCAATGCCATAACCAGTTTATGGTTGTTTCCTTTGGTCACAAGACCTGCCTAAAAGCAATAGGAAATAAATTTCTGTTTAGTTAAAGTAAAAACTGTATTTAACAGTTTTAATTCTAGGTAATCAATTACCTGGGTTGCAGCTTCTCTCATGAACTGTTTAGCTGAATGATCCCAGATGGCAGGAACAGTCAGCACCCAGGTGAAGTCAGAAACTGTGAACTTCCTCCCTTCTGTGTTTTTTGCGATGGTTTGTAAAGCGTCGTCCTTCAGGAATCTCAGTGTTTCTGTAAAAACCTTTAATGCCGTCATTTCCTTTCCATTTGCTGCTTTAATCTTCAGATTCCTGGTGAGTTTCTGATGATTATTAATCATTGTGTTAGCAACCCTTGTTTTTGACTTCAACACTTAATAGCTAGTTAGGTAAAACAAACTGTTAGAAAATCCCCAAGTCCTGTTCTCTTTTAAATTTTTTTCTAATCTTTCAGCCAAGTGTATAGTGTAAAAGTATATTCTAATAAATATTTCAACAATTTTACCACTGCCACAAGAATGTATACCATGCTATCTATCTTGAATATTGGGGCTGATTATACTTACTTTTCCATAGAGAGCCATTTTGAAGCAGTTAAAGAAGTACTTGTCTCTCGCTTCTTGACCCTTTTTAGAAAGATAAGCTTCTTTAGCTTTATAACCAAAGCTGATAAATTCCCCTTGTTCATCAAACAAGATGCAGGTAGGAGCCTTTGGGGTCTCCAGTCCAACCTCTTCACCCCAAAACTTTAAATAGGGATCAATTTCTTTGTCTCTGGAAGTTATGCTGAATGCATATCCACTGTATGCTGTGCCAAAGTCTATAGCTATGATGAAAGAGTTGTCCATTGTGGAAACAGATCTATCTGGTTGTGTTGAAGAATAAAAGGTACTCAGACAGAGATTGTGCTGTTTATATTTATAGTCTAAGTAGGCAGGGCTGACTGCAGCTCCTTCCCCTTCAGGTAAATTACATCTATAAGAGAATATCACTTCGACCGAACACATTGACGTTTAGCAAGGGAAATACAAAGAAGGAAGTGGGACAACTCAAAGGCAACTCCAGGTAAATATATCAGATAATTCACAAGGAAAATAGCCTTAACATGCATAGAGATTATGATATAAGCACTAAAGAAACATAGATTTTCAATAAAATTTATCATATAAAACTAAACATACTTTTAGAGACAAATTTTCAAAGTCATGTTTAAATATAGTCAATTTACAGAATTCAGAAACCGCAATTGTACGAACTATCACCTCGGATATTGAGTTGATGAAAAGATGTGAAACTGTTACAAAACTTTTGATGTAAGGTAACTTTATATAAATAGATTTTTTTCTCTAAATATGTGAAACTGTAGACAAAGTAGATAGTTGTCTTATTACGTGTCATAGTCCAGAAATGCATTTAGAATATCTGGTTAAAATACAGAATGTGCGATCTGATGTGATTTATCTGATCTAACCTTTCTGTGTTGTCTTTTAAGAAATTTAACAGATGGAGGGCACTTACATGCAGGTGGAGTCAAGGTAAGGTATTTAGAAAAATACTATTCAATATGGAAAAATTTTATAATATTAATTCCGATGATCCATTTGCTTATCTTACACATTCAAGAGTTAATTAATGCTATGTGCATTACAATAATGAAAGGGTGATTAAGTTCTGATTTTATTCACAGCATCTCAGTTAAGTGGTTACAATGTAATATGTACACAATAACAAAAATGTTTAGTTTCCAAAAATTTTGTAAAGGCTCCTTATTTATTGTAATTTATAGTGTGAATTAATGAGAAAAAGATTAACAATGTGACCTAATTTATTCACACTAAAATTTTTTGGATGTTTGTGTAAAGAATTATGACCATGCGAGAAGAACAGGGATTGATAAGGTAAACACAATTGATTTTGATCTCTGTAACGTTTAGTGTGCATTATGTAAACAGAGAGCTGCTTTCAGGTGAACCAGTCTTATTTTGCCTTGGCAAGTGGAGGTGCTCAAACTTCATGTCTTGGGTTAATTAAATACCAGTGCGATATATTTTTTTTAGTTCTGCATATTTTATTTCCAGATTTCTTTGTGATCAACATTTGAATAAACTGAGAACACTCTACCAAAGGTATGTACATACAATAATAACAAAACATTTTTCTAGTTGGGAGATATCTTTATGGCAGTATATGAAGCAACCATCAGATAATACAATTCTCCTATAAGAACAGAAAGATCACCAGTAAACAACATTTATGATTAAGTGGCCAATATGATTATTTTATCTTGTGAGTTATCAATACAAATATTTTTATACTGTAACATTTCACAACACACCATTTTCAGATGTCTTATATAAAATTGTAAATATAATAAATATAAATAAATCAAAATAATAAGAACAATATCTTTCAAATATACATATATACACAAGAGACTTTGCAGGAGAAGATAATGTTCCAAGTATGCATGGTACTGTTGTTGAAACATGCATGCTCAGTATGAGGGATTGCTGCAAAGTCAACGCCAGTGACTGTCCACTGTCTCTACATGCTCATCCAGGAGGAGTGAATGCTGCAAGTCACTGACTGGATGCAATCTGCTGGGTTTCCTTAGATAGAAAAACGTTTTATCCAATTTGAATAAATAACTGAATCTGACTGCACTGTTCAATTGTTAGGATTAATTGGAATGTATGTACCTGACTGTTGTGAAGTGCCTTGAGACGACATGTGTTGTGAAATGGCGCTATATAAATAAACTGAATTGAATTGAATTGAATTGAAACAGCCCGGGGAAAGAAACTGTCTCTGTGGCGGGTGGTTTTAGCAGACAGCGCTCTGTAACGCCGACTTGAAGGTAAAAGTTTAAAGAGTTTGTGTGCAGGGTGAGTGGGGTCTGCAGAGATTTTAGCTGCATTTCCCTGACCCTTGACCTGTATAAGTCCTGCATAGAGTGAAGGTCAGCCCTGATTATTCTCTCTGCAGACCTGCTTATTCGTTGCAGTCTGGACCTGTCCTGTTTTGTGGATGGCACAAATCACACTGAGATGGATGAAGACAGGACAGATTGAATGATGGCAGTGTAGAAGATGACCAGCAGCTCCTGTGGAAGGTTGAACTTCTTGAGTTGCCTCAGGAAGTACAGTCTCTGCTGGGCCTTCTTCTGAACATTGTCTATGTGTGAGGACCATCTCAGGTCTCAAGAAAAGGTGGTTCCTAGGAACTGGAAGTGGTCCACAGCAGACACAGTGTTGTTGAGGATGTTGAGGGGGTATGTGGGGGTGGTGTTCTTCAAAAGTCCACCATCATCTCCACAGTCTTGAGTTCAAGGAGGTTTTGACCACACCAGTGTACCAGCTGATCCACCTCCTGTCTGTATGCAGAATCATCACTGCCCGGATCAGTCCAATAACTGTGGTGCCGTCTGCAAACTTTAGGAGTTTCACAGATGGGTCCGCTGAGATGCAGTCATTTGTGTAGAGGGAGAAGAGGAGTGGGGGAGATCACACCCCTGGGGGGCGCCGGTGCTGATGGTTCTTGTGCAGAAGAAGATACTCCTCAGCCTCACCTGCTGCTGCCGGTCCTTCTGGAAGCTGGTGATCCCCTGACTGGTGGAGGCCGGAACTTTGAGCTGGATGAGCTTCTGGTGGAGGATGTCTGGGTTGATGGTGATGAAGGCCGAGCTGAAGTAAACAAACATGATCCTGGCCTACATCCCTGGGTGGTCGAGGTGTTGCAGGATGAAGTGTAGTCCCAACCTGACAGCATCATCTGCCGACCAAACTGCAGGGGGGCTGCGATGTCATTCAGGTGCTTCAACACCAGTCGCTCAAAGGATTTCAGGGCAATGTCAGGGCAACATGCCTCTAGTCATTTAATCCTGTGATGGTGGGTTTCTTGGGTAATGGGATGATGGTGGAGCGTGTGAAGCAGGAGGGAACCTCACACAGCTCCAGATGATTGTTGAAGATCTCAGGGAAGATGGGTGCTGGTTGGTCGGCACAGGTTCTTAGGCATGGTGGGGAGACATTATCAGGTCTTGAGATCTTCCTTGTTTCCAAGTGCTGGAAGAGCCTATTTCTATCTTCCTGTGAGATTCTTAGTGCAGGAATGGGAATCTGAACGTAGGGGTTGTGGTTGATGTATGGCTAGAAGTTGTGTCTGAATGGGATATGGAGGTGTTGGGTTGAGTTGTGAACTGCTGCTTTTCATACCTGCAGTAAAAGCCATTCAGTTGGTTTGCCAGGCGAGGATTCTGCTCAAGGTTGGGGGAATGGCTCCTTTAGGCAGGCAGGTTTTTCAAACCATTCTAAACAGCAGGAGCATCTCCATGTGAGAAGCTTTTCTTTAGCTTCTCACTGTAGCCTCTCTTTACTGCTTTGATCTCTTTAGTTAGTTTGTTCCTGGCCTGCTTATACAGGGTCCAGTTCCCACTGCTATGAGCCTCTTCCTTATCCCTGCACAGCTTCCTCAGATGAGAAGTGAACCAAAGTTTATTGTTAGTGTACAGGTCCTTCTCAAAATATTAGCATATTGTGATAAAGTTCATTATTTTCCATAATTTCATGATGAAAATTTAACATTCATATATTTTAGATTCATTGCACACTAACTGAAATATTTCAAGTCTTTTATTGTCTTAATACGGATGATTTTGGCATACAGCTCATGAAAACCCAAAATTCCTATCTCACAAAATTAGCATATTTCATCCAACCAATAAAAGAAAAGTGTTTTTAATACAAAAAACGTCAACCTTCAAATAATCATGTACAGTTATGCACTCAATACTTGGTCGGGAATCCTTTGGCAGAAATGACTGCTTCAATGCAGCGTGGCATGGAGGCAATCAGCCTGTGGCACTGCTGAGGTCTTATGGAGGCCCAGGATGCTTCGATAGCGGCCTTTAGCTCATCCAGAGTGTTGGGTCTTGAGTCTCCCAACGTTCTCTTCACAATATCCCACAGATTCTCTATGGGGTTCAGGTCAGGAGAGTTGGCAGGCCAATTGAGCACAGTGATACCATGGTCAGTAAACCATTTACCAGTGGTTTTGGCACTGTGAGCAGGTGCCAGGTCGTGCTGAAAAATGAAATCTTCATCTCCATAAAGCTTTTCAACAGATGGAAGCATGAAGTGCTCCAAAATCTCCTGATAGCTAGCTGCATTGACCCTGCCCTTGATAAAACACAGTGGACCAACACCAGCAGCTGACACGGCACCCCAGACCATCACTGACTGTGGGTACTTGACACTGGACTTCTGGCATTTTGGCATTTCCTTCTCCCCAGTCTTCCTCCAGACTCTGGCACCTTGATTTCCGAATGACATGCAGAATTTGCTTTCATCCGAAAAAAGTACTTTGGACCTCTGAGCAACAGTCCAGTGCTGCTTCTCTGTAGCCCGGGTCTGGGGAATGCGGCACCTGTAGCCCATTTCCTGCACACACCTGTGCACGGTGGCTCTGGATGTTTCTACTCCAGACTCAGTCCACTGCTTCCGCAGGTCCCCCAAGGTCTGGAATCGGCCCTTTTCCACAATCTTCCTCAGGGTCCGGTCACCTCTTCTCGTTGTGCAGCGTTTTCTGCCACACTTTTTCCTTCCCACAGACTTCCCACTGAGGTGCCTTGATACAGCACTCTGGGAACAGCCTATTCGTTCAGAAATTTCTTTCTGTGTCTTACCCTCTTGCTTGAGGGTGTCAATAGTGGCCTTCTGGACAGCAGTCAGGTCGGCAGTCTTACCCATGATTGGGGTTTTGAGTGATGAACCAGGCTGGAAGTTTTAAAGGCCTCAGGAATCTTTTGCAGGTGTTTAGAGTTAACTCGTTGATTCAGATGATTAGGTTCATAGCTCATTTAGAGACCCTTTTAATGATATGCTAATTTTGTGAGATAGGAATTTTGGGTTTTCATGAGCTGTATGCCAAAATCATCTGTATTAAGACAATAAAAGACCTGAAATATTTCAGTTAGTGTGCAATGAATCTAAAATATATGAATGTAAAATTTCCATCATGACATTATGGAAAATAATTAACTTTATCACAATATGCTAATATTTTGAGAAGGACCTGTATGTGCACAAGGTCTTGATCTGCTCACACATGTTCTCACAGAAACTAATGTATGATGTCACCACCTCAGTATGTTGGTTTAAATCAGTGGCGGAAGTTTTAAACCTAGTCCAAATAAATATTTACCCCAACATTGTGACCTTACTGCAGAATATTATCTGAAGACATCCATAAATCATTTAATAGCAGAAGTGATATTCAAGTATCAAAGTTTATCAGTAGATCAAAAATCAGCTTAAAGGGCAATTATCCTTATCTGGGAGCTATCTTACACATATCTTAATAAAGGAATGAAGAGATCTTCTATATTTCTCCAAAAATAAATTTATATAAAATGTTAACACTTCAGTTGAAATTAATGGATTATTAGAGCTAGTCACAATCAAGAACAATCTTTGTACCAAATTGCACAATTCCATTCTAATCATGTATTTAAACAAAGAAACAAAAACAATACATAAAAAACGTAATATGAACAATTAATCCATCCATTGTCTTCCACTTAACTGACGTTGATGGAACAATATAAAAGTACAACATAAAGAGATATTTCTATGACTGGAACAAATGTTCAGAATATTATTTATTAACATGGGAAAAGTCTACCTTTAATGGGATTATATCTGTCTTTCCAGAGCTTAAGAAATGTGGTTTTATGTATAATCTTAAGCTACCCTAACGTTAATTTGATGGTGATAGTTTGGTTTAAGAAAAGAAGGAATGACCTCAAAGTGAGCCACCATTGATCCGTCAGCTTGGCAACCAATGTGACCACAGATACAGCTTAGACTATATATCACTGTTACTGGACACCTATTCAGCATCAACATTTAGTGGACTTCACATCCTGTTAACCAAAATATAGATGTTTGGTTTTGTTTTGTTGAATTTGGACCTAAAAAGTTTTTTAAATCACTCATGTAACAAATCTAATGTTAATAAAATTAGTTTTAATCATAACTATTTTTACAAATTAACTGTTTTTTTTTTTTTTGACATCATAAAGACTTGAAATAGTAGAAGCTGTTGAACATCTGCCAGATCACAAGATAAGGTAAAATGTTATCACATAACCAGAATTTTAAATCCACTTCTGTTCGCTGTGTTTTGAATTAATTTAATAACCATATGGCATCTTTTTGTTGCTGTTTATTTTACTCCACAGAGTTGCTCTGGATCAAAGGAAAGAACGGCTGGAATCACTTGATCAAAGGTAGAGCATATAACAACGTAGAATATTAAATTACTTCTTTAATTTTTAAAGAATTACAAAATGAAAAATAACTAAAGGAGCTTAGCAGTAAAACATGTCTTGGAGTTATTTTCATCTTTGAATATTATTAGGTAGCAGTCAGAATAAATGAAATTCATTGTGATATGAACCTCACAGAGAATGTTGGCACCCTTTTTCCATTTATTAAATGCTGCCTAGTAACCATTCCAATCTATAGAATGATAAAGTGTGTGTGTTAGACCACTGCTCTTTCAGCACATCTTTAGGGTGCCCTTATTTTAGACCAAAGCTCAGTTAATGAGTTGCAATTATCCAATCTGGAACAAATAAATGCATGAATAACAATCTCCAATTCTTATCTTGAGATGACACAACCTAATTTAGCAACATTTGCAAGTTATACAGATTGTTAACTTTTTCTGTTATCCAGTTCTTTTGTTGGCAGCCCGAGGCAAGCAGTCTTCAGAAGCCAAGACCTAATTTATTTTGACCACATATAAAGTTGTAGAGCTCCAGACTCAATCCGCAGAAAAGAGTGCCACAATTAGAAAACAAAACATATTAAACTTCCAGACATGCACACACCATACAATACGGTGGACTTAGGCATGCACCGCAGATGTTACTGGCCATAGGTTAATACTGTGGGCAGGCCAGCCTCTGCACATATGAGCTCACTGAACTGTACTACAAAAGTGTGTGGGTGTTGTTTTCAGGTGTTTTCTAATTGCAACAAACCTACTGATAGAAGGCTTTGAGAATACAATTCTGCTCTGTTTCTCAGTTCCAAGAAGATTGTATGAATACAAATCAGTAAGTGAATAATATAAGTTTAAACACAGTTAATCACAAAAAGCCGATTCTAACACAGGTAGGAGCAAACCAAAGACTGAACATAAACATTTAATGTGAAACCGGAGTAAAAAGTTATCCCAACGTGCATTACAATACACATGAAATGCAAACCTGGTTTTGCTTTGAATTCTTGCAGGTACACCACAATGCCTTGCTTTCATGATAAATGCACTTTTTCACCCTTGTCCCACAAGGTTATTTCTGTAGTCCAGACCATGTTTATCTGTTAACAATCATTGCACTGAGACCTGCTGCGCTAAGGATTTCTGCTGCCTGGATGCTTTCATGGATGGAGCTCTGACTTTGTGTGAAACTTTTGAGCTAAGCTTCGAGTGAAGATGTTAAACTTTTCTTTAATCTTTCCAAATTCTCTGCTCATAAATCTTATTTCGTGCTGATGACATACCACCATTCCAAGATATTCTATTGTTTCATACTCCCCACAGTGTTCACATTTCCCTGTATTATGCTTTTGTATTTTAAAAACGTATAGTTAAGTCCTGTATGTTCTAACCTTAGTAATCTTGGGTTTCCATTGCCTGACTGGCTTGTATGTAGGGATGGGTACCGAATTTGGTACTTTCATAGGTACCGACAGAATTCCGTTGCTACTACCGAGTACTGATTCACGTAAAATCAAACAGTACCATGTTTCGGTACCTAAACACATCATTGTGACACTGAGGGAGTGGAAGAGCGGGTGATTTTCCATGCCGCTGGTACCGTCAACAAAGCAAGCATGGCTGATAGAAAGCGTTCGAAAGTATGGCTCCACTTTTCGAAATGCGGTGCAGATTACGCTCGTTGCAATATTTGTGATGCAATGTGCAATGCCAGTGGTGGGAATACTTCTAATCTGAGGAAGCACCTGCAGCGTTTCCCCACCACTATTCAAAGGGGAGCCCCCCCCAAGAGGATCACAGCATGTAGTAATAGTATGTTTTCACAGTTAATGTCATTCGTTTTAATAGATCACGTCGTGAAGGATGTCTGTCCCTTCGTCATCGCTACTCTACTTGACAAAAGCTGGACGAAAACACACTCCTCATACTCTGTGTCACCAACGCTGACGCTCTGAGTGACGTGTGCTCACACGCAGGTGAACACAAGCTCTTGATAGCGGAAAGAAAAACATGCCACTAGAAGCAGTCAAGAATATCTGCGGTTTTAAAAACCACCAAATGTAGTTTTGATGGCAGCATTTCCTCTCCTGCAAGCAGCAGCAGGGCTAACTCTCCTCCTGGTACATATGGCGAAGGTAGAAGTACACAAAATAGCCCAAATGTTTTATGCCCTGCCCCTGACACGCAGCCAAATTCCAGTTACCACCGAATTAAAGTTTTTGACCTGGCTTGGCTATCAGAGGTGAAATGATCCCCCTGGATCTACTGAGCTTGGTAATTAAATACATACAATATAGATAGAGAAAAGAAAGAAAGAAAGAAAGATGGAAAGAGACCAAAATACATAAAAGATGTGATAAGAAGACAGAAAGATGGAGAAATACAGTGAGGAAAATAAGTATTTGAACACCCTGCGACTTTGCAAGTTCTCCCACTTAGAAATCATGGAGGGGTCTGAAATTTTCATCTTAGGTGCACGTCCACTGTGAGAGACATAATCGAAAAAATGAATAAATAAATCCGGACATCACTATGTATGTTTTTATTATAATTTATATGTGTGTTACTGTGGCAAATAGGTATTTGAACACCTGTGAAAATCAATGTTAATATTTGGTACAGTAGCGTTTGTTTGCAATTACAGAAATCAAACTGTAGTTTTTCACCAGGTTTGCACAAACTGCAGCAGGGATTTTGGCCCATTCCTCCACACAGATCTTCTCCAGATCAGCCAGGTTTCTGGGCTGTTGCTGAGAAACATGGAGTTTGAGCTCCCTCCAAAGATTTTCTATAAGGTTCAGGTCTGGAGACTGGCTAGGCCACTCCAGAACCTTGATATGCTTCTTACAGAGGCACTCCTTGGTTATCCTGGCTGTGTGCTGCAGGTCATTGTCATGTTGGAAGACCCAGCCACGAACCATCTTCAATGCTCTAACAGAGTGTAGGAGGATGTTCCCCATATCTCGCAATACATGGCCCCGGTCATCTTCTTCTTAAGACAGTGCAGTCATCCTGTCCCTTGTGCAGGAAAACACCCCCAAAGCATGATGCTTCCACCCCCATGCTTCACAGTAGGAATGGTTGTTTTTGGGATGGTACTCATCATTCTTCGTCTTTCAAACACGACAGGTGGAATTAAGACCAAAAAGTTCTATTTTGGTCTCATCTGACCACAGAACGTTCTCCCATGACTTCTCTGGATCATCCAAATGGTCATGGGCAAACTTAAGACGGGCCTGGACGTGTGCTGATTTAAGCTGGGGAACCTTCCGTGCCATGCATGACTTTAAACCATGATGTCTTAGTGTATTACCCACAGTAACCTTGGAAACAGTGGTGCCAGCTCTCTTCAGGTCATTGACCAGCTCCTCCCATGTAGTTCTGGGCTGATTCCTCACCTTTCTTAGGATCATTGATACGCCACCAGGTGAGATCTTGCATGGAGCCCCAGTCCGAGGGAGATTGACAGTCATGTTTAGCTTCTTCCATTTTCTAATAATTACTTCAACAGTTGATCTTTTTTCTCCAAGCTGCTTGGTAATTGCTCCGTAGCCCTTTCCACCCTTGTGGAGGTGTACAATTTCGCATTTGGACAGCTCTTTGGTCTTAACCATTTTAGTAGTTAGTCTTACTGATTGTGTGGGGTGGACAGGTGTCTTTATGCAGCTAACGACCTCAAACAGGTGCTTCTAATTTAGAATAATAAGTGGAGTGGAGGTGGACGTTTTAGAGGCGGACTAACAGGTCTTTGAGGGCCAGAATTTTTGCGTATTGGCAGGTTCAAATACCTATTTGCCACAGTAACACACAAATAAATTATTAAAAAATCATACATTGTGATTTCCGGATTTATTTATTTTTGATTATGTCTCTCACAGTGGACATGCACCTAAGATGAAAATTTCATACCCCTCCATGATTTCTAAGTGGGAGAACTTGCAAAGACACATGGTGTTCAAATACTTATTTTCCTCACTGTAAGAAAGATGGAGAGAGTTAAAGATAAAGAAAAAAGATAGATATAGACATAATATATAAATACAGTAGGTAGAAGATAAAGAAACATTTCAAAGATTTGTTCCCGTAAGAATGTTATGTCGAATATGTAGACTGCTTAAACAGGCTGCAGTCAGAGGAATTTTATATATTTCTGAGTGTGTGTGTATACACACTGACCTGGTTAAGCACAAGATTTTTGTCAAGGCTGAAAAGACAATTTTCAGCAGCCTCAGATCTACGGCTACAACTCCTGCATTCAGCACTGTTTGCAGGCCTGCATTTGTTAGCGACTCGTCATCTGCAGCCAGCAACGTGGCTGGGTTTTAATTTGTGCATTACACTGCGTAGTCAGTTAAGGGTTTTAATGTTGAAGAAATGTTTGAAAAAACTGAGATGTTACAATACAAACAGCTGGATGTTGTTTTGATGAAAGTTTATATATTGAGAAATAAATATGTTAAATTGAAAATTTTTGAGATTTTATTATTAAACAAATTAACATTTATTACCACATAAACACACACAAAAGTACTGAAAAATGGTACACTTGAATACCGGTATCGATTCCCAGGTACCGAGTATCAGTACAGTATCGGTTCAAATGTGAACGGTACCCATCCCTGCTTGTATGTGCTGTAAAGTTCTTCCCCTAGTTGGGTGGATTGCAACCCTTGGGGTTACATAGCGCTGTCACATGTCAATCATCTGCACCTGGAAAGGGCAATCAAATTCTAGGGGGTCTAGTGCCTCCCTAGCCCCCCCAAAATTCCCCTGTCAAAGTATCACAACAGTTACTGTTGTCTCACATAGACATTGGCACTTCTGAAAGCTCACAGCTGAGGAGGATGTCATAATCTTACTGGTGATTTATGAAAGGCAAAAGGCAGCTCAAAGGTGACCCATCTTTATGGGTTTATGAAGGAAATGTTTTGTAAAAGGGTATAATGAAGGGTAAAAAAAGGCTTAGGTTATAAGCCCAAAACCCAAATCCAATAAACAAAATGTTTACGTATAATATAGTTTTGCAAGCCGTGAACAAGAAAATAGGCTGATTGTTACAAACTGATGCAGCATCGCCTCTCCTGAATGATCAAAGACATCAGACATACAGCCGGTATCGATTCAGTTAAGTTCAATTAAATTAAATTCAGTTTATTTTTGTAGCGCCAGTTCACAACATCTTAAGGCACTTTTTAAAGTCAATTCAATTGAATCATACAGATTTTAAGTCAGGTACATACATTCAGCTAAATCCAATTAAATAGCGCAGTCAGATGGGCATATCGATGGGTTTGAGTTTTATCCGGGACTCTCAATATTGATCATTAAAGCAGCACAAAACCTGGGATGAGTTGTTGGTGCTTACTAGGAATACATTTTGGAGGCTGATCACTCCTGGAAAGGAGCCTTAGAAATTGGTTTATAACCCCTATCCAGACTAATAGATCTTAACTGTTTCTCATCTGTTCTTGAATTCTTTGAGATCGGGGTTTGATGTTTTGTTTCTTAAGATGTTTCAGCTGTGTTTGTGTTTTGTGTTTGGTGAAATTGAACTCCAGAAATGTGGCTTATTATTTAACCAGGAGAACAATTTTCTTGGATCAGGTTAGTTTAGATAATGTTTTTCGTTGACAGATAAAATCATTATTTGAAAACTGTATTTTGTATTTGCTCAGGTTATCTTTTTCTGTTATGTTTCAGTGAACTGAAACATCTAAGTGTGACAAAACGCAAAAACACAAATCTTGATGTTGTAAAACGCTTTATCACTGCACTTTATGTACTCAGTTAATATGTTCCTTCTTAATTATATTTGTTTTTTGTTTAAAAGAATATATTATACATATCTTTAACCATCTGCTTGTTTGTACCAGAATATTGTTTATAATAAATGTTTGATGCGTTTTAATTTGAGAGAAAGTAGCATTTATTGATTTTTTGTTTCAATAGGATCAAGGAAATTGAAGCCAATTACAGAACACATGAGTTAAGGTAACCAGCTTTATAAATTCATACTTTTAAATCAATGTTTTCTTTTTCTATGCCTAACTTATAAAATGGCAAACCAGCACACATCAGTGAAATGTGGGGTACATTCTCATTTTAAGTGTTACAAAAACATCAACTGACCATGTAACTTTGTCAGCTGGCAAGTGCTGCAGGAATGGATGAGTTTGGGTGAAACACTTTGTGTGAACCTAAATACCTGCATAAAAATGGAATAACCTAATATGGAACGCATGATAAAACAGAAAGGGTTCCATTCTGGTATTTTTAGGTATCACTCACATTGTCGTAAAATAGTTTTGGGCCACTCTACTTTGCAGCATTGTTTCAGTTAATGGAGTTTTATGCACAACTTTCTTATAATCCAACCAAATAACTTCAATCACGTTGAGATCTGGACTTTGTCTGGACCATTGCAAAACCTTGATTTATTTTTCATTATTAACCATTTTATTTAGATTTGCTGCTGCAATAGTTGTGAGGAGCAAATCCTTACCACTGTAATATCTTTTTATTAAAATGAAATTATGCACAGCAAAACTCAACCCCATATACAGTGACTTGTAAAAGACTCATACCCCTTGAACTTTTCCACATATTGTCACATTACAACCACAAACATAACAATATTTTATTGGCATTTTATGTAAAAGACCAACAAAGTGGTATACAATTGTGAAGTGGAACGACCTTTTGCTGCAATTTCAGCTGCAATTTTTTTAGGGTATGTCTCTACCAGCTTTGCACATCTAGTGAATGACATTTTTGCCCATTCTCCTTTGCAAAACAGCTCAAGCTCAGTCAGATTAGATGTAGAGCGTTTTTGAACAGCAGTTTTCAGATCTTGCCACAGATTCTCATTTGGGTTTAGGTCTGGACTTTGACTGGGCCATTCTTATGTTGTGATTATGAATCTGAGAATATTATTTAATATTTAATATTAATATTTTAATATTTTATCAAATAATATTTGGGTCTGTTTAGGGTTGTCCTGTGAATACCAGCCCAGTAAGGTGATGGTATTAGGACAAAATAGAAAGGTGTGAGACGAGCTCTGACATTATTGAACAGCATAAATTCTGCACATATATGGAATGAATTCACACAATTTCTTAAAATACAAGAATTTATTAACAAAAATAAGTCAACTCAAAGTCAAACATATTTCAATCAACAAACTCTTTACTTTGCTAAAACAATCCAACTAAACTACCAAGCAGAATTAAAGAATAATGAAGACTAATGGACTATGTACAATATAAACAAGTTGATTAAAGATGATTAGAAATCATGACCAAAAGAGTGATGCAACATTACCATGCAATGTTTATGTTTGAGAACCAAGGATTATCTTGAAGAATCTGGAAGTGAAGTTCAGTTAGTCTTGGAACCAACTTAAGCAATAATCAGCAACGTTTAGACAACCATTGACAATGCAAGATCAGATAAAATATAATTTTAGTAAAATAATGTTTTAAAGAATGATCTGCTGAATAAAACCAACCTTCTGGATGACTAATTCTCAATGGTGTCTAATTAGCTGCCTTTATTTATTGAAATAATATTCGAAGAAATATTATTAAGGCAGTATTTTGGAAAAGAGCCAAATCTTTCTGGAGAAATGGGGCTTAATGGTGTTTACTTACTTATCAAATTTAGTAAATGATGTTTAGGGACTATTATTCACTAGCTTGAAAACTAACAACCTTTCTGTTAAATACTCTTTAGTAGCAAGCATGTGTTCTTACGGTTAGCAGTTAAGCTAACAAAGAAGCTGATAGCTTAGCACCAGAATCAACACATACCTTTAAAATACCAGGGTTAATAAAAGGGTTAAAAAGCATAAGTGCAGACGGCGCGTTATGAGCAATGTTCTGTTTAAAATCACCCTTTAAATAAAGTTTATCTTAACCTTAAAACATACAAAGAACACAAACTGGCACGTGTGCTGCAGATAGCCTGCTAGCACTAAGATAGCTGAGTTTCACAAAACCAAACTTCATAAAATGAAAAACGTTTAGATCATTTCATCCTAAATCTGTCTCTGCCCAAAACACCTAACCTCATATGAACCATGGTGAGGAAACGTTGTCCAAGGGGCGAAGCTTGAAGAAACGTCCACAGTCAACAAGCGGTTAACCTCGGGGGTTGAAGGTGCGTTCGCTCTGTGAACAAAAGGGTTTAGCTACGGAGCTGTAGCTGGGCGGCTCGTTCTGTCCGCTGCAGTCTCTGCTGTCTTCCTTCCAGACTCGGAGACCGCGTCTTTGCAGGGGCTTCTCTCGAACACCGTTTGCGTCTGCGGGGGCTCGGAGAGACAGTCAAGCAATGCTTGTACCTTAATTACCCCCGTTCATGAATGAAAATACCGGATACACAGACAGTATTTCATTCGTACTTATCTTTGTATATGATCGATGATCGTATGGCTTCCTTGGATCCAGTTGAATAGTTTATGTCTTTTTGCCAGCAAAAGACATTAGCACACTTTGTTCCCCTCCTATCCCGATGGTCACCGGTGTGGAAGAGAGCAGACGTAGCAACAGCTGTGCATTTATTTGGGTAATGGCGTCACAGGAAGTCCGCAGTTATCCCCTTTCCTGGCTGTGCCGAAGAAGGTTAATGCACTTTATTTTGAAAAGTTCCAGAAAAGTATGTACCGGAGTTTAATGTTGAAATCCATGGTTGTGGGTCCCAACACTTACACATTAATATGTTTTATTTTAAACCATTCCATTGTAGCCCTGGCTTTATTTTTAGGCTGGTTGTCCTGCTAGAAGGTGAACTTGTGCCCCAGTCTTTTCCCCCAGAGGTTTCTTCTAATATTGCCCTGTATTTTGCTCCATCCTTCTTCCCATCAACTCTGACCACCTTCCCTGTCCCTGCTGAAGAGAAGCACCCACAGAGCATAATGCTGCCACCACCATATTTGACAGTGGGGATGGTGTGTTCAGAGTGATGTGCAGCTTTAGTTCTCTGCCACACGTTTTGCATTTTGGCCAAAAACATAAATTTTGGTCTCGTCTGACCAAAACACCTTCTTCCACATGTTTGCTGCATCCCCAACATGTCTTCTGGTGACTGCAAATGGGACTTCTTATAGTTTTCTTTTAACAATGGCTTTCTTCTTGTCAATGTTCCATAAAGACCACATTTGTGCAGTGCACGACAAATAGTTGTCCTGTGGACAGAAATCTCCTACCTGAGCTGCAGATCTCTGCAGCTCATCCACTCTGAGCTACCACACCGTGTTAGCTGTTAGACGCCTTGGAGTTCCCCTGGATCTTTTCCCCCAGAAGCAACCCCATTGTCTATAAAACATTCTCTTGAAAGGAGCACTCATCTATAAGTAATATGAAGAAAGGTTATTCCTAACAAGAGTCACCATGGGCCTCTTGGCTGCATCGATGATCAGTACTCTTCTTGTTCGGCCTGTAAGTTTAGGTGGACGGCCTTTTCTTGGTAGTTTTACAATTGGGTCTTACCCTTTTCATTTCAAGATGATGGATTGAACAGTGTTCAGTGAGATGTTCAAAGCTTGGACAATCTTTTTATAACCTAAGCCTACTTTAAACTTTTCCACAACCTTATCCTCACCTGTCTGGTGTGTTCCTTGGACTTCATGATGCTGTTTGCTCCTCAATATTCTCTTAACCAATCTCTGAGGTCATCACATAGCAAGACTGAGATTAGATTACACACAGGTGGACTCTATTTAGTCATTAGCGATCATCAGGAAACTTCTGAAGGCAATTGGCTGCACTCAGAGTAAAGGTGGCTACTTTTGCACACTGCACTTTTCAGTTTTTTATTTGTAAAAACATTTTTTAAATCATCTATAATTTTCTTTCCACTTCACAATTGTATACCACTTTGTGTTGGTCCTCACATAAAATTCTGATAAACTATATTTATGTTTGTGGTTTATGTTTGTGGTGGGTATTAATACTTTTACAAGCCACTGTGACATACACTATATTGCCAAAAGTATTGGGTCCCACCACCAGCTCATCTTAGCCTAAATATAACAAATAAAAATAAATTAATCTGGCTGACATCAGTGTGACCATGTGACTTGTTGAACTTTGCATCGCATAGTTTTTTTTTGCCACTTCAGCTCCTTGTGTTTTTTTGTGGATCCCTCTTTTTGCACCAAAATGCTGTGCTTCCCCACCTCCCCACCAGTTCAGACGCACTTTGTCACATATAAATGAGCGCACCCATATTTATACAATTTAGGAACTAGTTTCATATTTTGTGTTTGACAAATTATTTGATAGATTGTTTTCAGAACAGACGTATGTGCCTTATTGACAGGAGTAGAGGTAAAGAAATGATAGGTCAGATGAGAATAAGACAAAACGAAAATACGGACAGATCTGTAGTCAAGGAGGGAAACACTAAGTTACAACCAAACTGAAACATTCAGGAGCACCTTATTGAACACTGGAACACTGACACACTAGAGGAAGTATTAGGCCCCTTCTAATTTCAAAGGGTAAAAAAATTGTGGCAAGATGTATTTTGCTCTAAAAAATACATGTTCATATCATGTTATAACATGAACTCTTTCTCTTAACATATCATTGTTTAAATTGTATCAATATGCTGTTTTTTGAAGTTTGATTTATCTGACCATGTAAAGTTCTTTTTAGATCCCTGCAAAAACTAATCACCTGAAATAACACAAAAACTATTAAAAATGTTTAAAACTGTTGAAAACACCTTTCCTTTCCTACCCCAACCATGTAAGAGATTCCAAGGATCATTTCAGGAAGACCTTCCAGAAACCAAAAATTAAACCAATTTTCTTGTCATAATTACAAACTCCTATAGTAGAATATGTTTTCATAACCAATTACTCTAAACATAGCAATCTAACATTTTTAATTTAATATAAATCTACAACATGCATTCATCATAAGAAAAGTACAGCAAAATGTAGAATTTGCAGATTTAACAGAGTAAATCCAGACGTTTCATTTATTACTTTATGTTATTGATTCTATTTGGTTTCTAATCTGTATTAGATTAGATAAATTTAATGACACTATGATTATAATATGATTGTCTTGCAGATCTGCTCTGATGGAAACAGGAAGATCTTTGGAATTTCTCAGCCAACAGTAAAGCTGTGTTTGCATTAACTAAAGATTTGATCCCAAATATTTGGTGAAAACGTTACATTCTATTAAAGCATATTTGATCCAGATTACTGGATTCACTGTTTAATATTGTTTTTAAATGTGATTTGCTGAAAACAATTTTCCTTTTTTCATTTTAAAAGAATTGAAAACATGGAAGAATACTGCCAACATCAGTCTCGTGGTAAAAGGTAAATATGTTGGGTGAAAAAAAAAGATGTGTAGATGCAAGCCTTCTGAGCCTTCAAGGTATTTAAAGAAGGCCTTAAATGGCACCAGAAAAAGTAGAATACCTTAATAAAAAAGTAAAAAAAAATAATATATTTTTTTAATTATTTTAAACATATTTAGAATAAATTAACATAATAAGAGAATTGGTTTTCTGTCCAAGATCTGTATGTGACAATATAGACATATGCTTCAGTAAAACATAAGGCAGGGTGTTATGGACCTCCGACTTGAGTGGCAACTCATCTCCCAACAGCCATGACCGAAAACACAGAGCAAAGATAACATGGAAATGCTCCAGGAGTAGTCTGTGAATGATGGCCATCTAACCTGTCTGAAGAACGGTAGAAAAGGCCCAGAAACAGGTGTGCCAAGCTTGAGGATCTCATAGCTGCCAAAGGTGCTTATAAGAAACAAAAAACTTCTGTATAGTAAATCCCTAATGCCATAATTTAGAGCTTGATTCTGTAAATCCATACTTTGATAGGGTTTTATGTATGCTTTCCCAGCCTGCATCTCCTACACAGCCACTATGAGGTCAAATAAGACATTCAGCCACATATCCTCTCAGCCAGCTACAAAAATGGATTAATGTCACATTGTATCTAGGAAATTTAGATGATATTTTTATAGACAATAAATATCATAACTATCACAGAGCTGGAACATGGAAAGACCACCGAGTTTCAGCCACTGCTGTTAGTTACAGTCCTCCAGGTAACTCCAACATTTCCCACAGTTGCATAAATATTCCCAAAAAATTCTATGGTGAATTATTTTCTCATTTTCACAAGGTTGTGTTAAGCCTATGTGTTAAATTGACTCAATTATAATGTGATATTTTTCGTGCTGTGTATTTAAATTTACAAAGCTGCTGGGATAAAAGAAGAGAATAGATTTACTTTGCTCAACTAATGGTACCTCATATGCAGTTAGTTAGAAAACAATAAACAGTAAATATAATTGTATGTTTTTTTTCACAGATTTCAAATGACGGGAGCCAATAATGAAGGGGAAAATCATAAGACAAGGTAAAGGTTTGTTCGACCTCAATCTTTCAATTTTGCTTAAAATATTTTAAAAGTTACATGAGATGATGAAAGTGTTCAAGACATCATGAGAACATGACAATGCATTTTAAAATGGTTCTGGTAAGAGAATGAATGGAGGTTATCTGGTACACTGTCATGGTGTGACAATTTTAGGTTAGGATTTGTTTTTTGTTTCAGTTTATTTTGTTCACTTCCTGTTCAGAAAAAATGCAACAGATGAGCTGCTTGCATTACAAAAAACATGTCCTACAGGTAGGGCCCAGAAAACTAAGTGTAGAAAATCTGAATGGATGTGGAGAAAAACAAAGCTTCACTATGACAATTGTAAACAAAGTCAAATCTAAAATGAGGAGGTAAAACAAGCAAGGAAGTTGTATTTTTCTGATATTATTGATAAAAACACTATTAATGCCCAGACCTATTTTACTGTAGTTGGCAGACTGACAACACCCTCACCACCTGTGTCTCCTAAACTCTTATCCAACAAGTCCTGCAATTACTTCACAGATTTTATTCTAAAAATAAATATCAAAGAATAAGAGAAGCTGTATGTGGCTCTTAGAACCTGGTGATGTCTCCTATGTCTACAGAACCATTAGATCTAAATCAGTGACAAGCTGAATTATGTTTTTTTGTCATAAAACAGTTATAACCTAAAATTCGCAACTTGTTGTCTTGATTTGTTGCTCACCAGGTTTTTTTTAAAAAGAGTTTTGAGCTGTGCTGATAGTAAAGGCTTCCCTTTTAATGAGGTTATTTTACGGAGGCCCTGAAATTACAGTGATTGAACCTCTTAAGTCCATCCCCCAGTACTGGGGGCAGAATTTAACTTTGGTTTTCTTCTACTTTCTTTACTGCAAGTTCCATTTGTTAAAGATAAACATATGTGGTATTCACAGAATAGTAGAATCTCAGTTAAAAGCTGATATACACCATTTCTACAGACATCATAAACAGTTAAAACTAAAGGCAGTTGAATCACAAAATAAAACTCCACAAAATGACGTAACTGTAAAACTCGGTCTCAGCTGTTCACCACACGGCTTTGTTGGACCATGTGTTGCTTAATATTGGACCATTTTGTAAGTTGCTGGACGCCAGTATGCCTTCCGGTGTCATCGGCCATTTTGTACCCCAGGATAGTCCGCTACTACAAACCCAGCGGGCACCGCGGCTGATAAAATTATGATTTTCAATTATAATTATTGATAAATATGAATTAATCAATAATCATAATCCCAACAGCTTCTACACACACAACTAGCATGTTTGCTGTAAGCAGAGAGCTCACAGATTCCAAAAAATACATTTTGTCGCAATCCACCCAGGTTTCACTCAAACAGCAGCAAAGGAAGGCCAGATTTGTCACTCCCATTTGAAAAACAAAATTATTAATATAATGATTGTTTAGATAGAGTATGTCAATTCTCAGAAAAATTCGGTTAGATTTGCACGTTATTTTGAGCTCAAACTTCACAAAACCCATTTGGTCTTAATAGATTAAAGAAACCAAATGCATCAACGATAAGTAATTACAGGCCACTATCCATTCTAACATTTCTGATAACGATAAATGAAAAGGCAGTTTATGAACAATTTACCCCTTTATGATTTTAGACCACACTAAACCACAGAAACAACATTGGTAAAAGTTTTGACGACATCTTAACAGTGTTGGATCTTGAACAGGGTTCTGTACCCTGCGGCTCCAGAGCCACAAGAGGCTCCCTGGCCCTTCCACAATATCTTTGGTTAAAAACGCTAAAGAACCAATAATATAAACATAAACCTTTGCGAAAAAGATAATGGATACATTTTGTTTTTCTGTCATTATGTTGAAAAATGTTTGCTTTTTTGTATAATTTTCCACAGATATAAACATCCCATAGAAAAAAAAAACTATCTGCTATCTGGTGGTGTTTAAAAATGAAAACAAATTTCATATGGTAAAAACTACAAGTTGTTTTTTTTTCAAAGGTGATGTGATATGTGCAGCTCTAATCAAGTTTTATTTAGCTGGACTGAGTGCTAAAATGGTTCTTTGGATAGAAAAGATTGCAGATACCCTGGTCTAGAACTTCTGTCTTGGTGTTGATCAATACCAATGCTGCATTTGACACAGGTTATCATAACATACTGATTAATTGGCTGGAAAGATGGTCGGAATTTATTCCTATTGTCCTAATCTGGTTCAGATCTTATTTAGCAAACAGGGATTACTTTGTGTCAGTTGAAAATGTGTGGTTCCTCATGGGTTAATTCACAAGCAAGGTTTATTTAAGGAGAAGGGGAAGACATGCAGTAAATAGCAATGGTGGAGATTTGAACCCAGGAGAGCTTTCACAGCATTAAAATCTACATATATCCATTGTAGCTGCGTTTCCCACTTAACCATGAAGCACCCTGGCGTAAGGTTCTCTTTTCATACAGAGGTGCAAGTGGAGCTGGATGAGTTGAGATGGTGCTGAGCTAGCTCACCAACAAAATCTAGCTGGCAAAATGGGGGATCTGTATCCAGTTGGTATGGTAAATGGTTCTAAAACATTTTTGAAAAAAAACGCTTAAAGAAACTGATGTTGAAAAAATTGTTTTATGTTGTTCTAATCACTTAAACTTTTAAAATTTGAAAGTGGTTGTGATGAACAATTCATGATTTCTAAAGATATTTAAGACATTTATTTCTATTTTCATCAGCTGATAAACAGTACCCGCACGTTTTTGCATCGATGAGTCATAGGTCTGAGATAAGTGGCTTAGGAAAACGTTCCTTATAGAACAGGACAATTATAGAAACCTTTAGAAAGCCCTCCAAAGTATTAATAGGCAATTGAAGGCAGTCTAAGCTGATAATTATACCAAAGCTTTAGACAATAAATTGTCATGATTCTAGAAACTGATCTGACCCACATGCAGAAATACACTCAGGAGAACTTTACAGATTTTGAGAGATTTATTTTCACAGGGATGTGTTAGTGGGGAGAGAACCAGGACATCACCAACTGCACAGATAAGGGGAGAACAAGTAACAACAAAGTGATGGGATGACTATTGTAGTTTAGTAATACGATATGCTTACAGGATGAGGGAAGAATGGAGTGGGATGTGGGGGGAGCCTGGGAGCACAAGACTAAGTTGGTCTATTGGTCTATGGATGCTTGAAGGAAGTCTCCAGGAAGTCCAGTTAAGCTTAGACCGTGATGTGAAGAAGGTGGCGTGGTGAGCTGGATGGTGGTGCTTACACAGGAGCTCATTGGAGGGTGAACAAGGTTCGCTTATGATTGTGGCTGGTTGATCGTGGAGCCAGGAAGCTGCCAGCTTGGAGTTTGTCTAGAAAAGGTAACTGGAGGCTTGAATCTTACATCCAGAAGTCAGGAAACAAACTGAAAACAGAGCCAGGGCTTGAAAGCAACTTCAGAAGAAGGGACACACAAAGGTTAGTCGAAGCTCTAAGAAAACACAAAAGCTTAGTCACAGAGCTAGAGTTTGGCGAGAGTCTGTTACCACTGTTGGCTAACACTCAGGCGTTGAAGTGCTGGCAGCCTCCTGCTTAAATGCTCCCAGCAGCAATCAGCAGGATCAGCCACACCTGTCACCTCTGCCCCCATGAGCTCCCACAGAGTAAATAGCAGGCAAGAAACAGAAAACAAACAGATACTCCCAGACCCCGACATAAATTAGATTTTAATTATGCATTTAATGAGCAAGACTAAAAAAATAAGGAACAGAGAATGAGAATAGTAATGGAAACACAGGACACCATAAGATCTTTGTTTTTGCTAAGGAGGGGATCCCACTGATAAACAATATCTCAAAGACAGATTTTAAACAAGAGCAGAAACCTTATGAAAGAGTTGATGACTTTTTAATCAGAAAATATTAAATAAATAGTGCGTTACTCTAACATCATGTTAGACATGTTTTAGAAAGCCAACAGAGGTAAAAAAGTACATTAAATATGTAATTTATATTATTCTTAAATGAATTCAAAATTGTCACATAAAAATTCAAATTAGGTGAAGCTGGAATGAGCACCATGTGTTATAAGATTAATTGCCTCTAGTAAAAATGCTTCCTTTTCTTGTTCATTTCAGTAGTGTGAATACATCAAATTCAGTAGGTTTCTCTCTGGTAAGGAGATGGCAATGATATAATTTACTGAAATGATAAACTAGCATTAACCACTGTTTGATCTGACCTCACTTTTAACAATTAACATTTTATTTTGTTCTTTTAAAAGAATCCAAATGGGGGAGACCGATCAACAAAATCAGCAGGAAAAGTTAAGGTAATTTTGCATGTATATGTGGCGTCTTAATGGAGAGTAGCACTGACTGGATACTATCTCCTCAAACATCAGGCAAGAGGGGTTCACTCTATTCCCCCAACATCACCTGAATAATATAGGTATAACATGATGTAAAGGTCCAATAATTAATTCAAGAACAAAAAGTCCACTCGAAATCTACAGTCAGACGTGTTTAGATGAGTTATAGCCTCAGCATATGGTGTGTGAATACTTTGCTCTCTCAGTTAAAGGGGTAAAGGTGAGGCTGGAGGAGTTGGGTAAGATGTTTGCTCCAGATGTTACAGATGTAGAGTTGAAATCTCTCATCAACAGAATCAGGCTGGTAAAGAGCAGGAATCTTTATACAACTCTACATTTTTCTTTTACATTTTCAAATTTAACCAGAAATAAATAATAGAAAAACACACAATAATTTTTCAATATGACAGAATTATGGTGACTTTAAACCTTCATGAAAGACCACGAAAGGCTCCAAATTTCAAATTTGTCTTTGGTTCGAAAATTTATTGACAGTCCTTAAGTGAACGAGCATCTGCAGGAAGAGGGAACAGGCAGAGAGCAGCTGTTTGTAATCAGACTGCCTACATCGAATCAAACGGTAGGGCGAGTCTACTGAATACGCGGAGCACAAAAATCTAATATCCAACCTAAAACTAACTTCGCCGTAGTCAAAAGACTGCTGTTTTGTGTTTTAACGTTCTTGTCCTCATTATTGCCATGGCTGAGACAAAAACTTCCTCATAAAGCACAAAAAATGTTTATTTCTTCAGGCAAACTTTGGAACTTAAACAGTCCAGACAGCAGCGTCTCTCCTCTCCGCTTCTCCTTCCACACCCCCTCACATCAGAACCTCTGAGAATTATTTTATAAGTTCTGGCTGGGCTGTTACCAGATAAACATCCCATGGCATGTTTTTTTATTTTGTATTTATTTATTTATTTTTATTGTTTCATGCAGATTACTTTAATCTGATAATGTCACACAGTGACGTTAATAGCAGCATAGCGCACTATACTGACAGCTGGAGGCGGAGCTTCAAGCCATGACTGCAGCCGTCAGTGGGTCAATGGAAACACAAGAGGTTCTGTCCCAAGTAGAGCGTGACCCAATGGAGCAGAGCTACCCTGTCTAATAGAGCCAATGACAGAGGGACATATGTTTACACTGGAGCCAAAACTGAAACAACTTTGAAACAAGTCCCAAGAGAAATGATCAGTACATCTTTTCAAAGCAGAGAGTAAATGCTAATGTTAGCATTTCCCTTTAGTGAAGCGCTCCATATGAAAATATTGTCAGCAGAAGCGAGACACAAAGTTTGTCCTGCAGAAACTGGGACAAATGTACTGCAGAAAACTGATATTACAGCATTTGGAGCTTCACAGGTAATGGAGATTAGTGGGACACAATCACAATAAAGGCACATAAATACTCTGCAAGAACAGAATCATTTCTGTTGTTTTTTAACAAGAACAAAGTTCTTTCTGACCAGGACATTTCTCACTTAACTAGAACCCAGGTGCAGATGGACGTCCTCATAGGCCCTTCTACTGCAGTATTTTTTAGGGTAGTAACCACATCCACTTTAAACTTCTGACCAGTCACACAATGTTTGTTGGATACCACAGAATAAATACAGTTCTGCCCAGATAAAGTAAGGCCTCCACAAGAACAAAGAAACTTGGTCTCTCTCTGAGGCAGTTTGCATTTGACACACCGTTGTTTTCCTGTACAGTGTCCAACAGCTGTTTTATACAAAGGCTACAGTAGGAGGAACCTATGAAGTCCTACCAATAGTGCTGCACTTGAGCTCTTGAGAAGTATCAAATGTCATGGCCAGAAATAAACCTTTTTTTTTGTTCTTGATAGTATTGATTGGAGAACCTCCAAACCAGGGCTACAAGAACAGAATCATGTCATTTTCCTCTTGCAGCCATGGGAGACCAACCATATTCTCTGTTCTTGTGGCATACGTATGGGCTATAATGTGGGAAACACTGATTAAATTATTTTTATTTCACTCTAAAGGAACTTTATTAATCTGCTTTGGGAAAATTTTGTAACAGCTGCAAAACGATGTAATATTACAGAGTATTCAAGAATACAGACAGCATATTAAGTGTCCCACCAGAGACAAAAACCCACTGGACCATTGTTATACAGCTTTAAAGGACTCATATCATGCTGTTACCAGGGCTGCTCTGGGTTTTTCGGATCATTACCTAATCCACCTCATCCCAACCTACAGACAGAGACTAAGAGCTTCCAGACCCAAGGTTCACACTGTTAAGAAGTGGACTGAGGAATCAAAGCAGATGCTACAGGCCTGCTTTGAATGCACAAACTGGACTGTTTTTGAAACCTCAGCCACTGACTTAAACCAACTAACTGATGTGGTGACATCATACATCAGTTTCTGTGAGGACATGTGTGTGCACACCAAGACATTCTGCACCTTTGGGAACAATAAGCCATGGTTTACTCCACACCTCAGGAACCTGTGCAAGGAAAAGGAAGAAGCTCACAGCAGTGGAGATTGGGCGCGGTACAGGCAGGCCAGGAACAGACTAACAAAAGAGATCAAAGCAGCTAAGAGAAGCTACAGTGAGAAGCTTAAGAACAGCCTTTCTACTGGTGACACTTCAGCTGTATGGTTTGGTCTGAGAAACCTGACTGCCTACAAGAGCCCCTCCACCCATCCTGAACAGAGTCGTCTCCTGGCCAACCGTCTGAATGGCTTCTACTGCAAATATGACAAGAAGCCATTCACACCTCAAATCATCCCCTCTACATCCCATTCAGGAACAAATTCCTCCCATAAAGCAACCAACCCCCCACCATCAGATCCTCTGCCTGCACTAAAGATCTCCAAGGAAGAGGTAAACAGGCTCTTTCAGCGCATGAAAACAAAGAAAGCTGGAGGACCTGGTAACGTCTCCCCATCATGCCTGAAAGCCTGCGCACATCAACTTGCTCTGATCTTCACAAGGATCTTCAACAAGTCACTGGAGAAATGTGAGGTCCCCTCCTGCCTCAAACGATCCACCATCATCCCGGTTCCCAAGAAACCCACCATCGTAGGATTAAATGACTACAGGCCTGTAGCCCTGACATCTGTGGTCATGAAATCCTTTGAGCGGCTGATGTTGAAGCACCTGAAAGACATCACAGGCCCCCTGCTGGACCCCCTGCAATTTGCTTACCGAGCAAACAGGTCGGCAGATGATGCTGTTAACTTAGGTCTACACTTCATTCTGCAACACCTCAACCACCCAGGGACGTACTCCAGGATCCTGTTTGTAGACTTCAGCTCGGCCTTCAACACTATCATACCAGACATCCTCCACCAGAAGCTCACACAGCTCAACGTCCCAGCCTCCACCTGTCAGTGGATCAACAGCTTCCTGACAGACCGACAGCAGCAGGTGAGACTGGGGAGCATCTTCTCCCGAACCATATCAATAAGTACTGGTGCCCCCCAGGGGTATGTTCTATCCCCACTCCTCTTCTCTCTGTACACAAATGACTGCACCTCATCGGACTCGTCCGTGAAACTCCTTAAGTTTGCAGACAACACCACTGTCATTGGACTGATCCAGGACGGTGATGAGTCTGCATACAGACAGCAGGTGGATCGGCTGATACACTGGTGTTGTCAGAACTACCTTGAACTGAACCCACTCAAGACTGTGGAAATGGTGGTGGATTGTCGGACAACACCACCTCCATACACCCCCCTCACCATCCTCAACAACACTGTATCGGCAGTGGACCACTTCAGGTTCTTAGGAACCACCATCTCTGAGGACCTGAGATGGTCTTCGCACATAGACACTGTTCGAAAGAAGGCCCAGCAGAGACTGTACTTCCTGAGACAACTCAAGAAGTTCAACCTTCCACAGGAGCTGCTGGTCATCTTCTACACTGCCATCATTCAGTCTGTCCTGTCTTCATCCATCTCAGTGTGGTTTGGCTCATCCACAAAACAGGACGGGTCCAGACTGCAACAAATAATCAGGACTGCAGAGAGAATAATCAGGGCTGACCTTCCCTCCATCCAGGACTTATACAGGTCAAGGGTCAAGAAAAGAGCTGCCAAAATCTCTGCAGACCCCACACACCCTGCACATAAACTGTTTAGAGTTTTACCTTCAGGCCGCCGCTACAGAGCACTGTTCACTAAAACCAGGCGCCACAGAGACAGTTTCTTCCCCCAGGCTGTTTCTGTGATGAACATTCAATAGAGTACAAAACAACAGCATACAGATGTTGCAAATGCACCTTTTCTATTAGATATATGTATATTGTACATTGTAAATTGTAAATTTGTATATTCTGTAATACAGAATATTGCATTGTACATTGCATATTGTACATTGTATATTGTAAATTTGTATATTCTGTAATGCAAAAACAGAACAAAAGAGCAAAGTGCACCAGAGTCAAATTCCTTGTTTGTATGCACGAACTTGGCAATAAAGCTGATTCTGATTCTGAATATACATGCCATTGGTTTTAATGAACTATCTAGCAAGGACATTGTATCAGCAAATGCCCATTCTAGATCAGTTAGTCAGTAGGTCTGAGTGAATCATTTGGCATAAGGTCTGCTGACTGGGTATCCGTAATCTGGAATAAACTTGAACAATGGCCAGCAATGCACTGCCTTACAAAGTTATTTTTTTTACCATGTGTATTACTGCTTGCAATATCTGGTTCATATCTTTTTTTAGTTGTGTAGTAATGGCAGCAACAATCACTTGATCTCTGTCAAACGTTTTTGAGAAGTGTTTTGTACCTCCCACCCAATGACTAGGTGGGAGGTACAAAGTGAGGGAACAAACAACTATGCAAACGCACACAAAAAAACTAAACATCAAGTTGCCAGTTAACATCAGTGGATGTGAATAGTTTTGTGCCATGAGAAATCTCACACATACACTTAGAGAATATGCAAGAAAGGTCGAACCCATGATTTGAAACAATGATCTTGCATTGAGGCAACATCCCCATTGAGTTATTTAAAGTCTACAATTTCAATTAAGCCAATCATATTATGCCAATTGTTAAAATGTTCCAATTTATTTAAATATTGAACTATAAAAACCCAACATACTACACTGGGTCTGTTCACGTTCTCCTCCTGAGCAAGCATGTGGCGATAGCGTAAAGGAACCATTCCCTTTTTACCAGGAGAAACAGCCAGGATATTCAGCTATAAGCTCAAAATAAGTAGCCATCTGCCATCCGCGGAGAGCACACCAATGAGAAAAAAACATAAACTGAAGTTTTTGGGTAGAAATACTGTCAACTGGAAAAAGGACAATGATGACAAAGTTATTGGCTGCAGTACTGAGCAGTTAAAGACAGCAGTCTAAAAAAGTACAGTTGATATGCCCATCAACATTACTGCTCAGTATTAATTAACTCATGTGAGTTCATACAGACCAACATCTCTGTATTTTTTAGGGGACATTCCACCAACTGTCAGGAAGGGCTCTTGGAACTGGACACAAATGCAGACAAGCAGGCAGAAGCAGCACGGTGAGTTAAAAAGTTTAATTAAATAAAAAGAAAAAACTTACAGCCAGACATGGAATGACAGAAGCAAGTATGGACATAGGTGGACATGGCATGAGCAACACAGTATAAACCAGCAAGGAGAAATGAGAAATGGGAACAGGTGGAAAGCATGAGTCTGGTGAGCCGGAAGCAGGTGGACTAAGTGAGCTTGATTGCGGGGTGGCTGAGAGAGAGAGTAAGAAACATGAATGAACATTAATAAAGGGAATAATCAAACAGATGTAACTAAAAAACTAAAATGCACCATAATAAAATAAAAACAAATTAGTGAGAAACCAAACCCAAAGGAAAAACAAAACCCAAACATTTACAAACGATGACACCAACAGTTGAAGACTTCTTTTCACTCAGTCAAAGTTGAGTTTACTTTTCCCTCACAATAACAGTGTTTCTTGGCAGTAAACTTTTAAAGCCAGTCTATTTCCCATAAAGAGTTAGTTTAGATTTTTTGAAGTGAGCTTTTGTGGCTTCATCTATAGTAGTGCCCTTACCTATAGTAGAAAGATTTGATGTCACTGTGAGCTTCTTGGAAAGTAAATACATCCTCTGGGTGATGGAGATCTCTCAATCTCTCAAGATATTATGATTAGATCTTGAGAGATCTTGAGAGATCTAATCATAATACCTTGAGAGATTGAGAGATCTCCATCACCCAAGATATTATGATTAGATATTGCAACCAGTTACAATCCCATATACCCACTCATAGGAACCAAACTCTATCCTCCAAGAATACTCGGAGGATAGAGAACCTTGATGCTGAAGTATTTTCTATTGATAATTGAGATGGGTATAAGTACTTTTTTCATGCTACCGTCCTATAAAATTTTAATAAATAATAAAAATTGTTATTCTCAGAAACAACCCCACTTTCACATTGTCTTATCTCTTGGAGATGCTTCTGTCATTTTCTATTGGAAAGATGATTCTGGGTTGGATGAAAATAAATCTAAACCAAAATCTTGTATTAATCAAAGTGGTATTAATAATTTTGGGCTTAACTCTTAAGTCCTCATAAGATTTAATACATGTGATACTCCATCCCACCCTGCGCTACCAAGGCCAGTGTATGTTTAGTCTCTTCTAGAATAATTTTTTTTTTTTTCTTTTTTACCGTGTCCTGTCCAGCAGAGTATTGCTCAGAATTGTTGTCTGAGTGCCAAGAAATTGCCCAACAGATTTACTTTCACAAGCAGAACATCACAGCTAATGCTTTAAAGCTCTGCTTGATATTTATAAAAGAAACTTTATTATAAACTTCTTTGGAAATATTTCAATTGTTACGGACACGGAGACTGAAATGAAAAGGAAAACAGAAGCTTGAAAAAGAGAGAGACGGGGCAAAAGGGGAAAAGGGGAGAAAAGAAGGAAAGAGTGGAGGAGAGAAAGAAGGATGAAGAGAATACAAGATTACACCCTGCTTGCTTATAAACCTGCAGCTGTTTTTTTTTTTCACAAAATGGCACATGGTATTTATGAATGTAAAATGTACTTAGTGAGAGGTGCAGCCCAATATAAAACATCTGTGTATCTGTCAACACCTGAAGCTTAACACCTGAGTATGAGTGTGGACGTGCTTTGTATACAAGGTTTCTCCACAAAAATATGCAATAGGGAGTTTGAGGACCCACCGACCTGCCCCGTGGCCCCAGGTGGACACTGAGGAGATCCGAGCCACAGACATCTAAAGGCCCCCCAAAGCACAGGAACCCCAGGAGAACCATCGCCGGGACTACCGCAACCACCCCAGAGAAGAGCAGTGGAGAGTCCCAGGGGAGCCACCCAGCAGCGACAAGGCAGAAGCCCCAGGGAGCCGCAGCGACGAGCCCACAGGCCCCGTCGGCAGCCGTCCACGCCCGAGCAGATCCAGTCATGGACCCAGAGACCCAAGACCCCGGGACACATCACCCCCCAAGCAGAGGCCCGACAGAGCCCAGGGGGCCAGACCCCGGCAAGCAGCCACCGGGAGTCAGCCAGCACACACCAAAGCACCCAGCCCCGGACAGCGAGAACCCCAAGTACACCAGCGGGCAGAGACTCCAACCACCGGCAGGTAGTGTGGCGGGGAGGAAATAGGCCCCCCATAAGATTGGGGGGCCTAAGCTGATCCAGGCGAGGGAGCAGTCCAAGACCCAACCTGTCACAAAAAACCCCCAAAAAAAACAGGCACTCACAATCACCCACTCCCACCCTCATGCATACACATAAAATCACTCGCACCCAACGTAAAGACAAACAACAATGGACGTCATACACTCATTCCCAAGACACCGATATTGAACACATGCCCCCAAACCCAAACGCCACGAATCCCCTCCCCCACAGGGGAACACCCCCACAGGTGAACTCCATAGCCGAGAGGCCGATGAAGCCACACCCAGCCCCGCTCTTAGCACCCCTGCCGCACCCCGCTCCCCCACCACACAGCGCACCGCAACGGCAAGGCAAGGGCCTCACGCCACCACCCCCGCCCACCGGCGCAACAGGGCAGACCCCACCAAGCACCGCACCCACAACAGGACCCCCGACCCCACAGCATGACGGGACAAACTCACCCACCCGGTACCTGGGGCCAGTGTCCCTCACCATACCCCCGTTGGCCACAAAAAAGCTGGCGACCCCACATCCCCCATCATCATGTAATCTGCTATCGTTGCCTCTTGTTGTGAATCTTTTAGGTCTTTTTGGAGGTCAGGGATATAATAAGGTCTGCCATGTATTATTTCAAACGGTGTTAATCCACCCTGAGCTGATGGGGTTATCCTCATATTAAGTTTTACAATATATAAATATTCAACCCAATTTCTTTGTGTTTCTTCCATTGTCTTCCTAAGCTTACTTATAACTGTCCCATTTGTTCTTTCTACCAACCCTGCACTCTGGGGGTGATAGCTACAGTGTGTTTCCAGGTCAATCTTAAAACATTTACCAAGTTCTTATATGACTTTGTTTGCAAATGCATATATTCCATTATCACTATAAATCCTTCTTGGAATTCCAAATGTACATAGTCCCTTTTTGCCACTGTTATAGCATCTGGCCCTTTGCAAGGAAAGATTTCCTTGGGGGTACATTTCAAACAAGATGCAAAAAAATTTTTTTATAAGTTTTAAATTCATATGTATTGAATTGTTTGTTCACTAGGCCAATCATTCCTCCCTGTTGAGACATGGCTCTGCACATGGCTCATTTACAATTCAGTGGAACATTGATTTAAGTAATACAGGCTTTCCTTCAGGGCATCTACTAATCCCTTCATATTTACACTCAACAAATGTAGCTGGTAACAGCACAGCATCTAATAATTTCAGTAATAACTGCATTTTTCCATTGTGCTACCAATTATACCTTTATTTTATTTATTACATAATATGTGCTGTCCAAGATGCTAATAAACCCTGTATGGTGTCACGATAGACAAGGTTAAATAATATTTATTTGGATCTTTCCTGCAAATGTGTCTCTTTGGCAATAATAACGTTGCTCTCTTTTTAATCATCTGGTTCCAACAACACTTTTTTTTTTTTCATCAGTTAGATTATAACAGCTCTGAATAATCTATTCTAATTTAGCTTTATTTAGATGCATCTATTCTAACCTTTTTTTTTCAATGCAGTAAGTCCTCATTAATGATTAGAATGAGGTCACTATTTCTGTTAGTTGCCATTATTTTAACAATGCTTAGTTTACTTTCAGTTTCATTAATTCTGAAAAAAACTCATTCCCCACATTGGAATTATGAATCTGACATTTAATATTTAATAATATTTTAATATTTTATCAAATAATATTTCGGTCTGTTAAGGGTTGTCCTGTGAATACCAGCCCAGTAAGGCGATGGTAATAGGACAAAATCAAAAGGGTGAGCCAAGCTCTGACATTATTGAACAGCATAAACTCTGCACATATATGGAATGAATTCACACAATTTCTTAAAATACAAGAATTTAACAAAAATAAGTCAACTCAAAGTCAAACATATTTCAATCAACAAACTCTTTACTATGCTAAAACAATCCAACTAAACTACAAAGCAGAATTAAAGCATAGGGAAGACTAATGGGCTATGTACAATATAAACAAGTTGATTAAAGATGATTGGAAATCATGACCAAAAGAGTGATGCAATGTTACCATGCAATGTTTATGTTTGAGAACCAAGGATTATCTTGAAGAATCTGGAAGTGAAGTTAAGTTAGTCTTGGAACTAACTTAAGCAATAATCAGCAACATTTAGACAACCATTCACAATGCAAGATCAGATAAAATATAATTTTAATAAAATAATGTATTAAATAATGATCTGCTGAATGAAACCAACCTTCTGGATGACTAATTCTCAAAGGTGTCTCATTAGCTGCCTTTAGTTATTAAAATAATATTCGAAGACATATTATTAAGGGAATATTTTGGAAAGAGCCAAATCTTTCTGGAGAAATGGGGCTTAATGGTGTTTACTTACTTATCAAATTTCGTAAAATGATGTTACGGACACATTATTTACTGGATTGAAAACTAAACCTTTCTGGGTAAATATTATTTAGCAGCAAGCACATGTCCTTAGCTGTTTGCAGTCAAGCTAACAAAGAAGCTGCTAGCTTAGCACCAGAAACAAACACACACCTTTAAAATACCTCGGTTAAGATAAGGGTTAAAAAGCATAGCGCGGACGGCGCGTTATGATTAATCTTCTGTTTAAAATCACCCTTTAATAAAGTGTGTCTTAACTTTAAAAACACACAAACACAGAACACAAACAGGGCACGTGTGCTGCAAATAGTTTCACACAAACAAAACTTCATAAAATGAAAAGCGTTTAGATCATTTCATTCTAAATCTGTCTCTATATTATTCTGCCCAAACACTTTACCCCATAAATTGTGGTGAGGAATGTTATCCAAGCGACGATGAAGTTTGAAGAAGGTATCCACAGTGAACAAAGGCTAGCCACAGTTGACCTCCTTAGCTGTGGGGGGGTTGAAGGTGCTCTGTGAACAAAGGGTTAGCTTCCCGCTAACCTCCAGCTGTGGATGAAGAACGGCTCGTTGTGTCCGCCAACCAGCTGCACGGTGGTGCGGGCCGTTGTCCTTCCTTCAGACTCGGCTTGTAGAAACAGCTTCTCTACTGGGGATTTCTCTGCGACAGTTTCGGCAGGCCTCGGAGAGAAAATGTAAGCAACTCTTACACCTTAATTTCCCCGTTCATGAATGAAAATACCGGATACACAGACAGTATTTCATTCGTACTGATCTTTGCATATGATCGATGATCGTATGACATCCTTGGATCCAGTTGAAGAGTTTATGTCTGTTTGCCAGCAAAGAGACATCAGCGTGCTTCTCTCTCCTATCCGGTCCCTCTGGAAGGCCATGTGGAAGAGGGCGGATGTAGCAACAGCTGTGCTTTTATTTGGGTAGTGGCGTCACAGGAAGTCCGCAGTTATCCCGTTTCCTGGCTGTGCCGGAAGAAGGTTAATGCACTTTATTTTGAAAAGTTCCAGAAAAGTCTGTACCGGAGTTTAATGTTGAAATCCATGGCTGTGTGTCCCAACCCTCATCAGTTTAGAAGGCTTAATAAAATTGATGAACACAAAAATGAAGAGCATATTATATCTTATAATCTTAGTTTGTCTTACCCAGTTTTATAAACACACCTGTACAGTTTCAGTCAGCTATAGTTCTTCCTTTTTTAATCACACTTTGTATTTATATCAAGTAACTAAAGTTTATTTCAATTAACTCAAGTTTTCTCAATTTCAGGAATAGTAATTCTGTCCAGTAATTCTGTTAAGGAGCATTTCATCTTGTGTTAAATTTTTTATCTAATTTAATCATTCTGAACCTGACTGGAAAAAGTCCAAACATCTGTTAAAAACCTTTTGTTTTACCATAAAGAATTGACCTAAAATTATAGTACTGTTGAAGATCAGATTTGCACTTATAGGCTTTAATTATTATCATGCACATCTACCCTAATTTTTAACGCAACATGAAACAAACATTTCACAAAAACAAACAAAATGGACAAACATTGGCCACATAAAATTGTATTACTCTATTTGTAAAAGTATTTCGAAAAATTCAAGACAGTCTATATCTTTCTTATGTTTATCAGTATTTCAATACAGGTAGAACCTTTTGCTATCTTTATATGATTTTGGAAAAAATTCTGGAAACCTTATTGGCATAAAAGTTTAACAATGTTCATAAGAACATTAGACCTTTATTAGCACTTTTAAAAGTCCCTCAAAGACGCTCTTTAATAAAATCAATCATTCCCATTCACACACAGACAACTTTTCCCCCCATGGCTGTCATGAACATCCACTTGATAGTTTTTAGGATTTTGTATTTTACATTGTAAAGCACTTTGAATTGCCCTGCCTGCAATGTGCTTTACAAATAAATTTACTTAGTTACAGGGGTTGGACAATGAAACTGAAACACCTGGTTTTAGACCACAATAATTTATTAATATGGTGTAGGGCCTCCTTTTGTGGCCAATACTGCGTCAATTCGTCTTGGGAATGACATATACAAGTCCTGCACAGTGGTCAAAGGGATTTTAAGCGATTCTTCTTGCAGGATAGTGGCCAGGTCACTACGTGATACTGGTGGAGGAAAACGTTTCCTGACTTGCTCCTCCAAAACACCCCAAAGTGGCTCAATAATATTTAGATCTGGTGACTGTGCAGGCCATGGGAGATGTTCAACTTCACTTTCATGTTCATCAAACCAATCTTCCACCAGTCTTGCTGTGTGTATTGGTGCATTGTCATCCTGATACACGGCACCGCCTTCAGGATACAATGTTTAAACGATTGGATGTACATGGTCCTCAAGAATGGTTCGGTAGTCCTTGGCAGTGACGTGCCCATCTAGCACAAGTATTGGGCCAAGGGAATGCCATGATATGGCAGCCCAAACCATCACTGATCCACACCCATGCTTCACTCTGGGCATGCAACAGTCTGGGTGGTACGCTTCTTTGGGGCTTCTCCACACCGTAACTCTCCTGGATGTGGGGAAAACAGTAAAGGTGGACTCATCAGAGAACAATACATGTTTCACATTGTCCACAGCCCAAGATTTGCGCTCCTTGCACCATTGAAACCGACGTTTGGCATTGGCATGACTGACCAAAGGTTTGACTATAGCAGCCCGGCCGTGTATATTGACCCTGTGGAGCTCCCGACGGACAGTTCTGGTGGAAACAGGAGAGTTGAGGTGCACATTTAATTCTGCCGTGATTTGGGCAGCCGTGGTTTTATGTTTTTTGGATACAATCAGGGTTAGCACCCGAACATCCCTTTCAGACAGCTTCCTCCAGCCAATTTCTCTTTTTTTTAAGTTTGACTTTTTTTTCCTTTTCCTAAGTTTGTCTTTCTGTTGCAATCTCTGCACCAAATGGGTACAAGCAGGAACCGAAAGATGTCCTTTAAAATCATAATCTTTCTACCATTTAGCGAGATTCTTTACTGTTTCTGGATCTTTTGAGTGCATAAACTTTGCATCTCCTTCTAATGGAGGCTGCTTCTGGACGCAGTTCCCCATTTTAAGAATTGTTTTTTATTTATTTATTAAAAACTATTGTTTAGAACTGAGTTCTATGTCTATTAATTTATATCAGCGCTATTTATTTGATTCTCTTTGCTTTATTATATATGCTTTAATCCTATTTACTCTAGTTTATTATTATTCAGACTCCGCTCCTACATATCCTGTACCATCAAATCAAAACAGAATTCCTCACGGGCCCCCAATATCTCCCGGAAAACTGGCTTCTAGATCAAAACCTAGTTTTGATCCGGTTTTCCGCTTTGAGTTCTAATCTCGGAGAGTGGCACCTAATATCCAAATCAGAATTCCTTACGACACCTCTCAGCTGTCAACAACTTTATGTTAGCACCAGAAAGGTTTCAGATTGTCTCACTGAGAATGCTGTATGATTCTGCAGACACACACACACACACACATGCACCAACACACAATCACTCATAGGCCTAAATCACCTAGACTAGGTTTTCTGTTATTTACATGCTTTTCTTTTTAAAATCAGAATTTTTCCATGGAGTTGGTTTGCTTTTGAATTTCCTTAAGGGAAATTACGAGTACCTCTAAACTCAAAAACTCCTATTTATTCTTATTTTTAAATGCTTAAATTGGTTCTGTCTCACCTGTGCGTTTGTTCACACTGTCTGTCGAAACGCGTTGAACCACCTTCCCGGTGCCCCTCGGCCGATTCCGCGGTTACCAATACAAAATTCACTGTGCAGGAATTTTTGTTCTCCAGACGTTCTGGAGGCTACGTAGACTGGAACCCCACATGCACCGCTGGGCCCCGGGGTGGCAGATTCCTAGCGATCCGGCTCGAAGGACCAAAGAAATGTTAGAGTTAGAAAGCTGATAAATACAAACAAGTGTAAAATAAGACACAAATGAATCAAGTAAGTTTGACTTGCAAGGATGAGAGCCAGTCCTCTGCTAAACAGCGACTTCCTTCTCACACAGGGAGAAGGCTTTGCACCAGCCTTTTATTTACAACTTACATTCTTACAAGCAAAAAGCGGGAATTGGTTCAGCCAATTCTCTCAAAGATGTCAACATAACAGGAACAAGTCAATTGTAGTTTACTACTAACTGTCTAACTACTTTTAAAAGCCAAAACAAATTATTTCAGAAGACCACAAAAATTAGTGAAATTTTCTGAATGCAGTTCTAAATACATTCTTCTGTATTTTTATGACGTAATGAACATCCTGAAGAGTAAGAATCAAAACCTTGTAAAATATGGCTCACAAAAGTACTAAGAATTATAGGATCCAGTCTAATTTGTTTGCTGCTCAACCTAAGCCAAGATTTTTCAAGGTGTTAATGTTAAAATTGCTGTTTGAGATTATTTACTGTAATACATACAACCATTAGGACTGATATGTTTTAGCCTTACTTCTATGTGATCACATATTGTACTTCACAAATTTGCTAATATGTAGTCATTTAATGTTTTTTAATAGCCAGACTTAAAGACATTTGACAAAGCACTCAACACATGGTGATGTATTTATTGTCTCACTTCTTTTCCTGGCAAAGACTTTGCAGGAATCTATTCCTCTATTCTGGTTTAATAACTTTTCACCTTGTCATAAAATGTGTTCACCTTCTCAATGAAAATGTGGTAGAATTATCTTGTACTCATGTTTTAGAGTCAAATGTTATTCAGAAATGCATTTTTTCAAATTGTCATAGACATTTAATAAAAGCAATTTTTTGTTCTGTACAATGAATGTGAGATATGATTTGATATATTCAGATAAATGTCTATTTCTTAAACAGAATAAAAGAGTTGGAAGCGGATCGTCAATGCATGAGGTAAACATATTTCTGTTTAAATTATGTACAGTATACCAGTATCTAATCATCCTGAAATTTTCCATCTGCTTTGAGATGGGGCCTGGGAGTGTGATCCCCCTGTAGTTGGAACACACACTCTGGTCACCCTTCTTATGTAGGGGGACCACAACCCCAGTCCACCAGTCCAGAGGCACTGTCCCCGACCGCCACGCAATGTTGAAGAGGCGTGTTAACCATGACAGCCCCACAACATCTGACTTATGGTACTCAGAGCGGATCTCATCCACCCCCGAAGCCCTGCCACCAAGGAGCTTTTTAACCACCTCGGTGACTTCACCCTGGGTGATGAAAGAGTCTAACCCCGAGTCCCCAGCCTCTGTTTCCACCAGGGAATGCGTGATGGAAGGATTGAGGAGATCCTCGAAGTACTCCTTCCACCGCCCAATAATGTCCCCGGTCGAGGTCAGCAGCCTCCTGCTTCTACCTCCTCCTGGACAGTTTGCCAGAATCACTTCGAGGCCAACCGGTAGTCCTTCTCCATGGCCTCACCAAACTCCTCCCAGGCCCGGGTTTTTGCCTCTGCGACAGCCCGGGCCCTGGCATGCTTGGCCTCACGGTACCCATCAGCCATGTCAGGAGTCCCACAAGCCAACCACAGCCGATAGGACTCCTTCTTCAGCTTGACAGCGTCCCTTACTGCCGGTGTCCACCACCGGGTTTGGGGATTGCCACCGTGACAGGCACCGCAGACCTTACAGCCGCAGCTACAGGCAGCAGCCTCAACAATAGATGCAGAGAACATGGTCCACTTGGACTCTATGTCTCCCACATCCCACGGAATCTGGTCAAAGCTCTCCTGCAGGTGGGAGTTGAATACATCCCTGGCCGAGGGCTCTGCCAGACGTTCCCAGCAGCTTGGGCCTGCCAAGTAGGTCCGGCTTTCTCCTCTTCCAGCAGATCCAACTCACTACCAGGTGGTGATCAGTGGACAGCTCAGCCCCTCTCTTCAGCTGAGTGTCCAAAACATGCGGCCAAAGGTCTGATGATACGACAACAAAGTCAATCATTGACCTCCTGCCTAGGGTGTCCTGGTGCCAAGTGCACTGATGGACACCCTTATGTTTGAACATGGTGTTCATTATGGACAATCTGTGACTAGCACAGAAGTCCAATAACGAAACACCACTTGGATTTAGATCGGGGAGGCCATTCCTCCCGATCACGTCTCCAGATGTCACTGGCGTTTCCCACGTGGACGTTGAAGTCCCCCAGCAGAATAATGGAGTCCCCGGGAGGGGCACTATCCAGCACCCCCCACAGGGACACCAAGAAGGCCGGGTACTCCGCAATACCGCTCGGCCCGTAGGCCGAAACGACAGTCAGAGACCTGTCCCCAACCCGAAGGCAGAGGGATGCGACTCTCTCATCCACTGGGGTAAACCCCAACACGAGACGGCTGAGCTGGGGGTCAGCAAGCAAACCCAACCCAGCCTGCCGCCTCTCTCAGTGGGCCACTCCAGAATAGAAGAGTCCAAACCCTCTCAAGGACACAGGTTCCAGAGCCCACACTGTGTGTGGAGGTGAGCCGGACTATTTCTAGTCGATATCTCTCAACCTACCGCACAAGCTCAGGCTCCTTCCCCGCCAGCAAGGTGACATTCCACGTCCCTAGAGCCAGCCTAAGCATCCGAGGTCTCCACTGTCATCTGCTGCCCAATCCTCTTTGCATCGAGGACAAAACTTAACAGCTAAAGATTTAAATAGAAGACATGACAGACACAAAAATAGTAACACTGAGTGAACACCCAGTATTAGTGGGACATGGTAATGGTCAAAATCCTGTGCAGGTAACATTAAGATAGAATTTTGTGTAGAGCTGTTCTTTATAATTTCACACTAAAAGAATCTAAATTCTACAATCCTCTTCAAAAATGTCACATTTGCATTCATTAGTAGATTTTGTTAATGACTGGTCAATGCTGGTTTTATGGATCTCATCTTTTAACAGATCTGCTCTAAAAGAAAAAGATGAAGAACTTAAATCGTTGAAAGACAGGTAATGTACACACTTTTCAAAGTTACAAAATGTTTGACCTACATATTTACCACCATTGACTACCAAATCAAAAAATGCAATTTGCAGAGAGAGACATAAAAAAATTATAGAAGTTTTTTGTAATAGTGAATTTATGTTATAGGATGCCAGAGCAAGTTACTTCATCCATCAAAACAGGAAAAGCTAATGAATGACGTGTTCTGAATGCAGTTCTATATAAATTCTTCTGATGTAATGCCCATCCTGAAAAGTACAAACTAAAAATTTGCCTCACAAAAATAAAGTACTAGGAATTATAGGATCCAGTGTAATTTGTATTATGCTGAACTTAAGGAAACAATTTTCAAGGTGTTAAAGTTAAAATTACTGTTTGAGATCATTTGTTGTAAAACATACAACCATTGACTGATCTGTTTTAGCACTACATCTATTAATAATGTGAGCACATATTTTACTTCACAAATTCTCTGTGAAACAAGAAGGAAGACGTTAATTACCAAAAAGAAGTAGCTGAAACATACAAATGTAGATTTACAAATTGCAATAAAAATGTAGTCGACAGGATAATATGTTGTCATTTAATGTTTTTAATAGCCAGACTTAAAGGCATTTGACAAAGCACTCAACACATGGTGATGTATTTATTGTCTCCCTTATTTTCCTCTGAAAGACTTTACAGGAATCTGTTCCTCTATTCTGGTTTAATAACTGTTCACCTTGTCATAAAATGTGTTCACCTTCTCTTGGAAATGTGGTTTTAATTCTCTAAAACATGAGTCTTAAATGTTATTTTGTTGGTATTAATTATCAGTGCAGAAATGCATATATATAATTGTTATAGACATGCAATTAAAGGAGTCTTAGCTGTCTTGTATAATGAATGTGAGATATGATTTGACATATTCTGATAAATGTCTCTTTCTTAAACAGAATAAGAGAGTTGCATGCAGATCGTCAATACATGAGGTAAACATATTTCTCTTTAAATTATGTACAATATACCTCATCAAGTATCCGATCATCCTGAAATTTTCCCTGTCTGCTTTGAGATGGAGGTTTAAAGACTGTACTTGGTTCAGATTCTTGGTCTCCCTAACAGTAACCTGGACAGGCTCCTGCAGCTGCTGCTGAAAGCTGCAATGATTAAATTAAATATGTTTGCATAATTAAAAAAAAATCTACAAAGAGATTAGAGCACCCACTTCTTAGGGCATGACAAACAATGCCCAACCATTTTTCAGGGATAATGACTCATAGCTGCATCATTCTTGGATAATTCTGATCCTTATTTATTCAGTAAAATGTTTGCGTCCAAACAACAAAACCAAACTAAAGTAGTCTTGTGTGAAGCAATGTTTACTGGACTACAACAAAGCTAATTTAAAATGTAATTTTCTATGTTTTGAGTTGTTTCACATTTTTGTCACATGTGTGGCTGAATATCAAACTTTTAAATTTTCACAAGAAAGGCCTATAAGCCAACTTAAATCTTTAATCAAAGTCCGTCCAACATTTCTTCAAAGTTTTCTCACCATCACGTTTCTCTTCTCGATGATCACCAGGGTTATGTGAATTAACACATAATTCGTGACAAGCTGTGAGGCAATAACACTGACTGCTGTGAACATTTAAAAGTGTACAGAAGTTTACAGTGAACCTCGTGTGTAATGAAGCGCAATGAATGCATTAAGCACAGTAATACCTGCCGTCCTGGATGGCATTTTTAATATGACCAGACAATGCATCAGATTTCCCTACACTGTGGCTACCAAATGTGATATTTTTTCAACTCTCATCCTCATTTACCAACTCCTTAATTTCTGCCTTGGTGAAATTGCGTTTCTTTGCTCTTTTCTCAGAGGTTGCCATTGTTAACCATGCAATACCATTTGATGGTTGCTCACTTAAATACATATTGACATTAATGAGGTGCTTTCTTTGCATTGATGGTTAAATGGGGGCATGTAGAGGGCAGAACATGAGGCAGAACCTTACACGCAAACATTGAGGTGCAGTTGTTATTTATAAAGCGGAAATAGCTTGCTGGTGTGCGTGCACATGGTTTTATAAGTCTGGATTTCTTTGGCATACACTATTTTCGGGCTTTTTGGTGTACATACATTTTCAGTATAGATCCTATGCAATGTTTTATAAATGAGATACCTAGATTTTCTGCATGGTTCTCTCGGGGTTCTTCACCTTCCTCTCACAGTCCAAAACATGACTGTTAGGTTAGTTGGTTGTTCTAAAGTGTCCTTAGAAATTATTATGTTCACAATGGCTGTTTGTCCTATTTGTCTCTCTGTTGACCTGTGATGGAATGGCAACATATTCAGGGTGTATGCTGCCTGTTGGCCAATGAGATAGGCACCACTGACTAATGCAACCTGAGCTGGCTACAAAGGTGTAGCTAACATAAAAAGCAATTCTGTGTAGAGCTGTTCTTTATAGTTTCACATTAAAATAAACTGAATTCTACAATCCTCTTACAAAATGTCACATTTGCATTTATTAATAGATTTTGTTAATGACTGGATGGACGCTGGTTTTATGGGTTTCATCTATTTAACAGATCTGCTCTGAAAGAAAAAGATGAAGAGCTTAAATCCTTCAAAGACAGGTAATGTACACACTTTTCAAAGTTACAAAATATTTGACCTACATATTTACCACCATTGACTACCAAATCAAAAAACACAATTCGCAGTGGGCGAAATAAATAATTTATAGGAGATTTTGGTAATTGTTCCTTTTTTTTGTATTACAGGGTGGCAGAGCAGGTTGCACCTTCCATCAAAACAGGAACAGCTATGAGTCTTAACAGCCCAGTTACTAAGAACAGAATAAAAGAGATGTATGAGGACCTAAGGTGTGACTGGCCAGAAATCAAAGATAGGTTGAAATCAACAAAAGATGCAAGCAATGTTAAATTAAGTATTCAGGTATAATTCTGATTGGTTTAAAAATATAGGTGGACTTGCCAGAAAATCCTGCAGAAATTTAAGAAATATTTTCTTCTTTTGTTGCTCTGCATTTTATCTTATAACAGAAAAAGTTTGAAAATGCAAAAGCTGATATGGAGAAAAAGAAGAAACACACAGATGAATTGTTTGAATTGAATGACAAAAGTGTTGCACCATCTCCAAAGGTACTTTTCTGAGTTACTGAATCACTGGAGATTTGTTTTACAGTGCTTATCTGAATGCAACCTTTGTTACAGAATGAACAATACAGACAGTCAACAATCCAGAACCTTCAGCTGGCTATCAACAATCAGAAGTTTGTTCCTGGTTCAAAGGTTTGCTCAATAATAACTTTGAAACAATACACACAAGGATATCACACAAGGATATCACACATAGACTTTAAATTTACTTCTGTGAAGTAAGAGTAATGTTCACTCAGACTACCTCTTTGTCTTGATGTCATCTTTTTAATGATTTTAACTCCACAGAACACTCATGATGTTATGGAGTATCTGACCTCTCAATGCTACTGGTTGGGTTGTCTGATGACTTTGAACAATCCTCCTCTTCAACCTGACTGGGAACATCACCCTCCATCGATGGACAAATGGGACATTCTCCCACGAAATATCACTGTAATCTCTGAAAAGAATCAAGATGAAACGCAGCAACAAAAAACGTTCTGTTCATCTGTTTGAAAGCCTTTTGTGTTGTTAATGAAGGAAAACACGGCAACCGAACACTGCAAAATTTGCCACTAAATGACAGCAAATTATCTTTATAATTTTACACTAAAAAGTACCAATTATTAACTTCAGTATTATGATTCTAAAAGTCTAATTAACTGAATCATGTTCAGCTATTTTTAATAGGTCAGAGATTACTGTTCAACTCCAAAAAATGCATCCAGTTTGCTAATGCTCACAAAGTTTTTATCATTTTTATAATGTTTGTCAAATGAAATTAAATATTAAGGTCGTCACAAGAGGTTTTAATTTAAATTTTATTAAATACTACCTTTGGAAAGTGTGTTTAATTAAATCATAAGAGCTAGCCAAGGAAAGCATATGTGGCTTATGTTGTATTTTAAACATTTCAATAAAAGGATCACACCTGATCGATAGTGGGAAGCTATTCTAAAACCACTAGAGCAAAGACACAATCTCCCTTACTGGCTAATCTAAGAACAGGCAAATGCAATAACAATAGCGTTATTCAACTCGAGACAGAGATGGAAATGTTTTTCAAAAAATTGAAATCGGGTTTACGCATTAAATTCAGCAAAGTTCAAAAGAGATTTGCATTTCAAGCAAACAGTCCGTATGAAATACGCTTCTTCAACACTCTAGCTTATATGATGGGCGTGAAACCAGGGGAATGGATTCATGTTTATGAACCAAAACTGGCTCCTTTTCCGGCGGATATAAAGGCTGGTTTCTATCACCTATACTGTTACAGCGACGCGGTCAGCCCTCAAATAGTAGGTGACACTTTTGCACCTTTACTGCGGACCGTCAAAGTACAAGGCACATTCAGTGATATGATTACTCAGACGTTTAACCCCGCCCACTACCTTCCAGTCTCCAGAAGACATATTGAAAATATCAATATAGAAATTAAATCGGACCAAAACGTTCCTGTAAATTTCGTCTATGGAAAGACCGTCATAAGACTACACTTCAGACCGGTGATATCACAACGTAGCCTGAGATAAATTTTATCCGTATAAATAGAGATATATATAACCTCTAAGACTGATTGGTTATCATTCATATTACCCTGGTCCTTCAACACTGCATCAAGCAGGCAAGAGAGAACATGGCACATCTAAGTCTGAGACGTGATCTAAATTGCTTTGTAAATTACTATGTAAGTCAATCAGGCGGTCATCTGCCAGGGTTTTATGGGGCCCCGGTCATGTACGGACGCAGAATTGGATCATTATTTTCTAAATTATTCCGCTTAGTATCCCCTCTGGTTAAAAAAGGATTTGCAATTGCAAAACCCCATCTTAAAACGGCTGCATCAAATATCGCTTCGGATGTCATCGGTAGAGCCGTGAGTAAAATGAGTGGTTCTACACACATCGACGGTCAAGAAGGTTCAGGAATTATGGTTTTATCCAAAAGACCCAGAACAAGACCCCCTGGTGATCGTTTAAGGACGGTAAAAAAACAACGACAAACGCGAAAAAGGAGATCAGTCGGAGCTGACAAACGAAGAGGAAGGAAGTCATCTGCATGTTTTGATATATTTAAATAATGGCTCTTTTACATAACAAATCATCAGAGTGCACGCTGGCAGAGTTGGACTTATTTTCTGCCCCGATGACGCAGCTATCGATCGAAGATAAAATTCACACCGAGATCCAGCCTTTATCAGCAATCACTGATGGAGGCCCGATTGAGTTTTTCATTCCGGGAGACGGAGAAAAGTATCTGGATCTCAACGATACGCTGTTGCATCTCAGAGTGAAAATTACTAACGAGAATGGAACAAACCTGCCAGATGATGCACCTGTAGGGCTCATCAACTACCCGTTAAACACAATCTTCAGTCAGTGTGACGTCACTCTCGGAGATCGAATGATTTCACAATCCAGCGCTACACATCCGTACAGAGCCATGATTGAGACATTGTTAAACTTTTCTGAGGATTCTTTAAAAACCCAGTTTAGCTCCGGTCTTTTTTATAAAGACACTGCAGGTGCTCTGAACTCTATTGTTACAACTAACGGCCCTAACCAAGGTCTTAACAGCAGAGCAGGCTTTACGGCAAATTCCAGGGAGGTACATCTCCTAGGCCCCCTGCATGCAGACATATTTTTCTGCGAGATACTTCTTTTAAACTCTGTTGACCTTAAAATTAAACTTACAAGAGCCAACGATGCCTTTTGTCTCATGGCCGCAAGAGACTCCACTTACAAACTCAGGATATTAGGAGCATCTCTTTTTATCAAAAAAGTTACTGTCTCTCCAGCTGTACGACTGGGGCACGCTTCAGCTTTAATGAAAGCAAATGCTCTGTATCCACTTTCACGTGTGAATGTAAAAACATATTCCATCCCTGAAAATTCAAGGGTATGCAACCAAGAGAATCTTTTCTTAGGCGTCTTTCCCAAGTATGTGGTGATTGCGTTACTGGATCATGACGCTTTTACAGGAACACGCAATCTCAATCCGTTTGACTTTAATCATTTTGATATGGAATATTTAGCTTTGTGTAAGGATGGCAGACAAATTCCTGCTAAAGCCTTCCAGCCAAATTTTAACCAAGGTCATTCAGTGAGAGAGTATTACAACTTGTTTACGGCTACAGGACGACATCTAAAAGATCTTCCACTAAGTATAACACGTCAGGAATTTAATCAAGGATACTCTCTATTCACATTTAATCTTAACCCGGGCGAGGACACAGATGCTCTATCTCCAGTTTCCAGTGGGAATTTAAGATTGGAAATGCGCTTCAGAAACCCGTTGCCTCATACCACCACGCTGATCATCTACGCTTGTTATGATTCTATTTTAGAGATTGATTCAAAGAGGCGTGTGCTGGTGGATTATTATTAATCTAATCAGGCATGAATAATCATGAAATTGAGAGCTTGATGCGTCATCTGCTGGGAGATTTGTTTTGTGGTGTGTGGCCGTGCGACCAGCTGCCGCTGCTAGCTGACAAATTCCCAGGGCCGGCCTACTTTATTGTGAACACACATCCTTCACACATGCCGGGAGAACACTGGTTAGCTCTGACATTGGATGAGAATGGTCAATCCAGCTTTTTTGACTCTTATGGATTCTCTCCGGATTTCGAGTTCTACCCGTCAAGCATCGTAACATTTTTAGAAGACAGATCCTCAAAAATATTGTATCATAATAATCAGCTTCAAAACACTCTGTCCACTGTGTGCGGTCACCATTGCATTTTTTATCTATGTCATAGAGCGTGCGGATTATCAATGCAGCAAGTGTTGTCGAAATACACCGGAGATGTGATTAAGAATGATTTAATGGTATCTAACTTTGTGAAAAAATATCAGAAATGTGTCATTAATCAAAGTTGTACATTTTATACTCACGGAACATGCTCTTTGGAGATGTTTCTGGATTGTTATGGAATTTAAAATGTCTTATTTTTTTTTTTCATTTTTTTTTTTTTTTTTCTTCTTATGATTTAATATTTGTGTAATGATATCATATGTTATCCAGATTTTTTAAACGGAAGAATGAGATTTTTCAACAAATCAATCATGTGGGACCCTTTTATAACATTTCCTTTAAATACAAATTCACCTCGCGAAGTCCAACTCTCACTTCTTTCGGATAATTTCTTCAAAATGTACTCGGCATTTTTACGATTGTGTTTAGGAAGGCTTTTCAGTACTTCCGTAAGAACCTGATCCTTAGGGGCCTCGTCCTGCCCTGGGCCTTGTTTTTCTTGGGACCGCTCATGTTCAGGAACCTCTGTGTCACGCTGCAGCGTTAAACTGACCCGCTGTTTTTCTTCTTTGACACCTTGCTTAAGTAAAGTCAGATACCTCTGGAGAAGAGCATCGTATCTCTTGATTTTTTCATAAGAAGTCAAACCCGGCTCGTTTAATATCGCTCTCATTTCAGCATCCAAATTCTCCTCCGCCGTCTGTCTGATGGACGTGTCTGACTGGGTCAGACGCTTGAATTGATGAGGTGAAATGAGAAACATCTTCTGCGATGTTCTGAGAGACATTATCTCCTGATGATTCCACCCACTAGATCACCGATCAAGGGTGCAAGAGCCGTTAAGATGGGCAGAATAAAACCACCTCGTTGCTTTTTGAGAGCCAACTGTTTAGTTTTTATCCCGGTTCTTTTATCACCCAACAATCTGATGATATTTCTTTGTTTCTTCAATTGTCGGTGTTGAGAGGGTGATAGTTTAATGTTACCTTTTAGGATATTCAGTGCAATCTCGCACAGAGCCTGAATAAAGTCGGGAGAGCAGTGTGCGAGAATATCTTTACGTTTCTGTGGACAGGCCTGGTACAAAGCTCTGAATAATGGTAAATTCCTTTTTATACGCGCTGACATGATGACTTACTTTGTTCTGGGTACGTACACAGCAGGCCACTGCTGAGGAAGTATCCCCGTTCTCAGTCTGAAATGTTCTGGGCAGGTAGGCGTAAAATCGATGATTAAATATCCATGAGCTTCTCTCGTTGCGTCTTCAAAACTCTCCAAGAAGAGACCCTTTTGAGATGGAAACATTTGGCGGGCCAGTATATTCAGCTGGAGTTTATCTCTCGGGTTCTTAAACAACACCATATAATTACAGTTCAAACTAATAGTGCGACTGAACTTTCCTTGATGAAAAACATTCTGAGTCAACATCATAACACTCATATTACGATGGTGACGAAACTGGGTAAAGACTTTCATCACGTTTTCATCATCTGAGGCTTGAGCAATAACATCGTCTAGAATAATCAAATGATTCTGATCAGGAGGAAACAGGTTTTCATCTTCAAAAGAATGAGGCAATCCTTCCACAAAGGTAATATTTTTATTCATCTTCTGCAATTCAGCATACATGGGTTGAAAAGATGTGTAAATCCATACAATATTTTCTGGAACAATATCCATGACATGATTACAGTTTTGTAAAATACTTTTTACAAAGAAAGTTTTCCCGCAGCCGCTGGGTCCAACTATCACACATGAGAAAGGGGCTCTAAATCTAGGATCAAAATCAATCTCCTGTAAATCCATGTGACTTTTTATTTTATTTCTTCTTCAACTCTAATAACCGAAAGGCAGAGTTGTCCCGTCAGAAAAAAGACGTCTCTTATCATACACCAGTCGAAACTTTTTAAGAAATGTCGCGTTTGTCAAACGGAATCTCTTTTTATCCCTCCTGATCGTGTGCTGAGGGATTTCAATGACACCCTCACTTGACCCCTGTAAGTAGCCCTCGACCAGCCCTTTGATGCTGTCAAAATTGACCCTCTCGCTGCATTCATGCGTCTGAGTGATGCCTTTAGCACGTATCACTACTTTTTTACGGTTTTTAGTTTGGTATGCATAACTCTTGGGTCCTGTCGATGCAAACTCCGAAATGCTGTCACCATCTAACTCGTCAGTAAGATCACCCAGATAATTCCCCAATTCCAGAGGAGTTTCACCACTTTTTGTCACATAAATCAAACTGTCCGTGTCAATATAAATCAATCTGTCCTGTAACTTCTCCATGCTGCTGAGAAGTTTTAAACGTGCATAAGCGGTGGTGAATGCTGCTATAAACACATTGTTTGCCTTGCTTGGGGGAGAGATGACACGTTTGCTGTAGTTCCACTGCACTACACACATTTCAGGGTTGGAAAAATGAAAATAGTTAACCCTGTATTTACTCGAGAACATGAAGCTGCAAAAGTCTTCAGGGTTAGTGATGACTGTGGTCTGAGACAGATCACTTCTTTGCGCAAATTTCCCCCAAAAACTGTTTAAACACAATTTTGCAACCTGCCTTTTGGCAGGATTCATCTCGATTTTCTCAGGGTCTAATTGGATGCCCTGATGCTGTTTGTAGTCGCTTATATACTTTGACTTACTCTCCTGATCCACTGCATCAGACGGATAGCCTGAAGCCTCCTGCTTACCCTTTAAAAAGCAATGAATGTAACCTTTAAAAATTGTATCACTTCTCTTTTCAAAATGCCACACCTCTGTGATTTTAGCAAGACGATAACCACACTCCAACGCTTTACAGAATTCTACACTCGTCCAAACTCCCATCAAAGCTCTTTCTTGATCATTATGCATGCAGGACCCTGACTGGTAATTTAATTCAGCGCATGTGCGGCAGAGAGTGAACACAAGTTTACCTTGGGATGTTCTGTAAGGTAAAACAGGGAACAACAGGTTACGTGGTGGGTAGACCACAGCTTTGATTATACCGAAGTAGCTGCTGGGGTCATCAAAATCTTTGTAAATGATGGTGGGGTGTCCGAGGGGGAAAACGCAGTTGGCGTTTACATAAGGGTACAGAGATGTGTAATCCACATAGTGTATAGTTTCATCCGGTTCCGCTGTGTACCTCAACTTCATAGGACAGGTGCGTCCACCATACAGCGCATCCCGGGGGGATAACGGTTCGGGTGCATTAACTTTCTCAAGAAAGCTGATCACCCCTGGGTCTGATTTTTTCATTTCAGTCCACTCATGCTCCCATATGACTCGAGACGAAGGCCGTACACAGTTTGTAACACCTTGCTTCTCTCAACAGTGGCTGCGTAAAACTGTTCAAATGCGACCCCTCTCAACGGACACTTGTCATGAGGCATGTAACACTTTTTACAGCCGTGGAAAAAACAGCCGTAAAATTCAAATGCAACTTTGACACCGTTAATCTCTGCATACCCATCCACTGAATATGGCCCGATTTTCTTTTCACCCCTATTTAATGCATGCTCGATAAATATGGCTCTGCTGTCTGCAATCCAGCCGAGCCATTGAATGGATGCGCTGGAGAACGTTTTACTGCTACGTCTGTAGTCCAGAGGTGATGGAATGGCTAAGGTTTGAGGAGGAAGGAAATTGGTTACAAAAACCTTCATCCAGGCTGATGCTATCGTGATGCATTTAAACGGATCCACACGTGTCTCCTTAAAGAACTCATCTCTGAATTTTAAGCATCCTTGAAAAAGAATTTCAACGTCATTTTTACAATAACGAATAGCTTCTTTCTTAAAGTCAAAGACCTCTTTGCTCGCTTCTCTGTACCAGCTGCTAAACACCTGTTGTTCTTGAAGACTCATGCGTTCTACAGCGTAGCAGGATGGAGGAGGAAAAGCCCCTACATACTGGAGATGTTGTTCAGAGGAAAATAGGTGGGGAAAAAAACCCTTGCTTTGATCGGTAAATACTAACGCTTTCGGCATGGCACTAAGCTTCATGCACATGAAGGACAGGCTATCAATGTATTTTAACCTGTAATCAGAGTCGGTTAAACAGAGAAATTTACTCCCTACCATGACGATATGAGGTTTAATCCCTAACTGCAGCATTGCTGTGAGGATCAGGTAACCATCGTACCCCCGCGCATTGTGCGCTATTAAGGTGTAACCTCTGTACTTTGGCCTCCTGAAATGCAGGAGAAATTTTTGGGTGCAATTCAGTCCATAAGCGTACCATTCATCACCTTTCAACGTTTTAGCACAGACCAGGAAGGGGGTATGCATGCCGCTCTCATTGACGAGGCATTCGAAATCATAAAAAATCAGTTTATCATCAAGCTGATTAATTGCACTGCAAGGCTGAATGTAACACTTATGATCATCGCATGTAATGTCTAGGCTGGGGGGTACATTTTCACCGCAAATACTGCATTTTACATTACACACGTGTGGTTTATTCGGTTTACTGATTGGAATAACGTCTATCCGTTTGCATACTTTACACAATTTTACCAACTCACAGTCACTCATAGGCCTTTCAGCACTATTTCTGATGCGCGGTTCCCTGTGTCTGCTGAAACATGAAGAATTACGACAGATTCTTTGACAGCCTGCACAGCTTACAGGATTGCTAATTTCTTGCATACATTTATATGTTCAACACACTGGACAATAACCTTCACAATGGTGTGTATTTGCATTATCATAGCTGGTGTAACAGTAATTACAAATATATCTGCACCCCATAAAACCTTTGAGATTTTTTATCCCATAGTAATGACCTTGAAATAACAGCAAAAACAGAGGGTTTGAACGATCGGGGAAACTGGTCTCAAATTTACACAGAGCAGTAGAGCCCGTGGTTCTGTGAAACACTACAATTTTTCTCTTCAGAATGGTTTCAAATTTACCAATATCACTAAAAGTAACTGCTGTCTGCTCGTCAAGGCCTGCCTGATGGTGCCATCTCCTCCTCAGTTCTACAGCACGGTGATCCGTGAGCTCAGGGTCAGAGACGTGTGCGAGGCTGATTGCAAAACATAACTGATTACCGGTATTGTTTATAATATACAAATGACGCATTTTCTTATTAAACAGTTCACAGTCTAACGTTCCTGCAGCTTTACGCTTAGAACCTCCTGCTGGGTCATTAACAACCTGAAGAACAAATTCCATGTTATTATCTACAGGTATATTTGCATTCGATTGTACTAAATCGTCGAGGAAGTTTTCGAAAGCAGGCAGGATCATATTTCCATCATCTGTAACAGTAAATGTGATGTGACGATTTAGATTTTCACCCACTAATTCCAGCTGCACAACGTCGTTACGTCTGGTTAACGATCTCGCAGCGTGGGCTAATTCAATAATACGCATGATGTCTGTATAGAATGCGGCTAAATCTGGAACGTTACTTGGACAGGGCGGCGGTATGGTAAAAGGTCTCCTTATTTCATGGTTATTAAAATGTTCACGTTCAACCACAGCTGGAGGGTTTCGTCCTATTTGATCAGAACTAACTGCTACGTCCGTATTGAAATGACCCCCGTGCTGATCTGCGGCAGGTGACGTAGAAGGATTCTGATGAGTGTCAGGTGGATCATTTTGCTCAATACTGAGTGGACAAAATGCGCTATTTAAATCGTAAAGAGCCTGATTGATTACGTTTAAAACGTCACCGTGCTGATGTTCATTTATTACATTTTCACTGTTAGCAGGAGATGCATTTAAAACGATGTTATCTGCTACTTCTGCATTAACGGGAATTTCGTTAAGTTCATTAACTAAATTTCTTATTTCATCCAGGGCAAGTCTGATTCGGTTATCCATTTCTATGAACATAAGAAACAAAATAAAATAAAACTAACCTACAGAAAAAAACAAAAAAACAAAAACAAAACACAGTGATCGGTTCAGTTTAAAATCACCTTGATGTCACCAAAATGCTTCTTTAACAGAATCTGACATGCTGCCAGAAGCGTTAACGATGAGGCCTTATTACGAAGATCCCGTGAGGCTGTAGAGACTGTCTTCCTGCGCTGTCCGTTTCTGTAGCCAATCTGTCCTACCATCAACGTTACCTCTGTAAGGAGAATGAACAAAAAAATAAATAAATAGATAATAAATAGATTCAATGTGGCATCTTTGGATGTATCTGTAAACAGGTTTATATGACATTTTATTGAACTATGCTTAAAATACATATGCTTAAAATACATATATATATATATATATATATATATTGTTTTTATTTTTTTTAAAAATGTTCTACCCTGCTGCTGCTGCTGCTCGACAGCTGTGTCTTCCACAGATCTCTCAGTCGAATCTGTAAACAGTTTTTATCTGAGGTTTAAAATACATTCACTCTCAAAGAAAAATAGATAGTTCTTAGGACTTACTTTCTGGTGGTGCTGGTAACTTATCCGGTGTGTCTTCAGGGGAAATGATGATAATTGACGGGGGAGTATTCAAAGAATCAGTTTTAATTTCTGTGTTAAAAGAAAGTTCAGTTGTTGTTGCGGGTTTCTCTTGTTTGGAAATAATTCGCCTTCTCAATTTTGACTGTCGATTCCAGCCACTGAACCCTCCAACTTGATCATTCGGGTTTACCTCTCTCATCAAACCTATAAATTGAAACATTGTCAAGGGTTAACTATAATATATATATATTTATATATATATATATATATATATTTTATTGCATTTAACATTTACTTACCATAATCTGATTGTGTCAAGATGAAATCATCAAAGTCATCAGCGGTGGGTTCTATGACAAAGAAACAAATATATATATATATATATATATATATATATATATATATATATATATATATATATAAACAATATATATAAACAAAATTAGAGAACATTCACATGCATTTAATGATTTCTTAAAAATGAATACTTACTTACTTACTTACGTTTAAAGATGTCATTGTGCTTTTGTGAATGATCAGAAGTAGAAGCCACAATTTCCGGGTTTCCTGAAATATTTACCGACATTTTTTCTTGTCAGTACTGGTATTTTCAATGTAACAAGTGTTATGGTTCAAAGACATTCAGCATTTGAAGACCCTGACACTGAGGTTAACCAATGAAACAGAGCCCCAACATTTACACACAGTATTTATACCAGAACATGACAGTGTTATCTCAACTGCAAAGACTATGTTTTTAAGACCAAAACCCTTCTTGAGTTCAAAGGTGAAATGTTATCTAAGAAACAGACGTAACTGCCCCTTCCTGACATCGCCCCTAACAGTTGGATATGGTATAACTGTAACTCCCCTGAATAACCTTTTACTCTAAGATGAAAAAGTAAATGTTTTAGAAAAGCTACAGGTAACTAAAATTATCATTCCTTTTTCCTAAAATGGAGTCTCTCATGATTCAAAAACAAACACATCATTGCTAGAGTCAATTTGTAACTTGGAAACAGTATACTGAAGTTCTTTTTTTTTTTCTGTTAATCTGATATTCGTCTTACCTCTTTCAGCTGCTTTTCCAGTATGTTGACGCAGAAGCTGAAGGTTTTTCTCGTTCCATCGATGTAGTGAAGCACAATTTTTTTATTTACTTTTTTAGGTCTTTTCTATTTTGAACGGATTTAGACTGGCTCATATATTCAACAAATAGGTCCTGCTGTAAAGCAAAATTAACTTACAATTCTGTCAGGTTACACAGTTCATTTATTAGGATTTCATGTGATAGGTCAACATTAAGTTGATTATACCTTTAAAATATAAAAGGATGCATGTCTTTTTTTTGTTTTTTAGATGTATTAACGCCTGAAAAAACATACAGATTATTAATAACACCCTTAAACACACCCCTGTGTGTTTTAATTGGCTCATTTAAGGCCTTCCCCGTAACACCCTTAAACACACCCCTGTGTTACGCCCCTTGGACACACCCCCCTGCTTGACCACGTGACCTCCTGCCCACATGGCAACCACATGGCGCCCACATGGCCCCCACCGGAAGTCCCGCCCTCACCGGAAGTCCCGCCCACCTGTCAAAATGTTTGATGAAAGGGTGCACTTAAATTCTCTTACCGCACCCTGTTGGTGGTCAGACCTCTCGGCAGTCTCTCCAGTCCCTGGTTCCCAGAGGCGATCAGACTCTATCTAACTCTGACTCTTAAAGGAACGACTCTCAAACAGTTTTCTAACTTTTAGCTCCTTTAATCTAAATTAGGCAGAGGAGTGTTTACAGAGATCAGTGCTGAGGCTCCCGTCTCGGACCGCCGCAGTTTGTAAAAGGATGAGGAAGAGCCACATAGAAGGTCACATGTAGTTTTATATCTGGTTCTCCAATGCAATGGATGTGCACTCCCTCAGTGATTATCAGTAGACTATGTGTCAACATTGTGGTGTCTATCTGGTATGATGTGTAGTAGCTGGTGTCCATCCTTAATCTAAGTGTGCTGTGGCTTTCTAATCAAACCAGTTATACCAGCTGCTCCACCATCAAACCCAGAGCCCGAGCCACAGGTCATTCATGACAAACCTTGGGCCATTTATCCTTGTAATGTGTGTCGATGAGCATTCTTTGTTGGGCTTGCGAGATAGAACCCCAGAATGCAGACGAGCAGGTAGCGTGATGGTAAGTGAAAAACAATTTAATAAAAAACAAAAACTCACTCTCAGAAGAGGCAGGAACAAAATAATAAACTGACAGGCTTGGCATGATCCACAAAACAAGACATGATTTGGCAACAAGACATGATTTGAGAAATGTTTCTGCGATGTGTAAACAGAACAGATGTGTATAAATGGAGTGTGAACCAGGTGAAGCAAGACAAGTGTGAAATATGATCTTTTTCCCTCTACTTACCTAATGTGGCCTCTTTTCTCATCTAGCAAGGGCAGCTTCTGTGAGTGGGCAGCAAAGCCTCGGTGACCCGTTTGGATGGGTTGTACTGGAATTCTAATTTCCCCTCGGGGATCAATAAAGTATCTTTGAATTGAATTGAACTGAAATAAACAAGGTACAGGTGAACCGAATAAAGTTGATCAACAGAGAACACAACGTGACAGGAGCAAAACATGGCTTGAACAGAACGCAAATCCAAGGAAACAAACTAATAGAACTATAACTAGAAAAACATGAAACATAAACAGGAAAATAATAAACAGAAGCATGATTCAAAACTTGAGCTGTGAAGAACATATAAAGAAAAAACCCAAAACCAAACAACCCCAAATCATAACATTCTTGTCCTATTCTAACAAAAAGGAAACATTAGAACTTTATATCATTATGGTATAAATGGGAAAAACTACTATGAGTCATATAAATAAAGATAATCCTTAACAGGTTGATATGGCATAGTTTAGGGCACAATGGTCCAGAAAAATATCAGTGCCCCACAAACTGTCGCCTCTTCCATACTTTATGTCGCGCTCGCCCTGCGTCTGTGTAGGGCGGTTATTAAAAACTAAACATTCACAAAATAAGAAATGCCTAAGCCAGCGGTCCACCCGGGATTTCCACGGTTGCCCCGTATGCCAGTTTGCCCCTGGCTGTGAGTCACTTCACTAAATGAAGACCAAACACATTTTAATCAAAAATGCACCAGAAACCGAAACCCAAGTCCAGTCCATGTGAAAACAAGTCCAGGCTTAATTATGCAAGGATATTCGGAAAATACTGGCTCGTTTTGCATCTGGTTTCATACCGTCGCTTAGTCTGGCGGTTCTTTTGCTTGATGTTGAGAGCATGGGAAATCTCCAACACGGACTTAAAATGCTGTGCAAATCTGTCAAGATCATATTTTCTCCTCTGAGATGCGCGTCGTGTTTTCACGTAAGCTGCTTCTATCGGTGAAGCATGTTATCTTTCAAAACCAATCACATATATATAGAATATCAATGATGTATTACAGATATTTCCAGTTCCCACGGTCCCTGAATGCAACAGCTGGTAATATGTTGTTCAGCCGCTGTGTTGAGCTGTCAGTCATGATTCCGCACCCCGTGATCTGAGGCCCCGCCCCCCACGCAAAAACAGGGCCAAAAGTTTGAAGCCGAAAAAAAAATCTGCAAGTTCGAAAAAAAAAAACTTGAATCTGAAAAGTAGTTTTGAACTTGTTTTTTTCCAGTTTCACATCTGTTTTTTTTTTTTCAGTTGCAAAACTTTCAGTTTTCAAATTTTTTGGGGGGAGGTTCAAAATAAATTTTCAGGTTCAAATGTTTTTTGTTTTTTTTAACAAACTTTTTTTTTCAGGTTCGATTTTTTCTCTTTTGAACAAACTTTTATTTTCAGGTTAAATTTTTTTTTCTTTTGAACAAACTTTTATTTTTCAGGTTCAAATTTTTTTTGTTTGAACAAACTTTATGGCCCCAATTTAGCTCCATAATAGTCAACTTATGAAAATGTGGCACTTGCTTTAAACTGGATGAACAAATACTACTAATGGATAATAATGCATTTGTCTTTTTTAATGGTAGAGATGGTAGTTACCTGCTTGGCTAAACAGTTCAAACAATCAGCAAGCAGCAGAGAAATATTTGGATATCAAAGGGGATACAATCAAGAGATAGAGATGGAGGCAGACGAGGCAACTTTTATTTAAAATGGAGTCAATAACTATAAATACAGGAACAAATCATTATACAGGTGTACTTGGCAATATGCAGCAATCTTTGCTCCATTAATAATTGAAATTGTGAAGATAAAGTTGTATAAGATGGTAAAATCTCACTACCTGGGTGTACAAGCAAAGAAGGCGTGCGATGCTGCGGCCCCGTTGTCCTCTGTTAGGCCGGGGAAAACCGCTACAATTAGAGCTGCTGTGGGAAATTCTCTGTGACACAGGACGTTTCTGTAGGCCTCAGAAAATAAATCAAGCTTGTCTTAATGTTCCCTTTTTTATGAATGAATGCTGGATACTCAAACAGCAACTGTTTTGCTCTGTTGTTGCTCTGACTCCTCCTCTTCTTGGCCTGTGTTAGGAATAGGTTAGTGTGATGTTGAAAGACATCTTCATACCAGCCTTTGTGTACAGTTCAGGATCCATGTTCATCCATGCTTCACTTTATGGCTGGGGTCCCAACATAGTCTTTCACTTCAAATGAAAGTTCTTTATCTTTTAGTGGACAAGCTGATCCAGAAATGTTAAAAAAGAACAAATATGTATGTGTACTGATGTAATTTGTTTGGGAGAGTAAAATATGCTGTACACAGTAATAAAAATATGATAAACTAAACTGGATGTGTGTCGTGAGAAAAATTATGCATGGTCTAAATGTTTTGCAGAACCATGACTGACTCAGAATGTCTGGAGCCTGTTTTCGATAGTCAAAGTCATGCAGCAATTATTATACTAATTAGACTCCATTAAACTGAATGGAGTCCATTACATGAGCTCATTACAGGGCTGAATGAGTGAAAACACTCAGATCATGTAACTTGGTTTTGAGTTTTTATTAAAATTAGAAAATAAAACTACTGCTGTATAACATCACTAAAGGCCTGCAAGATTTATCAGTTCTTAAATTAGCTACAGCAGACTGAACATTTGATAAATCAGTCACTGAAATATTCTTTCCTGTGTTTGTTGAATGCGGAAAAAATGTCCTTATGATTGTATCATAAAGTTTAACTTGACTGCTTGTGTTGAGAGTGTCTCTTTGTCAGCGGCTGTTGTTGTCATTTCTGTGGAGCCGAACTTTATTTTCAGTTCGATCTCACGATTCAGTCCAAGTGTTGTCTCAGGTGACTTAACATTAAATGAGTCAATTTATTCCACTCCTTCCTCATCAACATATGTTACATGTTTTTTCACTGTGTGATAAAAGGTTTCTTCATTTGTGAATTTCTTATCTGCGTTGTGCTTTACTGCATCAAAGGTCAGGAATCTGAGCTTCTGTAAAAACCTTCAGGGGATTCAAAGATTTTTCATCGGTTGCTTTAATCTTAGATCCTTATTAAGTTTCTGGAGATTATAGACAATGTAGACAATTTTGTTATTATTTATGGTTTGAAGTAAAAATTTGTTGAAGTCATCATATAAAACAATTCTTCAGACAAGACTCTTTGCTAGAATATGTGTTTCCCATAGCTTTAGGTTTAATCTGTTGTACATATGAAAATGACATGTTTAAACAGAGACTGTCAAAAATTTACCTATACAGTCCACCAGCCTTTAACAATGTATTACATTTACTCACTTTGCCATAGAAGGGCATCTTGAAGCAATCAAAGAACATGTTGCTGGCTTTTTCACTCTTTTTTAAAATGTACGATTCTTTAGCTCGATAACCAAAGCTCATAAATCATTCATTTTTATCAAAGAGGATGCAGGTTGGAGTCATTGGGCTTTGTCATCCCAAAACTTCAAACGTGGATCAATTATTTATTCACTGTCAGTTATACTGAGGGCATATCCACTGTATGTAGTGCCAAAATCTATGGCTATGATAAAGGAGTCACCCATTATGGAAACAGATCCTTCTAGAGGAGGTGAAGATAGAATAAATTTCTAAGATTCAGGCTTCACATATTTACTCTCTGAAAGTAGGCAGGACTGACTTATAGTCCAAAGACCCTTCTAAGAGATACAATTTATTTAACAAGTTCACTGTCTTTATTTATTTTCTTATACATATTGTGGTTTGAACTGATTTTGATATACAATGTGAGTGATGGAAACCAAAGTCAGATTCCTTGTTTGTGCACACAAACCTGGCTAATAAAGTAGATTCTGATTCTAAAAGTATCAGTCTGGCTGAACACATAGACGTTGGACAGGGAGAGAAAGAGTAACAGGGAAGTGAGTTAACTAAAAGGCAACTCCAGGTTAATACATGAGAATACCACAAACTATAATTACAGTTAATAAGTTATAAAGTATCATCTCACAAAAAACATAACAGAATTGTTTTAAATAATATCACAAGATGACATTTTCCAGTTAAGCTAAACTATAAAGAAAACCAAATGATATTGAAGAAGCAAAGGGTGTATAGATAACATTAAAATATATATTGTTTTTACTTTTGAAAATTAAAAAAAGAAAATTCACTTGCCTTTGAGGGCTTAGTTGAAGAAAAACAGAAGGCATGTGATATTTATTTTACATGCAGGATATCGATGCAATCAGGTAGGTTTCCTTAGAAACCTTAGAAAGAATGTTTGTATTATTGAATCTATATGATTGGATTGCTTTTACTTTTTTGTGTACTGTCTTAAGACAATATTTGTTGTGAATTGTTGCCATATGAATAAACTGAATTGAAAACTGAATTGAATGTGATGGAATGGTGTCTCATTAGCTGCCTTTATTTATTAAAATAATATTTAAAGAAATATTAAAGGAATATTTTGGAAAGAGCCAAATCTTTCTGGAGAAATGGGGCTTAATGGTGTTTACTTAGTTATCAAATTTAGTAAAATGATGTTAGGGACACATTATTTACTGGATTGAAAACTAAACCTTTCTGGGTAAATATTTAGCAGCAAGCACATGTCCTTAGCTGTTAGCAGTTAAGCTAACAAAGGAGGCTGATAGCTTAGCAGCAGAATCAAACACACAGCTTTAAAAATACCATTAATAAAAGGGTTAAAATGCATAAGCGCAGACGGCGCGTTATGATCAATCTTCTGTTTAAAATCACCCTTTAATAAAGTGTGTCTTAACTTTAAAAACACACAAAGCTGAACACGTGTGCTGCAGATAGTCTGCCAGCACCAAGATAGCTGAGTTCAACACAAACAAAACCAAACTTCATCAAATGAAAAACGTTCAGATCATTTCAATCTAAATCACTTCTATGTTATTCTGCCCAAACACTTAACCTCATGAACTGTGGTGAGGAACATTGTCCAAGGCGGAGAAGTTTGAAGAAACGTCCACAGTCTTTAAACGGTTAGCTTCTAGCTAACCTCCGTAGCTGGGGATGAAAGACGGCTCGTTCTGTCCGCCAACCACACTGCACGTTAACGTAACCCCGTTGATGGGGTCTCTGCTGTCTTCCTTCCAGACTGGGAGACCACTTTGCTCAGCTTCATAGAGACCGCTTCTCTGTAGGAAACTTCTCTGGGACAGTTTGCTTCTGCAGGCCTCAGAGAGAAAGTAAGCAATTTTTACACTTTAATTTCCCCGTTTATGAATGAAAATACTGGATACACAGACAGTATTTCATTCACTTAACTTTGCATATGATCAATGATCGTATGACATCCTTGGATCCAGTTGAAGAGTTTATGTCTGTTTGCCAGCAAAGAGACATCAGCGCGCTTTGTCTCCACTATCCGGTCCCTCTGAAAGGCCGTGTGGAAGAGGTCGGCTTGTTGGAGAGGGGGTGCTCTTATTCAGACAGTGGCATCATGGAAAGTCCTCTGCTATCCCCCTTTCCTCAGTTGCTGGAAGTCAGTTAAATGCAATTTATTTTGAAAGTTCCAGAAAAGTGTGTCCCGGAGTTTTAATGTTGTTTCCATGGCAGGGTCCCAACACCAGTTCTATGCCACAACCTGCTTGTATGAGTTTTATTTTTGGAGTTTTACTCACCACATATCTGCCTGCCTGTCTGCATTCTGGGGACCCCTACAGCTCCCAAATCCCAGATGAGTTGAAAATGAGATGCAGTGGACGCAGAGCAGGAGCAAAGAGGAGAAAGAGTTCATACCATCTCTTCCTTCGATTCTGATGCGCAATGTGAGAGCGTTGGGAAACAAGTTGGATGAACTCCAAGCCCTACAAAGGACCCAGCCAGAGTATTGGGAATGCAGTATTATGTGTTTCACTGAGACATGGCTGCAGGATCATATCACTGGTTCCAGAGCACAATCTTGTTTTCCTTTGCTCAGAATAGAAAACTTATAATAAAATCAACTGTGAGAAACTGGTCACAGGAAGCTACAGACTGGTATGCCAGCCACATGGAGAGAACATCAATGACTGGACTTTCTGTGTGACCGACTATATAAACCTTTCAGTGGACCACCATCCTCACCAGAAAAGGGAGATATTTCCCTAATATCAAACCCTGGACAACCATTGGACAACCAATGACATGAAGGAAATGGTTAATAACAAAAAAGGAGCCTTCAGCAAATTACTGTATAGTATACAAAGACAAGTTAAAGTTGCCATGTATGCCTCCTGGCTGTAATTTCAGCCAGGAGGCATACCAGAATATGCTGGAGACCAAGCTCCAGCAGAACAATTTAGGAGATGTGCAGTCAGGAGGTGAAGAAGATCATAGGGTTTATGCAGAAGGAAAATCACACAGATGGAAGTCTGGACAGAGTATATGAAGTAAACACATTCTTTAATAGGTACAGTTCAAAAACAGCATCTGAATGCTCCTATCCTGCCTACAGCCAAAAAGACATCACACCCTCCTTTAAACCACAGCTTTCCTGTCACAAATTAGGAGTTGCTTCTGGAGAATATAGTGAAAAGAAGCGTGCTTGATAATATGAAGAACTTACAGACAACCCTGAGCATCTTTTTTATGAGATGGCCAGTTTCTTCAGTAAGAGGGTTCTTCAGATCTGCTGTAATACTCACTACCACAAGAGATCTTTCCTCATCACACCCATCACCATCTACAACAACCCTTGAGTTACAACAATTATTTTCCATTTGGGATTAATAAAGTATATTTGAATTTGAACCAAAACAGAACACAGACCCAGACCATCACACTACCACCACAATGTTTGATTGTTGGTATGAGAGAATCGTACCAACAGTATGAGAGAATGGGCCTTAAGTGTTTTAGATGTTGTTCTGGGTACTTTTAATGACCTCCTAGATTAGTTGTTAATCTACTCTTAAAATACTTTTAGAGGCCAGGCACTCATGGGAAGGCGCAGCACTGTTTCATATTCTATATTTGTAGATAATGGCTCTTACTATGGTTCACTTGAGTCCCAAAGCCCTAAAAAGGCTTTGTGGTCCTTTCCTTAATGACTGATGTTATGATTTTGTTCCTCATCTGTCTCCAAATTTCTTTAGATCAGGCTACAATGTGTTGCTTTTGAAAATGTTTTGGCCAACTTCATGTTGTGAGACAGGTTATATTTAATCAGTCATGAGTGGCTAGGTATAACCGGTGGATTTCTGTGTTGTGTGTGATGTTGGTTAGATAACAAAAGTTACGACTGTTGCAACTGTAACTACGGTTCAAGCACTGAATGATCATTCTTGTGTATGCGCAGGTCGAGAATTTAATGACAACATAGTCACATGTGACCTACCGGTAACTCACGTTAGTCTATATAGTCACATGTCACCGGGAACTCAGTCCCGCCAATCTTCTGGCGAGCACGCGGAGACCGAGGGACAGAGTGCTCTGGCGGTCATCCGGGTTTCATAGAACCATAGTTACAGTCGTAACCTTTGTTCTATTTCATCCCTACTGACCGCCAGAGGCGGTGCTTCAAGCACTGGATGACGCATACCAACAGAGTCCCGAGGAGTCCAACAGAAATCCAAAGGAACACAGCAACAACACCAACCTCAGCGGGACGCAGAAGGTGTTTGCTCCAGCATGCCCTGCAGGGGATGAGGCATGGCAACGTTCAACCTGTAACACCTAGCAAAGGTGCTCGGTACCGTCCAGGAAGCTGCTTCACAAATGGGCTCTAGAGGCACCCCGGTCATGGCAGCCCATGAGGTGGACAGGCTCCTAGTGGAGTGATATTGTACACTGTCCGGCAGGGGCCGAACCTGCAAAGAGTAAGCCACAATCCAACGTGCCAACCGCTGTCTAGAAAGGGCCTAACCCTTCCGAGAGCCAGTATAACAGACAAAGAGACAATCAGTCTGACGAATGGGTGCCATGGAGTGGACATACGCTTTGAGGGCTCAGAGGGGGTACCAGGATTAAAACGGGAAAGCCGGAGCGGCAGAACACTGCCAGCCACCACAGGCACCTTTGGAACAAAAGAAGCATTAGTCCACAGCGTAACACCGGAGCCATCCGGGTTCCACTGACAACATGGCTCAGACACAAACAGAGCATGCAATTCCCCCACCCATTTAGCAGAAGCCATGGCCAACAGGAAGGCGGTTTTCAGGGAGAGCCACTTGAGATCCATCCCCATTACAAGTTCAAAAGGGGAAGACTGAAGGGCCGCAACCACCAGCGACAAATCCCACGCAGGGGCCGTGGACACAAGCGCCTGGCACTCTTCAGGAACAGCATGACATCTCCATGCCAGCCAACGGAGCAACCACCAAACCCGACATGCCAATGGGAAATGGCCGCCACATACACCTTCAAAGTGGAAGGGGATCGCCCCAGATCCAGCAACCCCTGAAGGAAGGTCAGCATATGGGAAACAAGACAGCGAACAGGGTCCAGTCCCTTACCACGGCACCAGTCAGCAAAGACCGCCCACTTAGCACCATATATGGCCCGTGTGGACAATGCCCATGCACCAGTCATGGTCTGACCCACCCTGCCACCATAATGGAGAAGGCAGAGCCTGCACCTGTAGAGGCCAAAGCCAGAGCTGCAGGCGGATTGGATCGGGGTGGAGAATCCGGTCCCCCATCTGGGAGACGAGGTCCCTCCTGGAGGGGAGGCGCATCTGCGAGCCGGAGCAGAGCCGGAGCAGCAGAGGAAACCAGGTCCTCCCCGGCCACAACAGCGCTACCAACAGAAGCCTGTGCCCCTCCTGGAGAACCCTCAGGAGTGTCTGGGGCTTCAGGGGGAATGGGGGAAAGGCATAGAGAAGGGTCCGGGGCCACTCTCCATCAGGGAGTACCAGAGGGGACAGTGAACTGTATCTCTGGAGGCAAAAATGTCTACCTCCGCCCTGCCGAAGGTCACCCAAATGCAATCCACCACCTCTGGGTGAAGCCGCCATTCCCCCGGAAGTGGCACCTGCCGAGACAGAAAGTCCACGGACCCAGAATATAGGCCGTCCTGAGGCTGGCAAGGCGTGGTGCCACCCAGACCAGGAGCCGGCGGGTCAGGGACAGTAGTCTGAGTGACCTGGACCCCCCTTGATGATTTATGTGAAAGACAACTGTGGTGTTATCCGACGGATCTAACACATGTGTCCCCAGGAGCCCTGGAAGGAAAGCACAGAGCGCCAGGAACACAGCCATCAGCTCCAGAACGTTGATATGGACCCCGCACTGCCGCAGGGACCACATCCCCTGACCCGCACAGTCTTGCCAGGTCGCTCCCCAACCCTTGGAGGAAGCATCCGCATGGACAACTTCCCTCAGACATGGAAGGGGGCCGAGCGAAACTCCCGCCATGATGTAGGACCCGTTCCACCACTGGGACAGAGACTGCAGGCACCGAGACACAATCCGAAGCCGTCGGAGCCTGTGAGTGCTCCACGTTCACTTTCAAACCCAGCTGACGCATGTGGGCGAGCACCGTCTGAGTGTTCTGAGTGATCACGGGTCGCAGCACAAATGAGCCTGTTGTCCAAGTAAGGCAGGATCCGCAGTCCCCGAAACACCGGAAAAAACAGCAAAGGAAATCCAACATGTCAAGATGAGCAAAATTACAAGTTATGCAGAAGCAGTCAAAAGTGTGAAAGGACAAAAGATAAGAGAGGTGGAACAAAAAGAGAGACAAATTCCTCAAAAACTCTAAACAGAGGAGAATATCACATTATCGGTAGAAAAACTAATACTATTCATTGCTTATGTCATCAATTGCACTGACCAGGCCAAACATAAAACTGAAAAAATTTAAATAATTGTGAGAGGAGCAGAAAAATTTCTGAGTTTCAAAGAGGGTTCTTGGGAGAACATCAATAAGAGGTTGGAAACAGAGGGGAGACCAGGAACCCCAGCTGATAATATATGATAATACTACAATGGAATGCAAGAAGTCTTATAGCTAACGGACAGGAACTGAAAGGGTATATTGATGGACTGGAAGAGAAACCAGAGGTCATTTGCGTACAGGAGATATGGTTCAAACCAACATTAGATTTTGTTATTAAAGGGTATGGTAGTATAAGAAGGGGTCGACCAGAAGGAAATGGAGGAGGGTGTGCGATATTTATAAAGGAAGGAGTTCAATATAAAATATTAGGAAAAGGTAAAGATTTGGAGTACATAGTTGTGAAAATTTGGGAAAAAGAAGGTATATAAAGGTATATAAGCTTTATAATAAAGTCTGGGTGGAGGGGGTAGCTGCCTCAGAGTTGGAAGGAGTCAATCATCGTACCAATAACCAAACCAGGAAAAGACAACACAAAACCAGAAAATTATAGACCCATTGCTTTAACATCAAATGTATGCAAAATAATGGAAAAGAAATGATTAATAATAGATTAACACATTATTTGAATAGCAACGGGTACATTACTAAAGTGCAAAATGGTTTTAGAAAAGGGAGAAATATTAATGACCCAACGTTGTTGTAGCATGCCCTCTCGAACAAGGATGAAACTTTACTGATGGTTTTATGAGATTTTATTCCTTTCCTTTCCTTAAACCTTGTTCCATTCTGATAATCACCATATCACCACCGTAAGAGCTGCAACACATACAGATATGTGTAACTAGGTTTACATCATTCTGTTTTACCTGCTATATTCACTTTATACAAACATCTCAACAACTACTAAAGAATGTTAAGTGCTTAAATCAACATACCTTTTGCCTCTGCGGAGGGCTGCCAGTATAAAACAATGTTTACCGTTGCTCCATATGAAACTTATACCGCACTTGTGAATACATGTTACCTTACGTACAACTACGTTACACCGGAACTGTGAGTTCAGAATAAAAGCATGCAGCTCACAACAGGAAGTCAATAACCTCATTCAAGACTTCAAACAAAAGACTGCAACACTTTCTAATTTGCTTTCCCAAATAAGCATATGGCTATTTACACTCCCACCAAATTATGAGTTTTTGTGTTCATTAGGACAACAAAACAAATAATTTTCACCAAGAAATAACCACTTCTTATCATTTGCTTATACACATTCTAGTATCAAAATAAGCTTTTGCACTGGACGCTCCACAATGGAACACCTACTAGGGCTCTGACCTTTGTTATTCAGTCTCTTATCTCCAAAAGAGATTTTTACTCTTCTCACGAGTCCGTCCTTGCTAACAACAGTCTTCAGGACTCTGGCAAGTCTCCACTCACATCTGGGTAAAGGTTCATCAATGTCCAATACAACATCACCTACTTTAAGATTTCTTTTGGGTGAGTGCCAGCGCTGCCTGGCAATAAGATTGTGCAGATACTCCCACCTCCATCTGCACCAGAACTGCTCCGCCAAAAACTGCACACGACGCCATCTCTTTGTTCCATAGAGGTCCTCCTTCAGAAAGACACCAGGTGGAGGCAGTGAAGTGCTGGATTTCATGTGGAGCAAGTGGTTAGGGGTAAGTGGTTCTAAGCTGTCAGGGTTGTTAAGGTTGTCCACAGTCAAAGGGCGACTATTGACTATGGTCATAGCTTCGTAGAGTAAAGTTCTTAATGAAGCATCATTAAGTCTGCCATGTGCAAGTGACAGAGTAGTTTTTAACACACTTCTAACTGTCTTTATGTGACGTTCCCACACTCCGCCTGCATGACTGGAGTGAGGTGCATTCATCAAAAAGTCACACTGTTTTTGGGACAGATAAATGCTCAGTCTCTGGGTGTCTAATTTGTTTAAAGCATCTTTAAACTCATTTTTTTGCGCCAACAAAGTTTGTCCCTTGATCACAATGAATTTGGCGGACTGCACCTCTGATAGCAATAAAACACCTTAATGAGTTAATGAATGTGTCAGTGGATAAGTCCTCTAAAAGCTCCAAATGAATGGCACGAGAGCAAAAGCAAGTAAATAAAAGTCCATAGCATTTATGTTGTTTTCTTCCCTCTGTAGTAACAAAGGGGCCAAAGCAGTCCATACCGCAGAATGTGAAGGGTGGGGATGGCTAAACGTTCAGCAGGTAGAACGCTCATTCTCTGGCCCTCTGGAGCTCTGCGTAGTCTGCGACAAATGACACATTGCCGGATGAATGAAGCAACAGTTCTGCTCATCCCAGGGATCCAGTAGCCACTGGATCTTATTTCATTTATTGTGAAGCCCTTTCCTTGATGCTTCACTTTGTCATGACAGTGAGCTATTATGAGGTTGGTCACATGATGCTCCTTTGGAATAACAATAGGGTGTTTGAAAGAGTCTTTGACAGATGAAAGTCTCCCTCCCACCTTGAGAAGACCATCCGTGTCCATGAAAACGTCCAGGTGATGAAGTTTGTTGTGATGTGGTAGCTGGCTGCCTTTGTTCAATAGTTTAATCGCCTTCCCATACATTTGTCTTTGTAAATTCTGAATGATGAGGGTTACTGCCGTTTCTTGTTCACTCACTGTAGCAGGTGCATCTGATTTTACTTTCTTAGCCCACCTTATGAGACGGGCTACAGCTTTGACTGAGTTGGACCATGACGAGAACTTTGACAAACGTTCTGCAAGGTTGAATGTCTCTGTGACGTTAGTTAACATTGTTTGGGTCTTTCTGACTTCTGGATCTCCAATAGACAGATCCTGCTCTACCCTCTGTGTTGTGGGCAGGTCTTTTTTCCAGAGAAAAGAGGGACCAGTGAACCAGTCAGATGAGAGAAGCTCAGAGACAGATCTTCCCCTAGATGCACTATCAGCTGGGTTCTCTTCTGATGGCACATAAAGCCATTGCTGAGGGCTGGTACTCTGGCGAATCTTTTGGACTCTATTTGCTACAAAGATATGGAAACGACGTGCATCGTTGTTTATGTAGCCCAAAACTACCTTTGAATCAGTCCAGTAATACTCTTTGACATTAGCATAACCTAGTTCCTCTCTTAGCATGTTACTAACTGTGACTGAGACCACAGCTGCTGTTAGCTCAAGTCTAGCTATTGTAGTCAGCTTGATAGGAGAAACCCGCGCTTTGGCCATTACTAATGAACAGTGGATTTCATCTTTTACGTTTATGGCTCTTACATAGGTGCATTGTCCATAACCACTAGTACTTGCATCAGAAAAATGATGCAATGCTATTTCCTTAGGCTCCCCAAAACTAGCTGGAATGTAACAGCTCCTTTAAGGTGTTATCAAATCTAAAACAGTCCTTTTTAATATTCCATTGAATGCCTAAAGCCCTTTCTTGTGGAATGTTTTCAAATGATAAGTCTTTTGTTGTTGTGTCCATTGCACATTCAGATGGTGGGATACTTTGTAGAACAGCATGACTATTTCAGACAAATTTGTGCAGGAGGATCCCTCCTTGCCTGCAAATCTCTGCGGCCTCTTGTGCAAGCTGTATTGCCTTTTTAACAGTGTCTGTGCTTGTGACTCCATCGTCCACATAAAAGTTCCTTTCCATAAACTGTGATCCCGCATTTGACGCCACGGTTAGAACAGAGACAGAATGTTCCAAGGCATAGGTCACCAGCAGAGGATTCTCAGACATGCAAACAGAAATACAAGTGAGTGATGATATGTGATAATATACAGGTCCTTCTCAAAATATTAGCATATTGTGATAAAGTTCATTATTTTCCATAATGTCATGATGAAAATTTAACATTCATATATTTTAGATTCATTGCACACTAACTGAAATATTTCAGGTCTTTTATTGTCTTAATACGGATGATTTTGGCATACAGCTCATGAAAACCCAAAATTCCTATCTCACAAAATTAGCATATCATTAAAAGGGTCTCTAAACGAGCTATGAAACTAATCATCTGAATCAACGAGTTAACTCTAAACACCTGCAAAAGATTCCTGAGGCCTTTAAAACTCCCAGCCTGGTTCATCACTCAAAACCCCAATCATGGGTAAGACTGCCGACCTGACTGCTGTCCAGAAGGCCACTATTGACACCCTCAAGCAAGAGGGTAAGACACAGAAAGAAATTTCTGAACGAATAGGCTGTTCCCAGAGTGCTGTATCAAGGCACCTCAATGGGAAGTCTGTGGGAAGGAAAAAGTGTGTCAGAAAACGCTGCACAACAAGAAGAGGCTGATTGCCTCCAGGATTCCTGACCAAGTATTGAGTGCATAACTGTACATGATTATTTGAAGGTTGATGTTTTTTGTATTAAAAACACTTTTCTTTTATTGGTCAGATGAAATATGCTAATTTTGTGAGATAGGAATTTTGGGTTTTCATGAGCTGTATGCCAAAATCATCCGTATTAAGACAATAAAAGACCTGAAATATTTCAGTTAGTGTGCAATGAATCTAAAATATATGAATGTTAAATTTTCATCATTACATTATGGAAAATAATTAACTTTATCACAATATGTTTATATTTTGAGAAGGACCTGTATACATTCAACCTAACAAGGGTAAAAATCTCAACATGTTCCCCAAGGTCCAGTTAAACCGCTCCAGAATGCTTTGCCCATGGGGTGGTAGGGTGTTGTGTGCGACTTTACAATGCCCCCATGTCCAAAAGCTCTGCCATAACTCACTCTCAAAGCTTGGACCCTGGTCAGAGTGTATACTCTGAGGTAAGCCATAAATGCAGAAGAAACCCTCCCTAAACTTCTTTGCCACCCTCTTTCCTGACTGGTCACGACGCATGAATGCATGAGCCAACTTAGTAAAGTGGTCAGTGACCACAAGGACATCCACAGGCTTGTTGTTACTGTCCTCAGCTGAAGTTGAGCGTTGACACGCCACTGACAGTGTACACGCTTTGCCTTGGTGACCGGCGATGTATGCCAGAGAGCACGACTGACCGCAGAGACTGTGGGACAGAAAACTGGAAGCGCTTGTGTTTGGTTAAAGGATCTTTGGTGACCCGCTAAAGGATCGAGAAGCAAATGTCTATCCCCCTGCTTTAAAATCCTCAAGGTCTGATGAAACTCATTGATGCATTCGTGTCTACAGGGCCTGCGCTTCCAGCTCATATATTAGGCAACCCTTGAGACTATTGCATCCTGGTCCTGTTGAGACTGGAGCTCAGCTTTGGAAAGCACAGAGGACGCATCCTGATTAGGCACAACAACTGATCGGATCCAGCACTGTGCCTGGGCGCAACTTCCCAGTCGCTGATGGACGATAAGACAGAGAAGACGTCACTCTCAGACATGGAGACATTAACAATAGTTGAGAAGGTTGGGTCAACCAATGACTGGGGCTGACAGGTCTAATGAAAAGCATCCTGAACAGATTCATCCTTCACATCACAGGCCTGCCTCAATGGGTCAACATAAGGTTCTGCCAGGAGACAGTCAAGCAAGGATCTAACAAATGACCTTCTGCTCAGGGCATCCGTCACAAAATTCAACCTGCCTGGGACATACTTGATGTCAAAGGTGCACAGGGCAAGCTTGGAGACTAAGCATTGTTGAAACGCATCCAAGTTCGGCTTGGTCAAAATACACGTGAAATGGTTATTATCAGTCCAGACGGTGACCTTGTGACCCATGAGCCAATGACTGAATTTATCACACACTGCCCATTTAAGAGCCAAGAACCCAAGTCTGTAAGCAGGTCTGATCTGTACTTAGCTTGGCTACGACTGAGGGACTTGCTAGCAAAAGTGACTGGTCATGCCCTCTCCTTGCCTGCGGCCAACTGAAAGAGAACAGCCCCTCACTCATCACTGGAAGAATATGTGGAGAGAATGAAAGGCCTGTCGATGTCCTGGTGGGCTAAAACCAAAGAATTGAGGAGCACACTTTTTAGCTGCTCAAAGGCTTGCTCACACTCAGGGGTCCAATCAAGTGGGGTCAGCTGTCTGAATGTCCCAGGTCTCACACGACCACGACAGTCCTTATATCTCCTCTTCTGGCCCGCCGTCAAGCGGCTTGGCTACACAAGAACATGCAGGGATTAAGTGTTGGTAAAACATTGCCATCCCAAGAAAGGGACTGATTTTTTGCTGAGACAAGTTACAACCCTTTTCATCAAGAGAGATGCCGGATGCACTCACAACATGCCCAAGAAATGTCACAGACCTCAGGAAGTGACACTTTTTTTGTTTGATAATTGCTCTGGCCCCAACCACCGGGAGGCACAGCTCAACAATTGAAGGAACTGTTCACAAACCAGGTCAAGGCACCAAGTGTGACCGGGGGTTTCCTGCATTGTGTGTGATGTTGGTTAGATAACACACAAGACACCAGGAATACGTTTGGAGGCGCTCTCCATTTATTCAACCTAACAATTAGAAAATATTAACATTAGCAGGTAGCATGTGTCACAGATCTCCAGCCCAATCTCTTCCCAGTGGAACAAATAAAAAGGGAAGAAGAAATGGACAACTCAATATTTATAGTGGTCCTGCAGGACACTGGATAGAAGAAAAAGAAAGTCGGGTGGAGATGGATGACCAAACCCTTAATATAAGAGACACAGGGGAACACAGGAACAGTCGGGTATGAATAGACAAATGCTTTAACAAATGTTGCATAATTATACAAATATTAATATAGAAACTGGTTACATTGGGAAACTAAACAAAAAATATAAATTGTTAATTCATAATTAACAATCCACATTAGGACCAGGTTGGTTTTGTTAGCTTTTCTCAATTAATACACTTCATTCAAGTCAGTTTATCTATCTTTCTGTCCATTGTCTACCCATTTATCCATGAAGGGTTGTGAAGGGGCTGATGCGCATCTCCAGTGGTCAATGAGCACGAGTCAATTAACTATATGGCACTAATTCCAGCATATGTCAATGCTCCCTTTTGAACGTTGGCCACTTTTATATTGCTCCTTAATGGAACATACTAGGATCATGTGTTTAGGTCAAATCCTAGGAGAGTTCCAGTATTTTAAAATACTTAATGCAAGATTTTTCAAAGACTAAAAAGCATGTGTTAACATATTAAATCAGGTGACTTTTAGTATATATGTACTTGAAAACAAGAACTTAGATTGTTTAAAAAAAAAAAAACGTTTTATTCAAGTTGGATGTAATGAAAGAACATAGTATCCAACTTGAATAGAACTCCCAGCATGTTTGTATAGGTTTTGGTGTGCCACGCCAAGATTATTGGCCACCATCTGACCACCTCTTATGAAACTTTTTTTTACCAGACAGACAGAAAAAAGATCTCAGTCCTGGGGGCTGCAAGGTACAAGGCAAGGCAAGTTTATTTATATAGCACATTTCAGTAGCAAGACAATTCAATGTGCTTCACACGAAGTAAAAAAATATATATATATATAAAAACATAATAGGCAAAGTACATTACACTGACATAAAGGTAATTAAAAAATAAAGAGAATAGAATGATGGATAAGAAAATTAAAGGAAAGTTGGACTGAAAACTTAACTAATAATGTTTAGATGGCACAGTCAAAGGCCACTCTAAACAAATAAGGTTTTAATCTTCATTTAAAGCAACTTAGGGTTTCGGTGCTTTTACAGTTTATTGGAAGTTTATTCCAGTTTAGTGGAGCATAAAAACTAAAAGCTGTTTCTCCATGTTTGGTTCTGGTTCTGGGTATGCAGAGTAGATTTGAGCCAGAAGACCTGAGAGGTCTGGATGGTTGATACACTGACAACAAGTCTGTAATGTATTTTGGTGCTAAGCCATTCAGTGATTTATAGACTAACAGAAGTATTTTAAACTCTATTCTCTGAGCTACAGGGAGCCAGTGTAAGGACTTTAGAACCAGGCTGACGTGCTCTACTTTCTTAGTTCTAGTGAGGACGCGGGCAGCAGCGTTCTGGATCAACTGCAGCTGTCTGATTGACTTTTTAGGCAGACCTGTGAAGACACCGTTGCAGTAATCAATTCTACTAAAGATGAACACATGAATTAGTTTTTCAAGGTCCTGCTGAGACATTTGTCCTTTAATCCTGGAGATGTTCTTTAGGTGATAAATGTAGTAACAAGGTTGGCCTTCTATGTGCCTCTGAAGGTTCAGGTCTGAGTCCATCGCTACACCCAGGTTTCGAGCCTGACTGGTGATTTCTAGCTGTATTAACTGAAGCTGTGTGCTAACTTTTAAACACTCTTCCTTTGGTCCAAAGATTATTACTTCAGTTTTGTTTTGATTCAGCTGAAGAAAATTTTGGCCCATCCATGCATTGATTTCTTCTAAGCATTTACCCTGGTGACATCGTAACGTATAGCTGTGTGTCGTCTGCATAGTTATGATAACTTGCGTTGTTGTTTGTTATAATGTGAGTTAGCGCGAGCATGTACAGGGGTTGGACAATGAAACTGAAACACCTGTCATTTTAATGTGTGAGGTTTCATGGCTAAATTGGACCAGCCTGGTAGCCAGTCTTCATTGATTGCACATTGCACCAGTAAGAGCAGAGTGTGAAGGTTCAATTAGCAGGGTAAGAGCACAGTTTTGCTCAAAATATTGAAATGCACACAACATTATGGGTGACATACCAGAGTTCAAACCAAGAAGGACGAACCACATCCAACAGGATTAACTGTGGATGCAAGAGGAAGCTGTCTGAAAGGGATGTTCGGGTGCTAACCCGGATTGTATCCTAAAAACATAAAACCACGGCTGCCCAAATCACTGCAGAATTAAATGTGCACCTCAACTCTCCTGTTTCCACCAGAACTGTCCGTCGGGAGCTCCACAGGGTCAATATACACGGCCGGGCTGCTATAGCCAAACCTTTGGTCACTCATGCCAATGCCAAACGTCTGTTTCAATGGTGCAAGGAGCGCAAATCTTGGGCTGTGGACAATGTGAAACATGTATTGTTCTCTGATGAGTCCACCTTTACTGTTTTCCCCACATCCGGGAAAGTTATGGTGTGGAGAAGCCCCAAAGAAGCGTACCACCAAGACTGTTGCATGCCCAGAGTGAAGCATGGGGGTGGATCAGTGATGGTTTGGGCTGCCATATCATGGCATTCCCTTGGCCCAATACTTGTGCTAGATGGGCGTTTCACTGCCAAGGACTACTGAACCATTCTTGAGAACCATGTGCATCCAATGGTTCAAACATTGTATCCTGAAGGCGGTGCCGTGTATCAGGAAGACAATGTACCAATACACACAGCAAGACTGGTGAAAGATTGGTTTGATGAATATGAAAGTGAAGTTGAACATCTCCCATGGCCTGCACAGTCACCAGATCTAAATATTATTGAGCCACTTTGGGGTGTTTTGGAGGAGCGAGTCAGGAAACGTTTTCCTCCACCAGTATCACGTAGTGACCTGGCCACTATCCTGCAAGAAGAATGGCTTAAAATCCCTCTGACCACTGTGCAGGACTTGTATATGTCATTCCCAAGACGAATTGATGCTGTATTGGCCGCAAAAGGAGGCCCTACACCATACTAATGAATTATTGTGGTCTAAAACCAGGTGTTTCAGTTTCATTGTCCAACCCCTGTAGATCTATTGCACTTCTGTCTTCAGGATTGTCCATGTGAATGTTGAAGTCTCCCACAATAATTAAACAGTCATAATCAACACATATCACAGATAAAAGCTCATTAAAATCACTTATAAAGTTTGTTTTGGACTTAGGAGGCCTGTAAATATTCAAGAACATGGTTCGGACTGGGCTCTTTACCTGGAGAGCCAAATATTCAAAAGAGTCAAATTTGCCCAGAAATACTCTAATAAATTTTTAAACAAAGTGGCAACCCCTCCACCTTTTCTTTGCTGTCTGCTCTCACAAAGAAAATCGTAGTTTGGAGGCGTCGCCTCTATCAGAATGGGAGCTTCATTAAATTCATGTAAACATGTTTCTGTTAAAAACATAACATCAAGATTGTGGTCAGTAATGAAGTCATTGATTAAAAATGATTTTCCTGACAGAGATCTAATGTTCAATAAAGCCAGTTTATATGACTTAGTTGCTGATATTAACTCTGTGTCTGGTTGTACCTGACAGTTTATGGCTTTTGTTGATTGTTTATTACTGTCTCTTATCCTTTTGGCTTTGTTCTTTCTGTCACGTATAAGCACAGAGATTTTATAACTATCTCCTATTAGGGGCCCAAGTTTTTCCTGGACATGCTCCTTTCTGGTAGAGTTACCACTGGGGCCCAGACTGTATCACAGAGAAGTGATTTGAAGGTCCTGATTAGGAGGAGATAGATTAGGAGGTGGTGGAGGTCTGCGGCATTTGGAAGATGTTGGTTTAGTAGCAGGGCCTCGGCCACGGGGGGTGTTTAATGGAGAAGATGTCAGAGCCATTTGGGTCCCGATTTTAAGAGCTCCTTTCATGTTATCAGAATCCAGTAAAGCAAAAAGCGGGCTCAGTGGGGAGATGGGAGAGTTTTGTTCTACAAGAGAAGTTGGAGAACCCTCTCTGGAGATCATGAGCTGGTGAGATCCATACTGGCACATGTTGCATTTTATCATTCATCTGCATCTTTTTAATCATTTTCTTGATAATTAATGTCATGGGCATGTGAGTAACCTGAGGATCATGTTCTGCAGTAACTTTATTATAATGAGATTTCAAAAATTTCAACATGTTCATCACCATAACCATCCCACTTTAAAATACAAGCAACTGGTCAGAAGATGAACACCTATATTATTTCTTAATTCCAACTCTCATTTTTATTTTTTAAGTTTGTTGCTAGGCATCCCAGCGGGGATAAAATAGGCAGTTTATAACTGAAATGTTAGAAAACTACCTCCTGGGCTTAACGGGTTCAAACTTCAGAGATATTATTTACTGTGACTCAGTGGTGATCTGGAAGCTTGACTGTCCCTGATTGTCAAAATTCACTCTCTCGTGATAACAAGATACTTGCTTTAGGGAAATGTTTGTTTTGGGGTCATAAAAAAGTTAGCATTTAAGAATCTGTGGCTTTTGTCTTCCAGTAAGCTTAACCCTTCCTTATCACCGTGTTTAGGACATGTTAATCATTCTTTACACTCCTACAGAGCTGTCTGGAACGGGTGCATTTAGGGACACAATGTAAAATACAAACACATATTTAATTGACTGTAACAAATTCAGCTCTGATTTATTTTGCATTTTCAATTGTAGTTTTGCTCCTTAACTCTTAAATGTGGTAATATGTAACTTCATGTTCTTTTTACTGTGTTCTAGTTGTAAAAAGTAATGTAAGAAGCTGACTATTATACATTGATCTTTTTTCAGAAGGAACAATGAGCACATTGTTATCTACCAACTTCTCTACAGTCTTATTCAGCAACCCCTAAATTTCCAAACTTTTGTTCTTATTATACCAAACAAATAATAAAAAAACTGTAAAAGAGATCAAAATGACTCATCTCATCAGCTGTTCCTCTATAGTTCAGGTTTACAGCCTAATAGGAGACTACAATTTTGCAATGTCTGTTTAATCTATTAATCAGTTGTTGCCAATAGCCTCATATGTTTCTTCTTTTTTTATTCTGTTTAGTTGCAGGTGTTGGCGCAGTTGCAGCTTCTTCATCCTGATTGGGACTTAATGTATGAAGCTTCTGTCTTTTCTTAAAACAACTTTAATAATATCCCCACCTTTTACATCATGCTAAACAGGTTGGTCACTGACAGAAAGTGAATTCTGTCTGTTTTTTTAGAATTGTAGTAAAAAGGATCCTCTGTATTTTTCAAAAGGTCACTTAAACATTTCTAGAATGTTAGCTTTATTCCTTCCTAGCCATTTTAATTCAATTCAATTCAATTCAATTTAGTTTTATTCATATAGCGCCAATTCACAACACATGTCGTCTCGAGACACTTCACAAAAGGTTTGAATGGTGCGGGTGGTTGGGGAGGTTAGAATAAACTACTGAGTTTTAGAGTTTGGACATTTTAGAATGGGCTATGTTAGGGGTACTAAGTAAAATAATAAACTGATAAAGTTTGTCCATCTAGAGCCCACTGATGGTCATTGTTATACTGAAAACCACAAGGATTGGGATACCTCTCTCTGTCAGACTGATTATAACCACTGAAACAGAGAAGGGATCATACAGGTAGCAGAAATGGAGGGTGTGTTTACAAATAAACCATAACCGAGCCGGTTTAGGCTAAACCTGACTCCCCTTTACTCCATCCAACAAGGAAGGAGGAAGGCAGAGGTAAAAATAATTGGAGAGTATTGTTTCCTGTTCCTGTTTCTAATAGACATGAGACAGAGAATAAATATAAATTATGACTGAATTTGAGAATGTAAAACTACAGTAGAGAAGCAATAATATTTAACTTTATTCCAATATTTAAACTTTGTCAAAGCCAGGATTTTGCTTTGTGTTTTTTGCCTGCTGTTTACACTGTTTAGCCTCTAGATGCCGCCAGAGGGCGACAGGTGTTACCTGTTAACAGCTCATGAGGTGGATCTTAAAGACGCTGGGCAGCCGGCACTCCAGTGCCTGAGTGTTTTACCAATGTGGTAACCCCTTACCGGCCAAACTACTGACTTTCATTATCTCCTGAAAGTGTAGTTCCTGACTTCTCGGTGTGTTTCTCTCGTAGGTTAATTCCTAGCCCTGCCTCCAGTTCCTGTCTTTGTACAACTCCGAGTACAAGAAACCCGAATACCTTCGATATCAAGAACCAGCTGACTGCCATGGGTTTTCTACTCACACCTGCCTCTTGCGAACCCACCCTCCAACAACCGCCCTGGCATCTGCACCTAAGTCTCTTCCTCAAGGCAAGGCATCTAGTGGATCATATTCTGGATCACTCCAAGACCCACTCAGAGATTCTGGCTGCTCACCTCGGAGCCAGCCTGAACCAAGCAGCAGAATCATCCCCTCTCTGACCAGGCTCTGAATATTAGCTCCTTGAGCTGGACTCCTCACTGCCACCCGTAAGCATCAAAATAACACTAGATCTCAGTACTTCTCAGACCCTGTTTCCATCAATTCACCATACCTTCATTTCTGCGCAGAGTGACGACCCCAGTTCCAGATTCAATGACCATCTTCTAAATAAACCTGATAAACGTTTTCTCTGTCTCCTGAGTGTTCCTCTGCATGTGGGTCAAAAGTGTTAAAACTATGACAAACTTACACAAACAATGCTGAGTCAAAGCTAATAAAGTGACTAATGTATGCTCAATATTAGCTTAACAACTAAGTAATTATTATAATTTTTTTTTGCTTGCTAATTTAATATTGAAGCCTGGAAAGTCACAGGTTTTGACTCTCCTGTATATCCAGAAAAGTAGGAGAACATGAAAACTCCATGCAGAAAGACCCCAGGCTGGGATTAGAACTCAAGACCTCCTTGCTGAGAGGTTACAGTGCGACCAACCTCGATACTATGCAGACTTGCTTGTCTCAATTAATATTTTGTGTAAAAAGCAACATCAACTCTGATGTTCTCATGTTTTGGAAATTCAGTTCCTTTTGCTGTTCTCTGAAATACAAAAACATTTTGAAAATGTATAATTCTAGAAATTATTACTTGGTGATTAAATGACATTTTTTGTCATATGACTTGTTTATGGGTAGAAATTAAAAATTTAGGACTGACTCCACTTGGGACTTGAGTTGAGACCTGGGTGGAAAGACTGGAGACCAACTTGTGACTTTAAACTCAAAGACTTTATCCCTCTTCTGCTCTATTGTAAACCTCATAATTGTACAATAATGTCTGATGTATTGTCTTAATATTCTCTATTACCTGGTCATGACACGAATGTGTGAATAAGGAGTTTAAGACATTTTCGTACATGTTACACAACACAATGGCAGAAACAATATTAATGAAATAATGAATACTTAAAAAAATGACAGCTAAATTTTTCTTTACTCTAAAACTGAAATCTGTTCTCTGTGCAGTTTCCAGTTTCTCAGAGAAGCTTTTCAAAATTATACAAAACAACCAAACAAGCTTTTATTAAAGGGATTTCTGTTTTACATGTGTGTAAATCAGGAGAAATGTGTTTGTATCATTGAAATAATGATCATCTGCTCCATGTTTTATAAACTAATAAAAAACATGATTAAACATAATCAGTCATCTCATGATTTGAAAATCAAAGACAAATCTTTAGATTTAAAATAAATGCATGTTTTATATTTACAGAAAAATCTAAATCTGAATATTTTATTGCTCACAGAGGAGTTTTTTTTAACATCTGAACATTAATATAAAATGCTATTAATTTGTAAAGGATATGTATAAAAATTGGCTATTTGATAAGGATGACAACAGTTAAAATAGTAAAACTTGTAGCAGTTAGTGACCAACAGAGGACAATGTAATATAAAGGTATATAACAAAATACATTTATAATATGTCAGAATCATAGAGACACATCTGCATTTGTTCATTTCTAAATGATATAAACCTTCCATATTAATATCTTTATCTCTTTTTCTTAACCTGGAAAAATCTTTCAGCATCCTCTGGACCTCACTGGGATAGTTGTTTTCATATTCATCCCAGACTCCATTAGAGAATATTTATCTCATGAACTCTTTAAATTTTCTGTCCACACTTTGTCCTCCCAGGTCATTATAAGAAGCTCTATGCAGCTCCTTCAGTCCTCCTCCTTCCAGGACTTCATGTACGTTGATGTCAATGTTTTCATCTGTAACACACAGAGAAAGTGATCAACACGATACCTGCACTACCTGTCCAGACAGCAAACACATCATTACAGGTGTTACTGGGAGAGGTCCAATTATCTGCGGTCTGTGAAGAAAAGCATAACGATGATCTGAGCTCCTATATTAGGATAACCTATTGCAGATGTTTTACTGTCATGAGTGATAAGGACTGTGTTAATTTAAGCCTCCATCTTTGGAAGTTTAGTTTTTTGACAAATAAATTAACAAATGTAAAGCTAAAACCTTTCATGTGTAAAACAAAAAGAAAAGGGTCAGAAAACAAATTACCTTCAGCAACAACAACAGCGTATTGTGTTCCTGGAGAGTTATCCATTTTGTCCAGTCCTCTGTAGTCTGTGATGAAACCATCAGCAGTGTCAGACAGTAGGATAAAGCTGCTTCTGAATGCAGTGCAAAGACCAGTCCATTTTGGTTCATGTCTGTTACAATTGATGAACAACTCTGGTCCGAGTTATGTCACGAGAGTGTGTCAACGATCATTAATGCTCGGTACAGGCTGATCAATTATTACATTTTACATCAACTATACTTAACTCCAGAAAAATTACATTAATTTAAACCCAACATATCAGAGATGTGTTTTAGATGTGGCACTGAGGTGGGATCCTTCCTGCACTGCACTTGGTTATGTATAAAAGTAAAGCCTTTCTGGCAAGATATTTGTTCCACCATAACCACCATTCTATAACTTAATGTCCCGTTGGATCCAGAACTTTGTTTATTGGGAAATATTACAATTCTTCGAGGCTCACTAAATAAAACACAGATGAAATTCATAGTAATTGCCTTGTGTGTAGCTAAGAAATGTATTGCAATGTCTTGGAAATTGGAATCCCCTTCCTCTATTGAGAGATCTTTTTCAGAAATGAATAGTTGCGTTCCTCTGAAGAAAATTACATATTGTCTTAAAAGAAAATACAATAATTTCTTGGAGATCTGTCAGCCTTATATAACTTATGTCTCTTCCTAAATACTCACTGTGACATTTTTCTCTTCAATCTTGTATTCATCTGATGCACTGTTTTGCGGGTGGGAGGGATTGGGGTTTGATAATAACCCTTTGCTATGTTGTATTTAATTGTCATGTATGTGTGTTTATTTTCATAAGATTATAAATACAATTATATATACCAATGAACCCACCAAAAAAAAAAAAAAAAAGGTAAGGCTTCCTTTAGCTAAGGGGATTTTCCAATACTGGCCTCCAGAGCCAGTGTCCTGCAACTTTTAAATGTATATCTGCTTAAACACTCCTGAGTAAAATCATGAGGTCATTAGCTGGACTCTGGTGTGTTGGACCAGGGACAGATCTAAAAGTTGCCTTTGAGGACCGGTTGAGAGGACTCCTGGTTAAGGCAATTTATTCATACTCCATTGGATATACAATACATCAAATTTTTTATGGCCTTTGTAACACTTCCAGTAAGTGTAACACTTTCTCTTTTTTCATGATAAAACAACACACAAACTACTTATTTGGTATATCAAAATACAATGATTAGGTATAATTATTAATAACAAAAAACAACAAAACAAACAAAAAAAAAACATGAATTGGGCAGTAGACAAGAAATAGACAGTAAAGTTTTTTATTGATTCACTTTAAATGTATTGGCTTTGTCTCACAAATAATCAGATAATACATTTTAGCCTATGAATTTCACTGAAAGGGTATTAACCAAGATGGCTATAGTTGTTTTTACTGTTTCAAAGACAACACTGGAGGCTCCACGTTTCTTCTTGTGACAAAAAGAGTCCTTATTTAGAAAGTAACTACCTTTGTCCTTTTGAATTTTACAGTCTTTTCTGGTAAAGCGATGACACATTTCCATTTTGAAGAGAAGTAAGAATTCTGTATTCAGAAAACATACATGTTGTAAGTCTAATTGTAAACCTTAATAAATGAACCAAATCAACAGTAAAAAAGAATCTATTAATTATTTAATTCAATTCAAATCACGCTTTTATAGCACCAAAACAAAAAGTCGTCTGGAGGCACTTTACAGAAATCCTTTCAGTTCAATCATACATACATTCCAACTGATCCTAGTTATAGAATAGTACATTATGCTCAGTTAATTAGCTCAGTTAGTAGTTTAAAAAGTTTCTTTCTAAGGAAACCCAGCAGAGCATAGAGTCAGCAGCATTCACTCCTCCTTGATGAGCAGGTAGTGACAGCAGAAAATTGCATGCATTCTGGGAAAATAAAAGAGAGCAAAAAGGTAGCTTGTTAGTGCACCATATGAGAAGTCTACAGTCATTGATGCAGCTATCTGGGGTTCTGATCCCTTTTCCTGCATGCCATCTCCTTCAGTTTCACCTGTTGTTCATGCTTAAAACGTTTTTCAAAAGACATCTGTTGTTTGAAAGTCCACTAATCAGAACAAAGACAGATAGAAATAGGTGAGGAGAGGCAGAGTTGTAAATAATCTTGATTAAAATATAAAGTAAATATTTGGATGTTTAGAAAATTGTTTTTTACCTTACGTTTTTTGATGTAACGCAGGCATCCATTAATGCACTGGAAAACACAAAAGCACTAACCAGGGCTGAGGAAGTGGAACAAATTCAGCACGGCCAACTGGAGGAGAGGTAAGAGAATTAAAGTGACTGAAGCATTATGAGCAACAAAAATAATCATGTGTAAAAAACAGAAAACAATTCAAGTGATTCATAACTTAATGCCTTTTTTTCAGTAAGAGAGAAGCTTCTGATGCAACTACGGGCAGAAATAGAGAGACATTCAAATATCTAAAATCAGAAAACAGCTGTGAAATAAAAGTGTTTACAAGTTTGAATTTTGGTGTTTTTTATGGTTTTAACTATGACTTGTCATACTAACACATGTTTGCCTATTTTGACTTTTCTTTTCATTCTGCACTAATTATTTAGCCAGTACAATAGAATAATCTAGTCCAGGTTTGAAGTGTCTAGGTGTTGTAGTTTTGGAGCTGGCCAGTTCTAGTGTGATCCAAATGCCAAAAAAGTGCTGAAATTGCCCTTTATTGACGTTTCACAAATCAGAGAGGTTTCACAAATCACAAACTTGGTTTTAATTGTTCTGCTATCAGTTTAGAATAATCTAGTCCAGGTTTGAAGTGTCTAGGTGTTGTAGTTTTATAACTAGAGTAGATTAAAGATGCTGAAGGTAGCAAAACATTAAGTGGAATCGACCATTAGCCATTTCCTGAATCTGAAGCTAGAATCAGAACCCAACTTCAGCTTCATGATAAGAATACTTTTATTAAGATTAAGCCTCAATCTTTGGAAGTTTTCTTTGTTAACATCTACATGAAACCATTTATTGTCACTAAATTTGTTAACTTGATGCTACCTGAGTTGCAGCTTCTCTCAAAAAGGGTTTAGCCGAAGGATCCCAGAAGGCAGGAACATTCAGGACCCAGGTGAAGGAACTGACTTTTTCCCTCTTCCATTGGAGTTGATGGAACCTTCAGAGCCTTCCTTTCCTTCCCATTAGCTGCCTTAATAGACAGATCCTTGATTAAATTCTGCAAGTATTTTAAAATTATATATTATTTATCCATTTTTGTTTGTTAATATTTTATGCTGTAATAAAACGTTACAATCCTGACAATGTTTAACATGTTACTGAAAATAATCCAGTAATTTTACTCACTTTGATACAGAGGGACATCATGAGAGATTCAAATAACTTATTTCTGGCTTCTCTTCCCATCGTTGCTGCTTTAGCTTTATATCCAAAACTAATTTTTTATGTTTATCAAACAGGATGCAGGAGTCTCTGGTGTTCAACGTCTTTATCCCAAGACTTGACTCAGTGATCTATATTTCCTCAGCAGATCAGTAAATCAGCAGAATCAAACTTTATAGCTATGATGTTTTCCATTTTATCAGCAGGTTTGACTGGTTATGAAGAATAACAATGACAGAAAAGTGCAGTATATTGGATATATAAGCAGAGTTTTAAGTATATATTATGTAAACAAAAATTTACCAGTATCTAATCAAACCTTTTTGTTCCATTGTTTTACAGTGGCTTGTAAAAGTATTCATACCCCTTGAACTTTTCCACATATTGTCACATTACTTATTTGAATTTTATGCGAAAGACCGACACAAAGTGGTATACAATTGTGAAGTGGAACGAAAATTATAAATGATTTCAGCCCCCTTTACTCTGAGTGCTATCAATTGCTTTCAGAAGCTGCCTGATGATTGCTAATGACAACATAGAGTCCACCTGTGTGTAATTTAATCTCAATCTTACTCTGTGACAGCCTCAGAGGTTGGTTAAGAGATTATTGGAGAGCAAACAGCATCATGAAGTCCAAGGAACACACCAGACAGGTCAGGGATAAGGTTGTGGAGAAGTTCAAAGCAGGCTTAGGCTATAAAAAAAAATTCCCAAGCTTTGAACATCTCACTGAGCACTGTTCAATCCATCATCAGGAAATAAAAAGTATGGCACAACTTTAAACCTACCAAGATAAGGCCATCCACCTTAACTTACAGGCCGAACAAGGAGAGCACTGATCAGAGATGCGACTAATAGGCCCATGGTGACTCTGGACAAACTGCACAACTCAGGTGGGGGAATCTGTCCACAGGACAACTATTAGTAGTGCACTGCACAAATGTGGTTTTTATGGAAGAGTGGCAAGAAGAAAGCCATTGTTAAAAGAAAACCATAAGAAGTCCCGTTTGCAGTTTGCCAGAAGCCATGTTGGGGACACAGCAAACATGTGGAAGAAGGTGCTTTTGTCAGACGAGACCAAAATTGAACTTTTTGGGCAAAATACAAAACGCTATATGTGGCAGAGAACCAACACTACACATCACTTTCTGGTTTAATGTGAAAATATGTGGAAAAGTTCAAGGGGGAAGGTATTCTTTTAAAAGCCACTGTATCCAGCCATCTGGAAAAACCTATTAGTAAATGTCAAAAATTAGAATATCATGAAAAAGTTCAATATTTCTCATTTCAGATAATGAAACTCACATATTATTGAATCATCACACATAAAGTGAAATATTTCAAGCCTCTTTCATGTTATTTCGATGATTATGACTTACAGATAATGAAATAAAAAAAGTGCCTACAATAATTTGAATATTGCGAAAAAGTAAAATATTGGAAACATGGTGTCACACCCTAATCAGCTAATTAACTCAAAACACCTGCAAAGGTTTCCTTTGCCTCTAAATGGCTTTTTGAACGCCAGATGGCGATATTGAACATTTGCTAGGTGGCGATTTTGACTGTTTATTAGTCGACAGATGACGCTTGAAAACACGCAGACTGAGTCTAATTCAGCCAACCATAAACCAGCCACGTCAACGCATGAAATATACGTCTCATTCAGTTAATATTTAATGATACATGATTGTCTATTAACAGTGAGATGGAATCTATTTATTTTAGTAAAAAATAGAGAAGCAGCCCTGCAGTAAATTAAGAATAAGGTAAACTCGAGTTAATTAGAGTACTCCATCAGAATATTCTGGAAAACAAAGTGGACTGAGAGAGGCTCATTTGAACCTGATCCAGGTTAAATCTGTAACCCCTATCCCCTGATCTGGGATCAGTTCAGGATTCTAGCTTCACACTGAAAAATATCTAAGTTGTATAATAAACCACTTAAGTAACAACTTCGGTTGTGAAATATGATCACGAACATGCTAAAGATACTTCATACTCAGTGTTCAGTGGGCTGGCCTCGGCTGGCTCGGACGCTCAGCTTCTGCATGATGATTGGATGATCTGTCTGAGGCTGAATCCCTTTTTGATTGACAGCGAAATCAGCGAATCAGCGATCTTGAAATTGAGCTTCCCCTCCTTGAAAGACCAGCATCCGCCACTGGAGTTATATGATCACACTTCTTAAAACCAAAGAATTGCAACAGTACTTTAATACTAAATATGACTTCACCTTAGCAATGGTTAGAAGCTGATAATAAGTAGTTTTACCAACATCACTGATCTGTTCATCCATTTCTCTAAAAACACACCAATGTTTTTCACATCAGCATTAGAATTTGAAACAAAACAAATAAAAAACAACCCTAGCAAAGTCATTATGAAGGGAATCTGCAACAAGCCAGATAACCTCAGTCTTACTTTCATTTAAACTGAGGTAATTTCCTCTCATCCAGGATTTATTTTCTTGTAGACAACTGAAGAGGTCTCCACAGATCTGTTTTTATGTCAAATGAAAACAGGTGAACTCCGTACTGCATTCTAATGGTGCTCGTATTTGATTGGTATGTTTTAAATTAGGCTCCTATGTGTTTGTACAGCTGATAGATGTGTTTTACCAGTTGGTTCATAGGTGCGATAATTTAAATGGTTTCTCCTTTGAAAATGCAGAATAGAAACATTCAGATATTTTCTGTGCTTTAAGTAGATCAGTTAGTTTACAGTTTTGCTAATTACCATGTTGTATTCTGTTGAACTGTGGGGGAAATAAAAGACCTAACAATGAGGGTAAGGCAAGTTGAGGTCAGAGTGTACTTAACTTTTCCTTTGAATTGACGTTGCTCCTGTTTCATGAGCAGGATGCTGTGGAGCAGCAGTGGACTCTGCAGCAGTAGATTCCTCACTAACCATCTATTAAATAGGTGAACCCAAAATGGACAAACTGTGTGTGAAAAAAAATATGTACACCCTTACTACATAGGAATTAAGAGGTAAATTAGCAGCCAGGTCCTGTTGATCAAATACATTGATGAACTGATCACCATCAGTGTTACCACGTTCATATTAACATTATGGCAGAACAGGTTATTTTTTTATAACTAAAGGTTATAACTAAATTAACCTCAAGCCATGTGGAATCTTTGGACAGATGAGACCATAGCAGAGATGTTTGGCCATAATGTAAATGTAAATTTCCATCTCAGGACAAAATCAAACACAGTACATACAAACACCTTATACCCAATGGCAAGCTTGGTGGTGGAGGGAATACGATTTGGGTTTGTTTTGCTGCTGCAGGATCTGGGTACCTTGCAATCATTGGGTTGAGTATAAACTCCTCAGTCTACAGCTGAAGCTTGGTTCAAACTGGATCAACAACAGAACAATGATCCCAAAGGTACTGCAGTGGCACATTCAAAGCCTCTTATTACCATCAAATCAGCACTGATTTGATGGCAATAAGACGCTTTAAAGTGACTGCAATTGAGAACATAGTTTAAATGTTTAAGCTTATGCCAAAGCATGTAAATTGGATTTAAGCCCAGACTTTGACTAGGCCACTCAATTCAATTCAGTTCAGTTTATTTATATAGCACCAATTCACAACACATGTCGTCTCAAGTCACTTCACAAAACTCTGGTACATACATTCCAATTAATCCTAACCATTGAACAGTGCAGTCAGAGTTAGTTATTTATACAAATTGGATAAAAAGTTTTTCTATCTAAGGAAACCCAGCAGATTGCATCCAGTCAGTGACTTGCAGCATTCACTCCTCCTGGATGAGCATGTAGAGACAGTGGACAGTCACTGGCATTGACTTTGCAGCAATCCCTCATACTGAGCATGCATGTAGCGAGAGTGGAAAGGAAAAACTCCCTTTTAACAGGAAGAAACCTCCAGCAGAACCAGGCTCAGTGTGAGCGGCCATCTGCCACGACCGACTGGGGGTTTGAGAGAACAGAGCAGAGACACAAAGAAAACAAAGAAGCACTGATCCAGGAGTACTTTCTATGGGAAGGAAACGTTAATGTTAATGGATGTAGATCCTTTAGTCGTTTCATCTAGAAAGAAAGAACAGATCAACTCTGACCCAGATTTCAAGGTTAGAGTCTGAAAGAGAGCACATAGTTAGTCACAGTAGACGTTCAGTCAATTGCCATGTCTAGGAGAGAGAAAGGGTTAAACACTGAAAGACAGGGATATGTGGATAATCGGTAGAGGGTGAGCATTAAGTTGTTGCCAGCAGAAGCTCGGACGATTCCCCTCTCCAGAAAGGTGTCACAGGTAGACACAGAGTCAGGCCAGGTGTTGCTTCTAGGAAGAGAAAAGAGAGAGAACATAAAGTTAAAAGCTGAAATAACAGCAAATAATGCAAAATTGGAGAGTAGTGTGAGAATGTAGCAAAGAGGGTGAAAGTGGTCATTATGTCCTCCAGCAGCCTAAGCCTATAGCAGCATAACTACAGAGATAGCTCAGGATAATCTAAGCCACTTTAACTATAAGCTTTATCAAAAAGGAAAGTTTTAAGCCTAGCCTTAAAAGTAGACAGGGTGTCTGCCTCAAAACTGGGAGCTGGTTCCACAGGAGAGGATCCTGATAACTAAAGGATCTGCCTCCCATTCTATTTCTAGAGACTCTAGAAACCACCAGTAAACCTGCAGTCTGAGAACGAAGTGCTCTGTTAGGAACATATGGAACAATCTGATCTCTGATGTATGATGGAGCTAGATCACTAAGGGCTTTATATGTGAGGAGGAGAATTTTTAATACTATTCTGGATTTAACAGGGAGCCAATGAAGGGAACCTAAAGTAGGGGAAATATGATCTCTCTTTTTAATTTTCATCAGAACTCTTGCTGCAGCATTTTGAATCAGCTGAAGGCTTTTATCTGTCATTTTCGGTATAGATTTGACCCACATACAGAGAACACTCAGAAGGAAATGTTTTACGGTTTTTATTGTCAATAAAGTAGTCTAGGACGGGAACCGGGAACACCAACTGTAAGGGAAGGAAGCAGAATGGATTGGTGAACAAATGAATGATATGAAGCAACTGATTACTTAGATCTGAGAAATGGCTTACTAAATTGTTGTAGCTAGAACCGCCAGGGGTAGAGAGAATGAAGCACTAGGGATCCAAGGCTTAATCTGAGAAACATGAAACGTAGGGTGTATGCGAAGGCTTGCAGGTAGACGAAGGCGGACCGCTGATGGGCTGATCACTGTCTCGATCTCATAGGGTCTGAAGAAACGAGGTGAAAGTTTTCGGGACATATACTTTAATGGTACGTCATGTGCAGATAACCAGACTTTTTGGCCAGGCTGATAGTCCGGGGCAGGTCGGGGTTGATGATCAGTGAACCGTTTATTCTGTTCTCCAGTTCGTTGGAGGGTTTGAATGGTGGAGTTCCAAATGGTCTTGCAGCAACGGATGTGTTGGTGGACTGAAGGGACCGCGATGTCTGTCTCATCAGCATAATACAAAGGTGGCTGGTAACCTAGCGATGCTTCAAAAGGGGAACGTCCTGTAGCAGAAGAAACGTAAGAGTTCAGAGCATATTTGACCCATGGTAGGTATGAGCACCAGTCTGTAGGATTAGTTGAAGTGAGACAGCGTAAGATGGATTCAAGTTGTTGGTTGAGTCTATGTGTTTGTCCGTTGAATTGGGGGTGGTAGCCGGAGGTTAGTGAAACTCTAGCTCCCAAAGTTAAACAAAATTGCTTCCAGACCCGAGAGATGAATTGTGGACCTCGGTCAGACAGGATGTCATGTGGTATGCCGTGTAAACGGAAAATATGTTTGGTGAGAAGCTTGGCGGTTTGCAGAGCAGAGGGGAGTTTCCTGAGTGGGATGAGACGGCATGGCATGTCTTAGAGAATCAGTCAACAATTGTGAGAATAGTGGTCATACCTGAAGATGAGGGTAAACCAGTAACAAAGTCCAAAGCAATATGTGACCAGGGACGACCAGGTATACTGAGCAGTTGGAGAAGACCAGCGGGGGATTGATTGCTGGTCTTGTTTCTGGCACAAGTGGAACACGCCTGAACAAAGTCTTTAAAATTCTTGTGGATTGAAGGCCACCAAAACCTTCTCTGTATTAGAGCTATTGTCCTGCTAACTCCGGGATGGGCTGAAAACTTAGCTGTGTGTAACCAATCAATGAGTCTGAGACGAACCTGAAGTGGGACGTAGGTATGATTGGGTGGACCTGTGCCGGGGTCGGGCTCTTGTTGAGGTGCTCTGTGGATTACGTCTTCCATCTCCCACCTGAGCGCCCCGACCGTCCAATTAGGCGGTAAGATGGGCGCAGGCTCCTTTACAGACTCATCACCTGCAAACTGTGTGGAGAGTGGTTTAGCGTTCTTAGTTCCAGCTCTGAAAGAAATACAGAGGTCAAAACATGAAAAAAAAAAAACAAAGACCACCGGGACTGACATGGGTTCAATCTCTTAGCAGATTGTAAGTAAGCTAAATTCTTATGGTCCGTCCAGACTTGGATTGGATGTTCCACGCCCTCAAGCCAGTGGCGCCATTCCTCAAGAGCTAACTTGATAGCCAGTAATTCCCTATCTCCGTCGTCATAATTTCTCTCCGCATTGTTCAGTCTGCGTAAAAAAAAAGGCACAAGGATGTAATCTCCCATTTTCAGAGTTTTGTGATAAGACTGCTCCTACCCCAATGTCAGAGGCATCAACCTCTAAAATATACTGTTTCGAAGAGTCAGGGTGAATTAAGATGGGAGCTTGAAAGAACTTCTTTTTAGAGCCTGAAATGCTTCTTCAGCATCGGGTGACCATGAAAATGGGACCTTGGAAGAGGTTAAAGCAGTGAGTGGTGAGGCGGTCTGACTAGTTTCTTATAAAGCGTCTGTAAAAGTTTGCAAAGCCGAGGAATCTTTGTAGTGCTTTGCGGTTATCTGGTACAGGCCACTCCAGGACCGCCTTAATCTTCTCGGGGTCAAATCGAACCTGTCCACTCTCGAGAATATATCCTAGGAAGGTGACAGAGGTTTGATGAAACTCGCACTTTTCACTCTTCACAAAGAGTTGGTTTTCTAAAGGACGTAGTACTAAGCGTACATGGCGGCGATGCTCCTCAATGTCCTTGGAATAGATTAATGTCATCAAGATATACAAAAACAAAAATGTTCAAAATGTCTCTAAGTACGTTGTTAACAAGTGCTTGAAAGACAGCAGGATCATTGCATAGTCCAAAAGGCATGACCAGGTATTCAAAATGACCGAGAGGAGTCTTGAAGGCCGTTTTCCACTCATCCCCCTGGCGGGTCATAACAAGATGGTAAGCATTTCTCATATCTAGTTTAGAGAATACTGTAGCACCATGAACTGGTTCAAAGCCAGAGGAAAGTAGTGGAAGAGGATACTTATTTTTGACGGTGATTTGATTAAGACCTCTATAGTCAATACATGGTCTTGAAGAACCATCCTTCTTACCTACAAAGAAAAATCCGGCCCCAAGAGGCGAAGAAGATGGTCGGATTATCCCTGCTGATAAAGACTTGTTTATATAATTCTCCATGGATTTCTGTTCTGGGTGGGAGATATTATATAGTCTACTAGATGGTAAGGGGGCGCCAGGGAGAAGGTCAATAGCGCAGTCGTAAGGCCTATGGGGTGGTAAGGACAAAGCCTTGTTTTTACTAAAACTCCCTTGAGGTCATGTTATTCTAAGGGTACATGTGAGAGATCCATCTCCTCATTTTCCTCACTACTCTGTTCAGAAAAGCTCAGGGTAAATGCTGACTGAAGGCAAGATGAGTGGCAACTAATGGACCAAGATTCAACATGTCAGTCAGTCAGTCATTTTCTACCGCTTATTCCATAGTGGGTCTAAGATTCAACATGTCCCTTCGACCAATCAAGATGAGGATTGTGTTTTCGTAACTAGGGGTAACCTAAAACCAAAGAACCCTGTGATAATGGAAATACAAAGAAAGAAATATTTTCTCTATGGTTCCCTGATAACAAAAGGTCAATGGGTCTGGTCCGATGGGTAATTTGCTGTAAAGCCTGACCATCAAGGGCTAATACAGATCGTGGGGAAGGAAGAGGTTCAACCTCAATTCCTGCTTTGCTCACTAACCCTGAATCAATTAAATTCTGTTGACTTCCAGAGTCAATCAAAGCAGACATAGTCAATGTTTGTTGGTTAAGCATGATAGTTGCTGGTAAGCTGAGTCTAGGGGCTTCATTATCTTCAGGTTAGTCTGCTAGCACCCCTTTAAGGTTAGCAGACCCTGTCTTTTGGCTGCCTGGGACAAATAGGACAGTTAACAAGAAAATGATCAGGGGAACCACAATAAAAGCACTGTTTGGCCTGTCTGCATCTCTGTCTTTCTTCTGGAGTTAACCGAGTGTGTCCTATAAACATAGGTTCCGAACGGGTAGCTAAAGGCTGAGTGGGTCTTGCAATGGGTGAAAAGTTAGTCTGTGAACTAATACCAGATTCCTTTATTCTGGTTCTCCTTCTCTCCCTTATTCTGTTATCCACTCTTGTGGCCAAAGAGATTACTTCATGAAATGTGGCAGGAACATCAACCAAAGCTAACTCATCTTTTAAATTATTGTCTAAAGCATGAATAAATGCTGACCTTAAAGAAATATCATTCCAACCAGAAGCTGCTGTCAATGTATGAAATTCTATCGAAAACTCAGTGAGAGGTCTATTGCGTTGCTTTAATCCTTGCAGCTGCCTTCCGGTGTGTGACTGATTCACTTCAGTGGAAAAGGTTTGCTTCAATTCAGAAATAAATTCTTCAAAAGTACAACCAAAGTTGCAAGAAACAGAAAATCAGGCCTCGGCCCATTGCAAAGCTTTGCTGGTCAATAAACTAATGATGTATGAAATTTTAACATCATCATGAGGGAAGGAACTTGGAGTGCGGTTGAAAACTAAAGCACATTGGAGTAAAAATCCTTTACAATTACCTACTTCTCCAGAAAACTTACCTGGGTTAGGGGAAATTACGTCACGAGAGTGGAACAGTTGTGGGGTTACCAGGGATGCAGCAGCGCCATCTACCTGTGTGGTGGACTGGGCATTGAGGGTTTGCCGTAGCATGGAAATGATCTGCACCACCTGCTGGTTGGTTTGACACCGCTGCTCTGTAAGAAAGTGGAGAGAAGAGTCATGAGAATGAAGCTGATTTGCATGTTCTGAAATACAGGGGTTGGACAATGAAATCAAAACACCTGTCAATTTAGTGTGGGAGGCTTCATGGCTAAATTGGACCAGCCTGGTAGCCAGTCTTCATTGATTGCACATTGCACCAGTAAGAGCAGAGTGTGAAGGTTCAATTAGCAGGGTAAGAGCACAGTTTTGCTCTTCAGTTCAAAAGAGAACAAATTGTTGGTGCACGTCTTGCTGGCGCATCTGTGACCACGACAGCAAGTCTTTGTGATGTATCAAGAGCCACGGTATCCAGGGTAATGTCAGCATACCACCAAGAAGGATGAACCACATCCAACAGGATTAACTGTGGATGCAAGAGGAAGCTGTCTGAAAGGGATGTTCGGGTGCTAACCTGGATTGTATCCAAAAAACATAAAACCACGGATGCCCAAATCATGGCAGAATTAAATGTGCACCTCAACTCTCCTGTTTCCACCAGAACTGTCCGTCGGGAGCTCCACAGGGTCAATATACACGGCCAGGCTGCTATAGCCAAACCTTTGGTCACTCATGCCAATGCCAAACATCGGTTTCAATGGTGCAAGGAGCACAAATCTTGGGCTGTGGACAATGTGAAACATGTATTGTTCTCTGATGAGTCCACCTTTACTGTTTTCCCCACATCCAGGAGAGTTACGTTGTGGAGAAGCCCCAAAGAAGCGTACCACCCAGACTGTTGCATGCCCAGAGTGAAGCATGGGGGTGGATAAGTGATGGTTTGGGCTGCCATATCATGGCATTCCCTTGGCCAAATACTTGTGCTAGATGGGTGCCATGGACTACTGAACCATTCTTGAGGACCATGTGCATCCAATGGTTCAAACATTGTATCCTGAAGGCGGTGCCGTGTATCAGGATGACAATGCACCAATACACACAGTAAGACTGGTGAAACATTGGTTTGATGAACATGAAAGTGAAGTTGAACATCTCCCATGGCCTGCACAGTCACCAGATCTAAATATTATTGAGCCACTTTGGGGTGTTTTGGAGGAGTCAGGAAACGTTTTCCTCCACCAGTATCACGTAGTGACCTGGCCACTATCTTGCAAGAAGAATGGCTTAAAATCCCTCTGACCACTGTGCAGGACTTGTATATGTCATTCCTAAGACGAATTGACGCTGTATTGGCCGCAAAAGGAGGCCCTACACCATACTAATAAATTATTGTGGTCTAAAACCAGGTGTTTCAGTTTCATTGTCCAACCCCTGTAGTTCTTCTGAGTGTTTCTGCAGGGTCTTGTTGGCCAGGGTGTTCTGTCATTTTCGGTATAGATTTGACCCACATACAGAGAACACTCAGAAGGAAAAGTTTTACGGTTTTTATTGTCAATAAAGTAGTCTAGGACAGGAACCGGGAACACCAACTGTAAGGGAAGGAAGCAGAATGGATTGGTGAACAAATGAATGATATGAAGCAACTGATTACTTAGATCTGAGAAATGGCTTACTAAATTGTTGTAGCTAGAACCGCCAGGGGTAGAGGGATTCAGAGTCTTAACTTGCAAAGGAGGATTGTCCAGTTATCGTCTCTGTTGTGAGCTTGGTGCCAACAAAAAGGAGCTCAGGTGCCAATGTTCAAGAAGGAGGAAGAAGCAGGGTGTATTGATAACTAGGTCCTGGAGTCGAAGTAAACGGGGAGCCGCCAGCTTGGTCCGTGTCCGAAAGGTTCAGACGGAAGTGAGAGAAATCCAAAAGAAGGTAGTTCCTTAACTCAGTAGTTAATAATCCAGATGCTCAGAGATACTCTGGAATGGAGTCGAAACTCAGCAAGGTAAACAAAATGCAAGATTACTTGAGTTCAAAAAACGAAGCACAAAATTAGTGGTGGTTGAGCTTGTTACCACTAAGGCAAACACTCTAGCATCGAAGTGCTAGCAGCCTCCCACTTAAGTATTCTTCCAATCAATCAGCAGATGGAAAACACCTGTCATCCAGAGCACCTGAGAACTCCAGCACCAACTGGAAACTGAATGGTTAGAAAAACAAGTACACAATACACACACAACACACACACACACAAAGACTCAGACTCTGACATTAACTGCATTTTGTGGACATCCTGATAGTAAAGAATTACAATAGTCCAGCCTTGAAGTAACAAATGCATGGAATAGTTTTTCAGTGTCACTCCTGGACAGGATATTTCTAATTTGGCAATGTTACGGAGATGAAAGAAGGAAATCCTAGAAACCTGTTTAATATGGGATTTAAATTACATGTCCTGGTCAAAAATAACACCAAGGTTTTTTACTTTATTATCGGAGGTCAATTTAATGTCATCCAGGTTAGGTGAAACTAAGCAGTTTCGTTTTTAAAGACTCCGGTCCAAAGACGACAACTTTTGTCTTGTCTGAATTTAGAAGCAGAAAATTTAAAGTCATCCAAGTTTTTATGTCTTCAAGACATGCATGTAGTCTATCTAACTGGTTGGGCTCATCAGGATTCATGGATAAGTAAAGCTGAGTGTCATCAGCGTAACAGTGAAAATTTATTCTATGCTGCCTGATAATTTGACCTGTTGGAAGCATATATATAGTAAAGAGAAAGAGTACTGAACCCTGTGGTACTCCACAACTAATACTGGAGTTACGCCAGCACCTTATTTGTTTTCTTTTTCTATTTTTTTCATTTAACTTTTCAAAGGTGGTTTAGTTTTTTGCTTTTGGTCACTCTTATGGTGCATTAACCCAACTGAGCTTGAGCTTAAGGTCACAAACTGAAGGCTGGATATTTACAATACTTCAGGATACTTCGGGATTTTGTGTTAGAGAGCAGAATCCATGATTCCATCAGTTATTGCAAATTGTACAAATACCAAAGATGTGAAGAAGTCGCAGACCATCACACAACCTCTAACATGTATGGTCGGCGATATAATTGTTTCTGATATAGTTAGTTTTAGACAAAACGTAATGGGACACACAGAAGACAGAAGTCCCACAGCTGTCCCATCAGTGCACAGAATATTTTCTTAAAGGTCTTGGAGCTATGGTAATTTTTTTTTTGTGGTAAATGTGAGATGGTACTTTGCGACAAATGAAACAAAAAAATGAAAGTGACAACAAAACTCCAAGTCCACATGACCATGACCCCGAATTTCTAGACTTTGTTTACATTTATTGTCAGGAAAACAAACACTGTTTGGAAGACATGTATACTTACTTAGGTTTTTATTTTTGCTAGATATAAAAAAATACATAAAAGTAATGTGACATTTTTGAAGTACAATAAGTCAATAACTGTTCCGTTGTTGACTTGACAAGCAAACAAAACAAGCAAACAGATAGACACACACGTCATCTTCTTTTTTGTTTCTGTTTGTATAACAATTATTTTCTCATGAAGTTCAGGATGACTGTGCGTACTGAGCCTGACTCCCTTTCAGTGGCCGTTGCCGTCCTTTCTGTGGATCCAAACTTTATTTCTAGGTCGATCACACGGTTAATTCCAAGTGTGGTATATATCTATCTATATCTATATATCTATATCTATATATATATATCTATATATATATATCTAGATCTAGGATAGATATGTCTATATATATATATCTATATATATAATATCTATATCGAGATCTAGATATAGATATATATCATATATCTAGATCTATATATATATGATATTATCTAGTAATTATCTATATATCTATATATATATATAGATATATATATCTAGATCTAGAATATATAATATATATATATTCTCGAATATATATATATGATATATCTATTATAGATATCTATATATATATATAGATATAGTTATCTATTATATCTAGATATAGCTAGATTATCTAATATATATATATCTCGATCTAGATCTAATATATATATCTAGGATATATAATATATATATATATCTATATAGATATATAATCTATATATGATAATCTAGATATATATATATATATATATAGATATATATATATATATTATATATATCTATATATATATATATATATACTATATATTAATATATATATATAGATATATATATATAGATATATATATATAGATATATATATATAGATATATCTATATATACAGTATATATCTAGATATATATATCTTAGATATATATATATATCTAGATATATATATATATATAGATATATATATATATATCTAGATATATATATATATATATATTATATCTATGTAGATTATTATATATATATATAGTATATATATATATATAGAGATATATATATATATTATCGAGCTAATATATTATATAGATGATAATTAATATATATAGATAGATATAATATAGATATATATTATATATATATATATAGATATATATATATATTAAGATATATATATAGCAGATAATATATATCATATATATAGAATATATATTATATATCTAGATATATAATTATATAGTGATTATATACTAGATTATAATATTATAATATATATCTAGATATATCTATATATATATATATATATCCTAGATATATATTATATATATCTATATATATATATATATATATATATATATAGAATATATAGATATATCTAGGATATAGGATATATCTATATAGATAGACTTATATATATATATCTATATATATCTGATATATATATATATCTAGATATATATATATATCTAGATATATATATATATCATGATATATATATATATATCTAGATATATATATATAGATATACTAATATATTAGATATATATATAATTATAGATATATATAATATATAGCTATATATATATATTATAGATATATATATAGATAGAATATATATAGATATATATCTATATATATCTAGATATATAATATATTAAGATATATATAGTATATATATAGATATTATATACTATATATATATATATATGATATATAGTATATAGATATATATATGATATATATCTATATATATAGATATATATATATATATATATAGATATATATATATATATAGATATATATATATATATAGATATATATATATATATAGATATATATATATATATATCTAGATCTAGATATATATATATCTAGATATATATATATCTAGATATATATATATCTATATATCTAGATATATATATATACCCTGTGCCTTTTAAGGGTGCCGGAGGGCACTGGGAATATTTGAAGCAATCTTTTATCTTTCTTAAATAGGCAGTTTTAATCATTTAGCATTGTATGATCAACTTAATTGCCTGTATAAAATAATAGCAGGGCCCGTGCACATTTGTTAGTTTTTTGCATCTTACGTCTTTCATCTTCTTTTATGTTTCTGTTTGTATAATAATTATTTTGCCATGAAATTCAGGATAACTGTGTGTACTGAGCCTGACTCTTTGTCAGTGGCCGTTGCTGTCATTTCTGTGGATCCAAACTTTATTTCTAGGTCGATCTCACGCTCCATTCCAAGTGTGGTGTCAGGGGACTGAACAACAAATGAGCCAATTTCTTCCACTTTTGGCTCATCCACATACGTGAGCTTTTTTTTCTTTGTGCGATAAAATGCAAGAGTTATCTGTGTTTGATCTCTTTCTATAGGATACATAAAGTGCTCTCTGGTTTCATTCCAACCAACATCCTCATCAATTTCAACCAGTTTTCCAAAAATATCCCTACAAAAGTCTCCCTCTTTGTTTGTGTATTTCTTGTCTGCCCTGTGAATTGACTCATTAAACCGCTCTAAAAGACTTACTCCATAAGTATAGGCACTTTTTCTTGATGCCACTACACCTTGGTTTCTTCCAAACTCTACAGCTCCCTTCATAATTGCTTCTTGGGGCGTAATGGGACACAATACTTTACAGTCATCAATAAACTCATCAGTGATGTATCTCTGTAGAATCTGACTTTCAGCAAAACCTCCCACTAACAGAATGTACTCAATGTTGAGTCTTTTGCTCAAGATTCCTCTGAGACTCCGGGTGATGCTCCACAGACTGTCTTCAAAGAAAGATCTCAGTGTCTGCTTCGTTATTTTGATTGATCCCTCATTCCAAGATGCTCCTTGCACTCGTTTAAAGTACTCTTCAATGTTCTGTTTTTTCTGAGCCATCATGCCTAGGTTTAGTGGACAGATGATTTCTACATCATCATCACATTTTTTGAAAAGTGTAAAGTCATACATTATTCTTTGAACCTCACTGGGATAGTTTTTTTCATATTCATCCCAGACTGCAGCAGAAAACGTGTCTCTGAGGAACTCTTTAAATTTTCTGTCCACAGTTTGTCCTCCTAGATTGTTCCCAGAGGCCTTGTGCAGCTCCTTCAGAACTCCTCTTTTAAGGACTTTATGAACAGTGATGTCAATGGTTCCTCCTGAAACACACAGAGAAGTTTGTGAAAAACTGACTGCTCTGCTGTAAACAATTTAGTTCTTCGCACGTTCGAGTTCTCTTTCTTAATTAATAGTCACCAACAAATAATAAATATTTAAATGTATGAGTCATGAATTCTTATGAGCACATTTACTGTACCTATTAGTCACAAGTAACCAAAACTGAGATTTAGTTCAGGACTTGCTCGTTTTTGTACGAAACTACATGATTCACATGTACATGACCTTTGAAAAAGAACAATTGCAAAATGGTTTTTTTTTTCTCTAATTCTTCTTATTTTAGGTATATCTTTCAGTAAAAATAATATTATTTGTTTTATTCTATAAACACTGCATGATGGATGGATAGATGGAAATAAATATTTGGTAAAAGAATCATCGTTTCAAGTCAGTTTTCACGTCTTGTGGCATGCTCTTGACTGGTTTTTGACATTGCTGTTGTGTTCATCTGACCAGTATCTTATTAAATGGAACTGGTGTGTGTAGTTGGAAACACACTGGAATGGAATGGTGGTCATACAGTAAGGTGACCATATTTTGAAAATTAAATCCGGGGACATTTCCAGCTCAAAGATAGATAAAAAAGAATTAAATCTTAGCAAGATGAAATGAAGAAACTGGGACAGATACCGTTTAATTTATTTTTACATATTTATTAATATTTAAACAATAAAAATCAGGTGTAACAGCAGGAATGTGTCTCTTCACATTGTTGTTACAGTTGTTCACATTGTTTCCTAAGAGTAATAAAACAAATAAAGTAGTAATGGAGTACTAAAACTGTGGGAGGGGGGACCAGGGTCTAAACAAATGTGTGTGTGTATGCTCACTTACATAAATGTGAACAGGTATATACTTACATAAGTGTGTATAAGTACACTATGTGTGTGTGTGTGTGTGTGTGTGTGTGTGTGTGTGTGTGTGTGTGTGTGTGGTTATGTAGTTGATGTGTGAGTAAAGTGTATGTGTGGGTGATGTGAGTGAACTTTGGTCAGGGAGTCTGATAACATGCTGATCTCTGGTTCTGCCATCTGCCATGTTCATCAGGCATGATGGCCATGGAGGTCTGGATAGAATAAGAGCAGAAAAGGTTTTAGATGACAAACTGGGGTCATCCTAGTATTTTTTTATACATATTAGCAGTTTTTGTATTATTTAAGTACATTCCTCAGCTGATAAAATGCCAAAACTTCTATATTTAGCAAAAAAATATTTTTATTTGCAGCTACAAGCTCAAACAAAAGAAGAAATGCACCTTCAACCAGGTGATCATCTCTTCCTCCTTTTCATTCTCAGTTCATGCAGTTCTTGCCTCATTCAGTTTCCCCTGTCACTGACTGGTTTGTTTTTTTCATGAGGAACTTCTATACTATGTCCAAACTGAATAGACAAACACACTGAAAGTCTATGCTTACAAATCACAATAATAAATTTGATGTAGTTTGGGGTTGTAGTGGACTAAAACGCAGACAAACACTGGGCAGCAGCATGATGAGGAAAAAGTTCAAGCAGATGAAGAGAATCAGCAGGGAACAGCAAGGTTGTTAACGGAAGAAACCATCGAGTGACAATGAGAACCAAAGACTGTTTAAACAGGAGGAGAGAGCAATGTGGACCAATGAGAAGGGAGGCAGGTAATCAGATGAATATTGAACAGGTGTGAGGACAAGCTGCAGGAACTGAGGGGGGAATGTATCTGAAGAAAACTAATTAACAGGGAACCAAAACTAGATGAAAAAAAACTCAGGGAACAGACCTAAGTAAACTATTAACAAACATAAAATATAGGAATCTGGAAAGTAACAACTAACAAAAGTAACCTGAGGACATGAGGGAAAACCTAACTGAGAAAAGTAAACAACCACAACACAGTGATAGACTGTAACTAATGACCTGGCAGAAAGGAACATGTGAGACTGAACAAAAGAGAACTATATTAAAATAACAAACCTGGGGAAAAAGCTAGATCTAAAGGAAACAATAAGACAAATAAATATAAACCGGATTCCAAAAAAGTTGGGACACTAAACAAATTTTGAATAAAAACTGAATGCAATGATGTGGAGGTGCCAACATCAAATATATTATACAGAGTAGAACACAAATCACAGATCAAAAGTTTAAACTGAGAGAAAGTATCATTTTAAGGGAGAAATATGTTGTTTCAAAATTACATGGTGTCAACAAATCCCAAAAAAGTTGGGACAAGTAGCAATAACTGGCTGGAAAAAGGAAATTGAGCATATAACGAACAGCTGGAAGACCATTGAACACTAATTAGGTCAATTGACAACATGATTGGGTATAAAAAGAGCCTCTCAGAGTGGCAGTGTCTCTCAGAAGTCAAGATGGTAAGAGGATCACCAATTCCACCATTGTTGTGCAGAAAGATAGTGCAGCAATACCAGAATGGTGTTACCCAGCGTAAAATAGCAAAGACTTTCAAGTTATCATCATCAACCGTGCATAACATCATCAAAAGATTCAGAGAATCTGGAACAATCGCTGTGCGTAAGGGTCAAGGCCATAAAACTCTACTGGATGCTCGTGATCTCCGGGCCCTTAAACGTCACTGCCCCCCAAACAGGAATGCCACTGTCAAGGAAATAACAGAATGGGCTCAGGAATACTTCCAGAAAGCAATGTCAGTGAACACAATCCACCGTCCCATCCGCCGTTGCCAGCTGAAATTCTACAGTGCAAAGAGGAAGCCATTTCTAAGCAAGCTCCACACAATGGAGTGTGGCAAAATGGAAGACTGTTCTGGGGTCAGATGAGTCACGATTTGAAATTCTTTATGGAACACCGGGACGCCATGTCATCCGGACCAGAGAGGACAAGGATAACTCAAGTTGTTATCAACACTCCGTTCAGAAGCCTGCATCACTGATGGTATGGGGTTGCATGAGTGCTTGTGGCATTGGCAGCTTGCATGTCTGGAAAGGCACCATTAATGCAGAGAACTATGTTCAGGTTCTAGAACAACATATGCTCCCATCTAGACGTCATCTCTTTCAGGGAAGACCCTGCATTTTTCAACAAGATAATGCCAGACTACATTCTGCAGCAATCACAACATCATGGCTACGTAGGAGAAGGATCCGGGTACTGAAATGGCCGGCCTGCAGTCCAGATCTTTCACCTATAGAGAACATTTGGCGCATCATAAAGAAGAAGGTGCGACAAAGAAGGCCCAAGACGATTGAACAGTTAGAGGCGTGTATTAGACATGAATGGGAGAGCATTCCTATTTCTAAACTTGAGAAACTGGTCCCCTCTGTCCCCAGACATCTGTTGAGTGTTGTAAGAAGTAGGGGGGATGCCACACAGTGGTAAAAATGGCCTTGTCCTAACTTTTTTGGGATTTGTTGACGCCATGTAATTTTGAAACAACATATTTTTCCCTTAAAATGATACATTCTCTCAGTTTAAACTTTTGATCTGTGATTTGTGTTCTATTCTGAATAAAATATTAGATGTTGGCACCTCCACATCATTGCATTCAGTTTTTATTCACAATTTGTTTAGTGTCCCAACTTTTTTGGAATCCGGTTTGTAACAATAAACAGAAGGAATCTAAGGACATGGAAGAAAAGAACTAATAGGCAAGGCAGAAGGGCAGACCCAACCAACGAACAAAAACTACAGACCTGCTGGGAACTCTAACCAAACATATGAACAAAATAATTTAAGAAGGATTAACTAAGTGAAGTAAGCTAACAAACCCGCTGAAAAGTAAACAAAAACAAAACCCAAAATGGCAGATTATGACAAAATTAGCAAAACAACTCTTAACTAGGTCTGAAAAAATAAGCTAAAGATCACCTGTCAATTCTAAAACCTCTTTTTTTAGAAAAAACCTTGTTGAGTGCCATCGAACCAAATCAAGCAGCACTTTACAAGGACTTCTTTTAATCATTTTATTACGATTCCTCCCACCCTTGCTCACTTATGCCTCAGCTACTCCCTGTGCACTTTTGTTGTTCTGCTTGTTAATAAAAGCTTGATTTATTTTGCATACGGGTCCTTTATCTTTAGTAAAGCAAACACATCCAAGCCCTATTTCTTACCTGGGCACAGATAATGTTGACAACACTGGTAATGTTTCCTCAGCCCAGTCCGAACAAAATAAATCGGTTCACACATACTGTACCATATCAGAGGACAGCTCCCTGTTGGTGGTGACAAGCTAGCGCTCTGCTCATGTTACGGTTTGCAAGATATTGGACCCCAGAATGCAGACGAGCAGGCATCATGATGGTAAGTGAAAAAGATTTAATAACAAAAACTCACTCACAGCAGGAGGCAGGAACAAAACAAACGGGCAGGCAAGGCAGGCATGGCATGATCAAAAAGACAAGACTTGGTTAGAGAACAAGACATGAGCATGAAAATGAGAAATGTTTCTGCGACAACTAACTGAACAGGTGTGTATAAATGGAGCATGGTACAGGTGGAAAACAAAACTGATTAACATGGTGCAGGCGAACTGAATAAACTTAATTGACAGAACAAAACGTGACTAATCAAAACAGAGACTCTTGAACACAAACTAGAAAAACGTGAAGCAAAAGCATAACCAGATCCGAAAACCAAACTTGACAAAACATGAACAAGATGACAAAACTAAAGCATGAACCAGGAAAATAACAGAAGCATGATTCAAAATCTAAGAAGAATAATAACAAAAGAACCAGTCAAAACCTTAACTGTGAAAAACATAAGAAAAAACCTGAAACCAAAAACCAAACAACCCCAAATCATAACAGCTCACATATTTCCTCTTTTTAAAAGGCTCAGCTCTTCTTCTTCTACTCTGTCCGTAATGTTAACAGAAGTGCGGCGAGCTACCATAATAGCTGTTGTTGCACACAACATTCTCACTCATTCTCTCTACCCGTCTAACGTAATACAGGTCCTTCTCAAAATATTAGCATATTGTGATAAAGTTCATTATTTTCCATAATATCATGATGAAAATTTAACATTCATATATTTTAGATTCATTGCACACTAACTGAAATATTTCAGGTCTTTTATTGTCTTAATACGGATGATTTTGGCATACAGCTCATGAAAACCCAAAATTCATATCTCACAAAATTAGCATATTTCATCCGACCAATAAAAGAAAAGTGTTTTTAATACAAAAAACGTCAACCTTCAAATAATCATGTACAGTTATACACTCAGTACTTGGTTGGGAATCCTTTTGCAGAAATGACTGCTTCAATGCGGCGTGGCATGGAGGCAATCAGCCTGTGGCACTGCTGAGGTCTTATGGAGGCCCAGGATGCTTCGATAGCGGCCTTTAGCTCATCCAGAGTGTTGGGTCTTGAGTCTCTCAACGTTCTCTTCACAATATCCCACAGATTCTCTATGGGGTTCAGGTCAGGAGAGTTGGCAGGCCAATTGAGCACAGTGATACCATGGTCAGTAAACCATTTACCAGTGGTTTTGGCACTGTGAGCAGGTGCCAGGTCGTGCTGAAAAATGAAATCTTCATCTCCATAAAGCTTTTCAGCAGATGGAAGCATGAAGTGCTCCAAAATCTCCTGATAGCTAGCTGCATTGACCCTGCCCTTGATAAAACACAGTGGACCAACACCAGCAGCTGACACGGCACCCCAGACCATCACTGACTGTGGGTACTTGACACTGGACGTCTGGCATTTTGGCATTTCCTTCTCCCCAGTCTTCCTCCAGAATCTGGCACCTTGATTTCCGAATGACATGCAGAATTTGATTTCATCCGAAAAAAGTACTTTGGACCACTGAGCAACAGTCCAGTGCTGCTTCTCTGTAGCTCAGGTCAGGCGCTTCTGCTGCTGTTTCTGGTTCAAAAGTGGCTTGACCTGGGGAATGCGGCACCTGTAGCCCATTTCCTGCACACGCCTGTGCACGGTGGCTCTGGATGTTTCTACTCCAGACTCAGTCCACTGCTTCCGCAGCTCCCCCAAGGTCTGGAATCGGCCCTTCTCCACAATCGTCCTCAGGGTCCGGTCACCTCTTCTCATTGTGCAGCGTTTTCTGCCACACTTTTTCCTTCCCACAGACTTCCCACTGAGGTGCCTTGATACAGCACTCTGGGAACAGCCTATTCGTTCAGAAATTTATTTCTGTGTCTTACCCTCTTGCTTGAGGGTGTCAATAGTGGCCTTCTGGACAGCAGTCAGGTCGGCAGTCTTACCCATGATTGGGGTTTTGAGTGATGAACCAGGCTGGGAGTTTTAAAGGCCTCAGGAATCTTTTGCAGGTGTTTAGAGTTAACTCGTTGATTCAGATGATTAGGTTCATAGCTCGTTTAGAGACCCTTTTAATGATATGCTAATTTTGTGAGATAGGAATTTTGGGTTTTCATGAGCTGTATGCCAAAATCATCCGTATTAAGACAATAAAAGACCTGAAATATTTCAGTTAGTGTGCAATGAATCTAAAATATATGAATGTTAAATTTTCATCATGACATTATGGAAAATAATGAACTTTATCACAATATGCTAATATTTTGAGAAGGACCTGTAATTGGGCAAGAATATTTGTGATTGGTAGGTGTTCAAATACTTATTTGCAGCAGTAACACACAAATATATTTTTAAAAAATCATACATTGGGATTTTCAGATTTGTTTTTTTAGATTTTGTCTCTCACAGTGGACAGGCACCTAAGATGAAAATTTCAGACCCCTCCATGATTTCTAAGTGGGAGAACTTGCAAAGTCGCTGGGTGTTCAAATACTTATTTTCCTCACTGTAAAATCTGTCTTGTCCCTGTTTCTTTTATTTAACGAACATTTCTAAACTGCAACATATGGCCTCTTTAGCTGAACTGGAAAGAATAATCCACGCATTTGTACCATTGCATTTAGATTATTGTAATGCCCTGTTTACTGGTTTGGATAAATCATCCCTTTTATACCACCAAGTAATACAAAATGCTGCAGTCAGACTTCTGACACGCTCCAGCAAGCAAGCTCACATTACCCCCGTTTTATACTCTTTACATTGGCTACCAATAGATTTTAGGGTTTGTTTTAAAATTCTCACACTACCATAAAGAGCCCTACACAGCCAGGCCCCTAATTACATATCTGATCTGCTCACAAAATGTACTGAAAAAAGCTCTACATTTTCTAGTTCTTTCGCACACCAGACTGAAGACCAAGGGGGACAGAGGCTTTTAGTCTGCGACACCAAGGCTGTGGAACAATCTACCTCCACAGCTACGTTTAGATGACTCTGTGGACTCTTTTAAAACGCATTTTAAAACCTTCCTGTTTAAACAGGCTTTCAGTTGAATGATCATTTTTATTGTGTTATTGGGTGTTCGTTGTGTGTCTTATTGTATATATTTTGTCTTTGTTGGATGGGTGCAAAAACTTGTTATCACTCATGTAAAAACCTTGTGTTGCAAGGCACCTGCACTATGCCTTCCTGTGTGTGTGAGATCATTGTTATCTCTGTGTGAACCAGCCTCCTTTCCGTCTCACACACACACACCCTGTCTGAACTGTCTGTTGAACTGTGCATATAAATAAAGAGATAGGGTGTCAAAACTTTGTAGTTTCACTGCAAAGTGGGCTACCCTTGTCACAAGTAACTCTGACTGTATCGTTCTTACCTCTGAGTTGACTAAATAATACCTAAGATTTATTGGTCCTTCGAGCCGGATTAATTCAATCACCTTGTTTCTCTTTGCTTTAACAGTGACTCTGGGATCCGTGGGGGAAGCCTGACGTCGAGCGAAGCACCGCTGCACAGCCTCCATTAGCCGGAGTGGCTGAAAGTCCCGGTGTGTGTGAATTCACACCTGGCCAGTGGGTTATCGCCTTCCTCGGCGCGGGGTGACTCTCACAGGGTCCAGAGAGTCACCAAGAAGTCAACTCCGAGGTGAGACAGTTTTAAAATACAGTTCATAGGAAAAGTACTTAACAGTCGTTGGTAGTGCGTCGCCGGTAAGGACGCTGCATTCGAATGGTTTTATTCCACCGTGAAAGGAATAGTGACAAATTTGGTACAATCCCGCCGTGAAGGGGATTAAAGAAAACGACTGAGGATTATTCTCCTGAGAGGGAATAGAGTAAGCGCTATATAAATAAAAGAAGAAAAGTACTTAAAAGTCGTTGGTAGTGCGTCGCCGGTAAGGACGCTGCATTGGGAAGGTTTTATTCCACCATGAAAGGAATAGTGACAAATTAAGGTAGGGCCCCGCCAAGAAGGGGGCCAAATAAAACGACTAAGGGTTATTCCCCTGCGTGGGAATAGAATAAGCGCTATAAAAGTAAAAAGAACGGAGTAAATTGAGCTCATAAAATAACACCAAGTTAACTTAGAAAAAATTACAAGGTACCTGAAACTAACTGTGTGACTGTGTTGTGTGTGTATGGAGGACTAAGCATTTTAATAGAATCAGCAGGATTCTGCTAGTCCTGTGTTTTATTTTGCCCAGATTAAAACTACGTACTGGTGACTTTGGAGATTAAAGTCGGATTTCATTCCAGAAAATTAACACCGCTGCGAATTAGTTGCAGTAGAAGGCCGTGTTAATGTCCTCTCCATAAGTCTCATGCCAGTGACCTTTTATCTGGGACATTTATACTATAATTAAACTAACATAAAACATAATGGGGAAGAAACAAAGTAAACTAATTGACTTAGAAGGGGAGGTAAAGTTTATGGAGAACTATGTAAAAGGAGCAGGTATGATCTGTCATAGATGGAATAAAAAATAAAAAACATGGGTTTTTGGGCAAATTAGATACAAAGGATGTCTTAAAATTACAAGGGGATCTAAAATTAGCAATAATGAAAACTAAAAAGAGAAAAATAACAAAGAACAATGGGGAAAGAACAGAGAAAAAGCTCTGATTTAACAGAAATATGTACACGATGGCATAAAAATACGGATTTTCAGGTAACTTAATTATCACTGAAATCCTAAAACTACACGGGGATCTTAAACTGGAGATTATGCATTCAAAAGATTCAACAGACAATAAAAAACCTTGCCAGATTATAATTTCAAAGGGGACTTTTCAGTCCCTGAGTGCTCACAGTTGATAAACAGATTAAAACAAAAAGATGAATTAAAAAAACAACAATAAGAGCAGCTTTTAACTGACATAACCATAATACTGAGGCCTTAAGAAAAGCACAGGAAAAAACTTTCAGCTTAACTGAAAACAAATAAAGGGGGGCGGACTGCCACCCATCCCAGTTTAGAAAACCAAGGTAGCCCCAAATTATAAAGACTAAGAGATGGTTTTAGAGGACGTGGTAAAAGAAGTTAAAAGAGGAGGTGACAATGTGGACAACATGGAAACTGTCCAACTGGACAACCCAGTGAACAATGACTAGAGTTGTTAAAGAAGTAATCTGAGAGTAAAAGATTTTGTAGGCAAGCATTAGTGAGAAACAGGTGCTTTAAAAATCATTCTATGGTGTTATACTACTAACAATATCATGATAAAATGCAAAAGATTCATTTTACAGGGAAATAATTCCATATTTGGCTCAGATTGTGTGCATTCTTGATTTTTCCTCTTTGAGAGAAGTTAAATTTCAGCTCTGTGAAACGACCTTGACAAAGAGATGCAGCTGCCTGAAAACAAAGATAAAACTTCTGCAAACAGCAGAAGTCTGTCTCTGCTGAAAGGTCTGAAAAAAAAAAATTGTAACTCTACCCTGCATGTGTCAAACTCAAGGTCCGTGGGCCAAAACCGGACCTCAGAAGTTTAGTGATTCTCTAGAAGTAGAGCCTTTTAATATGGTGATTGTGTGCTTGAATGTTATTTTGTCAATCAATAAGCAGTTTTGTCTACATTCTGCCACAATCTGTCTTTTGAAAATGTTTTGAATCTTGCTCTTTATGTATAAAAAAAAAAAAAGAAAGAAAAGAAAAATTGGCTAAAGTCTGCAGACACAAAATGAACTTGGATTGAAGTTCTAACTAAGTTTATTTAATCTGAGATCCTCTCCAAATGCAACAGTATATGTCAGTCTACATGAGATACTAACAACTTCACCTACTGGTATAATATAAAGATCTGATTGAATATGTGAAACAAACAATGATGAAAGTTTTTCAACAGGTGATGCTCATCCAGGAGGAAGACAGTGTTCCTAGGAAATGCAGCTCATTCATTAACAATCAATTTTTCTCCTATAGGTGGAAGTTTTGCTGACTAATCATAGGCTGGATCTATGAAACATTATGTGCACAGAACAAATGACCAAGGTTCTGACTGACTTATGAACCTCATTGACCTGACAATGATAACATGACACCCAACAAATAACACCTTTAAGGTGGACCCACTAAGACCACCTTTTTGATTCTTGGTGAATAAAAAAAAAGAATTGAAGCATTCAAAACAGACCTTGTGGAAACAAAAGGGGTTATGAGGAAACAATGTGCATTTTAAGAATAATAGAAGTCAAATTATGTTCAAATTTTTGCAAATAAAAATTACTCTGACAGAGAAATAAGTAAGTAGTGTGTGAATGTGTGTGAATGGGAATGACTGATTTCATTGTAATGCATCTTTGAGGGACCTTAAAAGCGCTAATAAAGGTCTGATGTTCTGATGATCTTTGCCAAATTTATATCTTAATAAGGTTTCCAGAATCTTTTTCGAAAAATCATACAAAGATGGCAAAGGTTCTACCTGTATTGAAAATACTGATAACCATAAGAAAGTTCATAGATCTGTCTTCAATTTTTCATAATTCTTGTACAAACAGGTTATTTAAACTTTCATGTGGCCAAATGTCTGTGTTTGACTTTCTGTTTTTGTGAAATAAATGTCTGTTTCATGTTATGTAAAAATTAGAGTCCTCAACATTACCATAATAATATTAGGTCAGTTCTCTATGGTAAAACAAAAAGATTTTAACAGATGTTTAGACTTTTTCCAGTCAGGTTCAAAATGATCGAATTAGACTCAAACTTAACATAAGATGAAATGAACCTTAACAGAATTACTGGACTGGACTGAAATAGAGAAAACTTGAGTTAATTGAAACAAACTTTAGTTACTTGAATTAAATACAAAGCTGACTGAAACTGGATGTTGTATCTATAAAACTGGGTAAGACAAACTAAGATTATAAGATATAATATGCCCTTCATTTTTTGTGTTCATCAGTGAGTGAGTTTTTATTTTGTATTTTTAATAAGAACTAAACCAAGCATTATTTATAATAATAGCAACTACCAAAAATAGTGATCTCATTTTTAAATGTAATAAGGACTTACTTTATAAAATATGATAAAAAAGAATAATAAGAATTTGGAAAAACAGAGGCTTTAAACCTCTGCAGGAACAGCACTGACACTGTCAAAGGTAGATCCTAATACAGGAATCTGGAAGCTCATTCTGGCGTGGATAGTCAAAGTCCATCCAAGGATATATTTAGATGAGGCAGAGGGACAAATACAGGGTTTAGCTGAGAGCAAAGAGAGCAACATGCATCCTGCCCTAGCTGCTGTCCCACCTGAACTGTGGTCCCAATCAACTGATGTAGGGCTTATAAAGGGGTTCCCACCATACAAGGTTAAACTAATATCTGAAAAAAGGCCATTAGTCCGCCAATACCCCTTAAAGCCAGAAGCTGAAGAAGATACTAAGCCAGTAATACAAGATATGTTGAAGTCAGGAATATTAAGAGAAGCACCTGACGCTACATGCAAGGCATATCACACTGACATCGCTATTATTATCACAGCCAAACATAACTCTAAAAAGATGTGCCCTTTAAATCCAAGTACTCTAATACCTACTGCAGAAGATGGAAAACCACATTCTCATAAAGCAAAAGTTGAAGAAGACACCAAACCCAGACAAGACACATTTCTCAAATCCTTATACCAGATTCATGTGTTGTGTTTGTAGATGGCTCAGCATCTAAAGATGAATATGGAAAGAATAGAGTTGGTTATGCAGTAACAACCATCGATAGGATAATAGAAGCTAAATCTCTACCCAATACATGCTCAGCCCAAACAGCAGAATTATATGCTGTCGTAAGAGCATGTGAATTACATGAGGGACAAATACTTACTATATACACAGACAGCCAATACGTTTTCGGATCAGTACATCACCATGCTAAGATTTGGCAAAATAGAGGTTTTAAAACATCATCAGGGACATAACTAACTCATTTCAACCTATTAAAGAGAAAATGTCAGATCTGCTATTTATAGACACAGACGTGCTGAAAGACGCCCAACAGTCAGCACCCAAGACAGAAATAAAGGCCTGGCTAAAGAGAGGAGCACAGAAAAAAGATGACATCTATCAGATAGAAGATAAACCAATCCTCCCAAAAAAGTTATACAACACAGCGGCTACAGTGACACATTGGGAAGACCCACGTGTCAAGGGGGGAATATGTCACATCTGGTAAAGCATTAATGCTACACTATAAATTTTTCTGACTATGCAAATCATTTTTGCAGATTTTGCATAATTTGTTGCAAACACGGGGGAAGAAATATTGCCTAGTTGTAATAGATGAACCTAGTGACACATTTCTTCCCCACATATGGTATCCCACAGATTATAAGGTCAGATAATGGAACTCATTTTGTAAATAAATTAATAGAACTAAGTTCTAATGCATTAGGGTTTCAGTTAAAGATTAAGGAAAACAATGGAAGAAACAGGGAGGCCATGGCCCAAATGCCTATCCCTGGTTAAATTATGGATGAGAATAACTCCAAATCAAACCGGTCTTACTCCATTTGCCACCTACTGTACATCATTGTATGGCTCCACCCACTATATTCTGAGTCTGAGATCACGTGGCACCAAGTTGCTGATATAAATTTGTATTCTCAAAGAAATAGTACATGGCAGACCGTTTTCTCTGCCCTCTGACATGAATGAAATAGAGAAAGCACAACAGGAACCTTCATTAGCTGAGTGGATGAATAAAATGTTGCAGACAAAAGAAGAACAAATGTCCAGTGGTCTGCCGATAATCTCTGCTCCTATCCCACAGAATGAGGCCTGGAGACCTGGTCCTGATTAAGACACTCCACCGGAAGGATTGGAGCACTCCTTGGTGGAAAGGGCCGTTTTAAGTACTCCTGACAACGCCCACAGCTCTGAAAATAGCAGAGAGGCCTTCCTGGATCCATAAAAGCCACTGTAAGCCAGTTTTGCCGTTACAGGAGCCAGATCAACCGACGGGGTAAGCAGAAGGAAGTCCGGGTTCAAAGGAGTTGGAGGACCCCTATGGCCCAGCGTCTCAAACCGGTGAAGAAAACAGCTGATCTGCGCCTAATTATAAAATGGCTCTCTGTAACATGTGGACAGGACTGATAAGCCTGAGCTTAATTCTGGTAGCAGGACTCTTTCTCTATCTAAAGCAGGATCCACAGGAGGTGATACCGAACCAGAAGAGATGGACATCAGACGGGACCCATCTCAGAACACTGACGGAAGAACATGACGCACATCCACTCCTACAGAATTTCTGGTATTGTTCATGGTGGCATATGCAACACTGAACCAGGTAGAAATGCACAAAAATGAAGGGGACGATTATGATGACATGTTGTAAATAAATCACATCAAAAGCCTGAGTGTACTCATACATTGTATTTCATAAAATAACCTTACAGCAGAAAATCGGAAGAAGTTGTTGCTTAAGTGAAATGAGAAAAAGTACAATGATGACATAAACAGGGCAGATTTTTTAATTCCTTTATTATGTTTCACTGTTTTCATTAAGTATTATTCTTTTATTTTTATGATTTCAAGTATTATTTTTTATTTTTATGATTTCAAGTATTATTCTTTTATTTTTATGATTTCAAGTATTATTCTTTTATTTTTATGATTTCAAGTATTATTCTTTTATTTTTATGATTTCAAGTATTATTCTTTTATTTTTATGATTTCAAGTATCATTCTTTTATTTTTATGATTTCAAGTATCATTCTTTTATTTTTATGATTTCAAGTATTATTCTTTTATTTTTATGATTTCAAGTATCATTCTTTTATTTTATGATTTCAAGTATCATTCTTTTATTTTATGATTTCAAGTATTATTCTTTTATTTTTATGATTTCAAGTATTATTCTTTTATTTTTATGATTTCAAGTATCATTCTTTTATTTTTATGATTTCAAGTATTATTCTTTTATTTTTATGATTTCAAGTATCATTCTTTTATTTTTATGATTTCAAGTATTATTCTTTTATTTTTATGATTTCAAGTATCATTCTTTTATTTTTATGATTTCAAGTATTAATCAACATTTAACTTTTAATGGTCGCCGAGGGCGGCGGGGCCGTATGAGTATTTTCCACAAAATATAATCTGTTTACCGTCCGTGGGTTTTCGCTCATACAAAGTATTTTTCTTACTCGTTTTTATATTAAATGTTTTTACTTGTGATAAAAGGAGGGACTGTTGGATGGGTGCAAAAACTTGTTATCACTCATGTAAAAACCTTGTGTTGCAAGGCACCTGCACTATGCCTTCCTCCCTGTGTGTGTGAATTATTGTTATCTCTGTGTGAACCAGCCTCCTTTCTGTCTCACACACACACACCCTGTCTGAACTGTCTGTTGAACTGTGCATATAAATAAAGAGATAGGGTGTCAAAAACTTGGTAGTTTTACTGCAAAGTGGGCTACCCTTGTCACAAGTAACTCTGACTGTATCGTTCTTACCTCTGAGTTGACTAAATAATACCTAACAGTCTTATTTATGGCACTTAACTTACTTTTATACTTATTATAATGGGTTTCTGGACAGCGCTTTGTGATGGTTTTGTCTGAGAGAGGTGCTTAACAAATAAACTTTACCTACTTACTTACTTCCAAACAGTTTTCAATCTTGTGTGTTGCTTTTGATGCAATCCAGTTGTGAAAGGTTTATGTACAGTACTGTGCAAAAGTTTTAGGCAGGTGTGAAAAAATGCTGTAAACAAAGAATGCTTTCAAAAATGGAAGTGTTAATTTTTTATTTTCATTAATCAACAAAATGCTGTGAATGAACAAGCGAGCAATCTAAATCAGATCAATATTTGGTGTGACCACCCTTTGCCTTCAAAACACCATCAATTCTTCTAGGTACACTTCTCACAGTTTTTGAAGGAATTCGGCAGGTAGGTTGTTCCAAACATCTTGGAGAACTAACCACAGATCTTCTGTGGATGGAGGCTTTCTCACATCCTGTCTCTTCATATAATCCCAGACACACTCGATGATGTTGAGATCAGGGTTCTGTGGGGCCAATACCATCACTTCCAGTAAGTCTTGTTCTTCTTTATGCTGAAGATAGTTCTTAATGACTTTGCCTGTATGTTTGGGTTCGCTCACTTAGCATTTTATAAATTGATAAAAATAAACAATCATCATTTATATTTCTGAAAGTATTCTTTGTTAACAGCATTCTTATATACCTGCCTAAAACTTTTGCACAGTACTGTATTCATATACATATACATATATATAGATATGTTACCACTTTAACTAATTCTTATAAAATCCTCATATTCATTTGAAACAGCCACTATTGGAAATTTCATACCTCCACAATCAACAATGATGTACCGAGTTCCTGGAGATCTGTCAAGTTTGTTTTCTCCCAGGTTTTCTGCCACAAAACCCTCAGATGGTAGTTTTTTACAATAGACTGAAGCTGCTTCTGGTTCCAGAGCAATCACCAGATTGTTTTCTGTTCCATCTGTCATAATACCTGCCTGCAAGCAATAAGAAATACATATATTTAGCAACAATAAGGACATGTTTCCACTGTAGTGTGTAAATAGTCTGTGGGTTACCTGGGTTGCAGCTTCTCTCATGAACTGTTTAGCTGAAAGATCCCAAATGGCAGGAACAGTCAGCACCCAGGTGAAGTCAGAGGCCAAGAACTTTCTCCCTTCTGTGTTTTTTGCGATGGTTTTCAGAGCATCATCTTTCAGGAATCTTAGAGCTTCTGTAAAAACCTTCAAAGCTTTCATTTCCTTCCCATTGGCCGCTTTAATTGTCAGATCTGTGGTGATTTTCTGGAGATGTTTCATAATTAGATTTGTTCAATCATGTGAAAGACTTAAAGAACATTAAATAATTCATCCAATTAATCTACGGTCAAAAACACATTTTTGTTTACAGGTTTTCTAGAGCTTTAAGTGTGAATATTTATTCATTTTCTTACAAATTGTGTAGAACAGTGCCAAATACAAGTACATTCAGGAGCAGATAAGATATGACTTGTCAAATGGATCATTTTATTTCGCTTATTTTTTACTCACTTTGTCATAGAGAGACATCTTAAAGCAATCAAAGAAGAACTTCGCTCTGGAATCTCTGCCGTTTTTTTTTAAATATGTTTGTCTGGCTTTATATCCGAAGCTGACAAACTGTTGATTTTCATCAAATAGGATGCAGGTTGGAGTCTTTGAGGTTTCTAGTCCAACTTCTTTACCCCATAGTTTTACCTGGGGATTTACTTTTTCTTCTCTGGATGTCAAAGTCTATAGCAATGATGTAAGATTCCTCCATTGTAGGAACAGGTCCTGCAGGTTGTGTTAACAAATAAGATAAAGTACTGAGAGGCAGGTGTTTCAGGTAAATATTTATATATAATCTAACTGGGCAGGACTGACCAAAGGTCCAACCCTTGTATGAAGTGATATGTTGATTATTATGAATGTCAACTTGTTGACGCATTCACTTTGAACAAGACAAGGCAGTGCAACAGAAAGTGAGATGGGAGCAGGCAACTCCAGGTAAATGCATCAGATTTATATAGAGTTATAGAATGAAATGTTTGCATAAAGTAGGTTAACAATTAATTACAAATACATTTACCTTTTAATTGAACATTTTCACTTATCAACCTAATAAACTAGTGAGAGAGTTAAAATATGCAAAACTCATGAAGTGTTCCGACTTCAGTTCAACGATAAAAGGAATAAAAGGTTGTGGTTAAAATCCTGCAAAATAACTTGATTTTTGGTTGGCAGGTGGTTATTTGTATGCGCCAGATTTCATATCATTGCAATTTGTTTTCAAAACTACGTATATACAAGTGGAGTAGTGCCAAGGGTGACATGAAACTATCAAAGCAGATTTCTGTAAATAAACACAGTATGGTTCTTGAATAAACTAATCTTTGATTTCTAGGTTTGTGGAATAATAAATGTATCAGTTATATGTGTACTCAATCCCACAATTCAGCACTGATTTTATAATTGCTGGTTTAATTAAACAATATGTGATCCCTTAGATGGTATCAAAATGAATATTCATTTTATTTAATTTTTAAGAGTTGAACAAATGACGGGCTCTTATCTTCATCCTCATAATGAAATAAGGTAAGTGTACGATTTTTATTTTTCAAGCAGTGTGACTTAAAATCCCCTATTGTGAAATAAATAAAGAGTGCGACTGTTATGTAACCCATGCAATAAAAATTTCATTTATTAAAATTAGCAGAAAAATTCTAGGTTTATGATGTATATTTCATCCACAGATCTACATTTAAACAAGGAAAAGAAAACATGAACTCGCTCCACAAACGGTACTGTATCTCAACAAATAACAAGTTCTAGGTATAAAACAATAAAATCTCAGTATTTCAGCATTTACTCTCCTCAGTTTGCCGCACTCCACCCCAGATAATGAGTAAAAGAGCTAATTTTATACCCACAGCCCAAACTTTCTGATTAGATTTGTGGGATTATGTTCACAAGAGGGAATCTATTGAACTCACTGAAACAGTTAGAAAGATTCTGTTTTTTAGAATAGAATAGAAATATCCTACAACACTGATTAACTTTAGACTAACATGTCTTTCATGTTTGCATGAAGTATTGAAGACATAAAAGACCATCAACGACAGCAACATGAGAGGATAAGGTAAACTTTTGTTTGATTAAAAATTAAAAAATTCTGCTAACAACAAGACCCAAGCATCAAAATAGGTCTGAGAGCAAAGTAGTGAAATATTAAGCAATTTATGGGTACAATGGTACATCTGTCCTTGTTCCTGAGCCTGGTTTACTGTCTTCTATGATGGATGGGCAAAGATGAATGTTTTAATTTCTTTAACGGATGACCACCGGCACTGCCAGTGAAGTGAAGTTCTTGTTTTCCTGGTGGGTTGACATTAAGCTATTCGCAGATTGTTGGTATGAAAGGTTCTTTTAATGAGTTCTGATAACCATGGGATGAACTGATCCCTCCAAGAGGTAATGCCATTCTTTAAAGGTTAAATTTATAGCGATAGGTTTCCTGTCTCCACCCTATTAGTTTCTCTCATGTGAGGTAAGTCATGGAGTAAAAGAACAAGGATTAAACTTTTTATCCAATACAGACATCTGTACAAAAGCTGCCCCTACATCAGAGTTAGATGTATCAGCCTCAAGCAGGAAATTAAGGGAGAGGTTGTACTAGACCAAGACAGGTGCTTCAGAAAACATCTATTAAGTACAGAAAGTTCTCCTCCTGGGAGTTCAAACAAACTTTTTCAAAGTGGATGTCAAGGAAGTAAGAGTTGAAGATATGTCTGAAGAAAGATAACTATGATGTCATGTTTGCGCTATTAAAGGACCCAAAGGCAGAGTGTGGCTGTGGTAAAACATACATTTTTGTAATGTAAAAATATGGAAAACTTACAAGTGGAAACACAGGAGGAACAGGTCATGGAGTACAGGAACAATAGATAACAGTGTAAAAGAACAATCCAGCTTTGAACAATGATAAAATTAGGAGCTTAAGTAATGAGGCAGGGGTGGAATATGACAAAAGAACCAGATGAGCTAATCAAAGCGAAATGTGGAGCAGCTGTGGCAGAATGAAAGCAGGGAAGCTGAGGGAGGGAGACTATTTAACAAGAGTGAAGCAAAACTGATACACCAAACACTAGTAAACCAAGGGGAAAAGACAAAACCGATCTAAGAGTAATAAATTCAAATGTACAAAGAACATGAAGAAAACCATGGTTTATTGTCATTATATGTGTAAAAAGCTTTGGTCTGGACACCCATGTCCCATATCACAGCGTCAGTAAATGCATTCAGGTCAATGGATGAAGCTTCCAAAGCACTCCAATCCGTGCAGTCACAGCGAGCCTGTAACATCTGCTTTGACTCATCAGTCCACTTCCTAACTAAAAGGTTTTCAGTTTTTTTGCCTGTAAATTGGGATAATGTGAGGCAGGCAGTAATCAGACAGTCCTAAAGCTGCACTGGGAACTGTGTGGTATGCTTCTTTTAAAACTCTGTAACAGTGGTCCAGAGTGCTTTTAGCCCTTTTGAGACAGTTTACATGCTGTTTGCACTTTAGAAGTTTATTTGAGAACAAAGAACAATGATGAGAGAGTCTGGGTGTTTTTCTCCATGTCTGTTATCAGCTCAGTGAGTTGTTTTTCAGCTTCTAATGTTCAGGCTTATGGTGGGATGTAAACACTGGTCAGAACAAAGCAGGAAAACTCCCTAGGTGAATAAAAGCATTTGCAGTTTATAAGAAATTACTCTAGGTGAGGGCTGCATGTCTTCTGACATTAGACATTAGAACACCAACCTTTGTTCATATAAAAGCAGAATCCACGTCCTCTCTTTTTCCACGAGCTCTCCTTGCAGCTGCCCACTTGAAACAGCTAAAAGCTCGGGATCAGAAGTGTTTACTGAGACAAGTTTCGGTGAAGCAGAATTTTCCTCATCTGCATCTCCAGTAAATCCAACAGAGAACTGTCTCACTTTCAACTAGGGTCTCAGAAAAACTCTCTAGATCGATGAACACCTGTGAAAAACTGTCCTGAGAGGACTGCCTCATGCTTAAGAGTTGCTCTCTGGTGAAAGTGACTGCAGTATAGCAGCAAGACAGTGGAAATACACAAAAAAGTGCGAGCAAGCTTAGTACCGAGGCAGCTATTCACAGCGCCATTTTGAATAACCTGATGGATATACCAAATGAACAGCACACTCAAGACAAGTGGAGAGACAGAAATGACTAAATGACTAATATTTGTTTCTAGACCTGTTTATATCAGGGTTTGGTTTCAGTAGCCAAGGGTAACTCATACCCATGGATAGATGGCAAATCTAAATGTAATACGTTTAAATCCATAGCAGACTCACACACAAAGTGTGAACATCTTAGCTAACCAATACACTGCCAATTTTTTGTAGTAAATTCAGCAGAAATAATCAAGGTGATAGATAATTTAAATTTTTTTACTGATGCCAGTGTTAGTTGCATTAATTGCATTAATTCAGTATGAGATGTTTGTTGAAAATGCCTTTCCTTTACATTTTGTGTATTTTACTCCACAGAGCTGCTCTAAAAGCCAAAGAAAACGAAACTGAAGCACTCAAGCAAAGGTACTTTATATTTAATGATGTGAAGCACAACATTAACATTTTTCTAACTAAAAAGGTCAGACAATTTTGTTGATTAAAGATCCATCAATGAAACAGTCTCTCAAGGTTTAAAAAATGGGTTTGGGATTGTGCTTAAACCTATTTGATAACCAACCCCTGACAAATTACATTTAAATCACAAAAAGCCATCATGCTGTATCTCCTAATTAAAAAGTAGTGATAGATTGTTACACCAACAGCCTGCCCAAGATGACAACCTTGCCAACACAGAAAACCGCCTGCTCTGTGAACCTGATTATTTTCCTTGTCTCAACTAATCTCTGGACCCTGAACAAGTCGTCAAGTTCACCTGAGAGCAGCTCATTAGAAAATATTTCCCATTTGGCCAAAAAGAAGAGTCCATGTTGTTAATCGGGTGTGTAAGTGTAAGAAATAACGCACACAATAACAAGATTTGATGTCGGTTGCTGTTTGCCTGTAAGACTGTTTTTTTGTCCGAATATAATCCTGGAAAATTTTAAAGATGTCTTCCATCTGTATGGTCTTCGAGTTTTTGATAATAATTATAACAAACCCAACATTCATTAGGCACCAATTAATTTTGCTGAACATTTTGGCAAACAAACTTGCTGTTACTGGAATCTTTATGTTTATAAAGTAAACAATAATATTAATCAGACAACTGTTTTGAAAACCATCTCTGGTGTTTTCTCCCACAATAAAATTAAATATAGCTTAAAATTCTTGTTAACAAGATATTTTGCGCTAAGAGAAAGACCATGTCTAAACCACTCGCTGTCCAATCACACCTCGCTATTTAAGCTTCTTATTCCACAGCTTTTACACGTGTATCCTTGGTCCCTCTTCTTTCCTTTTACATCCAAACATTCTTGTTTTTCACTGAAGGGGGTTCACACTTGTGCTACTTACTTAGAAAGTCACCTTGGACTCCAGCCAAATATTGTCAACATTTCTCCCTTTTCCTTTTTCATCTTGCCTTTATTATTTAAGCATGGTAGGTATAAAAATATTAGTTGTTTTTATCTTGTTTTATCATCGTTTTTTGTTTCCATTGCCCCCTGCTTTCATCCTATGTAAAATCACTTTGTGTTGCATTTATGTATGGAAATACTGATATAAGACTGATTGATTAATTAAGAGTTAACCAAACAGCCACTTACTCTGATTTGTCTCACTCAAAGGCCCAACTATCATTTACTACATTGCAGGCACATTTTTTAACTTCGGAAATTGAATCAGAAAAAAAAAACTGATGTGGAATGTACTCACACTCTTAAATTGTCATTAGAAATTGTTGGAAGTAAAATAAAAAAATTGCCACCTAAATTGTAGTTACAGATGTGAGAGATTTTCAAATCGACCTTTTTTTATATTCTCTGTGTCTTGTTAAATGCAGATAAATATGTCTGTTGTTTTTTAACAGAATAATTGAAATAGATGGACAGCTCCAAAGGACAAGGTAACCATGTTTATTTGTTCAAAAGTTTTAGAGCAAACTCCATGTTCTCCACAATAGGTGAGAAGAAATTAGACAAAATAGCAAACTGAGACATATGTGTGGGTTAATCTATATCCCTCCTGTGTTTATTTGGTCAGAACTGCCACCAGTCTGTTTTTGCTCCCCTGCTTTTTTACGTAATAAAAAAACTGATCATGCCAGACAGAAGAATTTTCAAAGCTACGCAAAATATTACTCAACTGTCCAGAGAAAATGGACATTATTGCAGTCAGAGCTGGAAAGTAACTGTTTAATTATCTTTTGACATTTTGAACTTGGAATTGAAAATGTTATATTAAAACTAATCTTTAATTGTAGTCCCACCTTCCTTCACATTTGCATTGCTTCAGTAATACTCTGCTTTGTCTGCATGGAAAGTAAACGTCTTTGTCACATATAGTGGCTTTTCTAGTATAATATAGTCGTTACTGCTCCTAATTCTGAAAGAATACAGGCAAAGCCCCCTCAAAAAAACTCATCTGTATCATGCTGGGTGTTGTGTGCTTCTTAGTCTTCATCAACCAACAGCAGCAGCATATAATCCTGAGGACATGCAAACCCATGAGGCTGTCATGCAGTCTCCGTCTGGTTCAATTAGGTTTTACATCCATTGTTGAAACAACAATTGCACTATAACAATGTTCTGATACTATTAAGCCTTTCTAAAAAGAAACAAAAGTATGGAATAAATGGTATTACCATTTGCCAAATAGAGTTGCTGTATTTTATTCTAGTATTGCAACATTAATTTCAAAGCTTTTAAAAGATTTTGTAATTTTACAGTGTTAAATTAAAGAGGCCACATGGATCAGAACTGATATCACTGACTTCACATTACAGAACAAAGTGAAATAAAAAGTTACAGATTTGTTTTTGTCAGACATTATTCTGTCAGTGTATTGGCTTCATTAGGTCAGAGGGGAGTCAGTACAGTAATATCAAATGTACAACATAAGAAAAAAAAAATTGTACAGTTGTGAAAAACATACTCAGATTCTAAGAAATGTACAACTCAGTAAGATAATTAGAAGAGAAATGTTCAAACTATGCTCTATATATTTGTTGAGAGCAGTGATGGTTATTAGAGTCTTACAACTGCTGGGAGGAAGGTGAAGATTAACCTTTAGTCCATCAAAGATTTATGTTTAGATAGATCTTGATCTTGCCAATGTTAGGTCCTTAAAGTAAAAAAAATGCCTAAAGAACACCAAAGTATCTTATCTGGCAATATTTATCCATGTGTTCCTCATGGTTCAGTTTTAGGCTAATAATGAATTTCACTGTCAGACCAACAACCTTTGTGTCGGTGATCTTACATGTAGATGCATCTCTTAACACATTTACGCAGATTACATTCAACTACGCCCCCTCATGTTAATGTTTGTAAACTTAAAACCGAAGATCAAATAGCTGATTATTTCCTCTAAAAAAGGGTTTCCAAAAATTAGAAAAAAATATTGGTCATATAGACTAACATGTCAAGCCAAGCTTTGGTGTTGTGACTGACATCATTGTCTTCAGACAAGATGCTATTTTGTCAATTTGGCCCTAATTTGTCAGAAAATTGTTATAAACCTTTGGTTAAAAACCAGTTTTCCCAACTAAGAAATCTGTTTAAATTAATAAAGCTATTGTGAATTGATAAATTATAGACAGTTATTAATGTTTTATGTCTTTTCATTTAGAGCATTTTGATAAAATGTTTACATGTCTTAAAAAAAGAGCTTTGATTGTCTATAGATCAAATTTTTCTCTCTCTGTTATGTTTTACATTGTATTGATTGAGTTAATTTCTTTTCAAAGCAGCACAAGATGCTAATGTACAGAATTGCAACATTTTTAATACCTTATTGCTTAATTTATACAAAAATTACTTCATGTCTATTAGTTACTACTAGAGTAGTTATTTCATACATGACATTAAATTTCTTGTTTTTCCACAGAAATTCTTCCATTAATAAGGAGACTCTGAGAAAGCTTCAAAAATGGTAACACTCATAAAGTTATTTTTTAAACAGGCTTTATATCACTGTGTAAAAATGTGTTTATTAAATATATTTCTTTCTGTGAACACAATTATAGTTCAGCTTTCAAATAGTTTATTTATATAGCGCCAGTTATATACTTCGTCACAAGGCACTTTATAAAGTCAATTCAGTCGAATCATACAGACAGATGCCAAGTCAAGTACATACATTCAAAATGATCCAAGTTACTAAACAATGCAGTCAAATTCTGATTAATATTTAAATTGGTTCAAAAGTTTTCTGTCTAAGGAAACATAGCGGATTGCTTCAAGTCAGTGACTCCTCCTGGATACACCTGGCCTAGTGTTTAGCTGTGGCACCTTCCTGGAGGGGGAGCACCAGCTGAGCTCCTGCTGCCAACAACTTAACGCTCTCCTTCTACGATACACTTTGCCATGTGTGTTGATGTTTAACCCTTTCTCTCTCCTAGACATAGCTACTGGCTTACCCTTTACTGTGACTAACTGTATGTGCTCTCTTTCATACTCTAGACTTGAAAATTAGTTCAGTTTATCTGCTTACTTGTCTTTCTCTCCTAGATTAAGCCACTGTAGGAGCTACTACAGCCTTTAACATTTTACTTTATTTTTAAATAGAAAATAATTGTGGATCAGTGTTTTTGTGTTTTTTGTGTGTATAAGCTGTTCTCTCAAACCCCCAGTCAGTCATGGCAGATGGCCGCTGACACTAAGCCTGGTTCTGCTGGATGCTTCTTCCTGTTAAAAGGGAGTTTTCCTTTCCACTGTCGATACATGCATGCTCAATATGAAGAACTGTTTCCAAGGCAACGACACAACACAAGCGACTGTCCACACAAGGAAACACAGAAAATAAAGTATAAAATTGAAAACAATAATACACTAACATAAAATAATACAAACTTGGACAGTAGTAGAAGATTGTGGCAGTAGTGCTCAGCTAAACCTAAAAGCTAAAAAAAAAAAGAAATATGATCTATCTTTTTAATTTTCATCAGATCTCTTACTGCAGCATTTTGAATCAGCTGAAGGCTTTTAACTGCATTTTGTGGACATCCTGATAGTAAAGAATTACAATAGTCCAGCCTTGAAGTAACAAATGCATGGACTAGTTTTTCAACGTCACTCCTGGACAGGATATTTCTAATTTTGGCAATGTTCTGGAGATGAAAGAAGGAAATCCTAGAAACCTGTTTAATATGAGATTTAAATGACATGTCCTGGTCAAAAATAACACCAAGGTTTTTTACTTTATCACCAGAGGTCAATTTAATGCCATCCAGTTTAAGTGATTGACTAAGCAGTTTCTTTTTTAAAGACTCCGGTCCAAAGACGACAACTTCTGTCTTGTCTGAATTTAGAAGCAAAAAATTTAAAGTCATCCAGGTTTTTATATCTTCAATACATGCTTGTAGTCTATCTAACTGGTTGGGCTCATCAGGATTCATGGATAAGTAAAGCTGAGTATCATCAGCGTAACAGTGAAAACGTATCCCATGCTGCCTGATAATTTTACCTTTTGGAAGCATATATATAGTAAAGAGAATTGGAACAGAATTGAACACTATAGAACTCTACAAGTAACTGTAAAACATTCATATTACCTTTCAAACAAAATAACACTGGGTCTTTAAATTATGATTTATGAAAAAGCATCTTTATTGGATAGAAGTAAAATGTGTGGTAAGCTTAATCGGCTTTATTAGTCTTTAAAATAATAATAGAATTTATTACAGAATTATTGCAAAATTTCAAATTCCCTCTATGATGCCTTGGATTTGAAATTCACTGGTTGTAATATTGACTAGGTGGAATAAAAATAATCATTCAACATAAGATCTTTTTTTTAATGTTTTATTGAAGGCTGAAACAGATTGATGAATATCAACAACAGCAACATCAACACTTGAGGTAACTTTTGAATTTGATTTTTATGTCAGATTTAATAGAGTTTGAAACTTTTGTATGTGAAAGTCATGTGTGTACAGGTGTCATTTATCCAATACAGTGTAAATGTTCTGCAGTAAACTCAGTAGGGATCACCGAGGTGGTCTTTTCCAGGCCAGTAAATGTTCAGGCTACAAGTCTTGTAATAATTCACTGTGAACACTTTTAATTCTGTCTTTTTTAACTTCAAAGATCTGCTTTGGATCAAGAAAGAGAAAATCTAACATTAGTTAAAGAAAGGTACTGCATATTTAGACCTCTGGAATAAAAAGTTTTTGTGTTTGAAGCTTAAACATATTCATTTCAGAGACACTGTTGTCATTATATAGATAAGCATTATTATTATATCATTATAGAAGTTTTGCTTCTTATTCCAACAAACTAACTTTTTATATATGTCAAAAGTTTCAAACAGATTGAAAACATTCAACAACAACAACATGCTTTAATGAGGTAAACCTTTGTCTATTTTGTTTTTGAAACTGTGTGACATATTTTGGACCACCTTGAATCTTAACCAATGCAACCAATACAATGTAAAACTTGTGCAGTAAATTCAGTAGAACTCAGCCAGATGTCTTGTTTTCCTGAGTAATAATTTGACAAAATGAAAATCTTCATCAACACTGTGTATTTTACTCCTAAGTTCTGCTCTGGAAGAAGAGGAAGAGTTTCTAAGATCAAGGTATGAAATAAAAACTGAAAAAGGAAAATTCAAAGGAAAAGTCAAACAAAAAAAACATATTTCTGTGGTTAAAGAAAATTACCAGTGCATTCAGCTACCGTACTTCAATTAAATTCCAAAACCTTTAACCGTAAAATTGGTCAGGGACCTTTAGGAAATAATTTTCAACAAATGATCTATTCAACTGTTTTTAAAGATAAATGTGTAATCTTATCTCATGAATAAATGCTAAATTATTTTAGCTTGTTTGGAGTCACACTAAACTTGGATGAGTAATAAGAAAATATCTGGTGTCTCTAGTTGTAGAGAGACCAGATGGTTGCCAAGATAGTTGCCATACATTTATGCTTACCACATATTTAAATTAACTTTAGAAACTGTGTTTCAATCAAAGCTTTCAAAATAAAAACCCAAAATATGTAAATTTGCATTATGCACATGAATAGGTTTAAACACTTGAAGTAATTACAATAGTAATAGTATAGAGAGAGAGAGAGAGATACATCTATATAGATATATAGACCAACTGGTCTATATATATATATATATATATATATATACATATATATATACATATATATATATATATATATATATACATATATACATATATACATGTATGTATATATATATATATATATGTATATATATACGTATATATATACATATATATATATATAGACCAACTGGTCTATATATATATATATGTATATATATATATATATACATATATATATACATATATATATATATATATATATATACATATATACATATATACATGTATGTATATATATATATATATATATATGTATATATATACGTATATATATATATATATATATATATATATATGTATATATATATATATATATACATACATATATATGTAAATATATATATATATGTATATATATATATATATGTGTATATATATACATATATATATATATGTAAATATATATATATATATGTAAATATATATATATATGTGTATATATATACATATATATATATATGTAAATATATATATATATATATGTAAATATATATATATATATATATATATATATATATATATATATATATATATATATATATATATATATATATATGTAAATATATATATATATATATATATGTAAATATATATGTATATATATATATATATGTATATATATATATATATGTATATATATATATATATGTGTATATATATATATGTATATAAATCCCGAACGAGAGACACAAAGCCATCCCCCGGTGGGCCCGCCACTTGCAGGGGGGTCCATGAGGGACCAGTGCGGATCAGGCGGCAGCCAAAGGTGGAGACCTCGACTACCCGCGCTTTGGGTGCTTAAAGTGGATATGGGGACATGGTATGTCACCTTGCTGCAGGGGACGCAGCCCAATCTTGTACAGGAAGTTGAGAGATATTGGTGAGAAATAATCAGGTTCACCTCCACACAGTGTGGCTCTGGAACACAGCTCTTTAAGAAAGTTTGGACTCTGGGGTGGGTTTGCTGGTTGCCCCCCAGCTCGGTCGTCACGTGTTGGAGTTTACCCTGGTGGATGAAAGGGTCGCATCACTGTGTCTTCGGGTGAGGGAGAGGTCTCTTGGGCCCAAGTGTATAATGAGGGTATACCGGGAACGTCTGGCTGAGCCCTCAGTCAGGGACACAACTCCCATTTCCAGGAGAGCTTTTCCTGTATCCCGGCTGGAGACATAGAGTGCAAGTGGAACATGTTCACCATCTCTATTGTCAATGCGGCCCTCCGGTAGCTGTGGCTCATGGTCTGTGGTGCCTACCACGACAGCAATACCTGAGATGCCTTGAAGCTGAAGGAGTCTTATTGGGTCTTGTTGGCTTGTAGTACTGGGAGGCTGAGGGTGCGGTGGCCCTGTGTGGTAGCAGAGGCAAAAAGTTTGGCCGGTGAGGCCATGGAAAAGGGCTATCAGTCGACCTTGAGGCAATTGCAATTCTGGCAAACTGTTTGGCACCTTGATTTACCAGTTGGTCTATGTTCCTACCCTGACCTTTCATCATGAACTTTGGGTCATGACCAAAAGAAGATCCTGGATACAAGCAGCCTAAATGAGCTTCCTCCAGAGGATGGCCAAGTCAGCTAAGGTGGCACAGGAATCTGTCTTGGATGCCCCATGGATGCCTTCCGTAGGAGGTATTCCAAGCACTTTTAGGTACCCTTCCCACAGCTTTTGAAGGAACTCGGCTGGTAGGTTGTTCCAAACATCTTGGAGAACTAACCACAGATCTTCTGTAATCCCAGACACACTCGGTGATGTTGAGACCAGGCCTCTGTGGGGGGCATATATGTGTGTGTATATATATATATATATATATATATATATATATATATATGGATTTGTTCCTTTCCACAGAAAGTAATATTTTCTTAATGAAGTATTAAAAAGAAAATAATTCTAAATTTTTCAATTAGAATGTTTTTAGGGTGCTGAAACTTTCTAAGAGAAGGTTTTTGATTTTGTTACGTTGTTCTGTTTTTTTCAGCCACATGAACAACTCAACATGTTTCCAGACCATCTGCCAGAGATTGAGGGGTCTGATGAACTCTATCACTAATTACTGGAATGGGACTAGATACCAGAATAACAGGTAATCTATGATTAGTTAGTTTCAGACCACACAATTTGAGCATTACTATAAAGAGCTATTTTACTGATAATCTCTGAATTGATTTACCCAAACTGACATTTTTGTTATGTCTGTCAACCAGTGTAATTGATTGTCAAGACCAGCATCATGAGATAAGGTAAACTTCATTCTGATTTTGATCCTAAGACCACATGAAAAAAATTTAAATCCAGTCTAACCCATATAACATAAAGTTTCAAATTAATGAATTTACCAAGGATGATCCAGAAGATCCACTGACTAATCTCACTGAGGCCAATGTTTGTCTTTTTGTGTGTCTTAATTTATTAAAGGTATTTTTTGTTTGTTTGTTTTCTATGTTCTCTATAATTTTCCAGATCTGCTATGGAACAGGAAAAGGAAAATCTGAAATCACTCAAACAAAGGTACATTTCTGTTTATCGAACCTAAAAATATTTGTTAGAAATGTCTCTTCCGCTTGGACATTTTCACCAGATTGGGGAACAGAGGAGAAGAGTACAGGTACTGGTGTGCAGAGCTGTTGTAAATATAGTTGGATGCAGTTGGGAAACCTGACTTTAATATCTGAAAACGAGTTGTTAAAACCAGGGCAAGAGAGTAAGTAAGTTAGTAAAACTTTATTTATATAGCACCTTTCATAGACATTAAGAGTCACAAAGTGCTTCGTAGAAGTGCACAATTATACATTAGGATAAAACAATAGAAGCACAAAAAAATGTAATAAAAACCATCACTATAAGGGTAGTGTTAAATATAATAATGGACTGAACGACCTCCTCTAGTCTTAAAACGGGTGTAAGGGACCATAAGAAGATTCTGATTCAATGACATTAGCCTTCAAGAAGGGATATACGGACACAACAGGGCTCTAATGTATCGGGGAGCCTGACCATGGAGAGCTTTAAAAGTAAGTCAGAACCAGGATTTTGAAATTAAAGTGAAAAACCACTGGGAGCCAATGGATTTTAAAATTGGGGTAATATGAGCCCTTCTGTTGGTGCGGGTCAGCGTCTGGAGCAATCACCAGCATCTTAGTCTTATTGGAGTTTAACTACAGAGAGTTAGCGCCAAGTCATTGTTTAATTTTCATAAGGCAGTTCTTTAAAGAGTCCAGTTTTTGAATCTCTGTGGGCTTAAAGGAGCAATATAGCTGGATCTCATCTGCAAAAAGATGATAGGAGACATCGGCAAACTCCTGAAAAATATTACCCAGGGGAAGAACATATAACAAAAATAGAATAGGTCCCTACACAGAACCCTGGAGCACTTCACACAACAAATCTGTAGAGTCAGAAATAAACTGGTTAGCCGAGACAATAAAACTCCCACCGGAGAAATAAGACGAGAACCATGCTAGTACAGATCCTGTTAGACCAGCCAGATCCCGCAATGTTCTCAACAGGATTTCATGAACTACATTGTCATATGCCAAAGAGAGGTCCAGCAAGACCAAAACAGTGCATTTCCCAGCATCTGCAGACATATAATGTCACTTGATACTTTGATCAGGGCAGTTTCTGTAGAACGGTGCTTATGGAAACCAGATTGAAAATGGTAGAAAATCTCAGAATTTTCTAAGAACAAAATAAAATGTTCTGAGACCACCTTCTCTAAACGTTTGGACAAAAACGGAACTTCTGAAATAGGCCGGAAATTACTTAACATAGTAGGGTCCAAATTGGATTTTTGGTTCCACAAAGGCCTGCTTGAAAAAAAAGCATGCTTTTCAATCAGGCTTAGAGAGGAACTGTGTACGGCGTGAGGCAGAGACGTGTGGTGCATACAAACAACTCAGATCAAAACGTTCTAACACGTTTCCTTGATTTTTCTTTTCATTATATTGAAAAGGCTATAACTGGACTCCTACCATTAGTGAAAACAACCTCTTATAACATGTGATAACATTCATAAATGCTGACCCTGGAGTGTTATGATCAAAAGCAGTTTGTTAAAATACCTGTCAACTCATTAAATGTATCCTTTAAATAATGATTTTGTTTTTAGGTTTAATAACAAATTAAAAAATTATCCGTGAACCTCAGATCTTAAAATAGTAAATAAGTCTCTTCAATAGAGTTATTACACACGGAAATCTCAAAATATAAATGGAGGATTCTAGCTTTATGTTATAGTTTTGTCTAAAATGTTGCTTATCTCTTGTTTAAGGATTTGGTGAAAAAATTACAATTTCCTTTTTACTGGCTTTTTACTTACGGTAACAGTTTTTTTTACACATTTTTCTTAAGTATTCTTCCTATTGGTTGATCTGGACTGGTCACATCTAAGATTCAGACATGTCAAAAAATGAAACATAAAACAAGAAAGAAGCTTAAGTCTATCTGGATCAGAACATGGGCCTGATCGATCTACCAATTTGGCTGATGATTGTTTTAGCTCGCATTATTGTCATGCTCTGCCATTTAGAGTTGTGTTTTTGTTTTCCTTTTTTCCTGTTAGGTGTTTTTCTGTTCCTTTAGACTTGTTATTTACTTCTCATAGTTATTACTTTCTAGATTCTTGTGTTTATGTGTTTGTTTTAGTTTCCCTTTAGATCAGGTTTTGTTATTTAGTCTAGTTTCCTTTTACTCTGTTCCCCTTGTTATTTTTCCCTTCAGCAGCCCAGCCTCGTTAGTCTAATCAGTCACCTTCCCTCAGTTCCTCTGCAACCTGCTTCCACACCTGTTATCATTTCCATCTGATATCATGTCATCCATTCTCATTGGTTCACACTCCTTTCCCCTCAGTTTAAAAGACTTACTGATTTAATTCACTCCATCCCTGAATCAAATCAGTGGTGGAGGAAGATGATCTCCTGTGGTGAACTCTGATTCAAGCAGCTGAAAAGGAAGAATTTTAAGTTCAAGTTCAGTTTATTTATAATCACATTTAAAATACATCAAAAGTGCTGCACAAAACATATATAAACACTGAAAAGTTTGAAAGATTTCTTTAGTTTCTCAGCAACACAAGCAAACATTTAATGTTTTTTACTTTAGACATCTAACCTTTGGTTTTTATTAAAAGTATTCAACAGATTGAAGAAATTCAGCATCAAGAACATCTTCACTTAAGGTATGTATTCGTCTTGTTTAAATGTTAAAACCATAATTAAGAGATTCTTGACCCAATTTTAGATGGAGTGACAACAATTGCTGCATCATTCTAAAAATATATCCTTTTTCACTGTCTTCCTGAGTGCTGTTTGTTCAGTGTAGATGATTAATTCAAAATATTCTGAAGTTGTTTTTTTTTATGTTGTGTGTTTCCCTCCACAGATCTGCTCTTGAACCAGATGGAAAACAACCTAAGTTATTCCAGCAAAGGTACTACTGGTACAATGAGCATAATAACAAAGTTACAGCTCACATTTTATGTTGTCAAAACGTGCTCAAAGCTTCCAAAAGCAAGATTTTAAAATAAAATAGATCTTTAATCCTCTTATTGCCCGTCCACATTGGTTATAGTACTTTGACATTGGATCCTACCGGAGGCTTGGGAGACAGAAGGTTCTGCAAGTTTTCCAGCTTGGGGCTAAAATCCCTGAGTTATCTGATGACCACTGGAACCACTGATGCCTTTTTCTTGCAGCTTTTAGTATTACTCTGAGTTTTTAACTTCATTTTCTTCTTTTGGCTGTGACCTGAAGTCTCTGTGTCCATAGCTTCTGTCTTCTGTTGTTTGAAGACCACCATGTCTGGTTCGCTAGCTGTCGAAATATCTATCAAGTACGATCTGACTTGAAAAGGATACCTGCCTGAATAACCAGAGCTTTAAAAGAACACAGTCTCTTTAAGGCTCCCACAGAAAAATCGTGTTTCTTTTAGCTTGTGTCATTTCTTGAATGATGCAAGTCTCAGGAGTGCAGCATGCAGAAAAGCAGTTGATGGTGATTGTAACATAATTTAGAGCTTGAGATATTGCCTTTGTTGAGTACTGAGGTCCATATCTCTCTTGTTCAGTTTTTTCTTCCAGTTCTTCTGTCTCTCTAACATGTCATTGATGTTCTGTTTTTATAGTATTTTAAACGTTTAAGAACGGGCAAATCCCAGATTTTTGATGAGATGGAGAATATAGGATGATGTGTAATAAGACCCATTCAATAAATTAGATTATTGAAAAGTTCATGTACAGGTCCTTCTCAAAATATTAGCATATTGTGATAAAGTTCATTATTTTCCATAATGTCATGATGAAAATTTAACATTCATATATTTTAGATTCATTGCACACTAACTGAAATATTTCAGGTCTTTTATTGTCTTAATACGGATGATTTTGGCATACAGCTCATGAAAACCCAAAATTCCTATCTCACAAAATGATCATATCATTAAAAGGGTCTCTAAACGAGCTATGAACCTAATCATCTGAATCAACGAGTTAACTCTAAACACCTGCAAAAGATTCCTGAGGCCTTTAAAACTCCCAGCCTGGTTCATCACTCAAAACCCCAATCATGGGTAAGACTGCCGACCTGACTGCTGTCCAGAAGGCCACTATTGACACCCTCAAGCAAGAGGGTAAGACACAGAAAGAAATTTCTGAACGAATAGGCTGTTCTCAGAGTGCTGTATCAAGGCACCTCAGTGGGAAGTCTGTGGGAAGGAAAAAGTGTGGCAGAAAACGCTGCACAACGAGAAGAGGTGACCGGACCCTGAGGAAGATTGTGGAGAAGGGCCGATTCCAGACCTTGGGGGACCTGCGGAAGAAGTGGACTGAGTCTGGAGTAGAAACATCCAGAGCCAAACAAATTCATACAGAAATGTGGGATTCATGAAAAAGCATGTTTAATACCTGCTTAAAGGTTATTTGAGAATAAATACCCATAATTTGACAAACGAGCCTCATTAGAACACATATTCTATTTATTATAATATTATTCTAATTGAATATGATTGTACCAGGAAGCATTCGGTTTGACGTGTTGACAACAGTTGTTTAATCCCTGAGTAACAAACTCTCATCTACGCATTTTAAATAGAGACATTTTCACGTGAAATCATAAAAAAATCCTGCAAGGTTGTTTTACTCATCAAAACACTTAAATAAAAATAAAGGTTTAAAAGTGAATAAAATAATATAAAAGTTTAAAGTCCTAGGAGTGAAAGTTAAAATAATTTAGTACATAGATATTCATTTAGTATAAAACATAACTAGTTGTAACGATGGTTTTAGGAACAGCTTCTGGTAGAAACCATTCAGCAACATATTATGTGTTTTATTTTACAGACAAGATTTCAATACACCAGACTTGACATCCCTCCAACAAAGGTACCGTTCTATCTAATGAGCTGAGATGTTATACCATTACAGAAAAAACAAAAAATTAGACAATTGTGGAATATTCATAGTTTTTATTTATTTATCAGTATTTAGAATAACTGTAGGACAAACATAAAAGTGCACATAACAAATGTCTGCTATATGTTATATTTTATATTAGCTGACTGATATAATTTGATTTTTCAAAACTAACATTTTGTGATGCTTTTAAGAATCCAAATGATGGAAGGCTTTCAAAAACAGCTTAAGCTCAGGTACATTTCTTTTTTTTTCATGCTGTGTATGGCATTTCCTTTCATTCTATGCATATAGTGCACATATTTATGGTAACTTTATTTTACTTTGGCGTTTATTTTTTATATTTAGCGTGGGTTTTGGTACTTTGCTTGCATTGCTTGCACTATTTATTTTTATTAATAATTTTCTTTAAATTATCCTAATTGCTGTTCACCTTTTTACTCTGTTTTGCTGCTGTGATAATTAAATTTCTCCCTTGGAGGATGAATAAAATCTTCTCTTTTCTCATCTCACAGATCTTTTCTGAAAGGCAAAGAAGAAAAAGTCAAACTTCTCATAACAAGGTATGTGACATACTAATTTATTTTAAATCTCATATGACAAAAAGTAAAGTATAAATGGTCAGTTCCAGTTCATGTTGGTGTTTTCTAACAGAGGTCTGAGAACATGTGAACTCCATGCAGTGTTTCCCATTGAAAGGGACAGGATCACTGCTGCTGTGGCATATAACAGATTACTGGTATCTGCAGTGCTCCCACTGTTCATCATAAGAAGCGCTTCATTACATCATCATGAACATCATCAACAGACTTTCAGAGATAACTTCAAAATCTTAGTCTTAATATTAACCTTGGAATTTTAGTGGGGCTTGTTACTGATTATCAGATGGCTAGGCTGAAGACATATCCTCCTGATGTTTTATCTTTTCTGTAGCTTTTTTGTTGTATCTCGTCAATCTTTAGTTATTATAGCAAATCATCTTATGAACATCAGAACACTAACAGAGAAACAAATCTAAATGTGGACCAACCTGGATTTGCTCATCCTGGTAATTTTGAAACTAGGCAGAAAGACAGATGTCAGTCAAAAGCTGAACTTGTATAACTACATAAATGCAAAACTATGCATGCATATTGGGGTACGTCCACATGGAGAAAATAAGTTACTTGCCTTCAGACTAGAGCTTTTTGTGCCACCAAATAAAATACAAAAGAAAATACCCTACAGATAGCTAATTTGGTTAGAGCAAAATGTCTAAGTTATGCATCAAATCATGTAGTTTATTTAATTCAGAATACACACCTTATGACTGTGAGCTTTCTAAAAGATGTTTGACATGTAGAGGTTCATGAACCGAACTCAAACTCTTCCTTATTTCACAACATGATTGAGGCTCGCTGAGGAATCTCTGACCTACTCGGCTCTTCCTCTGAATCTAAGGTGGTGGATGGAGGGAGGTGGTATGGTGGTCAAGTTGAACAAGGAGGAGGGTGTGGTGAGGAAGTCCAGAGGCAGCACACTGCAGCACAACTTAAAGACCCTTCCTTTTATTTTATGGTATTATCAAAAGATGATACACTGTCTGTATAGACTGCTTGTAATATTTTTTTGTGCTGATACATTTTTAACTTCCATTGATGCTTTTTATCTCCAAATAAATCTGTTTCCGCATCCTCTGAATAGTTTCTTGTTGAGGTACTCCAGACATTCAATGTTCTCTTCTCTTATTAATCCATTTCTCACCAGAATGTCTTGGTCCACCAACATCTAACCCTGTTAATCTGTTCAATGTCCAAGCTGCCATAATTTTAATCAGACATCTCTCACCTTAAAATGAAGGCTATGTATTATTTAGAATCATAATAAACAAGTGATCTTGTGTGATTCATACAAACTAACATCTGTAAAATTTACTTTCTAAAGGCTTGAACAGATTAAAGCATCGTCCCAAGCACAGAATGAAGATGTTAGGTAAGCATTTCTCTGATTTTACATTTCCTGGTTGACCTTTAACCTTTTTGCTACAAAGTAGATGGATCCTTGTTTCTGCAGACCACAAGACTGAATGATTTTAAAATAATAATGGCACAAAAATATAAATAAATCAGCCTGTTACATTTGTTTTAGTTTATTTAAAACAAAGTACATGTTGTCATGGATTTTAGTTTCAGTACAGTGTGATAAAACTTGTAAGATTTCCTTCAGTAGGGTCCTGGTTTGAATTCTGCCAGGACGACACTATCTAGTGTCTTTTTGCTCCATCCATCTGAGATTTTAAAGGTAGTACCTGTGGTGAGATGACACCCATGGGGTTCTGATTCATCAGAGAAGAAGAAGAAGCTTTGAAGGACTGAAAATACAACATTTATAAATCATTTATATATTAATTTATCTTCATATTGATAAATTTGCAGGTAGAAATGCACAGAAACATAAACTAAATGTATAGTAAATTGGGACCAAACTTGTAAGAACAGTCTAAGTTGACAAATTGGTACTTATTTCATTTAGCTTATTATAGTTTTATGAAAAATACTGAACTAAACTTTCAAACTAAACTTTGAAACCAGTCCAGTCAAAGAAGTAAAAGTTGACCATCCATTTATAAAGCCAGCATACAACAACCTTATGGTATTTAGTTGTCCGATGAGCTAACCCCTCCCTCATCCTCCCCCTTTCTGAGAGGATTGCTCTCCATCCGACGGGTCCAGACTTCCCTAAACCTGGAAGGTCTTACTAAGCAGGTTTACTGGAAAGCTGTTTAAACTGGTGTCGGGAAATGACTCGCCTAACCTCTAACAGCCTGCATCCAAAAGTCCAGCCCTTCTTCAACTGGTGGCATGAACAACTGAGTAGCCCACAGCAGTCATCCACTCATTCCCTAATTTAACAACTCGCACTTGTTGTTAAGGTATTTCACATATATAATTTATTAAAGTTTCTATGAATTCCTCCATGACAGTTAACAGGTAATATTTGTTTAATCATCAAGTCATACCATTAGAATTTCACCTACACTTTGAATTTTGTCTTTATTCTGGCTTCATCTGACCCATAGAAAGAAAGAAAGAAAGAAAGAAAGAAAGAAAGAAAGAAAGAAAGAAAGAAAGAAAGAAAGAAAGAAAGAAAGAAAGAAAGAAAGAAAGAAAGAAAGAAAGAAAGAAAGAAAGAAAGAAAGAAAGAAAGAAAGAAAGAAAGAAAGAAAGAAAGAAAGAAAGAAAGAAAGAAAGAAAGAAAGAAAGAAAGAAAGGCTTTCAACTGTTCTCGCCACTCAAACACGCCTAATTCTACACATATGCTCACCCATGCGCACACACACACCCACCCACTGACACACAGATAATCAAAATGGTTGAAGATCATACAAACACAGGTACTATTACAGCAATGTGACCAGCTCACTTTGATGCTGGATCCAGTCTTGATTTAATAAAGTCAATTACATAATTAGGATTACGTCTTAAGATATCCTTTTGTGTCGAGCAAAAACTGGAACATGTAGGCAACCAGCTAGGTCTGACTGAAATGCCAAGACAGGACACAAGAAAGCAAATGGAGGTAGGAGGTGGTGCAGTACCAATGATCTTCTGTGAAACAAGTCCTGAGAGAACGCTACCTCCTAACTTTCTTACCAATATTAATGATTATGAACTTCTTTGCAAACACCGTCTTAGTGCAGACATGACAATGGAAAACCTTTAGAATAAAACCTAAAGGGTAATTATTGTAGTCTAAATGTACCAAACCAAATCAAGGCACTGGGACTCTGTGTTAAATGGGGCTACAGTAATTTCTGGGATATTTTCTGACTGAAACAAAGATTTTACAAAGGTTTTACAAACACTACATAAGAAATAATTCTCTACAAATATTTGTATTGAAACAATGGCTGTAATATTTAATGAGGGGTATAAACTTCTCATCTATTCTCACATGTCTTTGTCAATGTTTTAATGAAGACCCCAGCCGATTGATGAAGTTCAACAGCAGACATCTTCTGAGAGAAGGTAAACATACGATTCGTTTATCATTATTATTATTATTATTATTTACCGTGTCCTATCTGACAGAGCAGCACTCAGAATTGTTGTCTGAGTGCCAAGAAGAAGCCCAATATATTTACTTTTACAAGTGGAGCATTACAGCTAACGCTATAATGCTCATCTTGATATATATATAAAAACTTTATTAGAAACTGCTTTGGGATGATTTCAGTTGCAATGGACACGGAAACAAAAAGGAAAAAAAAAGAAGCCAGAAAGAGAGAGAGGTCAGGCAAAAAATGGAAAAGGGAGAAAAGAGAAGAAAAAGAATGATGAAGAGAATACAAGATAACACCCTAGAAGACTGCTTCTACACCTGCACAAACATCTACATTGTTACCAAAAAGAGAACAGTACTGAGTGCAAGATGTATTTAGTGGTAACTACGGCTCAGTATACAACATCTGTGAATCTAAACACCTGTGGGTGTAAGTGTGGGCACTCTTGTGGGTATAAGGTTTCTCCATAAAAATTAGCATGTGTGAGGAGCCCAGACCTGCCCACACCAAAGCACCCACCAAAAACCCCCCACCACCAAGAACCACCAATACACTAGCGGGCAGAGACACCAGCAGGGAGTGTGGCCGGGAGGAAATAGGCTCCGCATTTGATGGGGGGCCTAAGCTGATCCAGGAGCAGGAGCAGCTCAAGACTCATCCTGACACAAAAACAGGCGCACGGTCACAATCACACATTCCCACCCTCATGTATTCACATAAAAACACACACAACATTAATCGTCATACACTCACTTCCACTCCCCATACATACTCTATACTCCTAGGTCCAGGTACAGATTCCCCAGAGGGGCAACTAGCCCTAAATATATAATTTTAATTTGGGAATCACAAGGATGTGTGGTTTGTGTGTCTTGGATTAATTTAGTGGCAGCTGATTTTTAATGCAGTGTACTTCAGTTCAGAGCATCTGAAACGAGTTTATTTAGTAGTTGTTTTAAAATTCTAATAAAACAAACACATGGCATATTTGTTTTTGCAAATAAACCAAATATTCAATGTTTAAATTACCTTAAATAACAGTTTACCTAATTGGTCATTTTCTAAGTTTCCGTTTGATAGTGGTTTTATGTTTCAAGCATTTTTAATCAGAAAGTAAAACAGTGTATATCTTTGTGTGTTATCTCTGTTTTCTCTTCCCTTTTTCCCCTGAAAAAGAAAACGTTATGATCTTTGGATTTAATCTTTTGTATTTTAAAGTTAATATCAAAGACATCCTTTTTTTTACTTTTTCAAAATGTCATCCTGAGGCGGAGAAAAATCCAACCACCAATGTTTTCAGTAACAATTTTGTTCCACAGGTTACTTCTGGAAAACAAGGTGGAAGACCGGAGAATAACGAGCCAAAGGTATACACATATGAGGGAATATGAACAATAATGGAAAAATAGTTGAATTTTAAATAAAAGTACATCACACACAAGAAGCAAAAATCTTAAATGATACTTTTAACTTTGAATATCAAAATCTTGTAGAATAGTTTTAGTGAAACTCTTTATAGACTTTCTGAGGACTGAATATATCAAAATCCACCTGTTGTTTTCATTATGAATCTGATGAAACATTTCATAAAAATTAAGAAGAGAAAATCAGCCATCAGATGTAATAGCCCAAATACCCTGGTGGTTCTCTGACCTGTGTCATGACTGAGAAACTGGAACTTTCATCTCACAGCAGTCTCACCCAGACTTACTGAACATGTGTTCAGTGAAGTACTGGTAATAACATCATACAGATGTGTAGATTACTTAAATAGGGGACATCATCAGGGTGGAGTTATTTGGGCACATTTAATGAGCATCGTGATCGACTGGCGGATGAGAGGTCAGAAGGAAAAACAGAGAACCACTGGTCCAGAATGTTTTTATGTTAAAGAAACTCAGCACACAGTTAATGGTAGCAGTATAGCTCCATTAGTGGCTTCATCTTTAAATGGAGCCTGAACCGAGACATAAGACATTTATTATGCGCTTCTCTGTGCAAAAGAGCACAAAAATAAACCCAGCGCCTGGGTTCATGACAGCATTGTGTCTAAAACTGTTATAGTATTATTAGAACTATTATTATAACCAAACCATTCCTATATTCTGATTTGTTTAATTGAAGTCACTGAAAGTATTTAAACTGTAACTGCTGATGTTTCACACAACTTGGCAAAAAGGAAGTCATGAAAGCTTCACTGAGACCAACTAGAGCAAGCTTGTCCAAACCTTTTGTCTCGTGGGCAAAAATCATCAACTTAAAAGTATTTATGGCCAAAAGTATCATTAGACATTAAAACCCTAACTAAAATCATAAAAAAACGTTCTGTAATTTTTTTATCAGCTAAACAATAGTTGAATAAATTAATTCAAACAGATTTGGATGCACCAAAGTTTGTTTTTGAGTCAAAGTCAGTGAATATATGTGGTCATATTTACTATGAAATTAAAGAATGGGCAAAAAAGCGATTTTGAAAAATTAATTACTTGGTGTTATACCTAATATTTTCCATTGTTTGAGATTTTAATTTGTCCATAATAATTGTACCCTAATTAAAAATAAAAAGTGTTCATTTGTATCAACCATTTGTGCTGGCTGCCCAAATTTATATCATTCTTTAATTGCACTAAATCAGTTCAGGGACCACAAAAAGCCCCAAGGCCGCACTTTGGATACCCCTGAACTAGAGCATCAGTCTGCACAAGATGACAAACTGTCCAACACAGAAAACTGCAATTTACATAGCACACAATCTAATAAACACAGTGTGTTATTACATATCATGTGGGGGCACTTGAGATAATCTCCAGAAGCTAAATGTACCTTCATATTCTTGCTAAAAGTACATTTTTGCTTTAACCTCTTAAACCCTATGGTCTATTTTGGAAAAAATGCATACTCTTACTTTATAAGAAATTTCTCAACTTGTACAATGCCTAAACTGCTAATCTTTGTATCAACTAACTAAAAGGTCCTCGAGGATGATGTGGATGTGTAAATTTGACAGTAAATTATTCTGGGCCTTAGTAAAATAAATTCCGCCTAAAAAACAACAGATGTTTACATACAAAACCTCTTACTCTTGCTGTAAAGAAGGAAATAAATACAATAGATTGTAACTACAACATCTGAGTGACATCTGTAGCCAGTGTGGTGTCAACACAACAAGCAATCAAAAAGTTAAACATGTTTTGACTGAAAAAAATCCAGACGGACCCCTTTTTGGGGGTCATTTCAACACAAATATTGACATTTGGAATTTATTCTTGAAATTGAAAATGTGGAATGCTATTATATATTTGGTCATAAAACTACAGCTTTTCCTTGGATATATTCAAAAAACAGATTTTTCTTTTGAAAAAAAAAAAATCTTCTGATGAAAAAATCAGCAAAGGTAGGACAGATTTTATATGCTTCGCTTGGTTTTGTTTATGTTTTTGGGGAAATTCGTTGAATGCCCAGCTGAAGAGTTTGAGATTTATCCAAATGAGTTTGACTTCGATGTATTCAGTGTATTGTTGGCTTTCATTAGCAATGCGTCTTTCGGCGCTGCTCTGTGGGATGTAGAACCCAGGCCCACTGAAACAGAAACTTGGTCATTTGCATTCTGGCTAGCTGCACGCTTTTTTGCATGGTGTTTGAGCTGTGGTCAATGCATGCAAGAATGAAGTAGATACTTTTGTAGAGGAGTCTCAGATGAAGATCTGGATATAAGATAAGGGTGTGTCAGTCTCAAAGTTAGTCAGCTATGAGTGTGGTATTGTTGCTAAAGACAGCAGAACCCACAAGTCCCCTTATAAGGGGACTTGTGGGTTCAAGAAACCATGTGAGAATAATGACCTGCATAAACAGGAGTATATAATTGGGGCTGTGGGTGCTCAAATAATAATTCACTGTGAGAAACAGCCAGTCAGTCAATGTGAAAAAAACCCCGACACAGGGCCCATAACAAGTTAAAAGGAAGGGAAGTTGCCATGACATGTTTTTAAGTTAGCACAGGCCAATATTGGACATAAAACCAAATGTTCACATGGTGCTAGCATTGTTTTGTTCAGCCTGACTAGAGTTGGACTCCTGCAGTATTTTCTTCCCTTGTTTGCTTTGTTTCTAAAGGTTCATCCTGTGGATGGTTTTCATTTTTTTCCCCTGGCAACAGTTCTGCTGTTTTATAGTGAAGGCAACAGAAATACTGGGGGAAAACGGAAAACTGAAAAACAAAAATTCAGTGAGGCTTTTAATCCATGTATGGTTCGTTCTTTGGTTTTCCCGTTTCAAAACAAAATGGCAAAAAGAAAATAACCGTGTTGTTTTCTTTCTTGTTTTTCTGTTTTTTAAAGCCTTAAAGGTAAAAATGTAATATTGAACTTGACACATTTGGGGTTTTGGAGGCAGGACCAGAGCGCAGATCAAAGCGAGGCAGCTGCTTGGTTAGAGATAAAAGTTTAATAATGAATCCATCTTACAGGAAGGTAGGCAGTGAACAGAGTACTAAGCGTGAAGCAAAACTATCTTCAAAAACCAGGTCCAGTAGAACAAAACAGAAAACTGACTATTCGGAAGAACTCAGGAAGATAACAGGGTAGTTGTCGGGAGGAACCAGCGGAGAGCAATGTGAGCAAACAAGCTTATATACAGAGGGAGGTGGAGTATGGAACAATGAAGCAGGGAGGCAGGTAATCAGAGGGAACCTGGAACAGGTGTGAAACAGGCTGCTGGGAAACTGAGGGGAATGGAACTAATTAGATTAATAAACATGAGGAACTGAACAGGAAAGAAAACTTGTTCTACAAATACGACGCTCTGCCCCAGCAACCCCCCTCATCTGTGAACTGAACTGTATGGCCGTTTGATAAAATTTTCATCTCTTTTTTTTCAAGGACAATGGCACCTCCGTCAGTGTTGACAGTCTAATTCTTTGCACACACGCTCATATTGAAATATTCGCACCTTCACGACTCCACCAAGCCCCTGCGAAATCTTTGCTAATGTGTGTTGCTTTCCCATGCTGAGGTCCTTATTTTTACCTAAATGTGGATTTCATTTCTTCTCCTTTTCATAGATTTTTTAGTTTTTTTGGATTTCTCAGAAGGATTACTGGTGAAAGCAAAATATTACTAGTTGTTAAGAAATTTGAACAAAAGCTGTTTTACACCAGTGACTCAGCTTCCTTAGTCAGAATTCAGTGATTGCTTAGTTAAATTTCAATGAATACAAACAACTGTTATTATTGGACTACAACTGCATTATACCAGCGAACCCAAGGATCATTCTCTCTCAGCACAAGATGCTTCCCCTTACATAGTGGACTTAATGATATAATTACCTCTTTAGAAAGATTGGTTTAGAATCAGCTCTTACCAGTAAAACCCAAAAGATTATTAATGTTATCTACCTTCTGTGTTTATTTTCTGTGTGATTTTAATTGTTCTTCCTCATGTACAGTGCTTTGAATGTCTTGTTACTGAAAAGCGCTTTATAAATAAACTGATCTTACCTTACCTTACAAGAATCTAGGGAGTAATAACTAACGAACTAAACTAAAGAACTAGAGGAACAGAAAAAACATCTGAGCAAAAGTAAACAAACACAAACTCTAAATGACAGATTGTGACAGAACTAATTAAAAATCCACAGTGATTGACTTTTGCTTATCTAAAGCAAAGATCTACAAGTTGATGCACTAAACCCCTTTTTATAAGATGCAAAGGTAGCACAAGCTGATTCAAGAAATTTTTCATCAGAATATCTAACTTGAAGAAGAATGAAAGAATGAAACAGTATCAGATGAGCTTTTATTTTAAATAAATTTAATAGACATCTACAAATGCAGGTTATCCCTGCAAAACCTTTGTGAATAAATAAGTTGTGTGACAGTCTTTATAATATCTGGCACAGTGAAAATGTGCCCACCAACCAAACCTGAAATGATAAAGTGAATAATCAATAATCAATAATCTTATACTTGAGTATTGTATTGCACCGACTACGCCTAAACAAATTCCTTGTATGTCCAAAAACGTACTTGGCAATAAAGCTTTTCTGATTCTGATTCTGATTCTAAAACTAGAATCAACTCGCATCTAGAGGAAAAAAATACTTACTTTGATTTTGATTTCTCAAAACTAAAATAACATAATTTTGTAAAGATCCAAGTGATGGAAGCTGCTGAACAGCAGCAACATCAGTTGAGGTAAATATTTGCCCAAAAATAGATATAAAATCATGTTTAATACAGTTAATATCAATAAGTGCAAATGTCTGCTAATCAATCTTACCAATACAATGTAAAGGCAGTACATTCAGCAGAAATAAACATTGAGATCCATTGTCTTATCTGACTGAGACCAGTGTTTGTAGTCTTACTTTAATTGACAGTGAGCAGCTCTCATAACTCTCTGATAGGCCCAGCTGCCATTTAGTTGGCCACATACACCGTTTAATTTCATTCATTTGCTCTGAAAAAATACAGCCTTTATTCACAAGAAAACATGAGAAATTAGTTGAAATGTCACAGATGGGTCCCACAAACAACTCTTGTTGGACAGTACAAGCAATCACTATAACACAATGAATATACGGCGTTAACATAGTTTTATCCCAATTGTTTTCATGATAAATGACTGTAGGACTGAGGTTTCATCTGAGATTAGATTAGAGACCTGAAGGTAAAATTATTGAAACTGACAACTGGAACGTTTTCAGAATCAGCATCAGAATCAGAAAAGCTTTATTGCCAAGTACGTTTTTGGACATACAAGGAATTTGTTTTGGCGTAGTCGGTGCAATACAGTACAAATTAAACAGTACAAACATATCTACAATATAATATAAATATAAGTGCACAGTTTTAAGTGAGTGAGAGTAAATATAGAGCAGTATAAGATGCAAGAGCAATACAACAGTGCAGGTGATCATTGTGCAAGTTTTGACGTAATCCTCAGTTAGGTTACAGAAAACGTTTGTTCTGTTTTGATTTGTTAAATCTAATATTTTTAAATGTTTCTAAGGATCCAAGAGGTGGAAGCTACTGACCAAAAGGAACATTATTTCAGGTAAATGTTGACTTGATCTTAGTTTTTAGTCATTTGTTTGTAAGTCTGCTATGATTTAACGCTTAAATCACTAATGTTTTTTATTCAAACTGATTCAACTAATTAGTCAAATCATATATTTCATGAAATTCTTTAATTACTTTAAGGATCCAAGAGATCAGCAAAATTACTTAAAACATATTTGACTGGTTTTCTACTCCACAGATCTTCTCTTAAAGACAAGGAAAAGGAAACTGAAGCACTCAGACACAGGTATATTACATTTAATGATTTGAAATATGAAAGTAAAATGTTCTTAATTTGGGGAATCAGACAAGTTTAGTTGAAGTAGCATTTTTTGAAAAACTCTTGATATTCTTCAAATGTTGTCCCATCCAATAATATATAAATGTATAAACAAACTTTATGACCTCAAAACACAGTTTTGTCCTGATTTCTCCAAGTTGTCCAAAAGTTAAATGCAGCAGCTTGAACAACGAGCCTGTTATTTCCACAAAGTGAATGTGATTGTCATCAAATAAATTATTAAAAGGGATTTTTTTCAAACTAATTCAGTTGTTATTTATTTTCTTAAAGAATTCAACAGATGGATGCCTCTTACCAGCAGCTGCAATGTGCTGCAGAGTAAGCATTTTCCTTTTTACATTTTATATCAATTTATAACTGGGATTCTTTATGTCGAAATGCTGGTGGAAACGTGCAGTTTAAATAATCACTAAGTCACTATTTTATATATTTTTTGTTAGGTTTTTTTTTGTTGATTGATTGTCTTTTCTGACTGAAGACAATTTTTTTTAGTCTTTAACTCTTGTAATAATTGAGTGGTTCATGCCTTGTATTTTGCTCCACAGAGCTGCTGTAAGAGACAGGGAAAATAAAATTGAGACACTCCAGCAAAGGTGCGTTACATTTAATGTTGTAAAAACAGGAAATTCAAGGAATCGAAAAGTTCAGCTGATTTTAATCTAAGTCAGCTGTTTCACTCCGTTGTGTCTTTGAACTTTGGGTCATGACCGAAAGTACGAGATCCCGGATACAAGCGGCTGAAATGAGCTTCCTCCGTAGGGTGGCCGGGCACTCCCTTAGAGATAGGGTGTGGAGCTCGGCCATCTGGGAGGGGCTCGGAGTAGAGCCGCTGCTCCTCCACATCGAGAAGAGCCAGTTGAGGTGGCTCGGGCATCTATACCGGATGCCTCCTGGACGCCTTCCTCGGGAGGTGTTCCAGGCACGTCCCACCGGGAGGAGGTCCAGGGGACGACCCACGACACGCTGGAGGGACTATGTCTCTCAGCTGGCCTTGGAACGCCTTGGGCTCCACCCAGAGAAGCTGGAGGAGGTGTCTGGGAAGAGGGATGTCAGGGCGTCTCTGCTGAGTCTGCTGCCCCCGCGACCCGGTCCCGGATAAAGCGGAAGACGACGAGTACGACGAGTGTCTGAAACTTTAACAATTCATGTACCGTTGTGTCTAAAACTATTTAACAACATTTTATGTTGAAATATGTTGTTTCCAAAAGTGTAGAACTTGAATGTAAAATAAAGACACCACAAAAAAAGGTGTTAGCTCACAGTATATGGTTCCCAACCCAGCTGTGTGGAATCAGGAATGATTTAACCTTCAGACTCTAAATCTTACTTAAAATCAGTTTAGTACCTATTGGTGTCTATGATGTATGTTACTATTAGAATTTGTTGCGGCCCTTAAATTAAAGGGCAAATAATAACATATGAAGTCCAGACCAGTGATAATGGTTGAACTGAGGTTTAATAAAAACACCTCCTATAGACACCTCCTCTAGCTTCTTTGAGCAGAGCCCAAGGCGTTCCCAGGCCAGCCGAGAGACATAGTCCCTTCAGCGTGTCCTGGGCCGTCTCCTTGGTCTCCTTCCGGTGGGACGTGCCTGGAACACCTCCTGGGAGAGGAGTCCAGGAGGCATCTGAAACAGATGCTCCAGCCACCTCAACTAAATCTCTGAGCTCCTCACCCTGTCTCTAAGAGAATGCCTGGACACCCTGCGGAGAAAGCTCATTTCAGGCACTTGTATCTGGAATCTCATTCTTTTGGTCATGAACCAAAGTTCATGCCCATTGGTGAGGGTAGGAACGTAGACTGACCGGTAAATTGAGAGTTTCACTTTTCGGCTCATTTCTCTCTGAACTACCACAACGGACTGGCACAACGTCCTCATTACTACAGCAGCCACACCAATCCATCTGTCGATCTCCCACTCCATTCTACCGTCACTCGTAAACAAGACCCCGAGATACTTCAACTACTCCACTAGAGGCAGGAGCACCCCATCAAACTGAAAAGGGCAAGCCACCCCTTTCCGTTTGAGAACCATGGCCTCGGACTTGAAGGAGCTGATCACCATCCCAGCAGCTTTACACTTGGCTGTGAACCGCCCCAGTGCATACTGTAGGTCTTGGCTAGAGGAGGTCAGCAGGACCACAACCGAAAGCAGACTTTGTCCGACCCTTGGTTGCACCTAGAAATCCTGTCCATACTGTCCAAGTTATGAAAAGGACCTGTGACAAACGGCAGCCCTGGTGGGGGCAAACATACACTGGGAACGTGTCCGACTTAGTGCCGGCAATGCAGACCAGACTCCTGCTCTGCTTGTACAGAGACCAGATGGCCCCTAAGAAAGGGCCCCCGATTCCATTTTCCTGGAGCGTCCTCCACAGGGCACCACGAAAGAAATGGTCACCTTTTCCAGGTCCGCAAAACATATGTGGCCCGGTTGACGGCATCCCTAACTGCTGGTGTTCACCACCGAGTTCGGGGATTGCCGCCACGACGGGTACCGCAGACCCTGCGGCCACAGCTATGGGCGGCCGCATTGACAATAGAGGTAGAGAACAGGGTCCACTTACACTCTGTTTCCAAAAAACACTGTTTGAATGAGTAATATTCCTTAATATTGTACAGAATGCAGATGTGATATGATGTGGCACATCTAGATAAATATGTCTATGTTGCTTTTAAACAGAATGCATGAGATGGATGCACAACTTCAAAGAACAAGGTAAATATGTTTATATTTTATTAATTAATTTAAATAGATGACAAAATGGAAAACCTAAATTAAACATGTCTAGAAGAAATATCTTGACTTTTAGCCTCTGTAGTCATACAGTATATCTACTGATTTATCTTTGAGTACATTTTAACTATAATTGACAAATATTAGAAAAATCTAAACAGACAATGCAAAACCATTTCAAATTTACATCCATTGTAATCTGAGGGCACTTTACAATTGAAACATGTCCAATTTATATACTATCAAATACTCATCAGTCCAAATTCAATCAGTTAAATTGTATTTATTTCAAATAAATCCATTTATAGTCTCACTCAGTGTAAAATGACATAAATATGCTTCAAATTATATTAAAAAGAATGACATTTTGTTGATTACATAATGCTAATTGTTTAAGAAACATCTAAGCGTAACAGACTGCATTAAGTCATTGACTGTGCAGCAATTCCTTATCCTAAGGAAGCATGTGATGAAACCCAAGTACTCAAGTAAGAGGTAACTGGACTTCTTCTGTTGTTTTTCACATCTAATCCAAAAGGCTTCTTCAGTTCTGAACATGGTTGGGAGTATCAGGCTTATAAGTTGTAGTCAGAACAATCACAGTACTTGGACCATTAAAGTCACATGGTTAACTGCCCGACGAACCACTGGGTCTTGACCTGATGGGTTTGCTCTTCGGCGTTGGTTCATCCATGTAGCTGCTGTTTAGTTTCTTCAATGAAGTGGTTTGAACATTCCCCGCCGCATATCTCACATTGCTAAGCTTGTGTTTGGGAGTTTTATACTTGGACTGAACCCGTCTCTGTCTGAAAGTGTTGCTAGTTTAAAATCTATTGTATTGTAATTGGAAAATATCCTTAATTTCTTAGATACTACAGCCACATACTTAATCTAATGTTCCTCCCACTTTTCTTTTCTTCTTTACTGGAGTTGAGTGTTTTCTTGAGATCCAGGATGCCTTAACATAGACTTATTGAGGATTCCCACTGGTCCAAAGGGTTTCTTTGATTTCTTCGTTGACCTTTTCTTATGTACTTGAGGGGGCTTGGTTGGCAAACTTGCGTTAAAGCCAGCATGCTCAGGTTTTCCAGGTACTTAGTGAGAGATCCTTGTTCAGTAAGTCATGGAGCATCCAGACGGTATTGGAAATTCAGTTTGCTTTAAAACTTCTCAGTGAATAAAAGCCTTCTCTCTAATATGGGTCAACATGTGGACTTTCTGCCCAAATAAAACTGATTTAGTTTCTAAAGAAAGATCATGTTATCATCAATATTTAACTTAAAGGTGTAATTAGTAGTTTGACTGTATGGCGTTTCTTTATAAAAACATGTAGTGTTAGGTTTTCATGAGTGTTTCTATTTACGTGCTATTAATTTAAAATATTTTTTAGATATTGTTTTATTTCATTTAACTAAAAGTCCAAATAATGATGCTTATTGTAGTTTGTCTTAGGCTACGAATGCTGTAGTTGACAACACTAAAAACTTAAATGCAGGATATTTATGCAGGTTGTAATGGTCAAAAATCCTTGAAAGTATGAGTTTTTACATGGGTAATATTTATAAATGTCATACAATTAAATATTTTTGTTTTGATCTTTAAAAAACGTAAAATACTGTGGATGTTTTACGTGTGTCCATTTTATTCCACAGGTCTGCGCTACAACAAAAAGATGAGAAACTGAAATCATTCAAAGACAGGTACTGTACTGGTTTTCTTCTGCTTGTTTCACAGTCAGTTAAAATAGTTAAAATGGTTTCCTTACCACTATCACAAATAAAATGTAAATCAAAAGCTTTTATTTAATTTAATTTAATGTAATTATATTTTATATTATTTTATTTTATTAGAATTGCGCCACTCAAGGTGGCAGCAGGTTGGAGTAGCTCTGTTACTTTTGATCCTGATTTATTCTTTTTTGGGAACTATTCCTCTTGTGGTGGATACAGGTGATTTTTTTTGGATGACTGTCCTCTCCGGTGTCGGATGCTGTGCAGCTTGGAGGATTTTTCCTAATACTTTCTATTTTTGGACATTTGTTATGATGCATTGCCATGGCAATGGGGTTGTTTCTTACAACCGGGAGCAGCTGATTAATATCTCAAAAGCTCAAATAATACTACAACTACAACCCCAAATCCCTGATGAGTTGAAAAGGAGACGCCGTGGATGCAGAGCAGGAGCTAAGAGAAGAGAGAGAAGGAGGAAGTTCAAACCATCTCTTCTGTTGATTATGATGGGCAATGTGAGATCGTTGGGAAACAAGTTGGATGAACTCCAAGCCCTGCAAAGGACCCAGCCAGAGTACCGGGCATGCAGTATTATGTGTTTTACTGAGACATGGCTGCAGGATCATATCCCCGACTCCAGCGTCTCTCTGCCGGGCATTTTAACCATACGAGCAGACAGAGATTTAAAGAGGAGCGGCAAATGTAAAGGAGGTGGACTGGCAGTACTTGTGAACAACAGATGGTGTAATCCAGGACATGTTACTGTGAAGTGTCATCTCTGCAGCCAAGATATTGAACTGTTGGCAGTAAGTTTTCGTCCATATTATTTACCCAGAGAGTTCACCAGTGTTATTTTAGCAACAGTTTACGTTCCACCTTCCGCTGTTGCTGACACTGCATGTGATGCCATCAGCTCAGTTGTTGCTAAGCTACAGACACAAAACCACAATGTATTTGTGGCAATTTCTGGTGATTTTAACCATGCTTCACTCTCTGCTACACTTCCAACATTTCAACAGTTTGTCAGCTGCTCTACCAGAGAAAACAAAACATTGGATTTGTTTTATGCAAATGTCAAGGACTCATACATCTCTACAGCTAGACCTCCTCTAGGCAAATCAGATCAAAATCTTGTTTTCCTCTGCTTGAAATATAAGCCCCTTGTTCAGAGGCAACCTGTAATAAAGAGGACTGTGAGAAAATGGTCACAGGAAGCTGAAGAAGCTCTGCAAGGTTGCTTTGAGGCTACAGACTGGGACGCACTGTGCCAGCCACATGGAGAGGACATCAACGCCATGACTGAGTGTGTAACCGACTATATAAACTTCTGTGTGGATAACATCATCCCCACCAGAACCGTGAGATGCTTTCCCAATAACAAACCTTGGATCACCAGTGACCTGAAGAACCGGCTTAACAAGAAAAAAAAGAGCCTTCAGAGAGGGAGACAGAGAATTATTGAGGATTATACAGAAGCAACTTAAAGTCAAGATAAGAGACAGCAAGGAGGTGTACAAGAAGAAGCTGGAGAGCAAGCTCCAGCAAAACAATATCAGAGATGTGTGGACAGGGATGAAGAAGATCACGGGCTTCAAGCAGAAGGATGATCAGACCGATGAAGGTCTGGACAGAGCCAATGAACTGAACACATTCTTCAATAAGTTCAGTTCAGAAACCAGCTTCGCGTCCTCCTCTCCTGCTCACAGCCAAACAGACATTCCATCTTCCTTTGACCCACAGGACCCATAGCTGTCCAGTAACAGCTCAATTTTTTTATCTTCCACATCAGCCCTAGACCCTTCTGCTTCTACATGTTTGCTTTCAACCATATCAGAAGATGCTGATGCTTCCTTTGCCTCCCCCTTCCACCTGTGTGTCTCAAGACGTCAAGTGAAGATGCAACTGGAGAGACTGAATCGGAATAAGGCTGCAGGTCCAGATCATGTCAGCCCTAGAGTCCTGAAGGCCTGTGAAGAGCAGCTCTGTGGGATTCTGCAGCACCTCTTCAACCTTAGCCTGGCCCAGAAGAAGGTTCCGGTGTTGTGGAAGACCTCCTGTCTTGTTCCGGTACCAAAGAAAACTCACCCATCAGTCCTCAATGACTATAGACCTGTTGCCCTGACATCTCACATCATGAAGGTCCTAGAGAGACTCCTGTTGGCCCACCTGAGTAAGCAAACAGTAAACCATCAGGACCCCCTTCAGTTTGCTTATTGCTGTGGAGTTGGAGTTGAAGATGCCATCATACACCTGCTTCAACAAACCCACTGTCATCTGGACAAAGCCAGCAGCACTGTGAGGATCATGTTCTTTGATTTCTCCAGAACATTTAATACAATCCAACCTGATTTGCTTTGTCAGAAACTCCAGAAGACTCAGGTGGAGGCCTCAACAATCTCATGGATCAAAGACTACCTGACAAAAACAGACCACAGTTTGTGAGACTGAAGGGTTGTGAGTCTAACCAGGTAGTCAGCAGTACAGGAGCACCACAGGGGACTGTACTCTCACCATTCCTTTTCACTCTGTACACCTCAGACTTCCAGTACAAGACAGACTCCTGTCATCTGCAGAAATACTCGGATGATTCTGCAGTCGTGGGGTGGATCAGAGATGGACAAGAAGCTGAGTACAGGAAGGTGGTGGACCGCTTTGTGGCATGGTGTGGAGACAATCATCTCATTTTGAACGTGACTAAAACAAAGGAGATGATTGTAGATTTTAAGAGAAACAGGAATAAGTCAAAAACTATTTCTATTATGGGAGAAGAAGTGGAGGTGGTGGAGGAGTATAAATACCTCGGTGTTCACCTGGACAACAGACTAGAGTGGAGATGCAACTGTGAAGCCATCTACAAGAAGGGACAGAGCAGAATGTACTTCTTGAGGAAGCTTAGGTCCTTTCGTGTTTGCAGCAAGATGCTGCATATCTTCTATAAGTCTGTTGTGGAAAGTGTGATCTCTTCTGCCATCATCTGCTGGGGTAGCAGCATCAGAGCCAGGGACTTAAAAAAACTCAACAAGCTGATAAAAAAGGCTGGCTCTGTTCTGGGGACTCCTCTGGAACCGCTGGAGATCATTGTGGAAAGACGGATTCTTCATAAAATGAAGAGCATTATGGAGAACCCTGAGCATCCTCTTTATGAGACAGTCCTACAACAACAGTGTCTTCAGTCAGAGGCTTCTTCAGATGTGCTGTAAGACGGAGCACTACAGGAGATCCTTCCTGCCCACAGCCATAACGGCTCTTTAAAGAAACCTTCATAATGAGCTACAACTACATTTAATTTCCCTTTGGGATTAATAAAGTATTTTTGAATTGAATTGAATTATCATAGTTTTCTGGAAACAAATGTGTGTGCCTTTTTACAGAGTGGCAGAGGATGTTGCTCTGTCAATTAAAACAGGGAAAACGATGAGCCTTAACAACCCTGTTAATAAGAACCGGTTGAAGGAGATGTATGACAACCTGAGGTGTGACTGGCCAAAAATTAAAAACAACTTAAAATCAAACCAGAAACATCCAGACTCTGTCAAAGAACTGATTCAGGTACAGTACTGTTGAGGTAAAACCGAAACTTTGGAGTTTATTCCTGCTTCACATCACAACTGAAACTAATGTTACTGTTTTCACTCCTTCCTGCTCATCTCATTTTATTTCATAATGCCAGACAAAGTTCAGGGAGGCAAAAACTGAAATGAGAAACAGGAAAATATTGGTAGATAAAGTATTTGAATCAAATGGGAACAGTTATGGAGGAACACCACAAAAGGTACTGAAGTGTAACACTTTGAATTCATCTTTTGTTCCTGATGTGTGTCTGAACTGGACTTTGTTCCTTCAGGTTGATCAGTACCGACAGTTAACAATTCAGAACCTGCAGCTGACTCTCTACAACCAGAAACAGGATGCTGGTCCACAGGTAGGTGTGATGCTATACATTTTATCTAATGTTCATGCACTGGTACCTCTTTATTCATAATGCTACCCCCTTCTTAAAATTAAAAATTAAAACTGTTTTTATTACTTGTTGGCCACAGAGAGAAGAAAATCCTCAGGATATGATGGAGTATTTGGGCTCTGAATGTTACTGGCTGGGTTGCCTGATGGCTTTGAACAACCCTCCTCTTCAGCCTGACTGGGAGAATCACCCCCCATCGATGGACAAATGGGACTTTTTCCCACAACGTATCACAGCTGCTTCTGAAAATTAGTGAAATCAAAATAATCAAGAATCAATCTCACTTCATACATCTATGCAAATCCTTTAGTATGACAGCTTGTCCTGTATTTAACACAGTTTTATTTTATTTAAAATTAATAGGTACGTTTATGCTCATTGTTGTTAAAGTCTCACTAAAACTTAGTTTCCTTTATTGTAACTTTTGTTAGCAAAGCTCTTCAGTTTTCATGCCTTTTTTCAGGGATTCGAACATCATAAATATAAAACTGTTAAGCTATTTTGATATTTGTCCATATATTCTTTTAAGTTTGCTGTGAACCTAATCAAGGTCACACATGAACTGCATTAGTCTACAATGGCAATTAAACATTAACTCAAAGACTCGCCTAATTACCTGAGATGCTTCAATGAGAAACTGATCCTTTCTGTATTTAGATATTAAAAATTTAGTAGAATCATTAAATTGAACATACAAAACTGTAGAATAATCCTAACCCTTGAATTTGTATCTTTCCCACAATCTAATTGTTATTTCCCCACACACCTTTATGTTAATTTTCACATTGGAAGAGCAGAGGAAGAGAGCACATCTTCTCTGCTGTTCTCTGTCTGCCTTTAAAACTACTGTTGAAGTGAAAGAGGGAAATGTATGTTTGAATATGAAAAGTTTATATTTTAAATCAAAGGTCTGTTTCGTATAAAACCTGCCAACTGTTTTATTACCAAAATGCTGGTAAGTAACGGGAAGGTAGATTTTTGAGAGCTTTGAGAAAACATCTAATCCAATAAATTTGGCTATTGGTTATTTTCTATAGAACAGTGTATATTTTATAGATTAAGCATGTGATTAGATACTTTCTAAACTTAAAGAATGTGTTTGTAAAATATTAAATTCTAAAAATTAAAAATAAATTTGGAGAAAAGAAATGGAATGCAGTTTTGATAGTATTCTGCCTCTGAGTACCTGCTAGTTTCACCACATTTGTTTTGATGTTGCAGTATCATGTTGTACTTTAAGTTCAACTTATTTTTTGTGGTTTCTTCTTTCCAGTATGCATTTTGGGTAATAAGCTGCACATTGTTTGCTAAAATATGGAAAGTAATTAAGATAAAAAAAAGAATCTTAAAATGTCTTTAAAATGAGCTCATTATGCCTTATGAAAAACTAGAGCAGCTTTGGGTCACAATCGCAGCGATATCTGTCATTTTTATTGCTTGTAACATTGTAAGCAAATTTCAGAGAAGGAATTGGCTCATTGCTTGTTGATATTTGAGATGTGTGCAGAGATATAAAAATCAGATTTGGAACTTTGAATATGCCGTGCTTATAAATATGAATATATTTTTTAATATTAATACTTTAATATTTTATTAAATAATATTTCGGTCTGTTAAGGATTGTCCTCTGAATACCAGCCTAATAAGGTGGTGGTATTAGGATAAAATTGAAAGGGATGAGCCAAGCTCTGACATTATCGAACAGCAAAACTCTGTACACACACAGAATGAATTCACACAATTGTCTTAAAATACAATTTATTTATTTTTTACTCCGGCAGAGTATCGCTCAGAATTGTTGTCTTAGTGCCAAGAAAAAGCCCAACAGATTTACTTTCACAAGTGGAGTATTACAGCTAACGCTTTAAAGCTCTGCTTGATATTCATAAAAATAAGCCTTATTAGAAACTTCTTTGGGATTATTTCAATTGTTATGGACATAGAAATGCAAAGGAAAAAAAGAGTGAAAGGGGGGCAAAAAGGAAAAGGGGAGAGAAGAAGAATAGAATGAACCAAAGAAAGAAGGATGAAGAGAATACAAGATAACGACCTGCTTGCTTCTACACCTGCAGAAACGTTCGTATTACCAGCTTTTTTATCAAAAGGTGCACGGTACTTATGAATGCAAGATTTATTTAGTGTTAAATGCGGCTCAATATAAAACATCTGTGTATCTGTTACCACCTGAATCTAAACACCTGTGGGTGTGTGAGTGCGCATGTGCACACAAGGTTTCTCCATAAAAATATGCAATAGTGAGTGTGAGGAGCCACAGACCTGCGCCCTTTGACCCGGGACAGATACAGAGGAGATCCGAGCCATAGACATCCAAAGGCCCCCCAGCCACAGTGCAGAAGCCCCAGGGAGCTGCAGCAACGAGCCCACAGGCCCTGCCGGCAGCCGAGAACCACCGGCGGGCAGAGATGCCAACAACCGGTAGGAAGTGTGGCGGCAAGGGAATAGGCCCCACATTCGATGGGGGCCTAAACTGATCCAGGAGAGGGAGGAGCCCAAGACCCAACCTGACACAAAAAACAGGCACACACAATCACAATCACACATTCCCACCCTCATGTGTACACAAAAACACACCCATGCACCCAACGTAAAAACAAACAACAATGGACGTCGTACACTCACTCACACTCCCCATACATACTCTATACTCCCAGGTCCAGGAGCCTACCAACCAGAGTTGCCACAGGATGAAACAGCCCCAATCCCCGAATGAATTCCGACCTCAACCCCGTGTGCCCCCCATCCCCCCAGAAATTAGCTTTAAAGGGGACCTGTTATGCAAAATTCACTTTTTTAATGTTTTTTATACTTCCATTTGGATATATAATGCTTTTACAAACAGTCCAAACGTAAAAAAAACAAACATTTAGCCGTTTTTCCCCATCCCATTCATCAGGCAGAATATTAACTTGGACTTGGTCTCTGCAGTCAAACAAGAGCATGAAGAATTCAGAAAGTTCATTGTCTTACATTCTCATGTAAGAAAATTAATGTAAGAAAGCAAACAAATCACAGGTTTCTGATGGATCTGGGTCAGTACATGATTCAGCTGCTAGGAAAAATGTTCATGGCTTCTGCCGAAGATTCTCAGGTTCTGATGGAGTGACAGGGATGGATGATTGATAGATGAGTTACCAAATGGTATTACGAAACCCTGGTGGTGGGACAGAAGGTCCTAGACCTGCAAGATGATTCTGAGCTACAAGATGAGTACTGAGCTGTAGATTTTAGTTTGAGAGCACGGAGCCTTTAAGCCTCAGTGTGAACCTGCATCAGTCAGACTGAGGATGAAGATAAACAGAGTTTGTTGGTGTGTTGTAACTACCAGCTGGTGGTCTTGGTGGATGGAGGCGGGGGTAGTTTGACTGACAGGAACAGCCTCAGCTACTTTTTTTTTTGTCAGCAGTTATTTAACGACTCAGAGGGTTGCTGGTACTTTCACACAGTTTAACTCCCCTGTGTCTTATTTAAGAAACAGATGGTAAATGTTTAACGTTCTGCAGTCAGACGATTCAACATCGATGTATATCGTAGCTCAATCAACAGCTATATGATGACTGGCAGACTGGAGGAGTGGAGGTTTCATAAATGGCTGCCATCTCCCATGATGCCCCTCTGGGTGTGCCAGCAGCCAATGGAGAGGCTCTGTGAGGAGGTGATGCAGGTTGCCCCCTTGGTATAAAACCGTCAAGCACCATCTGGGCCCTCCTGAGCAGTTGGAGCATTCCCAGCCTCGCCTCGGGTGGAGGGATTGCGAGGAGGGAAAGCAAAACTACACGGCCTCTCTCTGTGTAGTTTTGTTTTTGTCAGGGAATATTTCGAGGCTCAACCGTTCTCACCTTGGATTTTTCTGCACAAACCGATCTGGATAAGGGGGCTGCTGATTGTTAGTCATCCGGGCACCGTCCCATAACTTCCAGGCACTCTTGTGGAAACAAGTGAGTAGTTCCAGCTTCTGTCCTGAATGATATGGTTTTTTGGGGACATGGATTACAGACCACGTCTCTGGTTTTGGAGAAGCTGGGATCAGATCAGGGGTCAGGACTCTTGTTTTTGGAGAGGTTTCCTGAGGTTTTGATGTGTTGATGTATTTTTGGCTGCAGAAGAGGCCTCATGCAGCAGAGTGTGCAGTGATCTGTGGAAAGCCAAGAATAGCTGCTGAGAGTATCAGAGAGGCCTGTCAGCTGGACCCATGGCTTTTTAAGGGAATCAGCAGCAGAGCTATCAGTTGTACCTCCAGCTATGTGCCACATGGTGGCTGTCAATCAAACTGTGCAGGGTCAGGGAGGGGGTGCAGAGATATTTTTGGTTACTGCCATATCTGTCCCTCAGATGTCAATCTGTAAATACCAGCAGGGCTGGTCCAGTTTGATCCTCCAGGATCATTCTGACATGAAGCTGTGTATTGATTATTGATCGATCATGTTGTGATCAGATCGGTGATGAGGGGAATAGAGAATGTGGACAATCTGAGCTGAGATCAGCTGACAGCAGTGAAGTAAAGCAGCAGGTGTCCTGATGAGGTGTTCAGTGTCACACTGAAAGTGTAGGATCTCCTCATTTAACCCAGATTCAGATAGTTAAAATGGAAATGACTCAGATAGAAAACTTCTCACTGCACTGGAGATTTCTCGGTTCTGGTATCATCAGAAGGTCCATAATGAACCTGAACTTGTTGTTTCTGGAGCCTTCAGTAATAAAATATTTGATGAGCTTCTGGTTTTCTGCCTCCTGTTTAAAGTTAGATTTTTGTGTGGCCTCCAGGAGAACCTTCTGTAATTTGGGTCATGCACAATCAAAGTAAAGTGGTACCACTTAGAACTGAGGGACAGAATCACATCTATGTTCACATGAAGTTATTTTAGGTAAACATGATTTTAGTGTTGGTGCTATTCCAGCTTTGATAAAACGTTATGCTTAATGGCTGAATTTAACAGTATAATAAGTTGTGTTATTAATGATGAGAACTTTTGAATGTATCATTTTATTTGCCTTTATATAAACACATTTTCAGGTATTTCCATGTTATATGTTTAACAAGTAAATTGTGATGGAGAAACCTTGAGCACAACATGAAACGACCCAAACTCATCTGCAGTTTTATTTATATAAAAACAGAAGGCCAACAGTTATAATAAGCACATTATTGTGAATTTGCTTTGGTTGATAGTTATACTATTAAAAGAACTAAAGTACTGCAGTTAAATATTGCAGATGTTGTATTTCTGTTTTCACTTTTTAAGTGAAAGTGTGATGATGATTTTTTTTGCATTCTGTGTAAAGTATTAGAAGTCAAAGGAAAACATTGCATTTTGATGTTCTGTTTGCCTCCACTTTTTTCACAGTTATTAGAATAATTCAGAGACGTTTTTCACACTTAAAGTGATGATTAGCAGAACCATTTTCCTCAGAGCAGCATGTTTGACCTGTGGATTTTTAAAGTATTAGGAGGAGTAATTGTAGTACTGAGGCAGTAACTGTAGCGCTGCGGTACGTGAAGCACCTGCTGCTGTCAGATCATCAGAAACAGCTGCAGCTTCACCAACTTTCTTTTGCTAGTTTAAAAATACACAATATATACAATATCCTAAAGGCAGAAAAATAGTTAGAGCATAGGTGCGATTGTCTGGTTTTCTTAGGTCAATATTTTTAACTACTAATCGAAATCAAAATTTAAGAAAATGTTTTAAATTAAATAAAGCTGGACTCTTCTCATAGATCCTGAATAGGAACGTCACTGGATTTGAAGGAGGTGTCTTATTTTAATGTAAAGTACCTTGCAAAACACTTGATTTGTTGCAATATAAATAATCTGATTTGAATCTGATTAAATTTGTTGAAAATGGGACATAAACACAAACTTTGCACAAATAAAAGAGGCAACCAACAGCGTTTCAATGAAAACTTTACCCAATAAAACTTCTTGCTGATCCTACGGTGTAAAAACTCTCATCAATGTTTCTGTAAAATATAAATATTTCACAAAATGGTTCATAACCCTGGTGTGAATAACTGGTTTTAAGCAACCTTTTAATTTGACCAGAATGTTTCATCTGAGTTGGAGTAATATTAACGTTTTGGAGTGGGCCAGCCAGAGTCACAACAAAAATCTGATAGAGAATCAGTGGAGGAAGTTGAAGATTAGGGTGATGGCAAGTAGGCCTTCCAACCTCAAAGACTTGCAGCTCATAGAAAACGATGAATGCTTGATAACACCAGTGAAAACATGCAAAAAACTGGTCCGCAGTTATAAAATGGGTTTGATTGTCATCATGACAGTAAACATTTTGCCACAGATTATTAAGAAGGGTATAAATCATTTCTGCAATTTAATGATAAAATGCAAATAAAAACACATATTTCAGAAACAAACGTCTTAGTTGAATGAAACTAATTTTCTCAACCTGCCTGGGGAATGTGTTTACAACTGAATTTCAATAGAGAACACATTCCAAAACATAAACGTTGGTTTTAAAATTAAATAAAATAAATGTAGAGGACACAAAATCTAAAATAGACTAATAGGGTTCAAATAATACTGTTTTTAGTAGGTTCCTGCCGCAGCTGTTTAAAACAACCCTGGGAGAACATTCTGCGATTACTGTGAGGAACTGTGTTTAGATCTGATCTGAATTATGGTGGACATTTAAAGCATTTGGGAAATGTTTGTAAATGTAAACCTCATGTGGATTTCGTGGAAAAAGCATTGAATGAAAATGTAAAAGTGTGTGCTTCTTTTTGCTGCAAAGAGACTTCCATCATCATTGATCTAATTAGTAAACATACGTCAACAAGGTGAATGACAAAAGAGAAGAGCAACAAAGAGAGAAAATGTTCTGCAGTAGTTTAATGATAAAAAAAAGTAGTTAAAGCCAAACTGCAGAAAAGGAGATAATTCATACAGAATATATTTTAAGTCAGATGAGGGAAAACCTCATCCTGTTCAGTGCTGGAGGCGACTAAATTTGATTTGAAAAATGATTTTTCAATAAAATAAGCTCCTTAACTTGCATCGTCTCCTTTGCTAAAGTTTAAGAGATACATGGCGCCACCTGCTGGTTGCTTAAAATACAATAAGAGAAGTGGGGATGTTTAAAAGTGGTGTCCTGTTTTCTTTGGATGGTTTGTACACAAAATCCAAGGTTTAATCACTTCATCTCTGTTTCAGGGTGCCGACCACCATGTCAACACAAGCGCCGTCGTTCACACAGCCGCTTCAGAGCGTCGTGGCACTGGAGGGTAGTGCCGCCACGTTCGAGGCTCAAGTTAGTGGTAAGAAACATGTCTGAGGGCCTCATCATGCTGGAGTTAACAGGCTGGCAGGCATGGAGCTCCATGTTTCTAGTGCAGATAATTCTGCAATATCTGACAGTCACAAACAAGGTTTGCAGGATAATAAAACCTTACAGAGTGATAAGATGAGGATTGAAGTAGAAAATAAACATGAAACATACTTAATATCCAAAAATATAATTAAAGTTAACTTAAGTAAATATCAGAGATATTTGGACTTAATTGTTTTCACTATGAAACTTAAAATTTCAAAGAGAGAGATAACAAAGTTTACTTTCTGATTTTAATATATTAAATTCTTCATTAAAATATCTATATTAGTTCAATTTTACTCTTGTCTTAGATATTTTATTACAGTTTTAAATACTGAGCTTTAATTATAAGAATGAGTGAAAATGTTTCAACTTCTTATAAATTGAATTTCAGTTTTAACCTTAAGTAACAATGTTAAATGGTTACATTTTCAAAGCTGATTTAAAACTACATATCTCATTTACATTGAGTAAACTTTCTGTGTATTTTGCAGCTCTGCAGTTGAATGTCCTCTTCTAGGTTTCCCTGACATCTCACCTTGTTCTCTTCAGGTTCTCCAGTTCCTGAGGTGAGCTGGTTCCGTGATGGCCAGGTTCTTTCCGCCGCAGCTCTGCCCGGCGTTGAGATCTCGTTCAGCGACGGCCGCGCTGTTCTGAGGATCCCCGCTGTGACCGCCGCACACAGCGGACGCTTTTCTGTCAGAGCCACCAATGGCGCTGGACAAGCTACGAGCACCGCTGAGCTCCTGGTTACAGGTGAGACTGGGAGACAGGTGAGACTGAGAGACAGGTGAGACTGGGAGACAGGTGAGACTGGGAGACAGGTGGGACTGGGAGACAGGTGAGACTGAGAGACAGGTGAGACTGAGAGACAGGTGGGACTGAGAGACAGGTGAGACTGAGAGACAGGTGAGACTGGGAGACAGGTGGGACTGAGAGACAGGTGGACAGGTGGGACTGAGAGACAGGTGAGACTGAGAGACAGGTGAGACTGAGAGACAGGTGAGACTGAGAGACAGGTGAGACTGGGAGACAGGTGAGACTGGGAGACAGGTGGGACTGAGAGACAGGTGAGACTGGGAGACAGGTGGGACTGGGAGACAGGTGAGACTGAGAGACAGGTGAGACTGAGAGACAGGTGGGACTGAGAGACAGGTGAGACTGAGAGACAGGTGAGACTGGGAGACAGGTGGGACTGAGAGACAGGTGGGACTGGGAGACACATGAGACTGATAGACAGGTGGACAGGTGGGACTGAGAGACAGGTGAGACTGAGAGACAGGTGGGACCGAGAGACAGGTGGGACCGAGAGACAGGTGAGACTGGGAGACAGGTGGGACTGAGAGACAGGTGTGACTGGGAGACACATGAGACTGATAGACAGGTGGACAGGTGAGACTGAGAGACAGGTGAGACTGAGAGACAGGTGAGACTGAGAGACAGGTGAGACTGAGAGACAGGTGAGACTGGGAGACAGGTGAGACTGAGAGACAGGTGAGACTGGGAGACAGGTGGGACTGGGAGACAGGTGAGACTGAGAGACAGGTGAGACTGAGAGACAGGTGGGACTGAGAGACAGGTGAGACTGAGAGACAGGTGAGACTGGGAGACAGGTGGGACTGAGAGACAGGTGGGACTGGGAGACACATGAGACTGATAGACAGGTGGACAGGTGGGACTGAGAGACAGGTGAGACTGAGAGACAGGTGGGACCGAGAGACAGGTGGGACCGAGAGACAGGTGAGACTGGGAGACAGGTGGGACTGAGAGACAGGTGGGACTGGGAGACACATGAGACTGATAGACAGGTGGACAGGTGAGACTGAGAGACAGGTGAGACTGAGAGACAGGTGAGACTGAGAGACAGGTGAGACTGGGAGACAGGTGGGACTGGGAGACAGGTGGGACTGATAGACAGGTGGACAGGTGAGACTGAGAGACAGGTGGGACCGAAAGACAGGTGGGACCGAGAGATGGGGGGACTGGGAGACAGACGTTACCTTTAGGATGTTCACCAGCAGTAACCAAATCTTATTCTTTTTCATTGAAATCACAGGAAAACATTAAATTTTTTTGCATGGTTCCAACAAATTTCAGAGTTTTAAAATAAAACTGTGTAAGTTGAGATTGTAAACTCTACTTTACCCTTAGTTTGGTTATCACAATTATTAATTTCGTTAGCCAATCATTCATTGTGTCATTTTTGATGCCACCACATCCATCCATTGTCTATACCCACTCATCCTTGCTGGGGGACCAGCTGGTTATCTCCAGTGGTCTCCGGGTGAGATGCTGGGCGCATCCTGGAGGGGTTGCCAGTCCATCACAGGGCAACACAGAGACACACAGGACAGACAACCATGCACAGACACACTCATAGATATGGCAATTTTGAGAGACACATTAACCTAGCAGTTATGTTTTCCAACTGTAGATATAGGCCAGAGTACCCGGAGAGAACCCAGGCATGGGGGAACATGCAAACTCCTTACAGAAACACCCCGGACCGGGATTCATACCCGGTACCTTCTGCACAACAACAGTGCTACCAACTGTACCTCTATGCAGCCCCTCAGCGCATGCCAGGGTCCTACCCTTACCAATGACAGCACTTTAGTAAAGAAATTAGTTGCATCCCTCAACAAATGTTTAACAAATTAGAACATTTTCAATGGTTTTGTAAAAATAGAAAGAAATAGCAATGATAGACATTGTTTTCTTCAGAAGGGACCATAATAAAAAGCAAAAAGAACCATATATGGAGCCCTGAAGAACTCTACAGAACATTATACAGCAGAGTGGAGGTAAATGTGCCAAAAAACTTTAAACCTCTCATGGGTTTTAGGTCCAATATTCAACCTTCCACTGCTGTAGAACCTATAAACTGCTTTCTGATTCATTTATTTTCCATTAGTGATAATCGTTTGTTTCTATTTTACTGGAGTGGGGTTATATAAAGTACTTGTTAGTTCCACCTGCAGTTAATATCACTGGGACATATCTCCGTGCAGGAAAGCAGAAACTATTTGTGAGATAACTCAGAAAACTAACTGTTGGAGATTATTGCTGAAAGCACCACTCAGGTGTTGGAGTTTATTGGTTAAACCTGTTTTTCTCGCTGCAGCGGAGACAGCACCCCCCACCTTCCTTCAAAGGCTGCAGACCTCCACAGTGAGGCAGGGCAGCCAGGTGAGGCTTAACGTCAGAGTTACAGGTATCCCCACACCTGTAGTGAAGTTCTACAGGGAGGGAGCTGAGATCCAGAGCTCTGCCGACTTTCGGATCCTGCAGGACGGAGACCTATACAGTCTGCTGATCGCCGAGGCCTTCCCAGAGGACTCTGGGACGTATTCTGCTACAGCCACCAACAGCAGTGGACGGGCCACGTCCACCTGCGAGCTTCTGGTTCAAGGTGAGCTCTGTTAGCTTCCACAGTTTCTAAATTCTAAGTTGAATTGATCAGAACTTAAACTGAACGTTTGGGCCCAGGTGAAGAACCGGTTCCAGCAAAGAAAACCAAGACAGTAATTTCTGCTGCTCAGATTTCACAGACCAGAATCACAAGAGTGGAAAAGGTACGCCAAATCATCAGACCAAAGTAATCTGGCGGGATCAGACTTCCTGTTAGGGGTCTAGTTTTATCTCAGTTCCTTTTCTTCTGCTGTGACTCATTGTAACTTAGTCCTAATCTCTGTCCAGTTGGTGTCTCAGTTATGCTGCTTTAATCTGATCTCTGTTTGTCTCACCTCAGAAGATGGAGTTCGAGCTGACTCAGACACTTGGTCACAAGACTCCTCCCAGAGTTCCACCCAAACCTTCGTCAAAGTCTCCTACCCAGGCCTCGCTGGTCTCCAAGGTGACCGGAGTGCGCCAACAGTCACCATCACCTGTCAGACACGTGAAGGCACCCACGCCCACACCTGTCAGGTGGGTGGAGCATTAAGTTGTTCATGTTGACCTAACATAGCTCTGCTAACAGCTAGGAACCAATAACTACAACCTATAAACTCAATTAGTGAACCTCTTCCGCTTTTTGTCTTCTTTACCAGGCCGGTAAAGTCTCCCGTCACCACAAGGAAGCAGGCTGCCCCCGCCGCTGAAGTCCCCCCACCATGGAAGCGGGGAGATGATGGCATGAAACCAGTGCATCAACCAATCACAGAGCCCAAAGAGGTGAGGATTGCGTGGTTGTAGGAGGGTTATATTCACACTTTGACAGGAGGCCATCCTGGGGAGATGAGGCAGGATGGTGTCAAATCAAGCTAACACCTGATGCTAAAATCTGAAACCTTACTGAAGGTTTTTACTGAAGGATAGTAATTTAAACCAAAATTACTCTCCTGCTGCTTGGAGCTGGTCATCAAGCTGTCTGGTTTGTATGTTTGTCTTTGTGTGTCTCATAACAATATTACTGCAGTTACATGAAACCGTTCTTAGAAATGAGACATGGGCTAAGCTTTGGTTTCAATCCAGATAATATCCTAGCCCAGGAGAGGTTTTATTTCAGATGTTTCTGGTCTCAAAGTAAATTTTACTCAGACATTTAGAGATAATTTCTTTATCTTTTTTATTAAGAGCTGTATGCCAACATCAAACTAACCGAAGGCTGATGTATAGTCCTGTTCTTCCCACTGGCTTCTCTCTTCTTCTTTTTTAATCCTATGGATAAATATATTTTAACCTTCTGGTGGAAAGACCATTCCTGTTTTCTTCAGAAGAACCACATTTTCCATAATAACACCCAATATTCCAGTGTTTCTCACAAATTACATCCCTGTCATTTATTTTCACGTCTTTTGGATGATTTTGATTTATAAAAACTGGACTATTATGGTTTTTGGGACTTTTTCTTCAACTTGTACATGTGTATAACTGTCCAACTACTGGAGATCAACAGAGGTAGCGGTGCTGGCATTAGTCCTCTTATAGCTGGTCATTACAACCAAACTTCGTCAGAACCATCTGAAACTGCAAACTACACAAGAGTCAACATGAAAATCATCGAATGGGACAACACTTACCGTAGTTAATAATTTTCTGTTTCATTTTCTGGCTTATTTTGAAGGCACGTAAGTATTGGTCTTGTCCCTGATATTTCCAGACTGTATGATAGGACTGTTTCTGACCTACCTCAGACTACTGGTTTTGCTTATTTTCCATCTGTGATGTGTTTTTGTCTTTGCAATAGGTGTCTTGGTAGTTTTACTGATGTGAAAGATGCATTTTATTTTCACTTTTCTTTAATTTAACTTGGCTGAACATTTGGAGTCAGATTATGAATTTACAGTTTTTTTATGAAGATTATTGTTGTGTTTTTAGAGACCTTAACATCCCTTCCTTATTATTTCATTAGTAGTGTTTGAACATGGCAATTAGTTAAATATAGGTGAATTAAAACTTTTCCTTTTTCATCTGAAATCCCTAGTGGACGAGTTTGAGCCGCTACATTATAGAATCATAATTTATATTTATAACCTGGGCTCAGAAGTTTCTGCGCTCGAAGCTTTAGAGTTAGAAGATGCTTCTTTTTCTTGCAAAGAATGCAGCTTAGCCTAACGTTACACTTTGTCAAACTGGTAAGTGGTTACCAGTTTAGCTATGTTCTACGGTTCTGTCCGTACAAGCCCACTTGTTGGGTTGTTTCCTACTGCACCTTCGATCAGATGAAGCTTAACCTGTGGCTCCAGCTGGTACATATTGAAGATGGATTATTCCTGCAATCAGTGGATTATTTTCCATCAGTTAGCAACAAATTTGGTCATTTTCAGGTCATTTTAAGAAATCTTTGTAAAATAAATGGACTGGTGTGACGAGATTTTCCCATTTAAGATGTAAAGTTGATGTTCCCATTTGTTTTTACCAAAATTGTATGAAATTTATCACATGACCTTGGTAAAATTACTAGCTCTGTCCTCTACTTCAGGAGGTTAACTTGGCTAACAATATAATGATTATTTAATTTGATGCCCAAGATGTTACTCAGGGAGGACAAATGAACTGAATAAATTTCTAGCTAACTGTTTTTTTCATCAAGCTTACTTCCTGTTTGTGTTACTGTCTTGTTCTGAGTTCTGTTTGCTGCTGGTTCTGTCTCCAGGCTGAGGGAGGGATAAAAGCTGGGGCGGTGGCCAAAGTGGTGGCGGCCGTTGACCTGGCTCGTATCCGCCAGCCCGTGCATGTCGAGGGCGGTCGAGCTGAAGAGGTGGAGGCTGTAGAGGCAGAAATGAGGCAGCAGACAGTTGCTATGGCTGCCGATCAACAGTATCAAATTGGGTGGATGTCAACGAGAATGCAGGCTGGTCAAATGCTCACTGCTGCTCAGGAGTTTACATCTGACCTGCAGCCACAGGTTAGATGGCTCTCCTTGTAAAGAAAGAACATGGCAATGATTTGAGCAAAATAAATACTTTTAGTCTGTCAGTGAGGTTAAATCACCAATGGCCAACCGTTTGGTTAGTCCAAACATACCTATTACCATTATTTTTCATTATAAAGTGCCTAAGTTTAGTTTGAGTCAATTCATTTAAACATTCTGACAAATAACAGTAATTATTAAATTACATTGATTTTGCAAATTAGAATTTTTTTTTTCCCCAAGTATTTTAATTTACTGAGCAGCTCTGAGCTTCTGCTTGAGATGTTAACACTCCTGTGTTGATCACCACAGATTCAGAGAGGAACAGAAATCTCCTACAGTGTGGACACTGGTCTCACTCCATCTCCAGTTCCACATTTCATGGTTTCTAAAGTGTCTGTCCCCAAACCAGAGTCTGTTGGGGAGGTAAGAAAGGCAGCATCAGGCAAGCAGTAGGACATAGCCAGTGTGGAGATTAAGAAAGTTTAAGTAGTAAAATAACAGGATCCGTGCTGTGGTCTGAACAATAACTTGAGAGGTGGTTGACTTCATGTTTTTAGGAAAATATTCACAGAGTTCAGATTCCAATTAATTTTGGCCTTTTTCGCAAAATATCTGCTGTAACCCTTGCAGCATCTGCCAGGCTCCAAAAGATCAGCTTCTCTTAAAAACAACATTTCGGATCAGAACACAGTTTACTCCAATCACACCTGCTAAACCATGTCAACGATCAGGTGTGATCATAGACGTCTGCGAACACCACCTAGTGTCTCACGTTTAGTTGTCCACACTCCAACACTGATAAGAAATTCCAACCTCTGGCTTTCCTGGTGTCTGACTCTTAATTATATAAACCCACATTGACATTAAACTCCTTGACGCAGCTAAGACCCGTTAGTTAAACCTAACTCTCTGACATCCAAACTCTTTCTTGCCTAACACCATTCCTGTATGGTAAGGCAAAATATTCCCTAAAATAAACCAAACACTGTTGCTGCTCTGAAACAGTGTTTTTATTATTAGAAGGTTAGTTGACAGACGGTTAGTTATTACTGCTTGCCTGAGATGCAAACCTGTTTTTAAACTGATTCTAGAGGTGTTTGAATATCTTTAACAAATGAAGCCAACTTTAACCTTTTCCTTCGTTATTACGTTCCTGACCTAATTTATTAATCAGTAAATACATTTTATTTTCTACCCATAATTAATCCTGCTTTATCTAAAATTCCCCTCATTGATCCTGTTGTAGTTCTAATAAAACTAACGTCCGGTCGATCCTCTGTGTGCTGTGTGAACACGCACCATAAATATAAACCCAGCAGATTTTTAGTTCATTCTTTGCAGTGGAATTTCACTCTGTTTTGCTCTGTATCATGTAAAATGTGAATGATTAGTCTAGTCTAGCCTGATGATGGTGTGGCCTTTCCTCCTCTCTGGATTGGTCAGGTGTCCATCGCTGGCTCTGCTATCGCCACTCTGCAGAAAGAGTTATCCTCATCCTCTTCTAGAAAGATCATCAAACCAGTCAAGTCTCCCAGTCCGTCTCTTAAAGTGGTTAAGACCAGTGAGACGCTGGAGTCTGTCCCACCACCGTTCAGAGAATCCACTGAGAAATATCGCTTTGGCACCCAGATGCAGACGGGGGTCGTGTACATGGTGGGCATGGACAGAGTGTATGAGGACTGGAGAGCCAAGGTTTGTCTTGTAGCCTAGTGAGATGGATCTGAGCAGAACAAGAAAACCTGATGTGTAACAAGAAACGGATGGTTCTGAAATCTGCAGTCTGATACCACACACCAGCTGTAAAGGAAGGGCTTCCCACTCCCCTCAGCTTTAAACCTTTTTGGTTCAGCTCCACCGTAATTTACCCCCTTCTCTCAGCTCCCATGAGAAAAGAAGTCAAAGCAACTGGTCTTGTTTTCATTTTGTGATCGATGGGCCGCCTCAGGGTTTAGGAGCTGTCCTCCTGTTAGATTGCAGTCTGGTTTTCTTGATTTCTGTGAAAAATCCAACAATAAATGTTCATCTCATAAAAAGTTTAACAAGCTTCTCTCTCAACACTATTGACAACCTCATCCTCACCACTTGAGCCCATCCAGCACCTTCTTCGTTTGTTTCTGTGTTGTCTCCTCCTCTTCATCACCTTTTGGGTGTGAACCTCACATTTAAAGTCCTGTGTGTTGCTTTGTTGTATTCATGTTTGTTTTAGTCCTAGATATTAATGTTGTATTGGCCTAATAGATGATTCTGTGACAGGGGCCAGAGGCAGCAGCTGTACCGTCTGCAGGTGGCGCTGTTGTCCCTCCCACAATAGTCTCTGTAAGTCGTTCAGTTAAACTTGTTGATCATATTATCAGCTTTCCAGTAACAGAGTTATTTTATAAAGGTGCTGTATTATTTTTTTGCAGAGCTTGAAGAACACAAATGTGACAGAGGGTGAGTCGGTGACTCTGGAGTGTCAGATCAGCGGTCAGCCCACCCCCGTTATAATGTGGTTCAGGGAGGACTACAAGATCGAGAGCTCCATTGATTTCCAGGTCAGCTATGAGAGCGGATTTGCCCGGCTGGTGATACGTGAGGCTTTTGCTGAAGACAGCGGACGCTTCACGTGCACTGCCACCAACGAGGCTGGAACCATCAGCACCTCCTGCTACCTGCTCGTCCAGGGTCAGTACCAACAATGAAACTATGTACACCCTGTTCTGTATCACAACATCTAAATACTGATCCTTATTAGTACATGTATACACATTAAAGGCAACTATATTGTTCATGGACATCTGATAGAACTTGAGTAAACATTGTCTTACTGGTAGTACCAACGTTTTGGACTGGCCCCACCAGTCCCGACTTAAATCTGATAGATAATCTGTTTAGGCAGCTAAAGATTAGGGTGATGGCTAGGAGGCCGTCCAACCTCATCAAAATACCAGTGGAAACCTGCAAAAAGCTGCATGCTTGAGAGTCATGAGAAGGGTTTGTTTCCTGTAATGCCAACAAGTGTTTTTCCATTGATTATTCAGAAGAATATTAATAATTCTGAACTTAATATTTATTAAAATACAATCTAATACACGCAGATAAACAGTTTATTCTGAATTGATAGTCCTTTTGAGAGATCGTTGTCTAATTTCTAGGTTGACTGAGCTAATCTTATTATTCCTGCAGTGTCTGAGGACATCGAGAGCAGACAGGAGACAGTTTCCATCGTCACTGCTCAGACACAGTAAGTCACAAATCTTTTCTAAAGTTTAGTACATGACCCAGTATTTCTTTTTTTACTTAAGATGTTCTGATTTTAATTCACAGAGTTACAGAAGAAGCTAAAGAAGAGACCATGTCTGAAGTGAGCGAGGCTGAGCCAGATGCTCCTGCTGCTGCTCCCTTCTTCATTAAGACCCTCAGTGTTCAGAAGCTGGTGGAAGGAGGAAGTGTTGTGTTCCAGTGTCAGATTGGAGGCAGCCCCAAGCCTCACATCGTCTGGAAAAAGAGCGGAGTGCCGCTCACCACCGGATACAGGTACTGAAAACCCAGGGAGCAAATCCTTAGGTTCCTTAAACAACTGTTAGTGTGTCTCAGTATCACATGGACATCATTTCTGTTCTGCTACTGCTTTCTTTCTGCATCAAGCTAAACCCCTCAACACCCTGTTCCCTATAGCTCTATTTAGCATATTTATTTCCAAGTGCTCAGGATGTCTGATCCTCTGTCATGTTAGAAGAGACTGAAGTTGTTTGGCTGATATCAGATTTCTCCAGAATATTTATCATAAAACAGGTCAACTCATCATGCATTACAGAACTAACCTGCTTACATGCTAACTGGCATTAGGCTAACTAGAAAAAAAAATCTTTAGTCTTTTATATTAAGCACAAACCAAAAAAACTGAAACGGAAAATATCAATATCTCTCTGTTTTTAAGACTAAAAACAAATAAAAAAAGAACCAAACAAACACAAAAACATTTTTGCAACCATCACATCAAACTGGGCAATCTTTGAATAATTAGTTAGTTATTGCCGTTTATTTTCATTTTATATTTGTATTTTCATGGCTCCTATAAGCTCAGTCAAATATCAGAATACTGAGTGTTAAAATGTGGAATTTAATATAACTCACTGTCTTTGTATGTGTCATCAGGTATAAAGTTGCCTACAAGAAAGAGACTGGAGAGTGTAGACTGGAGATCTCAATGACCTTTGCAGACGATGCTGGAGAATATTCTGTCTTTGCCAAGAATCAGCTTGGAGAAGTCTCAGCCTCCACCAGTCTTCTGGAGGAAGGTATGTCCACAAACATGGCCTAAAGAGATTTAGAGAACCAGGCTTAAATTTCAACTTTGGATCACAGTGACTATATTATAGACAGAGCAAATGTTGTGCTTTGCAGAGGAATATGAAGCCTACATGAAGAAACAGGAAGTGACAGCTCTGGTGCAGGAGCCCAAACCTGGAGACATTCCCCCTATCACAGTGGAGACCGTGACCACCATTATCTCCGGACAGGTACAAGCTCTTTTATCATAGCTGGTTGGGTTGGGGTTAGTTTGTCATGAAGTTATAAATCTACATGACTTTAAGTTGATGTAACACAGTCAGTTTTTTGCTTGTCTTGAGTGAAATAATTTTTCAGACAACGTATAAAGATCCTATATTTTAATGAAACTTGCAGGAATTCCATTTGTCTGCCATGGAGCTGAGAATTATTCAGGAGATCGAGCTCTCCATCATGAAGATCACCTACAGAGAGATTGTAACTGAGGACGGAGAGTTGATGGTGACCGCCACTGCCACTGAGGCGGTGCAGCCAGCCTTTGACACGCCCGTCAAAAACTATAGAATCATGGAGGGAATGAGCGTCACCTTCCACTGCAAGATGTCTGGAATGCCGCTCCCCAAGGTGAGGAGTCTTTCAGTTAAAGGTTTTTCTTTGGTTTGCTTTAGAAAAAAAGTCTCCTGGGGGAGATGTATTGTACACTTGAAAATGACAGAGCCTAATTTAATCAGGTTTCACTGACTTCTTAACTTTGTGGCAGATTGCCTGGTTTAAAAACGGTCAGCGCATCAGGCCTGGTGATCAGTACCAGATGGAGGTTCTCCAGGATGGAAGAGCCAGCCTCCGCCTACCTATGGTGCGACCAGAGGACGAAGGCGTGTACACTGCCTTCGCCACCAACATGAAAGGAAATGCTGTCTGTTCAGGGAAGCTTTATGTGGAGTCATCTGCAGCTGCTCCTCAGAGATACACACCACAGCCTGCAGTGCAGAGGATCAGGTAAAGTATGACTCAAAAGAAAGGCTTCTGTCTTAATGTTTTAAATGCTAATCATTACAAACCGAACGCCCTTTCCTCAGATCCACATCTCCTCGTTCTCTGAGCCGCTCTCCTGGCCGTTCACCCAGCCGTTCTCCCGGACGCTCTCCCGCTCGTCGACTTGATGAGACAGACGAAGCACAGCTGGAAAGACTTTACAAACCAGTATTTGTCATGAAACCTACTGCATGTAGATGCTCTGAGGGACAAACTGCCAGATTCGACCTGAAGGTTGTGGGCCGACCCATGCCTGACACTTACTGGTTCCACAATGGTGAGTGAAGCATAGAAGAAACCTTCATAAAAGGTGTTATTGAAAGAAGAGTGTTTGTTTCAAAAATCTAATTGTATTTTTTGGCCTTCTCAGGACAACAAATTGTTAGTGACCACACCCATAAGATTGTGGTTAAAGAGGATGGGACTCAGTCCTTGATCATTGTCCCGGCTGTGCCCCACGACTCCGGAGAATGGACAGTGGTGGCTCAGAACAGAGCCGGGCGCTCATCCATCTCCGTCACTCTCACAGTGGATGGTAAGACTTCACCTCATTTTTACCGTTTCCATGATCTCTGCTGAATGTTTCCTGTGTGGCGATCCTTTGGGACACTTGTTGACTTGACGTTTCTGTTTTGTTCAGCTAAGGAAACCTTTGTGCGTCCCCAGTTTACCGAGAAACTGAGGAACATCAGCGTGAAGGAGGGCACTCTGGTTGAACTGGCCGTTAAAGCAATTGGAAACCCACTGCCTGACATTGTCTGGCTAAAAAACAGTGACATCATCACCCCACACAAGCAGCCAAACATCAAGTAAGTATCATTTTGAAGTAAATCTATGGCATCTGCTTTGAGTTTCCAGGAAATACACAATATTATCGGAATGCTCCTTCCATGTATTTTGACTACATTTTGTATTGTATTGCATAAAAGTAAGGCGACCCTAGTTAATGGAACTATTTTAGCTGCTTGCAATGCAAAATTGATCCTCCTACAGACTCATTCAAATTAGAGAAGGTAACATTTGATGGGTCAGCTTTAATAATGTGAGTCTAGTAGTTGAAAATGTTAATATGAAACCTTTATGTTTTAGGATTGAAGGAACCAGAGGAGAGGCCAAATTCCAGATCCCTTCAGCAGGTGGCTCAGACAGTGCCTGGTACACCGCCACAGCCATCAACAAGGCTGGCAGAGACACCACCCGCTGCAGAGTCAATGTTGAAATGGACTATGTTGAGCCTGAGCCAGAGAGGAAGCTCATTATTCCCAAAGGAACCTACAAAGCCAAAGAGATCACCCCTCCAGAGCTGGAGCCTCTTCACGTGCGTTATGGCCAAGAGCAGTGGGAGGAAGGTGACCTTTATGACAAAGAAAAGCAACAGAAACCGGTGTTTAAGAAGAAGCTCACCTCTGTCCGCATGAAGCGTTTTGGTCCAGCGCATTTTGAGTGCAGGCTAACTCCGATTGGAGACCCCACCATGGTGGTGGAGTGGCTGCATGACGGCAAACCTCTGGCTGCTGCAAACAGGCTGCGCATGGTCAATGAGTTTGGCTACTGCAGCCTGGACTATGAAGTTGCTTATGCTAGAGACAGTGGAGTGATCACCTGCAGAGCTACCAACAAGTTTGGAGTCGACCAGAACTCTGCCACCCTGATCGTCAAGGATGAGAAGGGCCTTGTTGAGGAATCTCAGCTTCCTGAAGGCAGGAAGGGTGTTCAACGAATTGATGAAATGGAACGGCAGGCTCATGAAGGTGGACCTTATGGAGTTACTGCCGAGGAAGACACTGAGAAAATAAAACCTGAGATTGTCCTTCTTCCTGACCCTGTAAGGGTTATGGAAGGGGACACAGCTCGATTCCGCTGCAGAGTGACTGGTTATCCAGCTCCAAAGGTAAACTGGTACCTCAACGGACAACTCATTCGCAAAAGCAAGAGATACAGACTTCGCTATGATGGTATTTACTACCTGGAGATTACAGAAATCAAATCTTATGATTCAGGAGAGGTAAAGGTTATAGCAGATAACAACCTGGGTTCAGCTGAACACACTGTGAAGCTGGAGATTCAGCAGAAGGAGGATTTCAGAACTCATCTGCGCCATGCTGCTGAGGCTAAAACAGGTGACGCTCCTTCTGAGTCAGGAAAAGTACCATTCGAGGTGGTGAAGGCTGAGCAACCTGCTGAGGACTCTCAGTTGAAGGAGGTGGTCAAGCTTAAGAAGGCCCAGCGAATTGTCCATGAGAAGGCCATAGAGGAGTCTGAGGAGCTGAGGTGCAAATTCAAGCGCAGGACAGAGGAAGGCTATTATGAGTCCATCACTGCTGTTGAGCTTAAGTCACGTAAGAGGGATGATTCCTATGAAGATCTTCTGAGAAAAACTAAGGAGGAACTGCTTCACCATGCCAAGGAGAAGGAGGAGGCTGAGAAGAAGAAGGAGGAGGAGCGCCGCAAACTTACTGCAAAACCTCTGAAACCAGAGAGAGTCAAACTCTCGCCCAGCATGGAAGCTCCTAAGATCCTGGAGCGTATCACTAGCCAGACAGTTGCACTGGGAGATGAAGTCAAATTCAGAGTCAGAGTCGTTGGTAGACCAGATCCTGAATGCCAGTGGTTCAAGAATGGTGTTCAGCTGGAGAAATCAGACCGTATTTACTGGTTCTGGCCTGAAGACCATGTTTGTGAACTGGTGATCAGAAACGTCTCAGCTGAGGATTCAGCTAGCATAATGGTTAAGGCAACCAACACCGCTGGAGAGACATCAAGCCATGCTTTCCTGCTGGTGCAAGGTACCACAATAGTGAATTCTATAAACTGTAGCTTGTTTCCTTTTGAATCACATGTTTTCTAATTAAACGTAACGATATTTTTGCAGCAAAACAAGTCATCACTTTTACACAGAAACTGGAGGACGTCAATGCCAAGGAGAAAGATACTATGGCTACCTTTGAGTGTGAAACCAACGAGCCTTTTGTTAAAGTCAAATGGCTCAAGAGTAACATGGAGATCTTCTCCGGAGACAAATACAGGATGCACTCTGACAGAAAGGTCCACTTCCTGTCCGTGCTGACGCTCGAAATAAGGGATAACGCAGAATATTCATGTGTGGTTATAGATGACGAGAATGTCAGAACCAGCGCCAAGCTCAACGTTGAAGGTGGGTCAAAATGATGGAGCCATGTTCAAAATTAGAAAACTTTAATAATATTGTTCATGCTTAAGTTGTTATTGAAATGCATGTTGTATTTGAAGGCTTGTTTTATATAGTAGCTTTTATTTGTCCGTAAATAAGATTTATAGGTTATTCAACATCACTGTGGTTTCTTAAAAGTTGTCTTTATTATTCTTTAAACAGGAGCCCCACTGGAGATGCTGAAGCAGCTGGAGAACATCGAGGTGCCTGAGACTTACTCTGGAGAGTTTGAATGTGTTGTGACTCGTGAAGATGCTGAAGGTAGCTGGTTCTTTGAAGACAAGCTGCTCTCTACCAGTGCTAAATACGTCATGACCTCTCGCCGTGGAAGACACACTCTGTCTGTGAGAGATGTCAAGAAAGAAGACCAAGGCAAATTTACCTTCAAAGTGGGCGAATTCACGACAAGTGCCTCACTGAAGATGAAATGTAAGTGATGAAAATATATTGTAAATTTAGGGTTTAGGTCTAAAGATGTTTATTTTCCTAGTGACCGGTCCATTCCTCATGAAACTTTCCTTTTAGAAGTGCTGAGCTCTTTGTTCCATTTAGTTGGTCTTCTACTCTACTTTAACTTTAGTTGTTTTTGTTTCGATTCCTGAATACTGTGGTCTTCATGTTTTAGTGCGTCCCGTGACCCTGGTCCAGCCTTTGACAGACCTAACAGTTTGTGAGGGGGATATTGCTCAGCTTGAGGTCAAGTTCTCCCAGGAAAATGTTGAAGGTAGCTGGATGAAGAATGGACAGCCAGTTGCAGCTTCAAACCGTATGCACATTGTTATCGATAAACTAGTCCACAAACTCCTGATTGAAGATGCCACCAAGGACGACTTTGGATCATATTCATTTGTGGCTCCTGATCATGATATTACAACCTCTGCAAAGCTCATCATTCGGAGTAGGTCACTCAAACTCATATATTACATAAAACAACTCTGTTTCAAAATAAAACTTCTTAAAAGTGAATGTCTTTTTGTTGCAGGTATTGGTATCCTTATTCCGTTGAAGGACACATCTGCTGTTGAAGGCACCAAGGCTGTCCTGGAGGCTAAGATCTCTGCTCAGGACATTAGCTCCGTCAAGTGGTACCACAATGACAAACTGTTGGTGCCCAGCGACCGGGTCAGTATGGTGGCAAAGGGGGCCAAGCAGCGTTTGGTTTTCACTAGGACCTACGCTTCTGATGAGGGTCACTACAAAATGGTTGTTGGCCGAGTGGACACCAGCTGCAAATTCTCTGTTGAGCGTAAGTTACCCTCAATGACTGTCCAAGTATCTGCTTATTGATAAACACATGGTAAAATATCTTATAGCTCAAAACTTAAAAATGCCTGTAGGTGCTCAGAAACTGAATACTTGGTTCTTTCCAGGGCAAAATAAGTAGTAAGCAGTGCAGAAGAACCTCTCCATCATTTATTAGAACAATGACAAAATAAATAATCAGCATACGGCTGGAAACTTTGATATTTGTCAGCAATAGGTGGTGTAGCTATTGAAAAATTAGCAATTTGAAGCCATAAAACAATTAAAGTTTTACCTAATTTATCTTAGACCTCGCAATAAATGTGTTTAATGTTCCCAGAAGCTTAGAGTACACACATGTAAGGTCAAGTTCCTCATTAGGAGCAGTTAGGATCATAAGATAACTCATCAGTGATGATTTGACCTGGAAGTCAAGATAATGTAAAACATTATCTTGACTTCTAGTCACACATGTCAAAGTTCCACCTACAGGACATTTTGAGCGTTACATTTTCTGTGTTCTGCTTCAACAGCTGTGCAGATCCTGAAGCCAATGAAGGACACGGAGTGCTCTGAATCTGAGAATGTCACCTTCGAAGTTGAGGTTTCCCACCCAGGTATCGACCCATATTGGACCTTCAAGGACCAGCCACTCAAAGCCAGCGCCAAGCACAAGATGGAGACCAAGAATAAGCTCTACTTCCTGACAGTCATCAATGCAATGAAAGATGAAGAGGGCGAGTACCTGTTCGCTGCTGGTGAGAAGACGTGCAGAGCTTCACTCACCGTAACAGGTATGCAGGAGATGACTTTAACAAGCTGAACGCCATATATGACAGTCTCTATAATTATATATAATCTTGCTGTGTCACCAGGTGGCGCCATCAAGAAACCTTTGCGAGATCTGGTGGTTGCTGACTCCCAGACTGCAGTGCTGGAGTGTCAGGTAGCAAACCCATCTGCAGAAGGAAAGTGGCTGAAGGATGGACACCTTGTCGACTTCAGCGAGAACGTGTTGAGTGAGGTGGATGGTGCTGTGAGACGTCTTGTTATTGTTATCACGAAAGCCACCGACGTCGGAGAATACACCTACCAGGTGGCCACCTCCAAGACCACTGCCAGTCTGAGGGTTGAAGGTGGGTCCAGTGTTTTTTAAAATATACTCATGCAATAAGATTGTGGGACATAACTTAAAATGTCAGCCTCATCATTCCCAAAATGTGTCTGCTCAGAATGTAAAACAAAATGAAAACCCACTGATTGTTCCTTTCTTTCTCCAGACAGACCAGCTCATTACAAACTGAGTTGTAAAATAAATCAGAATCAGAATTTATTGTCATTGCACTTTAATATATACTTTAATACTTTAGTGCTTTAGTACAATGAATGCAGAATTAGAGTGCTTGCAGGCAGACACCCTTTTGAAGCTCTTTAACATCATGAATCAATGAATCGTTGACTGATAACGTTCACCCTTACAGCTGTAAAGATCAAGAAGACTCTGAAGAACCTGAACGTGGTCGAGACTCAGGAGGCTGTGTTCAGTCTCGAGCTGACCCACGAGAACGTCAGGGGAGCCCAGTGGATCAAGAATGGTGTCGAGATCCAGCCCAGTGATAAATTTGAGATCAGTATGGAGGGTACAGTTCACACCTTGAAGATCAACAACTGCGCCACACAAGACGAGTCCGTTTACTCCTTCAAACTGGGAAAGCTGTCTGCAAACGCCAGACTCAATGTTGAAAGTAAGTAGAAGTTAAGATAACATTCAGTTTGGCTTCACTGGTTTTACAGAATACATTTATCAAAACATTTGTGAATGTGACTTTTCTCCCAGCCCTCAAGATCCTGAAGAAGCCAAAGGATGTAACATCACTGCTGGGTGCAACAGCTATGTTTGAAGTGGGCATCTCTGAAGACAACATCCCAGTAAAATGGATGTTCAAGAACACGGAGCTGAAGCCAAACGAACACTACAAGATGCTGTCTGAGAAAAGGACCCACAAACTGATCCTCCAGGACGTGGACAACAGCAAGGAGGGAGAGTACACGGTGGTGATTGGTCATCTCCAGTGCAGTGCTCACCTGACTGTTGAGTGTAAGCCTTAAAATGAAGCATTCTTAGTATTTTCCTAACATCACTGATAGACCTCAGGAACCAAACCATCTGAGCCTATGTTGTTTCTGCAGCTCTGCGGGTAACCAAACCCATGAAGAACGTGGAGGTCCCAGAGACTCAGGTGGCCACATTCGAGTGTGAAGTTTCTCACTTTAATATACCCTCCACCTGGCTGAAGAACGGTGTGGAGATCGAGATGAGTGAGAAGTTCAGGATTGTTGTTCAGGGGAAACTCCACCAGCTGAAGATCATGAACACCAGCAGGGATGACTCTGCAGAGTACATGTTCATCTGTGGGAACGACCGAGTGTCAGCGACACTTACCGTCAACGGTAAGAATTTAACCAATCCTAATTTTGTAAAACAGAACTTTTTAAAAAGAATGTCTTAACATCTTCATCTAAATGGTTGGTGTGTGAAGTTTTTCCTTCAGCATCTTAACCTTCAGTTTCCTTCCCCTGGGGTGAAAGAACCTCTGAACTTAAGGTCCTTTTTCTTTCAGCTATTCTGATTACAACAATGCTGGAGGACCTGAACGCTCAGGAGAAAGACACCGTCACGTTTGAGGTGAACGTCAACTATGAGGGAATCACCTACAAATGGCTGAAGAACGGTGTGGAGATCAAATCCACAGACAGGTGCCAGGCGCGCTGCAAACAGTTCACCCACAATCTGAGCATCAGGAACGTCCACTTTGGAGACACCGCCGAGTACACCTTCATGGCCGGCTCTGCAGCTACTACAGCTAAACTTTACGTGGAGGGTAAGATGTGGAGATGTTCTTAGCTGTGGTCATCGGATGCTTTATTACTGTCCAACTATCAGAACTGCCCAAATAAAAACCATTAAGACACTAAAGAACTTGGGACCAGTTGTTGCCATGTTTAGGCAGGATGTAATGACTCATTTATTTCCCTACAGCTCGTGTGATTGAATTCACTAAACACCTGAAGGACATAAAGATCACAGAGAAGAAGAGGGCGACCTTTGAGTGTGAAGTTTCTGAGTCGAACGTCCAGGTGATGTGGATGAAGGACGGCCAGGAGCTGGAGATGTCCGAGAGGTAAAGAGAACTTTTCATTCAAGTGCATGAACCTTTTAAATGTTTGACCAACATCATCAACAACTTCTGCTTTACCTTCTCTATTTTTCTGCAGGTACAAAATGAGCTCAGACAAGTTTGTGCACCGCCTGGTTCTGCCGTCAGTTCGCATGTCTGATGCTGGCGAGTACACGGCTGTAGCCGGGTCGAGCATGTCTGTTGGACACCTGGGAGTCGAGGGGCGAGATGTTAAAATCTCCGAGCCTGAAAGCAGAGACATCACAGTGAGTTCCTGTTCTGGGGAGCTTCACCCCAGTCTGAGCTCTGATTCTGTTCTTTAACATGTTCATGTAGACCCATGACAGGGAGTTTGATGTATGAGGCTGAGACGGTCATATTTTTGCGCAGGTGGTGGAGAAACAAAGAGCAACCTTTGAGTTTGAGGTAAATGAGGATGAAGTGGAGGGACACTGGCTGAGGAATGGAGTGGAGATCCATTTCCAGGAGGAAGAGAGGTTCAACTACGCCATCATCAGGAAGCTGCACCGCCTCACTATCTCAGAGACATTCAGGAGTGACGCTGGAGAGTACACATTCATCGCCGGCAAAAACCGCAGCACCATGAACCTTCTTGTGAGATGTAAGAGATCCTTCAGTCAGCAGTTTGAACACATTTGACCAAAACTCTCTGTTCCTGTTATCTACGATGGAAGTATTTCTTACTTACTGTGGGAAGCTGAGGAAAGAAATCCTTCACATCTCTGCTAGAGAGAACGTCGCCCATCAGTAGCTTCTTTTAGTGTAATGTTTAAACAAAAATATTTCTTTGTTAAACAGAAATTTAAAAAAGTATTTTCACAAATTTAATTTTGCTTCTTTAACTCAATGACTGTTTTGCTTTCGGTGTTCAGTGCCGGAGCCGCCTCAGATTGTCCGCCACATGGAGGCCCAAACAGTGATGTCGGGTCGATCTGTGCGTTTCTCGGTCCATGTGAGCGGCCTCCCTCACCCTCAGGTGTTCTGGTACAAAGACTCCCAGCTTCTGTCCACCAGTTACAAATGCAAGTTCCTCCACGACGGAGATGAGCACACACTACTTTTGCTGGAGGTCTTCCCCGAGGACGCTGCCGTCTACAGCTGCGAGGCCAAGAACGACTACGGAGAAGCCACAAGCTCCGCCCCTCTCACCGTGGAAGGTCAGACATGTTTTATGGTGAAGCACCCAAGTAGCCTCTTCTTTTGCTTTATTTTATTCATCGTTATCTACTTCTTCCTATTATTACTGTCATGTTACTATTATTATGGACACATTTTTATTACATATTTCAGCAGGAGTTTTTCAAATTAATAGTGTAAGGAATTAATTAATTAATAATTAAGAGTCAAATGGATTTATGTTAAATAAAATTAAACTTGATTTAGCTGACCAAAGAATTTAACAAAGAATAATGAAAACATCACATTAAATAAAGTTGTGTTATTTTATTTCCCTGTTTAAAACTTGTATTAGTTAGTGTAATAAAGTTTATTTGCTGGTATATTCTGCCACCTAATGTTATCTTTTATGTTGTTCTCAGTTCAGGTTCAATTAACAAAGCAACCAGTTCAGTCCAATAATTCAATTTTAATAAACTTACAATTGACCAGTTTAGTTTGTTCACATTGCATTCAGTTATAGCCCAGTTCAGGACAGTCAGACTCAGCATGTTAATGGTTATTTGTAGCCAGTTTATTAAAACTTAGCAGGGAAAGAAGCAAAGGAGTCACACGCAATGGAAGAAAAGAACCATTAAACATGTGATACTGAGTCAATGTTATAATCAGCACATTTGTTTCAGTAAAAACTAATAACTTTTAACGGTTTAGGTGTAAAATGCTGTAGTTAAATGACTGAGACGATCAAACTGAAACATCTTTAACACGTCTGTAAACTGAACACGTTATCTTTCAGTTCCCGAGGTGGTTGAAACCATTGTTCGGATCTCTCCTCCGGTTCTGATCACTCCCATGCGGGATGTTCTGGTCTCAGAGGGAAATCCTGCCCAGCTGAAGTGCACTGTCTCTGGGGAAGGTATTTACTTCCGCTCAGCTTCTTCTGGGGCTGCTTAACCTCTCTGTTATTATCAAGCCTGTTGCTAAACATGTGTGAGATGATACTGACTTCTGTGAACACCGTGTCTCCAGATCTGCAGATTTCTTGGTTCTGTGATGACAGAGAGATCCGACAGTCTGACATCTTCAGGATGTCTCATTTGGATGAAACCTGCCTGTTGGAGATTTCCAGAGTCCTCCCTTCACATGAGGGACAGTATTCATGCATTGCCACAAACTCGGCAGGAATGGTCACATGTTCTGCCACTCTGAACCTTGATGGTGAGTTCCAGCAAATATCACCTTGCATGCAGATATATTTTTAATAAAACGGTGAGAGTGAGGCCAACCCTGACTGCATGGTCCTCCGATTTTAATCCCAGAAAGCATGAAGTCTTCTTGCTGCATCTTACAGAGCTGCTCTGATTTTGGCTTGAATAGTAAAGAAAATGACGGAGTGTCTACTTGATAATAATTTGTACTCAGTTACAGCTGTACAGTTACAGTTACCCTTCTGTAATTCTAACCTAACTTCTTGTAACTTAGACATCTAATTTTCAGACAAATGTGCTGTTTTTCCATCAGTTTGTAATCACTTATAATTTAGGGCCAGTAAATAAAAAATTTCCACTTTTAAAAGTCATTTTATATTAGATGCATAAATATTGCTATGTCTGCTTTTCAAATAGTCCAATAATTTAACAGTTTTTGTAAGATTGTATGTAAGAGATCCTTCAGCAGTTTGGACCTCTAGCTGATAGGCTTATTGAAGCACAGGTTGTCACTAATTGACAGACTGTAATATTGATCACTGCATTGATAATAATATAAAATCCAGAACATCACACAAAGACCCACTTTTACTCTCACTATTTTACCTTGTTGCCTTTTAATTCTTCAACTCATAGAGAAACTCAATAGTTTCCACATCCTTGCACATTTGTTGCTTGCTGTATTAGAACTAGTGTAGTAACTGTCAAAATAATGTTTGTGCTCCCTGCCCCCGGATTTAGAAGTAGTTATAATTGTGGCTGTAGTTTTGTTCTGATGACAGGAGATGAGCAATGATTTCTCTCGCTGCATGTAGAGAAATCAGCAGCTTTGCTTTGACCCTACTTCTTACTGTGAGCCTCATCTTGCAGGATGCTCTGCTGTGCTGCATGATATCCTCTCTTCCTACACCTGCAGCTCCTAACAGTGTTTGTTTAGACACGACTCTTTGTTTCAGAGTAAATCAGCATGGTTGAAACAGCTGGACTATGGAAGTACAGCTTTTCGGATTCCTTACAATCACGGACATAATTCACATCTGTTTTTTTTTTAAATATGGCTCCCGTCAAGTTTGCATGATTGACTGTGGAAACCAGCCGCTGTCCAGTTCTCACTGAGCCTGACTGATCCTCAACACTCCAACCCAACTGCACTTTGGCAAACAAATAACCTGGAAAAATCACCGGAATTGTGCTGTGTTGACCTAATTCTTCTATCCTTTCTTACTGCCCAGATGAAAAAGCCTTAGATAGCGTGTCGAGCTCTGAGACTAAAATAACTCAGAGGCTGGAGGTTCAAGCAGAGAGTTTCAGCTCTCTGTCGGTGGGTCAAACAGCCCACAGTTTTGAGTTTTCTGAGGTGGTCTCTGAAGCTTCCTCCATGTCCTTGAAGATGGTTGAGATTCAGATGGAGAGTGCAACCTCAGTGGAGATGAGCTCTCACAGCAGCTTTGATTTGAAACTCTCAGCCAGCCCCCAGCTGCTGATGGAAATGAGCGACATCACAGTGAAAAGTGGTGAGATTGCTGCGTTCAGCTGCTCGTTCGATGGGCAGCCCTTCACCGGAGTGGTATGGGATCATAACGGTCAGAACTTGGTGGATGCGGAGCGGGTAAGGAGCTCTCAGAGTGGGGGCTTGTTGTCCCTGGTCATCCACAGTGTCGACCTGGCTGATCAGGGAATGTACCGGTGCACAGCCACCAACCATCACGGTCAGAACAGTTCTTCTGCCAGGCTCACTGTTGAAGGTGGTTAATCTTTCTTTTTTGTGATTTCCAACTGGTCCATTTCACTTCTTCATCTGCTTCATCTGCTCACCCTGCTTTGGACCCCCTTATCATGACTTAATATCTCCTCCTAGTTTATAATCTGTTAGAATAATGTAATAACAACCTCTGTAGTGTAGTTGTGCCCCTCCCCCTGATACCAGCTTTTCTTTGCTAATCTCATTCTCCATCCTACTAACCCTTTATTGATTATAGCCATAGCCTTTTACTCTCTGACCCCTAATTACTCTCCCTAACTTTATTCTCACTCAGCTAAAGAAGCAAACCTCAAAGCCGAGAACCCAATCCCCACCGATTCTGTTCGTAAAGCTTCACAAGCAGAAAGAGAGAGCTCTAGAGATCTCTCTGAGCAAGAGAAGCAGGAGTCAAAGAAGAAGCTCGAATCTTTGCCAAAATCTTCCCAGAGACTTTACCACCTCATCAGCCAGTTGTATTTCCCAGATGTCATGCCTCATGATGAGCGGAGTCATCGTCTCTCCAACAGCCCGGAGTTTCTGATCAAACTCCCCCCTGAGCTGCTGATCAGAAACAAAGACAGTGACTCTCTGCACTGCATTACGAAGGGGCTTCCCACTTCATTTGTCATTTGGCTTTACAACCGTCTGAATGTCAAGGATTCTGTTTGGTACTCTCTGAAACGAGACAGCTCTCTCTGCTGTGTAAACGCTAATAATGTGGGAGCCAGACCAGGGGGTTCTTGCTATTTCAAAAATCTAACCTCAGCTGGAGATGCTGAGTGCAGCACAGTGATGAAAGGTTGGCAATTGCATGCTTTGGTCCTTTTGCTCACTCTGGCTTTCTGTGCCCCGCACCCATGCACACTGTTTTCCACCTGCACAGCCATCAGAAGCACACTTCTTCACAGGGCAACTATTCTTCTTCTTCTTCTTCTACTTCTTTTAACAATGTTTAGGCAAGGTCTCTGACTCTTTGTTTCCAGCACTTTGACTAAAACATTAGTAGAGATATGAAGAGAGGGTCAATGATGTAACAAACTTTACCAAGAAGATATATGTGCTGCTTGCTAAAATAATAAATGGAGGCATGAAAGAAGATCAGGTCAAAGAAACAACCCAAACGGATCAGATGGATGCACGACTCGTCACAGATTCTAACCGTCTTGTTCTCTGAATGCAGCTGTGGAAATGTTTTTAACTGTGAGCAATCTGTGTCTTCACAGTAATTGCAGTGGAGAAGGAACCAGTGGTTAAGGAGGAAGTTAAAGGTAAATATTGCTTCAGTCGGGGTGGGTGGGGAAGGCGGGGCTCCCTTGTCATGTATAGTTGTGCTGAATTAGCTTCTTAACTATGGTGGTTCAGATGTTTCACTTTGAGGTGTACATGATAAATGTGTGTCTGTTTTGAAATATTTATGATTTGCTGTGTTTTGATGGTGTTTTAATGTAATTAATGCAACATGTTTCAAATATGATTTTTTTATTATTATTATTTGAAGATTGTGTCAATATGTTTGACAGAACGCACAATGTTCTGTCAATGTTAACAATTTCCTGGAAACCATTTTTGAACCATTTGGTGTTAGTTTGTTTAAATGTTAAATGTTAAGTTTGTAGTACAACATGAAAACAGCTATCACTCATCATGCAATCAAATATAACTCTTCTGTAGATGGAAAAAGGCACTGTGTTTTATTGGAGCAGATTGATGCTGGGATGTGTGATTTACGTTCAACTGTCATTGTTCCACTCAGCCTTTTCTAGCTCATCCATCACAGTGGAAGAGGAAACCCAGGAGTCATACTACACTGGCTTAAAATTACCCAACAAAACCAGAACACTTGAACTCACACCAGAGACTAAACGCTTCTCCAGCTCTTTGGAGAGGAAAAAAGAAAAACCAGTTTTCCTCAGCAAACTTCCTCCAGCAGCTGCGGTTGTTGGAGAAACCTTTTCTTTTACGGTCAAAGTGTCCGGTTTCCCAAAGCCCACTGTTCAGTGGTTCCACAACGGGCAGACAATAACCAGTTCGTCCGTTTATACATTCATTCACGAAAAAGATGAGTACAGTTTAGTTATTAACAAAGTACAAAGAGAATTTGAGGGAGAGTACTCGTGCACAGTCAGCAACAGATTTGGCCAGTCAACATGTTCTTCTTATCTTCATGTTCAGCTGAAGGAGCCAGAATGTGAGAAAACACGTGCACCAACAGGCCAACCCCCAAAGTTCATGAAAGCTATTGAGTCCGTTCAGTTATCAGAGGGGGGTCAGTGTTTTTTCAGGTATATGCTGGCTGGAGATCCTCTCCCTGATGTTCAGTGGCTCAAAGGAAGCGTCCATGTTGAGCCTGCTGGGTTTAACATCATAGTGAACAACCCAGATGGATCAGGCTTTTTCAGCATTACGAGTGTCAAACAAGAACACAGTGGTGTCTACACATGTAAGGCCTTCAACTCATATGGGCAGGACTCTTGTAGCGCTGAGCTGTTGGTATTCAGTGAAAAAGATCAAGAAGAACACCAGTACATCCAGAAAACTAAGGGCTTGAAGATATCGCTGACTGAGCAAAGCACAGAGTCCCAGTCGTACCATGAAAAAAGCCGGTCTGATCAGATGATTTATACAATCAGTACCGAAGACCGGCAGATTATTCCAAGTGAGGAGGTGGAAACCCTCCAAGAGCTTGATGTCTCTGCTGCTACTCTTCACAGAGAGCAGCTGACCCACCAAGCTGCCCTTCTGCAGTCACACGATGTTCATGAGAGTGTTTCTTTTGCTGCAACCCATCCCCCTGAGGTCTTAGCTGTTCCTTCAAAGCAGCTTCACATGGCGTCTTTCCTATCTTCAGTCCAGGAGAGTCAAAAGATCACAGAGCAGCACTCGGAGAGAATTTTGAGCCCTGAGGTAGTTGAACTGACGTTATCAAAAGAGCAGCCATCTAAAATCATGTCAGCTACATCTGAGGAGGTCCTTTCATTGACCACGGTGAGAGTTGAGTCTTTGGCAGACCGGACTCAGGAGCACACGCAGACCTCAACTGAGCCCAGGCAGCTTGTCTGCAGCTACCAAGTAGAATCTTCTATACCCATTCTTGCTGATGTGTCAGATGCTGTGGAGCGACCAGGGGAGGAGAAGAGTTTTAGAGTCCAAGAAGGGGTTAAGATTTTATACTCTGCTCAATCTGCTGAGCAGCTGCTGCTCTCAGAAACACACTGTGAGGCTCTGCCTGCTTTGGAATCAGCCGTTAAACCAAAGATTGAAAAAGAACAACCTAAACCAGTGCTAGCACCAGTGAGTGAAACTAGAGTGGCTCTATCTAAAGAGCAGAAATGTGAAACACAGAGACCAGAGATGCAAACCATCCGGCAAAGCAAAGACAAGATATGTAAATCAGCCATACTTACTGAAGAGAAATACCAGGTTCAGGCAGAACAGACAGTACAGGTGGCACCTCTAGAGTCTCCAGTGTGTCTGCAGGCTCTGTGTGAGGAAAAACAAGTTTTAAATCTGCAGGTCATCAGTGATCAGGGCTTTTTAGAGTCCGAGGGTAGGCTCAGCAACGAAAAGCCCCCCGCAGAGCAGGCAGATGTGAAGGTGAGTCCAACTTTGCTGCACTCAGTAACTCAAGAAGAGCAGAGGACTGTGGTATGTGAGGCAACTTCGGAGGTTACAGCAGAGACTGACTACGCCTCGGTTTGGCCAAAGAATGAGCAACCACAGCCAAAATACATCCAGTCAATCCATTCTGTTTCAGTTTTACCAAAGGAAGGCATCATTGTCTTTACCAAACCTGACCAGCAGATGGCAATCCCAAAACAGGAAAGGGCTCGGAGCCACGCTGCATCCTCAGAGATGCAAAGAGAGATCATAGCAGATTATTATAAAGATCTTCATGTATCTGTGGATGGGATTAAAGCACAGTTTCAAACAGAGTCTAGACCTCCAAACCTTCTTGGTGTGTCCTCCCAGCCTCTGCACCTTCCGAAGGAGACCCCTATCACTGACAGCTTTAAAACGCAGCGAGCATTAATTCAGAGAGAAGATCAGTGGAATATCATGCAATCCTTGAACGTCACAGACACTCAGACTTTAGAAGAGGGTCACACCACTAGTCTTCACACTGATGAGAAATTCAAGCCTGAAGTTAAAGTTGAACCAAAGATCCCAAAGAGGCCAGTGTTCATAGAAGAAAAGGCAGTAGCCACTGAAAGGTGTACCATCATAGAAGCTGCAGAACAGGATTTTGCAGTTCAGATCAAGGAGGGACAGTCAGTTCGACAATCTGTGCTGTTAGAAGAAAAGCGGGTCATTATCGAAGAGCAGTCAAGCGAGGTACATAAACCAGAAGGTTCCACTGTCAGTATTCAGACACAACCTAAAGGGGTTGTTTATGTCCACGAGTCACAGGACTCTCATACTCTACCTAAAGAACTCAATTTTGTTCTTAATATCCCAAAATTAACAAGTATGACCATACGGCATCAGCTGAGAGATGCTCTTCAGTCTGCTGTGGCCATTGATCAACCACTCTTACTAGCAGAAGTTGTGGGAAAGTTAGAAGCAGTGGAGATACAGGAGGTCAGAGTTCAGCGAGAGCTCAGAAGGACCACATTTACATATTTGATCACATCACCTGGTGTTCCACTGGAGATCACACTGTCTATTAAAGGAGAATATCCTCAAACAGCTGATCTCAAGACTGAACTGCAGGTAGCTCTCCAAGCTATGGTTTTCCAGGAGCAGCAAAGTCTTACTTCAGAACAGCACACCATATTGCAGATTGACAGGCCTCAGAAGGTTCAGGTCAGCTCAGTGCCCTCTAAAGAGACTTTGTCAACTGTAATTGACTCGGTGATGGTGGAAGAAAGTGTTGTTGGGTTTCCTCCAGATGCATCTCATTCTGCAGATCTCCGAACTGAATTGGCGGGTTTTTTCCATAGTGCAGCAATTCAGAACCACGCTGAGACCCACGAATCCAGGCAAGTGAGTTGGACAGAGTTTAGTTCAGAGAGTTCAGAGAGGGGCGTTACTGAAGAAACTACAATGACAGCTGTGGAGCAGGTTCCTATGGTACATGTGGACGCCTTCGTCCAGAGAGAAGCCAGAGAGGAGTATCTTTCAGATGCCATCCTGATCAGTGAGTCTTCTGACAGCCTTATTGATCATCCTGTTGTTACCGAGTCTCTGGAGGATGCTTGTGCCGAAATAAATGGTACAGCTGTTTTTACTGCTACTATCAAGTATGCCACCAAGGTTAACTGGTTTTCCAATGGCCAGCTGGTGAAATCTGGTAAAGAGTTCAAGTGTTCTGAAGACCACGACACATATACACTAGTTATCAACAAAGTTGTGAAGGAGAGGCATCAAGGAGAATATGTCTGTGAGGCTGAGAATGAAGTCGGCAAGACTACAACATCTTCAAGGCTCACTGTGGTCTCACAAGGTTTGATGATGGACGATTCTTTGATATCATCATCAACTAACTTCACATATTAGTTTATATCATATTCTGTTGTCTCTAGACCTCAGAGAAATAAACAGTTATATTTAAATTGAAGATTTGAGGTTTTAATCGGACAGCAGAACCATCCTCACTTTTCCCTTTCTCCCATCTTCACTTCTCCATAAACATTCTATCCTCACATCCATCCCTCTTTCCTTCTAGGAATTACCTTCCATGTCTTTCAGCACCTGTCATTCCTCATCCTTGGTCCGTTCCTTGCATGCACACCTTCTTTCTTCAACCTAACCCTAAGACAGCTTTCCTCCCCCACAGTCATCACTGGATTCATTTCTTTGAGTCACTCTTCATTCCAGGGCCACCTCAACATCTTCAGAAAATAGTCAGATTTGTTTCCATTCAAAATGATTCTTTTCACTCACTTTTTCTTTTGTTTTTCTTTTCTCTCCACAAAACGCAGTGAAACCTGTGTTTAAACACAGAATCGTTCCACTGGAGAGCAATGTCGGCAACACTGCCAGATTTGAATGTGATACAGAGGATGCTCCAAATGTGAACTTCAAGTGGTTCAAAGATGGTCACCCCATCAAAGAGGGTGATAAGTACAGGATAATCAGTCGCTTCACTGCTTCCTCTCTGGACGTTCTGAGCCCAACCAAGGATGACAGTGGAGAGTATACCTGCAAGGCGTCCAATCAACATGGCAGTGATGAATGCTCCGCCCCTCTCAATGTGACAGGTAGGAGAAACGCATGTTTCCTCCTTTTTTGCTGGTTGACTGTGAGCCTTTTTCAGGGCTTTCAAGTTACACTGACTTTTGTTTTTTATTTGTTCATTTTGGAAATATCTTTTGCACTTTTTACCCGAACTCTCACATTTTGTCTCTCTTAAACTTTGTAGAGAAATTTCCTCCAGTTTTTCAAACTAAACCTGACACCCAGACAGTGTATGTTGGGCAGAGGGCACTGATACAGTGCGTAATAACTGGATCTGCTCCTCTCAATGTTGTGTGGTTGAAAGACTACCAGGCTGTGTCCTCAGTGCCACAACACTACCAGACATCTTGTGAAAAGAATAAGCACACTCTTGAGATTACAAAGCTTGAGGCAGCGGACCGGGGGCTGTATGTTTGCAGGGCATCTAATGATGTTGGGATGGCTGAGTGCAGCATGGAGCTGCGTGTTGTTGATAAACCCAACTTTGTAAAGCCCTTGGGTCCAGTCGCTGCCGTGGTCGGAGCTCCTCTTCACCTGGAGTGTCAGGTGGATGAGGACACAGGAGTAACTGTCACGTGGACCAGAGATGGTAGAAAAGTCCACCAGTCTCCGGATTGTAAACTGTCTTTTGAGAATAAGACAGTAAATCTTGATATCCTAAAAACCACACTGAAAGATTGTGGAAATTATGTGTGTACGGTGGCAAATGAAGCCGGAAGTGCCTCTTGCTCCAGTTCTGTGAAAGTACAAGGTAAGAGCTGTCTGCATTCCAGTTTTGTATGTGTGTTTGAAAACTACAAACACCCCAAACAAATTTAAAATGTAGTTTTATCCTGTACTTGGTGTCTCATATATAATCAGCTGTTCTTCCCTTCATAATGAGCTCTTTTCTTCAATGCTGGTTTGTTGTTTATAAATGACGTCTTCACCTCCATGTAATGGCTCTGACTAACCACACCCCTGCAGAGCCACCAGTCTTTGTAAAGAGGCTGGAAGCCACAACAGTTTGGAAGCAAGGCAGCACGGCTCGGCTGCAGTGCACCGTCAAAGGATCTCCCGAGCTTCACACCACCTGGTTCTTCAATAACAGCGAGCTGCCCGCTGGTGGCAGACACGGTGCCAGTTTTAAGGACAGCGTCGCCACTCTTGAGATAAGCAATGTCATGTCGAGTGACAGCGGAAACTACAGCTGTGAGGTTTTGAACGAGTCAGGTTGTGAGAGCTGCAGCACCAAAGTGACAGTGAAAGGTGTGAAGAGTTTGAAATGATAAAAAACGAATTGACATATACTTTTTTACTGACTAATCTGTTCGTTTCCCATTAGAACCTCCATCGTTTATTAAGGATATACCCTCCATAGAGGCAGTGAGGGGGTCGGTAGCTGTACTAGAGTATGAGATTGCAGGTTCTGCTCCGTTTGAAGTGACTTGGAAAAAGAACAAGAAACGCCTGTCCTCAGATAAAAAGTACAGAGTAGTGTCACAGGGATCACTGACCTCTCTGGAGATCCACACATTTGAGACGGCCGATGCTGCTGAATATGAATGTGTTGTTTCAAATCAGGTCGGCTCAGTGACCTCTAAGTCAGTGGTTAAACAGAAAGGTTAGTTAAAAAAGAGGCATCAACATGATTCTGCCGCTAGGGTACTTGGTAAACTGTTAACATTTATTATTGCTGGTGTTGTTTCAGAGCCACCAATCTTCTCAAAGAGGATTGAAAGTTCTACAGTAGTGTTGGGAAATTTTGTGAAACTACAAGGAGTTGTGAAAGGCTCAGCTCCAATCTCTATTAAATGGATGAAAGACTCTAAGCTGCTAATAGATGACGACTCCAGTGTCACAACAACATTTGAGAACAATGTTCCTTGTATTTCCTTCGCCTCTGTTGAGAAAAAGCATGGTGGCAAGTATACTTGCATTGCTGAAAATGAGGCGGGCCAGCAGAAATGTGAAGCCGTTCTCACCATTCAAGGTTAGAACTCCCTTGTATTTAGTAAACTATTCTTGAAGCTAATCTGGGTTAGTTTATAAAACCTAAAGTTTTGTTGTGCTTTAGAACCAGCTAGGATCATAGAGAAAGCAGCATCCATCAGCGTTACAGCCGGTGAGTCGGCTACGCTTGAGTGCACCATCTCTGGAAGCCCTGAGCTCAAAGTCAGATGGTTCAAAGATGGCAAGGAGATGATCAGTGGTCGGAAATATAAGATGATTGTGAAGGAGAACACTGCTGCTCTAAAGATACTTTCAGCAGATAGAGGAGACACTTCAGAATACAAGATGGAGATTTCCAATAAAGTCGGAAAAGACGAGTGCACGTGCTCAGTCACGGTTATAGGTTAGTTTCAGTCAAGAATACATGATTACTACAACTCATAAACTAGCCTTTCAGTCACAGGTATGTGTGTGGCTTGTTCCTTCACACAGATCGTGCTGTTCCGCCATCCTTCACTAAAACTCTAAAGAAAATGGATGGAAGTATTGGTAGTGACATTACCTTGGAGTGCAGAGTTGCTGGATCACAGCCAATGGTTGTTTTGTGGCTCAAAGATGACAAAGAAATTCACAGTGATGATAAATACAAGCTTGATTACAGTGAAAGTGCAGCCTCTGTGATGATAACACATCTAGATCAAAGCGATGGAGGAGTTTATACGTGCCGGGCTTCAAATAAAGCCGGAGAAAACGAGACCAGTGGAACACTGACTGTCAAAGGTCAGAGAAGTTACAGAGCCTTACATCTACCAGGAATTTAACATCGATTACAGCTGAGCAAAGGTTATTGATAGGCTTTGAATTTTCATGTTGTTTTCCAGAACCTCCAGCCTTCACTGTGAAACCTGAGTCCCAGGATGTTCCACCAGGAACCAATGTTGTGATAAAAGCAGCATTCACTGGGTCTGCTCCACTGGTGGTTAAATGGTTCCGAGAGGAGAAGGAGATTTTCTCTGCAGGAAAGTGTGTCATAAAAAAGGATATCTCTTCAAGCTCCTTGGAGCTTCATTGTGTAAAACCCAGTGAATCTGCTAAATATACCTGCCAAGTGTCCAATGATGCCGGGAAAGTGGACTGCACCGCCATCCTCTTTGTGAAAGGTTTTGCTTCAATCCTTTATCCGCCAACCTGTTTTCTTCCTGCCATTAACCACTTTAACTTTTTACTATAATTGCTCTTGTTAATTTACAGAAGCGCCCACATTCACAATGAAGCCTGAGCCTTCACAGCTGCTAAAAGCTGGACAGCCCCTAAAGCTGTCCTGTAAAGTGCAGGGAACTCCTGTAATTTCCATCACATGGATGAAAAATGGCTCAGAAATCATGTCTGACCACAGACACTCGATGTCTTTTGAGAGCTCCGTAGCCTCTCTGGAGGTGGAGAACTGCAATGTAGACGATAGTGGAGAGTATGTGTGTTTGGCTTCTAGCGAGGCCGGCAGAGAGCAGTGCAGCTGCTCGGTAACTGTCAAAGGTTAGTGTTGGCTTACGAAGCTCTCCTCTACAAACTGTTCCTACTGTCTGGTCCACATTGTTCCATCATTCAATCCTTAGTGACCATTTGCTGTCTGATTGAATGAACTCAGATGTCAACATTTATATATGCAACAACCAATGAGTAGACAGCAATCACCACAGGAGCGTAAATGTTCTGAATAGTGTTGGAAAGAAGATTTTAATAATGATGGATTCTGTGGACCGCATCTGCCTCATCAGACTAAACTTTCCTTTCAGGCATTCTTGTTAAATTTTACTTTTATTATCTTCCTTATAGAACCTCCAGTGTTTGTAAAGCCTTTTGAATCAGCTGAGTTTGTGAAGGGATCAGATATTATCCTGACAGGAACCGTCTCAGGTTCCCCTCCATTTGAAATAAGCTGTTTCCTCAACGATAAGCTGATCAGAAGTGACAAAAAGTATCAGATCCATGTTCAAAAAGACACAGTCACTCTACACATATCTGACTGTGACAGCAGGGAAGATGGGACTTACCGCTGCACGGTTGCAAATGATGTTGGGGAGACAAATTGTTCTTGCCAGGTTTCTTTGAAAGGTCAGTCAAACGAATGTCCTGTGCTGTTTCCTTCTGCTTGCTGCTCAGTTTCAGTGTTTTCTTTGTTTATGATGAAATGTCTGGTGATTTGTTGCTCAATTTCCAGGTTTCCAGAACACTGTTCTTTATGTATTATAGATGTTTAGATCAGAGAACTGACAAGGTATAACTTCAGGTTAGATCCTACAGTCTCACTTGTGGTCTTCTTTCACTAGAACCTCCATCATTTATTCAAAGACCACAGGACATGTCCTGCATGGTGGGCTCTGAAATCTCTATGAAGTGCATGTGTTCTGGAGCGCTTCCCATGACGTTCCGATGGAATAAGGATGATCATGAACTCACAGAAGACGAGCATGTTAAGATGTCCTATGAAACCAACAGTGCTGAGTTGAATTTGAAAAATGCTCAGTTATCTCACAGTGGGACATATTTGTGTGAAGCGCAGAACAAAGTTGGGACTCAGAGATGTTCCGCCATGGTCACAGTGACAGGTTTGTCACGTTTGTGTGAAAATCTCATCTTAACTCTGTTGCTTTTATGTCCAGCTTGAAGCTTCATTAACACAGTGGGTTCAGCTGTGTCCTGTGTTGACGTGTTAGAGCTAAAGTCTGTCAGTCTAACTGTTGGTAATCCAGTCAGGCTTGGGTGGACGTCACCACCTATCAGGCTTGTTTAGTGTAAATAGATGAAGGCAGGAAAAAAGCTGATCTTGGATCAGGAATTCAGACACCAGCAGTTTTGAAGATTATTCAAACTGGTTTTGATTTTTATTTCTAAACCAGATATAGAAACATTTGCTTATTTATGCTTTTGGATTTCGTTTTTATTGGATTGCAATTTCATTTTCATTCTCAATGCTTTGGGTGAAGACATTTTATATCCAAGCTGAAGTTTTTGGTTTTGTTCAACAGAATTTATCAACAATGACATGATTTTGAATGTTTTCCTCTTTTATACCGTGGTTTCATGCATGTCAGCACAGATCATCCAAGGGTTTACAACTGTTTTAAATGTTCTATGATTCTGGATGTTCTGTGTTGCAACACCATGTGTTCTGGAGAGTGACTGTGAAATACAGACTGATCCGGCTGTGCCTTATGCCATAATGTTTACCTTTTCCCTGGGTTTTTTCTTTATATTATAGGGATCACTCTGCTTCTATTTGTACTGTTGTTGTCAGATCTATGATTTTTATTGAAACAGCTGAATGCTGATCCTTAGTTAAACTCTGTGACAGGAAGGTGGTTATTCAGATATCTCAATGGATTGGCTTGAAAGTGGAACTGAGGTTCACCAGTGTCAAATACATATTTTAATAGTGTTATTATCTCAGAAAATAGCTGTTAGTGGATCTCACAGTGGATGTTTATCTTTGTATGTTTTTATTTTCTTAATCAAATGAAGAATAAGGTCTGCAGAATAATGTTACTGTGATGTCATTTGGTTGGTTAGGGAGTCTGTTTTGTTCGTTAAAGGGCCGATGTCTCACAAAGATGTTCATAATTCCACTGCTGAGAGTTAACACTAAATTAAAGTATGTCATTGTTGATGGCTGATGGGCTTGATCCATCTCTGGATTGTACAGTTGCAGGAATTGGCACCTTTCAGTTTGTGAAGCTCTGTTGTTTCGATACCATTATCTCAGCATGTTTAGTTTATTTCACCATTAGACATACTCCACCATGAGTCATTTTGTGTTCAAAATACTATATATATTTTTGATAGTTTTCAATTCTGAAATTTGTTAGGACACAAAATGTCTTTTGAGCTTTGTGAGATCGCCTACTCCAGTCTCGCTGTTCTGTGGAAATTTCTTTAAAGATTAAAATGCCTCATCATGAAGAAGCTACTAAAAAGAAATATACCCGTCATAAAGTAAATAAACTAGAACAAATGCTTTCGCACTAATTTTGCACAATGTGTTCTGCTTTAATATTAACACCGTTGTTAGGTCCCACTGAACATAAAATCATCTCACTGCTCTTGGGTTATAAAACTAGGCTATGATGATACAGAAGCAGAGGTGATAAAGGTGGCTTAGGTGGATCCTATAATGGAATCCAGGTTGCTGGAGCTCCACAGGTAAGTGAGCAGAGAGCTTCGGTCAGTCAGAAATCCCCATTTCGTCTGTGAGAACTACCTCAGTCCTGGTAATATTCATAGCGTCACAGCTTGAAGACAGCTGAATGTACTTCATAAATAAACTCTTCTGGTCATGCAGTTGCAAAACTGATGATTGTTTTAGGTTTGGAAAAGTCTCACAAAAAACTTCATAAATACATAGCTAATGATGGTCCGATGTTGTTTGAAACAGATACTGCGGCTCCTCCCATATTTGTCAAAAAATTATCAAATATCCAAGCAGTGATGGGTTCAGTGGTCACAATGGAGTGCAAACTGGTTGGCTCTCTTCCGTTCTCTGTTGAATGGCACAAAGGGAAACAAAGGATCAGCAGGAGTTCAAAGTACAAACTCTTACACATTGGAAGCACCGTTTCTCTGGAGTTAAAACTGACCGAAAGCAGCGACACTGGACAGTATTCCTGTAAGGTCACAAATGAAGCAGGAAGCTGCGTGTGCAGCGGAGTTCTTACGGCTAAAGGTTAGCCTGCAAACTTAATCATATTTTTAAAAATAAATCTTTAGTCCGGTATCATAATCACTTCTCTGTGTGGGTTTTAGTGCCACCGAGGTTTCTGATGGAGGCCAAGTCTCAGTCAGTTATTCCAAAGTCAACGGTGACCTTCAGAAGTGTCTTTGAAGGGACTCCCCCATTTACAGTGGAATGGTTCAAGGATGACATCAAACTCATTGCTGGAGCCTCATGCTTAGTCAGTGTAGAGAAATATTCTTCTTCACTGGAGCTGAACTCAGTCGAGGCCATGCAAAGTGGAGTTTATTCTTGCCAAGTTAGCAATAAAGCCGGCACAGTGACAAGTGCAGCAGAGTTGTTGGTGAAAGGTTGGACTTTACTTTTTTTGTCCAGCACCATCATCACTCATTTAACCCCATCTTTTTTCTTCATTTTCACCACTCTTCTGTCTTCATTTTCCAGCAATATTTATGTTGTTGAAATTCGCCTCCTCCCATCACAGGATCCAAGTCACCTGCCTGCATCCTGCATCCATCCCAAAGGTGCTCGAGTGTTGTTTTACGTTGGTGAAAGTAACCTAATCTCTTTTTGACTCCACAGAGCCTCCACAGTTTATCCTGAAACTGCCTCCCACAACCTTTGTGAAGCATTGTGAGGGACTCCGTTTAGAATGCAAGACCACGAGCTCACGCTCCTCAAAGATCTTGTGGTACAAAAACAACCAAAAGATAAGCGATGGAGGAAATTATAAAACCATGTTCGTTGAGTCGACTGCCTATCTGCAGCTATGCTCTGCAAGGCTTGAGGATAATGGAGTCTACACATGTGAGGTTCATAACGATGCTGGCAGTGCAAGCTGCAGCACCACTCTCACAGTTCAAGGTCAGCTATCGAACGGATTTCTTGGTGACATGATACATTGTGGATTTGTCACCTCTGAAGTTGAGAAGCATGAAAGAGAAGGAATGGATGTCTTGTGATGCAGATTAAGTTTGAGTGTGTTATGGGTGTCTTCAGGACCTTGTCTAAAAATGCCAGCATGGAATCTGTAAGACTGTTAGTGTGCCAGAGAGCATGAGTCTGAGAGGTCTCCACGTTCAGGGACATGCTCTTCTGGGTTTTGGTGGAATGGCCTTGACTACTTCCCTTAATTTTTATGTTTAATTCTCTCCTATCTATAAAGTGAGCCACAGTATAATCATACAGTAGCATGAACATCACTTGAGTTTTATCATTACCATAGGAGATTGTTTTTGTAAAGATCAGGATGCTTCCTCAAGCAGGAACTTTGCTAAAATCCTGAACCTGAAATTAAATCCAGTACTTGGATAAGTTGCTTGTCATAATGGTTTGTTTGTTTATGAAGATGAATTCTCTTAATATATCGAAACATATTTTCCAGAGTCCCCATCCTTTACTAAAACTCCCAACCCAGTGGAGGGCATTCAAGGAAAAGATGCCAGTCTTCACTGTGAGATGTACGGCACTCCACCTTTCCAGGTTAACTGGTACAAAGACAAAAGGCCCCTAAAAGAGAGTAGGAAATATAAGATGGTTAGTGTGGGCAACTCTGCGACACTTCATGTCATGAAACTGGAGCAGAATGATGTTGGTCTCTATGAGTGCAAGGTGTCAAACAATGTAGGAAGTGAGTTCTGCCGCACTACAATCACACTAAAAGGTTAGTACCAAGTCAGTGGACACATCTTCAAAGATCAGTCTACATAGGATCTTCTTTCCTCACCTGTGATCTTTCCATAATTATTCAGAACAACCAGCGTTTGTCACAAAGCTCATTGACCAGTCGCTAAGAATTGGCCAGCAGCTGACCCTGACAGCTACGGTGAAAGGCTCTGAGCCTTTGACTGTGTCCTGGGTCCAAGACAAGGATCATGTCCTCAGAGACAGTGATAACAGGAAGATCACCTTTGAGAACAACGTGGCCACTCTTGTAGTTGCCAAGGCTGACTCAGAAACAGCGGGTAGATACACCTGCCAGCTGAGTAACGACTCAGGAGTGGTGGAGTCAGTCTCCCAAGTTACTGTTTTAGGTTTGTAGAACCTCATGAATAATTATACTACTTTACTACTACTATACTATTGGCTAAATGTTCTCTTCCCACAACTTTAGAACCTGCTGCCATTGTGGATAGTCCAGAATCTATGAGCATCATGTCAGGAGAAAATACTTCTATTGAAGTTACAGTGTCTGGTTCACCAGAACTGAAAACAAAATGGTTCAAGGACAACAAAGCCCTTAGTGCTGGTGCCAAATATCAGATGTCCTTCACAAAGAAGGTTGCTGTTCTGAAGATCTGGTCTGCAGACAAAGCAGACGCTGGGGAATATAAACTAGAGGTTTTAAATCACGTTGGTACAGCTTCTTGTAAAACCAAGCTCTTAGTCTCAGGTTGGTGACTTTTATGCAGATCTTATGATCAAATTGATTTATCAGCAGGTAGTTCGCAAAAGTGGCTCATGACTCTTGCTCTTTGACTATAGATAAGTTGATTCCCCCAAGTTTCATAAAGAAGCTCAAGGAGACCCACTTTGTTGTGGGGAAGCCTGGTGAGATGGAGTGCAAAGCTACTGGATCTTCTCCTTTAACAATTTCCTGGTTCCATAATGGTCAGGAGATCAAGAGTGGTCCGTATTATGACATCAGCTCCACAGATAATCACTGCAGACTGCGAGTTTCAACTGTTGGTATGTCTGATTCTGGCAAGTACACCTGTAAAGCAGTGAATGCTGCAGGAGCCAGTGAGACCAGTGCCTCATTTAATGTGACAGGTTAGTACAGACCAGCGGCCTTTGGCATGGGATCATATCATTATGGAAACCTATTATTTATCCCACCACCAATCTCTTTTTTTATCTGAAACCAGAACCTCCCTCATTTGTGGAAACACCTGAAGCCAAAGAAACGTTGCCTGGCAAAAATGTAACTTTCTCAGCTAAGGTAAAAGGCAGTGCCCCACTGCAAGTCAAATGGTTCAGGGGAGCCAAAGAAATGCAACATGGACGAGGCTGTGAGATCCTAATGAAGGGCGATGTGGCCTCTTTGGTCCTTCATAGAGTCGATAAATCTCACGACGGAGAGTTCATATGCGAGGTCACAAACAATGCAGGAAAGGAAAGCTGCACTCTTCATCTTTTTGTGAAAGGTTTGTCAGCATGAAACTCTTTTCTCAGCATCTGCTTCTAAAGATGACCCTGATGTAACTGATGATTGGAATTACCTCCATTAGAACCAGTCCACTTTGTGAAGAAGCTGAGAGATATTTCTTCTGAGAAGGGCAAGCCTCTGAGGCTTGAAGTCACATTCTCTGGAACGCCCAGGGTAAATGTGACCTGGAAGAAGGATGGGAAACTCATTGGGGCCTCATATGAGTACACCGTGACCACCACAGAAACCTCCTGCATCCTTGAGATTCTTAACTCCGACAGAATGGAGACAGCTGGCAAATACTCTTGCGAAATAGACAACGGAGTAGGAAGTGACAGATGTGACGCACATGTTTCAATTCTAGGTAAAAATCAAAACTCTTCCATGTTACTGAGCTTAGTTCTTTAGTTTCCACTCTAATACTGGTTCACTATCAATCATTCATTAACTCAGTCTTTCATTTATTCATCTGCACCTTAACAGTTGTACTAAACCATCACCCTCATGTTTCACTTTAGAGCGACCATACTTTATTGATTGGATGGAGCCGGTGGAGGTTACTATGGGTGACGCAGTTACCCTGAAATGCCGTATTGCAGGAACTCCTGATATCTCTGTAGCTTGGTTTAAGGCTGGTGGAAAGCTGCGAAAGTCTCCTATTTGCTCTATGGATTTCTCAAATGGTGTTGCCACTTTGAAACTGATCAAGACAACTAAATCTGATGATGGCGAATACACCTGCAAGGCTGAGAACCGGGTCGGTTCTGCTTCTGCCAGCTGCAGGTTGACAGTGAAAGGTGATGCTCGCATTTCTTTTTTCCCAACTGATAAATCCTGTTAATGCTGTCATGCAGCATCAAGTCATGCAAACATTTTTTAATATTGAAAAAACACAGTAAATTAGACTTTTGGGAAAAAGGAGCCTTCATGGGAAAATTACCAATAAGAGCTTTCCAAACTCTGACAAAGAGACATAATGCATGGTAACATATTGACCATATTTATTAAATCATCATTGCCTTTCTTAGAGCCTGTGCGTTTTATCAAGAAGCTGGAAGACACAACTTTCACGGTTGGTCAGCCGCTGAAACTAGTCTGCACGTACACTGGGAGCCAGAGGGTGTATGTGACATGGAAAAAGGACAACAAGCTGATCTGGGCCTCTTATCAGTACAACGTTAAAACCACAGACTCTACCTGCATTCTGGAGGTCTTGAACAGTGACAGACCTGAAGCAGCAGGAACATACACTTGTGAGATTACTAATGGAGCTGGAACTGATGTTTGCCACGCTCATGTCAGCCTAGGTAAAGTCAAAAACTCTTAACACATCTGCTTTCACTTAATTTAACTCTGCCAGCTAGGGTAGCCCGAGTAGGCTTTTGTGCTAATTTAAGAGTAATGCAATAATCCAACTCATTTTAACCAGTCTGCTTACATACAAAACACAACTAACCCAAACATTACCCCTCTCAGAACCACCTCGCTTTGTGAACAAGCTGGAAGACACATATTTCAGACTCCGCGAGCCTTTGACCCTGAAGTGCACATACACTGGGAGCCAGAGAATACATGTGACCTGGAAAAAAGATGACAAATTAATCTGGGCCTCGTATAAGTACGCTGTCAAGACCACTGATGATACGTGCATCCTGGAAGTCCTCAACAGTGACCGAGAGGAAGCTGTGGGACAATACACCTGTGAAATTTCTAATGCTGCAGGAAGCGATGTCTGCCATGCTAATGTAAAATTAGGTAAACTGCTAATTCACTCCCATGCATATTTCTTTACAGGAATAAGAAATTAAATCATTTGCTTTTCCATGATCAATCATGTAACAAGCTTTCTTTAAAGACTAACTATCATCATCATCTAACACTATCATTTCTAACCGATTTCTTAGAACCGGTTCGGTTTGTGAAAAAGCTGAGAAACACCTATAAAATTGGCCGCTCTTTGATGCTGGAGTGCACATTCACGGGCAGTCAGAGAATTTATGTCAGCTGGATGAAGGACGGCAAACCTATCTGGGCTTCATATAAATACAACGTTAAAACAACCAACTCCTCCAGCACCTTGGAGGTTTTAAACAGTGACAGCCGGGAAGCTGAAGGACAGTATTCCTGTGAGATTTCTAATTCTGAGGGCTCTGACAACTGCCATACTATGGTTAAAATAGGTAAAACCACTACCATGTCCCATAATCACTGCTTTACTAATTATCAAATATAACCACTCATTTGCTAGCTTTTAACATAGACAAATAACAAATACCCCAAACATTGACTGTGTAGAACCTGTGAGCTTCATCAAAGAACTGGAAGACACCACATTCAGGCTTGGGGAGCCCTTGTCGCTGTACTGTGGTTTCAGTGGCAGCCCCAAGGTCTACGTGAGCTGGAGGAAGGATGGCAAACCCATCTGGGCTTCTTATAAGTACAACGTTAAGACCACAGATAATTCCTCCATCTTAGAAGTTCTCAACAGTGACCGACTGGAAGCAGCAGGGAGATACTCCTGTGAAATCTCTAACTCTGAGAACAGTGCTATCTGCTATGCCCAGGTCAAACTAGGTAAAATACTAACCACATCACAGAAATGACTCATTATTTTCGGCCTATATTAATCAGATAAAGTAAAGCTTTAGGTTGGGAATTTAAACTGGAGAAGCTCAGCAGAGTCACTTCAATGATATTTGATGCTGATCTGTTCTATGAAATCTAAAAATAAGGCTTCCAATTTGGAAAACCATCTGAATAAACAAGACATCATACTTGAAACTATTTTTGTAAACTACACGTACTTGATGACAGATATAATTGCAGTAAAAAAGCTTAATCGTAAAGCTTAAAGTAAGTAACTTAAATATTTGTTGTTCTTCATTAAAATCCATTTCCTCTTTTGGTGTTTTCCTGTTACTTTTATTAGTCTTCTTTACCACCTCAAAGAATTAATATAACTTTAACAACAGAGAACGTTTGTTTTAGGGCCAAAACCGATCAAAAGAACAAGTAAAAAATCAAATTCCTAAAACCTGAAAATATGAGCCCTGCTTAGTTTTACTGATCAAAATTAAGTGCTAACTTTAGCTTACATAAAACATTTATCTTCCCTTACTAATTACTAACATCCTTGCTTCTCGTAGAACCTGTGCGCTTTGTGAGGAAACTGGAAGACACGAACTTTAGGGTTGGTGAGCCTCTGATGCTTCAGGTCACATATACAGGCAGCCAGCATGTGTACGTGAGCTGGAAAAAGGACGGAAAGCCAGTCTGGGCCTCCTACAAGTACAACGTCAAGACCACAAACAGCTCGTGTGTCTTAGAGGTCCTCAACAGTGACAGAGAAGAGGCTGCTGGGAGATATTCTTGCGAAATATCCAATGCTACTAGTTCTGCTACCTGTCATGCTCATGTCAGACTGGGTAACACCCCATAACATACTCGCTTATTTCTAACAGGTTAGGCCACATGACATGACTAACCCTAACTTCTGTTGCTTCTCTCAGAACCGGTGAGTTTTGTGGCAAAGCTAGAAGATGCTTCATACAGTTGGGGTGATAAGCTGACTTTGATGTGCACATACACTGGTAGTCAGCGGGTCTATGTGAGCTGGATGAAGGACGGCATGCCGATCTGGGCCTCATACAAATACAACATTAGAACCACAGATTCCTCTTGCGTTCTGGAAATCCTCAACAGTGACAGAGAAGAAGCAGCTGGACTCTACTCTTGTCAAGTTTCTAATTCAGAGGGCTCTGCTGTCTGTGATGCCTACGTCATTTGTAAAACGCCTAAAAAAAGTATAACTTAACTCATCTAATCCCAGACACTAACAAGAATCGCCATAAAGGTGTTAATCCTACTCTGAGACCGGCTCTGTTCTACTGGATGTTGAATGGGTTTGTTGGTTTTTTGTATAACTTAGAAAAACTTAAAGAAAACCACTGAAATTAACTGGTTCATACTCAAATTGCAGCCTATGGGGAATCTTTGATTTGCAGATACAGTCCATAGGATGCAGCCATTTGGGCTGCCTACTCATAGTTCAAGCATAAATCTGAGTTCATAAGTGATTTAATGAATATATTATTTAATGCCAACAGTATTGGCTCATTAACCTCACTCACCTATGAAATTTAGAGACATCCAGTTCTTAATCCACAGGGTTTAGTAAAATGTGGACACAATCTCTGCAGCTTTAACAGCTTCAACTCTGCTGGGAAGGTTTTCCACAGGGTTTAGTTGTGTACTTATGGAAATGTTTGACAAGAGAGAGACAGAGACATATCATTATAGATAAAATGTAACATCTTCATTATTAGTATTATTATTATTATTTTGTTGGACCAAGAAGGGGCAATACCCAAACTGAAGAACAAGCCCACTCTATAATCCTCTCTGCACCAAATGTTAAATTTGACACAATGCAGTCAGGAAAGTGTCGTTCCCCTGGCAACAGCAGGAGAAAGACACTTCAGCCACTGGATCATCAGATGGATAAGCTTGATTCCTCTTCAGAACATGTCTATACTGATCCAAAGTCCAGAGTCTGCATGCTTCACACCAATGCATCTCAAGCTATTATTGTACTTGGTGATGTAAGGCTTGGATGCAGCTGCTGGACCATAGAAACCCTTTCCATGAAGCTCTGTACGCACTGTTTTTGAGCCAATGTGACGGTCACATGACGTTTGGAGGCCTCTAGGGTTTGATGAAAGAAAGGTAGCGACCTCTTCACATTATGATGCTTCTGCATCCATTGACATCACTGTGATTTTATGTGGCCCACCACTTCATGGCCGAGTTGCCATTATTCCTGATCACATTCACGTTCTCATACTGTGTAATACTTAGTGAGTAGGACTAGGACATGTCATGATTGGACTTATTCTACATGTGGTGCCTTAGTACGGTACCACACTGGAATTCACTGAGCTCCTGAGAACGACCCATTGTTTTACATTTGTAAGAAAAGGTTTTTATCTTTTCTTTTGAGACAAACCCAAGTAATACGTTTCGAGGTAGTAAGTTCAACAGAAACTTGTAAAACAGCAGCTGGTCTAGGGTTGGAGTTTGCCTTTAATCGGTTCTTCATTTAATCTAAGGTTAAATTTAATTGATTAATTATAATTTTATGCTTTCATTGTAATTCTAACTTTGGCTTGCTCACTATCATCTTTGCTTCTAACTATCATCACTGCCTCATAGAAGCCGCTCGCTTCATGAGAAAGCTGGAAAACACCACATTCAGAGTGGGCCAACCACTGGCGCTTAGAGTTGCCTTCACTGGTAGTCAGACGGTAAGCGTTAGCTGGAGGAAAGATGGGCGTCTGATCTGGGCCTCTTATCAGTACAATGTCAAGACCACAGACTACAGCTGTGTGCTGGAAGTTCTCAACAGCGACCGAGAAGAGGCTCGTGGGAGATACACATGTGAAATTTCCAACAGTGAAGGCTCAGATATCTGCCATGCTTATGTCAGACTAGGTAACAGTAACCAACAATGCATTACTCAGAATCCACATTATTAATTTAATGCATGAACTAAGTAGCTCCTGTTGATAACTACTAATACTACTCTGAAGTTGAAAAGGCCATGCTTATCTAAAGCTTTTTCCAACACACAAGCAGTTTTCACAAATCCAAAATCCACAGATGTGCACAGGCACATACCATAGTCTTTGTGGTGTCTTAGTTTGATTGCAACATTGCTTCTCTCAGAACCTGTACAGTTTACCAAGAAACTAGAGGACTCATCAGCTGGGCAAACCCTTAAGGCTGGAGTGCACCTACAGCGGAAGCCAAAGGGTTTACGTCACATGGAAGAAGGATGACAAGCTTATCTGGGCTTCTTACCAATACAACATGAAAACTACAGACACGTCTTGCGTTCTGGAAGTGCTCAACAACAACAGAGTTGCTGCTGCTGGGAAATATACTTGTGAAATTTCCAATGCAGAAGGAACTGACGCATGTCACGCTCATGTTAAAATAGGTAACCCACTAACCAACACATTTCATCTCATCTCTTTGTTAGCTGTAACTACTACTAACATGCAGTTCAGTTGTTTCCTGTGAGTTTACTGGAAACACTCAGAAACTTTGTATCGTACAGTGGACCTGGATGTTGTCGGATTTTGGGCTGGTTGGTTCTGTTTGACAGGATTGGTATCAGACATGGTGTCCCACAGTTACTGTTAGAGACATATCTACTTCTGTGGAAAATTGATAGTTAGGCTGGAGTGTTTGTTCACAGGGTGAATATTGTTCATTTCTGTTGCTTTTGTGTCACAGTTTGTGCTCCTGTTGTCCTGTCAGCTGTGGTGGGTTTTATTTCCTGGTGCTGTGGTAAAGGCCCAGTGGCCTGAAGGAGAATAGATGTTAAATTACTTTCTTACTGTCACAACACGACGTGATTTTCATCACTTTCTGCCCCACAGAACGGAAAGTCCCTCCAAACTTCACTAAGAGGCCACCTGAGTCCATCGTGGATTCAGTGGGTAAGGCAATAAAGATGGAGGGTCGGGTGTCTGGCTCCCAGCCACTGACCATCACCTGGTACAAGGACAACCAGGAGATCTATCCCTCTGAAAAATATGACATCACCTTCAAGAACAACATGGCTGTGCTGTGTATCAGAGAGTCAATGGTTTCTGATGGCAGTGTCTACACCTGTGAGGCTTCCAATGAAGCAGGCAAAGCTTCATATCAGGTGTCCCTCACAGTTTCAGGTAGGGATTGCATCCATAAAGCAACCAAAATGAGTTCGGCAGAATGTTATGCTGAGTTTTCTGATGTGAGCAGAAGACAAACCAGTTGTTGGTTTAGACTAGTCTGCTTGTCTGTCTGGTCTAAATTGGTCCATTTGAGATTCCATTTGTGTCCTAAAAGCTAGATGTTAGCCTTCAGGAACCACCCTAATATACAGATTCCTCTATATTTATTACATACAGAGTTGACTATTTCAAGCATTTATTTCCATAAGTTTTAAAGTTGATGGCTTACAGGTAATTAAAAAATAAAATTCAGTTTATCAGAAAATGAAAAAATAAACTAGTATTCAGTATTCTCCACAAAGAGGGTTTGCACCAAAAGCTCCAAGAGCCAGCTCACACAGACGTATCAGAACATGAGCTACAACTGCCCCGTTCCTTCATTTAAGCAGCTGAACCAGAGGTGTCTTACTTGGGCTAAAAGAGAAAAAGGAGCCAATCTGTTTTCAGGTGAAAGTAGATTAGGCCTTTCATTTAGGACTCAAGGTCCAAGAGTCTGGAGATGCTTGAGGTCCAGGGTAAAGTTTCCACAGTCAGTGATCAGTCTTTTGAATACCTCATCAGAGCCACAAGCTGATGGTCTCCATGCCATGTTGCAGTAATTCATGCAAAAAGAGCCCAGGCCAAGACGTTAATGTATATATTGTACAGTGCATGGACATGCTTTTCAGTAGGCCCACATTTATATAATAAAATCCTTTTTTATTCTGGTTGTAAAATGTTCCAACTTTATGACAAACTGAGTTTTGGGTATTTATTAGCTATAATAGAATACAAATAAAAAAACCCAGAAATACATGTTTGAAATGTATCCCTTTCTGTTTAATGAATCTGTATAATGAATTACTAAAATAAATAAACTTTTTGATGATCTTAAATTTACTGAAATGAATCTGTAAATGAACAGGAGTCAAAGATGTGCAATAAAAAGGTTGTCTGATTGTATTTTCATTTTTATTTTCTGATTAAAATGATAAAATACAGAATTCATAGTACAGCCTTTGAATTTTTTTTTCCACATACTGCAAAATATTCCCAAACTACTATTTATTATGTAAAAGGCAAGTATTTGTCGTTACCCTGTCTCTTTCCCACCGTTTCTACAGAAACCGGTCAGCCTCCTAAATTTGACGTCTCCCTGGAACCGGTGACGGTGAACGAGGGGGAGAAGATGAGCCTCAAATGCCATGTAAGAGGCTCTGCTCCTCTTACCATCCAGTGGATGAAGGACAGGAGGGAGCTGACGTCCAGTGATAAGACCAAAATCACATTTGTTGGTGGGACGGCCTCCCTTGAGATCAGTTCCGCATCAAAGGCTGATGCAGGGGATTACCTCTGCAAGGCCAGCAATGCAACCGGTAGTGACTTCTGCAAGTCCAAGGTCACTGTGAAGGGTAAGCAGTTGACCTTGCTGTGAAAAGTAAATATGTCTAAGGACTGGATGGAAAATTAACTACAAGGGTCAAATGCTAAAATTTAAAATCTTTTTAAGTATTTTTCTATTAATACAAGATTATTAAAAACCTTCAGATGAGTGTCTATCCTCATAAAAGCTAGAGACTTGAACAGTTAACTGTGTAGGTCTAAGGTAACATTTCACTCACCTCCCCAGTATGGATACTATGTATTTTCAGACAAAGGCGCCAAGGCTGCCCCCACCGAGGCACCGACCCCCGCTGCAGCTGCCCCAGTCAAAAGGCTTGACAACCTTTTCTTCATTGAAGAACCCAAAAACATTTCAGTTACAGAGAGTATGGAAAACATCCCTCTTCTTCCACATAACATTCCCATTTGAAGGTAGGTTTTAGGTTTTTGTTCATTTATTTTCATCATTTTTTCAGAGGGCACTGCAACCTTCATCGCCAAGATTGGAGGTGATCCCATCCCCAGCGTGAAGTGGATGAAGGGCAAATGGAGACAGATCACCCCCGGTGGTCGTATCTCCATCGATCACAAGGGCCAGGATGCCAAACTGGAGATCAGAGAGGTGACCAAGTCCGACTCCGGTCTCTACAGGTGTGTCGCCACGAACAAACATGGAGAGATCGAGTGCGGGGCTGAGATGGAAGTCAGTAAAAAGGAAGAAGGGGAAGGACTTGGAGATATCAGAACAAGACTCAAGAAGTAACACATGTTCATTTCTACATCTTCCTACTGAATGTGAATTTTGTTAAAATAACAAATGTCTCCATCTGCTAAATAACTTCATATGAGTTTTGTATGACATTTTTCAGGACTCCTTCCAAGCAGAAGAGCCCAAAGAAACTTGAACCAGTCAGTATTATTGACTTGCTCAGAGGTCATGATCCTAAAGACTATGAGAGGATCCTGCGTGAACATGGGATCCACGATTACCGAGCCATTCTGCAGGCCGTGGAGTTCCTGAAGAGGGAGAAGGAGATGGAAACTGGAAAAGCGGTACGAAGGAAAACCGGTTGTAATAGTGGAGCTGTTTGGATTTGTAGTATCTCAGAGGGAAACATCTGCTTCATTTTCCACCAATACTGTCTTGTTTTCCTTTATTGGAAACAACCTGTCAAATACCTCTTCACAGATATCAATTACAGATATCAATTCTTTTTAGTTAGTTATTCATTCTCATAAATCTTAAGGTTTAGTTTAGCAAACACCTTGGATTTTGCAGCATTAAGGCAAATAATATTACAGTGTAATATCATTGATCACCTGGTTCCTGTATCACTGGTCAGTAGGTTGGACATAAGTGTCCAGGCCTCCCAGAGCGTCCACGCTGTTCAGTGTTTACATGCAACAGTTCAGCAGTGGTTTCAGCTGAGGAAGTTATAGTTTTTGGAGCAACAATTAAAATCAACATGTGGCAGATCTTTTATATTAATGACTGGAGGACTGTTAACATATGACCTGTGGCAGGAGGTGGAGCATGGGGGTCGGGTTGAAGAGGAGGACATGGCGAGACTAATCCAGCAGCTGGAGGGACGTGTCGACACGGAGGTAATCACCAAAGCTTCCTTCAGAACAAACAGCTCTTCATAGAATCTCAAATGTTACACTGCACTACATTACCAAGATCTGTGGACACAAGCCATGTGGATGCAAAAACAAACACCATGAAATTGATGTTTTTGTCCTTAGCCTGTTTTTGTTATGGAGGACATCTCTGACCAGACAATCACAGAGAACCAAACAGCAACGTTTGAGTGCCAGATCCGGATCAATTACCCAGAGATCTCTCTGACCTGGTACAAGGGCACACAGAAACTGGAAAACAGCGACAAATACGAAATCAGCAGTGTGGACGACCGTCACTATTTGAAGATCAAGAACTGCCAGGTCAAAGATCAGGGCAACTACCGCGTGGTGTGCGGTCCTCACATCTCCAACGCCAAACTCACCGTAACAGGTAAGAGTGTTTTTCATGTTCTCTTCCCTTTGCTGGAGTCCTGTCTGTGTGCTTAATGTGTCCTCATGTGCCGATCCTTTATCTCCTCATCAGGAGCTGATTACAAGTCAGGTGAGCCAAACACAACCAGACTAACCTCTTGAAATCTGCCGGGTCTCCTGCAGATTTTCTTTCCGTTTGTCTTTTCTTTCTATTTTTTATTTTTTTTTTTTAGCAATATTTAAACGGGACTCTTTGATAATAACCTTGGATAAAACACAACTCTTTAAAATTAAGTGTCATCTGTGATTGTCTGATTTTAGCCGACCAAATTCAGTTTACAAAATGCATCCGAAACATTGAGGTCAGCGAACGCCACTCCGCCACCTTCGAGTGCGAGTTGTCCTTTGACAACGCCACCGTTTCATGGTACAAAGACTCCTGGGAGCTCAAAGAAAGCCCCAAATATAACTTCAGGACAGAAGGTCGACGACACTTTATGACAATACGCAACGTGACGGCAGAGGACGAAGGTTTGTTAAAAATATTTAACTCCTTTCTCCTCTTGATTGAGTCACAAGGTTTTCTCTAAAGAGAACTTAACCAGGAGTTTTATTAAACTGTTGTACAACATAAAACAGAAGAGAGCACGTAATCTGTGTGTAGCAGTATATTAATATATTTAGAGTCAGTTGTTCAACGTTAAATGTGGAGTAAAACAGAACAATGATGTCTCCACCTGCCAGGCGTTTACTCTGTGATCGCTCGTCTGGAGCCGATGGGAGAAGCTCGGAGCACCGCCGAGCTTTACCTCTCCAGCAAAGGTCTGTACGTTTAAGACGAGCGCATCTGTCAGAGAGGTTAATGTCCGTTCACAGATCTAATTCCACCTGTCTACCTGTTCCTTTCACAGACGTTGGGTTAGGAAAGGTTCCTCAGGGTGAGTAACTTCAGAACCAGAGAAAATAGACTCAGGCTTAATTTTAACGACTAATATCACAACCGTGCCTCTCTGGTTCTATTATGCTATAGAAAATGTTTGCCGTCCCAAATTTTTAATAAAATCCGAATTAACTTGAAATTAAATCACGTTTTTCTGGATGAACCTTTAGACATCCCAGACTCATCAGTTCAGCTCCCAGAAATGGCTTCCATGATCATTTGTAAAGGTGAGTCTGGGAAAAACAGGAATATTTTTCACTTTGACTCCGTTCCTTTTCCTTCGTTCACCTTATTTTTTCTCTGTCGAAAGAATCCTCAGAATTTTATCACTACGAGGAACGAACTGAAGCCCAAGGTACAAAAATCATGGAGTTTTAAATGAGCCCTGGTGTTTAAGTCTTTGAACCTGCAACTGTTCCATCAAAACATTTCATCTTTACATTTAACCATCATCAATATCATCACCATCATCCTTTAACTTTCCTCCCAAATAACAGTGTGATCCTGATCAACTCAGAGAACATTAACTCTATCACTCCGACACCATCTTCACGCCTGAAGTTAACTCGCAACAAAATCTCAAATTGATCTGAGAACGATCTGTTTTACAGAGGAGGATTATGGCCAAAAAAATCTGGGGATTAATCTCAATAATCCAACAAACATTAAATTCAATTCAATTAAGTTTCATTAATACAGAGCCAGACAAAATGACTAAAAGGTTTAATTTAATCTAGTTCGTGCAAACTCAATATAAAAACAATCAAATCCAATTCAGCATAAAGATGAAAAAACTGGATTAGGAAATTAATTAATTTGGTTTTAAACATTAGGATTAAATTCTGTTGTATTTTATATACACATTTAAGACAGTTACACAATTATACATATTATTCTGACATAATTTAGATTAAGACTAAATAATTCAATGTTTCTGCTTTATAAGGTTTGGTTTGATTATCAGATCCTAATTTAAAAATGTTGACTAATTCCTAAAACAATAAAAATATTTAAACAGTAAAAGGCATCTGAATCTGAATGATGATTTTGAATTATGATCCCTTAAATGTAAAAATATTGAGATTAATTGTGGAAATCTCTGTCATGATCCTCATCTGCACAGATGTGACCTCAGGGAATAAACATGTGATCTGTAATAGCTTATCTTCCTTTTAATGGTTTCCTGTAGAGTTTAAGAGTATGACGGTTGAAGAAGAAACGGTTTCGGTTCGGTTCTCCTCCATCTCAGGTATCAGCGTTGTTCACTCCTTCATTTATAGATCCGCCGTCATCTCTCTGTCTTTATGTGTTGGCTTTCTGTCAATCCCTGTTGTTAAATTGATTTCTTGATAATTAATGTCACCTGATTACTGAAGCAGTGCAGCAGTCGAGTCTCGTTTTCTGTCTCTTTTCTTGTCCTGCCAGAAGAGAAAAAAGCTGTGGAAGAAATTGTTGAGCGGACTCAAGTCAGAGAGGGAATCCCTGCAGGTATAACTGCTTTAAACCTAGTAGACGCTGAGGCTTCGGGCTGCTCCTAGAGCTTTGGCTGATCAGAACCACCATCCTGCTAACCCCCATATTTGCCCTTTCACCTCCTTATTAAACCCAGCTGCTGCTTGTAGACTTTTCTCCTCCAGTAGATGTTAACTGTAGTTTTAATATGTGGTGTGGGTTTGTGGTAGATCTTCAGTCTGTCTCCTCTTAATTAACATTTTATTCTTCTTGACTCGCTTCACTTCTTACGCTCTTATTAACCCAGGCGTTCTGCTCTGTAGATGGCAGAAAATAAACTGCATAGCTTAACTGGCTTTTAATCCAAACTTTCTTGATCTTTTAAAGTTCCTGAAGGTTACAGGAAACCAGAGGAGAAACTCTCTGAGCGTGAAGCTCCGCCCCCACCTGCAGTCACAGGTATCTGTAAATACCAAACTCTTTATTCCTCATTGTTGATCTTGATTCCTGTTCTGTGTGTCCTGATGGTGGTTTAAGAGACATCTTTAACTGTTTGTGTGTGAATAAAAACATCTTCATGTTGGTGTTTGCTGTGGTCAGAAAACTGAACTTCGTAATAATGTTTTAAAGAACCTGAGATAAAGAAGCAGCGACCAGAAGCTACTTTCAAAACTTCTCCTCAGCGAAAAGAACCTCCAGTTCCAGAAGGTAATGTTTGTGACAGTGTTTTGTTATTATGTTTCTTATCTAATGTTTGAGTGAGTCTTTATTGGCTCTCATTCTTAATTTGTAAGTTAAAATGGCTCAGAATATTCTTTAGCTTTATAAAAGTACAGAAAACACCAACAGGAACCTTCAACAGCATTTTAAACATATAATAATTACACAATTACACTGAGGATTTTTTAAGAAAGTGAATTCCAGCACTTTGGATATAACTGAGTGATATAATTAATTCCTCTTCAGTAAAAAAAAAAACATTTTTTCCTATCTCTCAGCTGTGTTCATGGTTCTGACAGTGCTGGAGAAGCATTGCACTCTTAAAATGCATCCATCAGTCAACTGGATGTTTTTATATTTGTCAATTTTTTGTGTTTGATCAGTTGTCTTTTACTTCCTTCACTCCGTAAACTCTTAAAATCAGGGTACTTTTTGGTGACTGAAGTATTTTTTTTTTGTTAAATCTGAAGTATACCCCGAACCAAAAGCTGAACCCAAGCCAAAAGAACCAGAAACGGTTCCTCCAGAACCAAAACGAATGCCTCAGAAACCAGAGGTTCCCGAGCCTAAAGTGTCCGAAGCACCAGAAGTTAAACCTGGCAAGAAAACCCCAGCAGTTCCTGAACCGAGAGGTAAAGTATGGAGCAGAAAGACTATATGATCCATGTCTTTCTTGTTTCATTTCATGTTGCTTTGAAGAACATGAAAAACTCTTGGAATGGCTGCTAACCTCTTCTTTCACCATTAACAACTTCTCCAGTGTTATCCTCACATGGGTTTTCAGACTTCTACAAAATCTCTTAACAAACTAACACCCCTCTTTAAAAAAATGACCTTATTGAAAAACAGCGTTGTGATTAACCCTGTGTAAAGATGGCAATCTTTTTAATATCTTCCAAAGTCCCTGCGGTAAGCAAACCAGTGGAGGTCAAGGTCCATCCAGTCGCTGAGAGGGTTACTCCTCCAAACACTGAGGAGATCTTACCAAGAGGTACTGGAACCACAGCGTTTCTTCCAGTCTGAATATCTTATAAATGTGTTTTGATGGGAATCTTGTTTTGTGAAACTACCTGTCCTGTATGTGTCTCTGTTAATGCACTCGTCAGAGTGTACTGCAGTAGTTAAAGCTGGTTTCACACCATGTTTCAATTTTATTAAAACCCCAGAGCTACCAATGGCAGAAGAACCTTTAGTTCAGCCATCTGCAGCAGTGGTTACACCATCATCACCAGAACGTCAACCAGCTAAAGGTATTCCTCTCTGACTTTTTGTTCTCCACTTGTATTTCTGTCGCTGACTTCACTCGCTTAGAGTGTAATCTTTGATAGCCTTGATTATTACCTCTGGGTTAAAAAAGACAAAATGTTCTTTAAAGTACAAGATGTAACCAGACCAAAGAAACCTGTTGTCCAAACATCTGAACCTGAAATCCTTCAAGTCTGGACTGAAGCTGCTCCAGTTAAAGGTACTGCAGAGGTCATCATGCATTGGTTCTGTCTTTTACACCCTTATATGTTAAACCGCTTGCTAGTTTCTTTGGAACACATAAAAATCTTTAAACATGCTTAGCACTCGCAAGAGTGTGACTTGAACATCTTATAAATCTATCTTATAATTACTGTTCTTCTAAGTTGCCTCAGAACCGAAGGAGCTTGAAGTTATTGGAAAACCACTCCCACGGATTGCTAAACATGAACCAGAAGTTCTCAAGGCTGGCCCTAAAACAGAAGCCGAAGAACCAAAGCTTGGAGAAAAAACAAAGAAGGCTTTTGAAGAACCAGAGAAGGTCATCACGTTTCCTAAAAATGTTGAAGATTCCAAAACCCCAAGAGAAACTGAGAGGTTTCCAGACGCACCGCAAATGGGCCCAGAAAAAGAGACAAAGATTCCAGAAAAAACGAAGATGATCATAGAAACACCAAAGGTTGTTTCTGAAGAACCAACCAAGGTTTCAGAAAAGTCAAAAGAAGAAACAAAGAGGGATCAGGAGCTTCCCAAAAAGGTTCCGAAAACACAAAAGATGATTCCAGAAAAACCAAAAGAAAAGAAAAATGTGGAGGATAAAGACACGGTTTTGAAGGTTCCCAAAAAGGTTCCTGAAACATCAAAGAAGGTTACAGAAGAAGCAAAAGTTATAGAACCACCAGCAGAGTTAAAGAATAAAACAGAAGCTCCAAAGTTTGATGTAGAGAAGACTCCTCCAGGTGATAGAGCACCATCATCAAAAGACAAGACTGAAAAACCTCAGCAACAAGGTAGATATGTCTACATGAAGGTTTCAGAGATCTTATTAACTAATCTTTACTCATCTTAAGCTTCTAATGTTTTATCTGAAGATTTATTTCCTGAAGTGTTGTCTAAATTTCTTTGTCACACATGTCAGCTGTTGTATCTGTTAAGCTCATGGATGTTATCTAGAAAACTAACCAAACCAAAACTCAAGGTGTGAACAGTAACCAAAGATTGTCCAAAAATCTGGCCTAGAAAGTCAACAGATTACCTGTTTAATGCTGATTTGTAATGAGAACCACATGTTTATACTAATAACTGTGTTTCTATCCTGATCTTTTTTCATGTTTGGTTCATCTTGGCCACCGTTCCATGGTGCATTTCTTCATTCTTGGGTGAAATCTTAAAAAAATACCTCACTTCATCTGAAAAATGACCTTAAACAACAAACAGCTGTGGTTGAAGACATTAGGAACTCTGTTCTTGAAGACAGGTTTTCCCCAACAAATGCTGTGATTAAGCATCAAGAAGTTCAAAGATGTGAAAGAAGATTAAAATACAAGGAGTCACCTGTGAGAGATGACCCAATTTTAAATGGGAGACTAGAGCTAATGGAGAAAACAGAAGTTCCTAAAAGGTTCAGGCAAGATCATGAAGTGACGGAGTCTAAGTGTTCAGAGCACATTGAAGCATATGAAGATGAACAACTGCAAGACATTAAACCAGGCAAGAAGGACAAAGCTTTGAGAGAAATGAAAATGGAGTCTTTGATCGCTCATTCTCCACCTCCAACTGTAACTGAGCTTCCTCCAAAAGATGCCAGAACCCTACCTGAAATTACTCCAGCAAGGATAGAAGTTTCTCTAGTTGAAGACGAAGTTTCATTTAAAAAAGAATCTTACAAAAAAACTCGAGAGAGAAAAGCACACAAGTCTGTTTTTTATTCAGCTACAGAGCTCCAAGAAGACACGTTTGTTTCAGAACAGCATTTAGAAACCAAAGACGAAATCATAAAGAAGCAGGATGACTCTGTTAAATATGAAGATTTTTCATTTGAAGAGTCTACCAATCTGCGTATTAGAGAAATGGCTCAAATAGACCTGCAAACATCTATGGCCAGCAGTATGTCTTTAGTGGAAAAGACAGTCAGTTTGAATAAAGAACTTTTACCAGCTGCAGAAACTGACTTAATAAAAAATGAGACCTATTTACCTCTTTCCAAAATGGCTGCTTGCTCTACAGAGAAAGTACCAACAGAAACTAAGATCCAACCTGAGAAATCTCCAGCTGGACCACTGAAGACACCTCAATCCCCCGAGCATCAAAGTCTTTCATCTACAAGGCCATCCTATCCAACACCAGAAGAAATCTTTTTTGAAACTGGATTTTCTGAAGGAGTTGCTAGCATTGAAAGAAAACCTCAAATAAGAGAAGATGTGAAAGAGGAAAACATGACACTGAAGCCTCTGCAACCTGAGACAGGTATTCTTGTAAATTTGATCGCTAAAGATCAACCTCTTTTTTTTTTTTTTTTACATTTTGCATGCTAACAAACCTCCCAGCATGATGTTAGGTAGAAGCAGAACATGGAACCCATTAGACTAACATAGTGAGAGGGATCAGTTTGTTTGTGTACCCTGTTTTTTTATTGTTGAAGAATGGTTGTCCCAGGAAAATCTCTTATTGTGTAAATGCTTTAATTTGTTTGTTTATTTTGGTCATCTTGAGGTCTTGTTGGTGCAGGTTGGACTATATAATGTCTACACCGTCTTCTTTTTTTAGTGTGACCATAGTGTTGTTTTAGTTGTGATCTTGGTATCTTTTATACCCAAAGTGTCTCCTCCTGAGGAGAAGAAACCTTCTGCACCAGAACCAAAGCCTTCACCTCCTCCTCCTAAGAAAGTTACTCCTCCTGCAGGTAGTCATATTGGTTCAGGTGTTTTTTTTTCTTGCTGACATTTGCAGGTCAGCCATGTTTGTCTTTATGCCCATTTGTGTTGATGCCGTCACCTAACCTGTCTGGTTATTGTCATGCTTTTAGTTGCGTCAGTATGTGCTTTTCAAGGTGTTTCTTGATCATGATGAGTGTATTCCCAAATTGTCTCCTTCAGAGGAAAAGAAACCTTCTGCACCAGAACCAAAGCCTTCACCTCCTCCTCCTCTTCAGAAAGTTGCTCCTCCTACAGGTAGTCTAATTTGTTCATGTGTTTCTTTCCGTTGTCATGTTTGTCTTTGTCCATTTATGTTGATGCCATTTCTTAACATGTCCCACTGATTGTCATGTTTTAAGTTATGCCAGTATGCGCTTTCCAAGCTTGGTATTTTCTTGATTGTGACTTGGGTGTATTCCCAAATTATCTCATCCAGAAGAGAAGAAACCAGCACCAGAACCAAAGCCTTCACCTCCTCCTCAGAAAGTTACTCCACCTGCAGGTAGTCTGAGTGGATTATGCATTCATTTTCTTTGCTAACATTTAGGGTCAGCCATGTTTGTCTAAATGTTAATTGCTGCTGACACCATCTCTTAACATGTTGGGTATTTCTTCATGATTTTTGTTGTGTCAGTATGTTCTTCACAACCTTAGTGGTATCTTTATTATGAACTGGGTATAATCCCAAATTATCTCCTCCAGAGGAGAAGAAACCATCTCCACCAGAGCCAAAGCCTTCACTCCCTCCTCAGAAAGTTTCTCCGCCTGCAGGTATTTTTTTATCTTAATATTTTATGTTGTAAGCTTTTTGTGTCTGGTTTGTTTCTTGGTAGGAGGATAAACAAGACTCCTGTTTTTCTTTGGTTTCATTGTATTTGTTGTCTATCCTTCTTTTCACTGGATCTGTCCGTGTCCCCATGACTGTGCTGTTGTCTTGGTCGTGATCTTGCACCTTATTTATTATTTCCTCCAGAGGAGAAGAAACCATCAGTACCAGCACCACCAGCTCCTACACCCAAAATTGCTCCACCTGCAGGTAGTTTAGTCATTCTGGTGTCTCTGATACTGTTTTCTTTACTCTTCACATTTTGTTTTTTGTCATTTGTTGTAATGTGTTGATACCTTTACATCTTTTGTTACGTTGCTCTTTATGTTTTCTTGGTATCTTGTACTTTCAAGTATCTCCTCCAGAAGAAAAGAAACCCACTCCACCACCAAGAGAACCACCAGCAGAAAAAGTTGTTCCTCCAGAAGGTAGTGTCTTCTGTCTGTCATCCTTATCTTTATCCCTGTTTGTCCTAAGTCAAATCTGTTGGCCATAGCAGCAGTGAAATCTTTAAGATCGTTTGTTTTATTCAGCTGTCAGTTGTTTGTTGACCAGATCATTGTTAGTGATTTAATCCGGTTGACATTCTTGTAGCTCCAGTTGCACCAGTGGAGAAGAAACCTTCTAAGCCAGCTGTAAAGGCTGACCCTACCACCGTTTCAGAGAGAATCTCTCCACCCGAAGGTAAAATCTCTTCCTTCTTTCTTATCTTTGCTTATGTTGTTTGAATTTGTCTTTTTTCATTCTGAAAATTTTATTTTTTGATCTGAAAAACATCTTGCCTGAACTGTCTTTTCTGTTGAATCTGTTTGATGTTTATCTACACAACAGTTTTCTTTCTTCTAATTCTGGTTTTAACATGAACAATATCTGCTTTATAAGACCAACTTACCTTAGAAATTGTTTCTAAGTGCATTTATATTACAGCAACAAGGATATTCAACAGTCCAAACTGGGATTGTTAATGTTTTCTTCCTCCTTTCGCTTTAAATGTGGCTTTTGTCTGGCACTGTTTGTACCATGTTTGCTTATAATTGGTCTTGTTTAAATTTTTGCAGACAAGGAACCAGTTTCAGCTCCTGGACCAACTAAAGGTATAAACATAGTGAATTTCTCTCAACAGTAAAGCCAGTTAACTTACTGTTTTAAAGGTCTTACCCCTAAACCTTTAAGAATACTTGTTTCAGTGGTGTTGTGATGTTTGACGTTTGTGTTGTAATAAACAAATGTTCCATCCAATTGATGATTTTCACATCTCTAAATATACATAAAAGATGTTTTTACTCCCTCAACCACAGTGCCAACTCTTAAGCAAAAGGGTAAGATTCAGGAGGAAAAAACTACTGAGGTTCCTAAACTAAAGAGTAAATTCACCAAAATACCCAAAGAGAGAGAGCCAGAAACAGAGGCCATTAAGTTGAAGAAGGTTCCGGTTAAACCTCCAGAGCCTGAGAAAGACGTTGTAACTCATACAGCAAAAGTGATGAAACATCATGATCCAGAGCTATCAGTGCATGGACTTCATTACAGAGAAGACCAGGAGATAATAACCCTTGGAAGAACTGAAAGAATCTTCACAGCAGATCAGGAAACAATTCAACTGAGCCAAATTGAGAAGACTGAAACACTTCAAGTTGTCCAAACAACAGAGAAAGAAGGTTGGACAAGAACAGTGAAACCTAAGAAAGAGGAAGAACCCAAGGTTCCCAGTGTAGACAAAAAGAAAATAAAGAAACTACCAAAGACTGATGAGCAAGCAGAATCTGTGACACTAAAACCATTTGAAAAGTTTGAAAAGTTAGAACAAGAGCAGGTAATTTTGAAACAGGTTCCGAGTAAGCCTAAAGACCTTGAAAAGAAAATTCCAACTCATAAAACTGAAGTGACAAAACAAGGTGACAAAGAACTGAGAGCTCTGAAACCTAAAGATAGACAGGATCAGGATGTAATCCCACCTGGAAGACCTGAAAGAGTGTCCCTTCTTGCTGAAGAGCCATCTACAGCTGGTCAAACAGTCGAAGCCAAAAAACCGGAGGAAGAACAGAAATCTAAATGGAACAGAATCTCAAAGACAAAGAAGGAAACAGAACCCGAGCCAGATGTATCTAAGACGAAAATCAAGAAATTACCCAAGAAAGATGAAGAACAAGAAGTTGTGACATTGAAGCCTTTTGAAAAACCCCAGCAAGAAGAAGCAGTTAAACCAACAATGGCTAAAGATGATATTAAGGCAAAGACAGAAACTGAGCGTCATCCTTTTAATTTGGGTGAGGTGTTGCTCAAAGATCAACCCACAAGAGATCTAAAATCCCAACCAGAAATGCCACAAAAGAAAAAGGTTGATCAAGTACCAAATGTTGAAGAATCTGCAGCAGCTGATAAACCTAAGGTGAAACCTAAAGTGATACCTACACCAGAGAACAGGGAAGAGCATGTTGTGTTGAAGCCTTTGACTAAAGACACCAAGCCAGAAAGAGCACCTGGTGAGGAGATAAAGAAGCCCATGGGCAGAAAAGTGCCATCTCAATCTCCAGGAGACCAAACAACCAAAGACATGAAGGTTGTGAAGAAGGATGAACCAGTTGTTCCAGCAAAGAAGCCAAGTCCTCCAGCTAATAAAGAGAAGATCTCACCTAATGAGGCAGAGAAGTTCCAGGTAAAACCACTTGATGTGTTAAAGAAAGGAGTTGAACCTAAAAAGACTCCTTCTCCCAAGGTCAGTACAGAGAAAGCAGAAGACAAAAAGCCCACAAAGCCTATTGAGGAGCTGAAAAAGGTTGAGCTAAAAAAGACTCCACTTTCTAAGGTGGACAAACCAAAGGACTTGGAGAAAGTCCCAACTGAGAGAAAGCCAAGTTCTGAAAAAGTCAAAAAGATCTCCAAACCTGTTTCCCCGAAAGACTCCACTGAAGACATAACACTCAAAAAGGTTCCCAGAAAGCCATCAGCAGATGAGGCAGAACCAGAACAGCCTGATAAAGGTCAGATCCCCCTGTTGAAGGAGATTTCTCCTGGAGCTGTGCAGATGAAGAGGGTGACAACTCAGCCCGAGGAGGAGGTTTTTGAAAAGGAGCCTGAAGAAGGTGAGGTTGAGGAGGAGTCCTGGGGCTGGGATCTTGTTCCCTCAGAGGACTGGGAAGATGAGGAGGTGGATGGGGCCCTTGAAACTCCGGGTATGCCTGGTGCCAGACGAGGTGAGATGAGCGAACTCTTCCAGCTGATTCTGGAGTCCCTTCATCCCATCCCAGATGTTTCATCTAATCCTCATCACATCTTCTTTAATCATCTTATCCATTTTTCCATCTCATGATGATGAATTCATTTGTCTGTATATATATCCCATCTATTGTATTGTTCTCATCTTCTCATCTATCATATCCAGTCTTCTCAAATGTTGCTTGAGATCAGATATTTGTCTGTGTTTGTCTACGCTGCTGTGGATTTCATTTGTCTTTGTTGTCTAAGCATATGTCCTTTCCATCATCTTGTCCCATTATGCCTCCATTTCATCTTCCAGGTCTTCCACGTCTCTGTTTACACGTGACGTCTCATTTTGCCTTGTTTGCAGTTAGAAACGTTTCCATGTTTTTTCCTTGACGTCTGCTGGAACTTTACTTTCCAATAAGAGATCTGAGAGGTTAGCTTAAAACTGGTCTTATTGTTTCTTGTCCAGATGGAAAACCAAGTGAAGAACCATCGAAAGGCAGAGGCCGAGGATTTGGGGGTGAGGATTTTACTGATGAAAAACCCCATCGGTGCAAACTGTGCATGAGATGGTGTTTGGAACAGATTAATTCCCTCCGCTGTTATCAACCCGTCTTGGTGTTTTGTGTCATTCATCATGTCTGATAGTTGTTGATTTAAATTACAATAATTTGTTTTATTTAGCATTTTATTCACATAATTGATATTTATGAGTGGCCGGTTGTGTTTATGACATAATTTAAATAATTTAAAGTCAAAAAACTTATTGATTAACAGTACACTCTTTTGTAGCTGAAAGAACTGTAATGAGTTTCCTAATACAGCTAGAAAAACCTCAAGAGAACATTTTAAGATTTTTTGCAGGTAAATCAAAAGTTATATGAACTTGCTTTAATATTTGTTGCTATCTTTTTCTGTCTGGACTTATATCTGTTGTCATTTTGTCTTTGAATTCTTTTCTAAATTCTGTTTGTAAAAACTGGTTCTGCATCATCTTTAGTCTTAACAAAAACATTTCTGTGTTCTTCTAACAGTAGGACCTTTAACCCACAACACATTTTATGTCTGAAACATGACTTCATGTAAGATGCTTTGTTTCATTCTTCAGCCACTCTTATATCTGGAACTAACTGTGTAGATTTTTATTTCTGATGTTGCAGCGAGACAAACTCCTTCTCCCGGTGATGGTGGAAGGGGTCGGGGCATGAAACCTGGTGGAAAAGGTCCATCCCCACCAGAGGAACCATTTGCAGGCTTCAAGCTCAAACCTGTGGCTTTGAAGTTTGTTAAGAAGATTCAGGACATTGTGCTGCAGGAGGCCGAGTCTATCGGCTCGTCTGCCGTGTTCGAATGCGAGGTTTCACCTTCTACAGCCGTCACCTCCTGGATGAAAGATGGCAGTAACCTGCGTGAGAGTCCCAAGCACAAGTTCACCTCTGATGGCAAAGATCGGAAGCTGCACATTATTGATGTCCAGCTGTCTGACACCGGAGAATACACCTGTGTGGCTAAGAACGCTGGAAAGGAGATTTCCTGCACTGCTAAGCTCATAGTTGAAGGTAAACTAAGGTGGCATGAAGAATTTGGTAATAACTGTTCCCCTCATTGTACTGGAAACACTTTCATCTTCACACAGAGCTGCCTGTAAAATGGGTGAAGGAGTTGGAACCTGAGACCTCATGCATGAAGGGTCAGCCAATGTACCTGACCTGTGAGTTGAACAAAGAGAGAGACGTGGTCTGGAAGCGGAACGGAGAGCTTGTGAAGAAAAAGGCTGGGAAAGTAGCCATTAATGTGATCGGTATGCAACATGCTATAACAATCCAGAACTCCACAGATGAGGATGGTGGCATCTACACCTGTGAAGTAGATGGTCAGGAGGAAGTCAAGACTTCAACCACTGTCAAAGTGATTGGTGAGCTATCAGCAGCATGAAGCGTGGAAATCTTCAGACATAAATACTTCAGTTGTAGACAATTTTGTTACCAAACTAATTACAGGATTTGTGTTTGCAGGAAATATTTTATGCACGGACATGACAGTTGTAGAACTGTATCATTTATCATAAAACGTTGATGGTTAATAAAACAGAACATATAAACAAGCATGCAAATATCAAAGAGTTTTCCATCTTTATGAAGACGTGTTAAAGAGACCAAAGATAAAAACTTATGTCGCATGGTTGTGGGATTCTGTTTTATAGCAGACTTATTTTCAAGGAATTGTTTGAGCTCTCAGGGGGAAATGGCCTCTCAGGAGGCTACCATGAACTTGAACAAGCATTATTTTGGAACTGTCCTTGAACAAGATTCAAGGTTCAATGACATAAACAGCAACCAGTTCACTCATTTTTCCAAGATAAAACTGTAACTTCTGTGAACAATTAGTTTTTTTTCAGGTCTCACACAACATTAAACCTGGGCGTCATCAGCATAACAAGAGATGGTAATGATTGTTCCAGATGATTCTGACAAAGCAGTATCATGTACTGGAAAATAGGATGGATGTGGAACACAAGAGCTGACATTAAAATGTCAAGAAAACCATGATCTACATAAAGAAATTAAACATAGTAGACGAAAACATCTTATCCAAAATGGTTTAATAAAACCCAGCATGTTTAAGTCTTTGCAATAAATGTTACAAATATCATCCCAACCTTTTTTAAAATTTGGAAGTTTTGATGTATTTTAGGGTTTTAAAGTATTATATTTTGAGGTACTTTCTATAATGTGACCCCTCACTCTATAGAAATCATCAAAGACTGGCTGGTAAAGCCTCTGAGGGACCAGCATGTGAAACCAAAGACCAAGGCAACGTTCAAATGTGAGCTGTTCAAAGACACTCCCAATTGGAAATGGTACAAAGGAGAGAATGAACTGGCTCCTTCTGACAAAGTCGAGATAAACAAAGATGGAAAGGACATGAAGCTCACCATCAACAACTGCCAACCTGACGATGTGTCAGACTACACCATCAAAGTTGAAGACCGAAGATACACAGCCAAGCTCACACTAGGAGGTATGTTCATGAAAATCAACATTTAAACATTTTGAAAGTTGTGGGTGAAGGTGTTTCTTACACATTTAAAAACCTCTTGTAATTTTCAGAGCGTGAAGCTGAGATCCTGAAACCTCTTGCCAGTGTCGAGGTGGTTGAGAAGGAGGAAGCTCATTTTGATACTGAAATATCTGAGGACGATGTACCCGGTGAATGGAAACTCAGAGGCCAGGCTTTGACCAGATCTCCAGTAAGTTATATTAAAGAGGCTATATTGTTACTTTTTATTTAAATAAAAAGCTCTTCAGGATTTTAGACATAACAAATTTTTGCTTTTGTCCTTTTAGACATGTGACATTAAAGCCGAGGGCGGAAAGCGCTTCCTTACGTTGAAGAATGTGCAGCTGGACCAGGCTGGAGAAGTGTCGTACCAGGCTCTGAACGCAGTCACCAGTGCCATGCTCACCGTTAAAGGTACAAACCGGTCTCAAGAACACTGATTTGGTTCGTCTGTGTTTGTTTTAAGGCCCTGCATCTGTTTGTCTTGTGGAATGGAGGCACTGCTGAAAAACTGGCTGTGTTCTTGCTTTTGTCAATGACTGCTCAATTATTCGCACCTCCCAGAGATCGAAATGGGCTTTGTTGACACGCTGAAGGATATGTCTGTGCCTGAAAAGAAACAGGCTAAGTTTGAATGCACCATCACCAAGGATGTACCAAAGGTCATGTGGTTTAAGGGGGTGGAAATCATCACCCCCTGCCCCAAATATGAAATAATCGATGATGGAAAGAAACACATGCTGATTATAAACAGCTGTGAGTTTGACGATGAGTCTCAGTACACGATAGAGGTGTTGGACCAAAGATCAACAGCTCATTTGACGGTGGAAGGTAAGAACCGCCATGCTTCAAGTCTCCTCTATGTGCTCATTCTGTTTGTGGCTTCAAAGTGTTGGATGGCATCAAACGCTCCTCTCTGTGTGCACTGACCTGCTGTATTCTAGGCATGAGGCTCAAATTTATGCAGCAACTTAAGGACCAAACAATCAAAGAAGGTAATACGGTTCGCTTTGATATTGAATTGACTCACGAGAACGTGCCGGTGGTTTGGTACCGAAACGAAGTCAAACTGCACGTGAGTCGAACGGTGCTCATGCACGTGGAAGGAAGGAGACACACTCTAGAAATGAGGACGCTGAGTCTAGATGATACCTGCCAGATAAAGGCAGAGGCCAAAGGAATTTTCTCCTCAGCCAAACTGACAGTCATAGGTAACAGCATGCTCTCCTTCACTGGGTTTTCTCTGACTGACGTATTTTAGACTGTCACGAGTTACAGAGTTTGTTACATGTGATGAATGTGTAAATGTGAAACTTCTTAACAGGACACTGAAAAATCTATACCAATGACCGCATCAGGCATTATTTTAATATAATAATATGTAATAGGTGTACAGTTTAACACGATAAAACAGTGAAAGTCTGTAACAAACTGTTCATTATGCTCGTCAGAGGGAGATGCCATCTTCTTGGTGAAGCTGCAGGATTACACCGCCACCGAGAAAGACGAGGTGACGCTGGACTGCGAGCTTAGCAAAGACGTTCCCGTGGTCTGGTATCACAGTGAGAAGGAAGTCATTGCCTCCAAGATGGTGGTCATGAGGTCAGAGGGCACCCGCAGGTCTCTGGTCCTGAAGAAAGTGGCGCAGAATAATCAAGGAAAATACGTATGTGACTGTGGAACAGATAAAACCTCGGCCAACATAACAATCGAAGGTAAAGGATGAGCTGCTTTCTGCTCTGATTTCTAACAGAGAACTGATGTTTTCCAGGTTTTAATTATTAAGAAATCTACAAACTAAACCATTAGAATCAATCTTTTCTGTCATGTTTTAGACAAGCAGTTGTTTTAAAACGTCTTAATTCTTAGACTGAAGATCAGTGAAAAACTACACTGTGAGGAATAATAATATTGATGAAAGAATCGGGAAAGATCCATATTGACGTTTATAACCTAAAGTACGTTGTAATGTGTCAGTATGTTTTTCTGCTGCTGGTTTTTGGCTCCAATTATCCTGATGTTTTTCATAACTGTCCGGTTGTCATTTTTATAATTGCGTGATATCAGTTATGAATAGCCCTGTCTTTTCATTTCTTCATCACCTGTTGTTTTATTTTGTTTACTGTAACTTTCCTGCCCACCAGCACGTGACGTTAAAGTCGTCCGGCCAATTTACGGCGTGGAGCTGTTTGATGGCGAGACAGCTCGGTTTGAGGTGGAGATCTCTGAGGACGACGTGCACGGCCAGTGGAAGCTAAACGGAGAAGTGCTCAGTCCTTCCTCTGTGAGCAACACCGCTGCTTCATCAGCCCAGATGGTTTAATATTGTTCAGAGCTTAACATGACCCCAGTTAAACCCTCTTATCATGTGACAGGATGTGGACATCATCGAGGAGGGAGGCAAACACACTCTGATCCTGTACAACTGTAAGGTGTCCATGACCGGAGAGGTGGCGTACTCTGCCGCCAATGCCAAATGTTCTGCCAACCTGAAGGTCAAAGGTGAAACAAACTCACATCACTGCACCATGAAAAAACTTTTTATAATCGCACGAACCTTACCTTGGAACACTACAGGAAGATTTTTCTAGGAACCATGAAAGTTTCCTAGAGCAATATTTTACTCCTGTTGTTTCCAGTGCACAGCCGGATTTGGCCAGGACCAAATCAGAGTACCAGAGCAGAACTCTACCTCAAAAGCTCTGGTATTGTGGTAGTACTTTCTAAATCGGGTACAATATGTAAAATTATGTACATTTAACTTATGCTCAGCAGTAGATGAATTAGTTTGGAAACTTAATATTCAAACTCGCTCATGTTGATTATCAGTGTTTTCCATGTTTGCATTCAGTCAGATGAATAAAGTAAACCTTAGTGGCATAAATATTTAAATGAAGTAAATGAAGGGTGGAGTTCTGCTTTCAACATCTGTGAAGACATCTCATAAAAGTCATTTTTTCTGGTCATGTTAAAATGTTTACAGAGTTTATGTTCCAAGACCCCAAACAATCCCAGCCTCCAGGATTATGTATCGTTAACAGATTTTAGGTTTTAAACAAGCAGACATGCTGTGTGGTTCTTGTTCCTTCTAGACATCCAGCGCAGGCTTTAATTACTAAACATCTGTGGATAATTAATTACATCCTCTGAGTCAGCAGAGCTTTTAATTGAGTTTCAATGTGTAACTGCCACAAATAACTACAAGTTATGGCTGTAAAACACTAACCCGGTTTTCTTCTCCTCTCTTGCTCAAATGCAAGACAAGAAATGTTATTTAAAATTTGTTACAGTAACACCTTTCGATGAGGTTTGGACTGACTCCATAATTAATAACATGTAATCATTGGTTACAGTTTTGTGGCTGAAAATCACAGTTTTAATTTTTATGACTAGTACTCTTTTTCTCTCACGCTGGAGAGCCAGGTTCAGTAGAGATAAATTAAAATCTACTTTAGTTACACATTTCCAAAATTGTTTGAAGTGACTGAAGTCCCTTTAAAACTGTAACCGCTTTGAAACAATCTGAGATCAATGTTGTATCGTCTAATTTCACAATTTTTAATTCAGTTATGGACTCTGCTGTTGTGACAAGTGGTCAGGCCTCTCTCCATATCAGTGAAGCTAAAGCAGCAACACTCTCGCAGGAAAAGATCATAATTTATCAAAATATTTCAGACACTAAAGTTGAAACCCAAACCACTGACCAGCAACGTAAAGCAAAGACTTACAGGAAATTAGGTTCTGGGGGGTAAAAACCTTCTGGATCGACACGTTTCAGGTTGACTGAAAAATACAGTTTGTAGTTAATAAGTAAAATGTACTTTAGCTGCATTAAAGCATTTTTGATTTCCCTTCAGATATGCAACTGCTAATAGTGCAGAAAGATCACATTGTGAACTAAAATATACTGAACAAATAGAAAACAATTTATAAAGTGTCCATAGCAGAGGGCAACAGACCTTTTACTTTTATTTTCTCAAGAAATAGTTTTTAACTTTCTAACCTGATCATCAAGCACAGAACAAAATAAAATGTATTTTATTGGTTCATTTAAACCATTTCTTTAAAAAATCCTTTATTTAACACATTTGACACGCTTTAATGTTCCAAACTGAATCGTTTTTCTCCTCCACCATGTTATTTGTGCCATTTTTCATAAAATCAAAGCATAAATCCTTACCTCAACATCGAGCCTCTGCTGCTGTGTTTTCCTGCAGAGCTTCCTCTGAACTTCCTCACACCCCTGAGCGACGTTCAGGTGTATGAGAAGGACGAGGCCCGGTTCGAGGTGGAGGTGTCGAGACCTCCGAAGAGCTTCCGCTGGCTCAAAGGCTCCCAGGAGCTGAAGAGCGACGACAAGTACGACATAATACAGGAGGGTAAAATGTACGTTCTGGTGATCCGATCGGCTGCCTTTGACGACGAGGCCAAGTACATGTTTGAGGCAGAGGACAACAGGACCACCGGCAAACTCATCATTCAGGGTAATCCTGCCGTGTTGAACTTTTTAGGGCTGGAACAATTGGATTAATCGTGATTAATTGATTATTAAAATAATCATAAACTAATTTAGCAATCGAATAATCGTTAACTGGAGAGACAGACTCCAGTTAACATGCCATTTGCTGAGAGAACAACCCACTCAGAGCCGTAGTTAAGCCAACATTGAACAAAAAATACATACATTTTGCATTTAAGTTGAAATACCTTCTTTGTCTGTAAATTTGCTCTATTTAGAACTTCTCTAGTCAATCCGATTGTTGAATAAACTACTTCTTGACCAGTGTGATATTAAGTAGTGTAATTTTATCAATAAACAGCACACAATAACTTATTGTATTCATATTTTTAAAGATCTTGTTATTTATTGACGCTCTCATTAAGCCAGAAAAACATTGCGTCATTTAGTGCCATAGGTTTAATAAATACTCTTCCTAAAGTTCTGGTTTTCTGTTAGCACTTTTTTACAGAAATGTGTGGTCTGTTATGGATAAAACTATGAACAAACTAACAACGAGGTGGTTTTCCAATGGCAGGTATTCGCCTGGAGTTTGTCAAACCCATTAAAGACGTGACAGTGAAAGAGCGGGAAACAGCAGAGTTCAGCGTTGAGCTGTCTCATGAAAACATCTCAGTGGTTTGGTACAAAAATGACGTCCGGCTGCTTCCCAGTAAGGTCGTTCACATGTCGGATCAGGGAAAGATCCACACTCTAGCCTTCAAGGAGGTGACGATCGACGACACGTCTATGATCAAGGTGGAGGGTATGGACAAGAGCTTGACGGCCATGCTCACTGTGATCGGTCAGTGTTTTCCCATCTGTGATTGGATGGAAATGATTCATTTAAATAAATGTTTTCACATAAACTCAAGTCTTATTTGAACATCTGCTGTGTGCAGAGGGCGACCTGTACTTTACCACCAAGCTGCAGAACTACACTGCTGTGGAGAAGGACGAGGTGAAGCTGGTCTGTGAACTCAGCAAAGCCGTCGCTGATGTGAAATGGTTTAAGGACGGGAAAGAGATCACTCCGTCTAAGAATATCGCCATCAGCGTGGACGGAAAGAAGAGAATCCTGATGGTCCGGAAGGCAGAGAAGGCCAACATCGGAGCGTATACCTGCGACTGTGGCTCAGACAAAACCACAGCAAACCTCAACATTGAAGGTACAACTAATAGTTTATGAATTAGGAACTTTAATAGAAACCAGTCTGGCAGAGAAAGTTAGGTTTTCTAGATCTTCTGTTAAGAAAAAGAAAAACAGTGTAGGTGTAAGATTATTAATGATATTTAGAAAATCCTTGCAGTGAAACATCATCCAAAGACGACACTAGATGTTTAATCAGTAGTTATTAGGTTTCCACCTCCCAGTCGTTGCGATCTATCAGGAAGCTGGTGAACCTTCTGTTAGGATCAGAGCATCTCCACAGCTGCAGCTCGGTGGGATGTTTGTGTCTGTAGGGACTAGGACAGACTTGGGGTCCAAAGAAGGAAAACCCTGGACATACATGTAGGCTGGCAACTATTCTGATGATTTGCACAGAAAAAGAAAAAAGTTTAGATACTACCTAAAAGTACTAATAATTTTTTTCATACAGAAGACACGCTAGAAACACATTTTGGCTCTGCAATGATCCGTTCAGCAGTATTACCAACAGGCTGCTGTCAGTGAGACAGGCACAAATCCTGCTGTTCTTATCCAACAGACAGGAAATGTTCATGGCCAAACTCTGAACATTCAGACAGGTGTCCATATGAGTTGTAAAAGTTAGCAGGTATTTAATAAAAAGACTTGGAGGTTTCAGTCTTCTGGGATTAATGAGTTTTAAAGACAACACAAAATCACTGAGGTATATAGATTTTGAAACGTCTAAAAACCTGCTGGACACTAATAAACATGAATACACAGTTATTCTCAAACATGTATTTCTCTTCATTCTCAGCCAAAGCTGCTCAAAATATGGGTCACTTACAGGCTCCCTTGACCAACACTGGGTCAGTTTGACATCTTAGCTTCTAAACTTGGCAAACCTTAAGTTAATCTGATTTTATGAAGAAATAAAATTCAACACAATAGTTGCATTATTTTACAAACCAACTTACTGTTACAGAGTTCAGCTTCTTAAGGTGAAAACCATACTATAATTAAAAGTGAATAATGCTAAAACTCTTTGATTTTACTGCTTCATTGTCTTAGAAGACTCATGTTATGTGGTTCATGTCACTGATTCCTGTTGTTGTCCCGTGTTTGTCTGCGCTGCTTTAAATTTAAAGCTTTACGTTCTTCCATCTAGATTCTCTGTTCGTATCATCTCTGTGATAATACTTAATTATATGATTTTGCATCGTTTTTGAATACTTATTTAATACACTAATTACATGTATTTTTTTTCTGTAACACAGTTGAATATTTGTGAACTTTAGCCATTTTGGTCTTGAATGTGACTGCTAGACCATGCAGCCAGCCAGACCGCTGCAGCTAAGTGCACAATGTGTACGACAACGGCATGCATGGGCGAGCCATCCTGGAACTAACACAAGAAATATTATCCAGCTAGAAATTACACATTTCTCAAAGTTATGGACCAAAAACTAGATTTAAACATATGTAGATTTTGTCCCCTTTCTGTCTGATATCAGCCACGCACTCCTAATACCCAGCTACTGTGTTGAGATTTAGCCACCAGGAATGTGCTGGCCTTTAATCTGAAAGTTTTAGGACTAATTCATTTCAGAATATAATAAATTAATTGTGTTTATAAAGTCATAAAAATTACAGTATCATCAGCATACAGCAGCAGGCCCCTGTCAGTTTTGTTGCATTGAACACATGATAAATAATTTCCAAAATGTGCTGTTTGCCTGTTTGTAAGGGTTTGCTGCTCTCTCTACAGAGCGTGATATCAAGGTTGTCCGTCCCCTGTACAGCGTGGAAGTCACAGAGGCAGAGACAGCCAGGTTTGAGACAGAGATTTCTGAGGAGGACGTCCATGGAAACTGGAAACTGAAAGGAGAAGCACTGCACCAGTCTGCTGTAAGGCTTCCTGGAACGAAGCAACCTTCCCTGAATTTTAACACAGCTGACTGTCTGTTTTTCACCCTTCAGGATGTGGAGATTAAAGAGGAAGGAACCAAACATATGCTGATTCTCTACAATGTCCGGAAGGACATGGCCGGACCTGTGGACTTCTCTGCAGCCAATGCCAAATCCAACGCTCAGCTCAGGGTCAAAGGTCAGATGTTATTCCCTGTTTAACTGCTGCTTGTTAACAGCAGATCCTTTATTAAATCAGAATTTTTTACTGAGGCACAGCTGCACCTGTTTTGAGTTTAAAAAAAGAAATGAAGTCCATGTCGTTTGGTACATACCTCAATGTCTTAGTCAGTCATCAGCCAATCAGAGCTGGGGGTTATTTTCAGTCTGAGTTTATCTGCTCTGTGAAACCTCTCTGCTTCTCCATAAACCGACTTCCCTGCTCTCTGACAGGTTTGTAACTTTCTCCTGCTTCTCATCTTCCTCAGCTCGCTCCATCACACTGATGCGTCCTCTGAAGGATGTGACGGTGACAGCCGGAGAGACAGCCATCTTTGATTGCGAGCTGTCCTACGAAGGCATTGAAGTGGAGTGGTTCGTTGGAGGACAAAAGATGGAGGCCAGCGACCGGGTCAGTTACAGCTCATTACTAACTAATTCAAAAGAAGAGCAAAACCAAGACAAGAACATAGAGAGGAGACGAGAACAGTTCTATATGTGTTTATATGAGAGAGTAGGCCAACATTTCTGTACTACAACTAGAGACTGAAAATCTTAACTAAGAATGTTTTCAGTGGAACAGATGGAAATATCTGCCCCACCTTTAAGATCAGTAATGAGGGATGTGCAACATCCTGGGTATCCTTTTAACTGCTTGTTATTTTCTGGTACACGTTTATTGTCTATGTTCAACTGTTTTTAATACATGTGTTTGTTCACTTATGTCTATTGTATATAGTATTTATTATTTGTGCAGCCTCAATTTTATTTTTTTATTTTACTTTTTATTATTTGTCTAACACCAAGCTGCCAGGGGGGGGACTGCAGATGGAAATTAGCCTGAGGCTATAATCTAGCATATTTACATTTCTGTAAATGTTTAAGATGCATTGTCCCTCCTCTTTTTCTTAAATAAATAAAATAAAATAAAAAGTTTGACATTTCTAAAACAAGAGCTGCAGTTTGCTTCTTAACAAAATCACCAGTTAGCTTGAAAGTTTTCAAACATATTCCCAGTACGTGTCAAAAAAAGGTCTGAAGTTTCTCAGCATTTATTTTTCTCTTTATTAAGAGAAATGGCTATAAAGTTGTATTTGTTTTGCTAGTTCCAGCTGCATATTCCCCTTCAGGTTTTCTGTTTTCACTTTGTTGATCTAACATAAAAGCTTAAAGCTGAAACTTTACAAAAAACAGTGGAGATAAATCAGAAGTCAGAGTATCCTAGTTAAACGTTCCACAGGGCTGAACTGTTAGAGCGAAGTTAAAAATAACATCAGATATGAGAGAGCTGCTCTTATCTTCAACCCTCCCACCGTCCCAGCAGCTTTATCTGCACAGAGAGACTCAGTTTTATCTCGGCACACAGACAACACCACTAGAGGAAGTAATGAAGTACGAGAAACCGCATCAGATGCATTTATCCAGAGCATGAACATCATTGGGTCAAAGGTCAACTAGAAAGAACATCAAATGTTAAACAAAGAAATAATAAAATGATCAGTTAATCATAAATAAAATAAATGTTTCTTAAAACAATAAAATATAATTGTTTTAAAGAATTTATATGTTTCAACAAATTTTGTATGAACTTTTTTAGTAAACACTAAACAAATTTAATAATTACCAAACATGGACATTTTGCCAGAGGTTTTTAATGTTTTTAGAAGAGAATTTTAGTTATCAAAAGTTTACAAAGTCACGGGAACCTCCTGTTTTCATTGCTTTGAGATTCGGCAGCGTTCCTTTCAATTTGTAGGGGAAACATTTTAATTCAGTTGAAAATGATGGAAGATGAATTTAAATGTGTCCATGTTGAACCTGCAGCTATAATCTTTACCTAAGTAATGAGCAGGAATGTAAGCTCTGGCTGATCAACAGCTGCAGCAGGTGGAGCTGTCAATAAATCAGAGTTCTCTGTGTCTCCAGGTAAAGACTCGGGTGGCAGGTAGAGTTCACACTCTGACCGTCCGAGACGTGATGCTGTCAGAAGCCGGTGAGGTCAAAGTGACTGCCAAAGATTTCCTGACTCAGGCTCAGCTCTTTGTTGGAGGTAAAACACTCAGTCGTACAGGGGACAGTGAACATATCACACATGTTTAGTCACCAGCTGATCAAGGTGTTTGGGTTTAGAGCCACCGGTGGAGTTCACAAAGCCTCTGGAGGACCAGACGGTGGAGGAAGAGGCCACAGCCACGCTGGAGTGTGAAGTCTCAAGAGAGAACGCAGAGGTCCGCTGGTTCAGGGAGGGTCAGGAGATCAGAAAGACTAAGAAGTACGACACCATAGCTGATGGACGTAAAAGAGCTCTTATCATCCATGACTGCTCTCCAGATGATGCCAAACTATACACATGTGATGCTAAAGAGTTCAAGACTTCCTGCTTCCTGGAGGTTACACGTAAGCAGAAGCTTTAATTTTAGTCTTTAATTTTAATCTTTTCAGTCGCAAACGGAAGACGTCATCAGAAACGGGAGCAAAGACCTTAAAATACTCTGAGATTAATTAACAAGGATGTAAAACGGAGGAAACAATGAAAGTTTGTCTTTTTGTCCACAGCTCCTTATGTGGAGTTTACAAAACCTCTGCAGGACGTGGAAGTCAGAGAGAAGGAATCAGCCAGGTTTGAATGTGAAGTGTCCCGCGAATCTGCCAAGGTAAAGCACTCAGAAACAGGCAGTCTGTGTAAGACCAGAAAAATAGAGTTTATTCACTTTGTTCAGACTCGGAGTGACGCTCACATCCTTCTTTTGTTTTAAGGTCCGCTGGTTTAAAGATGGCAGCGAGATCAGGAAAGGAAAGAAGTATGAGATCATTGCTAAGGGGGTGCAGAGGGTCCTCATCGTCCACAAGTCAGCGTTTGACGATGAAGCAGAGTACGAATGTGATGCCAGAACCTTCAAGACTTCTGGCATGCTTACTGTCATCGGTAAGGAACATTGAGACATTAGGAAACTTCTCTGGCTCCAAATTTCGATTTTGTTTTTACCTCAGATGGACATGTAACTAGAACCACCAATCAAACCTGAGTTTACTTTGTGTGTTGTACTAAAACAGAACCAGAACTGCAGAGTAAAAACGGAGATATGACTCTGTAAGCCAGCGCGCATTCATAAATCTTTTGCTCTGTGTTTCCTCAGAGGAAGCAACCACATTCACCAAGAACCTATCCAATGTGGAAGGAACGGAGACAGACAGTGTTAAGATGATCTGTGAAGTTTCCAAGGCCAACGCCGAGGTGACCTGGTACCGAGGAGATGAAGAGCTGCCAGAGGGCGGACGCTACGATCAGATCATGGACGGTCGCAGGAGGATCTTGATCATCCAGGACCTGAGGATGGAAGATGCTGGAGAATACAACTGTAGACTGAGTCCAACTGTCCGGACAACTGCCACACTAAAACTCAGTGGTAATCTTTCCAAAAGAAGAGATTAGATCATTTGACATTTAGTTGCCTTTTAACTCGGGTGCTTTACTCTTGTCCTGTTCTTCCTGTCTTCTTTCATTTCTTCTTCTGCTCTGAAGAACTGGCAGCGGAGTTCATCTCTTGTCCTCAGAACCAGGAAGTTGTGGAGGGTGAGAAGGTCGAGTTCTCCTGCACCGTCTCCAAAGACACCTATGAGGTGAAGTGGTTTAGAGGTGAACAAGAGATCCAAGCTGGAGACAAATACACAATCGTCAGTGAAGGAAAGAGAAGGGCTCTGATTGTGAAAAACTGTGACCTGAAAGATGAGGGTGGTTATGTTGCTCACATCGGCAGCGTTAAAGCTTCTGCTGACCTCTGTGTGATAGGTAAAACCTTCATTGTCTTCTTACTGCCTGGTTTTGGTGGTCTTCCAGCTGGTATTAACTGGTTTCTGTTCTGCTGCAGAAAAACTGAGGATTGTTACACCAATTAAGGACACAGAGGTGAAAGAAGGAAGTGAGATTGTGTTTAACTGTGAGACCAACACTGAGGGAGGCAAGGCCAAGTGGCTAAAGAATGAAGAGACCGTTTTTGAAAGCAGCAAGTACATGATGGTCCAGAGAGAAAACGTCTTCTCTCTGAGGATCAAAGATGCTCAGAAGGCAGATGAGGCCACCTACACCATCGCTCTGACTAATAACAGAGGAGAACATGCCCAGTGCTCCGCCATCGCTAAAGTTGCAGGTAAAAATGTTAATTTTGTATCTGCTCTCTTGTTTTTCTTCTTCATGAAATATTGATTCTGTAAACATCCGATGACCCCCACAGAGGAGAAACTCAGATTCCTGGAGCCCATCGAGGACATCGAGACTCAGGAGAAGAAGACCATCAGCTTTGTTTGTAAAGTGAATCGGCCTGAGGTGACCATAAGATGGATGAAGGCCGGCCAGGAGGTGACGCTCAGCAAACGCGTCGTCTACAGAGCCGACGGCCTCAAACACACCCTGACCATCAAGGACTGTGTCATGGAAGATGAGGGCGAGTACACCGCCGTCGTCGGAGACGACAAGTGTGCTGCCGAGCTGATCATCAGCGAGGCGCCCACGGACTTCACGGCAGCTCAAAGATCAGACTATTACTGAGTTTGAAGATGCAGAGTTTACTTGCAAGCTGAGCAAGGAGAAGGCTGCTGTTAAGTGGTACCGGAACGGACGAGAGATCCGAGAAGGACCCAGGTATCTGCCCTACTTAGCAGGCCATGATATTTAAACAGAGCAGCAGTCAAACACCGCAGCCCAGACACAAACCTGGTTTTAAAATGAAAAACTTAGCTTATAAATTCCTCTCTGACAGTTTTCTGATGCAAACTTTTGCAGATATCACATGGAAAAAGAAGGCAAGATGTGCAGATTGATCATTAAAGTGTGTAGACCAGATGATGAATGTGAATACGCCTGTGGTGTGGATGAGAGAAGGACCAGAGCCAGGCTCTTTGTTGAAGGTCAGCTTCCTGATTCTATATCTCGTCATAGAAACTCAGGCAGACATCATTTTTCTAATATTCACAATGGATCTGTCTTTACTTCCTAAAGAGACCCCTGTGGAGATCATCAGACCACCACAGGACATGTTTGAACCTCCAGGCTCAGATGTTGTGTTCGAGGTGGAGCTTAACAAGGACCGAGTGGAGGTTAAGTGGATGAGGAACAACATGATCATTGTCCAGGGAGACAAATACCAGATGATCAGTGAGGGTAAGGTCCACAGGCTGCAGGTCTGTGAGATCAGACCCAGAGATCAAGGAGAGTACCGCATTGTGGCCAAAGACAAGGATGCCCGGGCCAAACTGGAGCTGGCAGGTGAGTCCAGGCTGCTAAAACTGTAGGACATTGCAGGAAAAGCTTGACCTTTTAACTTATACCTACTTAAAAAAATTAATTCTTTAAGACTAAGGTATTCAAGGACCAGTGTCTTTCATGTTTGGATATGTTTTCCTGTGTTCTATATTTCTGAATCTAATGAGCAGATTAGATGCAAACCTTCAAAACATACTGAAAGGTTAGTTCAGCTACTTGATTTTGCAGTGTTAGAGCAGTGACTCATGTAAAACATGCAGGGACCCTGAGAACTGGAATTACTTTGCACTGCTCAAAGGTGGTTTGAAGATTAAAATGGAAAATAAAATCTGCTCTAAACAGTTTTCTTCCGTCTGCAGCTATTCCAAAGATCAAGACCACTGATCAGAATCTGGTGACAGATGCGGGCAAACCCTTCGTCATGACGGTTCCTTATGACGCCTACCCTCGTGCTGATGCAGAGTGGTTCTTTGATGGCAAAAGTTTACCTGTTCAGAACATTGACACCTCGGTCGACAAAACCGAGTACCGTCTTAAGAGCCCTACCAAGGAGGATCAGGGTCGGTACCGAGTGGTAATCAAAAACAAGCACGGTGAGGGGGAGGCTGTCATCAACCTGAATGTGATTGGTAAGTCTTGAGTCTGGTTATAGGTTTACTAGATGATCCGCTGGTTGAGGCTAGAGGAGTTCTAAGTGTCTTTGGTTTTCAGATGTCCCCGGACCCATCAAAAACTTAAGAGTGGTTGACACCGCTGATGGTGAGGTCAGCTTAGCCTGGGAGGAGCCAGAGAGCGATGGCGGGAGCAAGATTATTGCTTATGTTGTGGAACGACGAGATGTGAAGCGAAAGACCTGGACTCTGGCTACAGACCGGGTTGATACTCCAGAATACTGTGTCAGCGGTCTTCAGAAGGAGTCCATGTATCTGTTCAGAGTCTGTGCCCGTAACAGAGTTGGCACTGGACCTCTTGTTGCCACTGATGACGCCGTTCAGGCCAAGAACAAGTTTGGTAACTAAACACCAACAGCTCCTCACTTATTTTCACAATCTTCACACTTTGTAACTAAAATTCTCCAATCATATTTTTCCAAACATCAGATGTTCCAGATGCTCCAGAAAATGTTGCCACTGGTGTGGTGAACAGGTTCGGAGCCACTGTCAACTGGGAGCCTCCGAAGTTTGATGGTGGGTCAGAGATCACCGCTTACGTAATTGAGCTCCGAGACAGGACCGCTGTAAAATGGGAGGCGGCCCTGGTGTGTGGAGCAAGTGACCGCTCGGCGACACTGAACGACGTAGTGGAGTACAAGGAGTACATCTTCAGAGTCCGAGCTGAGAACAAGGCCGGGATCGGAAGGCCCAGTGCTGCAACCAAACCCGTCAAGATCATGGATCCCATAGGTTAGTGGAAACTAGCAGCTCAAATGTTTGGTCTGTTCTTTGTATTTATGGTAATAAGAAAAGTATTTTAGTCATAACAAGGTCTGGTACAAAAACATTCATTCAACACGGTGCCTGTGAAAAATGATGCTGGCCAAAGAAACCAATGAACTGCATTGATTCTTTTCTTAGTCGACAGCTGCAAAGAATTCAACTTTCTGTACAAACAACACTGAGAAATATTTTATGTCCCGCAGAAAGGCCAAGTCCACCTCTGAACCTGAACTACAGTGACCAAATCAAGACTGCGGTCACTCTGACCTGGGAAACCCCATTAAGCAATGGTGGCAGCATGATCACTGGGTACATTATCGAGAAATGTGACGAGGGCTCAGACAAATGGCTGCGCTGCAATGCCAGACTGTGTCCTGACCTCTTCTACCGGGTACAGAGCTTCCTAACGATTCATGTTTAACAAAAAGATCTTTTTAATCTTCACATCAGCTGTTAATATTCAAAGACACTCTGTGGTTGAACTCAGGTTTCTGGACTGAAGCCGGGTCAGAAGTACCTGTACAGAGTTTGTGCCGAGAACGCCGCCGGTTTCTCAGATCCAGCTGAGCAGCTCGGGCCGCTGCTTGCAGACGACCCACATGGTGAGACTCATTTAGCTACTTTTTCTTCCAAATCATATAAAATATTGGAAAACAGAATATTTGAGTCTGGATAAACTAAGGAGAAATAAATTCATTATAACATTTTAAATTCATGTCAAATCCCAAATTCTGCTCTGAACAATAAACTATTACTATGATTATCGTTATAATTGTTAGTAACATTTTGAGTTAAGCTTTTATCAAATGTGACCAGAAAACTTTTTTTTTTATTTCCCAGTTGGTCCAACCTTTGATCTGAGCGGCTTTAGGAAGGGCCTGGAAGTGATCGTCCCTCAGCCTCTCACCATCAGAGTCCCCATTACCGGATACCCAACTCCCACAGTGAAGTGGACCTTCGGAGAAAAAGAGCTGACCACTGCAGAGGAGCGGGTCTCCATGGTGACGAAGCCGGCGTTCACAGAGCTGACAATCTCTCCCAGCGTCCGTCCCGATAAGGGCACCTACACCCTGCACCTGGAAAACGACGTCTCGTCCGTCTCCGGAGATATCGAGGTCAATGTCATCGGTAAGTTCAGCTTTTCTGCGATCATGTTAAATTAAGCATGAATAAGAAAAGGTCTTTTTTTGAAGGAGTACAGATATTTGTTTCTCAAATCCTGTTTCAATATTTACTCTCGCAGCATGTCCAAGTGCGCCCAAAGACTTTAAGGTAGCTGAGGTGACCCGGCACCATGTCCACCTGATGTGGGAGCCTCCAGAACACGATGGAGGAAGTCCAGTTACCCACTATCAGATCGAAAAGAGAGAAGTTTCGCGCAAGACCTGGGCCAAGGTATATCTGAGAAGAGCATCTGATATATTGAAGAAAGTTAAAGACTTGATAAGTCAATATGGCTCCTAATAAACATTCCAGACAGCGGTGACATTAAAATGAAGTAGTTTGTGTTTCATTTAAACAAAAACAACTGGATTAGATATCGAGATCATCTGAAAATAATTACTTGTTATATGAATATCAGCAGCTGGATGTCTGAAAAGTGTCCTCCACTTATTAAAACTCGGCAGTGTTTGAAGCATTTTGCCAACTTGCTCAGCTTTGCATTTATATTTCCTCCAGGTTGCTACTGGTGTCATGGATCTGGAACACACAGTAACAGATGTGATTGAAGGAAAAGAATATCTGTTCAGTGTCATTGCCTGCAACAAGTGTGGACCTGGAGAACCAGCATACATGGATGAGCCCGTAAACGTCTCCTCTCCTGCTAGTGAGAATTATTCTTCACTCTGAGCAGAGACACAACTTTTACCAACATTAGGTTTAATTCTTGCACAGTATTTTGTTAACATATTCTCATATTTGATCTAAATCTTTTTTTCTTCCAGCTATTCCTGATCCTCCTGAGAACCTAAAATGGCGCGATAAGAGTGGCAAGAGCATCTTCCTTTCCTGGGAACCTCCAAAGTATGACGGTGGTGCTTCAATTAAAGGTTACATTGTGGATAAGTGTCAACGTGGGACAGATAAGTGGGAACCCTGCGGTGACCCCATCACCGAACTCAAGTAAGATTTGACAGTTTAACTGGAAGGATCATCAGTCTGGTCTGGGTTTTGGGATATATTTTGAGATGTTTTTTGTGGCCACAGGTTCCAGGTGACAGGGCTAATTGAGGGCCAGTGGTACGCCTACAGAATCAGAGCACTGAATAAGTTGGGGGCCAGCAGACCCTGCAGGGCCACTGATGAGATCCAGGCTGTAGATGCTCGAGGTACGCTGGTCTGTTTATCATGATGGGTTCCTGCTGAGTAGGTCTATTAAAAACAACCAGGAGGGGGAAAAGTAGCTCATAATGGTTACAGTTTTAGAGTTTTTCCTTTACTTAATACAACAAAGTCAGCAAAAAGCAGAGATCATATTAGAAATACAACTTACTATTTTCTTTAAAAACTCCTTTAAAACAGAGCCTCCAGAGATCCAGCTGGATGTGAAGCTGCTGGCCGGTCTGACTGCCAGAGCAGGCACAAAGATTGAGCTTCCTGCAGACGTCAAAGGAAAGCCTGATCCTCGTGTAAAATGGACCAAGGCTGACTTAGTTCTGCGGCCTGATGACCGCATCACCATCGACACCCAGCCAGAACACTCCAAAATTTCCATAGGCAACACCACCAGAGAAGACACGGCCACTTACATTATTGAGGCAGTCAACATCTGTGGACGTGCCACTGCCACCATCGACGTCAACATCCTGGGTAAAATCTTCAAGACTTCACAAACACTCTTTTTCTTACAATACCCATCTAAATGTAAACTAGAAAAATGCATTGAGATGGTTTTCTCTTTCTTCTCAGATAAACCGGGCCCTCCAGCTGCCTTTGATATCTCTGAGATCACCAACGAGTCCTGCGTTCTGGCCTGGAACCCTCCCAGAGACGACGGCGGCTCACCCATCACCAACTACATCGTTGAAGGTCGTCAGACAGACAAAGAGGAGTGGGTCAAACTGTCAGCCACAGTGAAAGACACCACCTTCAAGGCCTGCAAGCTCACAGCTCTGAAGGAGTACATCTTCAGGATCAGCGCTGAGAACCAGTATGGCATTGGCACACCTACAGAGCACACACCAATCATTGCAAAGTACTCCTTCGGTATGTTGTCACACAGCTCAACCCTTCACTCAACAACAAACAGAACATGTGGTTTCTGAATCTTGTTACAGTATAACTCAAGTTTTTTTTGCATCTCTTGCAGATCCTCCTGGCCCTCCAACAAGAGTGACTCCTTCTGAAATTGCCAAGGATGCAGTGACCCTGACTTGGTTTGAACCAGATGAGGACGGTGGCAGCCCCATCACTGGATACTGGATCGAGAAGTTTGATCCAGAGAGCGACAAATGGATCAGATGCAACAAACTGCCCATCAAGGACACAACCTTCAGGTAATACATACAGCTATCAGGTTTCTAAAGTACTAGGAAGAAGTAATGAAAGAGATTTGAATACTATATGTCTATTTGCTTGCAGGGTAAAAGGACTCCCCACCAAGAAGAAGTTCCGCTTCCGTGTTTTGGGAGAAAATCTGGCTGGACCTGGAAAACCAAGTGCAGAAACAGATCCTGTGCTTATCAAAGATCCAATTGGTAGGCCACATGTCTATCAACATCATTAGTCTGTTACAGACGTATTTCAGGATTTAACCACTAAATCATATCACAGTAATGGGATAATGGTGCATTCTCTTTGTATATGGAAATTAGATTATTCAAGATAGGTATAAGAGATACAACAAGCCTTCCAAAGTCGTAAATTGAACTGGCAGAGTCAGAGATTTCAGAGCAGAGGGCCAGTATGGAAATACAATGTACTGAAAGTTCAGGTATAAACTGTTTATCAGGACCTTTCATGTTTAATATGTCAGTATACTGTCGACACGCATTCTGTGGTCTACCTCTGTTTGTCAACATGTTCTGGTGGTGCTTTAATACCAGAAAACTAGAGGAAATAAACTGCCATTGATTCAGTCACTACTACTAGTCAGCAACATAACAATTAGCAAATCACATTAGTTTTCTGACTTGCAACTCGAGGTGCTCAAGTAAGGTGGGGTTTCATACCCAGCTCAAAGTTACAAAATGAAAACACTGTAAATGACCAGAGTAATGTGAAAATGATAAAAACAATAAACTCTTTGTTAGATCCTCCATGGGCACCCGGAAAACCTGTTGTCAGGGAAGTTGGCAAGACCTCGGCCTTGTTAGCATGGACCCGGCCGGAGCACGACGGCGGGGCAAAGATTGAAAGCTACATCATAGAGTTCCAGAAGACCGGAAGTGAGGAATGGATCCGTATAGCAGAAGATGTTCCTCAGACTGAGCACCAGCTGCAGGGTCTGATAGAGAAGCAGGAATACTCGTTCAGGGTTAAAGCAGTCAACATGGCTGGTGAGAGTGAACCCAGTGACCCTAGTGACCCTGTGGTCTGCAAGGAGAGACTCTGTAAGTCCTGCACACAAATTAGCAGCAGAGGACTTTTTATGGGAAAGAATTACATACACTGAACTAACATTCTGTGTTGTGCGTCTGCAGACCCTCCATCTGCTCCTCAGTGGCTGGATGTCGCCAACATCACCAAGGTCAACGCTGACCTAAAATGGCAGGCTCCAAGCAATGATGGAGGTTCACCCATCACCAACTACGTGGTGGAAAAGAGAGATGTGAGGCGGAAGGCCTGGCAGAGTGTTGACACCACCGTCAAGGACCTCAAATACTCAGTGACTCCTCTCAACGAAGGATCACTCTACGTGTTCAGAGTTGCTGCTGAGAATGCCGTTGGAATGGGAGAGTTCTGCGAGCTGGAGGATGCTGTGCTCGCCAAGGATACATTCAGTAAGTTTCGGGAAAAAAGAGCATTTTTTTTTATTATTCACAATCATTTTTGATTCCCATTTGCTGAGACATGACAATTCTTATAACACAATGACCTTCAGTTACCAGTGATTCTCTTTTTTATCATCACCCCATGTCTGCTTTTATTTGGAAAATTGTATACTATTAAACTGCTGTTCATCAAAAGGGATTAAAACAAAGGCAGCTCAGGGAATGAAACTTCCTCTGAAGGATTCAAAAATGTATTGCATTTTTACAGCAACTCCTGGTCCTCCATACGCCCTAACAGTGATGGAGGTGACCAAGAGACATGTGGAGCTCAAGTGGGAACCTCCTAAGAGCAACGGTGGAAGACCCATAACCAAGTAAGATGACTTCTCAAATACGGCATTTAGTTATAGGACTTAAGAATAACACTGTATGTGAAAAAGGGCTGGAAAGCGTGTTATTTCTGTGGTGAAAGTAAAACCTGTGGTTAAACAGGGTGAACATTTTGTCTTCACAGGTATGTGATTGAAAAGAAAGAAAAAGTTGGAACTCGTTGGCTGAAATGCTGTAAGACTCCAGATAAACTGACCCAGTTCAAGGTGACAGATGTTGATGAAGGATCAGAGGTGCAGTTCCAGGTCAGAGCTGAGAACGAGGCCGGAGTGGGAGATCCAAGCGAGCCCACTGTCATCCTCACCATCGAGGATCCAACCAGTAAGAAACTTTCGGGTTTTCTTCATGACCAACGATACAGTTAAGCCCAACATTATTCCTACACCAGACAGGGTAAGGTTTAAAGTCATTTTACCAACATGTTGGGAGTGGCCCAGCCAGAGTCCAGACTTCTAACTGCGAATGGAGTTAAAGATTAGGATGATGGCACAGAGACCATCAAATACTTGAAGCTCATCACTAAAGATACATTTTCGAGATACCAGCGAAACGTGTAAAAAGCTGGTTTGCAATTAAAAGAACGTTTTTTTCCCCCTATAATGCTAAAAGATTTTCCATCGATTATTGAGAAGTTTATAAATAATTTTTTAACATGCCATCTTTATGTTCAATTGAAACATGTTTTTATTTTTCAAATTTTAAAATCTTTTAAAAAGTTTGATTATTTTGTGTAATTTTCTATGGAAAACAAACATCTTGATTGAATGAAAATAATTTATCAGGGCTATTCATTATTTTAGGCTTAGTTGTACATGGTTTATTCAAGGAACAGTGAACAGAGATGTCCTTCGTGGAATATTTTCAATTCAAAATAGAAGCAATATTCCTTGAACTAATTTTTTACTGATAGAAAATTGAAAGATAAACTCGAGTTCTGTTTTAAACATTGCATCATATCTGCCCAGGTCCTCCATCCCCTCCTCTGGATGTGGCCATTGTTGACGCCAGCAGGGAACACATTAATGTCACCTGGAAACCACCAGCCAAAGATGGCGGCTATCCAATAACTGGATACCATGTGGAGGTGGCAGAGGCTCGTCCGGAGCTCAAGTGGCTAAGGGTCAACGCCAGGCCCGTTAAAGAGCTGAAGTTTAGGATCGATGATGGAATCAAACCAGAGAAAAAGTATGTAATTAGAGTTCGAGCCATCAATTCCATTGGTGTAAGCGATCCCTCAGAGATCTCTGACAAAGTTGCCACCAAAGACCCTGACTGTAAGCATCAACATACTTCAAATTTCAAAACGTTTAAAAAGCCAGAATGAATCCTGAATAATTATCATGTCTTCTGGTCGGCAGGTGCTCCAACCATGGATCTGGATGCACAGGATGTGATTGTGGTTGAAGGTGAGAAGCTGCACCTGAACATCCCCTACAAAGGAATCCCAACTCCCAAGATGGTCTGGCAGAAAGACACGGTGGAGTGTAAAGCTGACGACCGGCTCTCCATGACGGTTGAGATGAACAGCGCCCACCTGGAGATGCTGAAGTGCCAACGTGTTGATGCTGGCGCCTACACCATCACTCTGGAGAACAGTCTGGGAACTATCACTGGAACCATCAACGTCAAAGTTATCGGTAGGATAGATCACCTAACAGAACAAACTGCAGTTATTATCTGCTGTTATTTCCTTTTCACCAAACAGTTGAGCTTATAGAAAATCCCTCAAAATGTTGTCCAGTTTTAAAAGGCATGTCAGGTCCGTTTTCTCAAACATTTTTGCTGGCCTCCTGAACGTCACAGGGCTCCCTGGTCAGTGTAAAGACATCACCTCCAGCGATGTCACTAAGAATTCCTGTGGGATCAGCTGGGAAGCTCCAGAAGATGATGGCGGCACACCCATCGTCAGCTACACGTTGGAGCGCCGCGAGGCGTCCAAGAAAACCTATGTGCCCGTCGTGTCAGGCGAAAATGTCCTGACCTACAACGTTAAAGACCTTTATATCAACTGTGAGTACTACTTCAGAGTGAAGGCTGTCAACAAGGTCGGAGCTGGAGAACATTTGGAACTACGAAACCCGGTCATCACTGAGGAAATAAAACGTAAGTTCTGTTTCTGGATAAATGTGGACAGATACTGTAAAAGTTTGGAGGACAGTTTTGGATTTTATGTGTATACCTGTGTTTATGGTGAGCTTTTGTTAAACTGTAAACAGCTGAGCCTGGTAGGATCAGATCAGATACTAGTAGATCAACAATTTACTGAACCGGTTCACATTTCATGGTCCATATGTCCAAGAATCAAAGCAAACATTGTAAACTTGTCATTTACTGCGTTTTTTCAATTAACACACAGAGAAACCAGACCCTCCCATCCAGGTTGAGGCTCATGACCCCACATCCACGTCCATCACAGTCACCTGGAAGGCTCCAGACTATGATGGCGGCTGCCCAATACAGGGCTACACATTGGAGAAGATAGAGAAAGACGGTGACCGCTACGAGAAGGTCACCACAAGCCTGGTTCCTGGTTTCTCCTACGTGGTAACTGGCCTGAAAGAAGAAATGGAGTATCAGTTCAGAGTGCGAGCAGAGAACGCTGCTGGAGTCAGCGAACCATCACGCAGCACACCCCTTATAAAGGCTGCAGACCCTGTTGGTATGTCAAACTGCCCGGATCTGTTGTCACTGAGGGAGAACGTTTTCTGTCAGATACTACATTTCTTTATTTCAATTTTCAGAGAAACCAAAGGTCACTTTGCATGCACGTGTGCAGTCCGGCCTCTGCATTAAGAAGGGCGAGGAAATCCGCATTGATGCTTACATCTCTGGCTCCCCATACCCCAAAGTCAGCTGGCTGAGGAATGAGGAGGATGTGACCAAAGAGCCCGCCAAAAAGACTGTTCCTGCGCTAAGGAAGAAGAAGACCAAAGCCCATGTTTGTTTCCTTTCATAAAGGCTTCAAAGGTTTTGATCTATATTTAAAATGGTTTATTTAATATGGACTTCACATTGTTCAGGTTCCAGAACCAGAGGAGGAGTTTGTGACTCCTCTACGGGAACGTCTTGGTCTGGATAAGAGCACAAAAGGCCAGTCTGCTCTGATGATTCGTGAGGCTGTCAGGGTTGACCACGGCACCTTCACAATCAAGGTGGAGAACACTCATGGTGTTGCTTCTGCCTCCTGCTTTGTCAACGTCCTGGGTAAGAAACAAGTTTTTATACCTGCCCTAAATATTATATCTGTTCTCTTATATCCTTCTTGGTTTTCTCAGTGGAATTTTACAGCTTACAGATTTTTCTGTTTTGCTCTTGAGGTCAAAGGCTAATCTCGCTCTCCTGTTCCACAGACAAACCTGGCCCTCCAATAAACTTCACCTTCGATGACATCAGGAGCACCTCAGTCATCTGTAACTGGGAGCCTCCTGAGGATGATGGAGGCAGCGAGATCCTGAACTACATCCTTGAGAAGAAGGACAACAAGAACGATGAAATTGGCTGGATCACTGTCACCTCCACTCTGAAGGGCCCCAGTTTCCCTGTCACCAAACTCATCGAAGGGAAGGAATACATCTTCAGAGTAACAGCTGAGAATAAATATGGCTGTGGTCTGCCATGTATCTCTGACCCACTTGTCGCAAAGAACCAATTCGGTGAGTAAAGGCACAAAAAAACCTTTTTATTTTTGATCCACATATTTGTGAGATTTCAGTGAGATCCATTATGTCACTAAACACATGCTTCCCAATTAGATCCTCCTGATGCTCCTAACACTCCCAGAGTGCATGAGGTGACGGCAAGCTCAGCCCACATCTCCTGGCATGAGCCAAAGGACAACGGCAGCCCGATCCTTGGCTACTGGATCGAGAGGAAGGAGGTGAACAGCAAACACTGGACCAGAGTTAACCGGGCCCTCCTCAACTCTCTAGATGTGAAGGTTACTGGACTTATGGAGGGACTTACTTACATCTTCAGAGTGTGTGCAGAGAACCTGGCTGGCCCTGGGCCCTTCAGTGAGCCCACTGACCGCATCGTAGCCATGGACGCCATTCGTAAGTGCCTGTCAAAATCAAGAGAAAATGTGGAAAAATGATTTGGTAATAGTTTGATAACTAACATTTTTGTGCCTTCATGGACGTCATAATGCAACATCCGTCCACTTCCACACTGTGTGTTTAAGGAATATCTGCGGTGGTTTGATTTTTATTGTCTTGATATTGGTTTTAGCGGATCTCAGACCGATTATTTTTAAAACATTTCTTTAAGCATCAATTTTGTCTGTGTTATCACAGTTCCTCCTGGGCCCCCCATTCCACGGGTCGTGGATACTGGCAATGATTCTGTCATCTTGGCCTGGAAGCCCCCACTGTACAATGGTGGAGGGGATATTTTAGGATACCACATTGAGAAGGTCCTGAACATTAACTGACTGATTTAAACTTTCTGCAGCTGCAGCTTTAAATGTAACACTGATGTCTTACGCACTGAACTCTGGTTCTACAGTTGTTGGTCGGAGAGAAAGACTGGAGTCGCTGCACAGAGTTCAGGTGTAAAGAATTAACGTACACTGTGACAGGCCTCACTGAAGGAGCAGACTATTATTTCCGAGTCCTTGCTGTTAATGATGCTGGCCCTGGAGCTCCTGGGGTCACTGAACCTGTAACTGTCAAAGAGCCACAAGGTATGAGAAGTTTTCTTCTGAAAACTGAACATTTTATTTGGGTGTGTCAGAAAGAACATTTGGATCTTTGCACAAATGAGTTAAAAATCAAATGCAACTTTCCTGAAGTTATCTCCAGTTTTACAGTTAAGGTCAAATGTTGGAGGCTTTAGACATATTGCTGCCATTTCTAATTTACCAAATGTGTCCTTCAGAAACTCCTGTTGTGGAATTTGATAACTCTGTGAAGAACGGCATCATGATAAAAGCTGGCGAATCACTGAGGCTTCCTGCAGTGGTGACGGGCCGACCTCAGCCAGAGGTGAAATGGGCCAAAGATGAGGCAGAAATTGACAAAGAGAGAATGATGGTGGAGACGGAGGGCAAGAAGAGCACTCTATTCATAAAGAAGGCTGTGAGGGCAGATCATGGAAAATATCAGATCACTGGCACTAACAGCAGCGGTACCACGACCGCAGAGACCAGAGTGGACATTATGGGTCAGTATTTCTGAAGTGTATCATGAAACTTATTAATGCAATGCTGAAGCTGAAACTTAATTCCCCCTCTGTTTCTGAAGATGTCCCTGGACCAGTGGTTGACTTGAAGGCTGTCTTGGTGACGAAGAAGAACATCGTTCTTACCTGGTCAGATCCTTTGGACAATGGAGGCAGTGACATCATCGGCTACGAAGTGCTGAGGAAAGATGCCAAGATGAAGCTGTTCCGTCAGCCCATTGAGATGGCATCCTGCAAGTGTGATGTTCAAGGCCTGCTGGCTGGTGAGGAGTATGACTTCAGAGTCATCGCAAGAAACAAGTACGGTGATGGAGCTCCAGCAGACCTGGGACCCATCCTGGCTGAGGATGCTAAAGGTAAAATACCAATAGATGGCCTAGGGCCAATCCTACCTGAAAATTTAAGAAGTGTATGATAATGTTCATTAAAATGTTCCAGGTACTCCTTCTGCTCCTGAGAAACTGCACTACACTGACCGAAGCAAGTCCACCATCACTCTGGCTTGGCAGCCCCCTCGCACCGATGGCGGCAGCCCCATCAGAGGATATTATGTTGAGAAAATGAGGTCAGACGGCACAGAGTTTGAGGTGGCCAACCGTAAGATCTTTACAGAGTGCTGTGGAACTATTGAAAACCTCTCTGAGAACCAGGAGTACCAGTTTCGTGTTAAAGCTGTGAATGAAGTTGGAGAAGGAGAGCCATCTAAACCAATAACTGCCAAGATCCAGGATGATGAAAGTACGTATGATATTTACTAAAGGTTGATTAAAAACGTTGTTATAAGTCAACCTTTGCTGAATTTTTCTTATTTTGACCACAGTTGCTCCAGTTATTACAATCCTGAAATATTTCAAGAGCAACGCCATCATCGTGAAGAAAGGAGCAGCCATTGACATCCCAGCAGAGGTGTCTGGACTTCCCCTGCCAACGCTGCAGTGGATGAAGGATGATGTGGTGATTGAGAAGCCTGATGAGGAGAAAATGACTATAGAAACAGAGGAGGTAAGAACCAAATGGGGGCTGGCTGGTGTGTGTCTCCAACAGTCAACCAAGTTCATGGCAATTTGCATTTGTTCAAAAAGCTCTTTGAGACAATTCTGTTCCAAAGGCTTTAGGTTTTTTTTCTTGTGATGTTAGTTTGGCATTAGCAACACAAAGCTACTTTATTTCACATCAGTTTGTAAAAAGGTTTGTGAAAAAATTGTATAACCCATATATCCTCTTAAGCCTAAAGGGGTTTTGTGAAGTTGGAACTCAAAATAACGCACAAATCTAACTGAATATTTCTGAGAATCTACATACTTTATCTAAACAGTAATTATGTTAATAATTATTTTCAGGTAAACAGGACAACAGTGAGGACAAAGATAGCTATCCCAGTAACGGTCCGACAGGACAAAGGAAACTACACGCTAGTAGCTGAAAACTGCTACGGCAAAGCCCAGCATGTGATCAGAGTCGAGATCCTGGGTAAGAACCAGAACCTTCCACAGCAGCTTTTCATGTACTTGTTTCGCAGTTTCAAGTTTGTTTTGTTTTCCACACGGAGTAATCTAACAAAACCTTTCCAGACCGCCCCTTTCCTCCGAGGAACATTGTTGTGTCGGACATCAAGGCAGACTCCTGCTACCTGACTTGGGATGCTCCAGAGGACAACGGAGGCAGTGAGATCACCAACTACATCGTGGAGCGCAGAGATGCAAGCAAGAAAAAATCAGACTTTGACGTTTTGACCATCCACCTGATCGAGAGAAGATATGGGGTTTGTAAATGCTACCAACATTTAATGTGAATCATTTAGGGAGAGAGTAAATGATTTAAGGTTAGAGTTAGAGCCTTCTGTCGTAGACATCTTCTTTACAGATTGTAATATCCTTAACATAAATATTCCGAAATTTAATTTAAACTTTATTTGATTTTCCATAATGTGTTAGTTACCCTGTAATTAATATAATAGTTTGTCAGATTATAAGGTAGCCCCAACTTTACCACTCAATTAAACAAGGGTTTAACTTTGATCATATTTTGGTCCTCCAGGTCTACAAACTAGACTTGAATGGGGTCTACCAGTTCAGGATCAAAGCAGAAAACAAGTATGGTGTCAGCGATGGCTGTGATTCAGAGAAAGTCCAGCTCAGAGATCCGTTTGGCCTTCCTGGACCTCCACGCAATCCTAAAATCATAGCTGCAACAGCAACCACAATGACCGTGACCTGGGATCCTCCTCTGGACAATGGTGGTTCCACCATCCAGGGCTACTGGTTGGAAAAAAGGGAGCGTGGCGCCGTGTACTGGGGGCGTGTTAACCGAGCTCCGGTCACCAAACCGGCGGTGAAGGGTCTGCAATACACAGTGTTGAAGCTCATAGAAGGAACAGAATACCAGTTCAGGATTGCAGCCTCAAATGCTGCAGGAGTCGGTCCCCACAGTGAGGCCACTGAGTGCCGCTTTGCGATAGATCCATGCAGTGAGTGACTTTGTTATCCAAACTGTTTTTATTACCGTTTCAGGAGCTTTGTAGCTTCATGAAACACATGACAAAGATGTCTTGGAATCCCTCCTTATTTAAGTATTAACACTCAGGAGGTAATCCCTTCAAAACTGGTTTGATGCTTTAATCACTGATTAAACTAAATAAGCTCACAACAGTTTTACATATGGAATATTATTTATTTTACTCTGAATGACCTGTAACCCCTTCTGATCCTGTTATTTAGACCCCCCAAGCCCACCTGGCAACCCTGAGGTTAAAGATAAGACCAAGAGCAGCATCACACTTACCTGGACTCCTCCAGACAAAGATGGTGGAAACCCAATCAAGGGTTACATAATTGAGGTTCACGAGGAGGGCTCTCCAGATTGGAGGAGGGTGAATCCAGCCGACAAGCTCCACCCGTCCACCGAAATTACCGTCCCTGACCTGAAAGAGGGCAAGAAGTGCAAGTTCAGGATTTATGCGGTGAATGCCGCAGGGAACTCTGAGCCCGCTAGGACAGGCGACATCCTGGTTCAGGACATCCTGAGTAAGAGCAGACCACAGCAGTCAGAATTTAGAACTGCACATGATATGAAAATGATGCATGTTCATGTTTCCTAGATACCTTCCTGAAGTTATCTTTATTATTCCTGCTCTGCACTGCTGTTGTTAGGAAGCAGAACTGATTATAACATGATACCAGAGCTGAACGTTATCTGTTCCGCTGAACATATTTAATGTTGTCTTCTCCAGTCGAACCCACTGTAACACTGGATGTGAATGCTCACGACCTGCTGAACTGCAGAGCAGGAACCACCATCAGAATTCCTGCCACCATAACAGGTCGACCCATTCCCAAAGTCACATGGACCTTTGTGGATGGAACGGCTGAGACTGAAAAGAAGAACGACCTTCACACGTTGCCCGTCGACTCAGAGGTCAGGGTCGTATTTTAGATGGATCATCAGAAGATTAGCTGTTTTTGCCCATTTGACTTAATGTTTGTAAATGAGAACTGCTTCTCAAACATTTTTCACGATTAATTAAAAAATAAAAACAAAAACACATGATGTGCTCTGAGTAATTCAGATCAACAGTCTGTTTTCGGATCAGTCTGAGGTCTGAATCATGACTTTTATGAGTCTGTCTGGGGGTTTTATTTATTGCTGTTTTATTTTAGATCCATTCTACTGACACAACTTCCCTGGTGGTGATCCCAGACTGCAAGCTGAGCCACACCGGTCGATACATCCTCAACGCAGAGAGCCCAGCTGGACACAAAGTAGTCAAAGTCAGAGTCAACGTGCTCGGTATGTAGAAGCATGGTGTTATTTGCATTAATGCAAAGTTCAGAAAAATAAAAAAATATATGGTGAATAATAAAATCAAAAATGACAGGGTCCACTGAAATTTCTCAACCTTTTTGTTGATCTGCAGACCTCCCTGGACCTGTTAGAAACTTGAAGGTGAGTGATGTGACCAGAGGAACTTGCAGACTTACCTGGAAATCTCCAGAGAGCGATGGAGGAGAGAGGGTGAAGAGCTACTTTATTGAGAAGAAAACCGTGGAAAGCAAAGCCTGGACCAAGGTAAAGACCTCTGGCCTTCAGCTGCTCACTGATCACAAACAGCATGGATAAAATTCCACCATGACCTTGTTCTTTCAGGTGAACCCAACCTGTGCTACTCAGTCTCTGGTGGTTCCAGACCTCATTTTTGGTCAGGAGTACTTATTCCGTGTCCGAGCTGAAAACCGCTTCGGATTTGGCCCATATGTAGAGACTATCGACAGGACCAAAGCCAGAGATCCCATCCGTATGTCGGAGTTCTCTTCAGTTAGCTGTTTAAACTTCAGTAAGGTTCCAGACTAATACCCTTTCTCTGGGCTAATTTGAAAATCATTTGTACATGCAGATCCTCCGGATCCTCCAACAAGGCTTAAGATTCAGAACATAAGGAAGGGCACAGTCACTTTGACCTGGAAGGCTCCAAAGAATGACGGAGGTTCACCTGTTACACACTACAGTGTTGACCTTCTCTGTTGGGATTCAAGTGGTGCCCAGAAGGAGTCCTGGAGGAGGTAAGGCAATAGTTTTCTGTTTACAGAGGCTGACCATCTCAACTAAAGCCAATGGATTTAGATAATATCCTCACTATTCTAGATCACATCTAAAATGTTCCTTTTAGGAGTTTCTGTTCCTTTGCTGAAGAACTAAAATATATCAAAATGCCTTTTCAGGACAACAGTGTTTAGAAAGTCACTGAAATACAACTAAACTTAAATAAGAACTTCAGCAAAGTTAGTTTTGTTGTAGTTTGGTTGGTGGTTTGTTGTTACAGTTTGTTAAACGGTTAGTCTTGTATCTCTTAGGTGTAACAGGAGAGATGTCGACACCACAACCTTCAGGGTGGAGGACCTGACAGAGGGAGATGAGTATGAGTTCCGAGTGATAGCCTACAACGAGGTTGGACCCAGCCGACCATCATCTACGGCTGGACCCATCATCATCCAGGACCAGACCTGTAAGTCCAGAACTCTAAATAGTTCAGGAAAAGACACTGTGAAACGCAGGATTCAGTTTTTGCTTCTAAAGTCAGTTTACATTTTGTTCTATAGGTAAATCCTAGATATATAATGTAGAATTTGAATACATGTTTCTGATTATAAGAATCTAATTAGTTTTCACGTTTATTTTACGTTAATCAATTGTGACTCTTGATTTTTCATTTTGACAAAGAACCCTAAATATATATATATATATATATATATCCTTAAGAATAAGTCAAAATCTTCCCGTTTTCTTGCAGGTGCTCCATCCATTGAGCTGGAGGAGTTTATGGAGGTGGAGCAGGGCTCTGACATCAACATTGTGGCCAAGCTTCGTGGTTGTCCCTTTCCCACGCTCACCTGGTTCAAGGCTCCTCCTCATAAGTCAGACACCAAGGTGGAGATCCAGTATGACGAGCACATCAACAAGATTGTGTCAGACGACAGCTGCACACTGCTCATCCAGCAGGGCAAACGTCACGACACTGGCCTCTACACTCTGGTGGCCTCCAACAGTCTTGGCAAGGCGTCCAAGGAAATGAGGCTCAATGTGCTCGGTATGGACACATCTAACTGATATACTGAATTGTAGTAAAAACACTGAGATTTAACTGACTTGCTGTTGTACTCACCTTAAATATATGGGTTGTAAACTTCTACATTTCCAATCATCTTCATTATCAAGTTTTATGCTTCATTCGGATTCTTCTTTAAACCCTTCTGCTCTTTCTTATTTAAATATCCATCCATTCATTCATTTGTCCCATACAAGCAGCTCGATTTTTTCATAATACACGTCACATATCATAGGGTTACATAATGGGTGCACATTGGTTTATTAGTGGCTAGAGCAAAGATAAAAACACAATTTAGAACAAAGACTGAAAACATTTTAGAACTTCTGTACATTTTATGAGTAAATACAAGTTGAAATTGGTTAATCCAAATCTTTGCAGAAGTAGAAAAAATTATAAACAATTTACTACGTAAATATGAAAGATCCAAAATAAAATGCTATAACTATATTTTTTGGGTGAAAAACTAAATTCTATGATAAAGTATTATATCTATACAAAAGTGTTAATAGAATTATTTGTGGTTACAGGATATCAATTTATTACTTCAGTGAAGAGACATTTACACTAGAAAGGGATACTGAACAGCACATTTAATTTTCATGACTGCTGTCATAGAACAAACAAGGTAGCAAATATAGTAAAGCCTTATTTATGGCAAAAAGTAAAAACAAATAAACCAGTCTTCTAATGGTCCCATTCTGTTGTTAAAACTTGATCAAAAGTAAATCAATGCCTAAACTGATTCACCTGAATATGTTTCACTTCCTGACTGGAAAAATTGCTCCATCCTTCTCTGGATGTTTTACTCTCTTTGTCTCCTATGTTCAGCAACAAAAACTAAATGAAACGCATTTTAAAGTGATGGCTACACCTAAGTGAGTTTCTGCATTAACCACAACAAGTAATTCAGAGTGGTTTTTTTATTTGTATGTTTGGTGCTTGCAGGTCAACCTGGTCCTCCCTCAGCTCCTATTAAGTTTGAGAAAATTGGAGCAGAGAAGATTACGCTCTCCTGGCTTCCACCGAAGGATGATGGTGGCTCTAAAATCACAAACTACGTTATCTGGAGGCGGGTGGCCAATAGGAAGACCTGGGTGCCTGTCACCAATGAGCCCAAAGAACGAATATGGACAGTGGAGAACCTCATGGAGGGACACGAATACGTATTCCGCATCATGGCGCAGAACAAGTATGGAGTTGGTGAGCCGCTGGACAGTGACCCTGAGGTTGCCCGAAACCGTTACAGTAAGTTTCATCTTCTGGTACTGATTCCATCAGAAAGTGAGGTTCAAATCCAGCTTCAGCATGTGAGAAAAGGAAGCTGATATATCTGTGTTCACTGTCTGCTTCATGGTTAAAATACAGTGAGACTGTATACTGTAAACTGGTTCTACGATTTTTCAAATAAGTCATTTTTCTGGAGTGAGCTGAACCAATAATGATGTCATTCTCCAGGTCTAATCCTTGATTATTTTTGTTCACGTCCAGCTGTTCCTGGTCAGTGTGAGAAGCCGACCGTAACCAACATCACAATGGATTCCATGACAGTCCACTGGGAGGAGCCTGAGGACGACGGTGGTACTACGATCACTGGCTACTGGCTGGAGCGCAAAGAGACCACGGGCAAACGCTGGGCTCGTGTTACCAGGGACCCCATCCGCCCCATGGGCCTTGGCGAGTCCTTTGTAGTGAGTGGACTCATCGAGGGATCTCAGTATTTATTCAGAGTTTCTGCTATCAACGCTGCAGGACCAGGACTCGCCAGTCCTCCAACTGACCCCATCTTTGCTAGAGACCCCATCTGTGAGTATCCTGCATGTTAACGAAACAATATAAGAGCCCTGACCAGGATATTAACCAAGCTGCCTGTTGCCCTGTGAAGCTCCCCCATCTCCACCAACCCCGAAGGTTTCTGACTGGACGAGGTCCACAGTGGACCTGGAATGGATTCCACCTCTAAAAGATGGAGGGTCCAAGATCATTGGCTACTGGGTGGAGTACAAGGAGGAGGGCACTGAGGCATGGGTCAAGGTGGGAGAAAAACAGTGGCCTTGTCTGACCATGTTGGCTTTGGTGGTAGAATAATGCTTATGAAATGACATGTTTGTTTCCCAGGCTAAGGAAACTGAAATCCGAGGCACGCGCTTTGTGATCAGTGGTCTAAAGACAGGTGGTCAGTACAGGTTCAGGGTGATTGCCTTTAATGCTGCTGGTAACGGTGAGCCAGGTGAAGTCCCCGAAGTGCTTGTGGTCGACGACAGAGCCAGTAAGTTAAAAACTATTCTTCTTACATGGTTACATCAAGGACTGAAACTGTGGAATAGACAAACAGTAATGAGAAGCTTCTTCTTTCCAGTTGCTCCTGAGGTGGACCTGGATGCTTCGGTTAAGGAAAGAATGGTGGTCCATGCAGGTGGTGTGATCCGTCTCATTGCCTATGTGTCAGGGCAGCCAACACCTGACATTACCTGGACCAGAGGTGACGCTGGACTGCCACCAGAGGCTAAAGTGGAAACCACAGCCATCAGCTCTTCACTGGTCATCAAACCGTGTGCCAGGAAACACCTTGGTGTTTATACTCTGACTGCCAAGAATGCCAGTGGGGAGAAGACAAAGAATGTCACAGTAGAAGTCCTGGGTGAGTGACAGTTTCATGATGCATGATCAAATTTGGATGTCTGAAAATCCGATTAGACATGTTTCATTTTTTTCAAAAATGTCTTTCTTTTTGACCTTAGATGTTCCTGGACCTGTGGGTATTCCGTTACTTGCTGAAAACTTGACCACGGACTCCTGCAAGCTTAACTGGTTCTTCCCTGAGAATGATGGAGGCTCTCCAATCAGCAACTACATCATTGAAAAACGTGAAGCGGAGCGTAAAGCCTGGACATCAGTGTCCTATAGCGCTAGCAGACAGAACGCCATTGCACGCGGCCTCACCATTGGAAAGGCCTACTTCTTCAGAGTGGCGGCTGAGAATGCCATCGGCATTGGACCGTTTGTTGAGACGGCAGCCGAGATTATAATTAAGGAACCAATAAGTGAGTGGAAATACTTTTTACAACCCGTAGTTCCAATTAAGTTGGGACGTTGTGTAAAATGTAAATACAAACAGAATCCAATGATTTGCAAATCCTGTTCAACCTGTATGCAGTTGAATACACTACAAAGACGACATTTCTGATGTTCAAACTAATAAACTAAACAGCAAGCACTCATTCTGAATTTAATGCTTCCAACTCGATTCAAAAAAGCTGAGACGGGGGCAACAAAAGACTGAGGATTTTAAGGAATGCTCAAAAAACACCTGTTTGGAACATTCCACATTTGAACAGGTTAATTGGATTTCATCATCTACAGTCCATAATATCATGAAAGGATCTAGAAAATCTGGAGAAATCACTGCACGTAAGTGGCAAGGCCAAAAACACAATAAATGCAGTGACCTTTGATCCCTCAGTAGGCACTGCATTAAAAACCGACATCATTTTGTTACAAATATGAACATGTGGGCTCAGGCACACTTCAGAAAACCATTGTCAGTAAACACACTTTGTCGCTAAATCTAAAAGTGCAGTGAAAACTCTACCATGCAAATAAATAGAAAGCCATATATCAACAACACCCATAAAAGTCACCGGCTTCTCTGGGCCCGAGCTCATCTGAGATGGATTGATGCCAAGTGGAAAAAGTGTGCTGTGATCTGACGAGAATTGTTCATGGAAATCATGGATGTGTCCTCCGGGCCCAAGAGGAAAAGAACCATCCTGATTGTTATCACGGCAAAGTTCCTACCAAGCTTCAACAATTAGTTTCTCAGTTCCCAAACGCTTATTGAGTGTGGTTAAACATGACCCTGTCCCAGCTTTGTTGGAACATGTTGCAAGCATCAAATTCAAAGTGAGTGAATATTTGCAAAAAACAATGAGGTTTATTAGTAGGAACATTAAATATCTTGTCTTTGTAGTGTATTCAATTGCATATAGGTTGAAAAACATTTGCATTATATTCAGTTTTAATTTATATTTTACATAATGTCCCAACTTAATTTGAAATGAGGTTAGATAACAAATGTAGTAATGTGAATAAATGTACTCTAATATCCATACTTTTTATGTTGAGACATGTTTTCATCTTTTCTTAAGGTGTCCCGGATCGTCCTGAAGAGCTGGAGGTCACCAAGGTTACCAAAGATTTGATCAGTGTCACCTGGAAACCGCCTAAAAATGATGGAGGCTCTGACATCACCATGTACGTCCTGGAGGCACGTATGATCGGCAAAGACAAATTCACTAGACTCACCAAAGAGAAGCTAATGGACAGAAAGTTTACATACGACGGTCTCAGAGAGGGCGACACCTATGAGTTCAGGGTGATTGCGGTAAATGAAGTTGGACAGAGCAAACCATCATTCTGCACCAAACCGATCACTTGCAAGGATGAACTTGGTGAGTCCCTTTGCCAATTACAATCAGAGCCAGTAGCTGAAAATATTCAGTTATAACATTTCAGGTTCACCATTTAAACATTTAAACTTGTAAAACATTAAGAACACTTAAACAAAAACGACTTCTACTTACAGAGCCACCAACCATCGAGTTGGACTTCCGTGATAAGATCATTATACGTGTAGGAGAGAGCTGTCTACTTCAGGGACGCTACACGGGCAAACCCGCTCCATCTATTGTCTGGTACAGAGACGACGACGAGCTGAAGGTCGACAAACACATAATGTTTAAAAACACTCCAGTCATGATGTCGCTTGGCCTGGTGAAAGCTAAGCGTGAGCACAGTGGCAGATATGTTGTGGTTGTGGAAAACAGCTCAGGATCCAGGAAGGGTGTCTGTAATGTCACTGTCGTAGGTATGTAGAACAGGGGAAACGTGAGCTAATGCAAGCAAATACAATCAGCAGTGCTAATTATTTTGATGTTTTCTTTATCCCAGATCGTCCAACTCCTCCTGTTGGCCCTGTGGTGTTTGATGAGGTGCACAGGGAATATATGGTGATCTCCTGGAAGCCTCCTCTGGACAGTGGAGGTGTTGAGGTCTCTAACTACATCATTGAGAAGAGAGATGTCAACAGAGAGGCATGGACCACAGTAACATCTGCCACAACCAAGACCACATGCAAGGTAGGTTTGGCTCATTTGTGTCATGCGGTCACAATATATTCAGGACTAAAGTGGGAGGAGATTGCTGGAACTTAGAGATGATTCAAATATTCTCTACTTTTCTAGATCCCCAAGCTAATCGAAGGCAGGGAGTACATCATGAGAATATGTGCAGAGAATATGTATGGTATCAGCGACCCTCTGGAGTCTGAGGAGATGAAGGCTAAAGATCTGTTTAGTACGTTTTGCCTTAAATGCTTTGATCAAAAACTAAATGATAAATGATGACTATTCAAATTCTCTAAATTTATATATGTATATATATCTCATGGTGTTTCCAAAATAAAGGAGTTCCTGAAGCCCCTGAGATGCCAACGGTCAGAGAGGTATATGCCACCAATGCTTTGGTGCTGTGGAACAGGCCCCGTGATGGAGGTAAGCCCATCACCAACTACATCCTGGAGAAGAAGGAGCCTGGAGCCAAGAGGTGGTCCAGAGTCACCAGAGACCCACTTTACCCAGCTATTCAGTACCGAGTGCAGGACTTGGTGGAGGGCTGCGAGTATGAGTTTAGGGTGATGGCTGAGAATGAGTTGGGAATTGGAGATCCCAGTCCCCCATCCAAACCAATCCTTGCCAAGGACCCCATTGGTTAGTGTAACACTTTTTTTTCAATTGGAAGCTACATCTAATTTGAAAATCAACATTTTTAATCAACAAAACTAGTGTTTTTCATCTGGATTTTCTTATGTCTTATCAAAAGATTTTAAATATACATTTTGTGTAAGGTTTCTAGGTCTTTACATTTTGTAAAACATTTTTATATTATCGGTTTTTCAATATTATGTGAATTGATCCTTAATCTGACTGCTATCCCCTCACAGTGCCCCCAAGTCCTCCAGTAACCCCAGAAGCTTATGACAAAACTAAAGATTCAGTCAGTCTGAAGTGGCAGATGCCGCGCCACGACGGAAAAGGACGGATCTTTGGCTACCTTGTGGAGTATCAGAAGCCTGGTGCCGTTGACTGGATTCAGGCCAACACGACTCCAGAACAATGTCCCGACCTCCACTATGTAGTGACAGGCCTGACTGAAGGACAAGAGTATGCCTTTAGGATCTTTACTGTCAATGCAGCAGGCAAATCTGACCCCGCCTTCCTCAAACAGACTGTCAAAGTCCATGACAGGCTTGGTAAGGGGATCATTTAAAGCTGCAGTAGGTAACTTTTGTTACAATGTATTTTTTACATATTTCCTAAAGCTGGCACTCTGGCTCTGATTGGTTGGTTCAGAACAGGAACAGTGTATTTCTGCAAATGGCAGTAGGACCTCTGGGAAGAGGCATAGGAGCTGTCCATATTCTACTGTCAGGACTTACTGACAGTTTTAACAAATATGTAAAAAATACATCTTGACAAAAGTTAACTACTGCAGCTTTAAGGATTGTATCAATATTGTATATTATTCATTACACATTAAAAAATATTTCTAAAATATGTATAGTTATTTTTATATATTTTTTTGCATTAGATTGAACAACTTCTTTAATCGGTTTCTTGGTTCTGATACACCTTACAATCGGCTAACTTAACTTGATTTATGTTTCCACAGAGGAGCCAGAGTTGTTCTTGGATGCAAACATGGCTCGTGACCACTTAGCCATGCTGGGAACTGATATCACTCTTAGTGCCACAATTAAGGGTGTGCCGACACCAACAGTATCCTGGAAGAAGAATGATGGAGATGTTCCTTCTCATATCACTGTTGCTGTTACCACCACTGGCAGCAAAGTCTTAATTCCCAAGTGTGTCCGTGCAGATTCTGGCAACTATACCATCACAGTGGAGAATGCTGGTGGAAAGAAATCAGCAACTGTTGCTGTGCTTGTGCTGAGTAAGTAAAATGTATATCAAAATGAATTAGTTTAAACCTCAGTTAGAATAATGTGAACGTTATTTAACACACACTGTTCCCATCAGATAAGCCTTCTCCTCCAAGAGATCTTGTGGTGTCTGAGGTGACCAGTGAGTCTGCTTACCTGACATGGAAGGCTCCAGAGGACAATGGTGGCGCAGTCATCTCTCATTATGTTGTGCAAAAGAGGGATGTGGCTGCGGACCAGTGGGTACCAGTTGCTGCAGCCAATAAGAAGCTTAGTCTTATGGCCATGTACCTGATGGAGGGAATCCAGTACCTATTTAGGGTGGCTGCTGAGAACCAGTTTGGCAGGAGTGACTTTGTAGTGACCAAGACACCCATCAAGGCTACTGATCCTCTATGTGAGTAAAGATTATAGTACCTTGTTGCTTTCTAACATTTTCATGTTCAGAAGGACATAAATCATTATAAAAACATGAAGTTTACAGAAACATCTCTCATGAATCGTTTAAATACATGATCAGAAATTAATTGTGCTTCTTTTAACACCTTTAAGATCCTCCTGGCCCACCCAAAAACCTCCACCATACTGATGCAGACAAGACAGAGGTGTGGTTGAACTGGCAGTGGCCTGATCGCACTGGTGGAAGTGAAATTACCGGCTTCATTGTAGAACACCAGGAAGAGGGCCAAACCGACTGGGTTACATTCAAGACTGTGAGCAATAACCACAGTCATGTCACAGGTCTGGAAGAAGGCAAGACCTACCGCTTCAGGGTCAAGGCTCAGAATGCCATTGGTATTAGTCGCCCTGAGACCAGTGTCCCCATTACTTGCCAGGAGAAGACATGTAAGAAAAATTGAGAGTGTTTCTCATGTTAAACCCTTTTTCATGTGCTCATTTAGATCTTGAAAATCATGGTTCATGTTTTCTTTTTTTTTAGTGCCTCCTGCTATTGAAGTTGATGTGAAGCTTATTGAGGGTCTTGTAGTCAAAGCTGGAAGTACTATTGTTCTACCAGCTAAGATGACCGGAATTCCTCTTCCCACTGCCAAATGGATTAGCGATGGCAAGGAGATCACACCAGAAGGCCGATTTAAAATTGAATCTGCTGAATCTTCAACCATTCTCAGTATCGTAGAGTGCCAGAGAGGAGACACTGGAGAGTACATACTCACTGTGTCCAATATTGCAGGTAGTAAGACTGTCGCCCTACATGTCACTGTGCTGGATCTACCTGGACCACCGATTGGACCCATCAATATCTTGGAGGTCACCCCTGATCACATGATGATACAGTGGAGGGCACCTAAAGATGATGGTGGCACACCTATCACCAATTATGTGGTGGAAAAGAAGGATGTCAAGAAGCCATGGGAGCCTTGGTCAGTTGTTAGCTCTAGTGGTACCAGCACTAAGGCCAAGGTGACAAGGTTAGAGAAAGGCCGTGAGTACATTGTCAGGGTTCGAGCAGAGAACAAGATTGGCATTGGTGCTGATCTTGAAAGTCCTCCTACTATTGCCAAGCACATGTTCAACCCTCCTGGTCCTCCAGGCTTCCCTGAGTGTTCTGATATCACAGAAAATGCTGTAACAGTGGAATGGGCCCTACCTGACTATGATGGAGGTTGCCCCATCAGTGGCTATGTGATTGAACGCAGAGAGATGACAGGAAAGTGGATTCGGGTCAATAAAACTCCTGTGCTAGACCTAAGATACAGAGTCTCTGGTCTGTTTGAAGGCAACAGCTATGAGTTCAGAGTGTTTGCTGAGAATATCGCTGGCATCAGCGAGCCGTCACTCACATCTGACCCAATTAAAGCTACCCGTGCCATCACTAAACCTGGACCTCCTGGTAACCCCAAACTTAAGGACTGGAGTAAATCATATGCAGACATCTGCTGGACCAAACCCACTAGAGATGGAGGCAGTCCAATTCTGGGCTATGTTGTTGAGGTTCAGAAGTCAGGAAGTGCCCAGTGGGACAGAATCAACAAGGATCTAATCAAAATCTGTGCTTACAGAGTGCCCGGCCTAATAGAAGGAATGGAGTACAGACTACGTATCAGAGCTACAAACAAGGTTGGAGACAGTGAGCCCAGGGAGCTACCTGAGACAATTTTAGCAAAAGACATCCTGGTGCCTCCTGAAGTTGTGGTTGATGTCTCCTGCCGTGACTCTGTGACAGTCAGAGCAGGTCAGATAATCAGTTTAATTACTAGAGTAAAAGGCAGACCAGATCCAGACATCACATGGACCAAGGATGCCAGAGTCTTGTCACGAGAGAAGCGCATTGAAATGAACAACAACTACCCTGTTTGTGAACTAATTATTTATGACTCACTCAGGTCAGATTATGGAAAATATGGCATTGTTGCCAAGAACAGTAGTGGACAAGCACAGGCTACCATTTTGGTGAATGTTCTGGACACACCAGGAGCTTGTCAGAATTTGAAAGTAGCTTATGTGACCAAGAAATCGTGCATGGTGTCCTGGGAGAACCCTGAGGATAATGGAGGCACTGAGATTACTCAGTATATTATTGAATGCCGTCAGCCAAGCCAAAGAGGGTGGACAGTGGTCTCCAATGATTGGACTAAACGCTTGATAAAGGCTCCTCTTACTGAGGGCTGTGAGTACTTCTTCCGCGTGAGTGCTGAAAATAAGATAGGAGTCGGTCCATCCACAGAGACAAAATCGCCTGTTTTGGCAGTTGATCCTATTGAGAAACCTGGGGAACCCATAGATTTCCATATATCTGAGATTGGAAAGACCTTCTGCTTCTTGAAGTGGAAGAAACCTGATTACGATGGTGGTAGTCGAAACATAGGTTATCATATTGAAAAGAAACCAAAAGAAGCTGAAGAGTGGGAGAGGCTTCATAAAGGGGCTATCAAGGAGACCTACTTCATGGCAGACAGGTGTATTGAAAATCAAATCTACCAGTTCAGGGTTCAGACTAAGAATGAGGGAGGTGAAAGTAATTGGGTGACAACAGGAGAAGTACTAGTTAAGGAACAGCTGGTAGAGCCTGAAGTTAAGGTTAAGCTGGATGGAACCCTTGTTGTGAGGGCAGGAGATTCTATTGCTATAGAAGCAGCAGTGAAGGGCAAACCTCAGCCTGATGTAAAATGGACAAAGGATGAGAGCAAAGAGGACATTAAGAAAGGCCCAAGGCTTCAACTTGAAACTGGTGCAGACTTCTCCAAGCTGTTGATTACAGGTGCTAGACGCACCGACAGCGGAAAATATGTTGTCACAGCCTCCAACAGTGCAGGAACCAGCTCTGCTAAAGGCACAGTGAGTGTACTGGATAGACCTGGTCCCATTAGGGACCTCAAGGTGTCTGATGTCACCATTGACAGGTGTAATCTGGCCTGGGACGTTCCTGAGGATGACGGTGGCTGTGATATTTACAACTACATTATTGAGAAATGTGAGACCAAGAGAGGGATTTGGTCTGTTCATTCGAATGCAGTCATCACTAATAAAGCTAAAGTAACCCGACTTATTGAAGGAAATGAGTATATCTTCAGGGTTCGAGCCGAGAATAAAATGGGTCCTGGGCCTGCAGTTCAGAGTGAGGCTATTGTTGCTGGCACCCAGTTTAGTGTACCTGATGCCCCTGAAACACCAGAGGTGATCAAGATCAGCAAAGAGGAGATGACCGTACAATGGTTAGAGCCTGAGAAGGATGGTGGAAAACCAATCATAGGCTATCTACTGGAGAAGAGAGAAGAGCATGCAGTTAGGTGGTCTCCTGTCAACAAAGATCCAGTCCCTGGAACTCGTTTCACAGTCACTGGACTATTGCCTCTCCATGATTACCAGTATAGAGTAAAGGCTGTGAATGAAATTGGAGTTGGTACTGCAAGTAAGGCTTCTCGTGCAATAACTGCAAAGGACACAGTTGGTAAGTTCATACTGGTAATATGTTATCATTTTAATGTTTTTACCATTGCCAAGTCCACTGCCTCACATATCATTATATGTACTTACAGAACCTCCTGCACCACCTACCAACTTAAAGGTGGTGGACAGCACAAAATCTACAGTAACTCTGGGCTGGACAAAGCCTGTGTCTGATGGAGGTGCTCCTCTCATTGGCTATGTTGTGGAAATGAGGGTACAAGGGAGTGCAAAGAAAGGAGATGATGGCTGGAAGAGATGCAATGTGGCAGCACAACTTATCATGTGCGAGTTTACAGTCACAAGTCTTGATGAAAAGCTAGTGTATGAATTCAGGGTATCGGCTCAAAACCAGGTGGGCATGAGTCTGCCTTGTGACCTAGAGAGTGCTGTGATTCCAAGGGAAATTTTAGGTAATGAATATTGTATACAGTTCATGACAAAGGTTACATGAAAAAAACAAAATCTGTTTTTTGGATTCATAGCTAACAAAAATAACTTTTTACCAACAGAGGCACCAGAGATTGACTTGGATGCCAACCTGAAGCAGGGCCTCACAATTCGCGCTGGTTGTCCCATCAGACTTTGCGCCACCATCAGAGGCAGACCACATCCCACAGTAACGTGGAGGAGAATGGGTATCGACAACGTGGTCAGGAAGGGTAAAGTTGACATCATCGACACCATGACTTTCTTGGTCATTCCTGACAGCACCCGTGATGACTCTGGGAAATACTGCCTGACTCTAAAGAGCCCTGCAGGAGAAAAGGCTGTGTTTGTTAATGTTAAGGTTCTGGGTAGGTCTTTGCTTCCTTTTCAAATTCAGTTAAGATTACCTTTGTTACTACAAAAAAAACTATGAATATGTTGTTTTTCCAACTATTCAGAAAAGGCATAATACAACTGAAGGTGAAAAAATGAAAAAGTCCAATGTTATTTTTCCCTGTAGATACTCCCGGACCTGTAGTAAATCTTGAAGCTACAGACATTAAACAGACCTCGGTTATGTTGACTTGGAATCCTCCAGAGAACAATGGCGGCAGTGAGGTGACACATTACATTGTTGAAAAGCGAGAGATTGATCGCAAGACATGGTCAACTGTCAAGACTGAAGTTCAGCCAGACAAGATTCCCCTCAAAGTCAATGGTCTGTTACCTGGTACTGAATACTACTTTAGAGTCATAGCGGTTAATGAGTATGGCTCTGGAGTTCCCAAAGTGACACCTACTTCCTACCTGGCTTCCGATCCTGTCAGTAAGTGTCATCCATTAATCAGAACATCGCAAGAGAAGTAAAATTTCATTTAGGGTTAACGTTTAGCTTTGTCTTGAGATCAATTTTCACCACAAATTAAAACATATTCACATATTGAATTCTTTTTTTTTAGGCAAGCCAGACCCCTGTCAGAAGATTGAAATTCTGGAGATAACCAAGAACAGTGCAATGATTGGCTGGGTGAAGCCTGAAAGAGATGGTGGTGCCAAAATTGATGGTTATGTTATCGAATACATTGAAGTCAAACCTCCAGCGGAGCCACCAGCCCCTGTGGAGGTTTGTAACTAAACTGTCCTCCTGCATTAACCAGTTAAATTAGTCAAAACCTTATAGCAACAAACCATACAAGCCTTTTTGTTAAATAATTATGAATATACCCAGTTATGCTGTCATTTTAAAAAACATTCACATAAAGGTTTGGAATCCAGACTTCTTATTAAGACACTTTAAATTAATATGTTCTTTTCATGCTCTCTGCACTACTCATCTACAGGTGGCTGAAGGAGAAGAAGCTCCTCCACCACCACCACCACCACCAGTGATAGAGGAGGATGAGGAAGATGAACCTGTAAAAGAAGTGTGGAGTTCCTACACAACAGTTAAAGGTTTAACAATCAGTGTTAGTGGCCTGAAGGAGGGCAAGAGGTACAAGTTCAGAGTGGCTGCCAAGAACATCATGGGCATGAGTTCTTTCACTGAAACTAGAGAGGCGACTGAGATCAAGGAACAGATGGGTATGTTTAAATCCATAATGACTGTTTTAAAGAATAGCTGTATACAGTTTATCCTTTTAAGACCATGTGATTCATAACCTGATTATTTTAAAATTGACAGAGATCAAAACGGCAAATGAAGTCAGAAAATTCAATGTGATTACTGTTTGATATTTACAAATGTCTTTATCTAAATGGAGTAATTACTGACATAATCAGCCAATTTTGCTGTTTTATACCACAGTCGAACCAAAGATTGTTATGCCAGAAACAGTAAGTGCTAGAGCTGGAGCCAAGCTCAGAGTGGAAGCACTTGTTTCAGGAAAACCTGTTCCAACATGCAAGTGGATGCGTGGGGAGAAAGCGGTGGTCCCATCCAGTCGCTTGGCTGTGCACCAATCCGGTAATTTGTGTGTCCTGATCATCAAAGATGTGACAAGGAGTGACAGTGGAGAATATAATCTTGTTGCGGAAAACAGCACTGGACAAATTTCCCAGGCAATAAAGATTGTTATTCGAGGTGTGTAACACTTTATCTTCATTTCTGAGGTAAAAAGTTGGTAAAAGTGTTTAATCTGACCCAAAGAGTAAAAAATACTTGGCACACAATTCTTTTTTTCAGACATCCCTGGTCCTCCAGAAGGCCCTGTGGAGATTAGTGACATTGATTCTGATGCTTGCTCCCTGTCTTGGAACAAACCTGTGGAGGATGGCGGCAGCAATATTACAAACTATGTTATTGAGAAATGTGATGTGAGCAGAGGCGACTGGGTGACAGCCCTCTCCTCCTGTGGGAAGACCAGTTGCAGATTGGGAAAACTTGTTCCTGGAAAGGAATATGTGTTCCGCATCCGTGCTGAAAACCGTTTTGGTGTGTCAGACCCCCTTCAATCAGAAAGAATGGTCGCAAAGTTCCCCTTTGGTAAGTGTGACTGAAAAATGCTCCAACACTGTAGCTTTGTTGGCCTTAGATGCACGTTTATGAGAACAGCTGGGATGGTGTATTTATTTGAGATTATAAAATATGTTTGTACTTTTTTTCTAGATGTTCCAAGTGAACCCCTAAACTGTCGTGTCAACAAGACCAACAAGGATTGTATGTTTGTTGCATGGGATAAACCAGAGAGTGATGGGGGCAGTCCCATAACGGGGTACTACATTGAGCGTAAGGAGAGAAACAGCCTTCTGTGGGTAAAGGCCAACGATACTGTGGTCCGAACCACTGAGTACCCCTGCGCTGGTCTTATTGAAGGCCTGGAATATACCTTCAGAGTATCAGGCATTAACCGTGCTGGCCAAGGCAAACCAAGCAAGAAAACTGACTTCGTAACTGCAAGAACACCTGTTGGTAAGTTAACACTCAATGCTTGTATACAAAAGTGTTTATGTTTCCCATTACGTTTGCTGCTATCAATCATTTCTATTTCTGTTTTACAGACACTCCAGGTAAACCTGAAGTTCTGGATGTAACTAAGAACTCTGTCACTTTGGTTTGGGCCCGTCCTAAAAATGATGGAGGAAGCAAGATCATAGGGTATTATGTTGAGGCTACGCGGGTGCCAGGAGACACTTGGATACGTTGCAACACCAGCAGTCAGAATGTTCCCAGGGAGGAATATTCAGTGACGGGACTTGAAAGAGACCTTCAGTACCAGTTCAGAGTTATTGCTAAAACTGCAGTGAACATGAGCAAACCCTCAGAACCCACAGACCCAATCCTGGTCTGTGCTGAGAATGGTGAGACATTTTTAATTCAATTCAATTCAGTTTATTTATATAGCGCCAATTCACAACACATGTTGTCTCAAGGCACTTCACAAAGGTTTTACTCAACACACTCATGAAGAAGCTACTAAAATAGTTCAAGAAAATCTATTGTATTTAACATGTTTACTGCAAGTCTCTGACAAGTTAATTATTTATGTCATATTCAATACATGCAGTTCCTCCAAGGATTGAACTTAAGGCCAAGATGCAAAAAGCTGTAACGGTCAAGGCTGGAGCCACCATCCTGCTAGAAGCAGATGTGTTTGGTAAACCTATGCCCAGAGTCACTTGGAAGAGAGGTGATGATACCCTGAGGTCAGGTGAAAGCCAGGTTATTACTCAGCAAAGAAACCATTTCCAGTTAGAGATACAAGCTGCCACCAAAGAACACACAGGAACCTACACCGTATTGGCTGAGAATGCAAGTGGCTCTAAGACTGTAGAAATCCAGGTCAACGTACTAGGTAAGGATTTATGTTTTTAAATGTAAGAATTGAAATCGATTTTTTTATTTATTTAAATATTGCCTTTATGTTTGTAAAGATGTGCCAGGGCGTCCTGCCAGTGCCAAGTATGTTGAGGTTTTAGCCTCCAGTATCAAGATGTCATGGGAGCCTCCACTGGAAGATGGTGGCGCCCCTGTCAACAACTACATTGTGGACAAGCGTGAAACCAGCAGAACTAACTGGGCACAAGTGTCAACAAAGATAAAGGGTGACCTAATATTTAATGTGGAGAAATTAATTGAAGGACATGAATACCAATTCCGAATTCGTGCTGAAAATACATGGGGAGTTGGAGACCCATTTATCACCGATCCAGTTGTGGCCAAGAATCCTTTCAGTGAGTCATCATCTTTAGTTAACATTCATACTTTAAACTTGTTAATAGTGCTGAAACTGTATGTTCAGAATGCTACATGACAAACATTCTCTGGCACATCACAAAATGTTTATTCATAAGCTGGGTCTAGATTTAGCAATTAATTGTGATCTGAAGCTATATTTGTCATTTCTAATCAAATATGTTTACTTGGGCACAACTTCCAGGTGTCCCCGGTCCTTGTGAAGTCCCTGTAATCACCAATGTGACCAAAGACAGCATGACTGTGAGCTGGAAGGAGCCTGTTGATGATGGAAAGTCCACCATTCTGGGCTACATGGTGGAAAGGAAAGAGACCAAGGAGATGAAGTGGACCAAGATTAATAGAAAACCCATAACAGAAAGGATTCTCGAAGTAACAGGCCTAACAGAGGGAGTTGAATATGAGTACCGAGTCACTGCTGTCAACATAGCTGGGCTAGGGATGCCCAGTGAACCCTCTGCTGGCACCACTGCACAGAACCCTCTTAGTACGTCTCAAACATCAGTGGCCATAATAATATTGACCCTTTTTTGGTTATCTCAAAAATCAAATATCTACATGTTGTCTAAAATTATTCATTGTGGTCCTCTCCAGCTCCTCCTGGACCTGTTATAAACCCTAGCGTAATGGATACCACCCAAAGCACAATCAGTCTCAGTTGGACTGCACCAGCTAACAATGGCGGAAGCCCCATTATTGGATACTTAGTGGAATGCAAGAGAACAGACACCACAGACTGGATCCGCTGCAATGTCCCTAGGAACCTGCAGGACACCAACTACGTCATTCAGAACTTAATTGACAAAGCAGAGTATCAGTGTCGCATCACTGCTGTCAATAAAGTGGGCTTCAGTGAGCCAGCTGAAGTCCCAGGCAAACATGTTGCCAAGGATATCATAGGTATGTATTGTGTTATATTATTGTTCAAAAATTGCTTGAGGCAGGACATGGTCAAATCACCAAACCCTTACAAATATCTAGCATATGCAACTAATAGAATTTGAATGACACCAGATACAAATTTTCTGCTGTAAACTGAAATTAATACATTGAAATCTCATGCCTAATACTGTCAATGACAACCACACCTTTTTGTATCTTTACTCAGTTGCTCCTGAGGCAGAACTAAGTGCAGATCTGAAAGAAGTCCTTGAACTTAATGCTGGCACAAACATGAAGCTATATGCTACCATCAAGGGCCGTCCCAAACCCAAGATCACATGGGCAAAGATGAATACCAACATTAAGGACCGTCAGGGCATTGTCATCAAATCTAGCAACATTGACACTATGGTTATGGTGGAGAAGGTCAACAGATATGATGCTGGCAAATACATTCTGTCCCTGGACAGCTTGGCTGGCATGAAGATGTACACCATTGTTGTCAAAGTTTTTGGTTCGTACAGGAATAATTTTCATACTGAGCATTCATTCATCCATATATCCTTCCATACATACCGTGGCTCAGGGTTCGTTTTGTAACCGATGGGTTGCTGGTACGAACCCCCACTCTGTCTGTCTCACTCTCTTATTTTAAAAGTATTTTTCACTTTCCAGATACGCCTGGACCACCAGTAAACCTGATGGTGAAAGAGACTTCCAAAGACAGTGCTTACATCCTTTGGGATGCTCCTCTGATTGATGGCGGTTTTGAAGTCACCCACTACGTAGTGGAGAAACGTGACACTGAAAGAAAGGCCTGGTCTATTGTCTCAAACAACTGCACCAAAACTTCATTTGAGGTTCCAGACCTGAATGCTGGACAGTCCTACTGCTTCAGAGTGTCAGCAGTCAACAAGCTTGGTACTGGAGAATCTTGTGAAACAGCTGATGATGTTAGAGCAACAGGTGGGTTAAACAATAATTGATGTACTTTTTTAGTCTTCTTATGAGAGAATATTCACTGTGTTTCATTTGTACTTTTTTTAGAGGAGCCTGGACCTGTTATTGACTTCAAAACCTTGCTGGTGACCAAATACTCATGCACTCTCAGCTGGAAGAAACCCCTCACCGATGGTGGCAGTCGCATTATCTGCTATGTGCTAGAGGTTCTCAATGGTGAGGACAAATACAAAGAGCTTATGAGGTCCAAGAACATGCAGTACAGCGCCAAGGACCTTGTAGAGGGTAGAGAGTATACATATCGGGTCAAAGCTGTAAATGATTCTGGAGAAAGCTCTCCCAAGGAGTTGACTGTGATGGCTAAGGATCAAATTAGTAAGTGTCCTCATATATTAAACTTTCCTGCAAAGCAATTTTGAAAACTTTGAGTGATTTTAAAAGGGATTTTAACATTTTTGTTTCTCTAAAGTTCATCCAAGCTGTGACTTAAGAGAGTTGCCCAACATGTGCTACATTGCCAAAGAGGGCAGTACCGTCCGTCTAAAGATCCCAATAGTTGGCAAACCTACTCCCAAGATTTCCTGGAAGAAGGGAGATGATGAAGATTTGACAGACACCGGCAGGGTCTGTGCCGAATCATCTGCAGTCAACACTACCCTCCTAATCAGGGACTGTCAGAGAACTGATGCTTCCAAGTACACCATCACCTTGAGAAATAGTGCTGGCACCAAAGAGTCTACCATCTTCATCAGGTAAGAGTCAAAATAAAATTATTGAGAGATTCCAATCATATTAAAACAATGGCTATTTATACATAAAGGGTAAAATGTTTCATCTTTTTTGTTTTAGGGTGGTAGGTAAACCCAGCATCCCTGGTGGACCAATAAAATTCAAAGATGTTACTGCTGATGGCGCTACGCTAAAGTGGGGTGTTCCTAAGGATGATGGTGGCTCAGAGATTACCAACTACATCTTGGAAAAAAGGGACTCCATCACCAACATGTGGGTGAATGTTTCTTCCAATGTGGAGACAAATACAATGAGGGTGACGGGTCTTCATGAAGGCACTGAATACATATTCAGAGTCGGTGCAGAGAACAAGTACGGTGTTGGAGAGGGACTCAAGTCTGAGCCTGTTGTTGCAAAACATCCATTTAGTAAGTGTTTTTTCTTTATGTAGCCACTTACAGCCTGTACAACGCTGTATACAGGGTGCTTCACTGTATAACACTCTAACACTCTGCTTCACTGATTTTTATTTTTTACAGATGTACCTGATGCACCTCCTCCTCCTCAGATCATGAGTATGCGGCATGATTCTGCATATCTCACCTGGTCTGACCCCAGAAAGACTGGAGGATCTCCTATCACAGGTGCAGTCTGCTTAAGACTTAATCACTCCCCTTTTTACCAATTAGATTATTTTATCAGTATTTTATGTGAAAATAAACAAATAATTTTTCATAAATGGGAGATGGTCTTACTATTTTCTCCAAACTTTGATGCGATGTTCAGGTTACCACGTTGAGTTTAAGGAGAGGAACAGCATGTTGTGGAAAAGAGCCAGCCCAGCTGCCTTAAAGATGAAGGAACACAAAGTCACTGGACTAACTGAAGGTTTGGAGTATGAGTTTAGAGTAATCGCTATTAACTTGGCTGGAATTGGCAGGCCAAGTGCTCCAACGGATCCGCAGGTGGCCCTAGATCCCATCGGTAAGTTTACATGGGGCAATTTAGCATCAAGAATAGAAACGCTGAGCACATTCATACCCAAACATGTTTTGTTTTTTTACCCCTGTATTAATAGATGCACCTGGTAAACCAGATGTAGTCAGCATTACTAGAAGCAGTGTGACCCTCCAGTGGACTGAACCTCAATTTGACGGCGGCCACAAGCTGACAGGATACATTGTAGAGAGGCGCGATCTGCCTTCCAAGATCTGGGTGAAAGCCAACAATGTGAATGTTGTAGAGCCTGCATTTACTGTTGGTGATCTTCAAGAGGGCTGTAAATACGAGTTCAGGATCCGTGCAAAGAATGCTGCCGGTGCCCTTAGCCCACCCTCTGAGCAGACGGATACCATTATGTGTACGGATGAATATGGTGAGATAAAAATGAATAACCACTCTGAGCACTAGTGTAAGTCAACATGACAATAAGTTACATTTAGGCCATGATGAGTTAAATGTTTCTCATTTTCTCCAACAGCTGCACCAACCATTATTATTGATGCCCAGGTAAAGGAAGGTCTGACCGTCAGGGCTGGTGATACGATTGTTGTCACTGCAACAAGCATTTTAGGAAAACCTTCGCCAACCTCCGGCTGGTCAAAGGGAGGAAAATACTTCAAACCCTCTGACCTTGTTCAAATTGAAACCACTCCAACATCGTCCACTTTATCTGTAAAATATGCTAGCAGAAAGGACTCAGGAGAATATATAATCACAGCCACCAATCCTTTTGGTGTAAATGAGGAAACTGTCAAGGTCAAAGTTCTGGATGTTCCTAGTGCTCCTGGACCAATTGAATGCAGTGGTGTATCCTCTGAAAAGGTGACTCTTACTTGGACAGACCCTAGTGAAGACGGAGGCTCTCCTATCAAATATTACACCCTGGAGAAGAGGGAAACTAGCCGTCTGCTCTGGACAATCCTGGAAGAAAAGGTCATTAACTGTCACTATGTGGCCAACAAACTCATTCAGGGCAATGAATACTTCTTCAGAGTCTCTGCTGTGAACCAGTATGGTGCTAGTGAGCCATCTCATTCTGAGGCTGTCAAGATGGTCGACAGATTTGGTATGTGTGATTAATTTATTTAATCAGGCTGTACCCTTTTATTGGCTTTAATATTTGTATAAATATATTCCTGGGTTCATTTCGTAGTAAATAACTAACAGTGCATTATTCTTCTGTTTTTTAGGTCCTCCTGGTCCGCCATCTAAACCAGAAGTTGAGAAAGCTGATGGACATTCTGTAACTTTGACCTGGAGAAGACCAGCTGAAGATGGAGGAAGTGACATTATTGGTTATAGTATTGAGAAGAAGGAAAAGAAAGCGATGCGTTGGGTTAGGGCATACAAGAAATCCATTGCTGAGCTCAGCTTTGAAGTCACAGGTCTCACTGAGGGTGTTGAATATGAGTTCCGTGTTCTTGCTGAGAACAAAGCTGGTTTTGGAGAGCCAAGTGAACCATCTATGCCTGTCAAAACAATAGTTGCAGCCTGTAAGTAAAGACAACTGACAAACTTGTCATTCAAGCATTTACCCCAGCGAAATTATAGTTTTTATATTTATCTGTGCAAAGATACTTAGTTTTTGCAGAAATCTTTTAGGTAAAAAATTATAACCATTTATTATATTTCTGTCAGATGTTCCAGGACCTCCCATCAATCCAAGAGTTACAGACACAACCAAAACTACTGCTACACTGAACTGGGGGAAACCTCTGGATAATGGTGGACTTGAAGTCACTGGATATGTAATTGAGCACAGAAAGGAGGGAACAGAAGAATGGATTAAAGACACCCCTTCATCTCCACTAAGAATCACAGAGTTTGTTGTTTCTGGCTTGGAAACTGGTGCCAAGTACCATTTTAGGATTAGTGCTGTAAATGCCAAGGGAGCAGGTGAACCTGCTGAAACTCAGGAATTAGTTGAGATTATAGAACATGATGCTGAACCTGATTTAGAGTTAGATGTTGAGCTGAGAAGAACCCTTGTTGTCAGGGCTGGCTGCTCTATTCGTCTCTTTGTGCCAATCAAGGGTCGTCCTGCGCCTACAGTTACTTGGAGTAAAGAGGGTGGCCCTGTTCCACGTGCAGTCATTGATAGCACTGAATCGTTCACATTGCTACTTATTCCTGAGAGTTCAAGGATTGATGCTGGCAAATATGAGATTACCCTTGAAAATGCAGCTGGAAAGAAAAGTGCTGCCATTTATGTGAGAGTTTTGGATTCCCCTGGACCTCCTCTTAACCTCAAACCGGTAAAGATTGACAAAGAAAGTATTACACTTCAGTGGGATATTCCTCTAATTGATGGAGGAGCCAAGATCACAAATTACATAGTAGAGAAGAGGGAATCAACACGCAAAGCTTTTGCTACTGCGATTACAAAGTGCCCAAATACATCAGTCAGAATTGGCGACTTGGGTGAAGGCTGCGAGTACTACTTCAGGGTGTCCGCTGAGAATGAGTTTGGCATTGGAGAGGCAGTTGAAACTGTTGATCCAATTCGTGCATCCCAAGCACCCACACCTCCAGAAAGCATCATTCCTACTGACATCACAAAGAACTCTGTAAGCCTGGCATGGACTAAACCCAAGCATGATGGCGGAAGCAGAATTTCAGGATATGTCCTAGAAGCCAAGAAAAGGGGAACAGACCAGTGGGCACATGTTACAACAGTGAAGACAATGGACTTCACAGTGAAGAATCTCAATGAGAATGAGGAGTACATTTTCCATGTCATGGCTGTCAACCAATCTGGCAGAAGTGCTCCACGAGAGAGCAAACCTATTATTATTAGAGATTCGACATGTCTTCCTGAGTTTGACTTACGTGGTGTTTGCCAAAAGACTGTTATTGCCAAAGCAGGTGATGATATTAAAGTTGAAATTCCAGTCATGGGACGTCCCAAACCAACAATTTCTTGGCAAAAGGATGGAGCAGCCCTGAAACTCACACAGAGAGTCAATGTAGAAACTACTGCAGCTACTGTTATTATTAGCATTAGTGAATGCACTAGAGCTGACAGTGGTGTTTACACAATGACAGCAAAGAACATTGTTGGATCTGTGACAGAGAACATAATCATCAAAGTGCATGATGTACCTGGGCCACCAAAAGGACCAGTGAAGATTGTAGAAATATCTCGGACTTATTGCATCTTTTCTTGGGAAGCTCCTGAGAATGATGGGGGTATTCCAATTAACAACTATGTGGTTGAAATTAGAGACGCCACTTCCCAAACATGGTGTGAACTCTCAACCACTGTTATTCGCACAGTGTTTAAAGCTATACGGTTAACCACTGGATCAGAGTACCAGTTTAGAATTAAAGCTAAAAATAGATATGGTGTTGGACCTCCCATCACATCAGAGGCAGTGGTGGCTGCCTATCCATTCAAGGTACCTGGGCCACCAGGAACTCCCAGTGTAGTTGCTTTCACCAAAGACTCAATCACAATTGGCTGGAATGAACCTGTCTCTGATGGTGGAAATGAAATTATTGGTTATCATGTTGAGAGGAAGGAAAGAAGTGGCATTATATGGCATAAGGTCAGCAATAGTCTTGTGAAAGGCAATGTTTTCAAGTCAACAGGACTTGAAGACGGAGTTGCTTATGAATTCCGTGTCTTGGCTGAAAACAAAGCTGGAATTGGTAAACCCAGTAAAGCCTCAGAGCCAATACTGGCCTTGGACCCTGTGGATCCTCCGGGTCAGCCTGTGCCAATTTTTGTTAACAAGAATGCCATCACTATTCAGTGGACAAAGCCAGCCTATGATGGTGGCTTTAAGATCACTGGTTACACAGTGGAAAAGAGAGAATTGCCTGCTGGTCGTTGGAGCAGAGCTAACTTTACCAACATTATTGAGACCGCATTCACCGTCAGTGGGCTGACTCAGGACGCCTCATATGAATTCCGTGTCATAGCCAGAAACTCATTAGGGGCAGTGAGCATACCATCCGAACCATCTGACCCAATTATCTGCAAAGATAATATAATCGAGCCACGTATTATGGTCGATGCCATCTTTAAGGATATTGTTCTTCTAAAGGCAGGAGAGTCCTTTAAGCTTGAAGCTGATATTGCCGGTCAGCCAATCCCATCCATGGCTTGGACAAAGAATGGAAAGGAGGTTGAGAACACAATGAAACTGGAGGTTAGGTTTACTGAACTTACAACTATTCTGACTAACAAGGACTCTGTTAGGTCAGATGGAGGTGAATTTGTTTTGACTGCCACTAATGTTGGTGGATTTGCTAAACATGTGTTCAATGTTAAAGTGCTTGACAGACCTGGACCACCAGTAGGACCCCTAAAAGTGTCTGATGTAACTGCTGACAACTGTGTACTTACCTGGGCTCCGCCAGCAGATGATGGTGGTGCCAAAATCGAAGGATATGTGGTCGAGAAACGTGAATCAAGTAGACTGGCTTGGACCAATGTCACTTCAGGGTTGCAGGATACACAACACAAAGTAACTAAGCTTCTCAAAGGAAATGAATATATATTTAGAGTGATGGCTGTGAACAAATATGGCCTTGGAGAATCTCTTGAATCAGAACCCACTATTGCAGATAACCCATATGTAAAACCTGACCCCCCAGAAAATCCTGAGGTGACAGCTATTACTAAAGATTCAATGGTTGTCATGTGGCAAGCACCTAAGAGTGATGGTGGGACTCCCATCATCAACTACAGTATTGAAAGGAAAGACAGAGCTGGCCTCCGATGGATCAAATGCAATATGAGAAAAGTCAAAGACCTACAGTTCAAGGCAACAGGACTTACTACAGGACATGAATATGAATATAGAATATTTGCTGAGAATGCTGCTGGTGTGAGTGTACCAAGTGTACCCAGTCTATTTTACAGAGCCACTGATGGCCTGTACAAACCTGGAGCTCCATGCAACCCCAGAATCTTGGACACAACCAAATCCTCAATTACTGTTGCCTGGAACAAACCTGTATATAGTGGTGGCTCTGAAATCACTGGTTACATTGTTGAAACATGCATCCCATGTGAAAAAGAAGAAGAAGAGCAATGGACCATTGCAACTCCCAAGGAAGGTCTCCTTGCAACGTCATTTACCCTTACTAATCTGAAAGAAAACCAGGAATATAGGATTAATATTTCTGCCATTAATAGCGAAGGAGTAGGAGAGGCAGCATCTGTTCCTGGAAATCCAAAAGCTGAGGACAGACTCCTTCCTCCTGAGATGGACTTAGATGCTGAGCTACGCAAAGTGGTCAGTTTGAGAGCTTGCTGCACACTCAGACTGTTTGTACCAATAAGAGGCAGACCAGCTCCTCAAGCTAAGTGGTCTAAAGGTGATGGTGAGCCTATAGAGAGGGCAACAATTGACAGCACATCATCATACACATCCCTTGTAATTGAAAATGTCAACAGATTTGACAGTGGAAAATATGATCTCACCATTGAGAACAGCTCTGGCTCCAAAACAGTTACAGTTCAAGTAAGGGTTCTTGACACACCAAGTGCCCCACAAAATCTGAAAATTACTTCTGTCACCAACAAAGCTGTCACTTTAACATGGGATTCACCAGTGAATGATGGAGGCGTCAAAATTAAGAATTATATAGTTGAAAAACGTGAGTCAACAAGAAAAGCATATGCCACAGTCAAAGCCAGCTGCCATAGTACATCTTTCACAGTGGACCAGCTTCTAGAAGGGTGTAACTATTACTTTAGAGTTTTAGCTGAAAACGAATATGGCATTGGCTTGCCCATTGAAACGATTGAATCAGTTAAAGTGTCTGAGAAGCCACAGCCACCAGGTAAAATCACTCTGCAGGACGTCACCAAAAACAGTGTAACCCTATCATGGGAAAAGCCAGAACACGATGGTGGCAGCAGAGTAGGCTGTTACGTTGTTGAGATTCAGCCTAAGGGTGTAGATAAGTGGACCCAGGCTATGATTGTGAAAGAGACAGAAGCTACCATCAGTGGACTAAATGTAGGGGAAGAGTATATGTTCCGTGTAGCAGCAAAGAATGAGAAAGGAACCAGTGACCCTCGTCAAATTGGTGTCCCTGTGATAGTGAAAGATCTCATCATTTCGCCAATTGCAAAAATGTTGTTCAACACATTCAGTGTGTTGGCAGGAGAAGACTTGACAGTGGAGGTTCCATATGTGGCACGTCCCAAAGCAGCTGTTACCTGGGTAAAAGATGGTCAGCCTCTGAAAAGAACTACCAGAGTCAACTTTGGTGCAACAGACACAATGCTGGACCTCAATATTAAAGAGGCTGCTAAAGATGATGTTGGCCAATACTCTGTTACTCTTGGCAATACAGCAGGACAGACAACAGTAAATATTGGTATTGTTGTTCTAGACAAACCTGGCCAGCCCACAGGGCCTGTCAAAGTGGAGGAGGTCACTTCTGATAGTATAACAATCTCCTGGAATCCACCAGAGTATGATGGTGGATGCACCATCAAAAACTACATTGTGGAAAAAAGAGACACATCCACAACTAACTGGATGGTTGTATCTCACAACCTAGCAAGAACAAAAATTAAGGCAGGCAGGTTAAAGACTGGCTCTGAGTATCAGTTTAGAATTGCTGCTGAAAATAGATATGGAAAGGGCCCAACTCTTCCTTCAGAGTGTATTGTTGCTCAGTACCCATACAAGCTCCCAGGACCACCAGGAACACCAAACATTCCAGCCTGCTCTAAGGACAGCATGGTTGTAGCCTGGAATGAGCCTGTGAATGATGGTGGAAGTAATATCTTAGGCTATCATCTTGAACGCAAAGAGAGAAATAGCATCTTATGGGTCAAACTGAACAAGTCTCTCATTACTGACCAAACTTTCAAGACCACAGGTCTCGAACCAGGAATGGAGTATGAATTCCGAGTTTATGCTGAAAACATTGTAGGAATAGGCAAAGCAAGCAAAGTGTCTGAAGGGCATATTGCAAGAGATCCTTGTGATCCTCCTGGCACACCGGAAGCAACAAAGATCACAAAAGACTCTATCACTATTGTCTGGACCAAGCCTGAATATGATGGTGGTGCAAAGGTAACTGGTTATATTGTTGAAAAGAAGGAGCTTCCTGAGGGTCGTTGGTTAAAGGCCAACTTTACTAATATCATTGAGACAGAATATGTTGCAACTGGACTTGTGCAGGATAAACAGTATGAGTTTCGGGTTATTGCCAGAAATGCTGCTGCTGTTTTCAGTTTACCCTCATACAGCACAGGGCCCATAACAGCTAGGGATGAGATTGAACCACCACGCATCAGCATTGACCCTGAATACACAAAGACACTTGTGGTCAACGCTGGAGACAACTTCAAAATTGATGCTGATGTTCATGGAAAACCATTGCCTTCAATTCAATGGCTGAGGGGAGAACAGGAACTTGGCAACACTATTCATAGAGAAATTAAGAACACACCCACTAAAGCTTACATATCTGTCAAGGAATCTAAACTTTCAGATGGAGGCCAATACACACTTTTGCTGAAAAATCCTGGAGGAGAAAAGGCTACCCAAATCAACGTGGTTGTCCTTGATAAACCTGGGGAACCACAAGGACCTCTTGTTGTTACAGGAATAACCAAAGACCATTGTTCCCTTGCCTGGAAACCACCACTTGAAGATGGTGGCAGCAAAATATCTCACTATATTGTTGAGAGAAGAGAGACAAGCCGGCTCGTCTGGACTGTTGTTCATCCAAAAGTACAGAATATTTGTCTCAAAGTAAATAAGCTTCTTGAAGGAGATGAATATATCTTCAGAGTCCATGCTGTCAACCAGTTTGGAATGGGTGCACCGCTTGAGTCTGCTCCTATTCTAATTAAAGATCCATATGTCCCACCTGGAACACCAAAGAATCTGGAAGTTTTGGATGTTAAAAAGGATTCAATGGTCCTTAGCTGGGAGGCTCCTTCAGAGGATGGGGGCAGTCCTATTACTGGATACATAATTGAGAAACGTGACAAAGAAGGAGTGAGATGGACAAGATGCAACAGGAAAACAGTTACAGATCTGACCTTCAAAGTAACTGGACTACTGGAAAGTCATATGTATGAATTCAGAGTTGCTGCTGAAAATGCTGTGGGTACTGGTGAGCCAAGCACCTCAACTGTTTTCTACAAAGCTCTTGATCCCATCTACCGACCAGGCCCACCTCAAAATCCCAAAGTCACTGACACAACAAAATCTTCTGTATTTCTGTCATGGGGGAAGCCTGTATGTGATGGAGGCTGTGAGATTCAGGCTTATATTGTTGAGTGTTGCATTGCTACAGAGCCAGTGGTGCAACCTGAAGCCCCAGATTCATCTGCCTCTGCCACAGATGTACCTGCTGAGGAATGGATAATATGCACACCCCCGTCAGGTGTAAGAACAACTAAATTTGAAGCTGGAAATCTGAAAGAAAACCAGGCTTACAAATTTAGAGTATGTGCTATAAACAAGGTGGGAGTTGGCGAGCATGCTGATGTATGTGGAGCTGTTGTTGTGCAGGACAGGACAGAGGAGCCAGACATTGACATTGACCCTGAACTCAGAAAGATTGTGACCATCAAAGCCGGTGCTTCCCTTAGATTGTTTATCCCCATTAAAGGAAGACCCATTCCTTCCATTAAGTGGGACAAAGATGAAGCGACTCTCAAAGAGACTGCTCAGGTTGAAATAACCAGCAGTTTTACATCCCTTGTAATTGATAATATGAGCAGAAGTGACAGCGGAAAATATACAGTTACTGCTGTGAACTCCAGTGGAACAAAGTCTGCATTTGTTGTTGTCCGCGTTCTAGATACACCCAGTGCCCCTGTTGATCTTAAAGTGAAAGAAATTACAAATCAGTCAGTAACACTGGCATGGGAGCCACCACTTTTAGATGGTGGATCCAAGATCAAGAACTACATTATTGAAAAGAGAGAAAGCACACGTAAAACCTATGCAGCTGCTGTAACAAATTGTCATGCTCTTTCATGTAAGATTGAGTCCCTCCAAGAAGGCTGTAGTTACTACTTCCGAGTCCTTGCTGAAAATACTTATGGTGTTGGCTTGCCAGCAGCAACAGTAGACCCTCTTAAGGTTTCCGAGGTGCCCCAGTCTCCAAAGAATTTGATTGTTACAGATCAGACAAAAACAAGCATCTCCCTGGCATGGGAGAGGCCAGAATATGATGGTGGGAACAGAGTTAAACAATACCTGCTTGAGGTACAGTTGAAGGGCCAGGATAAATGGTCAGGTGTAAACACATTTAAAACAATGGAGACTAAAGTGTCCAATCTGAACCCAGGACAAGAATATCTGTTTAGAGTTACTGCAATCAATGACAAAGGAAAGAGTGACCCAAAGGTTCTTGCTGGTCCAGTGATGACCAAGGATCTGGTCATTGAGCCAGATATTCGTCCTGCATTCAGCAGCTACAGTGTCCATGTTGGCAAAAACATAAACATTGATATTCCTATCTTTGGACGGCCTAAACCAACAATCGCATGGACCAAGGATGGAGCCCCTTTGAAGTTTACTACCAGAGTCAATATTCACAATACAACTACACATACAACACTAAGCATTAAGGAGGCAGCAACTGATGATATTGGTATGTATACCATAAGTGCCACTAACTCAGAAGGAAAGAAGGAAAGTGCAATTGAAATAATTGTACTTGACAAACCTGGCCCTCCATCTGGTCCTGTGAGATTTGATGAAATTACAACACAGAGTGTCAAAATTTCATGGGACCCACCAAAACGCATAGGTGGGTGCCAAATCTCAAACTACATCATACAAAAAAGAGATACTACCACAACAACATGGGAGAATGTGAGCAGCAACTGTGCTAGAACAACCATCAAAGTTATCAGACTAAAGACTGGAGCTGAGTACCAATTTAGGATCATTGCTCAGAACCGCTATGGAAAGAGTCAAGGTTTAGATTCATCAGCTGTAGTGGCTCAATATCCTTACAGAGAGCCAGGGCCACCAGGCACTCCCTTTATCACATCTCTCTCCAGAGACCACCAAATTGTTGAGTGGCATGAGCCTATAACAGATGGAGGAAGTGCTGTTCTTGGCTACCATCTTGAAAGGAAGGAGAGGAATAGTATTCTCTGGGTTAAGATCAATAAGACACTTATTCATGGGACCGTTTTCAAGAGTTATCCTTTGGAGGAGGGTATAGAATATGAGTACAGGGTTTTTGCTGAAAATATTGTTGGCATTGGCAGAAGCAGTAAGGTTTCAGAGGGTTGCATTGCCCGTGACCCATGCGATCCCCCTAGCACACCAGAGGCCATTCATGTGACCAAAGATAGCATCGTCATTCAGTGGACTAAACCAGAATATGATGGAGGCAGTAATATCACTGGCTACATTATAGAAAAACGTGATCTGCCAGAAGGCAGGTGGGTGAGGGCAAATTTTACTAATGTCATTGAGACCCAATTTACTGCTACTGGTCTCACTGAAAATGCACAGTATGACTTTAGAGTCTTTGCTAAAAATGCTGTTGGAACAGTCAGCAAGCCATCATACAACAGTGGACCTATCATAGCAAGTGACAAGGTGGAGGCCCCTAAATACTCAATTGACCCTGCCTTTACCAAGACAGTTACCATAAATGCTGGAGAGACATTCAAGTTGGATGCAGATGTCCATGGTAAGCCACTGCCTTCAGTCCAGTGGTTCAAGGATGAAAAGCCAGTTGAGAATACAATCAGATTAGAGATCAGAAACACAGATAAGCATGCAATGATCACTGTTAAGGACTGTGTTAGAGTTGATGGTGGAACGTACACACTTCTGCTAACAAACGAGGCTGGCAGGGAAACTGTTCCATTTAAGGTTGTGGTCCTGGATAGGCCTAGTCCATGTGAGGGACCTCTCCAAGTCACGGGAGTTACTGAGGATAGATGCACACTGGCATGGCGGGCCCCGTTACATGATGGAGGAAGTCCTGTTACACATTACAAGATTGAAAGGAGAGAGACAAGTCGTCTAGCTTGGACTGTTGTTTCTAGTAGCTGTAACACCACATGCTACAAAGTTACTAAATTACTGGAAGGCAACGAGTATATGTTCCGTGTAATGGCAGTTAACTGCCACGGTGTCAGTGAGGCGCTGGAGTCTGGTGCAGTTACTATGAAGAATCCATTTGTTCCACCTAGTTCACCTCACATTGAAGATGTATTTAACATTGCCCATGATGGCATGACTATCACTTGGTCTGTCCCTGAGTCTGATGGTGGCAGTGAGATTATCAGTTATATAATTGAAAAGAAGGACAGGGCTGGAATCAAGTGGACCAGATGTAACAGACAAAAAGTCACTGATCTATCATACAGAGTTACAGGCCTAACCACAAGCCATGAGTATGAGTTCAGAGTATCTGCTGAGAATATTGTTGGACTAGGAGAACCAAGCCTTCCTAGTTCATATTACAAGGCGTCTGACCCCAAGTACAAACCTGGTGCTCCAGCATATGTGAATGTAATCGACTCTACAAAAACCTCCATTACAGTTTCTTGGGGAAAGCCTCTGTCTGATGGAGGTAGTACTATCCAAGGATACATTGTTGAAATATGCAAGGCTGAAGAGGAAGAATGGACGATTGTTACCCCCCCTACTGGCCTGCGTGTCAACAAATATGAAATCCCTAAACTTACTGAGGGCCAGGACTACAAAATCCAAGTGTGTGCGTTGAACAAAATGGGAGTTGGTGAACCAGTTGTTCTTTCTGGAACAGCGAAGCCAGAGGAAAGGATGGATCCACCACAAATTCAGCTCGACTCCGAGCTGAGAAAAGGAATCACAGTAAAAGCTGGTGGATCTGTTAGAATCTATATTCCTTTTAAGGGCAGGCCAACACCTGAGATTAAATGGACAAAGGATGATGGAGACCTTTCTGAAAAGGCTGTGGTTGAGAAAGCTGTGAACTTCACACAGCTCTCTATTGACAGTTCCGACAGACATGACTCGGGAAAATACACACTAAACTTGACAAATAGCAGTGGCTCTGTATCTGACTTTGTTTCAGTAAAAGTCCTGGACACACCTGGGGCCCCACAGAACCTTGTGGTTAAAGATATCACAAAGGATTCTGTTACTCTTGTATGGGATGCGCCAATGATTGATGGAGGTTCAAAAATCAAGAACTATATCATTGATAAGCGTGAATCAATTAGAAAAGCGTATGCAAATGTGTCCACAAAATGCCCCAAGACTACATTTAAAGTTGAGAATTTAATCGAAGGAGCTATGTACTACTTCAGAGTCATGGCTGAGAATGATAACGGAATTGGTCAGGCTGTGGAGACAAAAACTGCTTCAAAGGCCTCTGAAGTACCCCTGCCTGTTGGAAAAGTATTCCTTACAGATGTCACCAAAACAAGTGTCACACTGGCCTGGGAGAAACCTGAGCATGATGGTGGTAGCAGGATTGGTGGCTACTTGATTGAGATGCAGCCCAAGGGCACAGATAAGTGGGGAGTTGCAGGAAACCCAAAAACCTGTGAAGGAACTGTCACAGGCCTAACAAAAGGATCAGAATACTTATTCCGTATCATTGCATACAATGAGAAAGGAAAAAGTGAGCCAAAGGCACTTGCGGCACCAGTGATTGCAAGTGACATGACCATAGAACCAAGCATTAAGATGCAATTTAACACTTACAGCGTGTTAGCTGGAAAAGACCTTAAATTGGAGTTCCCTGTACTCGGCAGGCCCAAACCTAAAGTCAGTTGGGCAAAGGATGGTCAAGCCTTAAAGGTGACATCTAGAGTTAATGTTTTTAACACTCCATCAACAACTGGAATTCAGATTACTGAAGCGTGCAGAGAGGACTTTGGCAAGTATTCTATTACTGCAACAAGTACTGTCAGCAGTATCACAGAAGATGTGACTGTTATTATCCTTGACAAGCCTGGTCCACCTAAAGGTCCAGTTAAAGTTGTGGAAGTGAGCAACAGTTTTGTCCATCTCTCTTGGGAACCCCCTGCGTATACTGGTGGTTGTCAAGTTAAGAACTATATAGTAGAAAAGAGGGATGCCTCAACCACAACATGGCAGCCAGTTGTTACACAGCTCGCTAGAACAGCTTTTAAGGTAACAAAGCTGAAGACAGGTGCAGAATATCAGTTTAGAATCATGGCTGAAAACAGATATGGAAAGAGTGCGCCACTAGACTCCAAGGCCATTGTAGTGCAGTATCCTTACAAACCACCTGGCCCTCCTGGAACACCATTTGTTAAATCTGCAACTAAGGAAATGATGATAATTGAATGGAATGAGCCAGTCAGTGATGGTGGAAGTGCAGTTATTGGTTATCATCTGGAAAGTAAAGAGAGAAGCAGCATCCTGTGGAACAAACTAAACAAGACTCGTATTTCAGATACTCAGTTCAAGATCTGTAATCTTGAGGAGGGTATTGGTTATGAATTCAGAGTCTATGCTGAAAATATTGTTGGGATTGGCCGATGCAGTAAAGTTTCTGAGTCCTTTATTGCTCGCGACCCATGTGACCCTCCTGGTGCCCCGGAAGCTGTATCTATTACTAAAAACCAAATTAAAATTCAGTGGACCAAACCTCAGTATGATGGCGGCAGTAAAATAAACGGATACATTGTAGAAAGAAAAGATCTCATCTCCCCTGATGTTCGCTGGGTGAGATCCAACTTTACTAACATAATTGAGACTGAGTATACAGTCACTGGTGTGACAGAGAATGAGCAGTATGAATTCAGAGTTATTGCAAGAAATGCTGCAGGAGTCTTCAGTGAGCCATCAGACAGCTCTGGACCTATCACTGTTACTGATGAAATCAAGGCACCAAGGGCCTCAATGGACCCCAAATACAAGGATATTATTGTTGTTTGTGCTGGGGAGAATTTGATTTTCGATGCGGACATTTATGGAACTCCACAACCTGAAGTTGCTTGGCTTAAAGAGGGCAAGGAAATGGAGAAATCCCTGCGCATTGAAGTTAAAACTACACAGAAACGGGCAGCTATGACAATAAAGGATGTTACCAAACTAGATAGTGGCCACTATGACCTTGTTCTCAAAAATCTTGGTGGTACAAAAACCTTTCCCATCACTGTTAAAGTCCTTGACAAACCAGGTTCACCCTCTGGACCCATTAAGGTAACTGGAGTCATGGCTGACAGGTGCATCCTTGCCTGGTCTGAGCCAGCTTTAGATGGTGGTGCCAGTGTCAGTCACTATATTTTGGAGAAGAGAGAGACCAGCAGGTTATCTTGGACTGTATGTGCACCTAATGTAAAATGCCTGTACCACAAAGTAACAAATTTGCTTCCAGGAAATGAGTACATTTTCAGAGTCAGGGCAGTGAACAAATACGGAGCTGGCGATTATCTTCAGAGTGAACCCATTATTGCACGCAATCCTTACAAGCCACCAAGTGCTCCTGGAACTCCTGAAGCAAGTCAAATCACAAGGGATTCCATGGTTCTGTCTTGGTCAGCTCCAGAAAACACAGGTGGAGTTGACATTCAAGGCTACCACCTTGAAAAACGTGACAAAGATAGTGTGAGGTGGACAAAATGCAACAGGCAAAGGTTGACAGACATGCACTTCAAGGTCACAGGTCTTATGCCAGACCACTTTTATGAGTTCCGTGTTGCTGCTGAGAATGAGACTGGAATAGGAGACCTCAGTGAATTGTCCCTTTTCTACAGAGCATGCGATGCCACAACATCACCTGGACCTCCACGGCACCCTAAGGTGGCAGACTACACAAAGTCTTCTGTGTCTCTGTCCTGGGGTAAACCTGACTTTGACGGTGGAGCCTACATCAAGGGATACATTGTTGAAATGAGGGAGTATACACCACAACCTGAATTACCCGAGGAAGCAGAAGTAGCACCAGCAATAGAAGCAGCAATTGAAAAAGAATGGACCATGTGCACTCCACCTACAGGTATTCAGGTGACTAAACTCACCATCACAGATCTGAAGGAAGGTGGCGAGTATCAGTTCCGTGTTTGTGCCATTAACTCTGAAGGAGTTGGGGAGGCAGCTAGTGTCCATGGCACAGTAGTAACTTGTGACAGGGCAGATTCCCCTGAAATGGAGTTGGATGCAGACCTCAAAAAGGTAGTATCTGTCCGGGCTGGTGGAACTCTGCGTTTGTTTGTCCCCATTAGAGGGAGACCCAAACCATCTGTGAAATGGGAGAAGCTTGAGAGTACTCTAACGGAGCGTGCTGCAATTGACACTACTACTTCATACACCATGCTGGTCATTGACAATGTTAACCGCTTTGACAGTGGAAAATATTCATTAACACTGGAGAACAGCAGTGGTACAAAATCTGCAGTTATTACAGTAAGAATTTTGGACACACCAAGTGCACCACAAAACTTTGCTGTTAAGGAGCTCAAGAAGGATTCAGTTACTCTTGCCTGGGATACACCACTCAATGACGGTGGTGCAAAAATTACAAACTATATTGTAGAAAAGAGAGAGTCTGTGAGGAAGGCCTACACTACTGTCACTATCAACTGCATTGCTAACTCATTTAAAATTGAAGACCTCCCTGAGGGTGGAACATTCTATTTCAGAGTCTGTGCTGTCAATGCATACGGTCAGGGACAGGCAGTTGAAACCAAAGAAGTCAAAGTATCTGAAGTGCCTCAACCACCAAACAAGGTCATTCTTGTGGATGTAACAAAGACCAGTGCATCACTGGCTTGGGAGAAACCTGCTCATGATGGTGGAAGCAAAGTAATGTGCTACAATGTGGAATTCAAACCTAAGGATGGTGACAAGTGGGGCACTGCATGTACAGTCAAAGTACCAGAAGCAACTATTCCTAATTTGAATCCAAATGAAGCATATCTGTTCAGAGTTGTTGCAATCAATGAAAAGGGAAAGAGTGAGCCAAAGGATCTTGGTTTGCCTGTGGTTGCAAAAGATGTTGCAATAGAACCAACAGTAAATTTACTGTTTAACACATATAGTGTCAAGGCTGGGGATGATCTCACTCTTGAAGTACCTGTAAGAGGCAGGCCAAAGCCTGTCGTATCATGGAAGAAGGATGGACTTCCTTTGAAGCAAACATCATCAATGACAATCATAAATACAGCAACGTCATCTAAAGTTATCATTAAAGGAGCTACCAGAGAGCATGTCGGCAAGTATGAAATCACTCTGGCCAACACTGCAGGAACTGTCACAGCAGATATTGGAGTTGTTGTGCTCGACAAACCAGGTCCACCTAAAGGTATTAAGGTGGATGCTGTGACTTCAGACAGCATTACACTTTCCTGGTCTGCACCAGAATATGATGGTGGCTGCTCTATCAGCAACTATATTGTGGAGAAGAGAGATACAAACACACAGGAGTGGCAAATTGTAGCAAGTAATGTGTCTAGAACATCTTTCAAAGCTGGTCGCCTTACACATGGAGCAGAGTACCAATTCCGTATCTATGCAGTTAACCGTTACGGCAAAAGTAACTCCCTTGATTCTCCTGGAATTAATGCTCAATATAACTTCAAACAACCTGGACCTCCATCAACTCCTATTGTGACACTGGCTACTAAGTCATACATGCTGGTGACCTGGAATGAGCCAGTCAGTGATGGTGGAAGTCCTATTCTAGGCTATCATTTGGAGAGGAAGGAGCGTTCTAGCATTCTTTGGACAAAGATGAACAGAGGAGTGATCAAAGATACAGAATACAAAGTCACTGGTATTGAAGAGGGAATGCTCTATGAATACCGTGTGTATGCAGAGAATATTGCTGGTATTGGTAAATGCAGCAAGGCCTGTGAAGCTGTTGCAGCAAGAGATCCATGTGATCCTCCAGGCACACCTGTGGTTACTGCTATTACGAGAACATCTGTCTCATTATCTTGGGATAAACCCGACTATGATGGTGGATCCAAGGTTTCTGGTTACATTATTGAGCGCAGAGACCTTCCTGAAGGTAGATGGACAAGGTGTAATTTCACCAATGTGCCAGAGACCCACTATGATGCTACCAGCCTTACAGAGAACAACCAGTATGATTTCCGTGTTATTGCAAAAAATGCAGCTGGACAGTTCAGTATGCCATCATACAACACAGGCGCTATTACTGTCAAGGATAATGTAGATCCACCACGCATCATGATGGATGTCAAGTTTAAAGAGACTGTGTTTGTGAAAGCAGGAGAAACCCTGAAGATTAATGCTGATCTTGCTGGACGTCCTGCCCCTGTCATCTCCTGGACAAAGGATGGCAAAGAGATTGAGCTGAGAGCCAGGATTCAGATTGTGTCGACAGATACAAGCACTTGTCTTGTGGTAAAGGATTGCATCAGAAGAGATTCTGGACAGTATGTTCTGACTCTACAGAATATTGCTGGAACAATCACCATGCCAATTACCTGTGTGATAATCGATAAACCAGGGCCCCCTGCAGGCCCTCTTCAGATCACTGGGCTCACAGCTGAGGAGTGCACTTTGTCATGGGGTCCTTCTCAGGAAACTGGGGGTGCTGAGATCACACATTATGTTGTTGAGAAGCGTGAGACTAGTCGTTTGGCATGGATATTAGTTAAGGGTGATGTTACAAAAACCTACTTTAAAGTCACAGGTCTGCTTAAGGGTAATGAATATATCTTCAGAGTTGTAGCTGTTAACAAGCATGGAGTTGGTGAGGCTCTGGAGAGTGAGGCTATAAAAAGTACTGATCCATACACAATTCCAACTGCTCCAGCTGGTGTTGATGTGACTTCCATAACTGGGGATTCAATGACCCTCACCTGGTGTAAGCCAGCCAGTGATGGAGGCAGTCCCATCGCTGGATATGTAATTGAGCGCCGTGAGAAGACAAGCATGCGCTGGCTCCGTGTGAACAGAGATCTAGTTGAGGACATTACCATGGTGGTGACAAAACTTCGCAAGAGTTGTGAGTATGACTTCAGAGTCTATGCTGAAAATGCAGCTGGCCTGAGTCCTGCGAGTGAACTATCTGCAACATTCAGAGCACTAGATCCCCTGGTCGTTCCTTCTCGTCCAACCAAACCAAAGATTATAAATTCAACAAAAGGCACTGTGTCTATCCTCTGGAGACCGCCAACAAATGATGGTGGTACTCCCATCTTAGGATATAGTGTAGAATATAGAGAATTTATTTGCAAACCAGAGCCGGAATTTGAGGATGAAGAGGAATATGAGGAGGAAGAGGTACCTGAGTCCCCCGAAGACCTTGCCAGATGGGTTGAGGCAATACCTCTTACCAAAAGCTTGGAGTTCACAGTCACTGGTTTAAAGACAGATGTAGAGTATGAATTCTGTGTGAAGGCAATAAATAAAGTTGGCAGCAGTGTGCGTAGCCCGTATTCTGATCCAGCTGCAGCAGCAGACAGAACAGCAGAACCATCATTTGATGCTGATATTGAGATGCATAAGGTTCTTACTGTAAAACATGGTACATCGTTCACTCTTAGTGTGCCATTTAAGGGAAAACCAGCACCAGTAGTTGAATGGACCAAAGAAGGTGTAGATCTAAAAGTAAGAGGAACCATCGAATCAACAGAATCTAGCACGTCACTGACTATTGAGAAGTCAACTAGGAATGACTCTGGAGAGTACTGTGTCACCATTGAATCGCCATTGGGTAAAGCAACTTTGCCAATGGTAGTGAAAGTGCTCGACTCCCCTGGACCCCCAATCAATGTCAAAGTTTCATCTGTGACCAGGGATTCTGCAACGCTTCTGTGGGAGGCTCCAGAAAATGATGGTGGAAATGCAGTAAAAGCCTACCATGTTGAGAAACGTGAGGCAAGTAAGAAGGCCTGGGTGTCTGTGACCAGCAACTGTCATGCTTTGACCTACAAGGTGGAAGACTTACAGGAGGGAGCCGTCTATTACTTCAGAGTAATAGCAGAAAATGAGAATGGAGAGGGTGCACCTCAAGAGGCTAAGGGAGGAACAAAGATTACAGGTATACTAGAACACAATGATCAATGATAGCTGTACAACGTTTCTATACAGATCCAAACACAATTAGAAACCAAAATCTTACTGTGTGTTTCAGAGGTACCAAGTACACCGATGAAACTTGGAGTTGCAAATGTTACGAAGGACAGTGTTACACTTGCCTGGACAAGACCAGAATATGATGGTGGAAGCAGAATCACTGGTTACCTCATTGATGCAGTGGAGAAGGGTCAGACCAAGTGGGTGAAATGTGCAACTGTGAGGACCCTGACTCATACCATTAAGAGCCTGAGAGAAGGAGCTGAGTACTTCTTCAGAGTTTGTGCAGAAAACCATGCTGGACTCAGTGAACCTAAGGAGATGATTGTTCCAGTTATTGTCAAGGAAATACATGGTATTGTTTTCCAGATTTACTTTAAAATCTTAATATAAAAAATATAAGTTTGATTTTCGTTTTAATATGTAGCTTAAAGGTGAAATTATTAATGCATTTCAAGTCTATGTTAAGTTTGGTATTCATTTTAAATTGTATTTTATCGTACTTCATAGTCGTGTCCTGATTTTGTTTTTTTTAACAGAGGCTCCAGAGTTTGACTTGAAGAACTACCCCAAGAGTACAGTTTATGTAAAAGCAGGGGCTGACCTGACTTTCGAGATTCCTCTCACTGGCAAGCCTATGCCAAAGGTGACTGTATCCAAAAATAATGTTGTCATCAAAGGATCCAAGAGACTTCTGGCAGAAGTAACTCCTGACAGCTTAATCATAACTCTAAATGAAAGCGTTTCAAGTGACGCTGGAAAATATGATGTCACTGCCTCAAATGCAGGAGGTACCACAAAGATCTTCATTATCTTTGTTGTGATGGACAAACCTGGACCACCTGTTGGTCCAGTTCAGATCGGAGAGGTTGGAGAAACCTCAGTTTGTCTAAAGTGGAATCCTCCCGAATATGATGGTGGCAGTCCTGTTACCAACTATATTGTTCTGAAACGTGAAACAAGTACTCCTGCTTGGGTAGAGGTGTCAACTAACATTGCCAGGAGTGCCATCAAAGTGACTAAGCTAACCAAGGGAGAGGGGTATCAGTTCAGAATTAAGGCTGAGAATCGCCATGGTGTAAGCTACCACATTGACAGTAAACCAGTCATGATCAAACTGCCATACAGTAAGTCATCAAGTCTGTTTGACAATGTTCTTTAACTTTGGTTTTATTATTGAATAATCTTTCTTAACTACTTTAACAAAATATTGCTGTCTTTCAGTAATCCCGGGACCTCCATCCACCCCATGGGTTAGCTTTGTTTCCCGAGAGAGTTTGACAGTGTGCTGGAATGAGCCAGTCACTGATGGAGGAAGCCCTGTAATTGGATATCACCTCCAGATGAAAGAGAGAAGCAGTATCCTCTGGCAGAAGGTTAATAAAACCGCAATAACAGGAAACCAGTGGCGAGTTACAAATGTCTGTCCTGGTCTAATCTATGAATTCAAGGTAGCAGCTGAAAATGCTGCTGGTATTGGAAAGATGAGCAAGACATCTGAAGAGGTGCTCGCTATTGATGCATGTGGTAAGTCTTTCATTTCATGGTTCAGTTTTACCCTTATTAGGCATAGTTCAATATATAAGTACTATTATATTTGATGTTTGAAGCAATACATCAAGATTTATAATACATACAATGTCAAGAGGCCATTTTAACAAATCTTTTTCTCTTAACTTGTTTATTTTACACATTTATGTTCTAGAGCCCCCAGCAAATGTTCGTGTCACAGAAGTCACAAAGAACGCCGTCATCCTGGCTTGGCAGAGACCACCATACGATGGAGGCAGCAAGATTACTGGCTACAGTGTGGAGAGGAGGGAAGCTACTAATGGCAGATGGGTGAAGGCCAACTTTACAAACATCATTGAACTGGGTTTCACTGTATATGGACTCACCCAAGATGAATCTTATGAGTTCAGAGTGTTTGCCAGGAATGCTGTTGGATCTGTTAGCAATCCGTCTCTTATTGCTGGTCCCGTCACCTGTGTTGATGCATGTGGTAGGCAATGGATTTATTTTGACTTCTTTTTGTTGTCTTGCCTTGATATTATCTGCTTAATATTAATAATAATTTTTTCCCACAGGTGCCCCAGCTATTGATCTTCCTCCTGAGTATCTGGATGTGGTTCAGTATAAAGTTGGTTCTTCAGTAAAACTAAGAGTAGGAATTAATGCCAAGCCTCTGCCAACTATTGAGTGGTTGAAGGACGGAAAGGAGCTGGTAACAAGTTCCACTGTGTCTGTTGAAAGCACAACAGACTCCTCTACTGTTCTAATCAAGGATGCAACTCGCTTTGACACAGGCTCATATGAGATTAAGATCAAAAATGTTCTGGGATCAGCTTCTGCTACAATCAGGATTGAAATACTTGGTACTTCGCGCTATTAAAATTTATTTTAAGATCTTATTTCATAAATGTATTACCTGAGAAATAGATACAGAAGTGTGTATTTGATATTCATGTGCCTTTCATTTCTCTTTTTAGACAAACCTGGACCCCCAGCTGGCCTCATTAATTTCAACTCCATAACAGCAGACCAGATAGTCTTCAGCTGGGGTCCAGTTCCAGAGTCTGACCATGGAGGTTCCAAAGTTACCCACTATGTTGTTGAGAAACGTGAAACCAGCCGAGTGGTCTGGTCAACTGTTTCAGATAGACATGAGAAAACGCACATCACAGTCGGAAAGCTGTTGCGTGGAAATGAGTATGTTTTCCGAGTCATGGGAGTAAACAAGTTCGGAGTTGGAGAGCCACTCGAGTCTGAGCCAGTCATCGCTAAGAATGCCTTTGGTAAGTTTTATTTTTCAGAGACAGGAAGTTTAATCCTTTCCTCATTGTTCATCACTAAATATCTATTATTTCCTTTTTTAATTACACTTGCCTTTTCTAAGTGTTTCTTTTTGTCTATTTCTAAAGTAACCCCTGGCCAACCTCATACCCCAGAAGTGAACACTACCACTAAGTCCACCATGTTAGTAGAATGGGACAAACCGGGGATGGATGGTGGTAGCCCTGTGACTGGCTACTACCTAGAGAGACGTGATAAAAAGAGCTTGCGCTGGATCAGAGTGTATAAAGATCCCATCACTGACACCAAACAGATGGTGTACCACCTGACAGAAGGAAATGAGTACCAGTATCGCGTCTGTGCAATTAACAAAGCTGGTGAGGGACCATTCTCTGATGTATCAGACTACTACAAGGCTGCTGAACCAGTTGGTACGTGATCAAAAAAAAACATTGAAATTTAAAAAAAACTCTTTACATCTAAGCTAATTAGATGTAATTAGACCCTAACTAATAACCTTTTTTCACAGATCCCCCAGATGAGCCATGCAAACTAAAGGTTGTGGACTCCACAAAGACATCCATCACCCTGGGTTGGTCTAAACCAGAATGGGATGGAGGTAGTGAGGTTACCAGCTATATGGTGGAGAAGCTTGTTGAAGGAGAGAAAGACTGGGCCATGATTACTTCTAAGAGCGAGGTTAAGACAACAGAGTACATAGTTCATGATCTAAAACCAGATGTAAACTACTTCTTCAGAGTCTCTGCTGTGAACTGTGCTGGCCGTGGAGATCCTTTAGAGATGACTGAGCCTGTGCAGGCTAAAGATATCCTGGGTAGCGTAGAAATATATTTAAAATTGTTAACATTATATTTAGCTTGTTTTTATGTCAATCTTTGTAACACTGTATATGTGTATGCCCTTCATAGAGGAAGCCCAGATTGACTCAGATGTTGCCATGAGAACTCATTACATCGTGAAGGCTGGTAAAGATGTGGAGCTGTCTGTTCCATTGAAGGGCAGACCTGCTCCCATTTCTTCCTGGAGCAAAGGAGAAGAATGCATAGATCACAATCCTATTTATGAGTTCCACCACTCAGACACAACAACAGTGCTCATCATGCGTGAAGTGACCAGACTTGATACTGGAAAGTACACAGTCAAGATAGAGAACGGTGTAGGAGAACCGAAAACACTGACTCTGTCTGTGAAAGTACAGGATAGCCCAGCTCAGTGCAGGAATCTGGTTATGAAAGATGTTACCCGTGGAAAGGTCACTCTCTGCTGGGACCCTCCACTCCTTGATGGTGGTGCTGAGATCACAAACTACATTGTTGAGAAGAGGGACTCCTCTAAGAGATCATACTCTGCAGTGACAAACAAATGCACAAATACTACATACACTATTGAAGATCTCTCAGAAAAGACCTCCTTTTTCTTCCGTGTCTTGGCAGAAAACGAGAATGGCATTGGTGACCCATGTGAAACACAGGAGCCTGTTAAGGCTACAGAAACTCCAGGACCAGTCAAGGAAATTTCTATGAAAGATTCATCTAAGACCTCTGTGACATTACAGTGGCTGAAGCCTGATTATGATGGAGGCAGCATCATCTCTGACTATGTTATTGAGAAGAAGCTGAAGAATGAGGAGTGGTCATTAGGAGGAGTCAGTAGAATATGTGAATTTGAGGTCAAGAAACTCAAGGAGCACTCTGAAGTGTTCTTCAGAGTTGCAGCCAGAAATGAGAAGGGACAGGGTGACTTTTCTGAACATGGACCTATCAAGGTCATTGACTACATTATCACTCCTGAGGCAGACCTTAGAGAATACCCTGGCGGTAGCCTTAGTGTTCGTTTGGGTCATAATGTGCATATTGAGTTGCCATACAGAGGCAAGCCAAGACCTGCTGTGCAGTGGTTAAAGGACAGCCTGCCTCTGAAAGAAAGTGACCAAGTGCGCTTCAAGACAACAGGGAATAAAGCCACTCTAACAATTAAGAATGTGAGAAAGGAGAATGAGGGTAAATACACTCTGAGCCTTGACAACAAGGTCAACAGGAAATCTTTCCACGTTTTTGTCATTACTCTCGGACCACCATCAAAGCCAGTTGGACCCATCCGCCTGGATGAGGTCAGAGCTGACAACATTATGATCTCCTGGGATGAACCTAATGATGATGGTGGTGGAGTCATTACCTGCTACTCTGTGGAGAAGCGTGATGCCTCCCAGTCTAACTGGAAGATGGCCTGCTCCTGTGTAGAGGGTACTCAGTTTAGGGTCCCCAATTTGATCAAGGGAGTCCAATATCAGTTCAGGGTATGTGCTGAAAACCGATATGGTGTCAGTGAGCCGTTGATCTCACAAATGGTTATTGCAAAACACCAATTCAGACCCCCAGGCCCACCTGGAAAACCTGTTGTTTACAATGTTACTAATGATGGCATGACCATCCAATGGGAAAAACCTATCTATGATGGTGGAATCCCCATCCAGGGATACCATGTGCAGAAAAAAGAAAAGAATAGCATTATGTGGCAAAAAGTGAACACAGTCCTGATCAAAGAAATGGATTTCAGGATTTTGGAACTCATTGAAGGTCTTGAGTACTCTTTTAGAGTCTACGCTCAGAATGATGCTGGATTCAGCCGAATGAGTGATGAAAGCAAGTCAACAATGGCTGTGAGCCCTGTTGGTAAGTCTTGGTTAAAACAATGACAGTTTAGCATCCTCTTTGTTGGAAGTAAGGTGTGTAGCATGGTGATGTTTTTAATCTAACAAAAATGCAATGTCTTTTAGACCCCCCTGGCCAACCGGATTACATTGACATAACCAGTGATTCAGTAACGCTCAAATGGGATGCACCTAAGCGTGATGGTGGTAGCAAGATTACGAGCTACAGCGTTGAGAAGCGTCAAGGACATGGTCGCTGGTTCAAGGCCAATCTGACTGAAGTACATGACTGTCAGTACACTGTCACGGGCTTGACGACAAATGAACGCTACGAATTCAGAGTCATTGCTAGAAATGCTATAGGTGTTGTCAGTCCACCCTCCAACTCCTCTGGCTTCATTGCAGTACGAAGTGAAAATGGTGAGTTGCAATAGAATTTAAAACTTATTTTACACTGTAAAATGAATATATATTTAAATAAGATACAATTATAATTTATGCACACAAGTTTTTTCCAATGTAAAACTCAGAATGCAACTTACATTTAGTTACTACTGCACATTAAAAACTAACATTGACTTTTTTTAACACAGCTGCTCCAAATATTGAGTTTGGCGCAGAGTACTTTGAAGGTTTGACAGTGAAGGCTGGAGATAACATTCGTGTGAAAGTTACCATCACTGGACGCCCAGTTCCTAAAGTTGTCTGGTACAGAGATGATGTGGAGATTACCAAGAAGATGATGGACATTATTACTGTTCCTGGATCCAGCACCCTGTTTGTCAGAGATTGCGACCGCACATATCGTGGCCTCTACACTGTAGAAGCTACTAATGGATCTGGAACCAAAAAGGAGAGCATACTAATCCAAGTTCAGGGTAAACTCTATGATTCTATTTAACTTGATGCTTAAAAACTATGTTTGTTGTGACACTGAGATAAATGTGAATCTCTGTGATGCAGACACACCAGGGGAGCCAGTAGGACCAATCACCTTCACAAATATTTCAGTGGGCAAGTGCACTCTGTGTTGGAACCCACCAGAGAATGATGGCTGTTCTGAGATTTCACATTACGTTATTGAGAAACGGGAGACCGCCAAGATCTCTTGGGCCTTAGTGTCTGATGAATGTAAGGAGTGTATGTTTAATGCAACCAAGCTCATCAAGTCCAATGAGTACCAGTTCAGGGTCTCTGCAGTTAACAAGTTTGGTGTTGGCAGACCTTTGGAATCCACTCCCATCATTGCACAACTGCAATATAGTAAGTGTAAATGTCCTAAAGCCCTGAAAATATAAATAATATTTTTAAGATACTTAAACAGTTTATTTTTATTTAATCATTGGTTGTAAACTATCAAAATGTTCTCTCCCAGCAACTCCTGATGCCCCAGGAACTCCTGATGCCACTGAGGTGACAGGAGAGAGCATTACATTGTCTTGGAGTCCTCCAACATTTGATGGAGGCAACCCTATTCAGCACTACATCCTAGAGAAACGGGAAAAGAAAACTGTTCGGTTCTACAGGGTGATAACTAAGAAGCCTGTCATCGAATGTGCTCACAAGGTGCTTAACCTAACAGAAGATATGGAATATGAGTTCCGAGTGATGGCTGTCAACGACGCTGGTGTTGGGCTTCCTAGCAACATTTCTTTGCCAATCAAGGCTGCTGAGCCTAAAGATATCCCATGTGCTCCATCTGTGGTTTGTGTGTCAGACTCCACCAACACTTCTATTAGCTTAGAATGGACCAAACCAGTTGATGATGGGGGTATGGAGATCCTTGGCTACATTGTTGAAATGGTGAAGGGAGAAGGAACTGAATGGAAGAGAGTAAATGAGGAACTTGTGTCCGAACCTAATTATGTGGTGACAGGTTTACAGACAGGAGCTGAGTACAAGTTCCGTGTTGCAGCCGTCAATCATGTGGGTAGAGGTGAGAACAAGGAGATTCCAGAACCCGCTCAGGCTGTTGAGAGGCTGACAGCACCACAGGTGGACATTGATTCTACCTTCAAGCAGACACACATTGTCAAGGCTGGAAATTCTGTGTTGTTGGGCATCCACTTTAGAGGAAGGCCCATTCCCTCTGCTACCTGGGTGAAGGAGGAAGGAGAGCTGAGAGGGATGTCAGATATCACAACTACTGATGGCTACAGCTCATTAAGTATTGAAAACTGCACTAGATATGACACAGGCAAATACACCGTTAACCTGGAGAATTCCAGTGGTAGTAAGGCTGTTACCTTTGTTGTAAAAGTAATGGATACACCCGGGCCTCCACAGGCTGTAGCTTTCAAGGAGGTCTCTAGAGGGTCCGTCACACTTGTCTGGAAACCACCTGTCAATGACGGTGGAGCTCGTATTCATCACTATATTGTTGAGAGGCGTGAGGCTAGTCGACGCACATGGCAGCAATCTGGTAGCAAATGCACACAGTGTATCATAACGGTCGAAGATCTGCTGGAGGGAGTGCCTTATTTCTTCAGGGTCTCAGCTGAAAACCATCATGGTGTGGGTGAGGCCTTTGAGCTAACTGAACCAGTCATTGCCACAGCAGAGCCATCATCTCCAAAGAGACTGGATGTTCTTGATACCACAGATAACTCTGTGTCACTAGGCTGGTTGAAGCCAGAGCATGATGGTGGCAGTCGCATTCAGTGTTATGTCATTGAGGCTAGACCAAAGGGTGGAGACAAATGGGTAGTCGTTGGCAGCACAAAGAACCTTACCTTTGTTATAGAAAAGCTCAATAAGGGTGATGAGTATGACTTCCGTGTGAAGGCAAAAAATGAAGCTGGCCACAGCAAACCAAAGGAAACTTTGGTTCCTGTCTTGGTCAAAGAGCCTCACATTGAGCCTACTGCAGACCTCAGTGAGATACCCAACCAGCTTATCACATGCAGGTCTGGTAGCACCTTCACCATTGATGTTCCAATTAGTGGTAGACCTACTCCTAAGGTCTCATGGAGGTTGGAGGAAATGAGACTTAAGAACTCAGACAGAGTCACCATCAAAGTAACTAAGGACAGAGCCAGTATCTCAGTCAAAGAGGCCATGAGAGGAGATGGAGGCAAATACTATCTTACTCTGGAAAACGTCACAGGAAAAAAGACATTTACAGTTGAAGTTAACGTTACAGGCAGACCAAGTCCTCCATGTGGACCAATTGAAATTTCTTCCATCACCTCTGAGTCTTGTGTTGTTAATTGGCAACCACCTGAAGATGATGGTGGCACTGACATCACCAACTACATTGTCGAGAAGCGTGAATCTGGCTCCACAGCTTGGCAGCTGATCAACTCTAGCGTGAAGCGCACATCTCTTCATGTTGGTCACCTGACCAAATACATGCAATACACATTCAGAGTCTCAGCTGAGAACAGATTTGGGGTCAGCAAGCACACCGAGTCCGAGACAATTGTTGCAGAGCATCCTTTCTGTAAGTGTCACCCTTACTTTCCTTTTTTTTAATCATGTGGTATTAAAATCATTAATTAATATCTCAAATGTAATCTACAATCTAATGACCAACTTCATTTTTTAATTACAGCGCCTCCAGGCCCCCCAACAAGACCTTCAGTCTTTAATGTCACAGCAAACACAATGACCCTGAAATGGGAGGAACCTTACCATGATGGTGGAAGCAAGGTGACAGGATATTGGATCGAGAAGAAGGAAAGGAACAATATATTGTGGCTTAGGGAGAATAAGATCCCATGCTTTGAATGCTATTCCAAGGTCGAAGGTCTGGTTGAAGGCCTGGAATACCAGTTCAGGGTTTATGCCTTGAACAGCGCTGGACTTAGCAAAGCTAGTGAAGCCTCTAAGGGAGCTGTTGCTCAGAACCCAGTTGGTAAGTCTTGCCCCTTGTTTTATCACATAATATATTCTACTACTCAGTGATTTATTGTACAAACTTATCTGACAAACATCTTTGGACCGGTGTTTAGATCCACCAAGTAAACCTGAGGTCACTAATGTTACAAGAACCACAGTGTCCTTGAAATGGTCAGCTCCGTTGAATGATGGCGGCAGTCCGATTGTTGGCTACATCATTGAACGAAAGCCATACACTTTGACCGGAGAGGGCCGCTGGCTCAAGTGTAATTACACCAACGTGACGGATCATTTCTACACTGTCACTGCCCTGGGAGAGGGCGAGGCCTATGAATTTAGGGTGATCGCAAAGAATGCCAACCAAGTCTTCAGCACACCATCTGAATCCACAGGTTCTGTGCAGTGCAAGACTGATTTTGGTAAGAATTTATTCCATGGAAAAATGTATTCCATACTCTGTTGAGCACAGTTTTAGACGTAATAGTTGAATAAAATGTTCATGGTTTTATTTTCTGTTATAAGAGTTTGAACAACATAGTAGACACCAAGCTGTGTCTGAAAACCATTCAATTTATATTCACTTAACAGAACCTCCAAAGACCCTTTTGGACAGCAAGCTCCTTTCTGAAACTGTAATGGTCAGAGCTGGCTCAGACCTGGTTCTGGATGCTGCAGTGGGAGGCAGACCTGATCCAAAGGCTTTCTGGTCCAAGGGCAACAGGGAACTGGAGATGTGTGAAAAATATCACCTGCAGTACACCCCCACCAGAGCAATGGCCATTATCAAATTTTGTGACAGAGATGATACTGGAAAATACATCCTGACAGCTAGAAACGTGAGTGGAACCAAGACTGCCGAGGTCAATGTCAAAGTGCTTGGTAAGTATTTTCCTTTTTAACCACCTGATTTTGTGATTTCTGCTAATATTTGGTGAATTTTTGCAAAGTAACCTAAACCACGTATGTCTTGTTTTTGTCTAGACACACCTGGAGTGTGTGAAGGCAGCATTGAGATCAGCAAGATAACAGAAGAGTCATGCACACTAAGCTGGAAGCCTCCTCTTGAGGATGGCGGGGATAACATTACATACTACATTGTAGAGAGGCGTGACACCAACAGGCTGACCTGGGTAATCATGCATGCTGAGTGCAAGGAGCTGACATGCAACATCACTGGTCTCTTCAAGAACACAGAGTACTTGTTCAGAGTCCGTGGAGTCAACAAGTATGGTGCTGGTGTTTACCTCCAGTCAGAGCCGATGGTGGCCCGAAACACATTCAGTAAGTGACATTTTTGAAAATGAATCTCTAAACATGAGAATTGAAAATATAAAAATACTAACTAAACTTGCTCAGGATCAAAATTTCTAATAAAATGTCAGTCAGTCAGTCCTTTTCTACCGCTTATTCCATAGTGGGTCGCGGGGGAGCTGGTGCCTATCTCCAGCAGTCTATGGGCGAGAGGCATGGTACACCCTGGACAGGTCACTAGTCCATCACAGGGCAACACACAAACAACCACACACACACTCATTTACACACCTAAGGGCAATTTAGAGTGACCAATTAACCTAACAGGCATGTCTTTGGAAGCCGGAGTACCCGGTGAGAACATGCAGAAAGACCCCCGGCCGGGTATCAAACCCAGGACCTTCTTGCTGCAAGGCAACAGTGCTACCAACTGCACCACCATGTAGCCCCTAATCTAATAAGATGTTTTAAGTAAAATCAAAAAGACAAATCTTACCAAAGAGGACGGCATGTAAGAAATAAGAAACTCATTACCACCAACTGATGTTTTCTTTTTATGTGTTCCTCAGCTGTTCCCACTCCTCCTGGAGTGCCAGAGATACTTGCATCAGGAAAGGACTTCGTCACTATTCAGTGGCTGAAGCCAGAAAGTGATGGCGGCAGCCCAATAACTCATTACCTAGTGGAAAGACATGAGAGAAAGAGTGCCCGCTGGGTAAAGGTGAACAGGGATGGTGCTCACCTGGACACCACTCTAAAGGTGGCCGGTTTGACTGAAGGCAACATCTACCAGTTCAGAGTAACAGCCATTAACAAGGCCGGAGAGAGTGAGTCCAGTGAGGTTTCTTTGTATGTCGTCTGCAGAGTGCCGTCAAGTAAGTTTCATCAACACCTTAAAAAACATGTTACTGAAGATGTCAAGAACTACCTTAATATTAAGTTTAATGTATAAATGTGATTTAACATTGTTGCAACATTAGCAAGGAGTAACTGCATCTGTTATCATTAAATCACTTACAAGAACGGAGTTAAACTGACCCTTGCATGACCTCTTCTTAGGCACTCCTGCTCCTCCTTCTATTCCTCGAATCACTGACACCCACGCTGACAGCATCAGCCTCGCTTGGTCTCGACCTGTGGAGGACGGAGGCGCTGATGTGATTGGCTACATTCTGGAGATGCAGGAAGCTGGAGCAGAGGAATGGAAAAAGGCCCATGAAAAGACCCTGCGTGCTACAGAGCATGTGGTGACTGGACTTTCTTCAGGCAAGAAGTACTGTTTCAGAGTGGCTGGCATCAATGTTAATGGAACAGGAGACTTTAGTGAACCGTGCGCTGAGACTGAGCCAGTGGAAAGAATTGGTGAGTCTTAACAGTCCTCAAAAAATCTGCAGTTTTGTTTAAATTGGTCTCCTTAAAAAAAATGTAAGTTTACAAAATTCCTTAATCCTGAATTTTCCTACACATCTATCTCTTACAGAACCTCCTGATTTTGAGCTCCACGATGACCTCAAAAAGACAATCTGCCTGCGCGCTGGTGGGTCCCTCCGTCTTGTTGTCAGCGTCACAGGTCGTCCTTCCCCTGCCATAACATGGAGTAAACCTGGTGTCGACCTACATAATAGAGGCTTCATTGAGGTCACCAGCAAATCCACCACTCTCATCATTGATGGGGTACATCGCTACGATGCTGGCAAGTACACCCTGTTGGCTGAGAACTCTGCTGGGAAACAAGAAGTCAGTATTCTTGTCAAGGTTTATGGTAAGTTAATAATAGTATCTAAGAATACAATTAATAATTGAATTGCCTACTGTATTTGATGTTATTTTTAAGAGTTAAAACCGATTGTTAAAAATGTTGTATTTTGACTGGAGAATGCATTTATATTCTTAGATACACCTGGACCAACTGGGCCAATTAAGATAAAAGAGCTCACTAAAGACTCTGCCACCATCTCCTGGGAAACCCCAGCAGTGGATGGTGGTGCTCCTGTTAACAACTACATCATTGAGAGACGTGAGGCCTCCATGAGAGCTTACAAGACAGTAACCTCCAAGTGCAGTAAAACTTCCTATAAGATTGATAATCTTATGGAGGGCATGCTATATTACTTCCGGGTCCTCCCTGAAAACATTTATGGAATTGGTGAACCCTGTGAGACTCCAGATGTCATCCTTGTTTGTGAAGTTCCTCTTCCACCACATAAGTTTGATGTGACAGACGTCACCAAGAGCACAGTCACACTTTCCTGGGAGAAGCCAGAGCATGATGGTGGCAGTAGATTGACTGGTTACATCATTGAAGCTTGCAAGTTTGGCACTGACAAGTGGATGAAGGTGGCAACACTGAAACTCACAGTCTTTGAGTACACCATAGAGAAGTTGAATGAGAAAGAGCAATACTTGTTCAGAATTAAAGCAGTCAACAGCAGAGGAGCCAGTGAGCCCAAAGAACTTGTGGCTGCCGTCACTGTCCAGGAACAGAGAGGTAACAAAAGCACAAGGCTTTACTGCCTGTATTTTGATTTTTGACATTTAAAATCACTCTATAGTGAAGATTTAGTATAACATTCACAATATTTCCCTAATGGTGATGTAAAATGTTTTTTCCTTTTAGTAATGCCTGTGGTGGATTTGTCCAGCATTCCTCAGAAGGTTGTTAATGTTTTGGCTGGTAAGACATTAGAATTGGACCTGCCAATCATTGGCAGGCCTCCTCCTGTCTCCTCCTGGTATTTTGCGGACAACAAGATAAAGATAACAGATCGTGTAAAGGTCAAGAGCACTGGCAAGTTCTCCAAGCTGACTGTATCTGATACAACCATTGACGACAGCGGTGACTACACACTTGAAGTCAGGAATGCTGTTGGAGTCATCACTGAGGTCATCAAGGTCATCATTCTCTGTAAGAAGTTGTTTAACAATCCTTATGTTTAATCTGTTTCCTCATTATTTGAATTGCCAGTAACATTGAATAAATGATCCTAACAATAAGTTGATCCTCTTGAATTTTGCATTCCCTTATTACATTATCATAACCTGGAGGACACAAGTGTAAACCAACTATTATTTCTCTTTCTCCACTTTGTCAGCCAAACCTGATGAACCAAAAGGACCTATACGATTTGATGAGATTGATGCCACCACCGTCGCCTGCAGCTGGGATCCTCCAGTCAGAGATGGTGGGGCTCCCATCAGTGGCTATTTAGTAGAACAGCGTGATGCTCACAGACCTGGCTGGGTGACTGTCTCTGACTCTGTGAGCAGACCGTTGTTCCGGTTTGAGAACCTTATTGAGGGAAATGAGTATGTCTTCCGTGTGGCTGCAGTGAATCACTATGGCACCGGAGAGTTCCTGCAGTCTGAGATTGTCACTTGTAGGAGCTTGAAAAGTAAGACCTTTGGACTTAGCTTATACATGAAACTCTTTGTATATAATGCAGACATTATTATAAAAGCAGCAGGATGGTAACACCAGCTTCCTCCACAGATGTGCCTGGACCTCCTGGTCGTCCAATCACTTTTGATGTGTCTCGTGATGGAATAACTGTGGCTTGGGAGCCACCAGATGAAGATGGTGGTCTTGACGTTTCTGGATACTTCATTGAGCGCAAAGAAGTAAGGGCTGACCGATGGGTGCGTGCAAACAAAAATCCTGTCACTATGACCAGGTACAGGTCAACTGGGCTGACTGAAGGCCTGGAGTATGAACATAGAATCACAGCCATTAATGCAAGAGGCCTGAGCAAACCAAGTCTGCCATCCAAACCAGCAGTAGCAACAGATCCCATTGGTAAGCGATAACTAAGACTTTAAGATATAACTCAGAAAAGTTACAAATACTGCCATCAAATGTGTATCCGAAATGAGCAGTAATCAACATCTTGCATATTTCTGTTATCTGTGCAGATCCTCCCGGCTGTCCTCAAAACCCGAGGATCACGGAAACTACCAAGTCTTCTGTGTCGCTTGCTTGGAGTCCACCTGATGAAGAGGGAGATGCTAGGCTGGATGGTTATTTGATTGAGATGCAGAAGGTAGGCTCTGTGGCCTGGATCAAGTGCAACACCACTCCATCCTCAATCTGCGAGTACACACTGACCAAGATGCCCCAAGGAGAGGAGTTCAAATTCCGTGTAATGGCTTGTAATGCTGGTGGTTCTGGGGAACCTGCAGAAGTACCAGGAACAGTCAAAGTCACAGAAATGCTTGGTAAGGAACCACAATTACAACTGCACAACAATCAGGTTTATGAGATAAAACAAATGCACATAATAAACGTTTAATCAAATTGTTTTTCAGAACCTCCTAATTATGAACTGGAGTTGAAATACAAAGATGTATACGTTGTTCGTCATGGAGGAGTGGTTAGACTGTCTGTGCCCATTAAAGGCAAACCCCTACCAACCTGCAAATGGTCAAAGGATACTGGACCTATCTCCATGAAGGCTATGATTGCCTCCACTGAGGATTCCAGTGATTTGGTGATAAAGGGAGCAGAGAGGGGTGACTCTGGACTGTATGAGCTTCTGCTGGAGAATAGGGTGGGCAAGAAGAAAGCCCAAATTAAGGTCAAGGTCATTGGTCGCCCAAGTGCTCCAGAGGGGCCAATGGTCTTTGAGGAAATCCAAGCCAACTCTGTCAAGGTCTCTTGGAAGTCACCCAAGGATGATGGTGGTTCAGAGATCCTTGGCTACATTGTAGAAAGGCGTGAAGCAGCCAGAAATGCCTGGTACACCGTGGACTCTAGAGTAACTGAGACCCAGCTTGTTGTTAAGGGCTTAAAAGAGGGAACAGAGTACCACTTCAAAGTCACTGCTGAAAACTCCTTTGGCATCAGTGCATCTCTAAAATCTGAGCAGCCGCTGGTACCCAAAACTCCTCTCTGTAAGTTTTGCATTTCTGTAGACCAATAGTCTCTAAAAAAGTATTAAATCGCTCATCTGCTTTATAACATTTCATCTGCTTTTAAAATCAGGTCCACCTGAGCCTTCAAGTGCCCCACCCGAGATCATGGATGTCACAAAAAGCTCAGTGGCACTGGCCTGGTCTAGACCAAAGGACGATGGAGGTTCTGCCATCACTGGCTATTTTGTTGAGTACAAAGAGGTGTCCGTTGAGACATGGATCCGCCACGAGACCAAGATCACCTCAACCATGTTCACTCTACATGGACTTACCCCTGATACAGACTACCAGTTCCGCATTGTTGCCGTCAACAATATAGGTGAAAGTGAGGGTGGTTCAGCATCTGGTCCTGTCACATGCAAAGATCCATTTGGTAAGTATTGTGTGCTGATACAAAGTTCCCCTGGAACTGATGTAACTACTACTAGTTAGTAATTGTTATAATCAATGAATGAATTAGTGAATTATTTTATTTATTATTTAATCAATCCCTAACTCTTAGTGTTAACTCCTAATAATTTTTAGACAAACTCTGAACATATTTTGAAAGTTATTTTGCATAGTTAATATAGGTAATATTTAGTAGTGATAGACTTTAAAATCATTTCTTTTTTACTAACACAGAAAAAAGAAAAGAAGAACAAAGTTAACTTAATGTTTTTTTTTTTTTGTTCCAGACAAGCCCAGCCAACCAGGAGAGATTGACACGGTGAACGTTCGTAACAACTTTATCACCATTTCCTGGCAACCTCCAGAGTGTGATGGTGGAAAGGAAGTCCTGGGCTACTGGGTGGAGTACAGAAAGTCTGTTGAGAGCACCTGGAAGAAGTGCAATAAACAGAGGGTTAAGGAGAAGGAATTCACCATGACAGGACTGGCTGAGGCCACAGAATATGAGTTCAGAGTCTTTGCTGAGAATGAGACAGGAATGAGTAGACCTCGTAGGACCGCCACATGCATCAAGACTAAACTGACTGGTAAGTGCAGCCTAATAAATTTTGTACTAAACACAAGATGTGTTGAGTTCATTTAATTAAGATGCTTTGTACCCACAGCTGAAAGTAAACCAAGCCTAAGGAAGGAAATGGATGAAGTCACTGCCAAGCTTGGCCAGCCTGCTGTCATGAAGTGCCAGATTGTTGGCCGACCTGTTCCTGAAATTAAGTGGTATCATGCTGGCAAGGAAATTGTTGAGTCCCGCAAGTACGAGATGAGCTCTGATGGCCGCAACCACTCCCTGTCTATCATGACAGACCAACAAGAAGACGAAGGAGAATACACCTGCAAGGCTGTGAATGAAGCTGGCGATGTTGAGACCACCGGCATTCTAGTGTTGGAGGCTGCTCCATCCTTCCACCCTGATTACCCACTCAAGGAAACTTATTATGCAGGACTGGGAACTACTCTACGCGTCCATGCTGTTTATATTGGTCGTCCTGAGCCGAAAATCATGTGGCTGCATGGGACTAAGACCCTGGAAAACACAGAGGAAATTAGCATTGAAACCACTGAGCACTACACACACCTGGTTGTAAAAAATGTCCAGCGCAGAGTTCATGGAGGAAAATATAGGATCAGACTGCATAACCACTTTGGCAGGGCTGACACTGCCTTCAATGTTGAAATTTATGGTATATTGTTTAAATTCACTTTTTTAAATACAGAAGTACTTACACATATAATGGGAATATTATTAGATTTATTTTTATAAATTAACATAGTGTACCTTTGTTCACAGACAAACCTGATATACCTCAGGGACCCATTGTCCTGGATTCCCTCCTTAAGAACTCTGTCATCATAAGCTGGAAACCTCCCAAGGATGATGGAGGCTGTATGATCACCAACTACATTGTGGAAAAGAGAGAAGACAAGGAGGGCATGGAGTGGGAACTTGTGTCGTCCTCCATTAACAGCACATCTTGTCGTGTGCCAAACCTAATTGACAGTGCTGGATACTTTTTCCGTGTTTATGCCCAAAATCGATATGGCAACAGTGAGCCTCTGGAGCTCTCCTCCCCCATCCTTATCAAGAGCCAACTGGGTAAGTGTAAGATAATGTCAAGATTAATTTAACAAATTATCAAAAAATGTATGTTTTACAAGAAGCTTTATTGCAAAGGGGTTGACTAGTTTTACCTTGATATAATTTTGTCCACAGAGAGACCATCACCACCTTTATCACCAGTTGTTTCTGGTATCACTAAGGAGTCCTGCGTGGTTTCCTGGAAACCCCCAATGAGTGATGGTGGATCTAAGATAAAGAGCTATTGTCTTGAAAAGAAACACAAGAAGGATAAGAAGGAATGGACCGAATGGACTCCAGTTACCACAGATGAGATCAAGCAAACAGTGTTCTCTGTCAAGCGCCTGGCTGAGGGCATTGAATATATCTTCCGTGTCAAGTGTGAGAACCTTGGAGGAGAAAGTGACTACAGTGAGGAGACTGCTGCCATTATTCCCACAATTGCCATAGACATACGCGCTCCAGCCTTCAAGGAGGAGTTGAGGAACATGAGTATCAAGTACAAGAGCAATGCTACCCTTGTCTGCAAGATCACGGGACAGCCTAAGCCTGTGATTAAATGGTTCAGACGAGGAAAGGAGATCCATTCAGATGGCAAGAAGATTAAGATCCAGGAGTTTAAGGGAGGATACCACCAGCTGGTCATCACCGAGGCTGATGAAGAAGACTCCACTGTTTATCAGATCAGAGCCACAAACCAAGGAGGCTCAATATGTGCTACAGTCTCTTTAGATGTTGAAAGTAAGCTTATAAACAACTTCACCAATAAAGTTGTTCACCTACTTAACATTAAACTGCAGTTAAAAATATGGACATCACTGTAGAATTTAACAAATGTTTTCTTATTTTCAGTCCCAGCCAAGATTAATTTGCCGAAGAACCTAAAAGACAAGGAAGCCATCCCTGCTCTACGTGGGGAGGTGGTCAATATCAAGATTCCCTTCAGTGGTAAACCAGATCCTGTCATCACATGGCAGAAGGGACAAGATCTTATTGACAGCAATGGCCACTACCAGGTGATTGTCACCAGATCCTTTACTTCCTTGGTGTTTGCCAATGGAGTAGAAAAGAAGGATGCTGGTTTCTACATTGTCTGTGCCAAGAACAGATTTGGCATTGATCAACAAACAGTGGAACTGGATGTTGCTGATGTGCCTGATCCACCTCGTGGCGTCAAAGCTAGTGACGTGTCCAGAGACTCTGTCACACTGAACTGGGTGGCTCCAGCCAATGATGGTGGCAGCAAGGTTATAAGTTACATCATCGAAAAATGTCCAACAACTGCTGAAAGGTGGGAACGTGTTGCACAGTCCCGTGACACTCATTACACTGTAATTAATTTGTTTGGAGGTACAAGCTATCATTTCAGAGTTATTGCTGAGAACAAATTTGGACAGAGTGCCCCATCTGAGAGCAGTGGACCCGTCATGACCAAAGAAGACAAATCCAGAGTTCTGCTTTATGATAGGGAAGTTGATGATGCTGAACGAGTCCCCAAGGGCAAAGCTCAACACTCTGACACCAAGAACCTGCACAACAAATTTTCCATTGCAGAGGAACTGGGCAGAGGCCAATTTGGCATCGTTCACCGCTGTGTTAATATCAGCTCTGAGAAGACTTACATGGCTAAATTTGTCAAAGTGAGAGGTGCTGATCAGGCAATAATTAAAAAGGAAATTGCAACGCTCAATTTGGCCAAACACACCAACTTCTTGCTCCTTCATGAGTCCTTTGAAAGCCCTGAGGAGTTGGTGCTGATCTATGACTTCATCTCTGGCCATGACATCTTTGAGCGCCTTAATACAGCAGAGTTTGAGCTCAATGAACGGGAGATTGTTAACTATATCAGACAGATCTGTTCAGCTCTGGAATACCTGCATTCTCAGAGATATGGACACTTTGATATCAGACCAGAGAACATTGTGTACACAACTAGAACCAGCTCAACTGTGAAGATTATTGAGTTGGGGCAATCCAGACACCTGACTCCTGGAGAACAAATCAAGATTCAGTACGTTACTGCAGAGTATGCTGCCCCTGAGATCCACCACTGTGACATGGTTAGCACAGTTACTGACATGTGGTCAGTCGGTGTCCTTGCCTACGTGCTTCTCAGTGGACTTAACCCATTCACAGCCGAAACCAACCAACAAATGATTGATAACATTTCAAATGCAGCCTATGGCTATGATGATGAGTGCTTCAAGCAGGTCAGTGTAGAAGCCTTAGACTTCACAGATCGTCTAATGACAAAGGAACGTAAGCACCGTATGACTGCAGCTGAGGCTCTGGTACATCCTTGGCTAACAAAACCTGCAGAAGACATCAGCGCCAGGGCAATCCCAATCGGCAGACACAAGAGATACTACCAGGCAATGGTCAGGAAAGAATGGAGCACTGTAATTTCTGTTGCCCGTGTGGCCAGTGGCGGCTCAATCAGGTCACAGCGTGGCGTCTTTGTGTCTAAAGTGAAGATCGCTCCATTTGAACACGGTCCTATTGCAGGCCAGGTTAGTCACGCAGTGGTCAGTGAAGGAGATAATGTGAAGTTCATCTGCAACATTGAGAATTATGATAGTACCACTGAAGTTACGTGGTACTGTGGCGTCAGGCAACTTGACGCTGGAGACAAATATGAAATTGAATATGAGGATGGTCTGGCTGTAATTACCATCAACAGGATCACTAGAGCAGATGATGGCACTTACAGATGCAAGGTTGTGAATGAGTATGGTGAAGATAGCGTTTATGCAGAGCTGTTTGTCAGTGGGGTTCGATCCTACCGTGACTTTTTCACTACCCGTGTGGTTAGAAGAACAAAGCGAAGAGTTGACACTGCCAGAATGCTTCAGAAGCCACCAGAATTTACTCTTCCTCTAGTCAACCGCACAGCCTATCTTGGTGAGGATGTGCGCTTTGGCGTAACGATTACTGTTCATCCTGAACCTCGTGTAATCTGGCACAAGTCTGGACAAAAGCTTATCCCTGGACATGATGACAGAAAATATACCTTTGTTAGTGACAAAGGCTTGTACCAGCTTATTATCCGCAATTTGGAAAAGGAGGATGATGCTGAGTACAGTGTCGTAGCCCGTAACAGGTATGGTGATGACAGCTGCAAGGCCCGCCTCACTGTCGTTCCTCGCCCTAAACCAGCAGACCTCACCTTGAGGCCCATGTTTAAACGGTTGCTTGCAAACATTGAGTGCAAAGAGGGTCAGAACATTCGTTTTGAGATTAGAGTTTCTGGCCACCCAATACTGAAGTGGGAAAAAGATGGAACACCTTTAGCCTTTGGACCATCCATAGAAGTTGTTCATGAAGGCTTGGATTATTACATCCTTCATGTAAGAGACACTCTCCCTGAGGACTCTGGGGTATACAGAGTGATAGCAACCAACTCTGCTGGATCTGCTGGCTGTCAAGCAACTCTTAAAGTGGAGAGAGTAACTCATGTAAAGAAGGAGTATGAGCCCACTGAAAAGGAGAAGCAAAAGATAGCTGGACAGAAGGAATTGGATAAAAAGGTTAGGCTGTCCCAGATTTTGGCAGGCACTGTTGTTACACCTCTCCCACCTGCAGCAGTAGAAGCTGTCAGGGAGGCAGCCACCATGTTCAAGCCTGCTGTCACAACTAAGAAAGGTGAGAAGACTGAAGCTGAGATCAAGAAAGAACAAGAGGAGAGGAAGAGGCGGGCAGAAGAGAAAAGACTTCGTATGCCATATGTTGTCCCTGCACCTCGTGTCATTAATCCAGCTGTACTTGAAGAGGATGTGGAAATTAAACACTTCCAGCCATTGTCTGACATGAAGTGGTACAAGAAGCTGCGGGATCAATATGAGTTCCCTGAGCCAATGGAGAAAATCAGGCAGAAGAGAATGAAACGTATTCGACTGTCACGGTGGGAACAGTTCTATGAGGTGCCTATTAGGATCAAGGAACAGTATAAGCCTAAGTGGCGCATCTCATCTTTGACTCAGGATGACTTGGAGATTGTGAGGCCTGCAAGGCATCGCACTCCTTCGCCTGACATGGAAGCCTACCGCAGGCTCAGGAGGAGGTCTCTGGGTGACCTCTCAGATGAGGAGCTGCTGCTACCTGTAGGTGAATATCTCTCTATGAAGAGAACGGAGGAAGAAAGGCTTCGCCTGGAGGAAGAGTTGGAACTTGGTTATTCTGCTTCTCCACCTAGTCTGAGCCCAGTTCGCTTTGAGCTGTCTGCTTTACGTCCAACATCTCCACGGAGAGCTTACAGTGATGAGGAAGAAGAAGAAGTGAAAAGATATGATTCCTACAGAATTCCTTCTAAATATGAGGCTGGCCCAAGTTTTGTTGACCTTCGCCAGCGTCATGACAAGGCGACATACAAGCCTCCAAGACAGAAGCAACGAGTGTATGAAGAGAGAGAAGATCTGGAGCTGCTTCGCCCACATGCAACCACTGAGAGAATCTCTACTTACAAGAGTCAACTCAAACGCATGGAATTTGAAGAGAAAACACGAACCTCTAAAAAGGAAGCTGTTACAGTTTCAACTTTCTCTGGGACCACAGAATCTGAGCAACTAACAACTATTGCAACAGAATATATTCCTAAACCTATTAAAAAGGTCCCAGTACCTAAACCAGAGGTGGACAAATTTTCTGCTGCAGAAAAGGCGTTAAAGACTGATGTCACTCTTCCTAAAGTGGACTTTTTGTCTAGGTATGAGGAGAGAAAACAGGCACTCAGATCAGAGAGAAAATCTGTAGAAAGAAAAGTTGAGGTTGTGACACAGGCTCCCTTCAGCCTTGACCATGTCCCACGTATTACCATCAGGATGCGATCTCATCGTGTACCCTATGGTTCGAACACAAAGTTTACCCTAAATATCCAAGCCAAACCTGAACCTGAGATCAAATGGTTCCACAATGGGAAGGAGATTCATCAGAGCAGCAAATACTACTTGACCAACATCAGTGGAGTTTTAACTCTCCAGATCAACAACTGTGTGACAGAAGATTCAGGCACATATCGTGTAGTCTGCAAGAACACTAAAGGCGAAACCTCTGATTATGCCACGTTGGATGTCGCAGGGGAAGAATATGCTGCTTTTTCATCACTCCGCAAAGATGAGGAACCACCATCAGCTCATCTGCCAGATATGGCCCGAACAGAGGTATACCATGTTTCATCTTCCAAAACAACTGTAGAGGAATCATTCACTGAAATCGTAAAAGAGACCACTACAGTTGTTGAGGAGCCAAGGGAGAAGCCAGGAGTCCCTGCCACAATACTGACCAAACCAAAGTCCTTGACTGTGGAGGAAGGAGACAATGCCAGGTTTGAGTGTGATGTTGACGGTGAACCTGCACCTTCTGTTACCTGGATTCATGAAGGAATACCTGTCGCTCCCTCTGCCCGGCACCACATTGTATCTACTCAGTACAACTCCACCTTCGAGATTTCAGCTGTTCAGATGTCAGATGAAGGGAGCTACACATTGCTAGTAGAAAATGCTGGTGGAAAACAGGAAGCCCATTTCACTTTAAAAATAAACAAGTCTGAATCAAAGGAGAAAGTAGTTGCCTCTCCCAGAGTTACGTCTCCCGAGGCTAAATCACCGTTATCCAAGTCCCCTGAACCAGTCAAATCACCGCAGAGAGTCAAATCACCCGAGCCAGTCAAATCACCCCAAAGAGTAAAGTCTCCAGTCTCACCAAAATCCCCAACGCCAAAGTCCCCAACACCCAAGTCCCCAACACCCAAGTCCCCAACACCCAAGTCCCCAACACCCAAGTCCCCAACACCCAAATCCCCCACTCCTAAATCCCCAACTCCATCTGAAAGGGAGCAAGTGATTCCTCCAATCAAGTCACCTAAGACAGTGATGTCACCTCTCGAAAAGAAGCCTTTCTTCTCAGCAGGACTCTGTGACATCACTGCATCCTGTGACTCTATTATCAAACTGTCTGTGAAGGTGACGGGAGAACCCAAACCTGCTGTCTCTTGGTCAAAGGATGGAAAGGTAACACATTTCTACATTAAAACTATTTCAAACTTTTCATAATATTTAACAGCCCTAATTATCATCTTTTCATATTGTCAGGAGATTTCTCAAGGTGGGAAGTATGAATTATTTGAGGACCAATGTTCGGCTTATCTAGAGATCTATGAATCAGAGGTCTGTGATAGTGGGGTCTACAAGTGCACAGCCACCAACTTTTCTGGAACAGTGTCAACAACCTGTACAGTCACTGTGCAAGGTAAGAAGAGATGCTGTGACATAATGATCTATAGCTACAAATGTTCTATTTTCTGCAATAAACCCCTGAATGGTTTTCATTTCAGAATTAAAGAGCACTGGAACAATCTCTGAGGAAGTCCTGAGAAAGGAAATGGTCCATGAGGAAATATTGTCTTCTGTAAAGGAGTGGAAGTCCTCAGAAATCCAAAAATCCATCAAAGAAGGCCAGTCTCTGACTCTGAGAGCCAACATCCATGGGGCTTCTGACATCAAGTGGATTCTGAATGGGCAGGAGCTGGTCAACACAGAGCAGTACAGATATGGAGTATCTGGAAATGAACAGACTCTGACCATCAGGTGTGTCAGCCAGCGAGAGCAGGGGATTATTACCTGTCAGGCTCAAACAGAGCAAGGCCTGGTTCGATGTCAGTTTAACACCAATGTCACACCCAGGAGCTCAGATGCACCTTACTTCCTGGTGCAACCAAGGTCCCAAAACGTGAACCAGGGAAAAAATGTTATTTTTACCTGTGAAATTGCAGGACACCCTTCCCCTGAAGTAGAGTGGTTGAAAGACAAAACGACTGTGAGTAGTTTATGGTTTTCATTAGTTTAATTCATTTAATTAGGTTTTTTTTTGTTGCCTTGACAAGTTGTCGGTCTGTATTCCAATGGAAACTAAAATGTTTTTCTAGATATGTGTCACTCCAAATATCAAGCGGAACCAGTCCAAGAACTTGTACACTCTGGAGATTTGTGAAGCCACAGTTGCAGATAGTGGGAAATACACAGTAAAGGCCAGGAATGAGTTTGGACAGTGCTCTGCAACATCATCGCTCAACGTCCTCAGTAAGTTACTTCAGCTGAATTCAGTTAACTGCACTATGTAACAAGGCTGTAAATGGTTTGCATACAAAACTTTATGACAAATGTACCCGAGAATGCTTAAAAATACTTTAATGTCAGTTAGATGTTATTTTTATTTTATTTGGCTTTGCTGATGAAGCTGTTACATTTTTAGCCCTTCTGCGAGATATTAGGTAATGCTCTCTTTCTGATTTAATGTGTTTTTCTATAGTTTTTTGAGTGTGTTGGCAACTGTTTGTGCTTTAATTTGAATGAATAAATTGAAATAAACTGAATTGGCACTGAGAAATCCAAGGCAAGACAACACTTTCGACTTACATTCGGTCTCTGCACTCAACGTGTCATTGTTTGTGAGCTTAGCCATCTGCTTGTCGTTTGCATTTTCACAGCTCTTATTGAGGAACCAACAACAATGACTATAGTGGAGAAAAGAGCTTCTACTGAAGCCACTAAGAGCATGCAGAAAAGTTTCTTAGCCTCGTCAGTTCATTTGGAAGCTGCCTCAACGCAGGCCAGCAGCTACAGCAGCAGTTCCCACTCTGCTGTTGGCCAATGTTCCTTTGAAAGCATGTCTGCAAAAAGCATGTCTGCTATGATGGCTGAGTCAGTGGTTTCCATGAGCTCCAGCAGCCAAGCAATGGGAATATCTGCCCACTCGCATGTAAAGGCGCTCACCGCCGGGGTTAAAACAGGTAAAACTTTACATGCTACTTAATATGACCTAAATTTCATCGTCTTTCTGGTAAAGTTGGAATGTAAATGCAAACTTTCTTTCTCTTTGCAACCAGCAACTGACATTTGAGATGTTTGGTTTGATGTCTAAAAAAACAGCTAAAAAAGAAAATCCTGATCCTGTTTTTCTGTATGGCTGCTGGGAAAAAAGATCAGTTAAAGCATGTTTGTTTTATTTTCAACCTTAGCACGAAACTATTAGCATCACAGAGGAGATTATAGTTACGACTGCTGTTTCAACAACAACAACAAAATTCAAAACGATTTTTAAATTCAGCCAAGATGGGGAAACTACAAAACACTGACCTGGTTCCTCTCTCCATCCACAGGCACTCCACCAAAGATCGAAGCTCTTCCACAGCATGTCAGTGCAGAGCCGGGGAAGGCCCTGACTGTGGCAGGCATGTTCTCCGGAGATCCTCCTCCCTCAGTCCAGTGGGTCCGCTCAGGTCGAACCCTTCCCAACGGAGACGAGCGGTTCCACGTGGATAACGCAGCTGACCTCTCCACCCTCATGATCTCTGCGGTGAAGGAGGACGACGCAGGAGCGTACACGCTCCGGCTGTCCAACGAGCTTGGCTCTGACTCTGCAACTGTCAATGTGCACATCCGGTCCATGTAAAAAAGAGAACACAAATTATTTCCTCTATTCCCTTCATCCTAAACTTTTTATTTACAATAATCTTACTTGATAAAGATCTGGAATATTCTTGTAAATAGGAACTATTTTTGTACCAAACTTGACATTAATTTATGCCAAACTAGACTAAAGTCTAAAGTTGTAAAATGTGCCATATTGGATAACTATGACTCAATTTTTCTGTGACATGTACATAATGTATATAGCCGAGTTTACCGGTTATGGGAAATGTATGCATTGTTATTTATGACAATAATATTAACTGAAACTAAAAGAAGCTAAAAGTGGTTAACAGGAGAAAGTTTCCGCTGGAACGAATACCCTGTTAAACTGGGAAACTAAACTCTGTGCCTCAACGATAAGTTGAAGTTTTAAGATTGCCTCAACAGGTAGAGAGGCTCCCTGTTGATGTTATGAACCACAAACAAAAAGACAAAGTTCTTGTTTGGACACACGTCTGTGCGTGTGATATTACAGTTTAATATGAGTTGTACCATGAGCAGAAGACCCTGAGTGCTGTTTGCATCACCCTCATGTAAGCAGCATGAACCGGCCTTGTGCTCAGACTGACTGTGTCGTACCACCACGATTTGATGACCAGCAGAAAGGGCGAGCGGCCTGCTCTCTCTGCGTTTAGATTCATTTTGATAAAGAGCGCTGCTTCTGGCACAGGATGGCTGGATTGGCTTCACTAAAGAAACATCTCCTGGCCATAAGAAAACGGAGTCAAAAGCAGCCCTGCTGTGCAGAAGCAGCGCCATCTCTTGGAGGATCGTAGCTGACGTGTTTTTGAGTGCGAGTGTCTGTAGTTTGTAGTTGTTTCACCTGGTCAGTAGTCAGGGTTTTTTTCTTTACTCGCATCACTGAGTTCATCTTTGATGAGAAGAGAAGCAGTTCTGGGTTTGCCCTGCACTTTGACTTTATCGATCTGCTGATGTAGAACTTATATATCTTCCTCCTTGAGTTTTACTGATTTAATAAAGCATGTTTCAGCACTATAAACGCTCTGTATCTCTGACTCTTCTGTGTTTTTCTTATGTTTTCCTGCCATAACACTGACATCAGAGGCATTACTAAAGATTCAAAATAATTAAATACTGTGCGTCATGGTAAAAAGAAAGCTACCCAAAACATTATTTTAATCTAACCACATATGTACACAAACAACAGATTCTACACTTTAGTATTAATTAAAGTAAACCCAAATGAAATATAATCATTCTGAGGTTTCTCTGTAGGGTAAACTACTTGCTGAAAGTTTCTGTTTCCGCCAGCAACTTCAGTTCCAGGTGAACACAGCAGGAAATTTCTCTAAAGGTGTCAAATACACAAACAAGCAGTTTAACATGCTGATTTTTAATTAAACGTCTGAACGTGTTTGGTCCATTTGATCTGTTGCCTCAGTGCACCACTTCCTTACAAACTGGAATTTTAAACTCGGAATTAAATTATAAAAGCTTTAAAAACTTGTAATATTAAACCCCACAATAGCCTAATTATTTGCTGCCCTAAACTGTTACCAGCAGGGGGCACTGCTGAGCATTCAAACACCCATTTATTCTTCTGCTGACCATCAGTAGTTACAAGTAAGACACTGTTGATGGTAAATAGTAACACTTGCTGTTTACTGGCAGAATTTGTGAAATCTGACAACATCCGCCTAGTTACCACCCAACAAGAAGTTCCTAGGTTTAAATCACATACAGAGCTTTCAGAGTGGAGTTTGCATGAGCAGGTTCTCTTCAGGTTTAATTAGCTATTATAAATTTCCTTTATGAGTGCATGTAGAGGGGCCTGGTTGACTATGTTGCCCTGTGACCGACTGGTAAATAATCCAGGGTAAGACTGTCAACAAAAATACATTTTTTTTTTCTTTTTAAGATACTAAGATTGATCAAAATAGATATAAACTGATCTTTCATGTTCCCACAGCAGCTCTGCAGATAAAGAGATATTCAGCCAATCCTCGCTCTTTCAGCGGCTCATCTGAACAATAAGGACCGACAACAAACTGGCGCTGGACGTTTAAACCTTGCTTATTATGACAAACACCTTTGCAACAATCTTTAGTTGAAAAGGCAAAAACAAAAGTGTTGTTTAGAGGTATTTTGCCAATGAAGCAGACATACAGGAAAAGCTAGAAAAACATGCAGTATGCTATAAGATTAGAGTGTGGTGATAATGATGAAACTTGTGAAAAATAAACTAATATTCATAAAGTATAACAGCCTTTTGGCATTGCGTTCATAGCAAACATAGACAACCTTCTAATAAAATCCTTCATTTTAAATTAATTTTCTCCCTCTTTTCTGTATGAATTAAATGGTCAATTCACTTCAAAAACTCTTTTTGTCCCATTTTTGCAACTTGTTTTATTGGCTTTTTAAGCTCTGTCTTGTAAACAAGTGTGACCTTTTTTAAGTTTGTGAAACCCAATAAATATATTTTGAATAAAAAAAAAAGAAAACATTTTAAATGCTGCATTAAACTAGGGTCAACTATGGCTGCAGCTAATGATTATTTAAGTAATCGAGTATTCTATCGATTAATCAAGTAAATTAATAAAAATTGGCACACTGCAGTTTTTTATTTAAATACTTAAGCTTATTTTATAAGTAATAAAAATACATAAAAGAGAAAATGCAAGTAAACAAATATTTCAAAAACAAAAATCAGTATTTAGTGTACAGTTTAAAGTTTAAGACAAAGGATGAATCTGCAGCTAAAATGAAAGGTTCTGACATCAACTTGTCTAAAGCTCAACCCTTTCTGGTTGACCCATACAGCACTAGCTGCCTCTGTAGTGACAATGGTCACAATCAGAAAAAGTGTATAAAGTGTCACTTGCATATTGCATTGTTGATTTTTTAAGAGATTGTTTTAACATCAGAAAGCATAATGCTATCCAGGAAAAAAAATAACCTTATTTAAGGGCCAATTTACATTCTTCTTGTTTTTTTTTTTTGTGCAAAAACAGTGAAAAAGTTAACAAAAAGGTGCTTCAAAGTAGATTTTTTTTTACAGAATTTCATCCAGATGAAGCTTCAACTATACCACTTCAGTTCTGGGTAGAGCATATTTATAGACAAAGAATGTTTTTCATCTTAAATAATAAAATTTATAGATTTTTGTACATTTTGATTTAATTACTGGTTGTTCTTTCAGCAAATGGCATCTTTTAGTCACTATACTTCAGTTAACTATTAATCAATTACTAAATTAACGATTATTTCAGAAATCGATTAATAACAAATAATCCATTGTTTCATCCCTAGCGTCAACAAATATATTACAGGCATAGAAAACCTGCAGGTCAAGCAGTTCTTCCCGATATGCATGTTGTATAAATTGTTATAATGATAAAGTTGATTTATATTTTGCAACCATAGACCAGATTCCTGTTTACAATTTCTCAATTATGTTTTCAACTGAATCCAAGAACTTCAAGCATATCACACTTCTAGCTAGTCATTCTGTCTACTGTTTCGTTATATAGGGAAAAGCAACACTTTCAAGTTATTTCTAAATTTCTCCATGTGCAGGCGGGAGTTTTCTCCAGGTACTCTGGCTTCCTCCCACAGTTCAAAAACATGACTGTTAGGTTAATTGGTCTCATTTAACTGCTCTTACGTCTGAATGGGTGTGATCATAGTTGTTTGTCATGCATGCAATAGACTGGCGACCTGTCCACCTTGCCTCTCACCTGTAGACTGCTGGAGAGGCACCAGCTCCCCCGCAAACCAGTATGGAAGAACCAAGTATAGAAAATGGCAGAATGTTGATCTCTCTCTGACTTTTCTATGTTGTGTGAAGAATATTTGGATAGGTCACCCAGCAATACGGCATATCTTCAGGAAACACTCTGTTTTTCACAGGCTTTCTTTATAACATGAGGATTTTATTTTAATTAGTCCATATGAAAGGTTACTGATCCTGCGCACAAGACCTGGAGGAGATGTCTTCTGGAACAGCCCCAGCAGCTGGTTTTTGTACAAAGACAAAGTCCCTTCCTTTTAATAGGACTGAGCTAAGGATAAACTGTTATCAAGAATAGGAAACAATGAAAACCAAACAAATATAATAGCTGGGGAATCACTAAATTAGAGGAATAGGACAAAAATAAGCTTTAACATAAAAATCTTAAAGCTGTTACATTCTCTCCTGATTAGTAGATATTAATATAAAATGAAATAAAGAGCAGATCCTGCATGATGTTCATATGTTAAATAATATCAATAAATAGTCAGGGAAATATTAAAAATATTAAACTTAACCTGGTCTGAGGTGAAGAGAGACAATATTCTTCTAACAACAATACTGCCATCAAGTGGTAGAATATGGACATGGCAGCTCACGTTAAGTGACTCCAATTTAGGTATTAAGTAGGCATGTAAACTGCTGCATCATTTATTAAACCAAGGACACAGCAGTAAATACAATATACAAATACATCTATCTATCTATCTATCTATCTATCTATCGATCGATCGATCGATAGATAGATAGATAGATAGATAGATAGATAGATAGATAGATAGATAGATAGATAGATAGATAGATAGATAGATAGATAGATAGATAGGTCGCCAGTCTATTGCAGGGCAACACACAAACAACCAAGCACACACCACCCTGTCCCAATACTCGCACTTCCGCCCTTGTGTCCCTGAATAGCTAGCTTTCACGTGACGTCACATAGCTGTACTGCGAGAGCGCGAAATGCAGATGGAGGGCAGGAAGTGAAGTAACCGAGGATTTGCCATCTGTAAACATGTCCCATGTTTTGTTCCGTTTACGGCTGCTCCAATCGCTCCAGCAGAGAAAAGGAAAAGCATTATTATCGAGTGCCAAAAGTTGTCGTTCATAAAGGTGAAAGATGTAAAAAACTAACTGAAAAACGACGTATAAAGTAGATTACAAATCTACGTCTGCGGTCGGGAGGAGCAGAGTCTGCTAATGCGCATGTCTGTAGCGACCAGTCCAACTTCTTTGTTTGTGGTTCTGTTTACCATTAGTTTGTCGTGAAATGCCTATTTACGTAGTAATGATTGTTAAGCTGCTGTACATCTAATATGGATTCTATCTGGACTCTCTGGTCGGCCCTAACTCTTTGGGTGACGTTGAGTCAGCAGACTGGACTCCAACAGTCAACCTGGGTCACCAACAATCTAAGCCCAGATCAGAGGATGAAGCTAAAGGCAGAACAACAAAGAAGGTCGGAATGTGTTTGAGGCCATGTTGGATCTGTCAGCTGAGCTCCCTTTGTATGAATCCTGAGGAGACTGGTACTGGTCCAACAGTCCCACAATCAGAGGTGGTCAGTGGAAACGGAACATTAAATGATCAAGATAAGTTGTGTAACAACCAGCATTATTAAACATTTCTAATGCTATTGTATATGAAAAAAAATCATTTTATGATATTGTATGTGAGCTATATACACCTCTGTGCTTGGAGGGTTAGATAGTGTATAAAAATAAGAATTTCTAACATAAGGACATATTTCAATTTGAATATATTTTACAAAAGATTATGAATACCCATCTGTGGAAATGAATATATAATGAAACATAGAAATTGAATTTTGTGTACATTCTGTATAATTGAACCAGAGGGCTTGCGTGTTTGTAAAAAAGATTCTCAAAACAATTGATACACAACAAATCACATAATTCATATTCGTTCAGGTATATCCTCCCCACTGCTAAATTACAGACTACGTAGATGTTGGATGCCAGACTGAACTAACAATGGATGACATTGAAAAGATGGAGGAACACAACAGAGCTGGCAGATCTTCGAACTAAGGCACTGGAGACGGAGTTCAACCGGGAGTCCTTTGAAAAAAACGAAGACAAGACAAAGTTTTACACGGGGCTACTCAATCTCTTAGTTATGCTTCAGATTTTTGAGTTGTGCATCACCTGTGGTCCTATGTCTGTGCTGTCTAAATTTGAACAATTTATTTTAGTTTTGATGAGGCTCAGACTAAATCTTCCGCTCAAAGATTTGACTTTTAGGTTTAAGATTTCTGGACCCACTGCTTCTAGAGTTTGGCATAAAGTAATCGACATACTTCATCAGAGATTGGAATTTCAAATTGAGTGGCCAGAGCGACATGTACTTCAGGCCACAATGCCGATGGCATTTAAACAGGCATTTGGACATAGAGATGCTGTGATAGTCGACTGTTTTGAAGTTTTCATTGAGAAGACGTCTAATTTACTGGCCCAAGCACAAACATGGTCTAACTACAAGCATCACCATACTGTTAAATTTCTGATTGGTGTTACTGATGTCACTTATATATCTTGTGCTTGGGGAGGGAGAGTTAGTGATAAACAGATCACATTAGAGAGTGGCTTCCTAAAAAACCTGTTACCTGGAGATTTTGGGTTCAATATACAGGTCCTTCTCAAAATATTAGCATATTGTGATAAAGTTCATTATTTTCCATAATGTCATGATGAAAATTTAACATTTATATATTTTAGATTCATTGCACACTAACTGAAATATTTCAGGTCTTTTATTGTCTTAATACAGATGATTTTGGCATACAGCTCATGAAAACCCAAAATTCCTATCTCACAAAATTAGCATATTTCATCCGACCAATAAAAGAAAAGTGTTTTTAATACAAAAAACGTCAACCTTCAAATAATCATGTACAGTTATGCACTCAATACTTTTCGGGAATCCTTTTTCAGAAATGACTGCTTCAATGCGGCGTGGCATGGAGGCAATCAGCCTGTGGCACTGCTGAGGTCTTATGGAGGCCCAGGATGCTTCGATAGCGGCCTTTAGCTCATCCAGAGTGTTGGGTCTTGAGTCTCTCAACGTTCTCTTCACAATATCCCACAGATTCTCTATGGGGTTCAGGTCAGGAGAGTTGGCAGGCCAATTGAGCACAGTGATACCATGGTCAGTAAACCATTTACCAGTGGTTTTGGCACTGTGAGCAGGTGCCAGGTCGTGCTGAAAAATGAAATCTTCATCTCCATAAAGCTTTTCAGCAGATGGAAGCATGAAGTGCTCCAAAATCTCCTGATAGCTAGCTGCATTGACCCTGCCCTTGATAAAACACAGTGGACCAACACCAGCAGCTGACACTGGCACCCCAGACCATCACTGACTGTGGGTACTTGACACTGGACTTCTGGCATTTTGGCATTTCCTTCTCCCCAGTCTTCCTCCAGACTCTGGCACCTTGATTTCCGAATGACATGCAGAATTTGCTTTCATCCAAAAAAAGTACTTTGGACCACTGAGCAACAGTCCAGTGCTGCTTCTCTGTAGCCCAGGTCTGGGGAATGCGGCACCTGTAGCCCATTTCCTGCACACGCCTGTGCACGGTGGCTCTGGATGTTTCTACTTCAGACTCAGTCCACTGCTTCCGCAGGTCCCCCAAGGTCTGGAATCGGCCCTTCTCCACAATCTTCCTCAGGGTCCGGTCACCTCTTCTCGTTGTGCAGCGTTTTCTGCCACACTTTTTCCTTCCCACAGACTTCCCACTGAGGTGCCTTGATACAGCACTCTGGGAACAGCCTATTCGTTCAGAAATTTCTTTCTGTGTCTTACCCTCTTGCTTGAGGGTGTCAATAGTGGCCTTCTGGACAGCAGTCAGGTCGGCAGTCTTACCCATGATTGGGGTTTTGAGTGATGAACCAGGCTGGGAGTTTTAAAGGCCTCAGGAATCTTTTGCAGGTGTTTAGAGTTAACTCGTTGATTCAGATGATTAGGTTCATAGCTCGTTTAGAGACCCTTTTAATGATATGCTAATTTTGTGAGATAGGAATTTTGGGTTTTCATGAGCTGTATGCCAAAATCATCCGTATTAGACAATAAAAGACCTGAAATATTTCAGTTAGTGTGCAATGAATCTAAAATATATGAATGTTACATTTTCATCATGACATTATGGAAAATAATGAACTTTATCACAATATGCTAATATTTTGAGAAGGACCTGTAGGTGATAGTGTGGGATTTTATTGCGCTTCACTACAGATACCTGCATTCACCAAGGGAAGAAAACAGCTATCAGCATTTGAGGTGAAAGAAACTAGAAAAATAGCTAATTTGCGTATTCATGTTGAGAGAGTCATAGGTTTAATCAAAAGAAAATATCAGATTCTGCAGAGCAAAGCTATGCCCATAGAACACATGGCAACAAAGTCAGGTGAGGCACTAGCATTGATTGACAAGATTGGAGTTATTTACTGTCTTATCGAATCTTTCAGAGTCTGTTGTCTTTTTGGAGTACGGAGGAGAAGACAGGAGATATAATAAATCAGTTCAGTACCTGAACCCTCACACGTTGGTCAGTTTGTAAATATGATTTCAAATGAAATGTTCATGCTTATTATTACATTGTTCTTGTAATTATAAAACAATTTGACAAATCTAATCTTGTGAATAAACCCATGTGATTTATTGTTTTCTAAATGCTGTTTAATCATCTCAGTAAACTATACAACAGCCAGAACTCTCAAAGAACAAGACTGGGTCATAACAATATTAAACTGTCATCTACTCTCACCTCTATATCACAACAACCCACTTTTAAAAGTACCTTAAACCTAAGGTTATATCCTAGGATATTACTCATGTACTTGTGTAACTTGTTGTCCTAGTGTTTCTGGAAGTAGACTGTTCCTAAAAAAGCACTAAACTTTAGGAATAACTTCATCCCACAATTCAAGATCTGGCTAAATTCTTTCAACAAAAATATCATTCTGGTTCCACACTACAAAGTCACATTATTCAGCATCTACAATGTGAAGCTGTACCTGAACGTGATAGTAGTCGTCATGACTTCAGTCAAGTGTGAGATTACTCCCATCATTGATGAGGCAGAAGCCCTTTTGATCGGCCTCATCTTGGTGAGAGTGGGGGCACTAAAATCAGAGAAAGACATGAACAGATTAGATAGAATAGATTAGCAAATGTATTTTGTGCCTAGTTCTGTTCACAGACTTATGGAAAGAAGTCAGGCCATTTCTCTACTAGACAGAAATAAATACTAATCAAGTCTGATGAATGAGTCACAAGAATTGAGTACTACATTCAAAAGTGTGAAAGCCCATTTCTGGTACTCAGATGAATGAAAACTTATATATACTAATAATGACTTTGCTAATTTATTATTAAGAGAGAGAGTTTTTTTTCAGTGGTGGAAATAGACTCCCTAAAAAAGTGAACCTGGCCAGTTTCCCATTTTATGTTAAGTTTCATTTCCAGTTAACACATTAAAAAATGTGTTTGATACCCAGATACTTTACTCCTTACTGCTGCTCACACAAAATCATAATTGAGATTCATGTTTTCTTCCATAACTAAATGGTACAATGCAAAACATAAACAGGAAATGATTACTTCATTAATTGAAATGCAGTTATCCTATCCACTGTGATTGGTCCTACTCCTGTATAAAGCTAGTCTTATAACCCTGTAACTTATGCTGACCCTTCAAGGCTGTCCATTCCATTAATAAACAATGAAAACAGTAAAGCTGTTCTAACTGAAGAGGGACTACAGTAAAAGACTGGGTATGGACCACAACTTTATAGTTGTGAAGTGGACTCTCGTTCCATTTCACAGAACATTTTCTTAGCTCATAGTGGACAGCCTCATAAACACAATCTTACCTCTGTCTTACCCTAATTCAAACCCTAAATACCTTGTAACAGCTGTGGTGAACCTGTATGCTTCTGGGTAGCATATAGCCTTGATCAAGCTCTTGGATGGTTGCTGGGAATTTGTCTTAAGAACTTGTTTCAACTTAGAGGCTGTTATGAGTCCAGCTCTTTGTTTAAACCAAATCCTGCTTGCACTTTGACCTCTGGTTGCCCTCTCTACAGCTTGGACTTCGGACAGGGTGAGATCTTCTAGCTGAAATTCCTGGCAGAGCTCTTCAAGCTCTTTCGAGGGAAGCTCCAGAGTCTTTGCTGTTCGGTATTCAAGAATAGTTTTAGGTAGCATGCTGGATTTGGGGATAAATTCTTTGTGGTAAGGCTCCCTAGCCATCAGTGCTGCACTCCTGGGTTAGTTTTTGCTTAACGTCTCAAAAAAACCTAGCATACGTTTCTGACCCCCTCTTCACTCTTGGACATAGAGATGATTTCCCCACCGTGTTTTCAGTTCTCCTGCCCTCGATGGAACCATCAAGCTTTTGTTTTTTGGACTTTGCTGATGACAGGTCGATCACAGCTACTGGAGCAGCAGGAATCTGAAAATAAGTTAACACAAAGGATAACAATTACACAAATCTGTGGTCTTTAACTTATGCAGTATAAATCTGGCATGTATTATGGCTAGTAAACAAACAAAATGGTAATCATAGTATCATCACAGGATTGCAATGCCAAACTGTTTTTGTGGGTCTTAGCTATTTTGTATGATTATAAAAATCCTTGGGCTATATTAATTGTATTAAACCAGGTAAAATCTTGTCAAGATTAAAATCATATTTGTTGTTATATTAACACTCCATGTGCACAGAAAGTGTCAGTTAGTGAATTGTGACTATCCCCACAAAGATGATATATATTTGTCTGCATCTACGGCATATTGTGATTTGAAATGTATATTTTTTATTGTATTTCTGTATGTTATGCTGCTGCCCAATCATTTTCAAGTTCTGGGATCAATAAATACATTGTATCTTTATCCACCGGAGCAAATACATAAGCAAACAGGGACAACATAAACATGTGTTTGTTACCATCTTAATTTAGCCTATTGTGACAGTGTCCAAAAACCATTCTGTCATCCTACCTTTTTTACATGTGATGGCATCAGCTTCTTGTACTTCTCTGTAGTACAAGAAGCTGTATCTCACATCTTTACCCCAGCTTCAAGTGAAAATAGTACTGCCCCTACATGAGAACACGATTCAGATAGTCTGTGAAGAATAGATTGACCTTCGTTAAACCTTAAATGCAATCTACAAGGGACATCATGACATTAATTGACAGTTTTATACCGTGAAGCATGTTTGTAACCTCTGGTTTGGAAGAATACTGGCAGTATGCTAGCTGTACGTGTGATATCGTGGTAAACATAATAGCATACATAAATTACTTACCCTGCAATGACTTCTCCATCCTCCTTCGTAATAATCCAGGTCTTCAGAGGCGTTTCATCTCTGAGAGTGGTTTACCTTGAAACACAAACGACTGTCAGGCTAATGTAGCCGTAGAGAGGCGTTGTATGTTTGTTTTAGCCACTACTGCTAACTGCTAACATCTCCACTAATAGATGAATATATGAACTAACACTCACCTTGGCAAAGACCAAACGATCATTTTCCCGGAGCCGTTTGGTGCCGAGGTTCTGGATCCACCCGCTGACAAAAAAGTTATAGGCCTCCAGACTTTTGTAGGCTTTCCTCTGCTGTTTAGTGTAGTAAGACGTTTGAAGTACCAGATAGTTCGTGATATCAACGGCCTCGATTAACGGCAAATCTAGAGGTTCTCTCGAAAACTCACTCAACTTGATGAGATTCGGGTCATATCCAACATATCTGTCAATTAACTGTTTGTATCTTCGCCTGGAAACTGGATCTAAATCCTAGTGATGTCAAAATGATGCTTTTTGAAGCATAGAATCATTTTCAACCATTGTGTCATAAACTGGTTCACTACTCGAAGCTTCATTCAATTCCCTTGGGTGACATCTAGTGGCAGAAGTGATTGTTGCACCAAATGAAGCCCTGTGAATGTGATGCATTTGTGTAAATAATAGCACTTACTGTATGTATATATGCATGTTGTACATATGTGTTTTTAGTAACCCATTAAAGATTCTGAGTAATTAATTCATGAAAAAATAATAATTAAAAAATAATGTGAACTGTAGGGGATTACAGATGAAAAATAGCCATTAGGATAATTCTGGCTTCTTAAACTTGAATTGTCATTTGTTTTATGAAATTCCACTGTCCCATTTTAAATACATAACTAAAAAAAAAAAAAATGAAGTGAGCATTTTTAATTTGTCATTCATATCCATCCAGGACTTATACAGGTTTAGGGTCAGGAAAAGAGCTGATAAAATCTCTGCAGACCCCACACACCCTGGACATAAACTGTTCAGAGTTTTACCTTCAGGTGGCGCTACAGAGCACTGTTTACTAAAACCAGCTGCCACAGAGACAGTGTCACACTGGACAGAGGCTGGTGTGACTAGGAACAGTTTGGCTGGGTGGTTTAGGTTTGGATACAGAGAAAGGCTGGGAGTCCTTCACTATGAAGTCCACAAGATCTTCATCAAGCTCTTGCTTCCTGGATCCTAAAAACAATAAAGAAAGAAAATAATAAAGACAAGTAACAGTAATATTCCCACACTTGGGAACGCTTCCTAGATAGTTGCTCCATGACAGAATAATTCACCAAAACTCAGAAAATCCAAAACTGAGATCTGTTCCTAACGTATAATACATGTAGAACAGGGATGTGAACCGAGGCTTGAGAGCATCTTAAATACACCAGATGTTTGAAACTCCACCAGTCAACTCAAAGCAGTCAGCTGATTTGGTCTGAATGAAGCAGTGAAGTGGTTCACACGTGATCCGTGACGTCACATGAAGCAAGCTCCGCCCCACTGCTTCACCATAGCTACCCTGTCGAGTTTGAAGCCTCTGTGTTACAGGTAACATCACTACTAAATCCCTACAATACGGACTCTCCGCAACGGTTGCCTCCATTGACATACTTCCTGCCCTCCATCTGAAATGGCGCCCTCTTCACGCGTCATCAAAATCACGTGACTGAAACCCGGCTTCCCGTTGATGGATTCGAGTGCGTAGTGTGTCCCAATTCTCCACAGTGGTCCTTAGCCCCGCCCCCTATGTGCCCTCAATCCGCAAGCGGACTTCGCCGAAGTATACTACCCACAATTCACTGCTGCACATGACCTACGCATTTCAACCCCTACATGCACTTGTACAAAGTACACACTTCATAGAGGGGCGTAGGGTGTAGTGTGGGAATTGGGACAGGGCCACTCATTCATACACCTAAGGGCAATTTAGAGAGACCAATTAACCTAACAGGCTTTGGACTGTTGGACGAAGCCGGGAATCGAACCCAGGAACTTCTTGCGGCAAGGCAACAGTGCTATCAACTGCGCCACCATGCATGGTCATGGATACAACATGAAAGATGCGGTAGACTTTCTTCTTCTTCTTCTTCTTGTATTATTTTTGGCAGTTGGCAAATAACGTTATGATGTGCATTACCGCCACCGACTGGTATGGAGTGTGGTTCTTCATGGTTTTAAATCTCATTTACTATTACAACAATCAAATTCTATTCATTAATTTAGTTTGTTTGAAAAATCTAATTATAATTTGAATATGTTTGCTACCTAAACTTCTTTGCAAAGTATCTCTCAAAATAAAATGTTCTTTAATACCTACAAATTCTCTCCTTAAAATTGTTCTTTCTTGTTCATATTTCTGACACTTCAATATTACATGTTCTATTGTTTCCTCCTCTCCACAATGATCACATTTTCCTGTATTATGTTTCTTTATCTTAAACATTGTAGAATTAAGTCCTTTATGTCCAATTCTTAATCTTGTAATTAATCTTTCCTCTTTTCTGCTCCTTCTTCCTGTTCTTACTTCTCTTACTATCTTGTTGATTCTGTAAAACCATCTTCCTTTCCTTTCTTCATCCCACCTTTTTTGCCACTCTTTCCTGATTCTCTGTTTAATTATATTTCTTGTCTCTGACCTACTAATATTTATTATAAAGCTAATGTTGTTTTGTGTTGCCTTCTTTGCTATCCTGTCCACCATCTCATTCCCTCCAACTCCTACATGTGCTGGTACCCATAAAAACACTAATATTAATCCCATTCTTTGTATTCTAAATAAAGTATGTTTTATTTCCAACAAAATGTCTGGTCTACCCTCTGAATGATTATGTTTTAAACTTAATAATGCTGAACTTGAGTCTGAACAAATGATTGTTTTTAATGGTTTTATATCCTCCACCCACTGCACTGCTAACAATATGGCTAATAATTCTCCTGAATATACTGATAATCCATCTGTAATTCTTTTTCCTACTTTTATTTTAAATTCTGGTATTACAAATGCTACTCCTATTTTTTCATCTGTTTTTGATGCGTCTGTAAATCTGGACATAATGATAGTAATTGTTTATATATTCCTGTATTATACTTGAATCTAATCTATATTTCTTATCCTTTTTCTTTTCCATCAATGCCATATCCACCACTGCTTCTGGTAACAGCCACGGTGGCACTACTGGCAAAGGCAACATTGAACTTATTTATTTTCCATATATTTGAAATTCTTCTGCTATATTATTGATAATCCAACCAAAACTCTTAACTTGTTTTTTTTCTTTTTCCCAGCATGGTTTTAAAATATCACGTGTGGGATGATCTGGATTATTGCTTTGTAAATTTATCCAGTAATTTATTGCTAACTGTTTCCTTCGTAGATCTAATGGCATCTCTCCCATCTCTACCTGAAGTTCTGCTATTGGACTGGTTCTGATTGCTCCTGTACAAATTCTTAAAGCTTGATGTTGTATATTGTCTAATTTTATAAGATGTGTGTTTGTTGCTGATCCATAAATTATACTTCCATAATCAATATTTGATCTAATTAATCCTGTATAAATTCTTTTTAATGATGTTCGATCTGCTCCCCAATCAATACCAGCCATACATCTCATAATATTTAATATTTCTTTGCATTTATCTATGATTCTTTCTATATGTACTTTCCATATAATTTTTTCATCAAACCAAATACCTAAAAATTTTATATTTTTGACTTGTTCTAAAACTTGATTGTATAATTTTAGTTTTATATTTTCTCTTTTCATTTTCTGTGTAAACACCATTACTTTTGTTTTTTCTACTGAGAATTTAAATCCCCATTGATTTGCCCATTGTTCTATTCTAATAATCTCATCCTGTATTTTCTTTTCAATAAGTTTGATATTACGACCCCTTTTCCATATAACTCCATCATCTGCAAATAGTGAGCAACCGACTTCCTTACCAATATTTTTAAATACATCATTTATCATTATAGAAAACAATAACGGACTTATAATACTTCCTTGAGGAGTACCATTATCTATTATATATTTACCTGACAATTCTTGACCAATTCTTACTTGTATTTTTCTATTTGATAAAAAATCTTTAATCCAGTTAAACATTTTTCCATTAACACCCATTTTATTTAATTTAATTAATAATCCTTCAACCCACATTATGTCATATGCGTTTTCTATGTTGAAAAATACAGCTACTACATTTTCTTTGTTTATTTGTGCTCTCCTAATTTCATATTCTAAACATAAAGCCGAGTCATTTGTGCTTCTCCCTTTTCAAAACCCATTTTGATATTAAGATATATATCCATTAATATTTAAATAATATGTTAATCTATTATTAATCGTTTTTTCCATTATTTTACAAATATTTGATGTTAATGCGATCGGTCTATAATTTTCTGGTTTTGTGTTATCTTTTCCTGGTTTATCTATTGGAATAATTATTGCTTCCTTCCAGCTCTGTGGCAGCTCTCCCTCCTCCCAGACTTTATTGTATAATTCTAATATTTTGTCTTTTGCTTTATCATTAAGATGTTCTATCATTGTATAGTACATTTGATCTTTTCCAGGTGATGTATTTTTTGTTTTCCTGGTTACAAAGTTAATTTCTCCTTGTGTAAATGATTAATTTATTAATTTATTTGTATCTACATTATTTCGCATTAAATCTTTATATTTCATCTTTGTGATTTCCCTACTTTTCTTTCCCTCTTCACTAATATTATTTGAACTATGAATTTTACTAAATGTTTTAGCTAATATTTCTGCTTTTTCTTTATCTTCCGTTATAGCTGTATTATCTATTTTTAATATAAGATATCCATATTATTTTCTAATATACCGTGAAGCATGTTTGTAACCTCTGGTTTGGAAGAATACTGGCAGTATGCTAGCTGTACGTGTGATATCGTGGTAAACATAATAGCATACATAAATTACTTACCCTGCAATGACTTCTCCATCCTCCTTCGTAATAATCCAGGTCTTCAGAGGCGTTTCATCTCTGAGAGTGGTTTACCTTGAAACACAAACGACTGTCAGGCTAATGTAGCCGTAGAGAGGCGTTGTATGTTTGTTTTAGCCACTACTGCTAACTGCTAACATCTCCACTAATAGATGAATATATGAACTAACACTCACCTTGGCAAAGACCAAACGATCATTTTCCCGGAGCCGTTTGGTGCCGAGGTTCTGGATCCACCCGCTGACAAAAAAGTTATAGGCCTCCAGACTTTTGTAGGCTTTCCTCTGCTGTTTAGTGTAGTAAGACGTTTGAAGTACCAGATAGTTCGTGATATCAACGGCCTCGATTAACGGCAAATCTAGAGGTTCTCTCGAAAACTCACTCAACTTGATGAGATTCGGGTCATATCCAACATATCTGTCAATTAACTGTTTGTATCTTCGCCTGGAAACTGGATCTAAATCCTAGTGATGTCCATATTATTTTCTAATACTGTTCATTCTTTTAATTGTTTTCCAAATTTGATAGATTTTTGTTTCTCTTTCTACGGTATTACAAAAGTTTCTCCAATATTCTCTTTTTGCATGTTTAATGATCTTTCTTACCTTTGCCTGCTTTCTTTTATACTCAATTAGATTCTGATAAATTGGGTTACTTTTTAACTTTTTAAATGCTTTATTTCTTAATTTTATTACTTCATTACATTCTCTTGTCCACCATGGCACAATTTTTTTATCGTTCTTTCTTCCTCCTTTTTTTATTGATTCTTCTGCAGCCTGTAAGATTTTTTTTACAGATATTTAAATTTAAACTATTTATATCAATTGACTCATCTATTTCTTCCAATTTCTTTTGACTTAAATATTTAAATTTTTCCCAATCAGCCTTATTAAAGTTCCATCTTTTATGTAATCCTGTATTCTTGTTATTTATTAATATTCCTGTTATGATTTTAATGGGGTAATGATCACTGCCTACTGTTGTATCTTTGTCAATGTCCCACTCAGTTATTAGCTAAACAAGTTGATATAAATGTTAAATCAATCACAAACTCTGTACCTGTTTTTACATTAATTCTTGTTCCTCTTCCATCATTTATACATACCAAATTTTTCATTTCCATTATTTCTTCAATAACTTGTCCATTTTTATCATTACATTTTCCCCATAATGTGCTGTTAGCATTAAAATCTCCACACCAGATTATTTTTCCTTCTAAATACCCCATTAATTCATCCATCAACTCAAATGATAATATTTTACATGGATTATAAAAATTTATTATCTTACATTTTTCTTTTTTATTGCAAATTTCAACTACTATGTATTCTAAATTTTTACCTTTTCCTAATATCTGATATTGTATTCCTTCTTTTATAAATATTCCACATCCTCCTCCACTTCCTTCTTGTCTATCTCTTCTGATACTATTATACCTTTAACCACAAAATCTAGGTTTGATTTTAATCATGTCTCCTGTATACATATAATTTCTGGTTTTCCATCAATTCCATCTATATACCATATAAATTCCTGTCCATTAGCTATTAAGCTTCTTTCATTCCACTGTAATATTATCATATATTTCTATCAACTGGGGTTCCTCCTTGCCTTCCATCTGTTTCCAACTTTTTATTAATGTTTTCCCAAGATCCTTCTTTAAACCCTAAGAACTTTTCTGCTCCTCTGACTATTATTTTAATCTTTTCTGTTTTATGTTTAGCCTGTTCAGTGCAGTTAATGACATAAGCTACAAATAATATCAGTTTTTCCAGACATTGTAACATTTTCCTCTGATTCTACTTTTCTTTGTTGATAATCTGGAATCCTAATTTGACCTTCATCCTTTGATCTTTCTTTCTGTACATTTTTAACTGCTTCAGCATAGTTTATGTTTTTAATCATTTTAATTTGTTGAATTTCTTTTGCTTTCTTCCTTACCTCACATCCCCTGAATGTAACTCTATGTTGCCCTCCACAATTGCAACATTTGTTCCTGCACTTCTTTCCCACAATCTTCAATTCTGTGATCTTCTCCACACTTTGGACATCTTTGTTTTCCTTTGCAGACAGCTGCTATGTGACCATATCTCTGACATTTAAAACATCTTAGTGGTGGAGGAATGAAAGGCCTCACAGTCCAATGAATCGATCTCTTCCACACTGCTCCCCTGCAGATCTGGACAGGAGGGACACAGCAGCTAATGTTTCTTTGTAGGCAAACAGACATAATTCTTCAACAGGATCCAAGAGTGTCAACGGGGATAATTAAGGTACAAGCGTTGCTTGACTTTCTCTCTGAGGTCTACAGAGATTAACTGTTTCCAGAGAGGTCTCAGCACGACTCTGAGTGAAGCAGTTTCCCAAGGAAGGACAACGGCCCCGCATCACCATGGTTACGGCAGTTAACGTGCAGTGTGGTCAGCAGACAGCGCGAGCCGCCCCTACCAACAGCTATGGATGTTAGCTGGAAGCTAACCGTTTTTTTGCTCACAGAGCTTTCTTCAAACTTCGTCGTCGCCCGGACAACGTTTCCTCAGGACGGTTCACATACGAGGTTAGGGTTTGGACAGAGAGAAGTGATTTAGAATTAAATGATCTAAAAGTTTTTCATTTTATGAAGTTTGGGTTTGTTTGTGTTGAACTCGGCTATCTTAGTGTTAGAATGGTTGTCTAAATGTTTGCTGATTATTACCTAAGTTAGTTCCAAGACTTAACTTCATTTCCAGATTCTTCAAGATAATCCTTGGTTCTCAAACATAAACATTGCATGGTAATGTTGCATCACTGTTTTTGGTCATGATTTCTAATCATCTTTAATCAACTTGTTTATATTGTACATAGCCCATTAGTCTTCTTTATTCTTTAATTCTGCTTGGTAGTTAGTAGGATTATTTTAGCATAGTAAAGAGTTTGTTGATTGAAATATGTTTGACTTTGAGTTGACTTATTTTTGTTAATAAATTCTTGTATTTTAAGAAATTGTGTGAATTCATTCCATATATGTGCAGAGTTTATGCTGTTCAATAATGTCAGAGCTCGTCTCACACATTTCTATTCTGTTCTAATACCATCAACTGAGATGAGAGTGACTCATACTGTTATTGAGAGGAAATTTGGCTTATTGGTCACTATCATCAGAGATGTTCTATTGGAAAGTTTGAGTTATTATTCCGACAGATAAAAATGAAAAATTGAGATGTGAAAATTTTAGAGGGACATGTTTTCCTAAGAAAGTCAAACCCCCATTATTGCTTTGTTAAATATTCAGGTTTATAACGTTTGGACTGACAGATCTGTAGTTGTTCAATTAGGAAGTTAATTCACAAAACTCCTAATATGTGTGCACACAGTGTACAATATAGGAGACCTTTTATAATTAATGGAATCTATAACATTACCATATTTATCATAATTGACAATACAATAATTGTAATTCATTAGAAAGTAATTAATCATTGAATGGTTACCTAAAGTTTTTAATTCTGACACATAAATTACTTACCATATAGTCCAACAAATGGCAGAAATTAATTTTATTTACAACACCATATGTTATTTTACTGTGTAGTTCATATGTCATGGCTGCGTGCTGCAGGGGCATCATGAATGTGTTTTATCTGTCAGGCTTTTCATCAAAGTAAGATGTCATGGCTACAACTGAACTAGTCAAGATGATTGGTTTGAAGTAACTGATGGGTTAACCAATCAGATGTCAGTGTTAGACTGCAGTGACAGTTTAAGTTATTTATGGGCCACTGCTGAACATGACATCAAATTAGTGGAGAAAATTTGAAATAATCATATGAATTCAACATATAATGACTTCAGATTTTGGTTAATGAATTTCACACTGATTTTGTTCCATAAATCATCGATGTATTTGAGTAATTATGGTAACAATAATTGATTAATTTCCAGTTTTATCTACATACAGCATATTTACTACACTCAATATTTTTTATTTGTCTGTTCATATATAACATCATCGTGTTAATCATCTCAGAACAACTGTCAGGTTAAGAGACCTGTTCACTCTGTGTTCCCAGGATCAAAACTCAACAAACTGATATATTTATATGATGTTAGCACCTCTCTGCAGACATGTATATCTCCAACATTTGATTGAATGTGTCTGCCCTTTGAGAATGCTGTCTTCTGACTTTATCATTTTATTAAACTCTGGTAAATAGAATGTTTTTGAAAGTCAGTCAGAGAAACATCTTCTCTAAACCTTCAGTCTCCCAGATTAGGAAGTCAGACAGGGTAAAAGGTTAGACTGTGGGAGAGAAATGATTAATTCCCAAATCAAGCCCAGTTCAGGAACAGTTGAGATAAGTTCTGGCGTAGGAAAATAATAACTGCTCTCTTATTTCTATAAAACCCAGCAGCTGTTAGCTCAAGCTGACTCAAGCAGGAGTGACTTTCGGGAATTCGTCTAAACTCATAGGAATGTTTTCCAGGTGATTTAGGTCCTGGGATGAGACTGGAATGTTGCAATCCTCAAAGAAACCACTGATATGACTTTCAACACATTTGTGTATCTGAATGTTGCGACTTTGGGGATGTTTGATGATGCTGAAGCAGAGTACAGATGTTGCTCTGTAATCAAGTCCCCAGTGATTCAGCTCTGGGAGGAGAACCGTTGTCCTTCTCCAGTAAGACATCCACCGTGAAAACAGACAATGGAGATAAAATGAGGAGAAGAACTGCAGGAGAATGAAAGGAGCTTTAATTCAGACTGAAGAGCTTTCTGCTGCTATTCTGACCTAAAACAGATGGTCCATTAATGGAGCAGATCATCAGTTTTTACTGAAACTAGTTATATTTCCACCTCTCAGTTATCAACACAAAATGATTATTTTGTGACTCAAACACTACAACATTGTATGATATATTTGTTATATATTTTCTTTGAACATTAGTCTTTGTTGTGGACAATCAGACACTTTTATAGTTATATTACAGTCGTATAAAAGCTGGAATTGCTCTTGACGACAGAGTCAGATTCCTTATTCATTTGAATTATTACGATCAAAAAATGTTTTGTCTTATGAAACCCTAAAGAATTTTTTTAAATCTAGGTCCCAACTTTTTGTGAAATCTTCTAAATTTAATACAGACAAGATCAGATAGATAAATAAGATCCATCATCCTTCTACTGTTTGTCCAGTACTCTGGTCCCAACTGGAAATTCATCAAGATGTTTCCAGACCTCCCTTCCTCCAGCTTCCTCCTCCAGCTTCTTGGGTTTGGATTCTAGAGTTATTCTGCAATGAGTCCTGGATCAACTTCTAGATCTGCCCCCAGCTGGACAAATCTGAAACACCTCCCTACGAAGCAGTCTAGAGTCAAACTTCTCACCCCACCCTTTCTCAGGAAAAACAACCTGAGACCTTCATGTCATGAAGAAACACTCCAGAACCTTTTGACTTAATTTAATGATGACAGTAAAGCGCCAACATTTTATTTTAGTCTCTACATGAAGATATGAGATGCTGCAATGGACCTTGGTAAAGAATGGCCTACAGGATGGTGCACCATGCAGTGAAGGAGAGGCAACATGTTATAACTGCTCAGAATACAACAGTAACTGTATACAGCTGGTCCCCCATGGAAGCTTACAGTGAGTATTTACACCGAAGGAAAGGAGTCAGCCAGAAAAACACAGAAACACACAACATGTTCAACGACAGACCAAACATCCTCGAACCATCAGAGGACACACAGCAAGTACACATCAGATTATATCTACACAACTGCACTGATGGTCAGAATCCCCCATCAGCTGTCATACAGCAAGCAGAACCTGAACACAGGCAGGTTTAAAGGGAGCATATCTGGTTTTTACCTAAAGTCCAGCTCACTCTGCCTCCTGAGGCTCTGTTACCAACCAGAGGACAGAAAGCACTGAGCGAAGCCCTGCTTAAAGAGACATCTTGTTTCCAACAGAGGAGCTGATGAAGGACCAGCAGCAGGTTGTGTTAAGAGCTGCGGCGATGGAGTCCAGAAGAACAGAACCAGAATCAGCCCCCTTTAAACCCACTGTGGTTGTAACAGAAAATATTTTACTGAGCTGATGCTTCATGCACGAGGCTACAGCGGTGACTATATTAACTCTGAATGTATTTATACAGATGCAGATAAGGATTATACAATACAAATATGAAAGCTACGGTAAAGACTTAAAGGGAAATTCAGCAGCAAACTGATTTCAGTTCAGTAGATAACAGCTAATAAAGAAACTTCTGGAAAATCTCATGTTTCACGCCTCTCTTTACATTTTATAATAATGATAATAATGAATCTCAATGCACACATTGCTTTGCTGCTGTTATTTAAAGCATTTTTCCTCTAGCATACAGAATTAACCAGCAGAGCTGTGTGATAAATACAGTAGAATATCATCAAAAAGTTATTTGATTTCACACATTTTATGAAAAAAGTGAAACTCATATCGATTCATTACACAAAAGCTGATAGATGTCAAGCATTTATTTTTGTTAATTTTAACGTAAGCAACGTTTAACGTGATTATTCTTACGTTGCCCTGCGATGGACTGGCGACCTGTCCAGGGTGTACCCCGCCTACCCGCCCATAGACTGCTGGAGACCAGCTTCCCTGCGACCCACTATGGAAGGTTGATTCTTACAGCTAATGAAAACCAGCAACTGATTAAAAAGCAGTCTGCTCAAAAGGCTGGATCCAGGAACAATAATGGAAAGTTTAGTGGAAGGAAAAAATGTGCCATCAAAAGGTGCACTGGACTGTTGCTCAGTGGTCCAAAAACCTCTTTCAGATTAAAGAAAATTTGACATTTCACTTGGAAATTAATGTCTCAAGTCTGGAGTAAGAGTGGAGTGGCACAGAATCCATATTGCTTGAAGTCCAATGTGAACGTTAGTGATGATTGGGCCTGCCACGCCCCACTGAGGCAGTATTTCAAGCAAAAAGAGTCCAGACCCAGATCTTAATGCATATACTGTATATTAAATGGATATGGTTTTCAGTAGGCCAACTTTTCTGTACATAAAAATCATTTACAATTTATTTTCTGGATTCAAATCTCCATCAAATTTTCTTAGAAACAGAATTTGTGCGTTTTTTTATTAGCTGAAAGCCACGATCATCAAATTAACAGAAACAAAGACTTTACACACAGTCTGTGTGAAATGAAGATGAGTTTCACTTTCCAATGAAGTATGGAAATAAATGAACTTTCCAGTGATATTCTGATTCTTTTCGAGATGTTTCACATATCACAAAGAATCGGTTTATAATGTGCAGTCATCCATCAGCAGAAAGAGCTGTACAGAGGGTGGTTACAAAGTTACCTGCAGAGTTTTTATTAGTGGCAGGTAAACCATGACTGACGAACTGGTGGAGACATCCTGGAGAAAAAACTGTCAGAGCTAGAACCAGTAAGACCAGAGCTCCTTACCCTCTGGTATTCCATTAAAGGTCTTAATTTATTAAGTCCTGATCCTGGATGAGAGAACAGCTTCAGTTTTCTAAGAGCCAGTTCTGGTTCTGAAGGAAAAACCTCTCAGGATACACACACACACACACACACACCAGCGTCTAAAAACAGTACAAAGTGTATAAAATAGATAAATAACCATACAGAACTAAGAAGGCATCTTCAGATCTTAAATAACAGTTTGACACCATTATTGTAAGGTTCACTAAATGCTGTTATTTTGCTGCAGGGCACATTTAAACAAGTTGATTTAGATGAGGCATAAATGAAAATTTAACACGTCGCTGCAGGCATTTCTATAAAAAACAGCCAGAGTCTGCAGAGAAGGTCTGCTGCATCTGCAGAGCTTCTGTTCGAAAAAGCTCAACATAAAACCTGGAACTGAACTGAAATCTGGTTCATGTTCTGCTGTTTTTTTTTATTTTAAGAAAAGTCTAATTCTGTTTTAAAAAACTGACATTAAAAACCTCCAGTTTTTAACACAGTAGAAAATATGAGCTGCTGGAATCTAAAGGATCTTACAGATTAAAACTATTTAAAGTCACATTAAGCCTAAACTCTAAAGGTTTTTAAATCTACTATCAACGAGATGATGATGTTACTGAGCCAAACTGGCAGTTGTTTTAAGGTCCAGTTCACCAGGAGGATTGCATTTGTTCTTCTGTTCTCTGACTAGTCATAGTCCTGCCTTCATCCGCGCTGTGACCCGAACCTATCTGAAGCTGTTCCTCGTGGTTTAGAAGGAGAACATTTAGAGAAGTTTTCATTCCTCCATCTTCTCAGGGTTTATTTCTGCCTCTCTCTGGTTCTCACCAGGCAGTTATGTTTAAAGTAAAAAAAAAAACCCAACAGTTTCTTCAACAGAAGTACCGTCAGTGCTGCTGATCATCGGATCCAAACAGACCGTAGACAAGGGGAAGCTTTAGAAAGCAGCTGCAGAGCAACGTTGACTGATTCAGTGAAAACTGAACCACAGTTTCTAATTAACTCTGTGCTTAAAGTGCTTATAGAACAAAAAAGGAGTTGCATCATCGCCTCTCTGGTTCCACCGACAGGATCAACAGGAAGGTTCCTTGTGTCAACAGAACCGGACCCTGAAGCCTCCAACAGCTTCCTCAGTCCGGATCAGACTGAAAGTCTGAGGTGTAAAATCATCATCTTTACTTCGTCCTATGCAGGACAGTACTGGTGCTGGTTTTCTATCTTTGTTGGTAAAAAAATACCAACATCTTCAGCCTTAGTTTGGTTCCTCCTGACCCAGTTTAATGTCTGAAAATCTGTCCAGAGTGTGAACTCATCTTCAGGCTCCTGTTGGTGTCATATCGCATATTATTTTACATTTATATTCTACTTTGATCTGGACCTGAAAACTGAACTACTAGTATAAACACTCCCTAAGAGCTTATTCTTATTAATGATACAGAGACCTAAGAGTAAATGGTCCAAACTGAACGTACAGTTTAGCCCCACTGCTTCAGAACCAGAGGTTCCAAGTCAGAATTCATTACAGGAAATGACATCACACATGAATTAACCTGTTCCTCTTTTCATATAGAAATCCAGAGGGATCTGTTGTTGTGCTTGTTGACTTGGGCCCTGAAAGACGGGTTTAACTAACCCTAACGATGAAGATCACACTTAAATGGTACAGCTGGGTAAGTCAAACCAGGAGTTACGCTCATTAGTGTGGCAGCCAATAGATTAAAGCATGAAAGAATCTAATATTTTCTTATTTTAAATATTATTGTATCGAACGCTGCACGTGTCACCTGGAGATCAGAGAAGGTGAATCAGTCCTACTGTTTTAAATCTACTTTGATCAAAGCCATTCAGTCCAGAAGGATGTATTGTTATATGTCTGACTGGTCATGTGTCCAGTATGTTACCATGGTGATAGAGATAAGAAGGAAACCAGCTTTGTGACACGGAACATCCTGAACTCAACCTGAAGTTACCAGAACAAGCCACTAAACCCTGCTCTGCTGACCCTGACCCCAGAGTCTTAAGCAAGAAGGTCAAACAGGACGTTAGTTGCTACAGGAGGTGCGTTCGAGTTTTGACTGGGCCATGGGTCAAATGCCGTGTTGCATTTTGGGAGTCAGAACTCGGATCTGGGAATGCCCAGTGTCACCGTGATCCGGTTTGCAACCAGAAACCCAGTGAGACTGGTTTCTGTTGTCATCAGCAACTAAACTAATGAGCTGCTCCTTCCCTGCAGATATTTAGGGTTCTGAGCAGCCCTTTGACCCAGGGAGGTAAAACCTTGGCCACAACCACCAGCTGGAAGCTCAGTCAGAAAGGGACATTTGGGAAGAATGGTATCATCTCAAATCATCAACACGGGATTAAGATTCAGAGATTTTCTTCCTTAAAAGGTGACCTTTCAGGAAACTTCAACCAGGTTTTAGCCACTGTTTGTTGTGCAAAATATTCAGGAAAACATTTGAAGATCTTATTCATCTGATCCATCACTTATTTATGCTTCTAGAGAACAAACATACCCAACACAGTCCTGTAGATTTCTCCCCATCTGTCTTTCTGCATCTGGTTGTCTTTTTTTTTTTCTCTGTCTACAGCGCCACCTGCTGAGCGCACAGAGTATTACATGACTGGAGTTGGTTCCTGTTTTACATCTGAAGAGTTTTCACAGAATCAGCTGTTGGTAGAAAATAATCCCCTCTTTAAGCTGCAGCATCAGTTCTGTCATGTTTATGTTGATTTCTAACAACAAAAGTTGAAATGATAAAAAACAGAAACATCTCCTCTGGATCATGCGGGCTCCTCAGAACCGGGTCATTCCATCCGGCTCAGAGGTCGTAGTTGCCGTGCTTCCTCCTCCGACCAGAAACACAGCCATACTGGACTTAGACTGGTTGATTCTAGGTGCACCACCACCTCCTGCTCTGTGTAGACCAGACGATTCCTGGACCTGACCACTGCTGAACTCAAATTCCAGATCCAGATCCTTATCTGTGGAGACCACCCAAGAGGCTGGACGCCACTTCTTCAGGGTGTATGGAGTCTTCACACGCCGCTTGATTTTCTCACCTGTGGCGCTCAGACTGCCTGGATCCATCACAGAAACTTCATCTAAGAACAAGAGAACAGGTCATTAGGAAACAACAAGAGAAAGATGGACGTTTCCTGCAGAGAAGCAGGAGCTGCGTTAATAAGTGACTTATAGAGGACCTGGAGCTCTAAAGCTCCAGGTCCAGAGGTCCTCCGGAGGTGAATTCATGACGTGACGTTCAGATACTGGGTATCTTTACTCCATCATACTGCTCTTCATGCTGAGATATCAGCTCTTTGGGAATCACCTTGTCGGAGATAAAATCATATTTCCTGACTGGTAAACTATGTTATCTGTCTTTTATAGAACAAAACGTGTCTACCCTGAACAGTAACTCCATGCCCTATCAACCACAACAACATTCTTCTGAAATCTTCAGGTACCTGACTAAAACTGAGTGATAAAGCTCTGAAAGAGCCTCAAAAAGCCCGGAGAACTATTGATCCAGACCTAAGTGGTTTGATAAAGACATGAGGACTGGATCATCTGGTGTAGGGCCCTGATTTATCTCAGAATGTTCTGCACAGAAAGCATAAAACCATTTGATGCTGGCCAACCTGAGGAGATGCAGGAGGAGGACAGGTCCAGGGAACAGGGACGCTGTGGTCTCCTGGTTTTGGTCTGTCTGAGCTGGGACTGCAGCACTCCTGCTGTTTGAGGTTCTGAAGATCGATTCTGCAGACCTGCAGGTTCTGACGTTGGACCTTCTGCAGAAGCAGAATCCAAAGCTTTAGCTTCCAGGGTGGAGATGTCCAGAAGTGGAACTCCTGTAGCTACAATTTCTGCCATTGTTGGGTTCTGGTGAACTTTGGATAATGTGGCAGAAGAAGCAGAGTTCTGCTCCTTTAGGCCTCCTAGAAACCCTCCTGTCAGAGTTTTAACTTCTTTCTGACATGTTTCTGTGTCTGAGCCTTCACCTCTACCAGCAGGATGGACCAGCAGTGTTTCTAGTCCAGAAATCAGAATCTTTGGTTCCATTACTGAGACAGCAGCAGGAGGTTCTCTGTTCCTGGATTCTGGTTCAGGAACGCTGACCTCTGCAGGCAGGTGGACCTCGGAGCCCAACGCGAGCCGGTTGTTGTTGTTGTTGGAGTTGGATCCTCGTCCTCCTGCTCTGCTTGGTGGACCATGATGAAGACGGGGAGGAGGAGGGTCGCTCTCAGCAGGAAGCTGCTCTCTCCTCAGCAGAGGTTCATGTTCATCAGGACTGAAGTTAAGATTCAGATTCAGTTGGCTGTCTCCGTCTCCTCCTCTCCTTCTTACTTCATCCACCTCCTCCTCCTGTGGACCTGCAGGGTTTGTTTTCCCTATTCCTCTCGTCTTATTGGTCACCAGGATGGGAACGCCTGAGCTGTGGCTGCTGGAGGCACAGAGGGCTTCATTTCCATTCGCAGTCCTCATGTTGGTAACCGTGGTAACCAGGTGTGGCTCTGCAGATGGGATAACTGTGTTCATCTTGGCCACACCTGTCTCCACCTAGAAGACAGAAGATCCTGGGTTACTGAGGCAGGAATAACTCACACATAAACCTACAGAAGATCTGATGGTTACTTAACGAGCTTCCTGATTGGCTGATAATACAGACTCACATTATTTTGAAACATTATTGTTGAGCTCAGCTTCCTGCTGACTGATGGTCACATTTATATCTAAATAGATTTACTGCGTTTCTGCAGAGATTCAGCTTCATCGTCTCGGTCTGATTGGTCTGACTGATTCTCTCTGATCGGATCATGATGAGGTGTTACCTGTCGATGGGTCGACCTAAGCCTTCCCAGCTTCAGTCGGGACTCGCTGGGTTTGGGGAGCAGGTGGAGGCTGGTTGGCCTCTGGGGGAGGTTCTGCTGCTTGGGGAGGGGCTGGATAGAGGAGGGAGGTCCTGGTTCTTCCTGACTGGTAACCTGCAGGACGAACAGAACCCGTTTTACAGTGTTCAGCAACAGTTCCTCAGGTACTGAGAGTAACTGAGAATTTTACCTCCATGCTGTGATGCAGGTTGGAAGTTTGTGGTACTGATCCAAACTTCTCAGAATGTTCCATCAGGTTTTCCTGAGAGGTCTTTCTCAGGTTCTTCTGGACCTGCACACACAGATGTTTACAGATGTTGGTCTTGTGATGAGCAGGAAGAGGAACAGGTGGAACTGAAAGTGAAATAAAACTTGAAACCTGTTTTGGGTCCAGCTTGGAGGCCTCCAGGTCCTCCTCAGTGAGCTGTAGACAGATAGGAACACTGGGTGCAGCGCCCCCTACAGGACAGGGATTATAGGTTTTATCAGAACAACGTTTTCTAACAGGCTTTAGTGTTTAGCGACTTACCACTCGGGTCAGAGACACTGCGGAGGACAGAGTCTGCCCTCAGGCCGCTGGAGGTCATCACGCGGCAGTCTGAGGTGACCAAACGAGCCTTAATCTGACAGAGAAACAGAGAGACGGAGTCAGAAATGTTTTTAATAGGGTTTATATTTAATGTGTTACCTGCTGAACTTCTACCTGCTGCCGCTGCTGGTTGATGCAGTTCCTGTTCTTCTCTCCACCTTCTGCTCCACTCATGGTTGTCCTGACAAGCGATGCTGATTGCCCATCACCCTGGAGATTTTTTACCACGTCCACCTGGAGATCCTCGATGTAGCTGGAGGCAGAGCCAACCTGAGGAGTCCAGAGATTCCTGAGGACAGAACGCAGGAACTCAGACATCTTTGAGTTCATAGTTGCAGTGGTAGTGAAGCTATGAATTGGCCAGTTAGAAAAGAAAATCCATTATGATGTCATAATAATTTAAAAGCTAACCTCTAATCATCACCTGTGCTACCTGCTGTTGTCAGCAGGGTGTGAGATATACCATAATACCTCTAGGGATCGACTTTTGATCCAGAATGTAAAAGCAATATAGGCGTACATGTCAGGGATGCCCAACTCCAGTCCTCCAGACCTACGATCCTATAACGTTTAGATACCTCCCATCTCCAACACCCTTAAATGAAATGAATGGGTCGTAACCGGGCCTCTGCAGAGCTGAATGATCTGCTGATGATTCCCTCATCAGCAGGTTAACATTTAGCTGTGGTCTGTAGCTGTGGGCGTCCACTGATGTCTCATAATCCTCCAGAACTATTCTTGTTTTACCAGAAATTTCAAAATCAAAATTGATCACAGAATTATTCATTTATCTCCCTCTCTTTGTGACAAAGAAAATATGTCCAACAATCACTGGAATCACTGCATTGGTTTTTTGTTCGCGTTCCTCTGGCTGTGCTACCTGCAGTGTTACAGGTGGATGTGGTCTGTACCTGTGGTTGTGGAGGGCCGTATGAGGGCTCAGTAGGATGAGGTCAGCCAGACGTTCCTCAGCACACTGCGCTGTAAGTCGGGCCTCTGCGTCCTGGTCCCAGCAGTCCTCCATGGTCTCCTTCAGAGCCCGCAGAGCCTAGAAAAACACCACACTGCGAGTCAGCCTCTAACAGCAGCTCCAGGTCCTACACAACCAGACTGAACCAACATCAGCAGTTCTAAAACTTCCTCAGTGATCCGAAGTTTTTGTCATTTTAAACAGAAATAAATCAGAGATCCTGATAGGCTTTTCAATTAGGAATCAGGCTGTCGGGAGATAATAGGAACACAGAGACAGAGTGAAACAAAAAGTCTCACCAGGCTGTTCTCCTTCCAGACTTCAGGGAATCTAGGTCTGTGTTTCTCTCGGACCACCAGGATCTGCATGTCCTCGAAGCTCGGATGATTCCCGACTTCGGCCTGGAATGCCAGCTGGTAGTCAGGAACAGCTTCACCTAAACACAGATGAACCGTTCACAGTGAGGCGGTCTGAGCGCCCCGTGGTCAGGAAGTAGAGGTGGGCTCAGGAATTACCTGGGAACAGGTCGGAGCACCTCCTGAAGCTCTCCCAGTACAGCAGACCCAGAGCGTACACATCCACCTGCTTCAGAGCTGATTCACAGTCTCTAAGGTTCAGAGCTCCTCCCAGAACCTCTGGGGACATGTACCGAACCGTCCCCACCTGCAAACACAGCCCGTTAGCTCCGCCTAATGATCCGACTACACCTTTACCAGCCCCTCAGTAAAAACCAGCAGTCATGTGACCTGACCTCGGATATGGCCATTGTTTCCTCGTCTCCGGGCCGTGAGGTTCTGGTTCCTGTCAGCTTCATGGACAACCCGAAGTCGGCGAGGACGCAGGACAGATCGGATCGGACCAGAACGTTCCTGCTGGTGAGGTCTCTGTGGGCCACGGGAGGTTTGTATTGTTCTGAGTGGGGACACACACAACAGGTGAGTTCAGGTATCGGGTTTAATAACGGGTCTGAGGATAGAATTACATTTTCTTATCCTGATTTAAAAATCTTTTTGTTTTCACAGACAACCGGACAAAAACCTTCTCATGACTTGATGATGAAAGTTAAGCAGGAGCTGAAACCACAGCAGCTCCAGCAGCGAATTTAACCCAAAAAACACCAGAGAGCAGAAAAAAAGACAAGCACACCAGGAACAGCTGGATTTAAAATATAATCACGATATTATGAGGTATTTATTGCAATGATGATAAAAGCTACAATAACAAGCAGTAAGAAATAAATCCCAGTCTTTTTACTTTCACTTTACTGCCAGAGTCTCACAAAGACAAATACAGTGGAAAATGTACCACTTACCTAAGGTCAAAAACATCAAATACCTATACTGCTAAATGTCATACAATAATAACCTTCAATCACATTCTGAAATTTAAATGCATGGAGCCAACAGTGGAAAAATTGTTAAAATGACAAATCAGCATCATACCAACAGTTATGGAGGTTTGCAAACATCATTGATTCAGAATTTATTTTATTATCACAGATTTTTACTTTGATATTTTTCCCCAGATAGATAATAAAACTATAAAATATTTCCCATCTCTATTAGGGGCAGGTATGAGTTGTTCTCTGGTATCCAGGTTTATTAAGTGACTAAAACGTTAAAGCAATGAGAGAAATTAAAGGAGCAGCACCGAAGCACAGAAGGATGAGTTCATGAAGGGATTTTTCTGCTAAATGTGTGTCAGCCTGAGTTTGGGCGTTCTTCTAACTCTTTTTGGGGTTTTTTACCGTGTCCTATCCGGCAGAGAAGCACTCAGAATTGCCAAGAAAAAGCTCAACAAATTTACTTTCACAAGTGGAGCATTACAGCTAACGCTTTAGAGCTCTGCTTGATATTCATAAAAAGAAACTTTATTAGAAACTGCTTTGGGATTATTTCAATTGTTACGGACATGGAGACAGAAATGAAAAGGAAAAAAAAGAAGCATGAAAGAGTGAAAGGGGGGCAAAAAGGAAAAGGGGAGAGAAGGAGAAAAGAATGGAGGAAAGAAAGAAGGATGAAGAGAATACAAGATAACGACCTTCTTGCTTCTACACCTGCAGAAACGTTCGTTTTACCAGCTTTTTTATCAAAAGGTGCACGGTACTTATGAATGCAAGATTTATTTAGTGTTAAATGCGGCTCAATATAAAACATCTGTGTATCTGAGTGTGAGTGTGCATGTGTATACAAGGTTTCTCCATAAAAATATGCAATAGTGAGTGTGAGGAGCCACAGACCCGCCCCCCTGGACCAGGGACAGATACGGAGGAGATCCGAGCCACAGACATTCAAAGGTCCCCCAGAGCACATGAACCCCAGGAGAACCACCGCCGGGACTACCATAACCCCCCCAGAGAAGAGCAGGGGAGAATTCCAGGGGAACCACCCAGCAGCCACAGTGCAGAAGCCCCAGGGAGCTCCAACGACGAGCCCACAGGCCCCACCGGCAGCCGTCTACGCCCGAGCAGATCCAGCCATGGACCAGAGACCCGAGACCCCGGGACATATGACATATCACCAAACAAGCAGAGGCTTAGGGAGGAGCAGAAACAGACCGAGCCCAGGGGTCCAGGCCCTGCATGCAGCCACCGGGAGTGAGCCAGCACACACCAAAGCACCCAGCCCCGGATACCGAGAACCACAAGTACACTGGCGGGCAGAGATACCAACCACCGGCAGGTAGTGTGGCGGGGAGGGAATAGGCCCCACATTCGATGGAGGCCTAAACTGATCCAGGAGAGGGAGCAGCCCAAGACCCAACCTGACACAAAAAACAGGCACACACAATCACACATTCCCACCCTCATGCGTACACATAAAAACACTCACGCCCACACACCCAATGTAAAGACAAACAACAATGGACGTCGAACACTCACACTCCCCATACATACTCTATACTCCCAGGTCCAGGTGCCGATACCCCATAGGGAAACCAGCCCCCGGACCCAGGAAGTGGTCCCCTTCCCTCCGGGGGTGGAGAGAGGCTGACCGCCCCAGCACCTGAACCTGGTCTGGGCTGGCCGGGCCCGTGCCTGAACCTGAGCGACCCCGGCCCGGACCCCGACCCCAGTCCCCTACCAACCTCATCCGGGGAGGGGGCCATGTACAAAAGAGGGGTCTACATGGTCCAAACAAACCCGCGTTCTTCTAACTCTAAAACAGGAGACAGCAGCAGCCATCTTTGCTGAAGCAGTTTGCATTTAAAGGAGGCATCATGTATGTCTTTAGGAGAGAGTCTTCTCACTAATATGATGTGGTTGGAATTAACAAGCTTACAGTCAGAACATGACACAGAACAATCAGACTTATAGGCCCATCAAGACCACTAATGGTGACCACTAAGGTCCCATGAGTCACTGGCTCCACCCTTCATTCATTTCTTTGTCATTGCAGCAAGCCCCTCATACTCTGCATGCATAAAATGCATGAAATATACAGTGAAATGTTTCTCCCCCTATGTGGTCACTTCAGCACCTACTGAAGAACAGCAACCACACGTAAAACAGCTGCAAACTGCTCCCAGCTGCTGGAAATGATTGGCATGTTTGCCTCTGCATGCGCTTGGTAAAATCTGCTTTGTGAATCTGGTGGAGAAATACAGCAAATAGTTGGAGCAAAACAGATGCAGGAAACGCTACTACTGTTACTGTGAGACCCCTTCTGTTCTGTGTGAGACTGAAGCAGAATCCTGAGCAGATCCGTTATCTTCACTCCATCTGACTCTAAGCTCTGTTTGATCCAAACTGTCAGAAATATTCTGACTCTGATGTCTGTCTTCATCATTAGAAAAACACAGACTGTTTTTCTTCGGACTCCTACACAAACCATCCTGCTGTCCCTGATGCTCCTCGTGGAGATTCACCCGCCAGAGAAAATAGTTCCCAACCCGCCTGTCAGTTCATCACTTAGAGCATCACTGACACGTTCCTGCATGGATGCCTGTGATAGCGGCGTCGTACCTCCTCTGTAGAGTTCAGTGTGCAGGAAGGCGAGTCCTCTGGTGACGCCGTGGGCCATCCTGCAGCAGGTCAGCCAGTCCACAGTGTTTCCAGACAGGTACTGAGACAGACAGCCCTGAGACAGATCAACAGATGTTACAGATGTTACAGCAGCTGCTTTCAGATTCCACCTTGTGTCGCTGTTCCACACCTTTCAGACACTTTTTAAGGCAAGAAAAAGCTGTTAAAACTGAAGACCAGAACTGCTCAGGGCTTTCGAAGAGAATCAGATCAGATGTTAACTTTCTACAAACATAACTCCAGTTACAGCAGATTGTTACTGAACAGTTTGGACCGCTCTGAAGAAAGAAAAACTGCCAACTATTTCTAAACTGTGGCAAAGATTTTTACTGGACTCCTTCCCAGAAAACTGTGGACTGTTTGTGATCTCACTACATGAAGCGCTGCACATTTGACCAATTAATGCCACATTTCTTTTATTTTAGCATTATTTTTAGGTTAAAACAAATGTTGGTAGAATTCAGATAGCTGTTTGTTGTTGTGCTTCTTAGTGTTATTTAGCAGAAGAACAAACACTCAGATTTCATTTTGTTATTTAAGGCTGTTAAGCTGACCAGTAGTGAAAAATAGGATTATTTTAGTTCAGCAATAAGTTGAATAACAGATATATTATAATGCACCTGGTCTAATTTTAAATAAAATAATTCAGGTGTAGGAACCACTTTAAAATATGTGTAAGAGCAAGAATGGACCAGCAGGTGTCGCTATGTTTGTAAAAAGGTAGGAAGGTGACAGTTATCTCTGAAGGACCAAAGAGTTTTCAGGTCACTTGTGCTACTGTGTCTTTAATTAAGCCTCACATTTTGTTATTGAACAATATCTAAATATAAACTATGAACTATGAACTGTAGAACCATGAAAATCTCAGTGATCAAATTAACTAATTAGAACCTATAAGACTTTGTCAGCCTGCAGCTGGTAGCACTGTTGCCTTGTAGCAAAGAGTTGTCAGGTCCAACTCCAAGAGGGTGGGGCCTTTCTGCACGGAGTATGCATGTTCTCTCCGTGCAGGTTTGGGTTATCTCTGGGTACTCCTCGAACATGCTTGCTCAGAGAATTGGCCGTCTCTAAACTGCCCAGTGGATGTATGGATGGTTTTCTGTCCTGTGTGTCTGCGTTGTCCTGGGATAGACTAGGACCCTGTCTAGGACGTACCCTGCCCACTGACTGCTGGATGAGCACCCCCACCGCCCCACCCTGGGGCATAGACAATGAATGGATGACGGATGAGTGTTCATGTGCTTGTTTTTTACAGTCTGGGTTACAGAGTCGTTAATGACTGACAGCTGCGAAGGAATGCAGAAAAACACCACACAGACATCACACTGCCTCAGAGAGCAACAAGCAGAGAGCGCATGGAGAGAACAGATTTAAACAGGAAGGCAACCCTGCTTGTGTTTGTGAACAAACATACTGATAACAGTCTGTGAGGGTTTTACTGATGCTGTGGGGACTCAGCATTTCTACACAAGCCCTGATGAGGAATGATTTGCAACCATGTTGGTTCAAAAAGTCAAAGTTAATTCCTCTGAAGTAATAAAAACAATGGCTTCAGCTGTTTTTTAATGATTTACATGAGTAAAATTTAAGCTTTACAGATCATTCTGTTCAGATCATTTAAACTATTTGTGTAAACTCTTACAAAACATTTCATGTGATTTGTGATACTCCTGATAAAATGTGTTTTATGTAGATCTGTGTTTGAACCTCAGACCTCCAAAGGAATGGTTCCACGCTGGTTAAGGTCCAGTTTTTGCTTCTAGTCTTAGAGACATCATTGTTAAATAACTGACCTCACAATATCATAAAGACATGTGTGTGTGTGTGGCTGGAGGCTGCAGACAGGAAACAGACACGCTGGCACCGTCTCCCAGTACAAAGACTGGAGGAATGGTGAACCACACCAAAGCTTCCACAATTTTCAAACCGGAAAATGTTCCAGCTGGAGGCAGGAAGTAGTTTAAACCAACTCATTATTCTGGTTCCAATCTATAGACTCAACATGTAGGAATTAAGATGTTCTTCCACTTCCCTTCTTATTACCACTTAATAAATGGTGACCAGGATTTTACTAAAAATAAAAAAAGAATAATACACAAACCCCATTCTATCCAGTTTTAATTTGATTTTAGTCTGATAAATGGTCAAATGTCCTATTTAAACAAAAGAAAGGTCATGTTGTGTAATTCTGTTAAAGTTTGCTTTAATGGAGCTTATACTGACCAATTTCTGTTCATATCAATACAAGAACAAGATATAAACTCCAACGTTTTGACTCTCTGTTATGCCTCCTCTATTCAATGTGACCTTATACTCTGTTTGCATTTTCAAATTTGATTGATATTCTGTATTTTATGTCTGCTGTTTTCTCTAACTTACATGTGGGTAGAACTCCATGAGGATCAGAAACTCTGGTCGGCCATCGGCAGACGTCTTCTCGTCGGCGGTCAGGAAGCGGACGATGTTGTCGTGCTGCTGCAGGAGAGGCAGTTGGTAGATTGAGCATTCGTTGGAGAAGTTCAGATAGTTGGCAGAGCTGAAGACTTTGACAGCCACGCAGCGCTCATTCAGAGAGCCGCGAAACACAGCTCCGTAACGGCCTCGACCAATCAGCTGCCAGAGAGGAGAAAGAAGAGGGTCAGTGAGAAAAAATGTTTTCTCTGGTGGTGATAAGGAGTTAATCTTCACATTTTATGCAAAGGGTTGGGGAGGGAGGGCAAATAGTTTTCCTGAAGTAAAAACTGCAGAAAGATTTCTGCTATTAATGTGAATTAGAAAAATTGAAAGGAATGGGTCGTCAGCAAGAGAGTCGGGTAAAGAAAGTTCACAACATACCTGCAAGTAAGACATTATTTATGACTTGGAGAATGAATTGTGTTCCTAGGAAGACCAGTCAGCATCACAGAAATAGCAAAGAAATATTGAGGAAAAATACCTCCAGCAGTTTCAGGTTGTCAAGGTCCACCGCTGATTCAGAGTTTGCTGCCTCCATCACATTCATAGCAGACAGACCATACTTGTGCTTCCCTGGATGCACACAGGAGAAGATCAGTTACTGGCTGAAGAACTATTTTTCACCAGAAGTATCTTATACATGCAAAGATTCACAGACCTGTCATAATCAGCAGTAATGTTTGTAGACAATTTGAACCTGTTTAAAACCAACTCAGGATGTTATTCTGAATAGAAAATTACTGTTCTTCTACTCTCTAAAGGTCTGCTTTACTTCGACCTTAAACGTAGAAAGTCCTTCCTGACACCTAAGAACACTGAACTGCACCTGTGAGGAATTAAAAGTGTAATTAAATGGGCTAAACTCTTAAGAAAAGAAAAGTATTTTTCTGTATTGTTTTCTTCTTATTCTTATATGTTTTACGACATTTCCTGTCAGGACAGTTCTCCTCTTTCTCTGCCTCTTTAATCTGTGGGGTTCCACAAGGTGCAGTTCTCAGTCCATCATTGTTTTCATCCTGCCACTACCTGGTATAATTCAGTCTTCTTCTCTCATCTTCTACTACATCTACGTGGATGGCCTCCAGGTGTATATGTCTCTTAACAGCTGGATAAGCTATTTACCCTCATCTAGTGCTTAACAAAGATCAGTGACTTTATCTCCAACAGGGTGTTTTCAATAGCAGCAAGACAGGGATCCGGATCATATATCCTGCTTAGATAAAAGCAACCAGGCTGTTTCTTCTTCGCTCAGCAGCAGGGTCCAGTTTAGTCTGTGGCTCCAAAGCTGTACATGAGTCTCTAAAACCCCATTTTGCTTTAAAAAGATCATTAAAAAATATATTTTTTTGTTTTATCAGGCTTTCATTTAATGATTTTTGTGTGAAAAGCCTATTTGATTTTATACTTACTGAAAGACAAGAAGCTGTAAAATTTGCTCAACTTTTAAGATTCTGGGACCACTCTGCCCACTAAAGCATAAAGTTACAGGGATTTTTCTTAATTCTGCTGTCTGTAGTGAATCAGGTTTTTGTTTTTTACTGCACAGATCAAGTTAGTCCAACACAGCAGGACCTTCATGTTAGACAAAGAAAAACATTTCTAAAGTCTCTGAACACAGTTTGATTTTTTTTTTTTTTATTAAGAAAAATGTATCAGTGGATTTACTTTTTATCACACGGTATCCCAGGAACAGCGCCATGATGAGGAGGGCTGCTATAGCCACAGTTACCAGGGCAACCAGAGCCGTCTCCTTCACCGTCAGCTGGCGATCTGTGGAAAGGTGACATTGTTGATCATATCAGCTTAAGGTGTTCATATCAGTTCAGGACATCTGTCACTTCTTGTGAGCTCAGGTTTGCAGGAACCCTAAAAACCTAGTGGACAAAAAAAGTCCCAACAACATTTCATTTCCTTATAAAGTAACATTGGTCAGAGGAGCTCCAGTCAGTTGCAAGAATCTACCAGATCTAAGTCTATGTTTTCAGAGCTGACGGTCAAATCTATCCAGAATGAGCGTGGTTAGAAGATCTTATTTTGTTCCTCTGCCTGTAAAGAAACTTGTTTTTCCAATGTTCCTAACGGGTTCCTCACAGCAACCTGATCTGTAGGTTTTAATTTAGGGGTTGTCAAATGTTGTCTTCAAAGGTTGAAATCTGATTCAGAGACAAGGTCAAAGGTCTAAAACAGCTGATAAGTCATAAGAAATGTCGCTTTATGATTACGACTGTTTGTGAAACTAAGCAACTCTAATGTTTTAAGAGTGAAGCACAAGAAGTGATCTAATTTCTCAGGAATGTTAATTTAAACTGAAAGTGTTATTTTAAATTTGCTTATTTTGTATTTTGCTTCAACAAATAAACAGCCTGTTTATACACACAAGTATAAAGATAATAAAGGATGTTTAAAGTGCAACAAGGCACCGTAGCATTAAAGCAGCTAAGGTTAAAGTTAATTATGATTAGTTATTATTCTTTGCAAACTATTGTGAAAAATGCTGTTTCTATTAAAACATTTAATGATTTGATTATGAATCAGTTAAATCTAAATCTGCACAGAAGATGATAAACTTCCTGTTCTACGGTCATTTCCTTTGAATCTGAACTCTGAACAGAACCAGTTCTAAGGATCGCTCCAGTTTCATGCACCTCAGTTATTCTACCCGGCAACAGGCAGTGATGAACCCTGTGATTGGTCTGGACAGAGCTCACCTGTGTGGCTGACGTTGATGTTGTCTCTCCTCATCGACCTCAGGGCAGGCGTGTCAGGGGTGGGCGGAGCTTCAGTATAATTAGTGTTGCAGAGGTCGTGGCTGCAGCAGCAGAAACGGTAGCTGGCTTTCTGCATCTGAGCTGGAGTCGTCATCAGGATGCAGCGGTCGCCGTAACACTCCTGAAAGTTGCCCACATACCTCCAACAACCTGGAAGAAATTACACCAGTTTATCTAGCTGGACTGTGAAAAATGGCTGAACTGATCTGCTTTTACAGTCAAATATCCTGACAGTAAAGGAATACCGTATCATATCGTATCGTAAATGTCGAGGTCAGATGCCTTATAAGATGCAGTATGTTAGTCAGTTTTGCTGGAAGCTGTGAGTGGTTCTGCTGCAGAGAAAAGGTTAAACAAATACAAAGTAACAGAACAATTCCTAAAAACACAATAAAACTAAAAAGATCAAATGTTTTATACCAGATAAAGCAGCAGGACAGGAGGATGTTTAATAAAACAGGTTTAACATTAGGAGCTGGTTAACTGTCCTCTGCGTTGTAGTTCAGGTCCTGAAACAGCTGAAAACATCTGGCTGATCTACCTTTAGTGTTCTTACTGCAGCACATCTACAAGTCCTTGAAAAAGTATTTACACCCACTGAACTTTCTAAATGTGTCACGTTATGACTATAAACCTTTTGTGATAGACCAACAGAGTGGTGCTGGAGGTTTCTTCCTGTTAAAAGGAAGTTTTTCCTCTCCACTGTCGCTACATGCATGCTCAGTATGAGGGATTGCTGCAAAGTCAACGCCAGTGACTGTCCACTGTCTCTACATGCTCATCCAGGAGGAGTGAATGCTGCAAGTCACTGACTGGATGCAATCTGCTGGGTTTCCTTAGATAGAAAAACTTTTTATCCAATTTGAATAAATAACTGAATCTGACTGCACAGTTCAATGATTAGGATTAATTGGAATGTATGAACCTGACTGTTGTGAAGTGCCTTGAGACGACATGTGTTGTGAATTGGTGCTATATAAATAAACTGAATTGAATTGAAATGCAAGGACATTGGTGCCCCCTTTTAAATATTTTTTACAAATAAAATAAAAAGTGAAGTTTGCAGGTAAATAAAATCTAATCCAGTTCAACCAACTGCCTTCATAGGTCGTCTAATTAGTAAGTAGAGCCCATCTCTATTGTAATCTAATATCAGTATAAATCCAGCCGTTCTGTTTCTGGCATCAGAGGTTTGTTGGAGAACATTAGTGAACAAAAAGCATCATGAAGACCAAGGAGCACAGCAGACAGATCAGGGAGAAAGTTGTGTAGGTTGTAAATTAATGTCCGGACCTCTAAACGCTCCACAGAGAACTGTTCAACCTGTCAGCCTAAACGAATGAGGGACAACTGCAAACCCACAAAGACGTGACCTTCCACAAGAGGTCTCAAGAGGCTTGCAGATATATTTTCTGTGAAACTGTCTTAATAAATATTGACTCAGGGACACATGCCACACTTTTCAGAATATAATTGAAAACCACATATTATTCCCTTCTTCTTCTTCTTCTTCACTGTTATGCACCACTTTGTGTTAGTCTGTCACGTAGAACCCAAATAAAATACTCGGAGTAAACGTTTAGAGCACTAAGTCAACAGAAACCGAGGGAAATGACCTGGAAGTTTCTAAACACCAGCAGAGGCTTCATGTCAAAACGAAAGCAGCTGCAGTCATTCTTTCATTATCTCCCTTGTTTCCTCCACAGGAACACTGGATCTTCCTGAATGAGCGGAAATCAGATTACTCCATCCCATAATTCCTCCTAATGTGAGTAAACCTGAGGTCAAGACTCTGAGAAGCAGCTGCAAGAGCGCTGACGTTTTGTAGCTCTTTCTTGAATGTCCAGGTAATTCCCACCACTTCTAATAAAGTTATATTTTACATGGTACCTGATTCTCCTGATTTAAATAACAAGTTCTGTATGAATGGAGCAGTTGCTCCACATTTGGATCATACAGAACTTTGATCATCTGTAGCTTCAGCAGACTGATTAACTGAGGGTTAAGGGCTTTTTCTCCTCACATAGTTCACCTCTAACCTTTATGAAGTCTAGTTTATTAATTTTTTTCCAAACACTGTGTTCTGTTACTGTAAGTTAGATTATCTGAAACACTTTGACCTTCTGGGCCAACCAGAACACAGTTTGGACCAGACGGCAGGTCTCAGCATTTGGATCTTTCTTGGGTTCAAACAGCCCAGACTGAAGGATAAACATTCCTGACCTTGGCTCAGCAGCTCCATCTCCCCGTCTGCTTGTCTTTCCCACAATCCATAGCAGCGGGAGCCGCGACTGCATCGAATCGTGCCGTTCTCCTGGACGTCTCCTCGAAGCTCATTGGTGGAGGCAGGCTCCGCCCCCTTCAGGCTGCTGGCGAATGCGCAGATTCTCTCCTCTCGGTCCTCCAACTGCAAACCTGCATATATATATACACATCAGCCATAACATTATGACCAAGGCTAGTCCATGGTTTCCAATCCAACAGATGAGTAAGTGTATCTCAGCTTAACCAAGAAGATGGTACTGGTTCCGATAGAAAGGTGTGTCAGAGTACACAGTGCATTGTAGATTTTTGCATATGGGGTTTAATAGCTGCAGACCAGTCAGGGTGCCCATGCTGACCCCTATCCCCAACTTAAAGCACCAACAATGAACATGTGAGCATCAGAACTGGACTACGGTGCAACAGACGTGTTCTGGTCTGTTAAATCATCCTTTACCTTAGACACACATGGCACCAGGAGGCAGTGTGATGTTTTAGGCGATGTTCTGCTGGGAAACCTACTAGCATTATTCCATCTAGGTGGATATTACTTTGACACATGCCGCATTACTGCAGAAAATGAACTCCCTTATATTGAAACTGTATTCTCTGTTGACTGTGGGCTCTTTCATCTGGATAACGCATCCGACCACAAACCATAGAAGGTTAGAAATCCAAGAATGAGTTTGAGGTGTTGCCTTAGCCTTCAAATTCCTCCCACCTCAAATTAATCAAACATATGTGGGATGTTCTGGACAAACAAACCTCCCGTTTTGCAGAACTTAAAGAATCTGCTGCTAACTTGGTGCCAGAAACCACAACATATCCTCAGGGTGCAAGCGAAGTCAATGTTTTCCTGTTTTGTTTGAACACTGATGATGTTGGTATGAAGGACCAACAGAAACTTCTGAGATCTTAGCGACTATAAACACTGACAGCATCGGATAAGGTTTTATTTCTGACTGTGAGGAACGAGTGGGAACATCGGAGGCCTGAGGCTGCTGAGGTTACTTTATATCAACATTGTTAATCTGATGATCCAACGACACGTCTCACAACGACACGTCTCTACACGGTGCAACAATTTATACTGAGATGCACTGCAACAAACTGAGCCTGAGACTGTCAGCTTTGTAACCTACTTCTCTGTTCCTGAGGTCGTTGTTTAACCAACAGGCTGGAAAAATGCTTCACTTCAGTAAGATTCACCATCCCCTGACAGACACATTAAAAACTTTTACAACTGTCAGCAAAGTAAACTTATAAAACCAATAAGAGCAGCAGAATAAAAACATAAATGTATGAGGGATCAGTGAAGATTCATAACGAAATCTGGTTAATGGATGAGTTTATTACAGCAATATAAAATAATTTATTAGAAGCAGTACTATTAAAACATGTCTGTTGTGTTTTTACTACCCTCTAGTGGCTCAAACTCCAAACTACAACAAACTAAACAAGATGTTCTGAGAGGTTTCCTGAAGGAACATGATGGAGGATGTGTGTGTTCTGGGACTTGCTGCTGAGAGAGGACTGTGTGTGTGTGTGTGTGTGTGTGTGTCAGCTCTCAGGAATCCGTCCTCAGCAGAGTCTCAGTGTTTAGTCTGTTGGCAGTCACAATGAGCTCAGGGTGGAGCGTTTTATCAGCACCATCAGAACAACAACAGGACCGGCTCAGACCGCCCGACGACTCTCTGAGCGTTGGGATTCAGAAATGACAGGAAGTGAGGCGAAGTGCGTTCATCAGGAGCTGTAGGAACTGAACAAACACTTCAGGAATGTGGGCCTGAAAAAACGCTCCTGCAGCTTCAGAAACCAAACATCAGAGGATGATATTTATGTCAATTAGTCAGAGAACCAACACATTTCAGGGAGGAACAGCATAAACCTCATAGGGTCTTAGTTTGACTCCAACCAACATATCAAGTTATGATCCAAACTCTTCATCTAATCTGTTTTTACAAGTTTTTGTTCAGCACAACTGCAGAATAATTTTACAGAGAACAAATGTAGATGTTTGTCAATATTTATTCTGAACTTGACTAGTGGTCCTCATCAGATCTGAACCTGAAACAAACAACTGTGGTGAACATCAGCCAGAGAAAAAATATTTTCAGAAGTTCCTTTAATTCTCTGGATATCTGAAAAAATGTCTGTGAGAAAAAGATGGCAGCCAGTCTCACCAGGATGCCCTCAACCAGATGTTTGCACATGATGAAGACCCAGATGTGCTCTCAGCGACCTGTTAGAACATGGGTGGATCAGAGTAAATCTGGAATCTTCTTTCAGGACCCTGCTGCAGTTTATTTCTGCAACTCTGAGATGTTCTCCTGAACTCAGACCAAGATGAAGCTCACCAGATGCCGGCACACCACTAGTGTGGCCAATCCTGCTTTCTGCATAACAAGCCTCATCATATTTCTGATTCTGATTAATTAGTGCATGTAGACCCGTTGTCATACACTGGCATCACAACAACTCACCACCAGAACCTTCTTGTGAAGCTGAGCACTGCTGGGGAACTCTCACGCTCTATGAAGGAACAATTTGAACCCAACTGTGACCCAGAAGACCTCATTGAGACTGTCTACTGATCATCCAGTTTAAAGGGAAGACCAAGATTTGAAGAAAGATGAGAAGAACCAGAAGATTTCAGTTTGAGTTGCAGATCACTGATTATGTCTGTGATGTGGTCTGAGCTTAATAAACCAGTTTAACTCTGCTGGTCTCACTGGTTAATGCCCTGCAGGCAGGATGTGGGGATGATGGAGCTGTTAGCTGCTGATACAAACACAACAGAGAAATGTCTGACCCACAAATGGCTCCCAGTTGCTCTGTGTCTACTGCTGATGATGAACGTGTGCTTCATACTGACCTCTGATCCCAGCCAGCAGCAGGACAAACACACACACGGTCAGCGCGGAGGCAGCCATGTTGGATCGCTGCAGAAACTCAGCCCGCATCAGTGATCCTGGATCAGATTATTCTGGAGGAACCAACAGGACGCTCTCATCACTGCTGACTCTGAAACACAATCATGATTTTGATTTACAGAGAGGAACACTCACTGCTAACAGGACAGGCTGAGGGGCCCCGGGCCCCGGGCCTTTATTAGCGAACAGGAATACAGCCCAACAGCAGAGCCATGGTTGGGTTCTTTAAAATCAACAGGAGTGAAAACATCATTTCCATTTTAAAATATATCCTTTGATTCCAGTTAAACAAAGAAGTGATTTTAAACTACTTTGTAATGTTTTTACAGCTTTAACTGGCTTGATCCCTTCCTGTGTTTCTGACATGCTCCCTGCAGGGATCCAGACGGACCTTCGTGATCTTCTTCTGGCCAAATCTAGAATCAGCTCCAATTCTTGTTATCTGGAAATCTTTGCTTCAAGAACCCACAACATTTTTCCCAAGCTTTTAGGTAGGTTCATTTATTTTTCTCTAACATATATTTTTACTTTTAATTTTTTTATCTCTATAGACGTCTATTATCTTTGTTTTCATGATCTACAGTTGATATTTTGGATTATACTTGTTTCTTAATTTATTGTTTAACAACCACATTGATTTAAATGTGATCTATAAATAAAGTTGAAATATGAATCTTTGATAGTTTAGGAAAGTGAACCTAACATATATCAAATATATATAAACACAAATATATCAAACAAATATTTGATCGTTTTCAATGGAAATATCCTTTTTTTTCTATATTTAGCTGTTTAGGTTCCATCATCAGTCTTTGATTAACAGCTGATTTTATTTTTATGATCCGGCAGGTTTTTCCATTTTACACACAAACACACACACACACACACACACACACACACACACACACACACACACACACGACCTCACCCCGTGTGTTCAGGACACGTGTGTTTCCGGTCAGATGAAGGATGCTGGGATCACCTGATCAGTGGGTCTGCAGGTAGATCTGATGGAAGGGAGTGGTCCACACGCGGACACAGACACGCGCGGACACGGACACGCGCAGATGGGTCAGACCAACAGAATCGGTTCGTACCGGTGAGGAAGACTCCGCTCAGTCTGCAGGAGGAGATAAAGCCGCCTCTCTGCTGTCTCTGTTTTAATGTTGGCCCAGCTCCGCTCGGGTCAGTTCGGATCAGCTTGATGAGGTTCGGTTCCGCCTGGTCCGAAGTCTCCTTTGCGGTGTTGATCCAGGTCTAGTAGCTGGTTTCTGGGGCAGGACCAGAAACTGCGCAGAGATGAAGCAGCGCTCCGGTTTTCTGCGGCTGAATCACTCCGTCAAGCTCAGGAAATCACTTCCGGATTACATTACCAAAATAAAAGCCCCAGTTGCCTCAAGATATGAGTTATTTATTCTATTCTGTGTCCACAGTATTGTTTTAGTCATAAGTGCATCAATATATATATATATATATATTATTATTATTTTTTTTAACAATTGTTTTATTTTTTTAATCAGTTTAACATTATTTAGAAAAGCTCAAAATGCTATATCATAATCTGTTTATTAACCTGTTTTATGTATAATCATCCCACTCTGTGATCATTAAATACACCTTCTGGTTGTTGTTTCATAATTTAGATCACTGAGGATTGACCACAGAAAAAGATCTGACAGAAAAACAACACTTTGTGTTTTATATACCCAAATAAAACATCTTAAGTAGCTTTTGACGTTTCAGATCATTGTTATTAGTATTTCTTCTAAATGTTTGTAACATGAATAAAATAAAATTATGTTCCTCATAAAGATAATCATAATTATTAATTTAATTTAAATTCAATTATAGATTTATAATATAAAAAAGTTATTGATATTTATTTTTAACCAGGATAATGTGTGCTTCTTTATTAATGTTGCAGGTCTTAGTTAGGTGGTAGCACCAGGGCTACCAACCACGCCTCAGTTTTTAATAAGACTGAGAACTAATGGAGGTTATCAGGTTTTAAGTTTCAGTCAGTCAGTCAGTCATTTTCTACCGCTTCTTCCATAGTGGGTCACGGGGGAGCTGGTGCCTGTCTCCAGCAGTCTATGGGCGAGAGGCAGGATACACCCTGGACAGGTCGCCAGTCCATTGCAGGGCAACAGGTGGTGCAGTTGGTAGCACTGTTGCCTTGCAGCAAGAAGGTCCTGGGTTCGATTCCCAACCTGGGGTCTTTCTGCATGGAGTTTGCATGTTCTCCCCGTGCATGCATGGGTTCTCACCAGGTACTCCAGCTTCCTCCCACAGTCCAAAGACATGCCTGTTAGGTTAATTGGTCTCTCTAAATTGCCCTTAGGTGTATGAATGAGTGTGTGTTGCCCTGTGATGGACTGGTGACCTGTCCAGGGTGAACCCTGCCCTGGTTTTAAGTTTGTTTTGTTAAAATCCAACCTTTAGTTATTTTTTATTTGTCAAACTACAATTATTATTATATCTTATATCTATTTTATTTTATGTTTTTCATTTCCTTTATTGTTGCATTTTTAATTATTGCTAATGACCTTTTATTTGCAGTTACGAGTAGTTAAAGCTAAAGCTATGATCCTTTATATGAGTGAATAGTGATACCTAGAAAGTAAGGTAAAGGTAAAACTTTAACCTTTGTAATGAGTCTTATTTTGAAAGCAGCAGGAAATAACTTCCTGTGATGTGATGACCATGTCAGCAGCAGAGACTCGTCCCCTGAGATTAAAGCCAGTGATGAACCAGACTCCTGCTGCTCTGCTCAGATGTTAAAGCAGGTCGCTGGTTGATCTTGACACAGACATGGAGAAGTAGACACTGCATGGAATCTCGTCACTGTAGTTTCAAGGACATTTTTACAAATGCAAAAAGCCATGAATGACAGTTCTGCTGTTTTAGGTCCATCTAGGTGAGTTCTGCTGTGGTACCATAAAGCCTTAGCAGCATCAGGTTCTTCCCAGGACATTCAATCGTAAATCGATGGATAAAATGAACACTCCACTGGCCACTTTATTAGACACACCTTGATGGTGGGCTGAACCTGTTTGAGTTTTGTGACATGGTCAGTTATTCTGTGGGAAGTAAAATGGACATGAAGGAATGGCATTTAAACAATGTTCAATTGGTACTAAGGAGTTGAATGCATGGCAAGCTCATGATTCTTAATTTGATGGCTAATCTGTGAAACACCCTCTGGGTACACATTGTCTGTCCTACTTTAATCTGATTTTTATGAATGGTACATTGGGAGGTGGGGGATATGTGTTTTTAATGTGTTTTCATTGTGTTTTAATTGTAGGAACCTCAAAGGAGCCAGGACCATACTTTCATTGAGTTTTTATAATACAATGACAATAAAAAGCAAGATTTTATCCCCCTACAACATTACACCACCACAACCAGGCTGAACCCTTGATACAAGGCAGGATGGATTGATGCTTTTTATGATTAGTCCAGTTTTTTTGTGAGGTTGTTGAATTGCAGCCTCTGTTTCCTGTTTGTTGCTGACAAGACTGGCACCAGGTGGTCTTCTGGTTTGGTTTTTATTGGCTCCAAGGTTCTGCATGCGTTCAGAAATGGTACAGCACAGACCTCGGTCATAACCAGTGGTAAATCAAGCTACTGTCATCCCAGACCAGGCTGCCAAATCTCCTGACATCAGCAAAGCCATTTTGTCCCTTTTCAAATCAATCTCTGTAAACTGGAGACACACTTCTGCACCTAAATTAGCAGTTTCTGAACTACTGAGACCAACTCATCTGGCACCAACAACCATGTCACATTCATACTTACTCACTTCTCCCTTCTAGCCCATTTTGACACTTGCTTTGAACTTCAGGAAATTATTTTTCCCATATGTAGATGCCTAAATGCATTGATTTGCTGCCATGTGATTGGGTAGGTTACTACTTTAATTAACAAGCATTAAACAAGTGTACCTAATAAAGCAGCTGCTACACGCCCTCTGGTGGTTTTACATCTTAGATTTGGCATAAAGTTAGGACGGTTGTGTTTTCAGCAGTGTTCAGATACTAAAACACTATTAACAATGTCCTGAGCGACAGCTCAGAGAGATAAACCTTTCCGGCAGCATCAATGTTTTCTCAAGACAAGAAAAGATTCTCCAAGGCAAGTAAAAACCTGGCTTCCATCAAAAATTGAACTAAAGCTGGACACGACTACTCCAAGACAGCAGATGTTGTAGACATGATACTCCTGAGTGAAGAAGACTTTCCACCGCTACCTACTTTGCCAGAGGAGGCCGCTTGTTAAGAACCAGCCCACAAGAAGACCCTCGTTGTACAAGATGAGGAGAAAAGCGGTAACAATCTCGACGCCATTAAAACTAAATTTTTTTACTGCTTGTGGACTAATTAGGTTGCTCCACTACTGACATCAGGAAGAACTCAAACAAGGGTTCCTGGTGCCACAAGAATCATACCCACTGAGAACTGAGACTTTAAATCCATACTCTATTCACGTATTGAGTTAATTTTGTACAGAAAAAAATAATTGTTAATGTTGGTTTGGCAGCTCAAGGTTAAATCTAAAGATGTAGCAATGCTTTTTCCCTTTTTCTCAAAATATGCTTTCAATAAGTAGTGTTAATTAAATAACTATTTTAGTATTTTTTTTCTACTTTACTTGTTCATCGGCGCACAATTTAAAAGCAACACTGCACACACACACTTGAACTTTTGTCTTTTTCTCATAAAACTGTCTTTATCTATTGGTTCTTTGAATACCAGGGGGTAAAAAAAATGCCACAAAACGAAAAGCTTTATTTCTTTTTTCCAAACAACTAAATACAGATCTTTTTGTCTTTCCAGAATCATATTCCACTAGTGATGTCATAAATTTCTGGAAAAGCCAAAGGGATGAAAATATATATCCATCACATGGGAGCCAGCATTCAGCAGACAATCTTACTCTTACAAACACATTTCAAGGTGACATCCTTTTTGAACAAATGTGACATTCAAGGACACTTTATGTTCACAATATTATTGTTTCACACTAAGGTCTTCCTTACCGTTAATATTTATGGTTATAATTTAAAATGTGAAGACTGAACTTCTCTAAAGGACGGTTTAAACAAGTTTCCCAATACAATTATCATTACAGGAGGGGATTTTACTACGACATTAGATAATCAATTAGATAAATGGCCACATCGAGCTCAAGATTCTAATACTCTCCTAAAATCATTTATGCAAAGATACAATTTAAAGGATGTATGGAGAGAAAAATTTCCACTGGACTCTATTTTCACCTGGAGTAATAATGATGGGTCTAAACAGCCTCCAATAGATTATTGGTTAGTGTCTGATTGTCTAAATGCCAATAACATTACTGTCAATATTCTTCCTACACCGCTCACAGATCATAAAGCAATATATATCATTATAAATCATTCTGATAGACAGTCACAGAATAGGAAAGCCTACTGGATTATAAATGACTCATTTTTTAAGTTAAATTCAGTACAATACAAAATTTCTCAATTTTCTTTTTAACAAAGCCAACACTGAAAATAAAAATGGTACCAACTGGGAACTATTTAAATTTAAGATTGCAAAGTTTCATAGACGATATGGTTCCGATCTAAAAAAAGTTCAAGAACGCTGTAGAAAATAGAATTATCAGTAAATCTGTTGGATTGGACCTATTTTAAATCAAGGGATTATCACCATTATACCTGAGCCCAAAAAGACAAACTACTTATTGATAATTGCTGCCCTATAAGTCTTTTAAATAATGATTACAAAATCATGGCATCAGTATTCACAAAGAAAGACTTAAATCAGTCCTAAATACAATTATTGGAGAGACACAATCTGGTATTATGCCAAATAGACACATTTCCAATAATATACGCCTTGTTCTTGATATTCTGAACTACTCAGCGTTAATCACTGATAACAGCTTCATACTTTTCTAAAACTTTTACAAAACATTTAACTCCATAAATCACTTCATCTTCAGTTCTCTTCATAAATTATGGTTTTTTTTTGGCAATACAATTAAAATATTCTATAATAATACAAATAATGGTACCCCATGTAGATTCAATCTTAATTGAGGAAATAGGCAAGATTGCCCAATTTTCCCTTATCTCCTTATCCTTTTAGCCGCTCAAATCCTTCCTGACTACATTTCTATTAATCAGCTAAAGAATATTTCTGTTTGTTGTAAAGAAATCCGAATTAGTGTGTTAGCTGATGATACCACTCTGTTTTTAAGAGACAGCAGTCAAGTTTCCCCTGTTTTAAACTTAATCCAAGATTTCTTTATTGTTTCAGGGCTTCACTCGAATATTAAAAAATGTGAACTTCTTCCAGTTAAAGATTGTTCTTTAGAATCTATATGTAATATTCCTGTAAGAGAAAGTCTCAGCGATTTAGAAATAATTATCTCAAAGAACAAATTTAATGAAATATGTTCATTAAATTTGCTCCCTTAATTGATAAAACCAAAAAAAAAAACGCCTTAATCTACAGCTTCAAAGAGACCTCAGTTTTAGAGGACGGGTGTTGGGATTATGAATCTGAGAATATTATTTAATATTTAATATTAATATTTTAATATTTTATCAAATAATATTTCGGTCTGTTAAGGATTGTCCTGTGAATACCAGCCCAGTAAGGCGATGGTATTAGGACCAAATAGAAAGGTGTGAGACGAGCTCTGACATTATTGAACAGCATAAACTCTGCACATATATGGAATGAATTCACACAATTTCTTAAAATACAATAATTTATTGACAAAAATAAGTCAACTCAAAGTCAAACATATTTCAATCAACAAACTCTTTACTATGCTAAAACAATCCAACTAAACTACCAAGCAGAATGAAAGAATAATGAAGACTAATGGGCTATGTACAATATAAACAAGCTGATCAAAGATGATTGAAAATCATGACCAAAAGAGTGATGCAACATTACCATGCAATGTTTATGTTTGAGAACCAAGGATTATCTTGAAGAATCTGGAAATGAAGTTAAGTTAGTCTTGGAACCAACTTAGGCAATAATCAGCAACATTTAGACAACCATTCACAATGCAAGATCAGATAAAATATTATTTTAATAAAATAATGTTTTAAATAATGATCTGCTGAATAAAACCAACCTTCTGGATGACCATTTCTCAACGGTGTCTAATTAACTGCCTTTATTTATCAAAATAATATTTGAAGAAATATTAAGGAAATATTTTGGAAAGAGCCAAATCTTTCTGGAGAAAGATTACTGGGCGTAATTACAGTTGTGACCAACATTCTCCCAGTCAGGTAGAGAACAACAGCTACATCTGGTGGCCATTTAATAAAATTGCAGTTACAGCTGGATTTCCCAAACCGCAGACCTGCACTCAGTACCATCTGGTGGTCACTAGTGCGAATTGCATTTCCTACTTTGATATATTTTTTTAAATCACTCAATTCATTAACACAGGCAGATTATTCCATCACCTATGATCAAAAGGGCATAACTTAAAGTTGAAAGTTGAAGTTACAGATCATTCATTACCACTTTTGGATAAAATTTAAGCATTTTTGCTGGGTTTTATTGTGTGAAGCATGTTTTGATCTGACTCATAAAACTAACTTAGTTGTCTAACAGGAAGGTAGGTGATTCATATTAGAGAACACTAACATTTATTTGAAGCTAAGAACAGCATTGAATGTTTAGTTTCGTTTTCCCATTTTTAAAAATTTTATTTTGAACTTGGTTTCTGGGTTATTTCAAAATTCTTTCCCTTCTTCCCCTTTTTGCATGTTTGCTTGATTAACCCCATTAAAGCATAGACTTGGGTAAGCCACAGTTTGAACGGTCAAACCTGTGTGCCCATTTTAAGCAAACCCATACACCTGGAAGAGACAGGTATGAATCAGACAGCTAGCTGAATAGCTTAGCCTGTTGTGTGCAGCTAATTAATTTAGCAATCCTTAATCACTGAACAGCTTAGCCTGTTGAATTGCTGCTAATTTGTTTTAGTGGTGGTTCATAAATAAACAGTTTGTGCATTGTGCATTTTGGGCCAAAGATGGAGGGAACATCCCAGACTGCAGCTGGAGATGTGTGTATGGTGGAGGACCCCATAGGAATGCAGGCACAAGAGGTAATTGGGTCATTGATTCTGTTGTCCCCCGAGGAGCGTAAAGGCCTCAATGATTATGGCATTGAGCAATGTGAAGCCAGGATTCAGGAGTTGCTCCAAGTCATTAAAAACCCACCGAAGGACAGACGGGTTTCAGATGTTTTAGGACAGCTCACTCTGTTGTATCAGCGAAGGTTAATGTTGGAAGTTGACCAGCGCGTTAAACTGCAGTTCGAGCTGAATGATACTTTGCAGACGGTGGATGTCCTTAGAGGTGAAATAACAGAAGTGGGAAATGGATTGGAAGCAATAGAGGGTAGCCATGCCACCTCTACCCCCCTGGAAGAATGGGGGGACGAACCAAAACCCACCTCACAGGTTGAAACCTTTGGAGGTGAGCCACACCTGCGAAACCCTGAGAGAACCTGCAGGTCAGATCTGGAGGATGTAGAAGCTGCTCTCCAGAGATTACCTTTCCAGGCTCATGGGGTTCCCCAGACATCCACCAAGGTAAGAACAGGGGTAAGTAGTCAGAATAGGTTCAGTGGTGCGGTGCCCCACCCCACTGCAATCAGCAGCCATGAACAATACCTAGCTGGGGACCCAGCAGGTGTAAATAGTTCACGGCTCAGATGCGAGCAGCCTTCAAACTTGACTCTACGATCCCTCACCTCCGCCACGGCGACAGGAGTGCTGCCCCTGGGATTCAGGTGGTTCCTACCGCCCCAACCGCTGCCCAGGACCCGAGTCCGGGAAGCACAGGGCCCACAGTTATACCGGGAGCAGCCTCCACTGCCTCCTCCGAGGATGAGGCGTGATGCACCGACACCCCCTGACTGCAGCCGGAGTGAACTCTCCGATGATGACTCAGATGGGCCGGGACCAATCCCTGAGAATGAATTGCGCACCCGCCAGCTTGAGTCCCTGGCCAAAGACATAGAGCGTTTCGACCCTAATAAGGCAGCATCAAACATTGATGATTACCTTAGGGAAGTGGAACGCTGTCTTCTAGATTTGTACTGCCCATCAGCACGGGAGAAACTGAAGCTCATCTGGAAGACAACGTCCAGGAGCATCCATGTTTTCACGGAGAGCCTGACACCCGCAGTCCGAGACCGTTATTCAACCCTTTGCGAAGCTTTGAGGGAAGAATATTCTGTGTACACGGACTGGGCCTCCGCCACACTTGGTGCTTTCACGATCCAGCAAAAGAAAAGCGAAGCACCCAGGGAGTATTACCGGCGCTTGAGAGATGTTTACTTCCAAGGACGCAATGCGTCCGGCATTGAGGAGGAACATGCTTTTAAATCCCTGTTCCTCCACAACCTTCATGAAAGTGTGCGATACGATGTTACTATGTATTGCAGAACCAAAGCCTTGAGCATGCAAGAGATCCGCAAATATGCTCAGATGGCATGGGAAACACGTGCTCGCCCGACCAAGGGATCGGAGAGCGAAGCTAGGGTTTTACAGGTCCAGACTGAAAGAACCAGCCATGCATTAGAAGGTCAGGAAATGCCTTCAACCAGAACCCATGTGAAGAACAGGTTCAGGGAACAATGTAGGTTTGGTCAGCTGGACTGGGGGGGTGGTACTGAATACCAACCACAGTCAAAGTTGCCGGACCACTTCCAGTCAAACAGACGACCTGACCATCACGTGAAGCCTAAAGGTAAACCTGATGGAAGAGGGTGGAACCGACACACAGAAGGGATTATGGGGAAAGAGATGGAGGAGGCCTTGCGTAAGATGGTGACGGAAGCAGTGCGTCAGGCCACCACGCCCCCACAACCCTTGAAACAGGAAGCCGACCCTCCAGTTAAACCAGACCTAAACTTCCCGTCAGCATGACTAGGAGTGGACCCAGTCTCCACAGCCATCAGAGTCTACCTGATCGGATGGGGAGACAAACCTGGGGAACTCCAAGTACCCCTTGGGACCTCTCCAGGAGAAACACCACAAACCATCTTTCCAAGGTTCTCAGGTAAACTGAACCAAAATGGACATGCACGTCGTCTATACTGTGTGATCATGATAGGAGGATGTTTCCAACTGAGTTTCCATTTTAAAATAGGGTCAGAGATCAACCTGATGTGCTCAATCATGTTTGAGGAGGTTATTAGAGCCATGTTCTCCTTCAATGAACTATTTCAGGCCGACGCTTGTGATGTAAGAATCACCAGCCGCACCCAAAACCGATCATGCATCACTAGTTGGGTGGAGCTGGACATTATACTCGAAGACATGGCTCTGGTGCACCCCATCTATATGTGCACATTAAACAAAGAGCTTTTTCTTGGTGGCCAGGACCTGCTGGACAGGCTGGCCCCACTCATTGACTGCCACCAGGACCAACTCTGGGTCCAGGCGAAGGTGCAAAACCCACTGGGTATAAGCAGCAAACCACTCTTTGGGGCCAACCAGATCACCAGCTTAGAGGAGCCTGAAGAACCTCTCAGGCCCTCATCAGAGCCAGTCATGTGCACCTCCGAGACACAGCTGCACCCAGCCATCCAGGAAACTCCTGCCAGATGCAGTCATGCATTGCTTGGCTCTTTAAAGAACCCAGGTGTGGACACTTACAACCCCAAAGTGGTGGATGGTGTACACCTGGAAACCATGTTCATACCAGAAGTGCTACTAGCATTCTGGCTAGGAAATCCATCAACCATTAGAGAGCTGTATGACCGTTTGTGCCAAAAAGACCCCTTTGTAACTGAGGCACAACACAGCCACACACTCCTTTTAGTAGACGGCTTCGCCCTCTCCTCAAGACAGCCAGTGTGCAGATTGGCATCAAACAGCTCTTCCATGCTGTGGACATTGTTCCAACAGACCAAAGGGGGGTCACGTTATCTGACACCCATTCCTCTCCTGTAGGGTGCCATAGGAGCTACAAAGCCACACTCCACCATACCTTTCTCACTGAACAATGTAGAAAGGCATGAGTTAGTCAGAGTTTAGTCCTGCCCAGGCTAACCTCTATCCTGCCCAGTCATAGGTTTTGAGGAACACAGAGACAGTTTTGTTTGTTCTGCTTCGCCACGGATCACTGATTGTTCAGCAAAGGACAGAATGGTCCCAGTAGCTTCAAAGACTGCGATTCATCTCACCCTTTGAACCTAGGGGGGAATGTTGGACCACTTGTTTGCTGAATATTGGACCATTTGCATGTTGTTGGACATCACTATGCCTTTCCAACGGCATCGGCCATTTTGTATCTAGGACAGTCCGTTCCTACAGATCCCGTCGGACATTGCGACTGATATGACGGGGCGCCCCAAGTCTGACGTCACAAGACGCTATATAGGAAGGCACCCATTTTGAACACTCGCTTTTCAGCTGGAGACCGTGACACGGTCACCAACATCTGAAGCATCACCTGGAGAAGAGTCCCGAGTGGATTTCATTTATTCTCTCTCGTTGGCCAACGAAGAATTCATAACTGAGGTTTCTGGAATAAGAAGGCCAAAAATTTCACTTTGCCGATTGAAGACGTGAGTTTAACACGTAACTAAAAAACCCACGGAGTTTCAAGGAGCCACCATGTTTTGTCCTAGTCGACTGTGATGGTCAGATCATATTTTCCCTTTCGCCAAGGAGCCCAGAGGACGAAGATTGACCGCTTTTCCTGAAGTTAACTGTGGGCGCACAGTAACTTCCAACTCCCCCCTCCATTCGCTCTCAACCCCGCTCAGAAAGAAGGCTTCAACAAAGTAAAACCCATCCTTTATTTTTATTTCTTTCTTAGAAAGTCTGGGCAGGGTACAGGAGGTTTTAGTGCGATGAGATTCGCTATTTAATCTAATGTGTCCTGAATGATAGGTGCATGTAACCTTTTTATTGAAACTTTGATGTGCCGTGTTGATGTCTGGAAGCTGCCGCGCTCCCCAGCTTTGTGTGTGTTTTGCGGGGTTGTTGAACACCTGAGAGCAAGCGCAGGTGCGCTGTGAGACTGGACTTTTAAAATAACCTCATGGTGAAATTTCCCATTTCCTTTGTATTCAACCTCACTGCTTGCTAGTTTGCCGCCAAAAGTTTTATAACTCTTTGTCTGCTCAAGAGTTGGGGGAGGTTTTATGAGGTTTTATGACTGAGTATAACTGAGTTACAGTGGAGCTGCGCCCCACCCTCCACTCACAACCACACCCCTTTTTCATATTGTCATTTTTGCCATAACTGCTGGTTTGATCCCATACGCACCCACTGCTGTTTTGCTTTATTTTGTTTAGTTAGATATTTTACCCCCTTATTGTGTAGCACTTTGCATGTTTGAGTAGGTGAAGATTATTAAATCAGAAGAACGGATTGTATCAGGCTGTGATATAATAAATATTCACATAGATAAAGAGAAGGCATTCTGTGTTTATTTTGTGCAAGAGTGATGTGTCAGTCAAAATAAGGTTAACGTTCCACACGTTTCAGCAGAAACAGTCGATTAAACAGTGACATCTCCGGTAATAGTTATCAATTATTACGAATTGTTGAGCCACAATTACAACACCAGAAGACATCTCTGGTCTCGATTCATAAATGAGGTTGGTTAAGAAATTAATTTTGTCAAATTATGATTTTTAATTATAATGAATAAAGATTAATTAATCAATAATCATAATTCTAACAGTTAAAATGCATGTTTATAAAATGATTGAGTGAGGATAAAGCATGAAATTTAGATTTATGTGTTTTATAATTAAAATGTTAATTAAATAGTTTAAACTTCTTCAAATAATTAGTTTTGCTTGCAGATTCATTGGGGATTTAATGGACTGAAAACTTTATCCTGGTGCCAATAAATTAAACAAGCTGAAAGTTCAAGATATGCCACAAATAAGGAATATATTTTGATAACAAACCTGAGTCATGATCCTATACTATAATTAATGATTAGGTTCAATTGGTAGGATTTATGCATTAAACCTGCATGATTTAAATTTACTCATCTTAAACCAAGACAAATCAAGATGATGTGACTCATTTATAATTGAAACATTAAAATAAACTTCATAACATTTAATGTTTTATTGTTAAAACTGAGGTGACTGCAAATAGAAACAACCAGGTTGTTTTTTCCTAAATTTATTTAGATAAATTCACAGTGGTGAACTCTGAGACCAATTTAATTAATACTAATTCATTTGAAATACATGATGATAAATTCATTCATTCTTAATGAATAATTCTAATGATGTCAATGGTTAAAACATAGAGCTAACAAAAGCTATAAATATTTTTAAATACATCAATCCTATGTGGTTCTAACTAGATTAAAATTATATGCATGACTTCAAATGAAATTTAAAGGAAAATGCCACATTACCTACACAAACTGAAGCTAACGCAATTATAAAATAAACAGTCTAATAGGGGAAATAGGCCTTTATATTAATGTACAAAATGAACCTTTTGAGGAGCAATCTATTGGCAAGAAGGAAATAGATTCTTAATTTCTTTAAATTATATTTAATGTGGTTTTGGTTGCTAAAACATTTTTTTTCAATTATTAATGACAAAAGACAAATGCTAAATTGACTAATGGGTTGAACCATGCGTACAAAGAGGGAATGTCAGCCTTAATAAAATAAAATGAAACACTGGGTTACAAAGGTTTTAGCACATATGGCAGCAGTACTGTAACTATGGGGAAGGTTGCTCCTATCTCCAGTGAAGACTTAGTAACATTGTGAGAGAAGATTACACTTTGTGTTTTGTCTATAAAACTGGTGCCCAGCTCCCCAAGGCCTCATCCTGAGAACCTGTCTGAATGTACGGGGTTAATTCCTCTAAATGAGTCAAAAGATTAATTTTCCTTTGCTGGATATTTTGATGAAGATCCATGTAATTATTAAAAATAGTTTCTGCTTAATGGAAAAGGTAAAAATACAAACAAAACTAGAAACCTGCAAGCAGCTTTGAAGGTCCTCGCACCCCTCAGCGCAACTCGGGCTGTTGAGCGACCGCAGGAGCCTGGCATCACCTCATACACGCCACCGACGATGACACTGCTTCACTTCAACACGTCGTCACTAAGTGGTACAGTGAGCAACATGTCATATGATCTTCGGTCATGAAGAGTTTTGGTCTGGCAAAAAGCATTCAAAATTTCGAGTAAATCGGACCTTCTAGAAGGTCCGATTTACAAGCAGTCGCTTGTCTGTTTGTGGGTGGGGCTAAAACGACATCATCAATTGACTGTGTCAAAATGTCCATCATTAACTCATGATCATGTATACTACATTTCAAGTGGATCCGATGATGAATGAGGGAGATATAGCCCTTGAAGTGTCCTAGGGGGCGCTATTGATCCAAATTTAAATGTAATCCAATAGAGCTGTTTGGGGGCTGACAAAAATCAACCATATTCAGTTTGGAGTGAATGGGACCATGCATGTGTAATTTAGAGGCAAACGTATGGCTGTGGCGTGACATCTGAATTCGCCACGCCATCATATTCACACCCTCCAGCTAAAGCAGTAAGTACTGGCGACTGTCTAAGACCATCATGTTATCTGTTACTTGGGACAGTTTCACATTGATTAGGTGAAGAACATCAAACATTGACTCTGTAAAGGAAAACGTGATACTTCCTGTTTTCAGGGGGCGGGGCTTCGATGATGTCAGCATCTGATCAGTGAATATTGTTGAGGCCTAGAGGCAGATCAATCCCAGAAGGTTTCTGTTAGGTATTATTTAGTCAACTCAGAGGTAAGAACGATACAGTCAGAGTTACTTGCAGCAAGGGTAGCCCACTTTGCAGTGAAACTACAAAGTTTTGACACCCTATCTCTTTATTTATATGCACAGTTCAACAGACAGTTCAGACAGGGTGTATGTGTGTGAGACGGAAAGGAGGCTGGTTCACACAGAGATAACAATGATCTCACACACACAGGGAGGAAGGCATAGTGCAGGTGCCTTGCAACACAAAGTTTTTACATGAGTGATAACAAGTTTTTGCACCCATCCAACAGTCCCTCCTTTTATCACAAGTAAAAACATTTAATATAAAAACGAGTAAGAAAAATACTTTGTATGAGCGAAAACCCACGGACGGTAAACAGATTATATTTTGTGGGAAATACTCATACGGCCCCGCCGCCCTCGGCGACCATTAAAAGTTAAATGTTGATTAATACTTGAAATCATAAAAATAAAAGAATAATACTTGAAATCATAAAAAATAAAAGAATAATACTTGAAATCATAAAAAATAAAAGAATAATACTTGAAATCAAAAAAATAAAAGAATAATACTTGAAATCAAAAAAATAAAAGAATAATACTTAATGAAAACAGTGAAACATAATAAAGGAATTTAAAAATCTGCCCTGTTTATGTCATCATTGTACTTTTTCTCATTTCACTTAAGCAACAACTTCTTTCGATTTTCTGCTGTAAGGTCATTTTATGAAATACAATGTATGAGTACACTCAGGCTTTCGATGTGATTTATTTACAACATGTCATCATAATCGTCCCCTTCATTTTTGTGCATTTCTACCTGGTTCAGTGTTGCATATGCCACCATGAACAATACCAGAAATTCTGTAGGAATGGATGTGCGTCATGTTCTTCCGTCAGTGTTCTGAGATGGGTCCCGTCTGATGTCCATCTCTTCTGGTTCGGTATCACCTCCTGTGGATCCTGCTTTAGATAGAGAAAGAGTCCTGCTACCAGAATTAAGCTCAGGCTTATCAGTCCTGTCCACATGTTACAGAGAGCCATTTTATAATTGGGCGCAGATCAGCTGTTTTCTTCACCGGTTTGAGACACTGGGCCACATGGGTCCTCAAACTCCTTTGAACCCGGACTTCCTCTGTTACCCCGTCGGTTGGTTTGGCTCCTGTAACGGCAAAACTGGCTTACAGTGGCTTTTATGGATCCAGGAAGGCCTCTCTGCTATTTTCAGAGCTGTGGGCTTTGTTAGGAGTATTTGAAACAGCCCTTTCCACCGAGGAGTGCTCCAATCCTTCCGGTGGAGTGTCTTAATCAGGACCAGGTCTCCAGGCCTCAGGTTGTTCTGTGGGATAGGAGCAGAGATTATCGGCAGACCACTGGACATTTGTTCTTCTTTTGTCTGCAACATTTTATTCATCCACTCAGCTAATGAAGTTTCCTGTTGTGCTTTCTCTATTTCATTCATGTCAGAGGGCAGAGAAAACGGTCTGCCATGTACTATTTCTTTGAGAATACAAATTCACATCAGCAACTTGGTGTCACGTGATCTCAGACTCAGAATATAGTGGGTGGAGCCATACAATGATGTACAGTAGGTGGCAAATGGAGTAAGACCAGTTTGATTTGGAGTTATTCTCATCCATAATTTAACCAGGGATAGGCATTCGGGCCATGGCCTCCCTGTTTCTTCCATTGTTTTCCTTAATCTTTAACTGAAACCCTAATGCATTAGAACTTAGTTCTATTAATTTATTTACAAAATGAGTTCCATTATCTGACCTTATAATCTGTGCAGACAAAACTGCTTATTGATTGACAAAATAACATTCAAGCACACAATCACCATATTAAAAGGCTCTACTTCTAGAGAATCACTAAACTTCTGAGGTCCGGTTTTGGCCCGCGGACCTTGAGTTTGACACATGCAGGGTAGAGTTACAATTTTTTTCAGACCTTTCAGCAGAGACAGGCTTCTGCTGTTTGCTGACGTTTTATCTTTGTTTTCAGGCAGCTGCATCTCTTTGTCAAGGTCGTTTCACAGAGCTGAAATTTAACTTCTTTCAAAGAGGAAAAGTCAAGAATGCACACAATCTGAGCCAAATATGGAATTATTTCCCTGTAAAATGAATCTTTTGCATTTTATCATGATATTGTTAGTAGTATAACACCATAGAATTATTTTTAAAGCACCTGTTTCTCACTAATACTTGCCTACAATATCTTTTACTCTCAAATTACGTCTTTAACAACTCTAGTCATTGTTCACTGGGTTGTCCAGTTGGACAGTTTCCATGTTGTCCACATTGTCACCTCCTCTTAACTTCTTTTACCACGTCCTCTAAAACCACCTCTTAGTCTTTATAATTTGGGGCTACCTTGGTATTCTAACCTGGGATGGGTGGCGGTCCGCCCCCCTTTATTTGTTTTCAGTTAAGCTGAAAGTTTTTTTCTGTGCTTTTCTTAAGGCCTCAGTATTATGGCTATGTCAGTTAAAGACTGCTCTTATTGTTTTTTTTGTTTTTTATTCATCTTTTTGTTTTAATCTGTTTATCAACTGTGTGTGTTCAGGGACTGAAAAGTCCCCTTTGAAATTATAATCTGGCAAGGTTTTTTATTGTCTCTTGAATCTTTTGAATGCATAATCTCCAGTTTAAGATCCCCGTGTAGTTTTAGGATTTCAGTGATAATTAAGTTACCTGAAAATCCGTATTTTTATGCCATCGTGTACATATTTCTGTTAAATCAGAGATTTTTCTCTGTTCTTTCCCCATTGTTCTTTGTTATTTTTCTCTTTTTAGTTTTCATTATTTCTAATTTTAGATCCCCTTATAATTTTAAGACATCCTTTGTATCTAATTTGCCCAAAAACCCATGTTTTTTATTTTTTATTCCATCAATGACAGATCATACCTGCTCCTTTTACATAGTTCTCCATAAACTTTACCTCCCCTTCTAAGTCAATTAGTTTACTTTGTTCCTTCCCCATTATGTTTTATGTTAGTTTAATTGTAGTATGAATGTCTCAGATAAAAGGTCACTGGCATGAGACTTTAAGGAGAGGACATTAACACGCCCTTCTACTGCGACTAATTTGCAGCGGTGTTAATTTTCTGGAATAAAATCCGACCTGAATCTCCAAAGTCACCAGTACGTAGTTTTAATCTGGGCAAAAGAAAACACAGGACTAGCAGAATCCTGCTGATTCTATTAAAATGCTTAGTCCTCCATATACACACACAACACAGTCACACAGTTAGTTTCAGGTACCTTGTAATTTTTCTAAGTTAACTTGGTGTTATTTTATGAGCTCAATTTACTCCGTTCTTTTTACTTTTATAGCGCTTATTCTATTCCCTCGCAGGGGAATAACCCTTAGTCATTTTATTTGGCCCCCTTCTTGGCGGGGCCCTACCTTAATTTGTCACTATTCCTTTCACGGTGGAATAAAACCATCCCAATGCAGCGTCCTTTCCGGCGACGCACTACCAACGACTGTTAAGTACTTTTCCTATAAACTGTATTTTAAAACTGTCTCACCTCGGAGTTGACTTCTTGGTGACTCTCTGGACCCTGTGAGAGTCACCCCGCGCCGAGGAAGGCGATAACCCACTGGCCAAGTGTGAATTCACACACACCGGGACTTTCAGCCACTCCGGCTAATGGAGGCTGTGCAGCGGTGCTTCGCTCGACGTCAGGCTTCCCCCACGGATCCCAGAGTCACTGTTAAAGCAAAGAGAAATAAGGTTATTGAATTAATCCGGCTTCGAAGGACCAATAAATGTTAGGTATTATTTAGTCAACTCAGAGGTAAGAACGATACAGTCAGAGTTACTTGCAGCAAGGGTAGACCACTTTGCAGTGAAACTACAAAGTTTTGACACCCTATCTCTTTATTTATATGCACAGTTCAACAGACAGTTCAGACAGGGTGTGTGTGTGAGACGGAAAGGAGGCTGGTTCACACAGAGATAACAATGATCTCACACACACAGGGAGGAAGGCATAGTGCAGGTGCCTTGCAACACAAAGTTTTTACATGAGTGATAACAAGTTTTTGCACCCATCCAACAGTTTCATTTGTCTGTGACTTTCCTTGTAGGAGCTATATCACTTTAGTGTTTTATGGCGAGAAGTCATATTTTGAGGCGTGGCCACGCCCACACGCTTTCATGTATGAAAAAGATTTTGATAACTTTTGATCCCCAATCCCTTAAGAGTATACTGAGTGATTTTCAAGTCTCTAAGTCAAAAGCTGTAGGAGGAGTTTGCTCGGATATGTGGGTTAGAAACGGTCAAAACTGGGTCAAAATGGCAACTTCAATCCGAGATGGCCGACTTCCTGTGGGATTCGGACCAATGCTCCAAGAGACTTTTTTGTAGGTCCTGAGAAGTTAGATATGTGTACCAAATTTGAGAATCCTCGGTCAAAGCATGGCTTGGGGCTGATTTTTTGAAATTTTCTAGGGGGCGCTGTGGACGAATTAGGCCACGCCCACCGAATATGTCATCAGATCTTTGTTGGGGACTGGAGTAGGATCAATTACATAAAATTTGGTGCAGATCAGATGATCTATGTGGAAATTAGAGGCAAACGTATGGCCATGGCGTGACGTCTGACTTCGCCGTGCCGCCATGGCCACACCCTTTTATGAAAAGTCACTGTGCCTCAAACGAAGTTAGACCCACTAGTTATCTGTCTTCTGACACACTTTCAAGTTGATTGGGTCAAGAGGGTCAGAGAGGCACCTTTCCAAGTGAAAAAAGTGACTTCCTGTTCTGAGGGGGCGTGGCTTTGGTGATGTCAGCATATGACCCCATAGGATCATCGGGAACCGGAAGGTCCTCCTTCATGCCAACTTTGCTGTGATTTGGAATTTTTTTGGGAAAGTTATTGCAATTTTTCACTTTCGGAGCGAACGCGAAGTTCGTGCCCCGGCCACGCCCCCTAAACATGGCCGAAAACTCAGGATTTTGATCCCCCATGCCTTATCAGCATATAGGCCAAATATGAAGTAGATAGCTAAAAATCCCTAGGAGGAGTTTGTTAAAGTTCAAGGTCAGTAAAAGTGAAAAACGGGCAAAAATCGGCCTTTAATCCAAAATGGCCGACTTCCTGTGCATTTTAGGGCATACCCCCAAGATACTTTTTGTCTTGGTTTGAGGAGCTCTAGCATTGTGGCGAATTTCAGATCTCCACGACTTACGGTTCGGGCTATCTCACGTTTGGGGGCGTGGCTAAGTGGTTTGGCCACGCCCACTGATGACGACATTAAGGATCAAGAATTTTCGTTGGGGGACAATTTTGGGTAAAAGCGTGTGCATCTAGGGGCTTGGCAAAGTCCCCATATTGCCCCGCAAAGACGCAACGGAATAATAATAAATAAGAATTCGAGCGATTACAATAGGCCCTTGCAGTTTTCCTGCTCGGGCCTAATTATTTTAGCCTTCAGTAACTGAACCAACTGTTGGAAATAAAGGAGTTCAGACGGCAGCAGATCTAAAGTTTGACATCGCCAAGTGATACAATGGATAAAATGCAGACTCAGAATGGACCAGTCTTACTTATCAAAGTAAATATCCCTATTTGAAGATTTTTGAGCTTTAATATGATGCAAACTGAGTTAAGCACCTGGGGTAATAATGAACCACTGCATTTAAATTGCATGCAAAAATAAGGGTAGACATAAGTTTCATTTTGTTTTGCTGCAATGAAAACACAGAATAGTTTATTTATTCTAGAACTGTTGAAGGCCACTGAAAACAGTTATTACTGTAGAAGTTTGTCTGCAACCGTATATCAAGCCTTCTTTCTAGGTGGAGCTGTCTGCCATTAGCAGGATGCAGTCAGATTACACCAACTGCAGCAAGGGTTATTGGTCCAGCTAAGGAAGAGACATCGAAGGTCCAAACGCAAACAGAGTCCATTCCAAGGTGCTGCTGGTGGCTCGAACAGTGGCTGCTTACTGCAGACGGCTTCCTAATCCACCAGATGACTCCACTCCTGAGGGACGTCGGCCCAAGCCAACGGGCTAGAGCACTAGGCCTGCTCCAACCATCACATAAAGAAAGGAGATTACCCCATGAAGGACAACGGCCCACCACAAGCCAAAGTACTGTAAGCTAATCACTGGAGAGTGATTGAAGAGGTGGGTGAAGAACACTCTTTTTACAATGGGCATAATAATCCCTCGGGCAGTTTGCTTTAAATAAGATCATGGATGAGAAGAAGATGTCTTTTATCTACCTCAAGTCTCCCAAATTGAAGATGTACAGAAGATGGGACTTTTTGCATGTTTGTTCTCTGTTTTCATCATTGTTATGTTATGTTGGTTTATTCTTTCCATGTTTTTTTATCAAAGCTCATCAGGTCTGACAGAACTGTCTCCACATCAGAACAACTCAGACAGGTAACCCTAAGAATACCACAGTGGCAGCAAGGATTGACCTCTGTGACGTGGTACCCCGCAGGGGTTATGACAGTTGGTTTCAGAATGCAGATGTGTACATTTGTGTCCGCACACCTGTGTCCGGACTGGACTCATGTGTACTGGAACTCAAATCCAAAAGGTTCTATCAACCCGAACTCTAACTATGTTCCACAGGGCCTGCGGCAATGCATCAGTTTGATTAGAGACAAGTCCACCCAACGAGCTGACACCACTAGATATAATCCCCTGGTAATAACTGTCAGAGAAATGTGGAAGAATCCCTGGCCTACTGTTAATCATGCAGAACTTAATGAACTTGTTTTGGTTTTAGGAGCTGATGTTTCAGGAAGAGACCCACTGGGATTGTTTCAAATTCAGTTTGTGGATCAACCGTCGGCGCCATCTTGAATCTTGAATGAAGCACCTGAAAGACATCACAGGCCCCCTGCTGGACCCCCTGCAGTTTGCTTACCGAGCAAACAGGTCGGCAGATGATGCTGTTAACTTAGGTCTACACTTTATCCTGCGACACCTCGACCACCCAGGGACGTACGCCAGGATCCTGTTTGTAGACTTCAGCTCGGCCTTCAACACCATCATACCAGACACCCTCCACCAGAAACTCACACAGCTCAACGTCCCAGCCTCCACCTGTCAGTGGATCAACAGCTTCCTGACGGACCGACAGCAGCAGGTGAGACTGGGGAGCATCTTCTCCCGATCCAGATCAATAAGTACTGGTGCCCCCCAGGGATGTGTTCTATCCCCACTCCTCTTCTCTCTGTACACAAATGACTGCACCTCAACGGACTCGTCCGTGAAACTCCTTAAGTTTGCAGACGACACCACTGTCATTGGACTGATCCAGGACGGTGATGAGTCTGCATACAGACAGCAGGTGGATTGGCTGGTACACTGGTGCAGTCAGAACTACCTTGAACTCAACCCACTCAAGACTGTGGAAATGGTGGTGGACTTTCGGAGAACACCACCCCCATACACCCCCCTCACCATCCTCAACAACACTGTATCGGCCGTGGACCACTTCAGGTTCTTAGGAACCACCATCTCTGAGGACCTGAGATGGTCTTCGCACATAGACACTGTTCGAAAGAAGGTCCAGCAGAGACTGAACTTCCTGAGGCAACTCAAGAAGTTCAACCTTCCACAGGAGCTGCTGGTCATCTTCTACACTGCCATCATTCAGTCTGTCCTGTCTTCATCCATCTCAGTGTGGTTTGGTTCATCCACAAAACAGGACAGGTCCAGACTGCAACGAATAATCAGGACTGCAGAGAGAATAATCAGGGCTGACCTTCCCTCCATCCAGGACTTATACAGGTCTAGGGTCAAGAAAAGAGCTGCTAAAATCTCTGCAGACCCCACACACCCTGCACATAAACTGTTTAGAGTTTTACCTTCAGGTGGCGCTACAGAGCACTGTTTACTAAAACTAGCCGCCACAGAGACAGTTTCTTCCCCCAGGCTGTTTCTCTGATGAACATTCAATAGAGTACAGAACAACAGCATACAGATGTTGCAAATGCACCTTTGTATTATATATGTATATATTGTACATTGTAAATTGTAAATTTGTATATTCTGTAATGCAAAAACAGAACAAAAGAGCAAAGTGTACCGGAGTCAAATTCCTTGTTTGTATGTACAAACCTGGCAATAAAGCTGATTCTGATTCTATATCTCCTGATGAAGTTCTAGATATTACTGGTGTTAGCCCTTCTCCTAGCCCGACCACACCTCCTCAATCATTGGTCACTTACTTAAATGTCTCATCACCTGAAGTAATGTTACAAGTTGAAACTGGATTTTCTGACAAAAACACCTGCTTAGAATGGATAACATTTACGCTAAAAGCAATAACATGACAGAGTGTATTGCCTGTTCTTCAGCCAGACCACAACTTTTCACTACTGCTCTCCCACGTGGTGTTAGCCAATCCTGTAGTCAATGGGTTTGAATCAATATTTCTTTGGATTACTCCTAACAAAAATGTTGATCACATTAATTATGTCCACCACAATATGCAGCGCTTAGCAAACATCACCAGAGATGTAATGGTCGGCATAACTGACCAATTATCCTCCAGTTCTCTTATGTCTTGGCAAACCAGAATGGCTTTAGACATGTCGTTGGCTTAAAAGGGAGGTGTTTGTGCCATGCTTGGTCCTTTATATTGTACTTTTATTCCAAATAACAGGTCCTGATGGTTCAGTAACCAAAGCTCTGGATGAATTATGCACCCTGGCTCCCTGGTACCCTGACTTTGGTGCTGATTCTTTGTCTGATTGGTTTACTGCTACCTTTGGTAAATGGAAGGGTTTTATTATTGCAGGTATGACTTATTTTGTCTGCGTACTCTAATTAATAGATTGATTACCTCTAGGTCATATCAGATGTCCCTCCTCACAGGTGAAGGGGAACCCTTGGATTCCTCTGATGAGTCTGAAAGTGACTCTCATGATGATGACGCTTTCTAATAAATTTACCGATATTCAATTTATATCTATTCAAATAATCCTCCTAATTCTAATGATGTAGATGTGTACCGAACACACACAACATAGATGATAACTCATGATTTCATTTTGCTATAGTATATTGATGTACTAATATATTCTGCTATATTTTCTTCATTTAATTTTTTGAGTGTTTGAATTCTTTATATTACTTGTGTATTCATTTTATCTGATCATTCCTTAAAAGATTGTTGATTGAAAAGATGTTTTTGTTTCCATCAGAGTGACAAATTGTTTCCAACAAAGAGGATGACAGTAATAGTAGATTTGTTGTAGTGTTTAGCTTTGTAATAATGTTTCATTATTTATTTTACATTATTTAGTCAATTTTTATTACTACTTGTTTCATATAATAAATTTTCTATTCATTTTTATTATTCATTGTATTACTAATCAATTCACAGTTTTGAAATTAATTTTCTTGTACTTTCCTTCTTTGTCATTCAGTAAACATTTTCTTGGGTGTTCGATAACATATGAACCTTGTCTCATTATAATCGAAGAGGGTGGATTGTTATGAAAATGTTAGTGCCCTGCTTAATTTGCTCTATGATACTCTACAGGAACTGACAAAAGTATTAGAACCCCTCAGTGTTGTTCCATTCTTCTCTTATATAGTCTCAGAGTAATGGTTTCTCAGCCTTCTGCTTGTAGCTATGTGAGATAATATGTACGCCACACTGTTAAGATTATGTCAGGGACCTCGTCTCTCTGGGTCTCATGAGAGTTACCTTGAAAACTGTTGTAGCTTATAAGGAGAACGTTTGCTTTGTCTGGTCAGAACGATTTGGCAGCACTACTGAGTGCATCTCCAATGCTGTAAAAAATCCTTCTCTCTTGCAAGTTTATAATAAAGCTGATTCTGAGTGACAATCATCGGTCTCTGTCTTGGTAAAAACACATTTTTCTACAACAGGATGCATCTAAAAGTAGCAGGATGATCTATATAAATGGCCCAGTTCATGCTTATCTGAACAGATAATTGAGAGGAAGCTAAATTGATTAAATTTGCTCAGGTGAACTGGATAAGGTTAATTAACAGACAGAACAAATGTGGCTGGAGCAAAAACAGAGAATCTTGAATACAAAACAAAAACTAAAACATGACCAGGAAAATAATAAACAGAAGCATGATTCAAAAACTGTGAGAACATATAAGAAAAAAAACAGAAACCAAACAACTCCAAATCATAACATAATAATTTAATAATTATTTTAGTACCTTATCCCCTCAATGTATTTTGTACACAAATGGGTGAAGCATTTTGAGAATCATGTGTTTGCATGAAAAGATTAAGAGATTAACAACTAACTAACAAATTGATGATTCACTTTTCCCCTGAAGTCAAACACTGTATGCCTAAGAGTTAACTACCAGGAAACATAAAGCAAAGAGAAAAATATCAATCATACCTGAGGCACCTCTCAAAAACCTGTTCCTCTGCTGTGGTTCTTTTCATTATCAGTTTAAACATCCTTTTAATGAGGAAACCACAGAGTCAGTTAGCAACAATGTGGATGGTCTGGGAATCCTTTCAGAATTTTATGCAACAATCTACTTTTAATACTACAAATAACACATATTTTTGAAAGTCTTATTTGTTTTTTTTTACCAATATGAACAGAAAAGTGTGTGTGTTTCTTAGTTTTATGGTACCTACACAGTTTATCTTCTCATTTGAAATAATAATTTGAAATAATGCAATATGCATAAATTAATTTATATTATATTTATATTCAAAACAAGCTACTTCTTAATGTCAGTCTTTTATGTCCAATGATGCTGAAAACTTTGCTTATTTTTACTTGTTGGCTACCTTTAGCACTCGGAACTAGAAACCATTTCTTTTGTAAAAACAAGTAGTCTACAAATCTTTTAACGTCTCACAATTATTTCTTAAATCAAAGATCTTATTTCCATTTCAATATCTTTCAATTCTATTTATAGAACACACTGTCTGCATAAATTATGCAGTGAATTATGCATAAGTAAACATTAGGGACTTATGTAAATATTTATTTATTTATGCTCTAATATTGAAATATTAAAAATAAATGCTTGTTTAAACATTTTTTGACATAGAGTATCAGCAGGAGGTGTGGTTTACAGAGATAAATAAATGCGGTCTGACTGCTGCTTACCGTCACTGTGACATTTCTCCTTGCCTTGACTTGTTGGGAGTTTCATTCTGCAATGGGCGACTCGTTTGTCGTAGCAATAGACTTTGGCACGACATTTAGTGGATATGCCTTTAGTATCACAACCAGAGGACAAGAAAGTGAACCGCACTTGAAAACATGGGGAAAGGAGTATGGAATGGGAACCCCAAAGACTCCAACCTGCATTTTATTCAATGAAAATAAGGAATTTCTGAACTTCGGCTATGAGGCCAAAACAGCCTACAACAACATGAGCAGAGAAGAATCAAAGAAACATTATTTCTTTGAAGACTTCAAAATGGTCCTCTATGACAGAGTAAGTACAGATTTAAACTCATAAATGTTCCATATATGTTGCATAAGTAAGTTTGCAATGGTGTCCACACATTACAATGGGAATTATCAGGTTGATCTTTAAACAGGTTGTCAAATGCAGAACATTTACTTAAAATCACAGTAGATAAACTGTAATGTAAGAGAACAAGAAAAACACGGTTTGCACATTAATACAGTTACTACTAAAATGTACCTGATCCAGTTCTTACTGATAAACTATAACCCAGTTTTTCCTGTTTTTTTAACTATAATTTACTATACAACCGAGATGCAGCTACAAACCTGTTGCAGTAAATTGTTGTGTAGTACAGAGCATACAAGATAATACGGACTGTATAAATGTAAAATTTTAGGTGTATCTTCAAGCCAGGAATCTTTTTTAATGAACAAGCAGTGTTTGTCTGGATTCATATTTTATCCCCCTATATTTCTACATCAAGAATCAAGTCCAATTGAGCAAGTACGTCTGAGATTACCCAGAACATTTAGACTGGAGTTTGGTATTCAGAGGGTGCATTATATTAGCAAAAAAGCTTAGGGTAGCATAGTTGAAACACACCTATTTCTATGCAATCAGATGTCCTAACATCAGTAGTCTACATTTTAAAAATCTGCTTATAAACAAGACTTTGTAATTTCCCTTTATAAATCTAATCATCTTAGATTAGAAGGGGCCTGCAAAAATACACACACTATTTGTAGTGTATTTAGGAAATCTTGGAAAATGTTAACAAAACTTAACAAATAAAAATCAGATCTTAAATTTAAGAAAAATATATATATATATGAGAACTGTAGTTCTTCTGAAAGCACATCTAAAACAATATCCAAAAAAATTACAGATGCATACAAAACTGCAAAAAAATATTTTAAGTACCTTTTCCACAAGCAGAAGAACGTAACACCCCAAGCAAGTGAAATAAAAGAATCAGGTATTGGTGAAATATGCATATTCTGTGCTCCAGTGAAAAGTAGAAATGGTTCTTAGGCAATGTTCACACTGCAGGCAAATGCAACCTCGATATTTGACCATTTCATGGCAATCTGAACGGCCTAATTTCAATCTTTTCACCTCCAAAAATATCCAAATTGTGCCACTTTTATTTGTGGACCTAAATCGGATACGAACCGTAGTTTTCAAAGCATCTGCAGTCTAAACAGTCTTGTGGCGTTTCATTCAACCTTCATGTCACTGTTCTGGCTCATACTACGTGTCCACACAGGCGTCTCTACAGAAGTAGCAGTCACTGCTCCACTAAAGGCCATTTTTAATAGTTATGCTTTTTTTTTCTTAGCTTTATTTGTCTTATTATGATGTGGTCATAATATTGTTGGCTGCCAGTGCTCAGAAACTCAATAATAACACAGAGACACCTGCATCCATTATTACTTCCATAAACAGTTTGCTGCCGTGTGATGCTTACATTCTCCTTGTGTGCACGCAGGTCGCTATGGGGTCATGAACCGTTCAGACTGAAGTCTGATGGTTGTTGCATTAAATTAGTAGTTTGAATGACCACAAAAAAATTGGAATGGAGCATAAAGACCTGCAGTCTTTGAATTGAATGGCAGGAGCCGGTGATTTATTGGCACGGATTGGTCAATGTCTGTGTTGTTGTTTCTGTCTGCACTAGCAGAGGGGTGAAAGGTCGGCAGGTTCACACACTGGCTATTTGGCAACTGGTGTGGCCAGCACTGCAATATCATGACCGCTGCTGTTACAATTACTGGGGTCTGTTCAATGTTGCTGCTTAGTTTGGTGTTTATTGTTATAGCCCTGCTAAACTTTATCACAACTTGGAAGGCCTTTATTGGCTCGTTGCATGATGTGGCTACACAACTTCCGCTAATCGGAAGTTGTGAGGGCGAGTACTTCCTGTTCGGTTGTTCACCACCTAAAGCAATGGCGCTGTACTACACCCGCTGCCTTCAGCACCTCCCAAAAGTTTCAGTCAACGATGTTTTCCGCTTGATTCGAGCTTTATCATCAGCGTCACGCTGCAAAAAAAGAAAAGGGCTTCAAGTTTTACGTGTCGAATTACATTGACAACTATGAAGGTAAGCATTAAACACAGCTAACTAGCTTTAGCTGCATTTTCAATCTGTAACTCGTTGGCCATTACTCCGGTTGTCGGTGAAACACAGTAATCATGATCAGGAGCTACAGACACAATCTCCGATTCTGAAGGGTCCACATGCGGATCTGCAGCGGCAGATTCCTCCCGAGGCCTACGGTCCCACACACCGGGTCTTTTCTCAGGCAACGAGTGGTTGTTCCACTCAAGAAAAATGGGAATAGCACCCCTTTTTAACCATCTCCTCCCCCTCGATGTATCTATCAGATCCTCAGCTTTGCTTCAGATAGACAGCTTTGCTTTTTATTTGGAGGTTTTTATTTACTAGCACCAGCTGGTGTAGGATTAAAGTGGATCAACAAGTTCATAAGTTGTTCCAAGCTCAATGTTAAAAGCTGATTGTTCATTTGAAGTGAAAAGAGTTTGAAATTGTACAGTTTTGATTTATTTAAAAGGCAGAATCTTTTTGTAAATTACATCTGGATTTAAGGCAAATGAGACTGATATACAGTAGAGACTAATAGAGACTGATTTTTGGTTTAAAGAAACCTTAAGTTTATTGGATCTGGCACAAGTTCTATTGTTCTGTGTGTTTGAATTTATATATATATACATACATATATATATTTCTGGCCTGCTAATAAATTAGAACTAAATAAAGTGTTAAGATACAGTGTTTGATTATTCAGGTTGGTGTAAATCTAAAAAAGTTTAAGTTGAAAGTCTACAAAGGGAAGTAATATAGAATAGTTGAACTCAGGGCGCTATCCTAGTGGGGGTATAAAGGAAGCGCTACATTGTTAATATATTTGTGAACTAGTAGTTGCACGGTTTATGAAGCAATGGTTTTATACTGAAAATGAGACTCTGTGTCTCCTTGTGTCTTGGTCTTCCTTCATTTTAAATTAATTATTCACTTCTTTTATCTAACATCTTAATAAACATCACCAGGAACTCACCAGTAATCTGGAGATTAAAGCAGCCAATGGAAGGTCTATGAAGGCACTGAACGTTTTCTCAGAATCATTGAGGTTCCTTAAAGAAGATGCCCTGAGAACTATCAGCTCCAACACAGGGCAGATGAAGTTCTTGGCCTCTGACTTCACCTGGGTGCTGACTGTTCCTGCCATCTGGGATCCTTCAGCTAAACAGTTCATGAGACAAGCTGCAACTCAGGTAACATGAGGTTTTACAGAGAGCAATGACGTTCTGAAATGTTCAGAGAGATAAAAAGTTTTGTTTTCTAGGCAGGTATTGTAACAAAAGGAACTGAGGAACAACTGGTGATTACATTGGAACCAGAAGCAGCTTCAATCTGGTGTAAGAAGCTTCCATCTGATGGTTTCATCACAGGGAACGACATCAGCAAGTCACTGGATCAGTGTCCAGGGACTCAGTACATTGTTGTTGACTGTGGAGGTACTGTCTGTGATGTTGATGAATTGTCTTATTGATTAGATTGAACAGTTTTTAGTGTTTTTACAAGAACAATTTTATTGTTTAGCATCTGTGGACTAAAATGTCTGGAATTTAAAGAAATGTGGTTGTTTAGATTATTAAGCCAGCCTTCTCTGTTCTCTTCTCTTTCTGTTTATTTAAGGAGGAACTATTGACATCACTGTTCATAAAGTCCTGGAAGGAGGAGCCCTGAAGGAGCTGCACAAGGTCTCTGGAAATAATCTGGGAGGACAAACTGTGGACAGAAAATTTAAAAAGTTTCTGAATGAAATATTACCCGATGGGGTCTGGGATGAATATGTAAAAAACTACCCCAGTGCTGTTCAGAGAATTATGCATGACTTTACCTTTCTCAAACAGACTGATAAAGATGTTCAGCTCAGTTGCTCATACTCTCTGGGATCATTAGCTAAACAAAAATCAGAAACAGAAAACTTTGTTAAATCAGACCTAGGGGCTTCCTGGGATGGTGAATTCATCAAAATCTCAAGAGACAAACTGAGGTCTTTATTTGATGAAAGTCTGGAGGGCATCACCCAGAACCTCAAGGAAATCTTTAACTCTGGTCTTCACATTAAATACATTCTGTTAGTTGGAGGCTACGCTCAGAGCCAGATACTGCAGCACCACATTACTGATCAGTTTGGACACCGGTGTAAAGTTCTGTGTCCTTTCAGAGCTCAGGAAGCAATTATGAGAGGAGCTGTGGAGTTTGGTAGAAATCCAAAGGTTGTGGTTTCTCGAAAAAGTTCCTATACTTATGGATTTGCTGTTTGGGAAAAGTTTGATCCGTCCAAACACAAAGAAGAAAAGAAATGTGCAGCCAAAGGGGTGGAATGGAGTCGAGATATTTTCAGAAAATTGGTGGAAGAAGGTGAAGATCTTGGTTCAGATGATACAAGAGAGTTCCTTTGTTCTCCAGCAAGAGCAGATCAGACAGAGATGAAAATAAGATTCTACAGCTCAGTAAAAAAAAATCCAGTGTACGTAGATGAGTGGGGAGCAGAGATGGTTGGTTTATTTCCTGTAGACACAACTGGAGGTGGTAAAGCCAAACTGGAAATCAGGTTTGGCTCAACAGAGATAACAGCTACAGGAACCAACCTGATTAGTGGGGAGAAACAAACAATCAAAATTAACTTCATGACCACAGACAGAGAATGTCTTATTGATGACGATGCAGAAGATATCAGTGCTGGGTCCATCACCCAGAATGTAGATGAATGTATTTTAGATGGTGCTGATGAAGGAACATGAACATATGTCACTTTTCCATGAATTTCAGTTTTGGCCAAGAAGGTTTATCTATTACACTGAAACATAAATATTTGTTTTACCTTTATTTGTAGACTTACATTTTATAATATAGTTTTATTAGTTACTAGTTTTACTGTGATTTAAAATACATATTTATGACATTATTTAGTGTATTCTCCATCTTTCCTTTAATGTAATTTACTGTAGGTGAAAACATTTTGCTGGATCACTCAGTATAAATATTTAGTAGCTATATAAGCATTCCCCAGGTGAATCAAAGACTGATTTGCAATACTTTATTATTACAGGTCCTTCTCAAAATATTAGCATATTGTGATAAAGTTCATTATTTTCCATAATGTCATGATGAAAATTTAACATTCATATATTTTAGATTCATTGCACACTAACTGAAATATTTCAGGTCTTTTATTGTCTTGATACGGATGATTTTGGCATACAGCTCATGAAAACCCAAAATTCCTATCTCACAAAATTAGCATATTTCATCCGACCAATAAAAGAAAAGTGTTTTTAATACAAAAAACGTCAACCTTCAAATAATCATGTACAGTTATGCACTCAATACTTGGTCGGGAATCCTTTTGCAGAAATGACTGCTTCAATGCGGCGTGGCATGGAGGCAATCAGCCTGTGGCACTGCTGAGGTCTTATGGAGGCCCAGGAGGCTTCGATAGCGGCCTTTAGCTCATCCAGAGTGTTGGGTCTTGAGTCTCTCAACGTTCTCTTCACAATATCCCACAGATTCTCTATGGGGTTCAGGTCAGGAGAGTTGGCAGGCCAATTGAGCACAGTGATACCATGGTCCGTAAACCATTTACCAGTGGTTTTGGCACTGTGAGCAGGTGCCAGGTCGTGCTGAAAAATGAAATCTTCATCTCCATAAAGCTTTTCAGCAGATGGAAGCATGAAGTGCTCCAAAATCTCCTGATAGCTAGCTGCATTGACCCTGCCCTTGATAAAACACAGTGGACCAACACCAGCAGCTGACACGGCACCCCAGACCATCACTGACTGTGGGTACTTGACACTGGACTTCTGGCATTTTGGCATTTCCTTCTCCCCAGTCTTCCTCCAGACTCTGGCACCTTGATTTCCGAATGACATGCAGAATTTTCTTTCATCCGAAAAAAGTACTTTGGACCACTGAGCAACAGTCCAGGTGCTGCTTCTCTGTAGCCCAGGTCTGGGGAATGCGGCACCTGTAGCCCATTTCCTGCACACGCCTGTGCACGGTGGCTCTGGATGTTCTACTCCAGACTCAGTCCACTGCTTCCGCAGGTCCCCCAAGGTCTGGAATCGGCCCTTCTCCACAATCTTCCTCAGGGTCCGGTCACCTCTTCTCGTTGTGCAGCGTTTTCTGCCACACTTTTTCCTTCCCACAGACTTCCCACTGAGGTGCCTTGATACAGCACTCTGGGAACAGCCTATTCGTTCAGAAATTTCTTTCTGTGTCTTACCCTCTTGCTTGAGGGTGTCAATAGTGGCCTTCTGGACAGCAGTCAGGTCGGCAGTCTTACCCATGATTGGGGTTTTGAGTGATGAACCAGGCTGGGAGTTTTAAAGGCCTCAGGAATCTTTTGCAGGTGTTTAGAGTTAACTCGTTGATTCAGATGATTAGGTTCATAGCTCGTTTAGAGACCCTTTTAATGATATGCTAATTTTGTGAGATAGGAATTTTGGGTTTTCATGAGCTGTATGCCAAAATCATCCGTATTAAGACAATAAAAGACCTGAAATATTTCAGTTAGTGTGCAATGAATTTAAAATATATGAATGTTAAATTTTCATCATGACATTATGGAAAATAATGAACTTCATCACAATATGCTAATATTTTGAGAAGGACCAGTAGGGTTAAATCTTAAACGACTCCCTTCCAGCCTTAATACAGGCATTTACAAATGAAGATGCTTATATTTGAAAAATATGAAATGTGTTATGAGTCCTCAGCATATGGGGTAGAATCAGACAGAACCCGGTATATTCTGAAATAAATCAACATTTGTATACAGTGTATCGCTAAAAGGCAACATGTGCTCTATATTTGCCTTGCTGATTACCATTGCCATCATTGTTCAGAAGCTAGTCTCCACTATAAATATTTTATATACTGATTTCTCCTTGGCTTGTGAAAACCCTTTTTGTTTCATATCACAATGTTATGACATTAGATTATCTTTAAATAGAACGTTTACTTTGGTGGGAATGCTTCATTTTTCAGCTCACAAGATGATTATGGTTCAAAAATGTCTGGTTTGTGTCTTTTTCCATAGTTTATTTGTTCAACATTGGTATCTTTCAGACTAGTTAATCTAGGCACATGTGTAGACTGGATATTAATGGTACATTCAAGAAACGTGTGAACGCTTTTAATTCACAAATTGTCTTTTAATTGCTTTTTGTATTTAATGGTGAAGAATAGAAAAGATGAGACTCAAAACATAATTATTACAAATACTGATAGAAATGAAAATAAAAGATGACTTCACTGCAAAACCGAACCAGTTTTCCACCCTACCAGTGAATGATGCTCTAAAGGGACAATTTATCTAGATCTCAAGGGTGGGTCTTATCATCTGATGGAACAGCTAAGTGTCATCCTTTTTGTTATTTTTTATAATCATATCTATTGGGTGTTTATATTTTCTTCATTGAATTATCGGTTTTCTGAAGCAATTTTATATTTTGGGGAATTGAAGTCTGCAACCTGAGGGGTCAGCATTCTGTTTATTACTGTATCTTCTGTTGCTCTCCTAGTGGTGTGATGTGAATTTTATTATATGGCTTGTATTGTTTTTTCCTGGAATGCTGTGTAGTTATTAGTAGACCCTTTTGGCATGTTTTTGGGGTTTTGTCTTGGCCAACAATTAAGTGTGATGTTTTTGGGCAGCTTTGGCTGGTAACAAGTCTTCCCAGTGAGATGCTGAGTGTGGATCCTCCTTTTAAGAATAGACCCTTAATAAATAAATAATTAAATAAAATGATTGACCTTATTGTAATCAATTGTGTTGGTGTTCTGTCTCATGGTATAAGATCTGTTTAAGATAATCACATCCCCTTGCTTGAAATATAAACCTAGGACAGAATTGGGCCAATAAGCAAATAAAAGCTTTATTACAGTATTTTAAGTATATATTATTTTGCCATTTAATGACAAGTATTTTTATTATTTGCATGTGTGAGATGTTACTTTTAGTTTTTTATGTCTACCACAAGTGTCCTCATTAGCATCATTAAAACCAACCAACATCACCTGTTAACTATAAATTTCTGTACTTCTACTTTCTATGTTCTACTTTCTATGTTCATTTCCGCTGTGATTTTTGGTATTGACCAGTTATGTACACCTGATTATCTTACTATGCATTTTTAATCAAAGCATTTTATTTGGAGAGGCAGCGACATTTATCACTGTTCTAAATTTTAGAGAGAAACAAGATTGCACAAAGATCATAGAATACATTTAAGCTACGGATATTTGTTGATATAAATAAGTGTTTATACAGTGCCCTAATCAGTATAAGGATGTCTTTATAATAATGTTATGCAAGTAAAGCGAACAAAACAGCAGCTATAAAACCTATTGTAAAGCTCTTTCTGAAGTTGTCTGCATGCTAGCATGGGAGTGCTCTACCTTGTCCTCCTATACACTTAAAAATGCTGTGGTTAAGAGCTCTGCTTCAGCTTAATTTCTGATCTACATCCTTCAACAAAACATGCAATATCACTGTTTCCAGGATTTATCATTTATTTATGTGTAGCACGTCATTCAGTCTTGTCTATTCTCTCTGCGGGGTAACAGATGAAAAATTAGCTAATGGCAGAGCTGATATAAATTATTTTAAATAAGTTTGTAATAACTTGGAGGGAAATATGTATTTATAACTCAGTTTATTGTGCATCTAGCCTGATAGCCATTGTAAAATAGTAATTGATTAAAATGTTAATAAATAAAAAACTTTCTGGTTAAAACCATATTAGATGACAAAATAAGTGTCAGTTGTGCAAAAAATAATCAGACATTCTGTTATATAATATCATGTAATATGTAAAACAAGCTTAAAAAAAGAAGTACTTTTACTACCATTTATACTGTTCAGTCATGACATCCGCACCAATATCTGATCAAATTTGGACAATGTGATGAAGTCCTAATGAGGTTTCATCCAAGACATCATCGACAACCGCATCTGCTGACCTCACTGAAAACAATAGAGTTCAGAGGCCTCAGAAACAATCTGACACAGCTGCAAAGTCATACTAAAAAAACTGATAAAATGTGTTCCTTTGAAGGAAATAATTGAAAGAAAATTAAAAGTGTTAATTAGGATGTGGAATTAAAAGAGAGAGAGAGAGAAAGAGATAGATCAAAATGTTTTACTGTCAAATGCACAGGGACCCAATGAAATTGTAAAATGCTGAAGGAAATAAATCTTTTTAAGGGAGGACAGTTTGAAAAAAATAGGGCTGCACGGTGGCCTTGCAGCAAGAAGGTCCTGGGTTTGATTCCCGGCCGGGGGTCTTTCTGCATGGAGTTTGCATGTTCTCCCCGTGCATGCGTGGGTTCTCACCGGGTACTCCGGCTTCCTCCCACAGTCCAAAGACATGCCTGTTAGGTTAATTGATCACTCTAAATTGCCCTTAGGTGTATGAATGAGTGTGTGCATGGTTGTTTGTGTGTTGCCCTGTGATGGACTGGCGATCTGTCCAGTGTGTACCCTGCCTCTTGACCATAGACTGCTGGAGATAGGCACCAGCTCCCCCGTGACCCACTATGGAATAAGTGGTAGAAAATGACTGACTGAGTTTGAAAAAAATAAAAAAACAAAACGAAGAGGCCAAGTGAAACTGAGGGGTGATGCTGTTCCAACCCTTTTTGTTCATCACTCAGAACCAAGGAGGAAGGATCCTGCAGTGGGCAGTACCACAGAACCTCCACTGCATGTTGATCCATTGATCAGTGCCCACACATATAAGTATCTCTGCAGACGAAGTGAGCAGATGTCAATCAAGGCGTTTCTCAACCACCAATCCTGATGGGACGAGCGAAATCAAGCGCAGCACATGATTAGACAAGCATGTGACTATGGGCATAACTCACTTGTTCTAATTTTTCCTAATTTCAGTAGTTTATTCCCTGCCATCGGACTTTTACTTATTTGTTTAGTGTTACAAGGTTGATCTTTTAATAATCAACAGTATTGATTTTTCAGAGATATTGTGAGGGCTAAAAGTACATATTGGGATAAAATGATTGACACCCTATTATTTTCTAAAAACAAATATCCGTTTTGGGTATGAATATAATGTGAAACTCACAAAAGTTGTTTGAAACAAATAATGACAAAATATATGATTTAAAAAATAATAATTGTAATGCAAGTAGCTTGGAGACAAAGGATGGTACCCATGACTTCATATTTTCTTGTTCAACCTTTTGAAGCAGTCACCTCTGATAAGTGATTACTGTCATTTTCTGCTATTTCAGCAGCTAGAGCAGGTATTTTGGCTCACATCTCATTAGTAAACTGCTCAGGCTTTCTCAAGGTTTTAAAGGTCACTTCTTCTTACTTTATGTTTAAGCTAAAACACGTGAGTAAATTGAGTTTTAGCTTTTTGTTTTGTGTCATTGTCTTATGGAGGACTTGTGACCTTTGACTGAGACCAGGCAGCACATTTCGCTTTTTATGCCATGATATTTTATTGCACCTTCACAGATTCAAGCCAACCTGTGCCAGATACATCCTACAAACCTATAACAGAAGTGAAATTTCTCATGTTCAACAACATACCAATTCTTTCTTGGAAAGCTTCATTTTAACAAAGAGCTGGTGTAACCTCCTAGAAGATCCAGCGTTGTCTCATTTGTCCATATATTGATGCCTCAGCTCAGGAACTGCACCATCAGCATGAATATGAATGAAAATGCCTCCCCAACTAACTACACACACAACTCGTCTGTTGCAATCTAATGCAAACAGGATGTGATTCAGTCTACATCCTTGGATTAGTGTGTAGTTGTCAAAAATTAATTACATACACACACACACACACACACACATATATATATATATATATTGTTGTGACTATGAATATATTATTTAATATTAAAAATTTTATATTTTATCAAATAATATTACGGTCTGTTAAGGATTGTCCTGTGAATACCAGCCCCATTAAGGCGATGGTATTAGGACAAAATAGAAAGGTGTGAGATGAGCTCTGACATTATTGAACAGCATAAACTCTGCACATATATGGAATGAATTCACACAATTTCTTAAAATACAAGAATTTATTAAAAATAAGTCAACTCAAAGTCAAACATATTTCAATCAATAAACTCTTTATTATGCTAAAACAATCAAACTAAACTACCAAGCAGAATTAAAGAATAAGGAAGACTAATAGGTTATTGTTAGGTATTATTTAGTCAACTCAGAGGTAAGAACGATACAGTCAGAGTTACTTGTGACAAGGGTAGCCCACTTTGCAGTGAAACTACAAAGTTTTGACACCCTATCTCTTTATTTATATACACAATTCAACAGACAGTTCAGACAGGGTGTGTGTGTGTGTGTGAGACGGAAAGGAGGCTGGTTCACACAGAGATAACAATGATCTCACACACACAGGGAGGAAGGCATAGTGCAGGTGCCTTGCAACACAAAGTTTTTACATGAGTGATAACAAGTTTTTGCACCCATCCAACAGTCCCTCCTTTTATCACAAGTAAAAACATTTAATATAAAAACGAGTAAGAAAAATACTTTGTATGAGCGAAAACCCACGGACGGTAAACAGATTATATTTTGTGGGAAATACTCATACGGCCCCGCCGCCCTCGGCAACCATTAAAAGTTAAATGTTGATTAATACTTGAAATCATAAAAATAAAAGAATAATACTTGAAATCATAAAAATAAAAGAATAATACTTGAAATCATAAAAATAAAAGAATAATAATAATACTTGAAATCATAAAAATAAAAGAATAATACTTAATTAATGAAAACAGTGAAACATAATAAAGAAATTTCAAAATCTGCCCTGTTTATGTCATCATTGTACTTTTTCTCATTTCACTTAAGCAACAACTTCTTCCGATTTTCTGCTGTAAGGTCATTTTATGAAATACAATGTATGAGTACACTCAGGCTTTCGATGTGATTTATTTACAACATGTCATCATAATCGTCCCCTTCATTTTCGTGCATTTCTACCTAGTTCAGTGTTGCATATGCCACCATGAACAATACCAGAAATTCTGTAGGAATGGATGTGCGTCATGTCCTTCCGTCAGTGTTCTGAGATGGGTCCCGTCTGATGTCCATCTCTTCTGGTTCGGTATCACCTCCTGTGGATCCTGCTTTAGATAGAGAAAGAGTCCTGCTACCAGAATTAAGCTCAGGCTTATCAGTCCTGTCCACATGTTACAGAGAGCCATTTTATAATTGGGCGCAGATCAGCTGTTTTCTTCACCGGTTTGAGACGCTGGGCCATCTTTGAACCCGGACTTCCTCTGCTACCCCGTCGGTTGATCTGGCTCCTGTAATGGCAAAACTGGCTTACAGTGGCTTTTATGGATCCAGGAAGGCCTCTCTGCTATTTTCAGAGCTGTGGGCGCTGTCAGGAGTATTTGAAACGGCCCTTTCCACCAAGGAGTGCTCCAATCCTTCCGGTGGAGTGTCTTAATCAGGACCAGGTCTCCAGGCCTCAGGTCATTCTGTGGGATAGGAGCAGAGATTATCGGCAGACCACTGGACATTTGTGTTTCTTTTGTCTGCAACATTTTATTCATCCACTCAGCTAATGAAGTTTCCTGTTGTGCTTTATCTATTTCATTCATGTCAGAGGGCAGAGAAAACGGTCTGCCATGTACTATTTCTTTGAGAATACAAATTCACATCAGCAACTTGGTGTCACGTGATCTCAGACTCAGAATATAGTGGGTGGAGTTATACAATGATGTACATTAGGTGGCAAATGGAGTAAGACCAGTTTGATTTGGAGTTATTCTCATCCATAATTAACCAGGGATAAGCATTCGGGCCATGGCCTCCCTGTTTCTTCCATTGTTTTCCTTAATCTTTAACTGAAACCCTAATGCATTAGAACTTAGATCTATTAATTTATTTACAAAATGAGTTCCATTATCTGACCTTATAATCTGTGGGACACCATATGTGGGGAAGAAATGTGTCACTAGGTTCATCTATTACAACTAGGCAATATTTATTCCCCCGTGTTTGCAACAAATTATGCATGATCTGCAAAAATGATTTGCATAGTCAGAAATATTTATAGTGTAGCATTAATGCTTTACCAGATGTGACATATTCCCCCCTTGACACGTGGGTCTTCCCAATGTGTCACTGTAGCCGCTGTGTTGTATACATTTTTTTGGGAGGATTGGTTTATCTTCTATCTGATAGATGTCATCTTTTTTCTGTGCTCCTCTCTTTAGCCAGGCCTTTATTTCTGTCTTGGGTGCTGACTGTTGGGCGTCTTTCAGCACGTCTGTGTCTATAAATAGCAGATCTGACATTTTCTCTTTAATAGGTTGAAATGAGTTAGTTCTGTCCCTGATGATGTTTTAAAACTTCTATTTTGCCAAATCTTAGCATGGTGATGTACTGATCTGAAAACGTATTGGCTGTCTGTGTATATAGTAAGTATTTGTCCCTCATGTAATTCGCATGCTCTTACTACAGCATATAATTCTGCTGTTTGGGCTGAGCATGTATTGGGTAGAGATTTAGCTTCTATTATCCTATCGATGGTTGTTATTGCATAACCAACTCTATTCTTTCCATATTCATCTTTAGATGCTGAGCCATCTACAAACACAACACATGAATCTGGTATAAGGATTTGAGAAATGTCTTGCCTGGGTTTGGTGTCTTCTTCAACTTTTGCTTTATAAGAATGTGGTTTTCCATCTTCTGCAGTAGGTATTAGAGTACTTGGATTTAAAGGGCACATCTTTTTAGAGTTATGTTTGGCTGTGATAATAATAGCGATGTCAGTGTGATATGCCTTGCATGTAGCGTCAGGTGCTTCTCTTAATATTCCTGACTTCAACATATCTTGTATTACTGGCTTAGTATCTTCTTCAGCTTCTGGCTTTAAGGGGTATTGACAGACTAATGGCCTTTTTTCAGATATTAGTTTAACCTTGTATGGTGGGAACCCCTTTATAAGCCCTACATCAGTTGATTGGGACCACAGTTCAGGTGGGACAGCAGCTAGGGCAGGATACATGTTGCTCTCTTTGCTCTCAGCTAAGCCCTGTATTTGTCCCTCTGCCTCATCTAAATGTATCCTTGGATGGACTTTGACTATCCACGCCAGAATGAGCTTCCAGATTCCTGTATTAGGATCTACCTTTGACAGTGTCAGTGCTGTTCCTGCAGAGGTTTAAAGCCTCTGTTTTTCCAATTCTTATTATTCTTTTTTATCATATTTTATAAAGTAAGTCCTTATTACATTTAAAAATGAGATCACTATTTTTGGTAGTTGCTATTATTATAAATAATGCTTGGTTTAGTTCTTATTAAAAATAAAAAATAAAAACTCACTCACTGATGAACACAAAAAATGAAGGGCATATTATATCTTATAATCTTAGTTTGTTTTACCCTGTTTTATAGATACAACATACAGTTTCAGTCAGCTTTGTATTTAATTCAAGTAACTAAAGTTTGTTTCAATTAACTAAAGTTTTATCTATTTCAGTCCAGTCCAGTAATTCTGTTAAGGTTAATTTCATCTTGTGTTAAGTTTGAGTCTAATTCAATCATTTTGAACCTGACTGGAAAAAGTCTAAACATCTGTTAAAATCTTTTTGTTTTACCATAGAGAACTGACCTAATATTATTATGGTAATGTTGAGGACTCTAATTTTTACATAACATGAAACAGACATTTATTTCACAAAAACAGAAAGTCAAACACAGACATTTGGCCACATGAAAGTTTAAATAACCTGTTTGTAAAAGAATTGTGAAAAATTGAAGACGGATCTATGAACTTTCTTATGGTTATCAGTATTTTCAATACAGGTAGAACCTTTGCCATCTTTATATGATTTTTCGAAAAAGATTCTGGAAACCTTATTAAGATATAAGTTTGGCAAAGATCATCAGAACATCAGACCTTTATTAGCGCTTTTAAGGTCCCTCAAAGATGCATTACAATGAAATCAGTCATTCCCATTCACACACATTCACACACTACTTACTTATTTCTCTGTCAGAGTAATTTTATTTGCAAAAATGTTAACATAATTTGACTTCTATTATTCTTAAAATGCACATTGTTTCCTCATAACCCCTTTTGTTTCCACTAGGTCTGTTTTGAACGCTTCAATTCTTTTTTTTTTTATTCCCCAAGAATCAATAAGGTGGTCTTAGTGGGTCCACCTTAAAGGTGTTATCTGTTGGGTGTCATGTTATCATTGTCAGGTCAGTGAGGTTCATAAGTCAGTCAGAACCTTGGTCATTTGTTCTGTGCACATAATGTTTCATAGATCCAGCCTATGATTAGTCAGCCAAAACTTCCACCTATAGGAGAAAAAATGATTGTTAATGAATGAGCTGCATTTCCTAGGAACACTGTCTTCCTCCTGGATGAGCATCACCTGTTGAAAAACTTTCATCATTGTTTGTTTCACATATTCACTCAGATCTTTATATTATACCAGTAGGTGAAGTTGTTAGTATCTCATGTAGACTGACATATACTGTTGCATTTGGAGAAGATCTCAGATTAAATAAACATAGTTAGAGCTTCAATCCAGGTTCATTTTGTGTCTGCAGACTTTAGCCAATTTTTCTTTTCTTTCTTTTTTTTTTTTATACATAAAGAGCAAGATTCAAAACATTTTCAAAAGGCAGATTGTGGCAGAATGTAGACAAAACTGCTTATTGATTGACAAAATAACATTCAAGCACACAATCACCATATTAAAAGGCTCTACTTCTAGAGAATCACTAAACTTCTGAGGTCCGGTTTTGGCCCGCGGACCTTGAGTTTGACACATGCAGGGTAGAGTTACAATTTTTTTTTTTCAGACCTTTCAGCAGAGACAGGCTTAGTTTTATCTTTGTTTTCAGGCAGCTGCATCTCTTTGTCAAGGTCGTTTCACAGAGCTGAAATTTAACTTCTCTCAAAGAGGAAAAATCAGGAATGCACACAATCTGAGCCAAATATGGAATTATTTCCCTGTAAAATGAATATTTTGCATTTTATCATGATATTGTTAGTAGTATAACACCATAGAATGATTTTTAAAGCACCTGTTTCTCACTAATGCTTGCCTACAAAATATTTTACTCTCAGATTACTTCTTTAACAACATTCTGTTCTCCCTTCTCTAGTCATTGTTCACTGGGTTGTCCAGTTGGACAGTTTCCATGTTGTCCACATTGTCACCTCCTATTTTAACTTCTTTTACCACGTCCTCTAAAACCACCTCTTAGTCTTTATAATTTGGGGCTACCTTGGTATTCTAACCTGGGATGGGTGGCAGTCCGCCCCCCTTTATTTGTTTTCAGTTAAGCTGAAAGTTTTTTTCCTGTGCTTTTCTTAAGGCCTCAGTATTATGGCTATGTCAGTTAAAAGCTGCTCTTATTGTTTTTTTTTTTTTTATTCATCTTTTTGTTTTAATCTGTTTATCAACTGTGAGCACTCAGGGACTGAAAAGTCCCCTTTGAAATTATAATCTGGCAAGGTTTTTTATTGTCTCTTGAATCTTTTGAATGCATAATCTCCAGTTTAAGATCCCCGTGTAGTTTTAGGATTTCAGTGATAATTAAGTTACCTGAAAATCCGTATTTTTATGCCATCGTGTACATATTTCTGTTAAATCAGAGCTTTTTCTCTCTCCCTTCCCCATTGTTCTTTGTTATTTTTCTCTTTTTAGTTTTCATTATTGCTAATTTTAGATCCCCTTGTAATTTTAAGACATCCTTTGTATCTAATTTGCCCAAAAACCCATGTTTTTTATTTTTTATTCCATCTATGACAGATCATACCTGCTCCTTTTACATAGTTCTCCATAAACTTTACCTCCCCTTCTAAGTCAATTAGTTTACTTTGTTTCTTCCCCATTATGTTTTATGTTAGTTTAATTATAGTATAAATGTCCCAGATAAAAGGTCACTGGCATGAGACTTATGGAGAGGACATTAACACGCCCTTCTACTGCGACTAATTTGCAGCGGTGTTAATTTTCTGGAATGAAATCTGACCTGAATCTCCAAAGTCACCAGTACGTAGTTTTAATCTGGGCAAAAGAAAACACAGGACTAGCAGAATCCTGCTATGATTCTATTAAAATGCTTAGTCCTCCATATACACACAACACAGTCACACAGTTAGTTTCAGGTACCTTGTAATTTTTCTAAGTTAACTTGGTGTTATTTTATGAGCTCAGTTTACTCCGTTCTTTTTACTTTTATAGCGCTTATTCTATTCCCTCGCAGGGGAATAACCCTTAGTCGTTTTATTTGGCCCCCTTCTTGGCGGGGCCCTACCTTAATTTGTCACTATTCCTTTCACGGTGGAATAAAACCTTCCCAATGCAGCGTCCTTACCGGCGACGCACTACCAACGACTTTTAAGTACTTTTCCTATGAACTGTATTTTAAAACTGTCTCACCTCGGAGTTGACTTCTTGGTGACTCTTTGGACCCTGTGAGAGTCACCCCGCGCCGAGGAAGGCAATAACCCACTGGCCAGGTGTGAATTCACACACACCGGGACTTTCCGCCACTCCGGCTAATGGAGGCTGTGCAGCGGTGCTTCACTCGACGTCAGGCTTCCCCCACGGATCCCAGAGTCACTGTTAAAGCAAAGAGAAATAAGGTTATTGAATTAATCCGGCTTCGAAGGACCAATAAATGTTAGGTATTATTTAGTCAACTCAGAGGTAAGAACGATACAGTCAGAGTTACTTGTGACAAGGGTAGCCCACTTTGCAGTGAAACTACAAAGTTTTGACACCCTATCTCTTTATTTATATACACAATTCAACAGACAGTTCAGACAGGGTGTATGTGTGTGAGACGGAAAGGAGGCTGGTTCACACAGAGATAACAATGATCTCACACACACAGGGAGGAAGGCATAGTGCAGGTGCCTTGCAACCCAAGGTTTTTACATGAGTGATAACAAGTTTTTGCACCCATCCAACAGTTATGTACAATATAAACAAGTTGATTAAAGATGATTGGAAATTATGACCAAAAGAGTGATGCAACATTACCATGCAATGTTTATGTTTGAGAACCAAGGATTATCTTGAAGAATCTGGAAATGAAATTAAGTTAGTCTTGGAACTAACTGAGGTAATATTGGTGTATTATCAAACAACCATTCACAATGCAAGATCAGATTAAACATAATTTTAATAAAATAACATTTTAAACAATGATTTGCTGAGTAAAATTAACCTTCTGGATGACCAATTCTCAATGTTGTTTAATTAGCTGCCTTTATTAAGATACTAAAGAAATATTATTAAGGAAATATTAAAATATTTAAACTTCAAACCTTTCTGTATAAATGAGTCTTAATGGTGTTTAAGTAGCTATCATTTTCTAGATTGGAAACTAACAACCTTAAATGATCTGCAGCTGATTTATAAAGAGGGTGAGGACGTGTTCTTAGCTGTTAGTGGTTGGAGCTATCAAAAGAAGCTTATAGCTGGTTACCAGAATCAAACATATACCTTTAAAATACCGTTAATAAAAGGGTTGAAATCTGTGTTTAAAAACCACCCTTTAAATAAAGTTTGTCTTAACTTTAAAAACACAACACAGAACACATCATTAGCTGAGTTACGTCATTAAACAAAAATTATTTAGATTATTTACTCTAAACTGATCTTCTCTGCCCAAACACTACCTCTGATGTGAACAGAGAAGTTGTCCTGGGTGTTGAGGACTAACATCTACTTGTGGATAAACAAAAGGGTTAACCTCCGTAGCCATTAGGTGCTTGCTCTGCCCGCTACTGCTGTAGCCACGGTGATGGGGTCCCATTGTCCTTCCTTCAGATTGGAAAAAACTGCTCCACTTGGCGTTGTAGAGACAGGGTCTCTGCTGGGAACTCTCTGGAACACAGTTTGCTTCTGTAGACCTCAGAGAGAAAGTCAAGCAATGCTTGTACCTTAATTACCCCGTTCATGAAGGAATACTGGGTTCAAAAACAGCAATTCATTCCCACTTATCTTTGTGCATATGATTGCGTGATCGTATGACACTCTTGGATCCAGTTGGAAGATTTATTTTTGTTTGCCAGCAAAGAGACATTAGCGCGCGCTGTGTCTCTCCTTCCTGTTCTGCTGGGGACCTGCGTGGATGAAGTCTGTTTGTTGGAATGCAGGGTTTTTATTCACACAGTGACGTCCGCTGTTACTACCTTGATCCTGGCTGTGCTGGAAATAGGTTAGTGAGATTTTGAAAGTTCAAGAAAAGTTCTTACTGGCCTTTAATGTTGTAACCCATGGCTGGGGTCCCAACAGTTATTAAATGTCATACATAGTGTTCCAAAAGTTAACACCTGTGGAAATGCAGTTACAGAAGTAGAAATCTGTAGTCCTGTTTTACACTTATTCTTCAGTCCTAAAGGAAATGTATCCCTCCATAAATGTATTTTACATTCAGGAAGCCCATCTAAGAACATCACTTAGTTTCACTGGCGCAAAGCACAGCACAATAGCATATAATACAATGCAACATTTTGAACAAGCTTTTCAATTGTTTGGAGAGCCGTACACACAATCTAACCTACTAAAATTAAAAGCATTCCCCAGTTTCTGGTGTACTATTTAAATACAAAACCCTTATTTACAATAGGCTAATTTACCAATATAGTATTTGGTTGAAACTCTGGTCTGAGTCTATGATAGTATTTTGCCTACTCTTTAGTCTTTAGCCCCTGTTGTGGTATGATAATTATATCACTGATATACTATGGAGGACCGATCCTGACAAAATTAAAAATAAAAGCAGAAATATATATATTTTGTTTTTCCTTACAAATGCGTTTTCATCAAGAAATGTAAATGTTTTTTCTTTCCTTTTCCTTACACATGCCTTTTTTCTTTTGACATTTCCTCATCTCTCTTTTTCCTTCACCGTATGCATTTCTGCTTCATTATGCAAATGAGGAGGGCTGCCTTCTTCTCTCCAGCTCCTCTCCTATTGGTCAATAAACAGGAAGAAGGAGGATCCATGTGCAGGCCGAGGGTGTGTCCCAATTCAGGGGCTGGATCCTTCCAAGTCCGTACTTGTGGGCTGATTACGTCACAGCGCGGCGCGTAAGGTCTGTCAAATGCTGCCGACAAATGTGTCCTTCTTTTGCCCGATTTGAAGGATGAGTTGTGAGTATCCTTCGCGGTCCATCTTTTCCCATGATTCATTGTGGGTCGAAGCGGTTTGGTCAAACAGGGGCAGCCATGGCGGACCACACTGACAAAAGCTGTGAGTAAACTGTGAAAAATTACACTTTCTGTGACACAAATGAACTTTTACAATGTTTTGAGTGTGGAAATATAACTGTGTAGATGTGAAAAATCTGCTTGATTTATCAAGACATAGCTTAATTTCAAACGTGCTCCGACGTGTTTGGAGTTTTCCGCTCCCACCGTAGTAACTGCCGGCTTGCCTCGCCAGCTCTACCGGCAGTGAGGCGAGCTAGACCCGGTAGAGATCTGACCGGACTATCGGCACTGAGCTCCTGCTGCCAGTCATCACAGTGAACGTTAAACACAAGTAATTTCTAACAGTTTATGTTAGTATTATTTTAATGTAATGTGTCATTTGTTCATGTAAGTCGATTTGACATTACAGGTGATATTAAAGTTAACCTGAATAAATGGACAATTTTATGTAATCTTACCGTATCGCTGGAGAGTGTGATTGAGAATAAATAAGCTTTTAAATATTCATTTTTGATGAAGAAATGTGCTATATGTGTTTTTAAAAGTGTATTTATAATTCAGGCAGCATTATAATTCATGATTCCAGGTACAGTTGAAGAGAAATACACTTTCAATTGCAAGCAAATCTCAGTAAAGAAATGAAAAGTTTGAAAGAGCTTGTTTTAGGCATCTGCATAGAAATATTTTAATATGTTCTGCAAATTAAGACAAATGTAAAATAAAAAAAAGACTTGTTTTACACTAATATTAAGCAAGATGGTTTTTCTTGTTGTTTTTGTTGTTTAGGGACAAAGGAGCAGACGGGCCAGTTTATTAAGCTCAGGGGTGAGAACCACCACCTTTTTACTGGAGCTAAAAACTCAGCCACCGTGGCTTGGAGGTACAATAACAACATTCTTTTCAGTCAGTTTCTGTCCAGTTTCAAAAACTCCTATCTTTCTAACTTTCATAAATATCCATCCAGTGATTAACATACTTCTTTTGGTTTTCCCTCTTTCCTTTTGCTTGTTTAGGACAATTCTGGAGAAGATGGTCCAACAGGGGAAGGTCACCTCCTTGCAGGCCAAAAAAAAGTGGGACAATATGAAAACGAAATATAAAGTATGTTCAGAACTTCTCATATGACACACAAATAAAAAATGTTTATAAAAGTCTTGTTGGTTTCTCTGTTTAGTCAACTCTTCTTTTATTCCTTCTAACTTTAGGATTGCAAGTATCCAGGGTCAGGAGAGGGAGTCAGTGAAAAGTCCACTGCTGCTGCTTGGCCCTGGTTTGTCTTTATGGATGAGGTGTTGGGACAGAGGTCTTCCACAGCACCTCCTGTCCTAATTGCCTCCATCCCTGAGGACACTCCAGGGCCAAGTGGAGCAGTGGGCAACCAGATGGAGAAGGAAGACAGTGAGCCAGCAGGAAGGGGTCAGAAAAGAAAGAGGGACAGAGATGATGGAGTTGATGGAGTTGATCAGGGAGGACATGAGGGCACAGAGAGTGGACAGACTGTTTTCCATCTTAGAAAGAATGGTACTGAAATAAGGTGCTATATAAGAAATAATATTAAGTTTTGTTCAGATAGTTTCTTAAAGTTTCAAGCTGTTCTAATAAATTTCAATATTGTTTTTGTCATCAATGTATTTTATTTCCATTTGACCTAACAATACATCAACTTCATTTAAATTTCTAAACACAGTTTATTTTGAAAATTACAAATAGCATTTTAAACAGAATGTGGAAAAAAACAACATTCAAACAGATCAAGATTACAAGACAAAAGGCATAAAATAAAAGTATGTACAAGTATTTACAATGGTGACAGCAAGATCAACCTGAGTGACCGGTTCCTGGAAAAACCTCTTCAACAGAACAAAAAGGCAGATGTCTTTCTGAACAGAAAGTCTCTGGCGATGTGGCTAAATCTTTCGCAAGATCAGAGACTTGGATGGGATGCTGCAACTGAGACCTGTGGTTTGTCTTTCTGGATGGTGAGCGAAGCGTCACACAGTGGTACCAGCTCTCTTCAGATCATTGACCAGCTCCTCCCATGTAGTTCTGGGCGGATTCCTCACCTTTCTTAGGACCATTGATACGCCACGAGGTGAGATCTTGCACGGAGCCCCAGTCCGAGGGAGATTGACTGTCATGTTTAGCTTCTTCCATTTTCTAATAATTACTCCAACAGTTGATCTTTTTTCTCCAAGCTGCTTGGTAATTGCTCTGTAGCCTTTTCCAGCCATGTGCAGGTCTACAATTGTGTCTCTGGTGTCTTTGGACAGCTCTTTGGTCTTAACCATTTTAGTAGTTAGTCTTACTGATTGTGTGGGGTGGACAGGTGTCTTTATGCAGCTAACAACCTCAAACAGGTGCTTCTAATTTAGAATAATAAGTGGAGTGGAGGTGGACTAACAGGTCTTTGAGGGCCAGAATTTTTGCTGATTGGCAGGTGTTGAAATACTTATTTGCAGCAGTAACACACAAATAAATTATTTTAAAAATCATTGTTTTTTTTTTAGATTATGTATCTCACAGTGGACATGCACCTAAGATGAAAGTTTCAGACCCCTCCATGATTTCTAAGTGGGACAATTTGCAAAGTTGCAGGGTGTTCAAATACTTATTTTCCTCTCTCTCTCTCTCTCTATATATATATATATATATATATATGTATATATTTATACACTGCTCAAAAAAATAAAGGGAACACTCAAATAACACATCCTAGATCTGAATGAATGAAATATTCTCATTAAATACTTTGTTCTGTACAAAGTTGAATGTGTTGACAACAAAATCACACAAAAATCATCAATGGAAATCAAATTTATTAACCAATGGAGGCCTGGATTTGGAGTCACACACAAAATTAAAGTGGAAAAACAAACTACAGGCTGATCCAACTTTGATGTAACGTCCTTAAAAAGAGTCAAAATGAGGCTCAGTATTGTGTGTGGCCTCCATGTGCCTGTATGACCTCCCTACAACGCCTGGACATGCTCCTGATGAGACGGTGGATGGTCTCCTGAGGGATCTCCTCCCAGACCTGGACTAAAGCATCCGCCAACTCCTGGACAGTCTGTGGTGCAACGTGACGTTGGTGGATGGAGCGAGACATGATGTCCCAGATGTGCTCAATCAGATTCAGGTCTGGGGAACGGGCGGGCCAGTCCATGGCTTCAATGTCTTCATCTTGCAGGAACTGCTGACACACTCCAGCCACATGAGGTCTAGCATTGTCCTGCATTAGGAGGAACCCAGGGCCAACCGCACCAGCATATGGTCTCACAAGGGGTCTGAGGATCTCATCTTGGTACTTAATGGCAGTCAGGCTACCTCTGGCGAGCACATGGAGGGCCAAATGCCACCCCACACCATTACTGACCCACTGCCAAACCAGTCATGCTGAAGGATGTTGCAGGCAGCAGATCGCTCTCCACGGTGTCTCCAGACTCTGTCACATCTGTCACATGTGCTCAGTGTGAACCTGCTTTCATCTGTGAAGAGCACAGGGCACCAGTGGCGAATTTGCCAATCCTGGTGTTCTCTGGCAAATGCCAAGCGTCCTGCACGGTGTTGGGCTGTGACCACAACCCCCATTTGTGGACGTCAGGCCCTCATTCCATCCTCATGGAGTCGGTTCTAATCGTTTGTGCAGACACATGCACATTTGTGGCCTGCTGGAGGTCATTTTGCAGGGTTCTGGCAGTGCTCCTCCTGTTCCTCCTTGCACAAAGGTGGAGGTAGCGGTCCTGCTGCTGGGTTGTTGTCCTCCTACGGCCTCCTCCACGTCTCCTGGTTTACTGGCCTGTCTCCTGGTAGCGCCTCCAGGCTCTGGACACTACGCTGACAGACACAGCAAACCTTCTTGCCACAGCTCACATTGATGTGCCATCCTGGATGAGCTGCACTACCTGAGCCACTTGTGTGGGTTGTAGAGTCCGTCTCATGCTACCACGAGTGTGAAAGCACCACCAACATTAAAAAGTGACCAAAACATCAGTCAGAAAGCATAGGTACTGAGAAGTGGTCTGTGGTCCCCACCTGCAGAACCACTCCTTTATTGAGTGTGTCTTGCTAATCGCCAAAGATTTCCCCCTGTTGTCTATTACATTTGAACAACATCATGTGAAATTGATTGTCAATCAGTGTTGCTTCCTATGTGGACAGTTTGATTTCACAGAAGTTTGATTTACTTGGAGTTATATTGTGTTGTTAAATGTTCCCTTTATTTTTTCAGCAGTGTGTGTATGTATATATATATATATATATATACATACACACCACCAGAACATGACTACTGTATGCAGGCAGGTATAATATCATAGATGTGATTAATGTTTGAGGGGTATAACTAATTGTCATATTTTGTGAGCACCATCTTCTAATTCTGCATATTCCTGATTACATTCCTGATTAGTGATGTGATCCAGCCAGCCCTTTAAACTTGATGACGTGGACAGCGGAAAGAGGCATCACAAATATCTGCAGACCACCTGTGTGATGCTTCGCTCAACATCCAGAAAGACAAACCACAGGTCTCAGTTGCAGCATCCCATCCAAGTCTCTGACCTTGTGAGAAATTTAGCCACACCACCAGACTTTCTGTTCAGAAAGACATCTGCCTCTTTGTTCTGTTGAAGAGGTTTTTCCAGGAACCGGTCATTCAGGTTGATCTTGCTGTCACCATTGTAAATATTAGTACAGTTTTATTTTATGCCTTTTGTCTTGTAATCTTGATTTGTTTGAATGTTGTTGTTTTTTTCACATTCTGTTTAAAATGCTATTTGTAATTTTCAAAATAGACTGTGTTTAGAAATTTAAATGAAGTTGATGTATTGTTAGGTCAAATGGAAATAAAATACATTGATGACAAAAACAATATTGAAATTTATTAGAACAGCTTGAAACTTTAAGAAACTATCTGAACAAAACTTAATATTATTTCTTATATAGCACCTTATTTCAGTACCATTCTTTCTAAGATGGAAAACAGTCTGTCCATTCTCTGTACCCTCATGTCCTCCCTGATCAACTCCATCAACTCCATCATCTCTGTCCCTCTTTCTTTTCTGACCCCTTCCTGCTGGCTCACTGTCTTCCTTCTCCATCTGGTTGCCCACTGCTCCACTTGGCCTTGGAGTGTCCTCAGGGATGGAGGCAATTAGGACAGGAGGTGCTGTGGAAGACCTCTGTCCCAACACCTCATCCATAAAGACAAACCAGGGCCAAGCAGCAGCAGTGGACTTTTCACTGACTCCCTCTCCTGACCCTGGATACTTACAATCCTAAAGTTAGAAGGAATAAAAGAAGAGTTGACTAAACAGAGAAACCAACAAGACTTTTATAAACATTTTTTATTTGTGTGTCATATGAGAAGTTCTGAACATACTTTATATTTCGTTTTCATATTGTCCCACTTTTGTTTGGCCTGCAAGGAGGTGACCTTCCCCTGTTGGACCATCTTCTCCAGAATTGTCCTAAACAAGCAAAAGGAAAGAGGGAAAACCAAAAGAAGTATGTTAATCACTGGATGGATATTTATGAAAGTTAGAAAGATAGGAGTTTTTGAAACTGGACAGAAACTGACTGAAAAGAATGTTGTTATTGTACCTCCAAGCCACGGTGGCTGAGTTTTTAGCTCCAGTAAAAAGGTGGTGGTTCTCACCCCTGAGCTTAATAAACTGGCCCGTCTGCTCCTTTGTCCCTAAACAACAAAAACAACAAGAAAAACCATCTTGCTTAATATTAGTGTAAAACAAGTCTTTTTTTTATTTTACATTTGTCTTAATTTGCAGAACATATTAAAATATTTCTATGCAGATGCCTAAAACAAGCTCTTTCAAACTTTTCATTTCTTTACTGAGATTTGCTTGCAATTGAAAGTGTATTTCTCTTCAACTGTACCTGGAATCATGAATTATAATGCTAGCTGAATTATAAATATACTTTTAAAAACACATATAGCACATTTCTTCATCAAAAATGAATATTTAAAAGCTTATTTATTCTCAATCACACTCTCCAGCGATACGGTAAGATTACATAAAATTGTCCATTTATTCAGGTTAACTTTAATATCACCTGTAATGTCAAATCGACTTGCATGAACAAATGACACAATACATTAAAATAATACTAACATAAACTGTTAGAAATCCCTTGTGTTTAACGTTCACTGTGATGACTGGCAGCAGGAGCTCAGTGCCGATAGTCCGGTCAGATCTCTACCGGGTCTAGCTCGCTCCACTGGCGAAGCAAGCCGGCAGTTACTCCCCCCTTTGCAGGCAACATGGGGTCTGCTTTGCCCACGCTGCCTTGGTCCTCCTCAGGGGCATCTGTATGGGCCGTAAGACGGGTATCCACCCATCTGTGGATAGTGGTCCTGCTGGGGTGGTAGAGGTGCCATACCGCAGTTGTAGCACACATTTCCCAGTGCCCTGCTGGCTCCACCCCTTCCTCTGGGTGCTCCACACCATCCACCACGACCAGCTGACCACCAACATGCCATCCGCCTCCACGACCGGGGACACTGTACCTGTAATTATAAAAATGGATAGGGTGGAGGAGGAGGTAACCCCCCTCCTTGCCACTGATCAGTCACAGACATTAGGGGTGTGTGCTGCTGGAGATGCAGACGCAGCTGGAGGAACAGGTTGAGCTGCAGCTAACATTACATTTTCAGTTTTATCGATTTTTCTCTTATTTAATTTCTCTTTGGCCTCTTGCAGCTGTAATTTAAGGAGCTGATTCTGTAGGTTCTCTTTCTCTTCTTTTCTTTTTCTCTGCCTCCTGAGCTGTATGTAAATGGTGAATTAAATGTTTTTCCCACTTGGTGAAGTCTTTTCCCTGCAAATCAGGATTATTTTTCACCTTTTGACACATGACAACAGGAACTCCTTTTAATATGGCTTTTAAACAGCTGTCCCATTCCTGTCCCGTCACCCTTAGGATTAACTCCTGTGTGTCTCATCCACGTGTCCACTGCAGCACTAATGTGCTCTTTAGGATGCTGATTAGGGTCCCAATCGAATTGAGGGACTGCAACGGGGCGAATACTGATTTCTTATGGCCTGCCCTAGGGCTGTTATCAGGGTCCTTACTGCAATCAGCATTCTGTTCTATCTCCCTAGCCACCGAGGGACGCACAGATCGCCCCAAAATTGATCTAAAGTCACCTAGGCCAGTGTCATACCTTTAGTCAATGTATCTAATTCCTTTAACCAGACACGTCCGCATCCTGCAATAGGTGGCAACTTATCCACTAATGCCTGTACATCTCCCAATGAAAAAGGGACATATTTTGTCATTCCAACTGATGAGGTCAACAACAGACATTGAAATCTGGATGGACCGCTCTGGCTACGAGTAGTCATGGTGTGTGTTCTTCCAGAATCTTTATTACAGTTTCACCATTTAAGTATCTCAACTGTCTTCCCTCACCTGCCAGTTCAGGGTCTCAGGGTCCTATCCCTGGCCACTTCGAGGCGTCCCAATCCCTCGGGGAGGCTCTTACTAACCCCAGCCTAAATACCCCAGTCCTCGTCAGGACTGAGTTTGGATTGCCAAATCCGGAACTTATTTACTTCAACACCGTCACCATTTAAGTATCTTCGGTGAAAAGTATGTTACAGCCTCAACATTCAAGTATCTCGGCTAAAATTTATCTTGTCTCAATCAACAAATATTTTTACGCACTATATCATTTCTTTACCGTAATACATTATTTCAACCAACAAATATTTTACCCAAAACTGATCAAGACTGTAAAATTAAGAGAAAACAGATATGTTTTCCACAACACCACCTACACTATTAGCAGGCAAAAGGAGAATAAATATAGATCTCCTTACCTTTTGTTTTGGGTCGACCCTGTGGTGTTGTAGAACGACGTCCGCCTCGTAGTCAATTAATTATCCTTTAGTTAGTCCCAAATCCGGGTTACGGCACCAACTGTCTGCAGGGCGTCTCCCTTTACACACTCTCACCCACTCCGCCTGATAACGTCTGTTTACACAGATTATTTCTTCTGTGAACAGCTCATGTATTTTTATATGTTTATGTTTTATGCAACTTCTATCTATTATTGGAGTGCACTAAATGCGCTCCAGTTTCTGTTTTATTCAGCTCATAGTTTCTCTTAATCTGTTCTATTCTCACTATTATATATAACTCACATTCAAAGACTCTGTTACTGATCTCACAGGCTCATCCAGCCTGCTCATAGCTTCACGGGACTTTTGACTATGTGTTTTTAAGTTTTACCACATCTGTAATCTGGTTTTATTGAGACAGAACTCAAATAAAACACAGCATTCAAACCTTTGTGTTTTTGCCCGGTCTTAGCTTTCTGACTCCAGAATACAATGCACAACCTAGGGACTTTAACCCTATTTTAAGGACTCAAACCTTAAGAAAACTGTTTACAATTCGGAGGTCCCCACCCCCCGGGCCTTCAACCCAGCTAAATCATCAGTAAAGATCACGTGATTGGGATGGTACAGGATAAAAAATGAACGGGAGCAGACGGGAGCGGGAGCTAACCAATAGGAGGGGAAATAAACTAGGATCAATTGTCCTTGGAAATGTAAAACTGAGACTTTGTTATAAACTTTAAGAAAAAAAAACTTGAATCGACGCCGCCATTGCGTAGTTTTTTTCCAAGAAGCATAAACTATAATGCGAGTCAAACGAACTACACGACCCACAAGCCAACAGTGCTTCTGCTCAATGTTTTCCACCTTCGTTCAGAATGGAGGGAAACAAACGCAGGTGGAGAACTGGACGTGGTAAAATTGGATTAGCAACGTAAAGTCAGCAGTAAGGACTTATCTATTAAACTCATAGAGCTGACAGGAAAGTCGTAAATATTACCGAACTTCAGGAGAGTTGAATGTAGCGGTTTTAACACGCAGTCTGCTGCTTGTAAAACGTGTTTAGTTGTAATCAAGTTCACCAGTGATTAAGGGACACTTGTAAGACAGATTTTGGATTAAATCAACTCTACATCTCTTCATTCATCAAACCAAAAGTACCAACACATGTCAAGTCTCATCTAACCAACAAAATTGCTGCATGTGCAGTAAAGATTTAAGAGGTAAGGTACGGAAGCCTGTGAGGGGACATGGAGAAATTTATTTCTTTTGCGTCCCCACGCAATACTTTTGCGTTCGGCATTTTTGAACAGCAGCACAGATGATAAACTGCTCATAAAACAAACACTGATATGTGATTGATATGGTTTATTTGTCATATGCAGGTTAACACGCAGTAAACAATGCGATTAAATGCTTAGGATAAGAAGAACCGTTCAAATCACGATAAAAACAAAAACACTAATGGCGTACAAAAAAAGTACACATCATGCAGCAGTAATAAGGAAATAAAGTGTCACAGATGTGGTTTCGTGCAGTTTTATTGTCCAGAGTTCAGTAGTTTGTTTGACAGCTTGTGGATAAAAACTGTCTTTTAGTCTGATTTGAAGATCATTTTATTTAAGGCTGATTTCAAAATAAAACTCAATAAATCTCAAAACGGGTGTAGTGTTTGTTTCATTTTTGCAGTTATCTGGTTTGGAAACTATCCCACAAAGTATTGCGAGATAACGCAAAGACTATTGCGTGGGAACACAAAAAGAGAAAAATTCCCCCATGTCCCCTCGTGGACTCCGTATAGAAAGGCTTCATCAAGGGAAGATATTAAATAAATATGTTGTGAAATAGAAAAAAATGTATGTACCATTAAATGTACAATTTATTTAATACATCATTAAATATTAAGTGTACCACTAATTACGTCATGTCTTCTTTAAAATCATACTTAATTATTCAGTGGCACATTTAATTGCATAATAGTCCATTTCATGATATAATGGTACATTTATTGTTTCTAATGATGTATTAAATAAATAAATGGTAACTTTAATTTAATGGCACATTTAATGTTACATTTCTTTCATGTTACATTTACTTCACTTATGGGACATTCACAACATTTATTTATTTAATGATGATTTTATTGTATTAAATTTGTCCAGTTTGACCCTCCATTCTTGATGCCTGTATAGGAGGTCATGTCAGAATTTGAATCAGGTGTTCTGGAGCAGACAAACATCTAAAACCTGCAGGGAAGGGGTCCCTGAGGACCAGGGCTGTGAACCATTGAGGTACAGTTTCTAAATTATGAAGGTAATGCCTTTTTGGCCTTTTGTTCAACAAGTATAGTTCTCTTACTAGGTGCATTTTTCTTTCGTTCCAGCAACTTGAAACATAAAAATGATGTCATTGTTCAAATGAAACGATCACTTAATAAATAAGTAAAATACAACTAGGTACATTTTGTTTATTCAACTAAGATAGACATGGTCTGTTTCCTTGTTTGATATTTTATTATTTCTTCATTATTATTCTTTTTACTTTAACTGGCCTTTACTACAACTAAAAACAGGGACCTAACTGGTCCTTCAAAGAAAGAAATTACCAAAAGACTAAATGAAGAAAACAAAAATGGGAGTGGCACAGGAGTGGGAGTCAATTTACCAGGAGTGGGACGGGACAGGATTTTTTTTGTTATGCTGGCCTGGGATTGGGACGGGACAAGACATTTTTCTGTGGGAGCGGGATGGGACAGGAGAGAAAATCCACTCCCGTGTCACCCTCTAGTGTACAATTACAAAGAAAAAACACATTTTTAGCTGAGTGTCAGTTGAACTCTTACACCTGGCATTCAGCCGTCTGTTCAGACCCTCACCACATTCCCGTTATTCTACTTTTGGCTGTTATTTTCAGACATGTACAGAAATATCTTCACTGGTGCCGGCTGACCACAGCCAAGTCAGAAACACACACATACCTGTTTTGAGCAATCCACTAAGTTACACAGTACATTTTATTTCACACATTATTAAACCTAACTTGAGCATAGCAATGCAGACCCTATTAAGTATTTTAAATATTTTCCAACACATGCAGGGTTTTCTTTACCATGAGTTAACAGAATCATGCATTTAAATCCTAGTGGATCCACGTTCTCATATGTGGGAGCAGGTACAGTGACCAGAGTGGGTCTAGCAGCCGCACATGCAATATAATTGCTCATGGCCGCCTCACGTGCTGTCTGAGCCATCCATATTAACCAAAAATTGGACTCTGTAAATCCCAAAGCCCCTTGGATAACATCTTCCGGGGTTAAGGTGTTATAGTCTATCTGAACCACAGGGGTTTTCATTTCACCACCTTTGGACATAACAGAAACAAGATTAATTCTAACAATTCTACCCTGATCTCGTGCGAGCCATCCTGGCAAATCTACTCCTAAATACATATAAAATCCAGAACTCATATTTCCACATCTAAGAGTAGGTGGCCTTATTGTAATATTAGGGGTTGCTCTGTATTCTTCCAATGCTGAGTAATATTGGATTAATACCTCCAGTTGTCAATTTATCCTTCGCTTGTCCTCTAGCCAAGGTCACCAAATGCTGAAATGTTTCTGCATATGGATTATCTGACAGTATTCGTCCCTGTTTAGTGTCCCAAATGACAAAACCGGCATGCCGATGTTCTCCATACCATTCACCGCACCTTTCTGATAGATACTCAGATACACATTATATTTAGTCCAGGCTAGCTCACTACCTTCACATGTAAACACAGAACAGAGATGAAACTGAAATGTGGTGTCCGAGCTAAGTACATAATCTAGTTCAATACCTCCATGTCTTTTAATGCATGTGTCCGATATTTCAGTCATTTTCCGGAGTAGATGACGTTTGGGACTGGAAGGGTACTCACCACTCTGGAAAACATCACACATCAAGAACACAATTATTCCCACAAGTGTCATTATTAAACATCTCCCACATTTCCATTTACAACTAAAAATCCCATAAATGCGTCACCATTTTTATCCTTTGTACCAGATCAATACCACTTACCCAGGAGCTTACAATATTCACAAACTGTGGGATTTACTCAAAAATGTTGATTAAACATCATACATCAAATACATAAAACAACAATAACATAACTTTTAACACTGTTACAATGATCCAAAGATTAATTAAACAGAGAAAACACCATGTTCACTGATCACATAATCAGAATCAAGAGTCACATACATTCCTGATTCCCAGTCCTGAATTTATCTGTTGATTAGTTGAATATCATGACTCCTTGTAGTGGATAAATTCTCTTCTTTTAATCTTGAAAACTAAAAGAAAAGGTCTCTGGAGTGGTTAAATCCTCTTCAGCTCAGTGCGATCACCGGTGATCCTCCTGATCCAGGGGATTTATTATGCCTTTCAGGCTCCTCTGCTGGTGCACACTGGCTCCAATGATACCAGGTTTCTCCTTTTCCTCTTAGACGAACTGCATGAGATGTTCTTTCCAGGACTTGGAACGGGCCTGTGAACCTGGGTTCACAGGCCCACTGCCACTTCCGCTTGATGACCTTGAGCCACACCCAGGTGACTCCTGGTACCACAGATGGGCTTCTTGTTCCCTCAGGTCCTCTGGAGAACTCTGCCGCTAGGGTCTGCAACTCATTAAAGAAAGTGTTAGAAGATAATTGTGCAGATTCGCCTGTTTGTCCTGATATCTGCTGTGCTAGTCCCTGGAAGACTCTCCCAGTCTGTAGTTCATGTGGGGTGTAACCTGTGGACTGATTAACAGACATCCTGACAGACATTAAAGCAACTGGCAAAGCATCCACCCAATTTAATTTAGTCTGTGCACAGATTTTAGCCAATTTTGTTTTCAATGTTTGGTTCATTCTTTCAACCTTGCCCTGTGATTGAGGATGATAGACTGTACCAAAAGCATGTTTCAGTCCCAACATTTTCTCCACCTATTGCAGATCTTTGCTCCTGAAATGAGTTCCATTATCAGATATTATATTTTCTGGGAAGCCATGTCTGGGAATGTAGTGATTAATTAAACATTTCACCACAGACTTATTGTCTTCCTTTCTTGTGGGCCATGCCTCAGGCCATCCTGAATATCCATCCACACAAACCAACATGTATCTACATGCCCTTGCTGTGGATACCATGTCTGTGAAGTTAATGATAATCTCCTTCCCAGGTGGGGTGTAGTTTTTAAACGTACCTGGAAATGGATGCACAGCAGGTTTTGGATTAAATTGTCCACAAATAGAACAGTTCTTGATCTTCTCTCTCATCATATCTTTTAAATATGGGTGCCACCATTGTTCTGGATTGATAGGCACCTGCAAAATACCTACATGTGATGTGTTCTCTCATGTTTGATGGCTTCACAACTTTTATCACCAGGGCCTTTTCTCTTCCACATAGTAAGTTCTTCAGGGGAGACCCCCTTTTGTTGTTGTTTAATTTTTTCCAAAGTTAGATGTTCAAAAGTTTCAGCTTCAACACTTACTAAATTGAAGCTGACTGTATAACCTGCCGCAGTTTTCGCTGCCAAAATCTGCGGCAGCATTCCCGTTTGCAGTCATACTGTTTGAGAAATCATGACCTCTGCATTTGATTACCGCTACCCTTTTAGGCAACAACAAAGCTTCTGCCAAAAATCTCATTTCATTTTCATGTTTGATCAGCTTCTGTGCTGCAGTCACAAATCCACATCTCATCCATTGTTTCAACATGTACAGCTCTTGTTACATAAGCAGAATCAGTAAAGATATTTACATCCTGGCCTTCTGTCGGCCTCAAGGCTTCAATTACTGCCACCAGTTCAGCTCTTTGTGCCGACTGAGCTCCAGACAGTCTCTCTGCTCTTAACTGTGTGAATCCTTGCGGTGAATGCTCCAGCACTGCATAGGCCGCTTTAAGGCCATCCGTGTCATGTTTAAAACAGCATCCATCAGTAAAAATGTTGCGGACACTGTGTCTAGCGAGTGGCTGTGATTCCAGATCTGGCCTGACTTTCTCCTCCTTCACAACCAGGGCCACACAGTCATGTGGTTCCCCCGTTCCCATTTGCTCAGCCATGTTTACCCCTTCAGGTGTAAAAGTTAGATTTGGGGCCTGCAAAACCCTGCTAAGGCGCTGTTGTCGTAATGTAGTTAAAGTAAAATTCTCTGAGTTTACATATGCGACCACACTGTGTGATGTTAATACAGTGAGTGGGTAACCCATAACAATATGTGCAGTCTTTTGAATAGCTTTCACAAAGCCTGCTGCGTGACGGGTGCAAAAAGGATGTCTCATTTCCATGTTATCTAGCATGCAGCTAACATACTGAAGCACCTCTCTGTGTCCCCCTTTTTTTCTGAAACAACACGGCGTTCACGACAGTGGCCGTTACAGAAACATCCAAGAAGAAAGGCAGACAGTAATCTGGGAGTGCCAATTGAGCAGCAGATGCTAGCAGCTGTTTAAGTGTAATGAACGCCTCCTCTGCTTCTGTTGTCCAGTTTAGTGTTGCATTAAGATTTCTCATCCCCTGTTCTTTTGCCAAAAATCTCAGCGACGTTGTTAAAACAGTGTAATCAGGGATGTAGTTTCTGCTATAGCCCGTCAAACCCAAAAATGACAACATGTCTTTCACCACACGTGGTTTAGAATGATGTAAAATAGCAGATTTGTGTGCAGAAGACATATGGGTTCCTGATGCTGAAATAACCCATCCTAGAAAATTAACCTGTTTCCTCACAAGCTGCATTTTGTTCCTGCTTACTTTAAAACCTTTCTCTGAAAGATGTAAAAGAATAGATTTAGTAGTTTCAAGACACGCGGTTGCTGTTTTGGCTGCAATCAGTAAATCATCAACATACTGAATTAGGGTCACATCAGCCGGCAACACGCAGTCCTGGAGCTGCTGTTTGAGAACCTGATTAAAAATACCCGGGGATAAGGCAAACCCTTGAGGCAATCTGAAGTATCTCAGTTGTTGATTCTTATATGTAAACGAAAAGACATCCCTGCAGTGTTCAGCTAGAGGGATGCTGAAGAAAGCGTTAGCAAGATCTATACATGTGAACCAACACTGTGAGGGATCCAGGGATGCCAATGCAACTTGCGGATTTGGAACAGTTAAAGTTGATGTTTTCAGAATTCTGTTAATGGATCTTAAATCATGAGCCATTCTGTAATTACCAGTACCTTTCTTTTCTACCGGCAGAATGGGGGTGTTCCAGGCAGAGGTACAGCTTCATCAGACATTTCATACCATATTTTTTGTTCAGGTTGAAGTTCAACAGCAGCAGCAACACCTTCAGGCGCCATATAGATGTTTTTAGATGAAATGGTCCATATTTTCCCTTCTAAATATTACTCAGATTGTTCCTGATACCAATCTGTTTGATTTCTGTCATAAAACAAAGTCACATGTGGTGGGTCAAGCGTTGGGCGGTAAGGAGCAAGGGCCTGAATCCAGGGCTTCCAGAGGAGGAAACTGAACATCACCCCAGCGCTAGAAGGGGTTTCAGGCTCAATGTAGCCCCAGTATATGTCCACACAAGGCTCCTCTACAGACTGCAGTAAATACTGGTGTGCTTCAGGGCCAGCCGCTGCCTGCAGTGTGGTTCAATCTGGAAAATTCACAACCAAACCATCCATGGAACATAGTATTGTTGCTCCCACTGCAATCAAAATGTCTCCGCCGAGTAGATTCACTGGTGTGTCAGGCGGAGCAACAAATGAATGCAACAGTTTTTGTTTTCCAACCATAGTGTGAAGAGGTGTAGACACAGGCAGAGTCTGTTTAACCCCAGAGAATACCATCAGTGAAATACAAGCCTCAGACACTTTATCAGATGGGGGAGGAATATTCAAAGTGGAAAAAGTGGCTCCAGTATCCACAATAAATGGCAACATTTGTCCCTCAATTTCCACTGGAACAATGGGTTCTGCTGTTTTCCCATTATCTGAAACTCTCTGTGGGGTGTGTCACTGCTGTTCCCACCCTGTACAGGATATTGACAGCCTTGTGGAGGTATGAATGCTGCATTTGGAGGTTGTGCTGTAAAAGGCACTTGTTGCGCCGGGGGTTAATGCAAAGGTGGAGGAGCTCCTTCTGGGCGTGCCCCGTAGTGCTGGGGGCAGCTGCAGGCCCACTGATCCATCTGCCCACAGACTAGGCAGGAGGAGGAACCAGCCCCTCTCCTTCCAGTCCTTCCTCCGGCCCTATTTCCAAACAGCCCACCCCTGCCCCGCCCACGAGGACCATATGAGTATGACTCCCACTGAATGGGTGGAGGCATATACAATACAATATATACAATGGTGGGGGCCATGGGTATCGCCAGGGGAGATTTTACCTCCTCCTGAGACCCTGCAGGTATAACAGGAGCCATCAGCCCACATGTTTCACGGTCAACCTCTGCTGTGATCATTATTTTATCAGTTTTTTTTTATTATTCATCTGCTGTCGTACTGATGTTAATTGGGCAGTTTTAAGTTATTTGTCTAATGCTTCAGCCTGTTTCTTTTCATCTTCCATTCGTTCCTTTTTGTCCTCCAAATATTCCTGCACATGATGCAACAGGTGTCTCTCCCATCTAGCATGACCACACCTTTTCAAATCTGGATTTCCCCGCATTATTTTCCTGACTTCTTCAGGTATGCCATCCATCACAGTTTGTCTAAAGTAGTGAACTCCATCCTTGGAAGGATGAGTCCCTGTCTGTCTAATCCATGTTTCCACTGCCTCATCCAGGAACAACTTAGGGTGTGTTCACCCATCCCAGGAAAATTTAGGCACAGTGTCTGATTCTTTGGATGGGAACATGTCACGCAGCGCGTCTCCCAGTAATCCAGCCACAGCATAATATGGTGTAGCGTCAGACTGATGAGAGGCACTGGTGGCCTTTAGTTTTATATTTTTTTTGACAGTAGGCAGACAGGAAAGAGTGGTAGAGAGAGGGGGAGACATTCGGCAAACGTTGCCAGGTCCGAGACTCGAACCCAGCTGTGCAAGGTCTGGAACAAAAATCTTCAGGCCAGTTCTTAAAATCTAAAATAAATTTTAATTTGTGTGGAAATGGTTATTGATGTGCAAATCCATGCTTAAATGCAGTGCTAAATAAATTGATTGTTGAAGTGGTTTAATAAAGCCCGCAGGTTCTAATAAAGCAATGTACCAATTACCACAGTAAAAGGGTACCACTAATAAAGAGCCCTTTGTTACATTTATACACACAACCATATCACAGCATGTGGAAATCACAAGGAACATAAGCATTCAGACTTAATTTTGTTTAAAATAAATACTTTAGTGTTTTCAATTTCAGTTTTTCAGTCGTCACTGGAATCTTACTGTTGTATGGCATGGCAGATAGCAGGAAACAGGAGGAAGGTTTAGGATGTTTAGTGAATTGCTTTTGAAACTGCAGTACAAAAAGTCACACAAGTTAAGGACTTCAGTGAGTGAGAATTGTTTTCACACAAGTAAAATATTATAAACAATGAAACTCCCTAAAACTTGCATTCCCAGCTTCTTAGCAACACTAAGCATCAAAGCCATTTTAACTCTGAAAATGCCCCATGACAAACTAGCAAGCTCTATGGAGCTAAATTGGGGCCATAAAGTTTGTTCAAACAAAATAAATTTTAACCTGAAAAATAAAAGTTTGTTCAAACAAAAAAAAATTAAACCTGAAAAATAAAAGTTTGTTCAGAAGAAAACAATTTGAATCTAAAAAATAAGTTTGTTCAAAAGAAAAAAAATTGAAACTGAAAAATAAAAGTTTGTTCAAAAGAAAAACATTTGAACCTGAAAAATAATTTTGAACTTCCCCCAAAAAAGTTTGAAAACTGGAAAAAATGTTTTGCAACTGAAAAAAAAACTGAGGTGAATTTGGAAAAAAACAAGTTCAAAACTACTTTTCAGATTCAAGTTTTTTTTTTAAACTTGCAGATTTTTTTTTCGGCTTCAGAATTTTGGCCCTGTTTTGGCTTGAGGGACGGGGCCTCTGCCACAGGTCATTCATGACAAACCTTGGGCCATTTATCCTTGTAATGTGTGTCGATGAGCATTCTTGTCCTATTAACAAAAAGGAAACATTAGAACTTATGCTTTATATCATTATGGTATAAATGGGAAAAACTGCTATGAGTCATATAAATAAAGATTATCCTTAACAGGTTGATATGGCATAGGTTAGGGCACAATGGTCCAGAAAAATATCAGCGCCCCAGAAACTGTCGCCTCTTCCGTACTTGATGTCGCGCTCGCCCTGCGTCTGTGCAGGGCGGTGAGCCGGTGGTTCTGCTCGTGGGCTGGTGGTTCACGGGCTGAACCACCGGCCCAGCGCCCTGCGTCTGTAAAAGGCGGTTATTAAAAACTAAACATTCACAAAATAAGAAATGCCTAAGCCAGCGGTCCACCGGGGATTTCCCTGGCTGTGAGTCACTTCACTAAATGGAGACCAAACATGTTTTAATCAAAAATGCACCAGAAACCGAAACCTGAGTCCAGTCCATGTGAAAACAAGTCCAGGCTTAATTATGCAAGGATATTCGGAAAATACCGGCTCGTTTTGCATCTGGTTTCATACCGCCGCTTAATCTGGCGGTTCTTTTGCTTGATGTTGAGAGCATGGGAAATCATCTTTCAAAACCAATCACATATATATAGAATATCGATGATGTATTACAGATATTTACAGTTCCCACAGTCCCTGAATGCAACAGCTGTTGCTCAGCCGCTGTGTTGAGCTGTCAGTCATGATTCCGCACCCCCGTGATCTGAGGCCCCGCCCCCCACGCCAAAACAGGGCCAAAAGTTTGAAGCCGAAAAAAAAATCTGCAAGTTCGAAAAAAAAAACTTGAATCTGAAAAGTAGTTTTGAACTTGTTTTTTTTCCAGTTTCACATAGGTTTTTTTTCAGTTGCAAAACTTTTTTTTCCAGTTTTCACATTTTTTGGGGGGAGGTTCAAAATTATTTTTGAGGTTCAAATGTTTTTCTTTTGAACAAACTTTTATTTTTCAGGTTCAATTTTTTTTCTTTTCAACAAACTTTTATTTTTTAGGTTCAAATCATTTTCTTCTAAACAAACTTTTATTTTTTAGGTTCAAATCATTTTCTTCTAAACAAACTTTTATTTTTCAGGTTCAAATTTTTTTCGTTTGAACAAACTTTATGGCCCCAATTTAGTTCCACAAGCATCACCAGACATTTTCTTCAATTACAAATAGCTTTCACGCTGCAAAACATTACACCATTACTTACAAACATTGGAAGTCGGCATTCAAGGGGAAGAAGCATGAGAAGCTCCTTGGCTGCCTGACCTTTTCTCATTGACTCTTTGTGGCAACTGATCTAATAGGCTGCAATTAAGAACGAAGAAAAACCTGCAACCACTTGGCAAACATAATAGTAGATTGTGTTATTTCTTCATTTAAACTACTGACAATTTTGTGAAAGTGCAATACAGAGCAATAGTTTAAAGCATCAAAGCCAATACTTATGTTAACACAAACATTTTAAAAGATATACATCCTTCAGCGAGTACTGCCTTTGTGCTCAGGTATGTTAGGAATTACCTTTATTAATATGCTCATAGCTATTTTTCCCATTTATACCATAGTGAAGTAAAGTATAAGTTCTAATGTTTCCCTTCTGTTACAATAGGATAAGAATGCTCATAAACATACAGTACAAGGATAAATGGCCCAAGGACAAGGATTGTCATGAATAACCTGAAGCTGGGGCACTGGGGTTGATAGTGGAGCAGCCGGAATTTCTGGGTTGATTAGAAACCTACAGCACACTTAGATTAAGTATGGACACCCGCTTCTACACAATCTAACAGATAGACACCACAATGGTGACACATAGTCTACTGATAATCACTGAGGGAGAGCACATCCATTGCATTGGAGAACCAGATATAAAAACTGTATGTGACCTTCTATCGAGGCTCCTCGTCATCCTCTAACAGACGGCGACAGTCCGAGACGGGAGCCTCAGCGCTGATCTCTGTAATCATTCAACTGCCTTAACTTAGATTAAAAAGAGCTAAAAGTTAGAAACTGGTTGAGAGTCGTTCCTTTAATAGTCTTTAGATAGAGTGTGTAACCGTTTTCGGGTTTCCAAAGGACCGGTAGGGTTCCGAGGCATCTGACCGCCAACAGGGGGCGGTAGTGCGAACAAAATGGTGTTTCCGCCCGCGCCCCAGAAGCGGAAACCACTTTTGGATAGCATAGGGTTGCCACGGAAGGACAACACATCACAGCTGCGGCCACAACAGGTAAGGAGATCCTATTAAAAATCTCCAGTGTTTTTCCTGTAAAAACATTCTGGCTGTGTTGTTAGTTCTGAGTGAGCTGTTTTTGTAATTCTTGGAGGCAGAGAAATGGTTCAGAATAATTGTTGCGTACGTATTAATAAGTGATAAGACGTGTTAATAAGCGGTGCGATTTTAACAGTGACAGCCCAAGAAGATAGGTACAATCTTCTAAAAAATAGCTAAAATAAGGGTGTAGGTTTTGTGTTCCTTTATTGTATGCAAGGGAAGATCGGTTTCCCTCGCACACAATATAAAAGCTACCTCCCTGAATGAGGCACGCAATACTCGGCTAAGGTTTGAACGGGTCCTGAGTTCCGCTTAACGGAATTCGAAAGCGCCGCCAAGGGGGAAGTATTAGGTTTCAATAGCTCCTTGGGCTTCTTAAAAGATTCAAAAAGCCGCTTGGTTCCTTGTGAGTAAAACACGCAGAGATAAATGCGCATCCTCGGTTTAGGTCTCAATGGTTCCTGTTTGCTCTCGTAAAGAGCACGAAAGCCACCACCGAGAGGGAGTCTTGAGTTTCGATAGCTCTCTAATTTTTCCATGAGAAAAATTAAAAAGCCGCTGGATATTTTTTGAATAAACAATATCCAGCGGTATAAAGCTGTATAAAGATAAAAATGTAACATCAACTGGCCAGTGGGAGTGTGGATGTATGTGAGTCGGAATTGAGCTGACGGAAGTGACGGGGGACATATTTCACTGATGGACACTGACTGACTGCTACATGCTAAGCTAACATGCTCAGCCAGAGTGTGTGAACGTGTGTGTAAAGTGAGAGAATGACTGAGAGAATGACTAGAAAATGAGCTCTGTGCTCTGTAGGAGCAATGCTTGGACAGGGGAGGAGAAATATATTAGCAAGTTTCAACCACAAACACGCTTTAACAAGTTAAAACAACAATTGGACTCTTAACAGCTGGTGCAAATACATGCAGGTTGTGGGAATGTTTTGGAGATGCATGGAGTTTTATAGGGAAATCATTTTCTCCCACTCTACAGCAGCCGTGGCACTGCGATTCATAAACAACAGGTGAAGAAAATACTTTTATAACTCATGTCAAAATAAGGTGAGATCTTTCCATGTAATCCATGCAATAATTATTAAAGCACACAGTTGAAACAGTGAGGAGTGAAACAAGCATGTTCTCATATTCTGGGGCTGAGAGACTGGAGAGGCCTGTGTGGAGCCACATATTATTTGCCATATATTATCTGTCTTATCTTTTGCAAAAATATAAACAAGTATATCCAAAGAAATGATGTATGATGATTTTATATTCTTTCACATGTATTGAATAAAATTAGTAGTCTTTGATTAACAAGTTAAAAGATGCATGATTGAAATGTGGTTAAGAACTGAGAATTAGAGGAAAAATATTAAGGTTTGACATTCTCAATCAGCTATATATGAAAGAAATATAACATTAATCATTTGTAAAGCATGAATAAAAAGAATGAAGTGATGGTTTTGCAATGGTGTTTTAAAGTAAATGCTGAAAGCTGAAGAATGAAATGTGTAATACTGTGTAAAGTTTAAAACTGAGCAGATTAGGGAAAGAACTGGAGGATGACAAGGAGTGACGAGAGCCAGCTGCATGCTGACAGCGACAGGAGGATGCGACTACAGACCAGCGTGGCTATTATTAGCATCTCCAAGGCTGAGAAGCAGAATCAGTAGGTCACAATGACCATGACGAAAGTATTGAGCAATAATCAAGAAGCTGAGCTGAATAGGTTGCGCAATAACTAAGAAGCCTAATAAGGGCCTGACCGGTGAAGGCATCAAGCGCTATAAAAACAATGCTGAAAGCAGAAACTGGGTTTTTCCTCGCAGAAGACCAGCGAACAAGTTTGGACGGAGAAAATAGGCTTGGATGGAAAAGGAACAGAGACACAGCCCCACTGATTGACTGCATTGAAAAAAGGATCAACCCGTGTTCCCAGAAAGGACTGTGCCTCAAAATTAAGAATCTGATTTTATCTAAAGCCTTTTTATCCAGAAAACAGAAGTGAACTTGATCAGTGAACAGCTGATTGCTCCAAGTTTCAGGCTTCTGGAAGTCCTGAATCAACTTCATTTATGTCTCCGGGTTTCCTTCAACTCTTCAGCCTCTGGAAACTACTGTCTTCTGAGACAAATGACAACAAAGATCCTGTTTAACCATCAAAGCCTGGAGCATCAGTGCATGCCACCTAAAGGAAGAAAACTGAAGATTAAGTCGTAATCCCTTCAAGAAACCACTCGTTGTTAGCAGAAGAAACGTCTCCATCAGGTGCATGGATGAGCCTCCGTCTTCAAAGCCTCTTCAAACCCACTAGTTTCAGCATCAGGGAAAGACAAGTTGAGTTGATTGATTAATTTCTATTATTGAAATTATTTTGTGTTGCTGAATTTAAGCTGTTACTGACCCCTGCAAAAGCGTTACTAATTAAAGAAAGCAGATAAAATTCTAGTTAAATCGTGGACATTCAATTATTTGAGTTACCGTATTGTTGGTTTTTCATTGGTAGTAAAAAGTCTTGTTGCCTGGTTCTAAGATATTTTAGGAGGTTTTTATAGGTTGCCTTAGCCATGTTTGTTAAAACAGCGCCCTAGGGGCTCGTGCCGAGCTACTAAAATAACCTAGCCCATATACCAAGAGCCAGTTGTAAATTAGGGAATGAGCAGCCATGAACAAAAGTGACGGTCGAGGGTGTGGATGACTGCGATAGGCTACTCGGTTGCCCAGACCTCCAGTTGAAGAAGGGCGAGACTTTTGGATGAAGGCTGTCAGAGGCTAGGCGAGTCATTTCCCGACACCAGCTTAAACAGAACTTTCAGTAAACCTGCTTAATAAGATCTTTCAGATTTAGGGAAGTCTGGACCCATTAGATGGAGAGCTGGATTGAGCAATCCCTTTAGACATGGGGAAGTAGGAGGGAGGGGTTAGCTCTTCGGACAACGAAAGGTGGCGCCCGAACAGGGACCCTGAAAGAGATAAAGGGGCCCCACAAGAAGGATGCTCAGCAGAAGGACGTCTCTGCCTGAGTACCCCGGACCGACAGCCTGAAAGGGAGTAAGGTTGTCTGTGACTGATAAGGCCGTCAGTCACAACCCTCGCAGTAACTGCATAAGCTGAGGATAGGGCTTTATTGAGGGTAGAATGACCAGACCCAGACAGTAAAGCTAGTAGCCAAATAGTCTTAATCCATCCCTATTCGAAGGATCCTCGAGAGGCTTTGGAGATGGACAACTCGAGACGACAAAGACATAGCGATGGACGAAGAGAGTGAAACGCAGGACTGGACGGAGCGGGGAGCTGAAGGACAACTCCCGTCAACAGAACAACCGACATCAACACAGTTAGAGCTACACCGCATACCTACCGAGATGCTGTTAGGTGGGGACGGATATTCAACATGGGCTTCATTGGTAAAGAAAATGTTCTTCAGTTTCAACAAAGAGCAATCGAAAGAAGCACTAGAGAGTGAGCTAACAGACCACCTCCAAAGAGATGACGCATTCTATTGTTCAGAGATAAAACATGGATAAAGACTTGACGTGGTACCATGCCCCAAGGCAGTCCAGAGGAAGGATGAAATTGGTCGATGGTTACGGTGGTGGACAGGGTTCATTGAACTATGGGGACTGGGGAAACTGATGTCACTGTACAGTCCATCCGAAAAATATGACCCGATCGTAAAGATGGTTTCTAGTGAGTCTGGACTGAATGGGTACCTCAAAAGCCCCAACACCAGAGCCACGGCAAGGTTAAAAGAGTATGAAATGGAGATCAGAAAGATGAGCCAGTTCAAAGAAAAGCTCCGAGCCATCCAAGATGATGACAAAGAGAGTTTGCTTGAGGAGTGTAGTGACTCTGGACCGAACGGGTACCTCACAAACCCCGACACCAGAGCCACGCCAAGCTTGAAAGAGTATGAAATGGAGATCAGAAAGATGAGCCATTTCAAAGAAAGGCTCCGAGCCATCCAAGACAGCGACAAAGTGAGTTTACTTAAGGAGTGTAGTGAGTCTGGCGGACCGGATCCAAGAAAAGACCACAGAGCTCACTTAGAGATACCAACTTATGATTTAACTGAAGAAACAGAGAGTGAAGAAGAGGGCAACGAGTCAGAACAAGAGGAAGACCAAAGAAAAGCTGAACCCGGCCAAGGACCAACCATTACCCCATTCATCACAAAGCCGAAAGATGAGATACTTCAACATATTGCTCTGGCCAGACAAGAACTGCAAGAGACTGCCAGGCAGAGAGCCCACTTATCAGCAGCCCTCGAGTGCCATAAGGGAAGCCTCCAGCGTATGGCCAACACCTCAAGCCACAAGGAACATGACCCCACACAAAGTAAAGTAAGAGACCTTACCTTCCAGTATGAACAAGAAGCCAAAGAAAACAGTGCAAGTAACCAACCCAAAATGACAGGAAAGATGGATTTTGAAGGAAAAGAGCCAAGAAAGGTTAGTCAGAAGTAAGACAGAGTCATGATGAGGAAAGTCCTAGAGCCGATGCCCACAGATGCAAGACGAATTTCCCTGCAAAACGGGACTCGACTCTACCAAGTTATCGGAGACCCCTGGGGCATAGAGGGAGACGGACTGTTAGTTTTCACAAATGATAACTTCAAGATCCACAATACCAAATTCAGAAAAAGGTTAAGAGCCCAGGCAGGGGAAGATTACAAACGAGAGGTTCGAGAGCTGAGGAAACAAGTGAGCCAGAACAAAGCAACCAAAGTGCATCTGACTAGTGGGGCCGACCTCGCTTATTATGCTGTAATCCACTCTCCCATTGCCGCTTACAAAAAGGGAGAAGACTTGAAAGAGTACAGAGAGAAAATGTGGGTAGCCCTGGAAGAAGGACTGAATGCTGCCATCAACCAGGGCCTGAGAAGGGTAACAATATGCCTAGACGGACTGAGATCGCATAACCTGCCATGGGAGTTGGCAGCAAAAGTAGCCGTTGCAACAGCACACCATGTAGTCAAGAATCTGCTGACAGATGCCTCACTGACCGAAATAGTCATCGTCACTTCCCTTAGCCAGCATGAGAGTCGGAGGAAGAGAGAGCTGGCGTTAGTAGAAAGGATGGATGAGAAGAAGCCGAAAGATCCTCCTCAATTAGATATCAAGAATGAAACAAGAGAGTGAAATCAAACCACACCCTGATGAAAAACGCTACATGCATAAGAGTGAGACCAACCAAGTGTCCCGCCTGGAGAAAAGACCAAAATCAGCAAAGAGAGACGCAGCTGCCCCTTCAACCTCCGTGCTGGCTGTGGAACGTAGCCTAGCTAATTGCAGCCTGGAAGATCTAGATAAAACAGAGCCGGTTCCAATAAAAGATTTAAAAGCAAAGAAGAAGATAAGACAAAATCCAGCCCAAGAGGAGCTCCTGAGTCCATTTAAAATGGAGCCCTTGAACCCAGAAAGAGAAGACAGTGAAGACAGTGGCTCGGAAGAAGAAGAACCATCAGAACAGGAAACCTCTGGGGCAGAGAGTGATGACAGTGAAAGCCTGTTTTCAATCCTAGTGCAGCCGGCAACCTCTCACAAGCCACTCAAAGTAGGACAGAGAAAAGGGGAAAAGAAAGCAGTGGAATGTTTGACATCTACCGGGTCTCAGAAAGAATGGCCAGAGACCTGACATGGGGGCCGGTTCAAGCAAATGATGGCCGTCGAGTGTACATACCAGAAGCTGGACAGAGAGACTATCACATCCAGGCTGTATGGGCTGACCGCCTGGAAGACAAAGTCAAACTCAGGGTAAAAGCAACAGTTGGAGAATGGGCCAACATCCTAATGATGCCATCCTACCACACTCTAGCAACTTATCAGCCCCTGACCAGCAAGTTCAGATCTGCTTATGTTGGAGTTGTGCATGATGTGATGTTAAGAAGACTAAAGAAAGCCGCATACAAGTATGCACAAGAGATTGAGTGACCAGTTGATGAGCTGTCAGCCGAGGAAGAAGAGGAAGAACCTCCACTGCCATCAGCACCACGCTCCACAAGCAAGCCTATAGGGAAAATGTTTGAACAACACACGGCATCCAGCCCTGAAGCTGATGTTTTTCACAAGTACAAAAAGATCAAGACCTTAGTTACAGGTCCTTCTCAAAATATTAGCATATTGTGATAAAGTTAATTATTTTTCATAATGTCATGATTAAAATTTAACATTCATATATTTTAGATTCATTGCACACTAACTGAAATATTTCAGGTCTTTTATTGTCTTAATACGGATGATTTTGGCATACAGCTCATGAAAACCCAAAATTCCTATCTCACAAAATTAGCATATTTCATCCGACCAATAAAAGAAAAGTGTTTTTAATACAAAAAACGTCAACCTTCAAATAATCATGTACAGTTATGCACTCAATACTTGGTCGGGAATCCTTTGGCAGAAATGACTGCTTCAATGCGGCGTGGCATGGAGGCAATCAGCCTGTGGCACTGCTGAGGTCTTATGGAGGCCCAGGATGCTTCGATAGCGGCCTTTAGCTCATCCAGAGTGTTGGGTCTTGAGTCTCTCAACGTTCTCTTCACAGTATCCCACAGATTCTCTATGGGGTTCAGGTCAGGAGAGTTGGCAGGCCAATTGAGCACATTGATACCATGGTCAGTAAACCATTTACCAGTGGTTTTGGCACTGTGAGCAGGTGCCAGGTTGTGCTGAAAAATGAAATCTTCATCTCCATAAAGCTTTTCAGCAGATGGAAGCATGAATTGCTCCAAAATCTCCTGATAGCTACCTCTTCTCGTTGTGCAGCGTTTTCTGCCACACTTTTTCCTTCCCACAGACTTCCCACTGAGGTGCCTTGATACATCACTCTGGGAACAGCCTATTCGTTCAGAAATTTCTTTCTGTGTCTTACCCTCTTTCTTGAGGGTGTCAATAGTGGCCTTCTGGACAGCAGTTAGGTCGGCAGTGTTACCCATGATTGGGGTTTTAAAGGCCTCAGGAATCTTTTGCAGGTGTTTAGAGTTAACTCGTTGATTCAGATGATTAGGTTCATAGCTCGTTTAGAGACCCTTTTAATGATATGCTAATTTTGTGAGATAGGAATTTTGGGTTTTCATGAGCTGTATGCCAAAATAATCCGTATTAAGACAATAAAAAACCTGAAATATTTCAGTTGGTGTGCAATGTATCTAAAATATATGAATGTTAAATTTTCATCATGACATTATGGAAAATAATGAACTTTATCACAATATGCTAATATTTTGAGAAGGACCTGTAGAGAGAAAAGATCAAAAGCAAGTAATGAAAATTACATCAAAGATGTGTGGCCGATGATTACCAATGCTACTGAAAGTGACGAAGCTAAAAAGTTGTGGCTGAGCCATGTAACAGCCCATCCCTTAGACAAACAAGGAACAGCTCAAAGCCATTATGAGAGGTTGGTGTTGGAAGACATGGATGATGAAGACTCCCAGATCAGAAGAGCTAGACTGCGCATGGATGGAGGTCAGCGCCTCGCACTGGTGTGGCATGTGCTTAAGTAAACAATCTCACCAGCTAGATATGTGAAGGCCCTCCGAGAAGTAACCAAAGGGAGGAGAGGAGAGATCGCTTTTGCCAAAATGCCGATGCTGGGTACAACAGTTCCACAGAAGGATCAAGCAGTAATTTCTTATGATCTAGAGAAGCAGTTTTATGAAGAAAGAAGAAAGAAAGAGACAGGACAAGGGGCCAAACCACCAACTAAGGCCAGTGTGAAAGCTCCAGCCAACCCCCCTAACCGACCACCGCTTCAGAGAAGAGAAGAACCGCAAAGAAGATTTTACGGACCACCAGCATCACAAGGCTCACAAAAGAAAAATACCTTTCTCCCTAGAGAACAGTACGACAAACTGTCCTCTGAAGAAAAGAAGGCCCTCTTCGAGTCCCGCAGATCAGGGACCCGGGGGCCTGCCAAGTAATGATGACACGGCCGCGATTCACCCTGGAAAATGCCTACTGGAAGGGGGACGGCATCCACACAGAAGTGGGAGAAGAACCCTATCTAGTGGACACTGGGGCTGAGGTATCCATGACTCGCAGAGGCCTGAAGACAACAGGATACCTTACAGTCCAATTTGCCAACGGGACCGTAGAAGAGATGCCGTAAGGAACTTGGCAAGGAATCATTTGGGTGAAGGGCCCATACAACCTCATCACCGTCGCAGACTTGAAAGAACTCAACAAACCATTTGGAAAGCGCCGCTCTCTATCTCAAAGGCTGAGCCAGCTACAGTCAAGGTTAGTAAAAGTAGGACCGACTCAGATTGGAACCGGGACTCAAGAGTGGAACAAAGCAGTAGATGTGCCAGAAGTAACTGAACAGAAGCTGAAAGAAAGCGACTTCTGCCCGGCTGGGAAAGAGAAGTTACGGAAGATCATCACCTCAGCTAATGTGGCCCGATTCAAGAACAATTGTGGAGATTTGGGACCGAAGTATGTGCACCTCATAGAAGGGGGAGTGCATCCACCTGTTCGACAGTACCCCCTGAACCCGGGTGCTGTTGAAGAAATGGATAAAATAGTAAAAGAATTGAGCGCTCTAGGAATCATCAGAGAAGAGTTAAATCCCATCACTAACAGTCCCATTCAAGCAGTAAAGAAACCAGAGTCAGCAGGAGGAGGTTGGAGGCCACTAATCAACTTCAAGGCCCTCAATTGAAGAACCATAGCAAACCGAGCCAGCCTAATCAATCCCCAAGGAGCATTGAAGATGCTAAGAGTCAAGAAATATAAATCCTGCATTGACTTAGCAAATAGATTTTTCTCCCTCAGACTCGCAAAGCAATCACAAGGCAAGACAGCATTTACACACAAAGGCAAGAGTTATGTGTGGCAAAGGTTACCTCAGGGGTACAAGAACTCCCCTTATGTGTTCCAGTCAGCTGTGATGGAAGTTTTGGGTGACCTAGGAGCAACAGTGTACATAGATGATGTGTTCATCGCAAACGACACTGAAGAGGAGCACCTAGAGGGACTTCAAACAGTGGTAGAGAGAATCACAGCAGCAGGTTTGAAGCTGAATCTCAAGAAATGCCAGTTTGGACAGTTTCAGGTGAACAACCTAGGGTTCCAAGTGACAACAGATTTGGGACTCTCAGAAGGATATCGAGAAAAGCTGGCACAAATCAAGCCACCTGAATCTGAAAATGATCTACAAAAGATTTTGGGACTCTGCAATTATGTGAGAGATCATGTTCCTAATTATCAAAGATATGCTAAGCCATTATATGCCTGCCTAAAGAAGCGAGAAGGAGAAGAAAAAATGACAAAGAAAAACTGGACATGGACTGCATCAAACCAGAACGACCTGGATAAGCTCAAAAGAGCAATCCAAGAAGCCGTGAGGTTGGAACCGAGGAGCTTGACTGAAAAGTTGGTGGCCGAGATCAGCTGTGAAGATGAGGACTCCATGCTGAAAGTAAGCAATGAGAATGCGGGGTTAGTAACGTTGTGGAGTTACTCTTTGTCATCTGTAGAGAATAAATTCCCCCAAGAAGAAAAATTGTTAGCAGTACTGGCTAGATACTGGAGCACCATAAAAGACCTAGCACAAGGACAGCAGATTAAAGTCAACACTCAGAGCCAAGTCCACAAGTATGTCAGGACAGGGACGGTGGAAAACACAAAAGCAACCAATACAAGGTGGGGAAGATGGGAAGACATCCTGCTGGACCCCAACCATGAGATTTGCCCAGCACAACCAGCCAACAAGAAAACACCCTTAGAGCCGTCTGTGACAGAAAGGCCGCCAGAGTGGGTCCTATACACTGATGGGTCGAAGAAAGGACTGGATCAGATGGCCTACTGGGGGTTTATTCTCAAACAGCACGGTCAAGAGAGGTGCCACCAGAAAGGTAAAACTCCCGGTAGTGCACAGACAGGAGAAGTGACAGCAGTGCTGGAAGGAATGTTGGAGTTGATAAAGAGAAGAATCAAGACAGCAAAGATAATCACAGACAGCCACTACTGTGCACAAGCTTTGAACGAAGACTTATCCATTTGGGAAGAGAATGGATTTGAAAGCGACAAAGGAAAGTTAGTGGCCCATCATGATCTGTGGAAGAAGATCGCCGAGTTGAGAATGAGCCTGGAACTTGAAGTGGAGCACCAGAAGGATTATATCCAGAAACGAAAACAGAGTTCAGGCGGGCGACCAGGAGGTCATCCCGAGCAGGCACAGAGTTCAGGCGGGCGACCAGGAGGTCGTCCCGAGCAGGCACAGAGTTCAGGCGGGCGACCAGGAGGTCGTCCCGAGCAGGCACAGAGTTCAGGCGGGCGACCAGGAGGTCGGCCCGAGCAGGCACAGAGTTCAGGCGGGCGACCAGGAGGTCGTCCCGAGCAGGCACAGAGTTCAGGCGGGCGACCAGGAGGTCGTCCCGAGCAGGCACAGAGTTCAGGCGGGCGACCAGGAGGTCGGCCCGAGCAGGCACAGAGTTCAGGCGGGCGACCAGGAGGTCGTCCCGAGCAGGCACAGAGTTCAGGTGGGCGACCAGGCCTGCACCAAAGACGTGGAGGCCGAGTGAGCAGAGTAGATGGCGTACCCTCAGAGGCAGAAGCTGAGGCGTCAGCCGGACCCTCAGTGGCATGAGCTGAGGCGTCAGCCGGACCCTCAGTGGCATGAGCTGAGGCGTCAGCCGGACCCTCAGTGGCATGAGCTCAGGCGTCAGCCGGACCCTCAGAGGCGTGAGCAGAGCCTGGCGAACCCTCAGAGGCGTGAGCAGAGCCCGGCGAACCCTCAGTGGCGTGAGCAGAGGCTGAGGCGTCGCCGAGACCCTCAGTGGCGTGAGCTGAGGCGTCGGCCGGACCCTCAGTGGCATGAGCAGAAACAGAGGCATCGGCCCGACCCTCAGTGGCATGAGCAGAAGCAGAGGCGTCGGCCGGACCCTCAGTGGCATGAGCAGAAGCAGAGGCGTCGGCCGGACCCTCAGTGGCATGAGCTGAGGCGTCAGCCGGACCCTCAGAGGCGTGAGCAGAGCCCGGCGAACCCTCAGTGGCGTGAGCAGAGGCTGAGGCGTCGCCCGGACCCTCAGTGACGTGATCAGAGGCTGAAGCAGAGCCTGGCAAACCCTCATCTCTGGGTTCAAAGGCCAGAACGAGGACAAAACATTCCTTAAATCCCTCAGGAACAGGGTCCAGCGGCACTTCCTCCTCAAACTCCTCGTCGCAGGGTTCAGAAGCCAGAATGATGACTAGTTGCTCCTTGAACCCTTGCGGAACAGGGTCCGGTGGCGCTTCCTCCTCGAACCCCTCGTCGCAGGGTTCTGAAGCCAGAACAAGGACCAGTTCCTCACTGAACCCCTGCAGACTAGGAACAGGAGCTGAGGCGTTTTAGACACCCTCAGTGACGTGAGCTGAGGCGTCGCCGGGGCCCCCGATGACTTGAGCCGGGGCGTCCCTTTTACGACTTCCTCTGCGACGTGTGTCTGGCCTGGAGTCAGGCTGTGGTGTGTCTGGCCTGGAGTCAGGCTGTGGTGTGTCAGGCTGAGGCTGTGGTGTGTCAGGCTGTGGACCTGGCGTGGGCTGCTCTGCAGCAGCATCAGCAGCAACAGTTCCCTGGAGACTTGAAGTAGGCTGCTCTGCAGCAGCTTCCTGGAGACCTGGAGTGGGCTGCTCAGCAGCAGCTCCCTGGAATCCTGGCGTGGAAGGAGGTGGACGGCAGTAAAACTGCCTTACTGCAGCCTCATAATCCCTCTCCATCTGCCTGATTCTGTCCATCAGCTCAGGAGAGGAATACATGAGTCTGGTCTTCCTGAAGCTCTTTATCTGTCGTGCGTAGAACCTCAAACGCTGCTCCAGCTTGTCAGGTGTTGCCTCAGAACACCGGGCTGGAGCGAGCGCAGACGGCATGGGCGGAGGTACAGCGAGCCTGGGAGACAGTGCTGTGGCAGACGAAGATGCGGGCTTACTTGCCGCAGTGCTCACGTAGGCTGGCTGGGAAACCACTTCCTCCCCAGCCGAACCACAGGAAGGTGCTCCACGCCGGCGTTTCTTGCGGCGAGAGGAGGGCGAGGGCTTCACTGGCGGACCAGAGTGCGCAACCAGGGGAGCAGGCGGAGAACGGCGATGACGAGGACCTGTCCCCGGACATGGAATCCAACCCGGATCCACCACAAGCCGACTGCGGCACAGACAGCCCTGCAGACCGGCGCAGTGACTTCTCCGCCTCCCGAGACAGGAAGGTAAAGAGGTCCACCGCATCGCGGCCAGACCCAGGACCAGCAGGTGCGAGTTCCATCTCCTCCAGCAGAAGTGGAGAGGGCACAACCTCCAGGTTGCTCATAGCCTCCTCCTTCTGACGCTGAACCCAGCAATCCGAGGTGTCCGCCTTCTGCGCGTCCGCGGGGTCCGTGGTTGGCGGAAACATTCTGTTATGGTTTGCCAGATATAGGACCCAGAATGCAGACCAGAAGGCAGCATGACGGTAAGTGTAAAAGATTTAATAACAAAAAACTCACTCACTACAGGAGGCAGGAACAAAACAAATGGGCGGGCAAGACAGGCATTGCATGATCAAAAAACAAAACTTGAGCATGAAAACTTGACATGAGCATGAAAACGTGACATGAGCATGAAAGTGAAAAATGTTTCCGCGAAGACTAAACATAACAGGTGTGTATAAATGGATCATGGTACAGGTGGAGCAACAAAACTGATTAACATGGTGCAGGTGAACCGAATAAACTTAATTGACAGAACAAAACGTGACTGGAGCAAAACAGAGACTCTTGAACACAAACTAGAAAAACATGAAGCAAAAGCATAACCAGATCCGAAAACCAAACTTGACAAAATATGAACAAGATGACAAAACAAAAGCATGAGTCAAAACCTCAACTGTGAAAAACATAAGAAACCCGAAACCAAACACCAAACAACCCTACATCATGACAGGATCGCTATGTTCAACAGAGAAAAGTTGTCTTTGTCGGGATCGAGAAGTGGGACAGAACGCCCCAAGGACAGGCGGTCCCTGAAGAGTACGTGGATGAGGTAGTACGGAGCGTGCATGAGGCCTTAGGACATGTAGGCGTGCTGCCTACCCGTAAATAATTGGAAGAGCAGGAGCTCTGGATCCCTATGAAACACATCCGCCACGTATTACGGGACTGTGAAGTATGTGGTCAATACAACGCAGGACGCCGTGGACAGCGGCTGGAAGGTGTGACCATCAAGAGCACCATCCCCTAGGGCTCAGTGTGCATGGATGTCGCGGGCCCCATGGGGATAACAGGGAAGAAAGGTGAGAAATACCTCCTGGTGTTAGTAGACTCAATGTCAGGGTATGTAACTGTAAGAGCAGCAAGGAGAGCCAATGCCAGCAGTGTTGTTGCCATGCTGGAGCAAGTCTGTAGTTCCCTTGGGGTGCCTAAGGAACTGCGAACAGACAATGGGACTCATTTTCGCAACGCACAGGTTGACCACTGGTGCCAGAGACATGGAGTAATGAGAGTTTACTCTCCACCATACACTCCCCAAGCAAACGGAGTGGCGGAACACACCATAGGTCTGGTGAAAAACTGGATAGCAAAAAATGCTAATTCTCGTGACTGGAGCACCAAAGCTGTAGAAATAGGGCAAGCACTGAATGACAGACATCGAGTCAGTAGTCTCTCCCCTGCGGCAGAACTCAACCAACGACCATTTTCTTCAAAAGAATTGGGGCGGCGCTCCAATGAGAAAACAGGGAAGCCAAGGTTCCATTCCGTGAGGGACAACGAGTGTAGGTGAGACCACGAGATCACCCTGTGTCGACAGCAGTGAAACCCAAGTACGACACCACTGACATTGTGAAACAAGTATTAGATCGTAACAATGTTGTTACAGAAGAGAGGGATCCAAGGAGTTGAACAGCTCAAGCCAATACTCAGCTAAGGATAACCAGAAACCGGAGAGATGGCCAGTGAACCAAGCCCCATGCCACCCTACATCAGGCTGGCCACTGTATATGGGGTGGTTGCCATTCGAAGAACCACTTAAGGGCTTTGGGCAGGAAGAGCCTTGAAGAAATTGGAACTTGCTAAAAAAGGATTCCTGTCAACAGAAGATGAAATGCTGTGATGGCGAGAGGTCAAGAACTGTTGCGCAATCTGCTCGGGCCCAAGTCAGCTCAAAGTCCGCTGGGAAGGACCAGGACGAGAGAAACCACTACATCATAACACAGGTGGCGATGAGTTAGACAAACTGCCATACAGGGCTGTCAAGGTAACAGACATCTTCATTTGTGGGGCGTGCCGAATCACCACTCTCCCCAGAGTGGTTTTTTGTGACCCAGTGGGATCTGCGTAAAAAAAACCAAGAGAATGTACCTGCCTGTGGGACGGTTCATTTCTTAAGTACTGGGACTCGTGTGGAGCCCGGACAAGATCAGGAAGGCTGATGCAGGTGGTTCAGGCAGAAGGGTGGCAAGTAAAGCGATTTTATGACCCACTCAGATCCTTTAAATCGCATCCTGCTAAAGGAAGGCCTGCACCGTATAGACAAGCCACCCAGGACCAAGACAGTGTGGTATTAATAGCTTAACCATCAGCTCCTCCACTTTATGAAGGGTTATGTGGAACCGAAAGATAGGGTCACCTGAAGGATGGCCTGGATGGGGGACCAACAGATCTGCTGACAGCATCAATTAGGGAGTCCTGGCCATATGATCCAGCCTCTGGCCAGGAAAGCCACCCACCTTTAACCACCACACAGTATCCCCTGGTGTTCCGAGTGTATAGAGACCAGGGTCCAGAGGGTGTCGGCACTGCACTGGAACAACCTCCTGACAATGAAGAACAACAGGCGCAGCCAAGTGGATGGATCGGGCCCTGGGAATTGACAACCTGGGGACAGTTAATATTAGAAGTTGTTGTAAATCCAGACCTCCCCTTGGAGGACTTGCCCGACACTCCCAAGGAAAGGGGTGCTCGGAATACAGGGCTATACTACTTCAACACCAGTTTAGATGCCTGGGGCAGCCAGGGAGCCAGGCCCAAACAGAAGGTGGGAGAGTTCATAGTAACCTCTGAAAACTGGCATCGCGATAGGGTGCTATAGATTCCAGGTACTGTGGCTCATTGGACAAACACGCCCACTGACCCTGGCTCCACCCAGAGGGTACAACTGGCAGTACAAATGGTTGTAGTCCCATTTAGAGGTGTATACTCTGTAGGGGCAACAATAACAGTCATCCCAGAACATCAAAAAGAAGACTCTGGAAAAGTAGAAGCAGCAGCAGCATACAGGAATAAACGCTCACATTCCTGTCCTTGGCACTCTTTGCCACAGAAGTGGAAATGGATGAGGAAGGACAAAAATTGACGGACCGACAAGGAAAAGGGACAAAAGTTGTCAAGCGTCAAAGGAAAAGAAAAACGCAAAAAGAAGAATGTTATTCCCCATCGGGTTCCTATACAGACGACAGAGTTACAATTGGGCCTAACACCTGGAATGGCCTGATGCATGGAATCCCGTATTTGAAATTGCCATCAGGATTAGTTCTACTGGACACACCGAGAGCGGATTTTGCCCCTTTCTATCCTAACTCAGAGAGTTATTTTGTCTCTAATATAGAGTATCATACAGCAGCAGATCTGCAAAATCCTGACCATGCGGGGAAATGTCAAGCGTTGCCATGGAATGTAAGTAACTTTTTCCTCTCATATCGCAAAATGTCCTGGCCTGGCAACGAAGGGCTTCACCCACTGGACACTCAGGTTAGAATCTCACCAGAAGGGCCTGAAAACCTGCCATGGATATTCAATACAGTCTACCTTGAAGTAAAAGGAGCAGTTCTGGGAATCAGATGGGGACCACATTTTCAAGAACCATTACAAGGCATGTATTATGAAGTTTCAATGGCCGGAGCTGTAATCTGGGCCATATCACCTTCTATGTCAAGAGAAGTCAAGAGAAAAGAACGCCAACCTGGTAGATATGTCTTCAGCAACACCCAGTTACCCATTTCGGTGGAAGAAAGCATGGTCTACCCTAACCCTCCACATCCACACTGTACCATTCCGGCTCGGCCAAGCCGTCGGGTCGAACCCAAGATTCACAGCCACCCGCTGTACACGTCAATCTGTATCCTGTCAGACGTAGGGTTGGCTTATGAGACCTACAGACAAAGGTGGGCCATAGACAGATATAACCTTGCAGGACCACAGGTGCAACCTGACTACTGGATAGTATACCAGTGGACGTGGGTGTGGAAGGGGTTGGAACTTGGATTGCCTTACCCATCACCTATTTATCAAACCCTGCTAAAAGGACGAGTGGACAGAACTGAAGAAGCAGATCATCTAGAATTAGCAGGCTATTCCCGAGGATAACCATGCCAGAGACTTATTCGGATAAGATTCCTCTCAGTTATTTGGCTACTTTTAATGCCCAAGATGAAGAGCCTCCCAACGACCCTGACAACACAAGTCCCTCTACTCGACCCAAGCTATGGAAACGGATAAAGTTTACGGATAAAGCGTCTTGTTTAAAGACTTTTCTTAGGCTTTTTGCTTTGCTTATCGGCATTATTCTTTTGTTAATTATACTTTACCAAGCCGGAGTGGGACCATGGAACTTAACCCATGTTAAGGTCGCTCATGGTCCTTCAAAATATGCCAACCAAACTTGCTGGAACACAATCTCTCTGAACGTCTTTTTGCCTTGGACAGAACACCCTCCCCTAAAGAACCAGTCTGTGTTCTTTCGTGAAAGCCAAGAAACCAATTTCACCAGACTAAAGAAGGTTATACAGAGAAACCCAACATGGATAAACGACTCCACGACCCAACAACTTGTCAATCACACCTGGTCAATCTCCAACCTTGAACTCACTGATGAAGGAGTAATAATATGGGTTAGAATCCTGCACCGACTTGTCCGCCGTACATTTCGCTGCAATTGGATTCACCCTGATCGAGGGGTCCCGGAGTGGCACTGCGACTGGGCCTGTCGGCCCTTAGTACAGTTTAAGGGCCACGGTTATTGGGAGCCTGAAGTTATCCACAAGGCTCCTTCAAGAGTTGTGACTTGCCCAGCCTGGTTTCCCCGTTGGGAATTTTGGGGGAAATATCAGTTAAATTGTGACGAGAATGTGTCCACTGCACCAGACGCATCCCAGCACACCAGCAACCACACCGACTGGAGCCTTGTCATCCCCGCAAGAGGCTCCAACGCCGCAGTGCAGAACCGCACACACCTTCCTGACACTCCTAGGCCTAAAAACACTTTGTCAACCAGAAACCGTACAAATTACCCGTTGGCTTTTCGGAATCGAGAAGCCCTGCACAAATGTATTAATACCAAGCTCAGACATCTGCCCAGCTGTTTTTGGAACATATTCACTCGATGCCGCACTCAGAACTATCTGCCCTTAGCCCCTCTTTACACTCATCGAGTATACCTCTCCTTCATAACCTCCTGGTCGAAAATCATCTGGACTGAACATGAAGAATAGCTGAATACATTTCCCTGGGTTTGGAAGGCTAATGGTGTTCCTCACTTCAAAGGAGACTTCCCAGAGTGTGAAAGCCGAACACATGAAGGTTTTAAAGGACCTTATTATGCAGATATGTACGTCCAAAAACTACCTAAGTCAGATGAACTATTGAATGTAACAGCAGGGGATTTTCATAAAATTGACCAGTGTGTGGCACAAGTTTTTGACAGCCTTATCAACTCTGTTTGGTCAAGCAATGGAGCTTCCCCCCGAAGTGACTTGTGGCAAGCTGACATCTCAGTCATGTCAACATGGCGATATGATTGCTCCGTCCTAAATAAAATCAAAACAGCAAAGATGCTCCTGCAGACCTGGGCTGAAGGACACAGCAGAGATTGGTCCTGAACCTGGTGGGGATTGCAGGAGTATGAAGTTAAAGAGTGGGTTATTCCCTGTTTGTCTCAGACTGATAACTACTGGGTTCAATACCAATATTTAGCAACGATTTACTCCAAAGAGCGAGACATTTGGCCGCAACCCTTCTATTGGCCGGAAAGATTTGTTCACCCAAGACCCTGGCGTATGGAGTGTAACACTGCCCATACTTAGTGCACCATAGGCCTCACTCGCAGACCCTGCCAAGAGCTCACAGGTTGGATTGAATTATGCCAATCCCATTATGATAACGAGTACAACACCTATGCACATGAAGTTGTGTGGAAGAAAATTGGAGGAGTGTGGAGAAGATCTCTCGGTGGAGAGGCTCGACCTGTGCCGAGACCGTACTGGGACACAATCTTAGGCATAGGAAAAGCATCATGGATATTATTGTGCCTTTCATTCCCGATTCAGTAATTGCTCTGGCCGAATTTTATGCTTTTAGACAGCACTTATGCTCTGGCAGCATAGATAAGGGTTTAGACTGGGTATGATATAATCTTTTCTACTCCAACCTCACATGTAAGCCACCTAAAGAAACCTGGAAGAATTGTGGGGAAGGAGCGTATCAGCATGCTTGTAGTTGGTATGAGTCATTAGGACACTCAGTCAGCAATGTAATTACTACAGTTGCTCAGGAAGCTGGACACATGACGGTTGACGGTTGGATCGCTAATTTGTTTATGATGCTATGGCCTTATTTGCTTGCTGCTGTAGGAGTGATTATTGTAGTCATAATATGTAAAGTTCTTGCGCAACAATTCCTTCGGTCCATGCTCAGCCCGGGAAGGAGGAGTTCTCAGCCACTCCCCTTGAGGGAGGGGCCACCCTGGGTATAAGACCCAGGGCTTGGGGAGTTTGAGTCACTCTGAGTTGGATGGCTTTGCTATTGCCACACCAGGTCTTGGTCAGCCAACCATTACGGTTTCTCATCGTGCTTCAAGGCTATGCTAAATTAATCTTTGGCCATTTCTGGATACGCAGATGGGAAGTGGCATTGTTGCTGTTTGCCTTCCTATCTTTTGGGAAGGGTCAGTGTTGACTGGAGAAGAAGCCTGATGGTAGCGCTGTGGCTTTGTGTCGACACCATCGCTTTATTGCTTGAGATACTGCTGAACGGACCCCATGCCACCAGTCGCGCACCTGCTCAGATAGTTACTGCAATAATGGATGCACTCTTTGTTTTTTGCGTAATCGCATATTTAGGGCAATTAACTCTCTCTCTCAAAGGACAAGGCAAATGGATTTGGCTCGCAAAATTGGCTAGCTTGGGGGTGTTGAAGTACCCCTTTACCGGGGCCTTCTGCGCGTTCGTTTATTCACTGTAACCTGGAGGAATTCACAACACATTAGAATAAATCACACAGAGACAGCTGTATGTTGTTCAATTACCTGGGCCCAGGGGAAGAAGAGCTCATGTAGGTAGGATACACTGAGACGTCTTCTGACTCTCCTGACTGGGCTCATTTCTTTTATTAAAACACACACGAAAAATGGGCAGCGCCCTTGTTTACAATATTTTCTACACATAGTCACGTACACATTGTTCCGGCAGACCATATTTAGACAGGCATTGTCCACCAGTTGCATCCCGTATCTACTGATATAAGCAGGGAGTAACACTTATCACCAATTTTCACACACAGGCAGTTCTCAGTAATTTTCCACTTTCCTCTCTTGTGAGAAATACTTCTGCAGGCCACACAATGTCTTATACTAACACAGGTTACACATTTTATTTCCCACACTGGTTATGAACATAGTAATAATAATGATGCACACACATAATATATCTCCACAATTTCCCCCTTTTGAAGTCTCCTAAGACTTCAACACTAATTGGAGATACTGCATAAAAGATTTTAACAGTCATTACAACCTGTGGAGCAGAAGGAAATGTTCGTCATCATGCTTTTTGACCCTGCCTCCAATGCCATGCCATGTGCCCAGGGACTATTGCCTGTCCGGCCTTTGTAGTCCCAAGGATGCTTACAACCTTCTAAGTCTTGACAGGGAGTATTGACCCCTCTAACTGGAGGGTGTCTATCCATGCTTTATTCCATAGTCTGTCCAAATATGCCAATGTAATATTCTACCATCCTTCTGCTCCCTAGACAGTAATACATATCAGACGCCCTGTCAATTTCAAAGGTACCTGCAAAGGAAGATAAGGATTAACAATATGGTGAAACACAAAATACCTCTTTTTTTTTTGAAAAGTTCAGAGTGTTCAGTTCAGTTCTTCGGTGGGAGAGCAGCTACGACCACCAGTGAAAGAGAGGAAAGCTCAATCACATCCGCCTCTTCTGTGTGATGTCCTGGTCTTCACTCACAGGTGTAGACTGACCTGGAGCTAAGTGGTCTCACCATGGGATTATTCTGTCCCTATTGGTGGGACCACTGATCTGACGGTGCACCTAAGGTGTAGACTAACCTTTAGGTGTAAATGAACGCTTTCTCACCCTAGGGGATTATTCTGCCCCTTGAATTGGGTGAAAAGGGTCTTCTGGTGTGCTGGTGTTGTCCCTCAGGTTCTGCTGGACCTCTGGCAGCGATCTCTGTGCTGCCTCTGCTGCTGCACACTGGCTCCAATGATACCACGTGTCTCCTTTGCCTTTGACCCTCACCGCATGTGAGGTTCTTTCTGTGACTTGGAATGGACCCGTCCACCTGGGCTCTGACCACTTCCGTTTGATGACTTTCAGAAAGATCCACTCCGCGTCTGAGGTGGTGGCTCGAGCCTCGGATGGTTGGGCGGCCACCTGTTTTGAGAATGCTGCAACCAAGCTGTGGAGAAATCTATAGTAATCACGGTGAGACATAGATTGTTCACATTCAGTCAGAAAAGGTAACCTGGTTTTTGGGCCTGGAAAAGGTCTTCCAGTCTGCAGTTCATGGGGCGTCAACCCATGTCTTTGGCTCACTGAGCTTCTTACTGACATCGAAATTAAAGGTAATGCTGTGACCCAATTCATTTTAGTCTGTGCACAGATCTTAGCCAATTTGGTTTTGATTATCTGGTTCATCCTTTCCACCTTCCCTTGGGATTGGGGGTGGTACACTGTTCCAAAGGAATGTCTCAGTCCCAGGAACTTTTCAACCTCTCTAAGTTCTTCGTTTTTGAAGTGTGTGCCGTTATCTGACCTGATTTTTGCAGGAAAACCGTGCCTGGATATGTAGTGATTAATCAGACACTTCACCACTGTTTTGCTATCTTCCTTTTTTGCTGGCCAGGCCTCTGGCCAACCGGTGAACGCATCCACACACACCAAAAGGTATCTGAACCCATTCACTCTCTCAGTCATGTCTGTGTAGTCTATGATGATTTCCTTACCTGCTACCGGGTCCACAGGGAACTTACCTGGTGCAGGCTTCAGAGTGGGTCTCACATTTAATTGTTGGCAGGTGCTACACGAGCTTATCCAATGACCTACTGTCTGTTTCAGGTATGGATGCCACCAGTGCTCAAGACTCTTCATCATTTATGCAGTTCCTGCATGTCCCGGTCCATGTGCTTCTTCCAGCGCTGCTGTGGTCAACCCTGGGGGTAGGATGAGACGTCCGTCTGGACTTCTCCATAGTTCATCCTGGTCTTTTCTTCCCCCTCTTGCCTTCCAGACTGATTTCTCTTCTGGTGAGGCCCCCTTTTGCAGTCTACTCACCTCCTCCAGAGTCGGTTCTGGTGTCCATTCAACTTCAGAGTTCATCAAGATGTGTATGGGCAGATATCCAGCTTTGGTTTTGGCTGCTTGGTCTGCAGCTTGATTTCCTTGAGCCACCCTAGTGTAGCTGTTATCATGTCCTTTGCATTTTATGACCGCTACTTCTTGGGGAAGTAGGTAGGCCTCAGCTAATCTTCTCATTTCTTGCTCATGTTTAATGGGTTTTTGTCCTGCTGTTCTAAACCCTGTTCTCATCCATTGCTTTAGTTCCACGTGCGTTGCTCCCGTGACATAAGCCGAGTCTGTGTAAATGTTCACTTTTTGTCCTTCCCCTAGTTCTAGGGCTGCTATTACTGCTAGCACCTCTGCTCTCTGTGCTGATTGGGTGTCTGTCAGCCCTTCTGCCTTAAGAGTCACAAAGTTTGTTCCTGTGTCTTCCTCCACCGCATAGGCTGCTTTCAGACCCTCTGTGTCATGTCTAAAACAACAGCCATCTGTGTACAGGTTTCTTGCTTCTGTCAGTGGTTCTCCTTGTAGGTCTGGTCTGATTTTCTCACTTACCTCAACTTTTTCGGCGCATACATGGGGCACTCCTTCTGTCATTCTGTCTGCCATGTTGATCCCTTCATGGCTGTAGATGATATTTGGCGCCTCCAGCACCTTACTCAATCTCTGTTGTCTCAATGGTGAGAGTGTGAACGTTTTGGAATTGACAAATGCCACTACCCCATGTGATGTTAAAATGTGTAGTGGATGTCCCATCACCACATGTGCTGTTTTTTGAATTATTTTTGCCAACCAAGCTGCATGTCTGGTACATTCATGGTGTCTTTGTTCCATGTTGTCAAGCATCACGCTAATATACATTAGCACTGTTCTTATGCCCCCTTTTTTCTGGAACAGCAATCCGTTCGCGGTGTGTGCTGTTACAGAAACATCCAGGTGAAAGGGCAATGTGTAGTCTGGATGTGCCAAGTTAGCAGCTTGGGAAAGGCTGGTTTTAAGAGCAATAAATGCTTCCTCTGCTTCTGTTGTCCATTCTAAAGGCGCTGTCAAATGGCGCATGCCCTGTTTCTTCACTAAGTCACGGAGTGGGGGAGTTAGGTCAGTGTATCCTGGAATAAATGACCTGCTGTATCCGGTGAGTCCCAAGAAGGAAAGCATGTCCTTCACCCGCACCGGTTTTGGATGAGAAAGGACAGCAGATTGATGTGAAGGGGACATTCCTGTCCCGGGCTGGATGATCACCCTGCCCAAGAAATCCACCTGTTTCCGGCAAATTTGTAGTTTGGCTTTGCTGACCTTGTACCCAGCTTTTGCTAGGTGTGAGAGCACCACAACCGTGGCCTCCAAGCATTCAGAAACAGTTGGTGTCGCCAAAAGAATGTCATCCACATATTGAATCAATGTGGTGTTCGGTGGGAGGGCACAATCTTGGAGGGATTCCTTAAGGACCTGATTAAATAACCCTGGTGATAGAGCAAAACCCTGCGGCAAACGAGTGTAGCGGTACCTGTTTGACTTATATGTGAATGCAAAAATATCTCTGCACTCCTCAGCTAGAGGCAGGCAGAAGAAAGCGTTGGCCAGATCGATGCAGGTGAACCATGCACGTTCGGGGTTTAGATTGGTAAGAGCAACATAAGGATTGGGCACTGGAACCTTAGGAGTGGAAAGTGCTGCATTTACAGCTCTCAAGTCGTGGGCCATTCCCCATTTCCCAGTGCCCTTCTTTTCTACTGGTAAGATGGGTGTGTTCCAAGAAGAGCCGTCAGCTGGTTCCAGCACCTCAGCGTTCCACAGCCCTTCTATGGTGTCAGAAATTCCACTTTCGGCTGCTGATTTGTGAGGGTACTGGGATTTCCAAATGGGTCGGTCAGTATTAAGCTGGAAAGTGATGGGAGAGCACTGAATGAGTCCCACGTCCATGGGGCCCTCAGCCCAAAGTGAAGACGGCATGCTCTGAACTACAGCTGCAGCCATTGGATGATCTGTTTTTTCTCTGCCATGATGTCTTTCAAGTTGCACATGTTCCAAGGTGCCAACATCTGTGGACATGTTAGTAATGCGGTAGGTGTTACCTGAGGGTGAAAAAGATAGATTGGGTGTGGATGAAGAATGCCAGTCAGTGAGAGCTAGGGAGTGTTTTAACACTCCTCCCAGCTCGCGGGCTTCGTGAGCAGGTTGGAGCGCCAGTGAAACATGGGGTACACCATCAGACCACATTTTAAACCAGTTCTCCTGTTCTGTAGACAGCTGCACGGAGGCTACGACACCTTCAGGGGCTACATAAATGTCTGCGGTGGCGATCTCCCAGGAAATCCCCTCCAGCTCCTCAGCAAAGCTTTCCTGATAACACTCACAGTTATTCCTGTCATAGAAGAGGGTGACATGTGGCGGGTCAGGGGGAGAGACGTAGGGCGCCAGGGTCGAGATTCAGGATTTCCACCGAAGGAAGGACGAGAGGATGCCTCCGCCCGCTGTGGTTTCTGGATGCAGGAGGACCCAATATATGTCGGCCATAGGGTCAGCCAGGGGTTGTATGAGATACTGTCCATGAGAGAGGCGGGAATTGTTGCCACAGGCTAGTTGAGCTCCATTGGGCAGATGCACAGACAGTCCATCAGGTCCACATAAAATGGTGGCACCCATTTTGATCAAAATGTCTCTGCCCAATAAGTTGACAGGGGTGTCCGCTGACACCAAATAGCTGTGGTTCAAAGTCTGTCCCCCTATCTCGGTTTTTAGGGGTGTGGTGTAAGGTAGGACCTGTTTAGCCACAGAAAACCCCATGACAGTGGTAGTCCTTGTGGAGAGGGTGGTAGGAGGGCCTCGTTGAATAGTTGAGCATGTGGCCCCAGTGTCCACCAAAAAAGGAAGAGTTTGTCCATACACTGTCACGGACAGTAAGGGGTCCTCAGTCCCTCTGTCCGGGGGGTTCTGTGGGGGCCCTCAGTAGTGGTCTGGCCCAAAGCTGGGTTCATTCCAGGCTGGCAGCTGAAGTGAAGGTTGCTGCTGTTGACCTCCACGTGGTGGACCAACCCGTCCTCGATACGGGCATCGCCCTGGGCCTCCTCTGGGTCCATACACACGACCATATGCCTCAAGGTTGTATGGACATTCTCGGCTCCAATGACCCTGCTCCTCACAGTAGTAGCAAACGTCAGCACCCCCCCATCGCCTTGGTGGTCCTCTACGGAATCCACGGCCCCTTGGCCCGCCTCTGCCCCTGAACCGGCCTGGTTGGGCATGATAAGGACCAGAGGTTGCAGACCTCGGTGCAATCGTGTCCTGGTGGCCAGGAAAGAGATGAGTCTGGGGGCCCTGAGAAACCGCACCTTCATACATTATTTTGGGAGTTTTGTTGTCTTTCTTCTTTTCTCCTGCTTTCTGCTTTGCTTTGGCTAACTGCATCTTTAGCAATTGGGTGTGCAGGGTCTTAAGTTCCTCCTCATTTTTCTTATGGTCCTCTCTTATTTTGGACAGGTGGTGAATCAGATGGCGATCCCAAGTTCCAGTGTCCGCTCCAAGCATGTCAGGATTGTCGTCCATACTGGCCTTCACCTGTTGGGGTAGTCCTTTAAGGACAGCATCTCTGAACCAGTCTCGTTGTGCCCCCTCATTGGCCGGATTAGTCCCTGTCTGAGTTTGCCACATGGATTTACACTGGTCCAGGTATTCCCTGGGGTTAATTTTAGGGTCCCATTCAAACTTAGGAATGGTGCGTCCCCTGGTTACAGGGTATGCTGTTCTCAATGCATCACCTAGCCAGTGGACATGCTGGGTGAAGAGGTCAGAATCCGGGGCTCTTGAGGTGTAATCAACAGTCTCAATCTCTCTACATGTGTGGTGTGGCATGCAACGTGCTGCCAATGCTCTATAATCTCCCAATCCTAGTGTGGTGCCTGCCGTCAGGGTGTCTAAAGTCTGGAGCCACACTGCTGCTCCTTCAGTTATGGGGGGCAGTTTGTCACAGAGAGCCGTAATGTCGCCCAGAGAGAAAGGTTTATACCTACAGGGGGCTCCAGAGCCTTGTTGCTGTAAAAGGGGATAATTGGCTTTTGGGGCATAACTAAAGCTTCTGGTTTAGCTGCAGCTTTGCGGATTAAATGTTCCCTTAACTGTCCAACTGTCTGACTGCGTATTGGGGATCCATCCTCAGGATGGTTTTGCTGCGGATCTGCTCTGTCTTCTCCATCTTCCTGTGGTATGCTGTGCCTGTTTTCCTGCAGCTCTACAGCTGGGGTAGAGGTGTAACAAGGTGTGGGTGTGAGAAAAGGATTGGGACACAAAACCCTATCTGGCCTCCAGGATCCACTTAGCAGTAAAGCCACTGATCCCACCGGATCAGTCCCTGCTACTTCTAAGCCAGAGCCTGGGCCGGGTGTCCCGGATGGCCCCCGTGTCCCAGCCTCTGAAATTAGAGAAGCTGGTTGAGAGGATTGTTGTGGGGGTGAGCAAAAGGGATTTGTTAGACTGATGCCTCGTTGTTGTTGTTGTTTTCTTTCTCTTACCTCTCTGTCCTGAAAGGCTGCCTTTTCTGCATCCTGAAATGAGCCATCAGATGCTGACATAAATAATCAGGAACTTCCACCAACAGATCCAGCTCCCCATTCTGGAATGTCCAAGCCCTGCAGTACAAGTATCCGATTCTCTACTTCCAATATGGGGTACAATTCACCAGGGGGCAGTGTGGGTGCACCAGTGAGTGAGATGTACTTGGTGGAGGGTGCATTCGGGGGGCAGTCTGTCTGGGCTCGTCCCCTGAGCTGATTTTGACCCCTCCTTCTTGTCTCCTCCTCTGGGTCCTTTCTGCGTCATGGTGTGCATTCCTCCTTGATGAGTTAAAAGCATGTCTCCCCAGAAGCGATCCTCTTTTTCATATTTATCTATGTTTGTGTTGTACTTACTTTTAGACCAAACAGTAGCTTCATTCAACTTACCTTGTGCGTCCTGTTTGTTTTTCTTCGCTGTGTTCAGTTTCTTTCTAAACCGATCACCTAAATTCCACTTGTCCGTCAAATTAATTCCATCCGCCTTCATTGGTTCTCTTACTTGTTTTTCGATCTTCTCTTTCATTTTTTCCATTTCCTCCTTACCTCTCGTTTGGAGAAGCAGTGCTTGCATGTTAGTCAATTGGGTTTCTAAATCCACCCATCCTGATGTTTCCGGAAATTTCCCTTCCATGTTGTTTAAAATCTTGTGAAATTAATGTTCAATTAACGCTTCACAATATGCATATAAAATCCGCTTATCACTGTATTGTCGTTGTTAACAACACAGTGCTTTTACTCAACTGCAATGGTGAGCCAGCTCTCTGCTGCTTCACCCGGTCTCACACACACACACACACACACAGTCAGCGCTTGTCACAGTCAGTCCTATTTAATATCAGCAAAAACACTTAATATTCACAATCCGCACTGCAGATGCCTATACCTAGTACTTGTCTTTTATTTTACCCCTACTAATCATCTAGCTCATTCGCACACACACAGTCCAGCTCGGACTTCCTCAATTCAACACCACTGTCTGTGACAGACACTCGCACACAGGAAATGCATAAATATGCAGAAACAATCCACTACAAAGCCACTTCACCTTATATTCAATGAATGTTTTTTATTTTCCCTCAAATAATTAAAAATTCAACCGCATTTTTTATTCAGAATGAGTGTCCAATGATTTAACATCGACTGCACTACCAGTCGCTTGAGTAATTCCTCTGTGTGTCCACTAGATGGGCGTCTACCCTTCATAAAATTTCTGAATGAATCAGTCACCTGTTTAAAACAATTCAGAGGAAGGTTCGTGAGGACTTTAACCTCTTTTAATCCTTTGTGTTTTGCCAAAACACGGGACTTAAACCCAGCTATATCTTATTGATCCGTCAATCAATAAGTTGGGACGCCACTCCCAGCAATATCACCGTTTTTTCAGCTTTAAATGAGGCCTCTAACCTTCAAGCTGCCGTATTTTGCCGACACTGTCAGCAAATCTTATCTGACTTTATTTTAACACGTCCAGTTAACACACACTCTTTTACAGTTTTGCAGAGTAAAATGACATTCAGAACCAACTGAGACCTGGTTAATTTAGCCTATATATAAATTCAATCGGAGAGTTTAATAAAATAGGCTCTGCCTCACCTTTTTAGAAGACTAATGGGCACCCTGGTCTCAGAAGTTTCCGTCTGTCTTGTTGTCCACGTCGGGGGTCACCAAATTGTTGAAGTACCCCTTTACCGGGGCCTTCTGCGCGTTCGTTTATTCACTGTAACCTGGAGGAATTCACAACACATTAGAATGTATGTCGTTCAATTACCTGGACCCAGGGGAAGAAGAGCTCATGTAGGTAGGATACACCGAGACTTCTTCAGACTCTCCTGACTGGGCTCATTTCTTTTATTAAAACACACACGAAAAATGGGCAGCGCCCTTGTTTACAATATTTTCTACACATAGTCACGTACACATTGTTCCGGCAGACCATATTTAGACTGGTATTGTCCACCAGTTGCATCCCGTATCTACTGATATAAGCAGGGAGTAACACTTATCACCAATTTTCACACAGGCAGTTCTCAGTAATTTTCCACTTTCCTCTCTTGTGAGAAATACTTCTGCAGGCCACACAATGTCTTATACTAACACAGGTTACACATTTTATTTCCCACACTGGTTATGAACATACAGGTCCTTCTCAAAATATTAGCATATTGTGATAAAGTTCATTATTTTCCATAATGTAATGATGAAAATTTAACATTCATATATTTTAGATTCATTGCACACTAACTGAAATATTTCAGGTCTTTTATTGTCTTAATACGGATGATTTTGGCATACAGCTCATGAAAACCCAAAATTCCTATCTCACAAAATTAGCATATTTCAACCGACCAATAAAAGAAAAGTGTTTTTAATACAAAAAACGTCAACCTTCAAATAATCATGTACAGTTATGCACTCAATACTTGGTCGGGAATCCTTTTGCAGAAATGACTGCTTCAATGCGGCGTGGCATGGAGGCAATCAGCCTGTGGCACTGCTGAGGTCTTATGGAGGCCTAGGATGCTTCGATAGCGGCCTTTAGCTCATCCAGAGTGTTGGGTCTTGAGTCTCTCAACGTTCTCTTCACAATATCCCACAGATTCTCTATGGGGTTCAGGTCAGGAGAGTTGGCAGGCCAATTGAGCACAGTGATACCATGGTCAGTAAACCATTTACCAGTGGTTTTGGCACTGTGAGCAGGTGCCAGGTCGTGCTGAAAAATGAAATCTTCATCTCCATAAAGCTTTTCAGCAGATGGAAGCATGAAGTGCTCCAAAATCTCCTGATAGCTAGCTGCATTGACCCTGCCTTTGATAAAACACAGTGGACCAACACCAGCAGCTGACACGGCACCCCAGACCATCACTGACTGTGGGTACTTGACACTGGACTTCTGGCATTTTGGCATTTCCTTCTCCCCAGTCTTCCTCCAGACTCTGGCACCTTGATTTCCGAATGACATGCAGAATTTGCTTTCATCCGAAAAAAGTACTTTGGACCACTGAGCAACAGTCCAGTGCTGCTTCTCTGTAGCCCAGGTCTGGGGAATGCGGCACCTGTAGCCCATTTCCTGCACACGCCTGTGCACGGTGGCTCTGGATGTTTCTACTCCAGACTCAGTCCACTGCTTCCGCAGGTCCCCCAAGGTCTGGAATCGGCCCTTCTCCACAATCTTCCTCAGGGTCCGGTCACCTCTTCTCGTTGTGCAGCGTTTTCTGCCACACTTTTTCCTTCCCACAGACTTCCCACTGAGGTGCCTTGATACAGCACTCTGGGAACAGCGTATTCGTTCAGAAATTTCTTTCTGTGTCTTACCCTCTTGCTTGAGGGTGTCAATAGTGGCCTTCTGGACAGCAGTCAGGTTGGCAGTCTTACCCATGATTGGGGTTTTGAGTGATGAACCAGGCTGGGAGTTTTAAAGGCCTCAGGAATCTTTTGCAGGTGTTTAGAGTTAACTCGTTGATTCAGATGATTAGGTTCATAGCTCGTTTAGAGACCCTTTTAATAATATGTTAATTTTGTGAGATAGGAATTTTGGGTTTTCATGAGCTGTATGCCACAATCATCTGTATTAAGACAATAAAAGACCTGAAGTATTTCAGTTAGTGTGCAATGAATCTAAAATATATGAATGTTACATTTTCATCATGACATTATGGAAAATAATGAACTTTATCACAATATGCTAATATTTTGAGAAGGACCTGTAGAAGTAGTCTAGCACTACAGTCTGATTTTCACCTGCTAGAACGCATGCTTCTATAATTAGTTAATCTCTTCGTTTAGTTTAACCCTGGAGGTGATTATCCAGGGTTCACATTATGTTCCTGAAAAATCCACTTACAGGCCTCCAATATATCTCTCCAGGACACAGTCTCCTGTTCCAGATGTGGGATTTCAGCCTCAGTGCTCAGATACCTCTGGGTCACGCCTGAGGCGCATTGGTGTCACCACTGTCTCTCTATTGCTGTCAACTATGCTACAGTGACAAGTGTTGTCTGCATTGAGGGTCTTGGAGATCTTCCCTATATCTCCATGACCATGAGCCGAAATCTTCAGACACAATACAAGGTGACCTGGACATCGGCCTTCGGGGCTGCTGCACACACTTTTAGGATAAAGACACAGCAAGGGGGAATGTATCTCCCCATCATCAGTTAAATCTGGAGAGATCCTAAAGATGGATTCTGGCTGCCCACCTTCCATCTACTCGATGGGAGGGTTGTTGCTATTGGCGCCCATGGCTCCCCTGATTTGCCTCCTCGGGGCACCGAGGTCCAGGGATGCTAGGTGTCAATCACTACTGCAGAGAGCAGCACTCAAACCTCTGTCACCACCAAGAGCGTCACCTGCCAAACGTCTGCAGGTGATGATGAAGAGCAACACCAGCCGGTCTCGCTGGAGGAGCTAGTCTCCCAGACTTCTCCAACAGGTGACTCCATGCGTGAGGAGACGGGTCCTCCACAGCTGGCTGATGGCCTCCTCAACCCTTCTCCCCCCCTTCGCCCTTACCCCCATTCCTCTCGCCTATCCATAGCCCTGTTGACACCACCTCACAAGGGGAATCCGCTGCTGATGGGTCTCCCTCACCACCTGTCCTCCGGAAGGAGCCTGTGTCATCTCCCCTTTTGATGCATCCTGACTTCATCGACGAGTTTGAAGTTCTCGATGTCTGGTCCCCGCCGCCAGTGCCCCGATCACCACATTACTCAGACTACTTGGAAGATGAGTTCCTCTCCTTGTGTGTTTATGATACAGACCTTGATTTTCTCTAACGTTTTAGCATGGATACAGTCTGATCTCAAGAAGGGGGTGTCAAAATAAGGTGAGATCTTTCCATGTAATCCATGCAATAATTATTAAAACACACAGTTGAAACAGTGAGGAGTGAAACAAGCATATTCTCATATTCTGGAGCTGAGAGACTGGAGAGGCCTGTGTGGAGCCATGTATTATTTGCCATATATTATATGTCTTATCTTTTGCAAACATATAAACAAGTACATCCAAAGAAATGATGTATGATGATTTTATATTCTTTCACATGTATTGAATAAAATTAGCAATCTTTGATTAACAAGTTAAAAGATGTATGATTGAAATGTGGTTAAGAACTGAGAATTAGAGGAAAAACATTAAGGTTAGACATTCTCAATCAGCTATATATGAAAGAAAAATAACAATCATTTGTAAAGCATGAATAAAAAGAATGAAGTGATGGTTTTGCAACGATGTTTTAAAGAGAATGCTGAAAGCTGAAGAATGAAATGTGTAATACTGTATAAAGTTTAAAACTGAGCAGATAAGGGAAAGAACACTGAAAAAAATAATGCATTGGATTTACTCAATTTAATAGTGGACATTGGTTGCACACAAAGTTTTTACTTTGGCAGCAATCTACACTGTTGTGTTCATTTAACACAAAGTTGTTATATTCAGTAAACACAAGTATTTTATGTTGCTACAAAATGATTAAAATGTGTTTGAATAAATTAAGTTCTGCTATCATTTCACTTTTGTCATTTGACTTCAGCACAACTAAGTCATTTTATTCCAACACAATTTGATTACTTAAATTCAACATTAATTTTATATGCTAATGACACCTTGATAATGTTAATACTTTAATATCATTAAAAATTTTAAAAATAAATGTTACTCAAAAAATAAACCTTATTCTAAATTAAAACCAAATTTTAAATGCAAATTAAGTTCTATTCTACAATCTATTTTCAACTTGTTACCCACTTCCCCCCACCAACTAAGTTGACATTTAGAAAACATTTTGACACAATAAAAGCTTTTATTCAATGACTTGCAAAAAGTTAAAATGGCACATTTTACAGCCATTATAAATAGTGTATTGATTTAAAAGAATTTGCACCAAAACATTCAACAAAACTGGTATCTGGACCTCCACACACATGAAATGTCAGTTTGTTTTTAAATGCAAACGCTCATTAACAATTATTGCATTGGCTCATTGGTGCAGTCATTTTATTTTATAACCTGGAAGAACAGTCAAAATGGCACAGCATTACATTATAAATGGTGTATTGATGCACACATTGCTCCAAAACGTACAACAAAACTGGTATCAGATCCTTCCACCCCTCCCTACCCACACATTATATTCTATAACCTGGATGAACTGTCAAAATGGCACATTTTACATCCGTTGTAGAACAGCATTATATTATAAATGGAGTTTGATGCACACATTGCACTTATTGTCACTGTTGGGAGTTCCTCTAGATATGTAGATTCCAACAGTTGTTGCTTCTATGGCACTGTGGTGTAGTAGACTTAGTCATGTCCTGGTGATAAAACAATAATTTATTTTTAGATTTTACATTTAGATCTTACTTTTATACTTTACAGTAGAGTTGAAACGATTGGGTTAATTCCATTTAATTGATTAAATAATCAACTAATTTAATAATCAACTAATTTAATGATCAAATAAAACATGCCATTTCCTAAAAGATGAACACACCCAGAGCAGTAATTGAGGCAAAACTGTATAAAAATATGAAAAAAATATAAAAGCACACAGTGGGACACTACAGATAAGCAACTATGAAATAATTGCATGAATGCCTCAAAGTAAAATATATATCACAAAAACCTATTCAGCTGTCCACTGATCATCACCTGGTGGTGAGTTGGATCCGCTGGAGGAGGAGAAAGCCGGACAGACTCGGCAGGCCCAAGCGCATAGTGAGGGTCTGCTGGGAACGCCTGGCGGAGCCCTCGGCCAGGGATGTATTCAACTCCCACCTCCGGGAGAGCTTCGACCAGATCCCGGGGGATGTTGGAGACATAGACTCAGAGTGGACCATGTTCTCTGCATCTATTGTCGATGCTGCTGCCCATAGCTGCGGCCGTAAGGTCTGCGGTGCCTGTCGTGGCGGCAATCCCAGAACCCGGTGGTGGACACCGGCAGTAAGGGATGCTGTTAAGCTGAAGAAGGAGTCCTATCGGCTGTGGTTGGCTTGTGGGACTCCTGAGGCGGCTGACGGGTACCGTGAGGCCAAGCGTGCTGCGGCAGAGGCAAAAACTCGGGCCTGGGAAGAGTTCGGTGAGGCCATGGAGAAGGACTACCGGTTGGCCTCGAAGCGATTCTGGCAAACCGTCCGACGCCTCAGGAGGGGGAAGCAGTGCTCTGCCAACACTGTTTATAGTGGGGGCGGGAGACTGCTGACCTCGACTGAGGACATTATCGGGCGGTGGAAGGAGTACTTCGAGGATCTCCTCAATCCTGCCATCACGCAGGTTGGACTCTTTCATCACCCAGGCTGAAGTCACCGAGGTGGTTAAAAAGCTCCGCGGTGGCAAGGCTTCGGGGGTGGATGAGATCCGCCCTGAGTACCTCTAGTCTCTGGATGTTGTAGGGCTGTCATGGTTGACACGCCTCTTCAACATTGCGTGGCGGTCGGGGACAGTGCCTCTGGACTGGCAGACTGGGGTGGTGGTCCCCCTTTATAAGAAGGGGGACCGGAGGGTGTGTTCCAACTACAGGGGGATCACACTCCTCAGCCTCCCTGGTAAGGCCTACGCCAGGGTATTGGAGAAGAGAGTCCGACCGATAGTCGAACCTCGGCTTCAGGAGGAACAGTGTGGTTTTCGTCCCAGCCGTGGAACACTGGACCAGCTCTATACCCTCTACAGGGTGCTCGAGGGTTCATGGGAGTTTGCCCAACCGGTCCACATGTGTTTTGTGGACCTGGAGAAGACATTCGACTGTGTCCCTCGTGATGCCCTGTGGGGGGTGCTCCAGGAGTATGGAATCGGGGGCCCTTTATTAGGGGCCATCCGGTCCCTGTACGAGCGGAGCAGGAGTTTGGTCCGCATTGCCGGCACTAAGTCGGACCTGTTCCCAGTGCATGTTGGACTCCGGCAGGGCTGCCCTTTGTCGCCGGTCCTGTTCATAACTTTTATGGACAGGATTTCTAGACGCAGCCAAGGGCCGGAGGGGGTCTGGTTTGGGGACCAGTGGATTTCGTCTCTTCTTTTTGCGGATGACGTGGTCCTGCTGGCCCCCTCTAGCCAAGACCTACAGCATGCGCTGTGGTGGTTCGCAGCCGAGTGTGAAGCGGCTGGGATGAGGATCAGCTCCTCCAAGTCCGAGGCCATGGTACTCGACCGGAAAAGGGTGGCTTGTCCTCTTCAGGTTGGAGGGGAGTTCCTGCCTCAAGTGGAGGAGTTTAAGTATCTCGGGGTCTTGTTCACGAGTGAGGGAAGAATGGAGCGGGAGATCGACAGACGGATCGGTGCAGCTGCCACAGTAATGGGGGCGCTGTGCCGGTCCATTGTGGTGAAGAGAGAGCTGAGCCGAAAAGCAAAGCTCTCAATTTACTGGTCGGTCTACGTTCCTACCCTCACCTATGGCCATGAACTTTGGGTCATGACCGAAAGAACGAGATCACGGATACAAGCGGCTGAAATGAGCTTCCTCCGTAGGGTGGCCGGGCACTCCCTTAGAGATAGGGTGAGGAGCTCGGCCATCCGGGAGGGGCTCGGAGTAGAGCCGCTGCTCCTCCACATCGAGAGGAGCCAGTTGAGGTGGCTCGGGCATCTATACAGGATGCCTCCTGGACGCCTTCCTCGGGAGGTGTTCCAGGCACGTCCCACCGGGAGGAGGCCCAGGGGATGGCCCAGGACACGCTGGAGGGACTATGTCTCTCGGCTGGCCTGGGAACGCCTTGGGCTCCCCCTGGAGGAACTGGAGGAGGTGTCTGGAGAGAGGGACGTCTGGGCGTCTCTGCTGAGTCTGCTGCCCCCGCGACCCGGTCCTGGATAAGCGGAAGACGACGAACGAACGAATGAACGAAAAACCTATTCAGTTTATTCTTAAGTCCAACTGGATGTTTTTGCCAAATTTTCAGAAAATTCCATCTAAGTAACTGGAAAATACTGCTTTACACCCCAGTGATATTGAACCTTTAAAATGGTAAATAACTTAAACTTGAATCCAAGTGACATCATAAAAATATTATGCTTAGCATATTGCCTATGTTTACACAAACTTACCATGTACTCCTGCACAAGGTCATCAGGGTCCTCGATGAGGAAAATGCAGAGTTCTCTTATGATACTTTCCCTGGCAGTATCAATGTCATCCTGAAAGGTTATTTCAACACATAACATTTTAACAAGTTGTCAAAAGAAAGACAAAAATTGGAAAAAAATAAATTAAAAACACTGTCATCAAGAGGGGTTTCCACAGATTCCAGTGGAACAGCATTAGCTATTGTTATGATTTCATGTTTAAAATTTGTTATTGAATATGAAATATGTGTTCTGCTCTTATGGGATTCAAGTGTTTCAAAGATTTTTGTTTGAAAGTTGCAATCAAAAAATGGGCAGGTCACCACCTAATCTTTCTTCAAGTGTGCATAAATATGAGCCCAATAATTCCTTTCAAAGACAAGATCTTTACAAGGACATAAATGGCAACTAAATATACAGCTCTCTTATTGACGACGGCCTTCAGACACATGAAATCTATTCAAATGAATCAAAAGTGCATTCCATGTCCTAAAATTGCATGGACAACTTAAATGAGGACATGGAAAACGATGATTATTCCCATGATATATATGTTTTTACTCTATAATGACTTAATACTTTAGACCTGCTTGGTAGAACTGAGGGGCAGGCTTTACAAGGCCACATTCACAGCATCATTCACTGAAAAGAAGAAAAAGGAAAATAATGGATTAGTATCTGATAAGAAATCCACCAAATGTTTTTAATTTAATAATGCATGACAAGAGGCTAAAAAGTCTTTATATCAGTTAATGATATTTTTTTTATACATTCTGTATATTTATACTTGTATTTAAGTTCTTGTGACATTTCTTGAAAAGTTACTTCATTTATTAACATACTTGAGGGGGTAGACAATATTAAGAACACTTTTTAATATAAAGCACATATGCAGCATCTATTTATCTCCTTAACAATGAAAACAAAACTGTTTCTAAAAGTAGAATTCATACATCTTCTACATTGGATTACATAAGAAAAACGTATCTCACCACCACAAATACTAGAGTCCACAGCAAAAGACTTGACAACAGGATATCAGGAGATGGATTTGGTCTGTCAATCTGCAGCAAAAACAGCAACAAAAACAATGCAGAGAACGGAACTTTTACCTTTGCCTCAAATCCACAATCCACCAACCCAAAAACGCTCTCATGGAAAAGTAGTGACCTACATAATTACCACGCTATAAAATAATAACGTAACATTACGAGACATAGTTGTTTTCTAGCCAAAACCTAAAGAAGTTCGGGAAACAGAACTTCGCACAGAACCTGAACTACATTCCAGAGACGGATGCTGTGCGGAGGGATTTCAAAAGCGCGGGTGGCGTACAGCTACACCCGTCCTAGGAATGTAGTTACGAGTATTTGCTTCATGTCTCGTAATGTTACATAATTATACGTTATTATTTCATAGCGTGGTGAATGTGCAGGTCACAAAGTGTCCGCGACAGAGACTAAATGTACATCCTTCAATCAAACGAGGTGTGAAAATTTTGACAGGTGGGCGGGACTTCCGGTGGCTGGGACATCCTAGGGCGGGACTTCTGGTGGTAGGCCTTCCTGTGACGTAACCGGATATCATCATTAATCGGATGTTGTCATTAACCGGATGTTGTCATTACAAGGAAGCGAATCTTTCTAATTGTATGTTTTTAGATGTTTTTTACATCTAAAAACAAAACATGTAGTTTATCCACTTTAAAAGGTCACTCAGGTTAATGCAGGCACATCACACAAAATTCTGATAAAAAGAGAGAACCTGACAGAATTGTAAATTCATTTTGTTTTAACACAGGGGTAATTTAGATGTTTTTACATCTAAAAAACAAGGAAGACAAAAAGTAGATACAGAACATTTCTTCCTCTGATCCAATGTTTGAGTAATCTAATCTGCTCCAGCAACTTGTAGAGATGACCTAAAACAGAGAAACCAATGAACTGAAAAAATAGTTATGAGTGCTCAGTATGCTGTTTCCAAATTAGAAATGGATTCTACAGCTAAAAGACTTTGTTTGGAATCATGAGAGACTCCATTTGGTAAAATGGATGATAATTTTAGTTACCTTAAGCTTTTCTTTTTTTCATCTTAGAGCAATAGTTATTGAATATATAGAGAAAACAGTTTTCTCCTCATTCCACGTGGGAGCCAGAGGTTGTAACCAGTATGTCTATGTTAAACGTCACAAGAAACTGAAAAAATAAAAAATAAAGGTTATAAAATCCTCAGACATGTCACTGTTTGTTGAATTAAGCCAGACATCCACAACTGTTTCTTGCGTATTGTCTCAGACACAGTTTTCACACTGACAGTGCTCTTTTCCTGGGCCAAAGTGTCGACCATTGTCTCAGACAATCCACATCCACTGTTTAATGAATTAACACGTTTGTGCTGTTGCTCAGGTGTCTCGGGGTGTGGCCAAGGGGCATAACTATGCACCCTGATAGGATTTCGTCAATAGGGAGCGAATCTAGAATCAACGAATTAAATTTGTTTTAAATACTAGCGGAAAACGCAACAACTTACCTGCAGCATTTGCTGGAAAAGAACACTTGTTGAACAATGGTTAGAGTTAAGAGAGTTTTTCATCAAACCGGGGAGAAAAGCAAGGTGGGCCAAGATGATGAACAACCATCTCCATCATCTATTTCAGAATTCCTATCGTAACATACTCTGCAGATGATGATTCAACTTCACCAACAACAATGGATGAAAAACAGGCCTCAGGTCAGCTAAGACGTACGTCTCTTCTGTGTGAAACCCCAGTAACCGTCTACAGGCATACGCGCCGTGAATTGGATGCCCTGAAGAAATCAACATATTACCTATGCAACGTACAAAGTCCTCCGTTCGACAGTCTGCACGAAGAGTGGTCTTTGGAACCATATGGACTGAGTGGTAGCTGGGGGTATATTTTCATGTACGAAATAGGAGAGCTCTGCCTGTATCAATTGGATCAAGACGAGGTATTTAATGGATCATTGGCTCTGTGTACTCTCACCCACAACGACTGGGCTGTGTTACGGCTGGCAATCCCACACCTTAACGATAATCCTGAATCAGTCTCAGTGTACGAGAGGGAGGATGAAGATGAAAGCTCTCCTTAACCAGCAAAAAGGATGAGAATGTGTCCTTCCAATGTTGAAATAGCTGCGAGAGAACCTCTCTTTAGTGCAGTGTGGGGGTCAAAAACCACAGCAAATGGCCGCTGGTCTTTTCAGGCAAGCAAACGCAAGAATAACCAGACGACCCCCTCAGATCTGTTTGTGTTGGAGGCATTCAATCAGAACTGCGGTGTATTCAAGACTGTGCTGGCTCTACCGTATGATGCTTGGGTTGAGAAGATGAATGAAATTGGACAGCGTCTTTCCAACCTTTTCGAAAACTCACGCTGCTGGATTGATGTTATGTCAGTGAAAAGTATCCTGACGTTCCCTGTTGTGGATCTAAAGCCCACCCTCTTTTGAGGACCCACCCACTTTTGAGGACCCTCCCACCTTCCTGCGCTATATATATATCAGGGTCTAACTGCGAGCTCACAGACTCTTCTTCTTCATAACGGCGGGCGGCAGACCTTGAGAATGTATGGAGCGTACGGGAAAACACCATACTGGGACCTCTACAACCAGCAAGAAGAGACCGTCTTCTCTCCCGATCATGATGATGAAAGCTTCAACACCGGGCCGTATCATCCACCTTCTCCAGACCTCTACTCACCAGCCACCTCATCGTCGCAGCTCTTTGAGTCCCTATTCAGTTCAGGGACACCGACAGGATACAACCTCAGATCGTATCATCCGCCTTCACCCGGCCTCTATTCACCGCTATACGTGGCTGAGTATGTACACACAGATATCCAACCTGAAGACAAGAGGGTGATCGTGGAGGACGAGGCAACCATCAGCTACTCACCCTCCCCACAAACTCCAGACCCGATACCTGCCCCTCAGCCTTCACCAGAGGAGGAGGAGAGTAATCAGGGTGATGAAATTGACGGCTGGATCTCAAGCGCTCTCATCAATACGGTGAAAACAGCAACACTTCATTTATTCAACATAACCTGTTTGAACTATGTCAAAGAAACCTGTTACGGGTGCATAACGAACCACCCGAGCCAACGACAGCATCAGTGCCTGGAGATATTGGAGGAGTAGTATTACCAAATCAACTTTCAACGCATCGTGCGACAACTCGTAAACCCCAAGCTCCTTCCTGCTATTCAGAAACTTCTGACACTTTGACGCATACAAGCAGATGACTTCAGAGTGAAAACGATTGCAGAGATGGTTTTATATGAACTAAAATCAGTACAAGGCTTCCATCGTGCAATCACTGATATGTACGATAAGATGAGTGGTAATGACTGTCTCAAGCAGCTTAACTCTGTTTCAGAGTGCTACGATCCGATCTCAGATGATTGATGACTTGTTTTGTCTTTTCTGTATTCTCTCTCGGCTTTCTACTGGTATACATATATATAACAGTTTTGTTTTTTAAAGATTGCAATGTTTGAATTGATCTTTATTATCTGAATGTGTTTTTTTTCTGTTTCTCTATTAAATATGGGTACAAAATAAAAAAAAGAAGTATAAATATACCCTCAGGTGTTTTTATTTATTTATTATTTAACAAGTAGTTGTCAGAATGAGCATAAGACTGGGATGTCTGAAAGAAGGATCACAAAAAATGTATATTACAACCCATCAAATCCAGGAAGATTAGGGGGTTTAGAAAGGTTGAGGAGGGTTATACAAGATGAAACGGGGAAGAAGGTAGCGGTTGAAAAAGTTAAAGATTTTTTATCGGGAGAAGATACCTATACTCTACATAAACCTGCAAGAATAAAGTTCCAGAGAAACAGAGTTTTTGTCACCAGACCATTGAGACAGTTCCAAGCCGATCTCTGTGACATGCAAGCTCTGGCCAAGGAAAATGACGGTTACAATTATTTATTAACAGTCATTGACATCTTTTCAAAGAGGGCGTATGTACGTGTTTTGAAGAGGAAAACTGCTGCAGAGGTACTAAAGGCTTTTGAATCAGTTTTTAAAGAAAGTCAGGTCCCAAAAAAACTTCAGACTGATGCAGGGAAATAATTTTTTAACAAGAAATTTAAGCTTCTAATGGAGAAACACGGTATTGAACATTTTGCCACAGCAAGTGAAGCAAAAGCCTCTGTGGTTGAGAGGTTTAACCGTACGTTAAAAACAAGGATGTGGAGATATTTTACTGCTAACAACACCCGGCGGTACATTGACGTCCTGCAAGATTTAACTAGAAGCTACAACCACAGCTACCACACCAGCATTAAGATGAGCCCAATGGAAGTTACCTCAGAAAATGCCTTTCAAGTGTTTCAGAATCTGTACGATGTTACCTCCAACAGATATTGCAGGGCCTCAGTGACAATGTTTAAACAGGGGGATCTTGTCAGAATATCCAAGGTACGTGGAGTGTTTGACAAAAAATACAAACAGAGTTTTACAGATGAAGTGTTTACAGTCTATGACCGGATACCCCGTTCTCCTCTTGTATACAAACTCAAAGATTTGGATGGAGAACCTATTGAGGGTTCTTTTTACGCTGAGGAACTTCAAAAAGTAAAAATATTTAAGGACAAGATGTATCAAGTGGAAAAAATATTAAAACGACGTACGGTCAAGGGAGTCAAACAGGTTTTTGTACGCTGGAAAAATTGGCCTGAGAAATTCAACAATTGGATCAAGTTTGATGAACTACGAAACGTATAAAATAGGTGTGTGCTAAAACCTAATGATTCATACAACATCATGGACAGCAAGGCAGAGGATGATGGTTTTTACATTACCCTTCCCTCTAACGCTAGCAAGGAAGTGTTTAAAAATAATACCAGTTCGAGTTTCCGTGTAAATTTAGCTCAACATATTGATTTAGAAGGCCGATAGATGGTTGCATTAGCAGAGATTTCATACCCTCATACATGGCATAATTTACCGGATCATGATGCCTACTTTGAATGGAGGAAGTTTGGTGATGTGGAGATCAATACGCAAAGGATCAGAAGTGGCTACTATAACAGCGTTATTCAACTCGAGACAGAGATGGAACTGTTTTTCAAAAAATGAACTCGGGAATCCGCATTAAATTCAGCAAAGTTCAAAAGAGATTTATATTTCAAGCAAGCGGTCCGTATGAAATACGCTTCTTCAACACTCTAGCTTATATGATGGGCGTGAAACCAGGGGAATGGATTCATGTTTCTGAACCAAAACTGGCTCCTTTTCCGGCGGATATAAAGGCTGGTTTCTATCACCTATACTGTTACAGCGACGTGGTCAGCCCGCAAATAGTAGGCGACACTTTCGCGCCATTACTGCGGACCGTCAAAGTACAAGGCGACTTCAGTGATATGGTTACTCTGACGTTTAACCCCGCCCACTTCCTTCCAGTTTCCAGAAGACATATTGAAAATATCCATATAGAAATTAAATCGGACCAAAATGTTCCTGTAAATTTCGTCTATGGAAAGACCATCGTAAGACTACACTTCAAACCGGTGATATCACAACGTAGCCTGAGATAAATTTTATTTGTATAAACAGAGATATATATAACCTCTAAGACTGATTGATTATCATTCATATTACGCTGGTCATTCAACACTGCATCAAGCAGGCAAGAGAGAACATGGCACAGCTAAGTCTGAGACGTGATCCAAATTGCGTTGTAAATTACTATGTAAGTCAATCAGGCGGTAATCTGCCAGGGTTTTATGGGGCCCCGGTCATGTACGGACGCGGAATTGGATCATTATTTTCAAAATTATTCCGCTTCGTATCCCCTCTGGTTAAAAAAGGATTTGCTATTGCAAAACCCTATCTTAAAACGGCTGCATCAAATATCGCTTCGGATGTCATCGGTAGAGCCGTGAGTAAAATGAGTGTTTCTACACACACCGAAGGTCAAGAAGGTTCAGGAATTATGGTTTTATCCAAAAGACCCAGAACAAGACCCCCTGGTGATCGTTTAAGGACGGTTAAAAAACAACGACAAACGTGAAAAAGGAGATCAGTCGCAGCTGACAAACGAAGAGGAAGGAAGTCATCCGCAAGTTTTGATATATTTAAATAATGTCTCTTTTACATAACAAATCACCAGAGTGCACGCTGGCAGAGTTGGACTTATTTTCTGCCCCGATGACACAGCTATCGATTGAAGATAAGATTTACACCGAGATCCAGCCTTTATCAGCAATCACCGATGGAGGCCCAATCGAGTTTTTCATTCCGGGAGACGGAGAAAAGTATCTAGATCTCAACGATACGCTGATGCATCTCAAGAGTAAAAATTACTAACGAGGATGGAACAAACCTGCCGGATGATGCACCTGTAGGGCTCATCAACTACCCGTTAAACACCATCTTCAGTCAGTGTGACGTCACTCTCGGAGATTGATTGATTTCACAATCCAGCGCTACACATCCATATAGAGCCATGATTGAGACATTGTTAAACTTTTCTGAGGATTCTTTAAAAAGCCAGTTTAGCTCTGGTCTTTTTTTCAAAGACACTGCAGGGGCTCTGAACTCTATTGTTACAACTAACGGCCCTAACCAAGGTCTTAACAGCAGAGCAGGCTTTACGGCAAATTCCAGGGAGGTACATCTCCCAGGATCCCTGCATGCAGACATATTTTTCTGCGAGAGACCTCTTTTAAACTCTGTTGACCTCAAAATTAAACTTACAAGAGCCAACGATTCTTTTTGTCTCATGGCTGCAAGAGACTCCACTTACAAACTTAGGATATTAGGAGCATCTCTTTTCATCAAAAAAGTTACTGTCTCTCCAGCTGTACGACTGGGGCACGCTTCAGCTTTAATGAAAGCAAATGCTCTGTATCCACTTTCACCTGTGAATGTAAAAACATATTCCATCCCTGAAAATTCAAGGGTATGCAACCAAGAGAATCTTTTCTTAGGCATCTTTCCCAAGTATGTGGTGATTGCATTACTGGATCATGACGCTTTTACAGGAACACGCAATCTCAATCCGTGTGACTTTAATCATTTTGATATGGAATATTTAGCTTTGTGTAAGGATGGCAGACAAATTCCATGCTAAAGGCCTTCCAGCCCAATTTTAACCAAGGTCATTCAGTGAGAGAGTATTACAACTTGTTTACGGCTACAGGACGACATCTAAAAGATCTTCCACTGAGTATATCACGTCAGGAATTTAATCAAGGATACTCTCTATTCACATTTAATCTTAACCCGGGCGAGGACACAGATGCTCTATCTCCAGTTTCCAGTGGGAATTTAAGATTGGAAATGCGCTTCAGAAACCCGTTGCCTCATGCCACCACGCTGATCATCTACGCTTGTTATGACTCTATTTTAGAGATTGATTCAAAGAGGCGTGTGCTGGTGGATTATTATTAATCGAATCAGACATGAATAATCATGAAATTGAGAACCTGCTGCATCATCTGCTGGGAGATTTGTTTTGTGGTGTTTGGCCGTGCGACCAGCTGCCGCTGCTAGCTGACAAATTCCCAGGGCCGGCCTACTTTATTGTGAACACACATCCTTCACACATGCCTGGAGAACACTGGTTAGCTCTGACATTGGATGAGAATGGTCAATCCAGCTTTTTTGACTCTTATGGATTGTCTCCGGATTTCGAGTTCTACCCGTCAAGCATCGTAACATTTTTAGAAGACAGATCCTCAAAAATATTGTATCATAATAATCAGCTTCAAAACACTGTCCACTGGGTGCGGTCACCATTGCATTTTTTATCTATGTCATAGAGCGTGCGGATTATCAATGCAGCAAGTGTTGTCAAAATACACCGGAGATGTGATTAAAAATGATTTAATGGTATCTAACTTTGTGAAAAAATATCAGAAATGTGTTGTTAATCAAAGTTGTACATTTTATACTCACGGAACATGCTCTTTGGAGATGTTTCTGGATTGTTATGGAATTTAAATTGTCTTATTTTTTTTTTTTTTCATAGTTTTTTCTTATGATTTAATATTTGTGTAATGACATCATATGTTAGTGTGTGAAGTAGAGAACGAAGCTAGACTTGAAAATATAATCAATAAATATTTTATTGAATAAAAGAAATAGGCTACATGTTTCATTTTCTTATAACGGTTCATGGTGAAAATGTAATCCATCGGGGTGGTAGTGTCGTCTTACGAAGAGACTTTTTTGACTTCCCATCAGCATTTTTTGGATCTTCCAGCTCAGATCTCAACCAGTGGGGAGAATGAGTTATCTGCCTTCTTCTTCTTGTTCTTCTCTGCTTAACGCTGGGGGGTGTACCCCCATTTTCAATAGATGTACCTTCTGTTTTGAACTGTCTATATTCATCACGAGCATAAGGGTTAATGACTGAAGATATAGGGATGTTTACCTCTGACAAGGTATGTAGAAAGTCTGACCACCCTTGGGGTAGCCATGCTCCAGATTTTTTAAACAGAATGATGAGATTTTTCAACAAGTCAATCATGTGGGACCCCTTTACAACATTTCCTTTATATACAAATTCACCTCGCGAAGTCCAACTCTCACTTCTTTCGGATAATTTCAACAAAATGTACTCAGCATTTTTACGGTTATGCTTCGGTAAGCTTTTCTGTACATCTGTAACAACCTGATCCTTAGGGGCCTCGTCCTGCCCCGGGCCTTGTTTTTCTTGGGACTGCTCATGCTCAGGAACCTCTATGTCACGCTGCAGCGTCAAACTCACCTGCTGTTCTTCTTTCACACCTTGCTTAAGTAAAGTCAGATACCTCTGGAGAAGAGCATCGTATCTCTTGATTTTTTCATAAGAAGTCAAACCCGGCTCGTTTAATATCGCTCTCATTTCAGCATCCAAATTCTCCTCCGCCGTCTGTCTGATGGATGTGTCTGACTGGGTCAGACGCTTGAATTGATGAGGTGAAATGAGAAACATCTTCTGCGATGTTCTGAGAGACATTATCTCCTGATTATACCACCCACTAGATCATCGATCAAGGGAGCAAGTATCATGAATGCGCTTAGATAGTCGAATTAGAACAAAACCAGAGGATGAAACAGATTCAGCACACAGGATAAGACGGTAAATGAGGTTTATTTCTACTGTAGACTTTGTTTAAGGAATCTTGAGCTGGAGTTGTCCAGAAGCCAGAGGAGGAGGAGGTAAACCCAGGAATCCAAGGAGAGAGAGAGAGAGAGTACTGGTGATGAGAATATTTGCAGTGCAGTCCTTAGGAGGGAGTATTACCAGATGTTGGCAGGCAGGTAGGCAGATAGGCAGGTCGACAGGCAGACAGGCAGGCAGACGGATAGGCAGACAGACAGGAGTCCACATAACTGAGGTTATGTTCCAGCAAAGGTCTGTATCAGCAGCTACCTTAAGAAGCCCATGAGCTCATTAGGAGAATGCGTTGCAGCTGCAGACAATGAGCTGCCAGAACCAACCAGAAGGGGAGGAGCAGAGATCCTACAGCAAGAGCCGTTAAGATGGGGAGAGTAAAACCACCTCGTTGCCTTTTGAGGGCTAACTGTTTAGTTTTTATTCCGTTTTTTTTATCACCCAACAATCTGATGATTTTTCTGTGCTTCTTCAATATCCGGTTTTGAGATGGAGATAGTTTAATGTTACCTTTCAAAATATTCAGAGCATTCTCAAACAGAGCCTGAAGAAAGTCGGGAGAGCAGTGTGTGAGAATATCTTTGCGCTTCTGCGGAGTAGCCTGGTACAAAGCTCTGAATAATGGGACATTCCTTTTTATACGTGCAGACATGATGACTTACTTTGTTTTGGGTACGTACACAGCCGGCCACTGGTAAGGAAGTATCCCCGTTCTCAGTCTGAAATGTTCTGGGCAGGTAGGCGTAAAATCGATGATTAAATATCCATGAGCTTCTCTCGTTGCGTCTTCAAAACTCTCCAAGAAGAGACCCTTTTGAGATGGAAACATTTGGCGGGCCAATATGTTCAGCTGCAGCTTATCTCTCGGGTTCTTAAACAACACCATATAATTACAGTTCAAACTAATAGTGCGACTGAACTTTCCCTGATGAAAAACATTCTGAGTCAGCATCATGACGCTCATATTACGATGGTGACGAAACTGGGTAAAGACCTTCATCACGTTTTCATCATCTGAGGCTTGAGCAATAACATCGTCTAGAATAATCAGATGATTCTGATAAGGAGGAAACAAGTTTTCATCTTCAAAAGAATGAGGCAATCCTTCCACAAAGGTAATATTTTTATTCATCTTCTGCAATTCAGCATACATGGGTTGAAAAGATGTGTAAATCCATACAATATTTTCTGGAACAGCATCCATGACATGGTTACAGTTCTGCAAAACACTTTTTACAAAAAAGGTTTTTCCACAACCATTGGGTCCTATTATCATACATGAGAACGGCGCTCTAAATCTAGGATCAAAATCAACCTCCTGTAAATCCATGGAACGTTTTTATTTTATTTTTTTTATTTTATCTTTCTTCTTCTTCTTCTTATGCTCTAATAACCAAAAGGCAGTTGTCCCGTCAGAAAAAAGGCATCTCTTGTCATACACCAACCGAAACCTTTTAACAAATGCAGCATTTCTTAAGAGGAATCTCTTTTTATCCCTCCTGATCGTGTGTTGAGGAATTTCAATGACACCCTCAGTTGACCCCTGTAAGTAGCCCTGGACCAGCCCTTTGATATTGTCCAAATTGACCCTCTCGCTGCATTCATGCGTCTGAGTGATACCTTTAGCACGTATCACTAGCTTTTTCTGGTTTTTGGTGTGATATGCATAACTCTTGGGTCCTGTTGATGCAAACTCCGAAATGCTGTCACCATCTAACTCGTCAGTAAGATCACCCAGATAATTTCCCAGTTCCAAAGGAGTTTCACCACTTTTTGTCACATAAATCAAACTGTCTGTGTCAATATAAATCAATCTGTCCTGCAATTGCTCCATGCTGCTGAGAAGTTTTAAACGTGTGTAAGCGGTGGTGATTGCTGCAATAAACACATTGTTTGTCTTACTTGGTGGATATATGACACGTTTGCTGTAGTTCCACTGCACTACACACATTTCAGGGTTGAAAAAATGAAAATAGTTAACCCTGTATTTACTCGAGAACATGAAGCTGAAAAACTCATCAGGGTTAGTGATGACTGTGGTCTGAGACAGATCACTTCGCTGCACAAACTTTCCCCAAAAGCTGTTTAAACACAGTTTTACTACCTGTCTTTTGGCAGGGTTCACCTCGATTTTGCCTGCGTCTAATTGGATACCCTGGTGGAGTTTGTAGTCTGCTACATACTTTGACCTGCTCTCCTCATCCACCACTTCAGAAGGGTAGCCTGAAGCCTCCTGCTTACCCTTTAAAAAGCAGTGAATGTAACCTATAAAGATTGTGTCGCTGGTCTTCTCAAAATGCCAAACTTCAGTGATTTTAGCAAGGCGATAACCACACTGCAACGCTTTACAAAACTCTACACTCACCCACACACCTGTCAGAGCTCTGTCCTCATCATTATGCCTGCAGGGACCTGACTGGTTATTTATTTCAGCACATGTGCGGCAGAAAGTAAACACCAGTTTACCTTGGGATGTTCTGTAAGGCAAAACAGGGAAAAAGAGACCTCGTGGGGGGTAGACCACAGCTCTGACGAGGCCAAAGTAGCTGCTGGAGTCATCAAAATCTTTGTAAATGATGGTGGGGTGACCGAGGGGAAAGACGCAGCTAGCATTTACATAAGTGTACAGAGATGTGTAATCCACATAGTGTACAGTTTCACCTGGCCCCGCTGTGTACCTCAACCTCATAGGACAGGTGCGTCCACCATACAGCGCATCTCGGTGTGATAGCGGTTCGGGTGCATTAACTTTCTCAAGAAAGCTGATCACCCCCGGGTCTGATTTTTTCATTTCAGTCCACTCATGCTGCCAGATGACCTCGAGACGAAAGCCGTACACAGTTTGGAGTACCTTGCTTCTCTCAATAGTGGCTGCGTAAAACTGTTCAAATGCGACCCCTCTCAAAGGACACTTGTCATGAGGCATGTAACACATTTTATAGCCATGGAAAAAACAGCCGTGAAATTCAAACGCAACTTTGACACCGTTAATCTCTGCATACCCATCCACAGAATATGGACCAATTTTCTTTTCCCCCATGTTTAATGCATGTTCGATTTTTCTGCTGTCTGAAATCCAGCCAAGCCAATGAATGGACGTGCTGGAAAACGCCATCCCCTCACCTCTGTAATCCAGAGGTGAGGAGATGGCCAAGGTTTTAGGAGGAAGGAAATTGGTTACAAAAACCTTCATGCAGGCTGAGGCTATCGTGACGCATTTAAGCGGATCCACACTTGTCTCCTTAAAGAACTCATCCCTGAATTTAACACAACCTTGAAATAGAATGTCCACATCATTTCTACAATAGCGAAGAGCTTCCTTCTCAAAGTCAAAGACCCCTTTGCTCGCTTCTCTGTACCAGCTGTTAAACACCTGTTGTTCTTGAAGACTCATGCGTTCTACAGCGTAGGAAGATGGAGGAGGAAAAGACCCCACATACTGGAGATGTTGTTCAGAGGAGAATAGGTGGGGGAAAAAACTTTTGGTCTTATCACTAAAACCTAATGCTTTCAGCATCGCACTAAGCTTCATAGACATGAAGGACAGGCTATCAATGAATTTTAACCTGTAATCAGGGTCGGTTAAACAGAGAACTTTACTTCCCTGCATGATGAGATGAGGTTTAATGCCTAACTGCAGCATAGCTGTGAGAATCAGGTAATTGTCATATCCACGCGCGTTATGAGCTATTAAGGTAAAGCCTTTGTACATCAGTCTCCTGAAATGGAGAAGTAATTTTTGGATGCAATTCAATCCATAAGCACGCCATTCTACACCTTTCAGCGTTTTAACACAGACCAGATAGGGTATGTGCACACCGTTCTCGTCAATGAAGCATTCAAAATCATAAAAAAACAGTTTATCATCTAACTGATTACAGGCTTGGGCGGTTTGAATGTAACACAGATGACCATCGCACGTCACATCTAAATCAGGAGGTATATTCTCACCGCAAATACGGCATTTTACATTACACACGTGTGGTTTATCCTGCTTGCTGATTGGAATAATGTATATCCTTTTGCACACCTTGCGCAGTTTTACCAACTCACAGTCACTCATGGGCCTGTCAGCACTAGGTCTTTTGCAGGGTTCCCTGTATCTACTGAAACAAGAAGAGTTACGACAGATTCTGTGACAACCTGCACAGGCGACAGGTTCGTTAATTTCACGCATACACTGGTATGAGTGACACACCGGACAATGGTTTGTGTCTGGCTTTTCATAGCTACCGTAACAATATGCACAGATGTATCTCGATCCTATAAAACCCTTGAGATTTTTTATCCCATAGTAGTGACCTTGAAATAACAGCAGAAAGAGAGGGTTTGATCGATCAGGGAAACTGGTCTCAAATTTACACAGAGCTGCAGAGCCTGTAACGGTTCTGTGAAACACTACAATTTTTCTCTTTAGAATGTTTTCAAATTTACCAAAGTTACTGCTGTCTGATCATCTAAACCAGCCCTGTGTTGCCACTCCCTCCCCAGCTCTAAAGCCTGATTATCAGTAAGGTTAGAGTCAGAGACGTGTGCAAGACTTATGGCAAAGCATAACTGATTACCGGTATTCTCTACAATATACAGGTGACGCTTTTTCTTATTAATCAGTTCACAGTCTAACGTTACATTAACCTTACGTTTTGACCCTCCTGCAGGGTCATTAACTACCTGTAGAACAAATTCCAGGTTATTATCTGCAGGCATTTCAGCGTTGGACTGTACTAACTCATCCAGAAAATCCTCAAAAGCAGGCAGAATCATATTCCCATCATCGTTAATGGTAAACGTGACGTTACGGTTCAGATTTTCCCCGACTAATTCTAGCTGCACAACATCGTTACGTCTGGCTAAAGATCTTGCAGTATTGGCTAATTCAGTGAGAATATGCATGATGTTTATATAGATTGCAGCGAGATCAGGGACATTCCCAGGGCAGGGAGGCGGGATGGTAAAAGGTCTCCTTATTTCAATGTTATTAAAACGTTCACGTTCAACAGTCGAAGGATGATCTCCCTCAATCTGATCAGGGTTGAGTGCAACCTCTGGATTGAAATTACCGCCATGCTGCCCAGTATGATCAGTGGCATGTGACGTTGAAGGAATTTGTAAGTCAGCTGATTTATTTTGCTGAATGCTGGGTGGAGACGGTGTTCTATTTAAATCTTCAACAGCCTGTTCTACCGAGCTTAAAAAGTCACCATACAGATTTTGATTTATTACATTTCCACTGTTAGCAGGAGATGCATTTAACCCGATGTTATCTGTTACTTCTGCATTAACAGGAATTTCACTAAGTTGAGCAACAACATTCCTTATCTCATTCAGCGCATATGTGATCTGGCTATCCATATTAACATGAGTATAAGAAGAAGAAGAAGAATAAGACCCAGGGATCAGTTTAAATTACCTTGATATCAGCGCAATGTTTCAGTAACAATGTCTGACATGCTGCCAGAAGCGTTAAACATGATGCTTTATTACAACGGTCACGTAAGGATAGGGAAACTCTCTGTCTGCGCTGTTGCTGTCCAGGTCTCGATGAAATCTGCTCCACCATCAACGTTGCCTCTGGAAAGATAAAGAAAAAATAAAATTAATGAAATATACAAATTAATTCAGTAGGTAAATGAGTATAAGAAGAATTAAACTTACCATTCAATAAACCTTTAACAAGCCTTGTCCTGGTATAAAGAGCACAGAGTCGCCGTCTTTTCCTCAATTTAAGATATTTTGTGAAACAAAATAAAGTTACCTTACAATGCAGGTCTTTTGAAAAAAAAAAATCTTGTTTCTGTGAAGATTTGGATAGAACAGAATTTGAACATAACTATAACTTACTCCGTACACGGGGTATTTGAATGGTTCCGGGCGGTTCCAACTGTTCCTGCACTGAACTGGTACAGTTCTGCTGAATGTTATCGAGGCTTGGGTTCTGGTTTAAATCATTCGATATATCTGTAAAATATTTTATCAGGAGTTAAAACAAGCCTGCAATATCGCATAGACCTGTGAAAACATATGCATATATATTTATATATATATATTTTTTTTTACTTACTCTCCTCTTCCAGAGCTGTTAATTTTTCCAGCGCAGGGTCAGGGGACTGTGGCGCATGAATGGCTTCACCCTCTATTTCATGTTTAGCTGGGATCGGATTGTCTTTTTTAAAGACAAGTTTCCGTCTCAACTTTGATTATTTCGGAGGCAGACGGTTACAAACGCTGACCTCTACAACGTTCAGGAATACGTCTCTTGTTAAATCTGAAAGTAGAATTTATTTCATTTATTTTTTAAATCACAAAATAGCATTCACCAGTTGACTAAACTAGATGTTGTTGTTGCAGCTAATAATTACCATAGTCACACTGTGTAAAAACAATACCATCCAGCTCATCACTCGTGGGTTCTAAAGAATATAAGTTAAACATTATTATTATCCAACGAGCATTCACAAGCACTTAAAGAATTCTTAAAGATGAATACTTACTACTGAAGATTGCGTTGTATCTTTCGATAGAAGCAGAATGTTCACCTTCTTCGTTTTCTGAAATATTTTCCGACATTTGTTTTTCAGCTTCTCCTTACAAGTGTTCTAAAAATATTTCAGTGTAACTGGTTAAAAATAAACTTTTAGCTACCAGATTTGAAGCCGATCTCCCAGTAAAGATTGCATTGTATCTGTCGATAGAACCAGGATGACTGACTACGCTACCTTTAGCGCGCTTAGTTACGTCCCTTGGCCACACCCCCCCCCGAGACACCTCAGCAACAGCGCAGAAGCGTTAATTCAATAAACAGTGGATGTGTATTGACTGAGACAATGGTCGACACTTTGGCCCAGGAAAAGAGCACTGTCAGTGTGAAAACTGTGCCTGAGACAATACGCAAGAAACAGCTGTGGATGTCTGGCTTAATTCAACAAACAGTGACATGTCTGAGGATTTTATAACCTTTATTTTTTATTTTTTCAGTTTCTTGTGACGTTTAACATAGACATACTGGTTACAACCTCTGGCTCCCACGTGGAATGAGGAGAAAACTGTTTTCTCTATATATTCAATAACTATTGCTCTAAGATGAAAAAAAGAAAAGCTTAAGGTAACTAAAATTATCATCCATTTTACCAAATGGAGTCTCTCATGATTCCAAACAAAGTCTTTTAGCTGTAGAATCCATTTCTAATTTGGAAACAGGATGCTGAGCACTCATAACTATTTTTCAGTTCATTTGTTTCTCTGTTTTTAGATCATCTCTACAAGTTGCTGGAGCAGATTAGATTACTCAAACATTTGAGCAGAGGAAGAAAGGTTCTGTATCTACTTTTTGTCTTCTTTGTTTTTTAGATGTAAAAACATCTAAATAACCCCTGTGTTAAAACAAAATGAATTTACAATTCTGTCAGGTTCTCTCTTTTTATCAGAATTTTGTGTGACGTGCCTGCATTAACCTGAGTGACCTTTTAAAGTGGATAAACTACATGTTTTTTTTTTTAGATGTAAAAAACATCTAAAAACATACAATTAGAAAGATTCGCTTCCTTGTAATGACAACATCCGATTAATGATGATATCCGGTTACGTCACAGGAAGGCCCACCACTGGAAGTCCCGCCCTAGGATGTCCCAGCCACCGGAAGTCCCGCCCACCTGTCAAAATTTTCACACCTCGTTTGATTGAAGGATGTACATTTAGTCTTTCACGACAGCATTTTGAAGTTTTTAGATTGTGTATTTGATTAGGTTTGGGGGGAAAACGAGAATCCCGTATCCCTCCGCTTATAGGGTACCTGCTTTCAAGCCAGAGCCTTTGGTGATGGACAAAGCATCTTTTTCCCGCCTCTTACTAATATGACTGCAGCCAATATTAAATACATGAGCAAACGAAAATGTACTTTGCAGCATTCCATTAATGGCCCCATTAAGTAATCTCTGTACTGTCGGAAAAATGGCCAGAAACACTAGATGTGCTCCTGGTTGTCCAACAACGCTAGTCAACTAAACATCAAATATTTGAGAGCATATGCTAATTTAGCATGACTAGGAGTGACGAGAGCCAGCTGCATGCTGACAGCAACTGGAGGATGCGACTACAGACCAGCGTGGCTATTATTGGCATCTCCAAGGCTGAGAAGCAGAATCAGTAGGTCACAATGACCATGACTAAAGTATTGAGCAATAATCAAGAAGCTGAGCTGAATAGGTTGCGCAATAACTAAGAAGCCTAATAAGGGCCTGACCGGTGAAGGCATCAAGCGCTATAAAAACAATGCTGAGAGCAGAAACAATGTTGTTTCCTCGCAGAAGACCAGCGAACAAGTTTGGACGGAGAAAATAAGCTTGGATGGAAAAGGAACAGAGACACAGCCCCACTGATCGACTGCATTAAAAAAGAGAATCAACCCATGAGCCCAGAAAGGACTGTGCCTCAAAATTAAGAATCTGATTTTATCTAAAGCCTTTTTATCCAGACAACAGAAGTGAACTTGATCGGTGAACAGCTGATTGCTCTAAGTTTCAGGCTTCTGGAAGTCCTGAATCAACTTCATTTATGTCCCTGGGTTTCCTTCAACTCTTCAGCCTCTGGAACCTACTGTCTTCGGAGACAAATAACAACAAAGATCCTTTTAACCATCAAAGTCTGGAGCATCAGTGCCTGCCACTTAAAGGAAGAAAACTGAAGATTAAGTCGTATTCCCTTCAAGAAACCACTTGTTGTTACCAGATGAATTTTTCTCCATCAGGTGCATGGATGAGCCTCCGTCTTCAAAGCCTCTCCAAACTCAGTAGTTTCAGTATCAGGGAAAGACAGGTTGAGTTGATTGATTCATTTCTATTATTGAAATTGTTCTGTGTTGCTGAATTTAAGCTGTTACTGACCCCTGCAAAAGCGTTACTAATTAAAGAAAGCATATAAAATTCTAGTTAAGTCGTGGACATTCAATTATTTGAGTCACCGTATTGTTGGTTTTTCATTGGTGGTAAAAAGTCTTGTTGCCTGGTTCTAAGATATTTTAGGAGGTTTTTATAGGTTGCCTTAGTCAAGTTTGTTAAAACAGCACCCTTGGGGCTCGTGCTGAGCTCCTAAAATCAACCTAGCCCATATACCAAGAGCCAGTTGTAAATTAGGGAATGAGCAGCCGTGAACAAAAGTGACTGTCGAAGGTGTGGATGACTGCGATAGGCTACTCGGTCATCCGGACCTCCAGTTGAAGCAGGGCGAGACTTTTGGATGAAGGCTGTCAGAGGCTAGGCGAGTCATTTCCCGACACCAGCTTAAACAGAACTTCCAGTAAACCTGCTTAGTAAGATCGTTCAGGTTTAGGGAAGTCCGGACCCGTTAGATGGAGACCTGGATTGAGCAATCCCTTTAGACATGGGGAAGTAGGAGGGAGGGGTTAGCTCATCGGAAAACAAAAATCCTAATCACAGAGAATATACCGCAAATTTCGGACTATAAGCCACTACTTTTATCCCACACTTTGAACACTGCGGCCTATTTAACGGTGCGGCCAATGCATGTTTTTTTCATGCCGCCAAAAACATTTTGCCTTGTAACAGTGGACCAATCAAATTGATGAGTAGTTCAAAGAGATCCAATGAACTTGTGCGATAAATCAGGAGCACTTTCACAATTCAATTACTGGTATTGTAAATCAGACATTTACAGGTCCTTCTCAAAATATTAGCATATTGTGATAAAGTTCATTATTTTCCATAATGTCATGATGAAAATTTAACACTCATATATTTTACATTCATTGCACACTAACTGAAATATTTCAGGTCTTTTATTGTCTTAATACGGATGATTTTGGCATACAGCTCATGAAAACCCAAAATTCCTATCTCACAAAATTAGCATATCATTAAAAGGGTCTCTAAACGAGCTATGAACCTAATCATCTGAATCAACGAGTTAACTCTAAACACCTGCAAAAGATTCCTGAGGCCTTTAAAACTCCCAGCCTGGTTCATCACTCAAAACCCTAATCATGGGTAAGACTGCCGACCTGACTGCTGTCCAGAAGGCCACTATTGACACCCTCAAGCAAGAGGGTAAGACACAGAAAGAAATTTCTGAAGGAGATAGGAATTTTGGGTTTTCATGAGCTGTATGCCAAAATCATCCATATTAAGACAATAAAAGACCTGAAATATTTCAGTTAGTGTGCAATGAATCTAAAATATATGAATGCTAAATTTTCTTCATGACATTATGGAAAATAATGAACTTTATCACAATATGCTAATATTTTGAGAAGGACCTGTATATTTAAAGGTAGACGTGTTACAGACACTGTTCGAAAAAAAGCATTTGCAATATGCATTTGTTTATATTACCATATGGAGTAAATTAAAAGTTAAAAATGCTCACGTGTGATATCTTTCTGTGTAAATATCTCATATTACAAAGTGGGACACCCGCGGCTTAAAATCCGGTGCGGCCTGTACAAGTACAAAATTATTTTTCTAAAATTAGAGCATGCAGCTTTTAATCAGGTGTGCTCTGTAGTCCGGAATTTACGGTACTTTCTTCTCATATGTCCATCACTCTTACTCTCGTCTGGATTATTTCTTAGTCAGCAGTTCGTTGTTGACATTTCAGACACTGAGATACACCCTATAGCTGTCAGCAGTCATCCTCCTGTCTCCTTAACTCTAGTAAATAGGAAAGAAAACCCACAAAGCAAAAACTAGGGGTTTGATTGCTTAAGGATGAAGAATTTATCAAATATTTTAAAGAAGAGTAGACTTCATATTTGGAGTTTGACATCCCGGGTACATCAACATCTATTCTCTGGTAGGCAGGGAAAGCAGTGATGAGAGGTAAAATAATCTCGTTCCCATCACATTAGAAGAAAAAAGAGAACGTATTCAGGAATTATAAGAAACCATAAACTGTTAGAAGCTTCTCAGAAAAAGGAAATGCTGAGCAAACTATGTAAAGCCAACCTAGAATTAAATGGAATGTTTGACAAAAAAACCTAATTCTCACTGCCAAGGCTTCGAACAGAAAACCTTGAACATGTGCACCTCAACTCTCCTGTTTCCACCAGAACTGTCCGTCGGGAGCTCCACAGGGTCTTGAGTCTCTCAACGTTCTCTTCACAATATCCCACAGATTCTCTATGGGGTTCAGGTCAGGAGAGTTGGCAGGCCAATTGAGCACAGTGATACCATGGTCAGTAAACCATTTACCAGTGGTTTTGGCACTGTGAGCAGGTGCCAGGTCGTGCTGAAAAATGAAATCTTCATCTCCATAAAGCTTTTCAGCAGATGGAAGCATGAAGTTCTCCAAAATCTCCTGATAGCTAGCTGCATTGACCCTGCCTTTGATAAAACACAGTGGACCAACACCAGCAGCTGACACGGCACCCCAGACCATCACTGACTGTGAGTACTTGACACTGGACTTCTGGCATTTTGGCATTTCCTTCTCCCCAGTCTTCCTCCAGACTCTGGCACCTTGATTTCCGAATGACATGCAGAATTTGCTTTCATCCGAAAAAAGTACTTTGGACCACTGAGCAACAGTCCAGTCCTGCTTCTCTGTAGCCCAGGTCAGGCGCTGTTTCTGGTTCAAAAGTGGCTTGACCTGGGGATTGCGGCACCTGTAGCCCATTTCCGGCACACGCCTGTGCACGGTGGCTCTGGATGTTTCTACTCCAGACTCAGTCCACTGCTTCCGCAGGTCCCCCAAGGTCTGGAATCGGCCCTTTTCTACAATCTTCCTCAGGGTCCGGTCACCTCTTCTCGTTGTGCAGTGTTTTCTGCCACACTTTTTCCTTCCCACAGACTTCCCACTGAGGTGCCTTGATACAGCACTCTGGGAACAGCCTATTCGTTCAGAAATGTCTTTCTGTGTCTTACCCTCTTGCTTGAGGGTGTCAATAGTGGCCTTCTGGACAGCAGTCAGGTCGGCAGTCTTACCCATGATTGGGGTTTTGAGTGATGAACCAGGCTGGGAGTTTTAAAGGCCTCAGGAATCTTTTGCAGGTGTTTAGAGTTAACTCGTTGATTCAGATGATTAGGTTCATAGCTCGTTTAGAGACCCTTTTAATGATATGCTAATTTTGTGAGATAGGAATTTTGGGTTTTCATGAGCTGTATGCCAAAATCATCCGTATTAAGAAAATAAAAGACCTGAAATATTTCAGTTAGTGTGCAATGAATCTAAAATATATGAATGTAAAATTTTCATCATGACATTATGGAAAATAATGAACTTTATCACAATATGCTAATATTTTGAGAAGGACCTGTATGTACACCTGTTCAGAGGTTCTGGCGCCTGATACGTGAAGAATTATCAAAGTGTCTGGATCTGGCCTGGGGTTGGCTTTTTGGCCCTCTCGGGATCATTTGGATTGCCTTGGATCTCTGTCCCTGGATTTGGTGCCCCATCCATCGGTTGGGAGGGCACCGGGCTCCGACGAGGGGGTATTGGCCGGGCCAGTGTGCAATGTTGATTGAGATGTGGCTTCGCTTTGGTGGAGGAGCTGGCCTGCCTGCCTGGTACGATGAGGTGTGCCGTGCCGGAGGGTAGGTGGCCGGCATCCTGAGGCACCTCCGGGGTTTGGGTGTGGTGTTGGCGGGTTGCCTGATCCTTGGCGTGCTGTGGTGGCCTTCCTCCAATGCTTCCTTCTGTGGCTCTTGCCCCTGGCTGGTGTCCTCTTCTTGGATGTTTGGTCATTGGCATCTGAATCAGCTGAGCGGCGATGGTAGAGCTGAGCTGGTGATGTTGTGTTAGCTATGTTGGTGTGTTGTTACCTGATATCTTGCTGTTACCTGAAAACGTACAGCAACTAAGCTCTTCTTCCTGCTGTCTCAAAGTGTTTTACCCACAGCTTTTCTTAAAAAAGCTTTGCCTGTCATAATATCTGATTTAACTCAAATAATAAACACGTCCCTTTTGTCAGGTGTTTTCCCCCAGGCCCTAAAATCAGCAATTATCAAACGCTATTGAAAAAGAGCAACTTGGACAAGCTGCTACTGCAGAACTACAGGCCTATCTCAAACCTCCCCTTCATCAGTAAGATTATTGAAAAAGTTGTGTTTCAACAGTTAAACAACTTCCTAACAATGACCAACCGCTTTGATGTCTTCCAGTCAGGCTTCCTGCTCACCACAGTACAGAGACTGCTCTTGTCAAGGTGTTCAATGACATTTGTATAAATGCAGACTGTGGAAGAACCACAGTCTGGTATTATTGGCCCTTAGTGCAGCATTTGACACTGTTGATCACTTCATTTTATTAGAGCGCCTGAAAAACTGGGTCGGCCTTTCTGGAACAGCACTTGATTGGTTTAAATCCTACTTGAAGGACAGGGACTTATTTGTGTCAGTAGGTAACTTTACATCAGAGAGCACAAAAATCACACCCAAGGGTCCATCTTAGGGCCCCTCCTATTCAATATCTACATGCTCCCCCTAACTCAGATTTTAATAAACAATATAAGTTATCATAACTATGCAGATGACACACAGCTATACGTTACGATGTCACCAGGTGACTATGAACCCATTCAAGCGCTGGGTAAATGCTTAGAAGAAATCAATGCATGGATGTGCCAAAATATTCTTCAACTGAATCAAAACAAAACTGAAGTAATAATTTTTGGACCAAAGAAGGGGTGTTTAAAAGTTAGCACACAGCTTTAGTTACTATAGCTAGAAACCACCAATCAGGCTAGAAACCTGAGTGTAGTAATGGACTCAGACATAAACCTTCAGAGACACATAAAGACAATAACAAGGTCAGCCTTCTATCACCTATAGAACATCTCCAGGATTAAAGGACTAATGTCTCAGCAGGACCTTGAAAAACTAAATCATGCATTCATCTTTAGTAGAATTGATTACTGCAACGGTGTCTTCACATTTCTGCCTAAAACGTCAATCAGACAGCTGCAGTTGATCTAGAACACTGCTGCCCGCGTCCTCACTAGAACTAAGAAAGTGGAGAACATCACCCCGGTTCTAAAGTCCCTACACTGGCTCCCTGTAGCTCAGAGAATAGACTTTAAAACACTTCTGTTAGTCTATGAATCACTGAATGGCTTAGCACCAAAATATATTAGAGAGGTGTTAACCGTGTATCAACCGCCCAGACTTCTCAGGTCTTCTGGCTTAAATCTACTCTGCATACCCAGAACCAGAACCAAATATGAAGAAGCAGGTTTTAGTTCTTATGCTCCAAGAATCTGGAATATACTCCCAGAAAACTGTAAAAGCGCTGAAACCCTAAGTTGTTAGGGTTTTTGTTATAATCTTTTTAATGTTCATTTTTATTATTTTTAATTTTTTTATTACCTTTATGCCACTGTAATGTACTTTTCCTATAATGTTTTTTTTTTCTTTTGTACAGCACTTTGAATTGCCTTGCCTTGATATGAAGTGTGCGCTGCATACGTAGGCATTTGTGATGATTGTTTCTGTTTAGTCTGCTCATTTTGTTGCTTTTAACCACAGCGGTTGTTGTTTTTTTTTTGTCTGGAAGGGGCAGCAGGTCTGCAATAAAATTTCAAATTTCCTGTACTCCACGGGTTCTGGCAACCTACAACACAACACGATGACAAAATGACATAAGTTCCTTGCCGACCCTGAGCTGGTTTGGTTTGGCCGCCTTCAGTTGTCAGTTTATTTTGCCTCCAGCAAACGTTATGACGTAACAGTGATGTTGGCAAAAAAAGAAAGTACCGTAAATTCCGGACTCCAGAGCGCACCTGATTAAAAGCCACATGCTCTAATTTTAGAAAGAAAACCAATTTTGTACTTGTACAGGCCGCACCGGATTTTAAGCCGTGGGTGTCCGCGTTGCAATATGATTTACACAGAAAGATATCACACGTGAGGATTTTTAACTTTTAATTTAATCTGTATGGTAATATAAACAAATGTATATTGCAAATGCTTTTTTTCGAACAGTGCCTGTAACACGTCTACCTTTAAATATACGTATGTTATCAGTAACACACAAATTACGTTGCTTATGTTTTTTTACTGAACAGAGCACGAACAACATTCCAATATCTCCTAACTGATTTACAGTGCAGTCTACCAGGTCAAAAGTCACTGATCACCATCTTCATCTTCTTTCTGCGCACTGAAACCATCAAAGTCCTGTTCTTCAGTGTCCAAATTGAACAGCCTCAGGATCTCATCACTCTGCCTCTTCGTTGACGCTCTCACTTGAGCGTCCCCTTAATCACGCAGCAGTCCAGCCTTTCGAAACCCGTTGGTGATTTTCCATGTTGATGAGGGTGAATATAAATGTCTGATTTACAATACCGGTAATTCATCGGACCTCTGTGAACTACTCATCAATTTGATTGGTTTACTGTTACCAGGCAAAATGTTTTTGTTCGTTCGTCGTCTTCCGCTTATCCAGGACCGGGTCGCGGGGGCAGCAGACTCAGCAGAGACGCCCAGACGTCCCTCTCTCCAGACACCTCCTCCAGTTCCTCCAGGGGGAGCCCAAGGCGTTCCCAGGCCAGCCGAGAGACATAGTCCCTCCAGCGTGTCCTGGGCCGTCCCCTGGGCCTCCTCCCGGTGGGACGTGCCTGGAACACCTCCCGAGGAAGGCGTCCAGGAGGCATCCGGTATAGATGCCCGAGCCACCTCAACTGGCTCCTCTCGATGTGGAGGAGTAGCGGCTCTACTCCGAGCCCCTCCCGGATGGCCGAGCTCCTCACCCTATCTCTAAGGGAGTGCCCGGCCACCCTACGGAGGAAGCTCATTTCAGCCGCTTGTATCCGTGATCTCGTTCTTTCGGTCATGATCCAAAGTTCATGGCCATAGGTGAGGGTAGGAACGTAGACCGACCAGTAAATTGAGAGCTTTGCTTTTCGGCTCAGCTCTCTCTTCACCACAATGGACCGGCACAGCGCCCCCATTACTGTGGCAGCTGCACCGATCCGTCTGTCGATCTCCCGCTCCATTCTTCCCTCACTCGTGAACAAGACCCCGAGATACTTAAACTCCTCCACTTGAGGCAGGAACTCCCCTCCAACCTGAAGAGGACAAGCCACCATTTTCCGGTCGAGTACCATGGCCTCGGACTTGGAGGAGCTGATCCTCATCCCAGCCGCTTCACACTCGGCTGCGAACCGCCACAGCGCATGCTGTAGGTCTTGGCTAGAGGGGGCCAGCAGGACCATGTCATCCGCAAAAAGAAGAGACGAAATCCACTGGTCCCCAAACCAGACCCCCTCCGGCCCTTGGCTGCGTCTAGAAATCCTGTCCATAAAAGTTATGAACAGGACCGGCGACAAAGGGCAGCCCTGCCGGAGTCCAACATGCACTGGGAACAGGTCCGACTTAGTGCCGGCAATGCGGACCAAACTCCTGCTCCGCTCGTACAGGGACCGGATGGCCCCTAATAAAGGGCCCCCGATTCCATACTCCTGGAGCACCCCCCACAGGGCATCACGAGGGACACAGTCGAATGCTTTCTCCAGGTCCACAAAACACATGTGAACCGGTTGGGCAAACTCCCATGAACCCTCGAGCACCCTGTAGAGGGTATAGAGCTGGTCCAGTGTTCCACGGCTGGGACGAAAACCACACTGTTCCTCCTGAAGCCGAGGTTCGACTATCGGTCGGACTCTCCTCTCCAATACCCTGGCGTAGGCCTTACCAGGGAGGCTGAGGAGTGTGATCCCCCTGTAGTTGGAACACACCCTCCGGTCCCCCTTCTTATAAAGGGGGACCACCACCCCAGTCTGCCAGTCCAGAGGCACTGTCCCCGACCGCCACGCAATGTTGAAGAGGCGTGTCAACCATGACAGCCCTACAACATCCAGAGACTTGAGGTACTCAGGGCGGATCTCATCCACCCCCGAAGCCTTGCCACCGCGGAGCTTTTTAACCACCTCGGTGACTTAAGCCTGGGTGATGAAAGAGTCCAACCCCGAGTCCCCAGCCTCTGTTTCCACCACGGAATGCGTGATGGCAGGATTGAGGAGATCCTCGAAGTACTCCTTCCACCGCCCGATAATGTCCTCAGTCGAGGTCAGCAGTCTCCCGCCCCCACTATAAACAGTGTTGGCAGAGCACTGCTTCCCCCTCCCGAGGCGTCGGACGGTTTGCCAGAATCGCTTCGAGGCCAACCGGTAGTCCTTCTCCATGGCCTCACCGAACTCTTCCCAGGCCCGAGTTTTTGCCTCTGCCACAGCCCGGGCCGCAGCACGCTTGGCCTCACGGTACCCGTCAGCCGCCTCAGGAGTCCCACAAGCCAACCACAGCCGATAGGACTCCTTCTTCAGCTTAACAGCATCCCTTACTGCCGGTGTCCACCACCGGGTTCTGGGATTGCCGCCACGACAGGCACCGCAGACCTTACGGCCGCAGCTATGGGCAGCAGCATCGACAATAGATGCAGAGAACATGGTCCACTCTGACTCTATGTCTCCAACATCCCCCAGGATCTGGTCGAAGCTCTCCCGGAGGTGGGAGTTGAATACATCCCTGGCCGAGGGCTCCGCCAGGCGTTCCCAGCAGACCCTCACTATGCGCTTGGGCCTGCCGAGTCTGTCCGGCTTTCTCCTCCTCCAGCGGATCCAACTCACCACCAGGTGATGATCAGTGGACAGCTCAGCCCCTCTCTTCACCCGAGTGTCCAAAACATGCGGCCGAAGGTCTGATGATACGACAACAAAGTCGATCATCGACCTCCTGCCTAGGGTGTCCTGGTGCCAAGTGCACTGATGGACACCCTTATGTTTGAACATGGTGTTCGTTATGGACAATCCGTGACTAGCACAGAAGTCCAATAACAAAACACCACTCGGATTCAGATCGGGGAGGCCATTCCTCCCGATCACGCCTCTCCAGGTGTCACTGTCGTTCCCCACGTGGGCGTTGAAGTCCCCCAGCAGAATAATGGAGTCCCCGGGAGGGGCACTATCCAGCACCCCCGACAGGGACGCCAAGAAGGCAGGGTACTCTGCACTACCACTTGGCCCGTAGGCTGAAATGATAGTCAGAGACCTCTCCCCAACCCGAAGGCGCAGGGATACAACCCTCTCATCCACTGGGGTAAACCCCAACACGAGACGGCTGAGCTGGGGGGCAACAAGCAAACCCACACCAGCCCGCCGCCTCTCCCCGTGGGCCACTCCAGAGTAGAAGAGAGTCCAACCCCTCTCAAGGAGATGGGTTCCAGAGCCCACGCTGTGCGTGGAGGCGAGCCCGACTATTTTTAGTCGATATCTCTCGACCTCCCGCACAAGCTCAGACTCCTTCCCCCCCAGCGAGGTGACATTCCACGTCCCTAGAGCCAGCCTAAGCATCCGGGGATCGGGCCGTTGAGGTCTCCACCTTCGTCCGCCACCCAATCCTCTTTGCACCGGTCCCTCACGGTTCCCCCTGCAGGTGGTGGGCCCACTGGAGGATGGCCTCGCGTCTCTCGTTCGGGCTTGGCCCGGCCGGGTCCCGCGAGGAGCAACCCGGCCACCAGGCGCTCTCCGACGAGTCCCGACCCCAGGCCTGGCTCCAGGGTGGGACCCCGGCTCCGCCGTACCGGGCGACGTCACGTGCCTCGATATTGTGTTCTTCATGAGGGGTTCTTGAACCATTCTTTGTCTGACCCATCACCTAGAACCTGTTTGCCATGGGAGACCCTACCAGGGGCATTTAGGCCCCAGACAACATAGCCTCTAGGATCATTTGAGCACTCAAACCCCTCCACCACGTTAAGGTGACGGTTCAAGGAGGGGCAAAATGTTTTTGGCGGCACAAAAAAAAACCCCAAAAAAAACATGCATTAGCCGCACCGTTGTATAGGCCACAGTGTTCAAAGTGTGGGATAAAAGTAGCGGTTTATAATCCGGAATTTACGGTATCATGTATCACCATTGGGGGCTAGGGGGGTTATGAACCCCCAAAAATTTGATCAAGTCAATATGACCCCCCCAATATAATAACATCACTCTGATTTACAAATAAATAATGCATAAATAACTTGTTGATTTTCTTCTATTTTCATTTGCCAGCAAAATGGCATCATCACCTGTTAATGTAACCCCCCTCCTCTTTCCAAAAACTTGGTGTCAACCAACCCAGTTTCTCCACCAAGCATTCACTGTTTGCTGTACTTTTGATTCAGTCACTGGTGAGAGTTGTACTCTGAAAAAAAGCAGACAGACCACGATTTTTGTCGAGAACAACACCCTGTAAAAAGAGTGAAAATCAAAATGAGGTAAATATATATGTATTGTTAAGTTAGTTTTCTCTATGCCGCTCGAACACGCCTGTACACAGAGACACAATGAATTTCAGTGCATGTAGACTAGGTCCTAAATACAGTACCCAGGTACTTGACCTGTCACCTGGACCTCAGGGGCTGAAGCTCCAGATGTTTTCAGAACATCCCCAAATCTCAAGAAAGACATTTAGGAGTTCATGTCTGTTCAAAAGCTGCATTAAGCCCCAGACTTTAAATTTTTATTAAAAACAATGAGATTTGTTTCTATTGTGTTCCATGTAATCACTGCCCGCTCTACCCAAGCTGACAATGAGTCTAAAGGAAAAGAAGGCAGAAAGTGGTTATTTGTGCACACGCTGGACCGCGACTGCTCAACTACGCGCACAGGCTCAGGCGGACTGACAGTTTGTCCATTCTGGAGAAATCCAGAGCGGCTGTTCAGTCCAGGACCGTTGGCCTGTCTCGTTAATCTCCCAAAACATTACACTTACCGCATCAAACAGGGCTACAAAAGGCGAGACGGCTCATTTCAGAGCAGCTGCCAACCAGAGAGAGGGAGCCTGGTGGGTGTGTGCGCTCAGGACCAGGTGGAAACAGAGCGGCTTAACCTGGACTGAAGATGGCGTTAAACCTGAGAGCTGGCTCAGAATGGGCTAATTGTAAGCTAGTGCTAATCACTGATTCACCCAGCAAGACATGAGGTGGAGGTTCACTAATGAGCATCACCAGGGTCATGATGAGGGACTTTCATCTGAGCTACAGGTGAAGTTAAATGACCTGGCCGTGATAGAAAACAGTAGAACCCTCTCTGTGCGCTTCTAGCTGGATCTGCATCATGATGTGAAAAATATCTGATCTTTAGTCAAAAGGTTCATGAAAGGAGGAACATACTTTAATGAAATGTTGGGATTGCTCACAGCATAAATAAAATAAATAAATGTGTTTTTAGGGTGCTACCATTCCATTAAAATCTAAAAAAATCAATTTTATAGCAGTTTTCATTTTAGAAATGTAAGAAATTTGGACGATGGAGCCTCAGATGTGGGAGAGAGAATTAAATCTAAAAAAGTCAATTATATAGATGAGAAAAGAAGCACATTTATTTGAGCCACAGTAAACATCGTTTCTCTGAGTTTAAGAACAACTTTAGTCAGATGGACTGAGCAGAAAGGTTTTTCTAAATATCACAAAGTGTGTCATTGGCTGATAAGCCAAATGAAAAAAACGTTTTTTCATCAGTTATAAACTGTTAATCTTCATCCTTCACTTAAACTAACAAAAAATTAAAACCAAGTCAAATTATTGTGAAGCTTCTGAAACACCAGGATGCAGCATTTCTGAATATGAAGGTGCTCTAAAAATGTTAAATATTTGGTTCTGTGTTAGAAAAAAGATAAAGTAAGCTTTTTATTAATTGCTAAACTGATGTGGAACAGAAAAACTGCAGAGTAAATATGAAGAAAAGGAAAGTTAGGTAAATCACAGTAAAAGCATTAGAATGAATTTCTAAAACAGGAACGCAAAATTAGCCTGACTCCTTTTACTAAAGTAAATGATTCAATAAATAAACAACTAGGCAGAGAGCTTAACCCCCCCAATGCTAGACCCAAAGTTATGCCCGTAGACAGTGTTGTTCTGCACTGCTGAGGGAGCAGAGTGCATGGGAAAGGTGACCAGAGGTGAAATAATTTTTTAATCTCAAACCATTTGACTGAGCTGTCTGCTTTCGGAACCATGAGTTCATAGTAGGTGTTTAAATTATCTGATTGGCCTTCAACCCAAATTATTTACATTTACTCAAATTTTATTGGTATTTGTTTTATCTGTTTTGTCTGGTTTTTACTATATTTTTATTTGAATTTTTAACTTATTTACATTGTTGTCTGTTTAGCTTTATTTAATTTGATGTTTTTTGTTACATTAATTATCCTCGATGTTCAGCACTTTGTTTCAGCTGTGGCTGGTGTTAAAGCGCTTTATTAATAAAGTTGATAATGATGATGTAAAAGGTGTTCCTGGAAAAATTTTACTCTTTTGATATCTGGCTGTAGGCTAAAGGGCCCTGCTTGAGTTATCTTTCTCAATGTTTACAGGTCTCCATCCATGGGAAACGTTTTCAATGACCTTCTATCTGTGATTTGTGTTGATTACAACTGTTTAATCATTGTGGGAGATTTCATCATCCATGTTGACAACCTTCAAGACAAAGGGGCAAAATAACTATGTGATACAGTTAAAATATTTGATTTGACTCAACATGTTAAACAGCCAACACACAAAAGGGTTTTAGACTTAATCATCAGTAAGGGTCTGAACATTTCCAAGCTTTTTGTAACTGATGTTGTCCCATCTGAACACTTTTTTGTTATCTTTGAAAGCATTGTTAGGGTTTGAAAACTTTTGTATTGTTTATCACTCATGTCTGCTGTAAGTACTTTTTCCCCCACATGCCACAGGAAGGGAGATGTGGACAGGAGTGAGTTATGCTTTTATCAGCAGCATGTAATGTGCTGTTCGTACCAAGTCCCCATTCTCCCCCTTTGTTTTAAAATCAAGACACATGAACCCTAACCTTTCTGATCCCACACACACACACATACCCTGAATGTTTGTTGAACTGTGTGTGAACCAGCATGTATAAATAAAGAGAGAGGGGTGCCAACACTTTGTAGTCTGCACTGCAGAGTGTGAGCTACCCTTGCTGCAAGTAAAACTGACTCTGTATCGTTCTGAGTTGACTAATTAATACCTAACAGCATCATTTACATTGACTTAATTAGCCAGAGAGATATTATAAGAAAACGCTTTTTTAAGGACAGTGCAACTGAAACCTTTAACCAGGGTTACTCTTCCATTTCCAGTTTGTCCTGTAACTCAGTAAATTAGCTGGTAGACAACTTCCACTCTAAAATTGCAGACATTATAAATTCCATTGCTCCTATTAAGGTCAGGGTTGTCTCTGGTAAGGAGATATCTTCACCGAGAAATGCGCCACTGGTAAGAAGTGAAAAAAGGGAGTGCCGAAAAGTCAATTGGAGGTGGCGAAAAACTGGACTCCAGGTTCATTATGACTTATATAAAGAGAAACGCCACACTTCCGCTCGGTCACTTACAGCCTGAGTTCTTTTAAATCAAGGTTAAACCCCCATTAGTTTAAAGTTGCTTTTGTAAACTGTTAACTAAAACATATTGGTAAAAGTTTCTACTGGGGATTAATTAGGATTTTCTACCTTGGAACAGACAGCGTAAAGGACCTTGCTGTCCACAGTGAGAAGCAGTTTACTGTAAAAGACCCCTGCCTGACAGACTGTCGTTGAGCTGGGTTCTCCTAGAAGAAGTGAGCGGGAAGGTACAGAGCACCAGCAAGTCTCTGACTTTTGATCCAGGCATGGACCAGTTTTAAAAAGGAATATTCCCCCATTGTCGAGACTCATAATGGGCCAAAACAGTTCTAAGAAGTTACCTTCTCCCCAGGAGAAACGTTTGATTTTATGTTGAGAAAATTTGGGCCTAAAAGCATCAAGTGCATCAAAAATTACAAAAGGTTTATATTATAAAAGTTTAAAAGGTTTGGTTAATTAAATTAAATATTTAAAATTCTAACAAAGTTATCTACTGAAGACAAAGGTGATTTAGGAATTTCCATCTTAGAACTGAACAAGGCGGACCTCTCTGTGTGCAGTGAGAAGCAGTTCACTGCAGAAGACCCCTCCATGCCTTACCATAGTTGACCTGGGCTTTCTTAACAATAGTGGGGAAGTGGGGAAGGATACAGAGAGCCGTGAAGGCTCTGACTCTTGGTCCAAACATGGACAAGTTTTAAAGATATATTCTCCCATTACTCAGACGCACAATGGGCCAGAAGAGTTCTAAGGATGTACCTCCTCCCGATTCTGAGTGATGTGTTTGAGATCTAATTGAGTCATTGACAAAAAGAAAATCCTGCCAAAATTCACTAGTGTTTTTGTGGTTGTGACATGTTTTACATGTAGTATTTGTATTTCTGTTTTCTATTTATAGTCAGAGGTTCACAAACTACTCAAAAATCACAAATACAAATTGTTTCTACAGAGACAAATGATTTTCTACAAATACAAACCAAATATACAAATAATTTAAAAAGATTCACAGATCTATATTTCTCAGGTTTTTTTCCATAATGAGGTTACAGAACTCAATATAACATAGATATATAGCATTAAATTGGGCTGATACAGCCCACCAGGACCATGACTAGGAATAGGAGGTTGAAGAAAATGAAAGCATAGATGTTTTTGCGCTTCATCAGAATCAGCTTTATTGCTAAGTTTGTGCACAAAATCAAAGAATCTGACTCCCGTACAATTTGCAGGACAGGACAGACTAAATTATGGCAATGAAGAATATTACCAGCAGCTCCTCTGGAAGGTTGTACTTCTTGGGTTGCCTCAGGAAGTACAGTCTCTACTGGGCCTTCTTCAGAAGTGCACAGTCCGGGGTGTTCTCACCCAACCAGGATCGGTATAGCAGAGGGCGGCAGATCCGCATAGCTTCAAGTTTTTACAAGAGGGAAGAAGCAGTTCGTTCATCTTGTTGGGCAGGGAACACACATTTGCCAGGTGGAAGGATGCACGTAGCCCTCACTGTCGGAGCTTCATGAGCACACCGGCTCTCTTCCTTCTCCGCTGTCTTCGGTGGTATATCAAAAAGAGAGCTGCTGCTCTGCTGGCCTAGATGTCATTGAAGCTGGCGTCAATGAATGATGGTGAACAAACGCAAAGAAAGTTCTGTCTGTTGTTTAGAAGTTCCTCCCTGCTGAAAGAGACCACCGAATAGTGGCAGAAAGCACCACAAAAACACACAGCAGAGGAGAGAGCAAAGCTTCATGGTTGCCATCAGCAGCGCCATCTTGCTGTATGCATTGTTTCGATCATTACAGAAAACTTAATACAATTATCATTACAAACAATTTGAGTGCATCAGCAAATAACCTCTGTATCTCTGTGTTTCACTGTTATTCCCAATGTGTGTTTAATACATTTTTCTACAGTGTCCATATTTGACTGCTGAAGGGGAGTTTTGAGATCAGGGTTTTTGGTAAGTACGTGTCACAACTTATTAAAGTTTTCATTAGAATTCCTGTGGAAAGGAAACATTTGTGTGTGTGTCCACATGTATATTTGACATTGTGTGGATCAGTCCCCAACAGGATCTCAACATTGTGTGGACATTTTGCCTGGTCCACACAGTGGTAATTAAGTTATGTGGGTTAATGGTTAGATTTAGGAGTAATGTATGTATTGAGTTTAGGTTAGGTTTAGGGTTATGTATATACTGGTAATGGTGAGTTTAGCACAAGTGTCACGGTTAGGCAATGAATGAAAGGTGAGTGTTGGACCTGTTGATCATGTTTGTATTGTTTTAGTTTCCAGAGAACAAGACATGAACAGAAACCTGGCAGAAAAAATGATGTGACATTTAACTCTGGGTAGTCATCAGTCCATAAGCACATAAGCAACTTACAGTTTGTTCAGGTATCTTATCATCTCTTTATTAAATATTTTCTCTGTAGTAAACACTGTGTTTAACTGCAGGACCATGCACACAAAATCTTAGAGCAATGTTATTTTAAATGTTTTTTAATATTGAAATCTAAAGAACTGAATTCATTATTGATCAAGAAAACAAAATGATCAGCATTAGATTTGTGTCATAATGAAAAATGATTCTGGTAGAAACCTTTTCTTTTATTGCCAACTTTATGAAGGAAAACTGTCTCTGGTTAAATATTCCATAATCTCTACAGCTTATTAAACTTTCCACTTGAATTTCTCAGGGAAAGAAACATTTCTGTGTGTTTGGAGGCGTGTGTTGGACCTGTTGATCCAGTTTGTGTTTTTTCCATTTTCCAGAGAACAAGACATGAATTTAAACAGAAACTTGGCATAAAAAACTATCTGACATTTAACTCTGGGTAATCATCAATCCATAAGCACATAAACAACTTACAGTTTGTTCAGGTATTCTATCATCTCTTCATTAAATATCTTCTCTGTAATAAACACTGTGTTTAACTGCAGGACCATGCACACAAAATTTTAGAGCAATATTAATTCAAACTTTTTTAAATATTCAAATCTAAAGAACTGAATTCATTGATCAAAAAAAATAAAAAGATCAGCAATAGATTTGTGTCATAATGAAAAATGATTCTGTTAGAAACCTTTTCTTTTATTGCCAACTTGTATGAAGGAAAACTGTCTCTGGTTAAATATTCCATAATCTTTACAGCTTATTAAACTTTCTACTCAAATTTCTCAGGGAAGGAAACGTTGCTGTGTGTGTGTTTGGGGGTGTGTGTTGGACCTGTTGATCCAGTTTGTGTTCTTCCATTTTCCAGAGAACAAGACATAAATTCAAACAGTGTCACAGTTAGACTACAGCAATGAATGAATGGTGAGTTTTGGACCTGTTGATCCAGTTTGTGTTCTTCCATTTTCCAGAGAACAAGACATGAATTTAAACAGAAACTTGGCATAAAAACTATCTGACATTTAACTCTGGGTAGTCATCAACCCATAAGCACATAAACAACTTACAGTCTGTTCAGGTATTTTATCATCATTTATTAAATATTTTCTCTGTAGTAAACACTGTGTTTAACTGCAGGACCATGCACACAAAATCTTAGAGCAATGTTAATATAAATGTTTGTTATGGTATTTTAATACTCAAATCTAACAAAAAACAATTTCTTGTGGATAAAAACAAAGTATCTGAAATAGATTTCTGTCTTCAGTGGTTGGCACAGCTTATAGCAGAACTAACTTTTAACTTGGTGGATAAGCGTCTTTGCTAACTTTGGAAACCCTTAGCGGACCATTGAGCTTACACTATATTAGGTTTGCTAATTTTAAGTCCGCAATCTGTTGTGGGCATATCTTACAGTGTCCGTTTGGCACACCATTAGCTTGCTACGCGTAGCAGTACTCATGGACAAAAAATGGTAAAATATTCCTAAAACTAAACAGCACCCCAGAAGATGCCAAAATGTTATGGATGAAGGACCTAGATACATTTAGATTAAAATATGAGGTAATATACCACAAAGGCATTTATTCAGTTCTTCTATGAAGGCTGTAAAAAAGCACACATGAATATATGTAGCATCAGAAAACAATTGTGTGAAATTGAATATTTCCCTTATTCATGGCTCTTTGTGAATTATCTAGGTGAGATAACAAAATTATTATGATAATTAAGTCTGTAACTTTAGCATGTATGTAGCCTAAAAAGAAATACTATTTTTACTTCAACAGTTAACACAAAGGGTAAATATATTTAGCCATATTCATATTTCAAGATTAAAGTGTATATCTTTATATAGGTGTATATTTTTCAGTTCTGAAAAACTATTAACATTTTTTTCAACTGGCTGAATATATAATAGTTAATAACAGTGTCCTAAAACCTATTGCTGATCACCAATTACACTGTGGAAAACATTTCTTTATGATGGAGATTACCTCAATGTGCCTAATTTTTGACTAAAAACCCTCTGCCAGAGACCTTTGTCTCTGTGTCAAGGGTCTATTTTGAGGATCTCCTCCTCCTCCTTCCTCAACTATTTCTGCAGCACTAAGTTCTCTCGAGTGTGAACAGCTTTTATATGTTTCTGTAAATTAGTGGTGTAGCACAGTAGCAGCAGTGAAGGAAAACAAAACTGACGTGAAAGCTGCGAAGCTTGTTTATTTACATTCCACCAGCGGCTTCCACCATAACACTCGTACTGAAAAATATTTGCTGGGTGACTGTAGATTGAAAGCTATCTGTGAGGTTGTTCCTTGAAAACCTTATGTTCCTAAGAACAAAATAAAACTTAGTGGCTGGACTTTTAAGAAGATTATGATGTTTCTTGTGTTTGTGATGTTTCTCCAAGGTAAGAAAGCTTTCTTCTCTCAGTAATCAATGTATCAGGAAGGTTTTGCACATTCTTATGGCGAATCTCTGATGTAGAAGCACACATTAAATGTTGCCGTATTCTTATGTTTGCTACTAACATTAGATATCTGTAACAGATAAACTTTGTTGTTCAGCTATGACATTTCAACACACAACAACAACAGTATAAATCAACATGGTAACTATTTTATACATTTACAAATTCAATAATCATTTAATGTAAGTTCAATAAAGGCATGACTTTAAAAAGGGCAGTGTTGCATCATGAAGGGTTTTTAAAATAATTTTATCCTAAATAAATGCTTTTAGGAAAAAGCATTAACTAGTTAAATAAGGGTTATTTAAAAATGTATTTAATAATGTAGCTGTTCAATATGTTGTGATTATGAATCTGAGAATATTATTTAATATTAATATTTTAATATTTTATCAAATAATATTTCGGTCTGTTAAGGGTTGTCCTGTGAATACCAGCCCAGTAAGGCGATGGTATTAGGACAAAATAGAAAGTTGTGAGACGAGCTTTGACATTATTGAAAAGCATAAACTCTGCACACACATGGAATAAATTCACACAATTTCTTAAAATACAAGAATTGTTTAACAAAAATAAGTCAACTCAAAATCAAACATATTTCAATCAACAAACTCTTTACTATGCTAAAACAATCCAACTAAACTACCAAGCAGAATTAAAGAATAATGAAGACTAATGGGCTATGTACAATATAAACAAGTTGATTAAAGATGATTGGAAATTATGACCAAAAGAGTGATGCAACATTACCATGCAATGTTTATGTTTGAGAACCAAGGATTATCTTGAAGAATCTGGAAATGAATTGAAGTTAGTCTTGGAACCAACTTAGGCAATAATCAACATACCTTTAGACCACCATTCACAATGCAAGATCAGATAAAATATTATTTTACTAAAATAATGTTTTAAAGAATGATCTGCTGAATAAAACCAACCTTCTGGATGACTAATTCTCAACAGTGTCTCATTAGCTGCCTTTATCTATTAAAATAATATTTAAAGAAATATTATTAAGGAAATAGTAAAATATTTAAGGAAATATTTTGGAAAAGAACCAAATCTTTCTGGAGAAATGGGCTTAAGTATGCAAGCATGTGTTCTTAGCTGTTAGCAGTTGAAGCTAACGAAAGAAGTTCATAGCTTAGCAACAGAATCAAACACAAACCTTTAAAATAATATTTGAAGAAATATTATTAAGGGGATATTCTGGAAACGAGCCAAATCTTTCTGGAGAAATGGGCTTAATGGTGTTTACTTAGTTATCAAATCTAGTAACTGATGTTCAGGGACTATTATTCACTAGCTTGAAAACTAACAACCTTCCTGTTAAATAATTTTTAGTAGCAAGCACGTGTTCTTACCAGTTAGCAGTTGAGCTAAGAAAGAAGCGGATAGCTTAGCACCAGAAACAAACACATACCTTTAAAATACATCGGTTAATATAAGGGTTCAAAAGCATAAGCGCGGACGGCGCGTTATGAGCAATCTTCTGTGTTTAAAATCACCCTTCAAGTAAAGTTTGACTTAACTTAAAAACACACAAACACAGAACACAAACAGGGCACGTGTGCTGCAGATAGCCTGCTAGCACTAAGATAGCCGAGTTTCACAAAAACAATACCAAACTTCATAAATGAAAACATTCAGATTATTTCATCCTAACTGTTAATCTGCCCAAACCTAACCTCTGACTATGGTGAGGAAATGTTGTCCAAGGAGCGATGAAGTTTGAAGAAGGTATCCACAGTGAACAAAGGGTTAGCTTCCCGCTAACCTCCTCAGCTTCTCACGATCAGAAGGTGCGTTCGTTCTGTGAACAAAAGGGTTAGCTCCGGAGCTGTAGCTGGGCGGCCCGTCCTGCCCGCTGCGGTCTCTGCTGTTTTCCTTCCAGACTGGGAAGGGGATTCTCTCGAACACCATTAGCATCTGCGGGGGCTCGGAGAGACAGTCAAGCAATGCTTGTACATTAATTACCCCCGTTCATGAATGAAAATACCGGATACACAGACGGTATTTCATTCGTACTTAACTTTGCATATGATCGATGATCGTATGACATCCTTGGATCCAGTTGCAGAGTTTATGTCTGTCTGCCAGCAAAGAGACATCAGCGCGCTTTCCTCCCCTATCCCGTCCATCTGGAAGGTCGTGTGGAAGAGGGCGGATGTAACAACAGCTGTGCTTTTATTTGGGTAGTGGCATCACAGGAAGTCTGCAGTTATCCCGTTTCCTGGCTGTGCCGGAAGAAAGTTAATGCACTTTATTTTGAAAGTTCCAGAAAAGTCCGTACCGGAGTTTAATGTTGAAATCCATGGCTGTGGGTCCCAACAAATAAGTGTCATTACTTTACATTGTTCTACCACAGGTCTTGTAGCATTTTGTAACAGACCCAGCAGATTCAGTGTAGAAAACAATGATATCATTATCAATCAATCGATCAGTCGATCAATCAATCAATCCATCAGTGAAGAAAAAGTGGAGAAAAGTTCTATATTTTAGGAGACTCTTGTAATGAACAATTTGGAAGGAGGAAATATTACAGCAGAACTTGGCTACTGTCATGCCAAGCTCTGTGATACAACCCCTAGGTTGACAGGCTGGTCAAATGCTTTTTGTTCTTTAAGTACAAGTAAACTTGTTGTGAGCTATCCCTAACAAGTTATTATCTGCATCAGATTCTGATGATCAAATTATTTATCAGATCATTGGTACTAGAGTGGGGTGTAGCATACGGCTGATGCGGTCAGCAGCGTGACATTAGCCGGGGGAGGGAATGACAGCACAGTCGTTGTCTCCAGATTTCCTGGAGGTAACATTGGCGACGAAGATGGAGCTTTCCTTCTCACCTCTGCCTCTGTTCCTTGCTCTGCCCGGTGAGCCATCGACCCCGTGGTCCCGCTGGAAGGAGTCCTTCGAGATGTTCATAGCGGCTATTAGGCTGGCTGATTCAGCCAACGCTAAGCAAAAAGCAATGCTTATCCACAACCTGGGAAGCGAGGGACAACGCATATTCTGGACCCTTGGTCCGGTGGACAAATATGATGACTGTATCGCCTTGCTGGCTGGACATTTCGCAGCACCGCAGAGCATCATAATGCACTGGATAGTCTTCCGCCAGGGCCGCCAGAGGCTGGGTGAGTCGATCCACATTTACATAACTGACCTCCGGTGTTTGGCTAGCCTCTGCAAATTTGCCATTTTAGAAGAGGAAATGATTAGGGAACAGCAGGCAGAACACGCTGCCTATCCCAGGCTGCAGGAAAAACTGCTTATTTCACCGGGCGATCTGCAGCTCACTAAGGCAGTAGACATGACCTTCTAGCTTGATTTGGCTGCTCTGCTAACATCTCACCTAGCAACCCAGAGTCAGCCCCAGTATATCCCTCTGCATCTGCCCAGACTGTTGCTTCGGTGGCTCAGCTTCGCGAACCCCCTTTTCCCCTTGAGGTGCCCGAGGTAAATGTGGCAGGACGTCAAGGCGCCACAGCACCTCGACCGTGTGGTAACTGAGGTTCTACCTCTCATCGCACATGTGCGCCAGCTTGCCTAGCCCTGGGGAAGAGGTACCAATGCTGTGGTAAACTGAACCACTTCTCCAGAGTGTGCCGCTTTACGCCTGCTACCACAACCCCCTGCCGTTGTTCACCTTACTCCTCAAGCCCAACCACCATTCACTTCATGCCAGTCATAGACTTTGTGGAGTTCTGCCTGACCAATGATGGCCTGAGCCAACTCCATTCGAATGCTGATGCCATCCTGCGCCTACTGGAACCTTCCTGCCCAACGCGGCTGTCGTCATTCCTGGAAATGACCTCATTTTACCTCCACTTCCTCCCCAACTACTCTGCTACCTCCTCAAGCAGGAGGGCAGGGACCTCTGCATGCTCCACTGCAGTCCACCAGCTTAAGTCGCACCTGACCTCCCCACCCGTGCTTGCCCACTTTCACCTGCACATCCCCACATTTGTGACATGCAAGCCATATACTGCAGTCGGCGCCGTCCTCTCTCAATCCAAGCATGGGACTGAGCGTCCATTGGCGTTTGCTTCAAGGTCACTTACATCGGCCGAGAGGAAGTATTCTATTGTGGAGAGGGAGGCGCCAACCTGTGGCTAAGCAGGGATAACACTATGGCAGACTTGCTCTCCAGATCTACTCCAGATTCTGATTCAGACTATGTTCAAGATCCTTCTGAGCCAGACCTGATTCTCATGCTGCACTCACCACTTCAGGCAGCTGTTTCCCCCAAGAGCTTAAAGCAGCATCTACACGGGACCCTGCGTTTAACCAACTTTGTGTCTTCATTCGGGAGGAATGGCCCTCCAGAATCACGGATGATCCTGTGCTCTTTCACCGTGCACAGTCCTTGTCCTCACATTTCCTGGACCCAAAGAACATTTTGTCTGCAAAGCATTGTCTCATTTACTATGTACATATAGACATTTTATTCCTGCCGGCTGCTGTGTCTGACTTTTAAACAGGTGCGACGGGCAGCTATGTTGGTTGGTGACATTCTGTTCCACACTCCAAGCCAGCTGGTGGCAGTAATATAGTTGTATGCAAACCACTGGAAAATAACAAAGAACAAGAAGCTATGCAAAGTCCTTGAACGCAGTTTGCTAAGTTTCTTGCTTGTGAGCTCATGTTTGCTGACAGTACAATGACTTGATGGTGCACAGATGAGTGAGTTAAAGAAGCTGGCTTTGTAAAGTTAGCTTACGTAAAGTGTTTAAACACAAAAAGCCTTTCACTGACTGAGAAATGATCAAAGAGTGCAAGGAAGCTGTGGCAGAAACACTTGGATGGAAAAGAAGGTCAATAACTTAAGGAAAAGGTTAAGCAAATTGCCAAGCCTGCCACAAGCATAGGCAGAGCAGAATTGTTACACCAAGATGTACTGACCCTGCTCGACTGTGCCATTCAAAGAGTGTTTAATATTGATACTTAAATTGGATAGACATTTCTGTTCAGCATGGGCATATGAATAATTGATCAGTAGTTAATAAACAAAAACTCTAGTGTCTATTAAACATTGAATAAAAATGAAAGAAAATATTTTTGTCAGTTGATTTAAAATGTGCGGACCCTGAAGTGTTTGGATGTTGGAGGTAGTGGAGCTCCTGCTATTTAAGTTGGGGAACCCTGCTCTAGAATATGTTACAATCTCTCCATTCTGTGTGCTTTGTACTACGCCACACTCATTCTGCAATCCCGTACCACCCTTTGTATAGGTTAGGAATCCGACGTGATTAGGGGCAATATATATTAGTTTAATCTTTCGGGTTCCAAGCCTGCAGGTGCAGGCGAAGGCCATGCAAGAAAATGTTATAGTGCTTGGCTGAGGTCAGGCTGTGGTTTCAGGGGAAAACCTATTCCAAATGCCTGACTAGCTTGGCTTAGCTTAGCAGCCAGACCAGTCTGTAAGCTGAACTCTGCTGCTCTAAATTCTCCAGTGCACATTTCAAAGCAGGCTCATAACTGGCTGCATCTGATTCTTTTCCAACATTACAGTGCAACGCTGTATAATTATGCATGTGATTAAACGGTCCAATGAAAAACGAGTGATCTCATGGTGCATTGTTATTTAGATATCCACATTTTAATAAATTTAGATATCTTACTGTTCTGGTGGAGTCCACTCTCCAGCTTCTTCCTGTATGCCTCCTTGCTGTCTCTAATCCTGACTTTAAGTTGTTTTGTATACTCTTCAGTTATTCTGTGTCGCCCTTTTTGAAAGCTTTTTTTTGTTGTTTTGCAGTTCCTTCAGCTCACTGATGATCTGTTATTGAAGAAGCATCTCACTGTTCTGGTGGAGATAGTATTGTCTAAGCAAATGTTTACAGAGTGCATGCTAGTCTGTAGCCTCACAATAAGCCTGTTAAGTTTTTTTTTCAACTCTTTGCGACCATCCACTCAGTTCTTTCTGTCAGCTTGAGTCTGAACATGTGATTTATATATCCATCAGAGAAGAAAAAGATTATCTGATTTTTCAAAATGAGGTCTTGCATCAGAGATCTATGCATCCCTGACATTTGCATAAAACAAATCCAAGCAGAGCAGCTGAAAAACTATTGAAATGTTACAAGGGTAGCAGAGAGTGTTGCATAGTTAAACCCCCAGTCGGTCGTGGCAGATGACCTCTAACACCAAGTCTGGTTCTGCTGGATGTTTCTTCCTGTCAGAGGGGAATTTTACTTTCCACTGTTACTAAATGCATGCTAAGTATGAGGGTTTGCTGCAAAGTCAACGACACAATGCAAGCGACTGTCCACTAAACTGAATTTGACTGCACTGTTTGATAATTAGGATCATTGGACTGTATGTATTTACCTTGGAATCTGCATAATACGACTATAATGACTTACTGACTGTAAAGTGCCTTGAGACAGCACTATATAAATTAACTGAATTGAATTAAATTGAAGATTTTCCAGATTTTGCCACAAATGCATTGGGATGTTGTGTCTGTATTGTGTGGTGAGCAGAATATACCATATGTAATGTCTGCAACAGGTTTTGATGGAATGTATACAGTTGCCAAATTATTTATCAAGAGAGTTAGCCTCTTTATTCTTGACCGATCTTGGTAAATAATATGGACAACAACTTACATTTAAAAGTTCAATACCCGGTCCACATAACCATCAGTTGATGACAAGGACAGCTAATCCACCTTCCTTTGTACCTCCAATGTTCCAGAGGTCATCCTGCAAAATCAGGGTTCTGTGGGCTGGTGTAGGAACCTTGCAGGCCAACAGCGTATGGAGAACTCAAGGAGAACCTTGGAAGAAGGCCGGTGGCAGTGACGCAGGACCCTTGGAGGCTGCTGGCAGTGCATGGAGAATCCCACGAAAAACCTTGCCAGGAGGCCAGCAGCAGCGATGTCAGAACCTTGGAGGCCAGCGCCTAAAATGTTGGAAACTTTAGAGGCCGGCAGCACATGGATAACTCAAGGAGAACCTTTCCAGGAGTTGGCTGAGGGGCTCTGGAGGCTGGAACCCATGGCAGAAGTCTTTGAACTAGAAGCCACGAAAAAGCTCTTAAGACTGGGACCCATGGAGGGACTCAGAAGTCAGGAACTCATGAAGGAGAACAGGAACATGAGGTTGGTCCAGCTGGACAACTTTCTCAGAGAACCTAGGGACAGGAACATGATGCGGGCCCACCTGGACATACTCGTCTGAGAACTCATAGACAGGAACACAAGACGGGTCCATCTAGACATCCTTGTTGGAGGCCTTGGAAACTCACGCATGACTCGGCAGCAGCAGCTTGAGGTGAAAAGCAGGCACTGGCACAAAAAGGCAGCTTGGTGCAGGCTCTGGTGCTCGGAGGCAGCAAAGCTCAGCTGCTTTCAGGCATTGAAAAGCAGACTGAGGCGCTTTCAGGAAGCAAGGAGTAGGCTCAGGGACCTTGAGACAGCGTGGAGCAGGCACTGGGATGACAAATGAAAAATCTGGCTGAGAACAACAGTTTAGATTACCCAGTCTGCTTGGAGTCTTGGGATGGTGTCCTGAAAGGGGTGCCATCTGAGGATTCATTGTTCTCCTAGGTGACTTCAATGCCAATGTCGGCAATGGCAGAGCTACCTGGAGGGTGCAATCAGGAGGAATGGCCTCTCTGACCTGAACCCAAACGGTGTTTTGTTGTTGGGCTTCGGTGCAAGGCATGGAATGCCCACGAGGAGCACCATGTTCTAGCATAAGGTGGTTCCTTAGTGTACTTGGTACCAAGCCACCTTGGGCTGTTATTGCTAAGGGGCTCATGGGAGAATGCTTCCCCGGTCTACCTGTGTTTAGTGGATCTGGAGAAGTCCTATGACCTGAGGAATTTATTTGGGGGTTGTGCGTAAGTATGGGGTATATTGGTGGCTTTTAGGGGTTATCCAATCCATGTATGCCCAAAGCAAGAGCTGTGTCCACATTCTTGGCACAAAGTTTAGTCTGTTCCCAGTATGTGTTGGACTCTGCCAGGGCTGCCCCTTGTCACGATCCTGGTGTGCATGGACAGGATCTTAAGGCATAGTCGAGGAGAGAAAGGGGGTGTGGTTTGGGAACCTTAGGATCCTATCTTTGTGTATCGGGAATAATATGGTTCTTTTGACTTCTTCAGGCCATGACCTCCAGTGTGCATTGGAGCAGGGAAGTCAGGACCTATTGCCCCTTTAACCTGATCTCAACTAAGCGGAAAAGGAAGGAAGGAAGGAAGGAAATATTCTCATTTAGTTTCTTGCTGGTTTAGAAAACACAGAAATGACAAATCAGATCTCTAATCTTTAATAGGAGACATACAAATAATTATAGCAACTATTTTTTGTTAGTGTTCAGCAGCAGTTTCTAGTTAAAGTGGTCTAATTTGTTGAGAATTTGACCTATTTTAGATCTCAGTCATCCTCTATAGACCTTTATCTAATACATCCCTGCACAGTAGTAAAAAATAAATAAAGCAAAGCCAAATTTCACATTTTATTAATGAGATATCAAATACTCATCTACATGTTTGAGACTTTAACAGATATATGTTAACTGCATGATTTTAAAACATCTCTTTTGTTTTTGTTATGTACTTTCAGCCTCTCAGTATTTGTTGGCCACAGGAGCAGATGTTTTTGAGGGGGCAGAATCAGTTGTGCTACCGTGCCAGTACTCTGGTCTAATACCAGAGATAAACCCCAGAGTGATTTGGAGCCGCTATGATCTCAAACCCAAAACTATTCATTTGCGGAGAGAAGATGATGATCTTCGTGGACAAAATCAACGTTTCAGTGGGCGAACATCAATGAAATCTGATGCTTTAGACTCTGGTGACTTCAGCCTCATCCTGAGAAAACCTCATCTCTCTGACAGTGGTAGCTACACATGCAGCATCAGTGACGACAGCGAAGAAATAAGACTGACAGAGGTACAACTGCAGGTCAAAGGTCAGTAACAAACTCTAATTTTGCTTTGCCCACTGTTAGAAAATAAATATCAGTTAAACATATTTACATTTCCACAACTTAAACTTGTACACAGGTATTTTTCCTCAGCATCTTTATTGATTAGTTTGTCCATAACATACCCGCTAAAATATAAAGGCTGTGGTATTTAAATTCAACACAGGTAATAACAAGCACTAGCGAAACCATTACACAAATAAATACAATAAATAATTAAAAACAGGAAATAAAAATAAGCTGATAAATATACATAGTGCAAAAAATACATTAAAATCACTCCTTTACATTAAAATGATAGGTAAATTTAGACTACCAAGGTCACAGGTGTCAAACTCCAGTCCTCAAGGGCTGGTGTCCTGCAACTTTTAGATGTGTCTCTGCTTCAACACACCTGAATCAAATAATTAGGTAATTAGCAGGACTCTGGAGAACTTGACTGCTTACTGAGAAGGAAATTTAGCCTCCTCAGTAAGCAGTTCCTGAATTTGATCCAGGTGTGTTGGACCAGGGACACATCTAAAGGTTGCAGGACATCCGCCCTTGAGGACTGGAGTTTGACACAGCTGACCTAGTTCTTTAAGAAATTTACATACCTGTCTTTTGTTCTGCAAACTGCAGGGAACACCCATCTTACACATCTTCATCTTCATTGAGTACACTGATTATATCCCCATTCTGCAAGTACTGCCCAGATGTTTTCAAAACAAGTCTCTTTTCTATTGAGAACATAATTATTTTTTCAAGTAATAAAGATATTTCCTGAATCCAGTGAGTTTCCGTGAGATAGAAATAATTACTTCAGCAAGAAGCAAACAAATATCTAAAGCAGTCCTCTTTTTCCAAATGTACAATAATTATCTGGATATAGTTCTAGAAGGAAAACACTTAACTTTATACCAAATATACTTTCTAAGGCTTGTTTAATCTCTTTCCAAAGTTACTTAAATTTGCTACTTTCCCAGATAGAGTGAAAAAAGATTTTCTTCCCTTTTCAACACGATGTGCACAAATCTGGAACTGTATCATAGATCTTTTTTAAATTTTCAAATGGTATATACAGGTCCTTCTCAAAATATTAGCATATTGTGATAAAGTTCATTATTTTCCATAATGTCATGATGAAAATTTAACATTCATATGTTTTAGATTCATTGCACACTAACTGAAATATTTCAGGTCTTGTCTTAATACGGATGATTTTGGCATACAGCTCATGAAAACCCAAAATTCCTATCTCACAAAATTAGCATATCGTTAAAAGGGTCTCTAAACGAGCTATGAACCTAATCATCTGAATCAACGAGTTAACTCTAAACACCTGCAAAAGATTCCTGAGGCCTTTAAAACTCCCAGCCTGGTTCATCACTCAAAACCCCAATCATGGGTAAGACTGCCGACCTGACTGCTGTCCAGAAGGCCACTATTGACACCCTCATGCAAGAGGGTAAGACACAGAAAGAAATTTCTGAACGAATAGGCTGTTCCCAGAGTGCTGTATCAAGGCACCTCAGTGGGAAGTCTGTGGGAAGGAAAAAGTGTGGCAGAAAACGCTGCACAACAAGAAGAGGTGACCGGACCCTGAGGAAGATTGTGGAGAAGGGCCGATTCCAGACCTTGGGGGACCTGCGGAAGCAGTGGACTGAGTCTGGAGTAGAAACATCCAGAGCCACCGTGCACAGGCGTGTGCAGGAAATGGGCTACAAGTGCCGCATTCCCCAGACCTGGGCTACAGAGAAGTCAAGCCACTTTAAGTCATGCCACTTTTGAACCAGAAACAGCAGCAGAAGCGCCTGACCTGGGCTTCAGAGAAGCAGCACTGGACTGTTGCTCAGTGGTCCAAAGTACTTTTTCGGATAAAAGCAAATTCTGCATGTCATTCGGAAATCAAGGTGCCAGAGTCTGGAGGAAGACTGGGGAGAAGGAAATGCCAAAATGCCAGACGTCCAGTGTCAAGTACCCACAGTCAGTGATGGTCTGGGGTGCCGTGTCAGCTGCTGGTGTTGGTCCACTGTGTTTTATCAAGGGCAGGGTCAATGCAGCTAGCTATCAGGAGATTTTGGAGCACTTCATGCTTCCATCTGCTGAAAAGCTTTATGGAGATGAAGATTTCATTTTTCAGCACGACCTGGCACCTGCTCACAGTGCCAAAACCACTGGTAAATGGTTTACTGACCATGGTATCACTGTGCTCAATTGGCCTGCCAACTCTCCTGACCTGAACCCCATAGAGAATCTGTGGGATATTGTGAAGAGAACGTTGAGAGACTCAAGACCCAACACTCTGGATGAGCTAAAGGCCGCTATCGAAGCATCCTGGGCCTCCATAAGACCTCAGCAGTGCCACTGGCTGATTGCCTCCATGCCACGCCGCATTGAAGCAGTCATTTGTGCCAGAGGATTCCCGACCAAGTATTGAGTGCATAACTGTACATGATTATTTGAAGGTTGATGTTTTTGTATTAAAAACACTTTTCTTTTATTGGTTGGATGAAATATGCTAATTTTGTGAGATAGGAATTTTGGGTTTTCATGAGCTGTATGCCAAAATCATCTGTATTAAGACAATAAAAGACCTGAAATATTTCGGTTAGTGTGCAATGAATCTAAAATATATGAATGTTAAATTTTCATCATGACATTATGGAAAATAATGAACTTTATCACAATATGCTAATATTTTGAGAAGGACCTGTATGTTCTCATTAACCAATAATAATGCATCAGTCTGTGCTGAATACTGCAGGATTGTATTTACAGGCATTGAGTTTATTTACTGTGATTAAGCATATCTCCCCACCAGCTCTATTCCTCTGTAGTTGTTGCAACTCTGCACATCTCCCTTGTTCTTGAAAATTGATACCAGCTCACTTCCTGAGGCATCTTCTCGCTCTATAAAGTTTCATTGAACAGCCTAGTCAAAAATCCTACTGCTCTCTTTCTCATAGCACCTTGTGTATCTCCACAGGTATATCATTAGCACCAACTGCCTTTCCACTCCTTATCCTTTTCAATGTCTTCCTGACTTCATCATTACTGACTTTTGTTACTTCCTGATGCACAATTCTTTTGCTCTATGCGCTCTCTCATTTTCCTCATTCAACAACTCCTCAAACAGTACATTTCCATCTCAATCCTTAATCAAGTAACCTGCTAAACATCCTTCCCATGTCTGTCTCTCTGCCTTGCCAACCTGTACAAATCTTTCTCTTCCTCTGTCTTGTCCAACCTATCATACAAGTCACTTTATGCCCTTTGTTTGGCCTTAGCTACCTCTACCTTCACTTTACGCTGAGTCTCCCTGTATTCCTAGCTACTCTTTTCAGCCCTACAGTGTCCCACTTAGCTGATCTCTTTCTATTTACCCACTGTACTTCTATAACCAAGTCTCCTTATCAGCTTTTCTTTCCGGAAGACATTCCAAGTACTCTGCTACTTATCTCACTGATGGCATTAGCTGTAGTTGTCCAGTCATCTGGAAGAACCTCCTGGCCATCCTGAGCCAGTCTCAACTCATCCTTGAAAGCCACCACTTTGTTCTCTGTTCTGCCTTTGTCCTGTTCCTCTTCCTCACCATCATTCTACACACCACTATACTGTGATGTTTGGCAACACTCTCACCTACAACTACCTTGCAGTCACTGTGTTTCTTCTGATTACATTATCCACGCAAGATGTAATTCACCTGTATTCTCTTACCATCACTTATGTACGTCTTCCTGTGTTCTTTAATCTTGTGGGAGAAAGTATTCACTACAGCCATTTACATCCTCTTTGCAAAGTCTACCAGTCCTTCTGTGTTCATGTTCTGGAAACCAAATGTGCACATTACCTGCCCATCACCGCTGTTCCGTGCTCCAAAATGTCCTTTGAAATCTATGCCAATCACCACTCTTGCACCTGTGGGGATATTCTGCATCACTTCATCTTACTTACTCCAGAATTTCTCCTTCTTCTCTAACTTACAGCTTACCTGTGGGCTCCACTAACAACATTAAACATCACGCATTCAATTTCTAGATTTAGACTGATCACCCTATCTGACACTCCTTTCCCCTCAAGAAAAGTCCTGACAAGCTCTTCCTTCAAGACAACTCCTACACCATTTCTCTTCCCATCTGCACCCTGGTAAAACAGTTTGAACCTTGCTCTCAGGCTTCTAGCCTTGCTACCTTTCCACCTATTCTCCTGAACACAGTGTGACCACCTTCCTCCTCTGCATTATGTCCACCAACTTTCTAGTTTTTCCTGTCATAGCCCTAACATTCAAAAGTCACAGTCCTAGATTGTTGCCTTTCTTTTTCTCTCTCTTCCTCCTCTTCTTCCTCTGCTTACTTGCTGAGCAAGAGTAACCTAATTTCCACTGGAACCACTTCAGTCACTAGCACCAATGGCGGTTGTTTTTGGCGGTTAACCCGGGCCTTGACCGATCCATTATGGCGACCATGTTCCTGACCCTTTTGTTGTTCGATGAGCTAACCCCTCCCTCCTACTTCCCTATTTCTAAGGGGATTTCTCATTCCAGCTCTCCATCCAATGGGTCCGGACTTCCCTAAATCTGAAAGATCTTACTAAGCAGGTTTACTGAAAGTTCTGTTTAAGCTGGTGTCGGGTAATGACACACCTAACCTCTAACAGCCTGCATCCAGAAGTCTCGCCCTTCTTCAACTGGTGGTTTGGACGACCGACTAGCCCACAGCAATCATCCAATCCTTGACAGTCACTTCTGTTAACGGCTGCTCATTCCCTAATATTACAACTGGCTCTTGGCATAAGGGCTAGGTTAATTTTGGTAACTCGGCAGGAGCCCCAAGGGCGCTGTTTTAACAAGCTTGGCCTATAAACCTATAAAATCCTCCTAAAATCTCTTAGAACCAGGCAACAAGACTCCGAAGGTATAAATGAGGTTGATTCAAGACTTCCAGAAGCCTGAAGCGTAGAGCAATCAGTCGTTCACCAATCAAGTTCACTTCTGTTGTCTGGATAAAAAGGCCGTAGATGAAATCAGATTCTTAATTTCAAGGCACAGTCCTTCCAGGGCACACGGGTTGATCCTCTTTTTTAATGCAGTCGATCAGCTGGGCTGTGTCTCTGGTCCTCTGCTTCATCTGTAGCCTCTTTCTCAGTCCGATCTTGTTCGCTGGTCTTCTGCGAGGAAACAACCAACTAGTTCCTCTATTCTTGCTCATTTTATAGAGCATTTCCACCAAACTCTTTGTGCTCATTGGCCAGTGGTTGTTGCCATGGTTGTCCCATTGGTCACTCATGACATAAGGTGATCTTTTCTCTGGGATTTCACGAGTCATGTGCATATCGGACATACAATCATCACCTCAGTCCTGAGCTGTCTGCTGGCCTCTTCTTTGCCCTGCGCCCCCGCCTCAGTCATCAGCCTTGTGCTGTAAGCTGCAGTTCTCACTTCCCCAATTCCTGAACATCTGCTCTGTTCCTGTCTCACTCAACATTACACTTCCTCTTAAACAGAGGCTTTAATTCTTACATCGGTGCTGCTCAAACTTTTAGTTACAGCGTTCATTTCATTTACAGTTTAAAACCATTACTTTAACTTCATCCTTTTTATTCATACATCACAACTGATCAACATTATATCTTTTACATATATAGCTGACTGAGAATTTGTAACCCTTAATGTTTTTTTATTTTAATTATCAGTTGTCAATCATATTATAAGTTTTTATTGAATTTTTAAGAACATGAAGAAAACCATAACACAGCACAGACTAAACAAAACAGCATATATATAGCATGTCTTCAAAACAGTCGAATTTTTTGTGACTCCTTTGAGAATTTACTCCTCTTCCTGAAGACAAAACCCTATTCCAGACAAGCATGTATGATTTCTGTTGGTCATGTAATTTGGCTATCAATAACTAATGATGCAATCTCAGTCATCATCTTTAGTCACTCCCCATAATCAGGTGTTTCTAGAAATTTCCACTTACATAGGATAATTCTAGCAGCCGAAATGAAACCAGTTAAGACCAGACCAAATTTACTTTTTGAAATGTTCAAGACCTGTCCACTATGAGAAAAAGTTGAACAGTTTCAGGCACAGGTGTGCCAAGCCATTTTGCAAGGTTTTGATTATCTGTTGTTGAATAGGCAGTACCAATGCACAGACTAACATTGCATGAATAAAAGTACCTTTATGACTTACATTTCCAATGTAAACTATTCTCCAGTAAACCCATTTTAAAAAGAGGAGCAGGTGTGAAATAATGATTAAGTATCATGCTTCTCTTGTAAACCAACCCATTCTGGAGATGTTTAACGATGAATCTCTATTGAGGTTAACCTGCAAATCTCTCTGCCAAACCTGCCTAAAACTCTTCCTGTTGTCACAGGGTGCACTTGCCAACATTTTGTAAAACATAAAGGCTAATTTTTCATCTTGAGGTAAGTGAAAATAGCAACATTATTCTCCCCCAGTAGCTGTTTAATCACCTTTCGGAACTGCTTTTTATCTGGAAATATTTCCAAAAATCTGATTTATTTTCAATGTTATATTGAGTTTTTTAGCTGTTGAGATTTGAATGTTTTATGATTGACTAAATCAGCTATGCCTTTTCTACCACTAGAAAACCAGGAATTTCAAAAAACGACTTTCTTCCCTGGTTCCATCGCCAGGTCATAATAATATACCTGTTTGTAATGCAAGATATTTAAGATTTTGTGAAGTTTAACCTAAACATTTTGGAGTGTTGTAAAATTGGATCATTTTCTTTGCTTCCATGCTCATTTTGAGGTGTTTTTTTGTGATAAAGCTTCAATTTGGCTGAAGGGTCGAGGATGCTGGACGTGACACTTGGCAAGGAATATAATCCGTGTATAAGAAAAGCTTGTGTTTGCTCCCCCCAGCCTCCAATCCCTTGATTCTCCTCTTTTTTCTTATAGCTACATACACTTATGCTTACGGCTCGACAACAACCGTAAACAGAAGCAAAGACAGAGGATCACCTTGTTTCATGCGTCTGAATAGCCTACAAAAGGGGGAAATCACACCATTGGTAACAATGGCAGCAACTGCTTTTGTATAAACATTCTTAACCCACAAGAAAACCTGTCCTGAATCCAAATCTTTCCAGGACACTCAATAAAAAACCCAGACCACCCAGTTGAACACCTTCTCAGCATCTTGTATGAAGACAGCAGCAAGTACCTCCTAATCATGGTACAAATGAACAAGCAATGGTGAAACGTTTTCCAATGTTCTTATCGCTGAGTTTTTTGTAAGGACTCTACAATCCACATAAACGGCTAACTGGTTGCAAGCTGCCCTGATCTAGTGGTTAATTGTCTATTTTAAGAATGAGTGAGATTGGGCATGACGCTGGTGGCATAGGGGATTAAGCATGTGACCCATACACAGAATCGTAGAGCTACTGCAACCTGCTAGCGGTTAGACGCCTTGGAGCTCCCCCAACTCCTTTTCCCCAGAAGCGTCACCACTGTTTCCAAACCTGCCTCTTGTAGGTATGGCTCTCAAACTGTTCTATACTTTCAACAATTTTATTTTAAATAAGGCAGAGGAAATGTTTACAGAGACCAGCGCTGATGGCTGCTGCCCCAGACCAAGTCGGTGATTGAAGTGACGAAGCAGCCCCAAAAGAAGGTCACACATGGTTTTTATGTCTAGTACTCCCTGCAAGGGATGTACAGTCCCTCAGTGTTTATCAGTAGACTATGTGTCACCATTCTGGTGTCTATTTGATAGGGTGTGTAATAGCAGGTGTCCAACCCTGAATCTAAGTGTGGCTGCTGCATTCTAGAGAGTTCATCACAAAAGGTCTCCCCACCCAATTCCACAGTAGAAGTGGACCCCTGTTAAACCCCCCTCCCCCCAAACCCCGACCACAACTTCACCTCCTGTAGCACAGGCCCTGCTACTAAACCAACATCTTTCAAAACCTACAGAGCCACACCACCTCCTAATCTATTTCCTTCAAATCAGGACATTCAAATCACTTCCTTGTGATACAGTCCGGGTCCCAGTGGTAACTGTATCATAAATGAGCATGTCCAGGAAAATGTTGGGCCTCTGATGGGAGATAGTTGTAAAATCTCTGTGCTCATATGTGACAGAAAGAGCAAAGCTAAAAAGATAAGAGACAGTAATAAACAATCAATCTTAAAAGCCATAAACTGTCAGGTACAACCACACACAGAGTTAATATCAGCAACTAAGTCATATAAACTGGCGTTATTGAACATTAGATTTCTGTCAGGAAAATCATTTTTAATCAATGACTTCATTACTGACCACGATCTTGATGTTATGTTTTTAACAGAAACATGGTTACATGAATTTAATGAAGCTCCCATTCTGATAGAGGCGACGCCTCCAAACTACAATTTTCTTTGTGAGAGCAGACAGCAAAGAAACGGTGGAGGGGTGGCCACTTTGTTTAAAGATTTACTAAAGTGTAAAAAAGTATTTCTGGGCAAATTTGACTCTTTTGAATATTTGGCTCTCCAGGTAAAGAGCCCGGTCCGAACCATGTTCTTGGGATTATGATTATTGATTAATTAATATCTATCAATAATTATAACTGAAAACCATAATTTGAGAAAATAAATTTCTTAACCAAAAATCCTTATTTATGAATCGAAATCAGAGATGTCCTCTGGGGTTGTAATTGTGGCTCAAAGCCCTTGATAATTACAATTATTAAATTCTCAGAAATAGTTGCTAACTATTACTAGATGTCACTGTTTAATCAACCGTTTCTGCTGAAACGTGGGGAACTTTAACCTTATTTTGACTGACAAATCACTCTTTCACAAAATAAACAAAAACGCTTTCTCTTTATCTACGTGAATATTTATTAAATCAACAGCCCTGATACAACTCGCTCTTCCGATTTAATAATCTTCACCTAATCAAACATGCAAAGTTCTACTAAAAAGGGTAGAATAACTAACTAAACAAAACAAAACAGCATTGAGTGTGTATGAGAACAAACCAGCAGTTATGGCAAAATTATAAGAGAAATATGGTGTTGAACGAAGCCCCTCTCAAAGTGTAGCTCAGGAGGACACAGGCCGTCATAAAACTTCCCCCACCGCTGGGGGGTCCGCGCACACAAAGAGTTGTAAAACCTTTGGCAGCAACTAATAAGCAGTAAAGTTGAAGTCAAAGAAAATGGTGAATTTCACCATGAGGTTATTATAGAAGTTCAGTTTTACAGCGCACCTGCGCCAGGTGTCACACAGTAAAAACAACTTGCGAGACTCGGCGGCCTCCGAAAATCAACAACAATCAAAGTTTCAATAAAATGTTGCATGCACATACAATTCAGAACTCATTAGACTATAAGTGGTGATCCTAAATCGCCCTAAAATCCTACTCTACCCTGTGATACAAAATGGCCGATGACGCCGGAAGGCCCGGTGGTGTCCAGCAACGGGCAAATGGTCCAATATTCAGCAAACAAGTGGTCCAACAGTGTTCTTGAATATTTACAGGCCTCCTAAGTCCAAAACTAACTTTTTCAGTGATTTTAATTAGCTTTTCTCTGTGATATGTGTTGATTATGACTGTTTAATTATTGTGGGAGACTTCAACATTCACATGGACAATCCTGAAGACAGAAGTGCAATCGATCTATGTGACACTATTAGAAATGTTGGTTTGACTCAACATGTTAAACAGCAAACGCACAAACAGGGACATATTTTGGACTTGATCATCACTAAGGGTCTAAACATTTCCAAGGTGTCTGTAACTGATGTTGCCCTATCTGACCACTTTTCTGTTATTTTTGAAAGCATCATCTCCAATGGCTCAGTTTGCCAAAGAGACATGATAAGAAAACACATCTTTAAGGACGGTGCTGCTGAAACCTTTAACCAGATTTACTCTTCTACCTCCACTTTGCCCTGTAACACTGTAGATGAGCTGGTAGATAACTTTCATTCTAAAATCTCAGACATCATTGATTCAGTTGCTCCAATTAAAGTGAAAGTTGTTTCTGGGAAGAAAATGTCTCCATGGAGAAGTGCTCCACCAGTCAGAAGTGAAAAAAAGGAGTGTCGAAAAGCTGAACGCAGGTGGAGAAAGACTGGACTCCAGGTTCACTATATTATCTATAAACAGAGACTATACAGATATAACTTACAACTGAAAAATGCAAGGGAATTCTTCTTTTCTGAGATCATCAGCAAACATTTTTCCCTATTTCTCTATTGAAAAAGAGCAACTTGGACAAGCTGCTACTACAGAACTACAGGCCTATATCAAAACTCCCCTTCATCAGCAAGATTATTGAAAAAGCTGTGTTTCAGCAGTTAAACAACTTCCTAACAACGACCAACCGCTTCGATGTCTTCCAGTCAGGTTTCCTGCTCACCACAGGACAGAGACTGCTCTTGTCATATGAATAATCTTCACTCAGTCAACTTTTATTAATCTTGAAAGATGACAATTGCATACAGAGCAAATCTTCAGAAATGTGTTCTAACGAGACGAGGTGCTCCGCCTTCTCATAACAGACACATAAACTCAACACAAGCTTCAGATTAGCTTCGATGGGCCTTGTTGTACAATTTTCACATGAACATTGAGTGAAAATAACAGGACCTGGAACCATAGCAGAGACATTCATCCCTATCTCACATTCACTGGTTCTCTCTTAAGCGATCTGAACAAACTAAGATGAGTTTTTACGCAGCTGCAGAAACATACATCTGGCCTGCAATTGTAAGAAAAGGGACTGAATACTTATGTCATATAAGGTCATAAAACAACGCTAACAAAAGGTACTTTCTTAAATTTTTTGTATGTTGACACAATTAGTTCACAATGCAAAACAGATGAGAAAAAAACTGTATTTTAATAAAATATTGTTTCAAAAATCATTTGCCTAATTAGAAACCAATAACATGTTGGACAATTGATTCTCAATGCTGTGTTAACTAGCCATAACAGTGACTTATTGAATGGAGTGATGGACTACCAAGATGGTGGCAGAAAACATATGGACTCATAGTGTGGTGGACAAATAGCAGGCGTGAAGATGTTACATCTGGGATTAGCTGATGTTATACCATCAGTTAACCACAGGGAAAATAGCGGCTGTGGCACTATTTAGCAACTCCTCTAAGTCCCACATGAACTTCAGGTACCACTGACACAAATATGAATGTGTATGAGCGCTAACGACGTACTATGACAGATAGTGGTGGGAACAGAATGAGCTGTAAAGTAAACAAAGCAGAACTAAGGGTGGTTACTGTCTTTAGCATTAGCAGCCAGGATAATGGAGACACATTCTACCACGTTTGTGAGGACTATGTGGAGGTCTTATGCAGGTTAGTGAAATGAGAAGAAGGGAAAAACAGAAATAAATTAAACAAGCTTACGTTACCTGACTGAGTGCTCAATCAGCTCGTTTTGGGGGGTATAGTCACTGGATACACAGACAGCACACCTTACTTTGCAATAAAGGTTATCTTCGAAGATGCACTCTTACTCGGCTAGCAAGTTTAATATGTTCACACGTGTGTCCTCCCCAATGCAGCCTGCAGAAAGCTGAGGGGAAAAAAGAAGAACACTTGTATGCTCATACATTTATAACACTAGGACATCATGGAGATTTGAGAGTGGGGAACTCCTCCTTCCTGGAAGCTGTCATGAAAATGAGGTATTACTGTGCATTCTGGGATTCACATTTCATACCAGTCTCTTTTGTGTGTAGTTCAGTCCTTGTCTCCTCCTCTCATGGCTGAGCCAAGACCTTCTAATTCCCTACTCCTCTTCCCAGTAGCTGCTCAAATGCTCCCAACTGTTCCTCACTCTGGACTCAAACTGGATTCTCACAATTATCTGTATTAAAGCCACCATGAGGGGTTGACAAAAATGCGAACTACTAAGGTCAGAACACAGAGATATAAATAATATAAAAACATCAAAAAATTGTTCCATAGAAAAAAAGGCCCTTTAAGGAATATTGCAAGGATCCACATTAGTCTGTGAGAGAAATGGACTATTAACAAACTAAAAACAAACAGTCTAGTGCATTCTTTAATAACTAGTGAATCTATAGGTTTGCAGTGAAAAAGGCCCCGTAATTTAATTTTACATTTATGTTCTGTAGTGCTATCGAGATGTTAAAGAAATGTTTATTTACCAACTGTGGCACCATGCAGCCCCATTAGAATCAAGAAACATAAAAAGATGAATGTAATATTCTTAAAACAGTAACGAAATCATAATTTGCATAAATTGAGATTAAAGAGTGGTAAAACCATAAAAATCACGATCATTATGAGTTATTGAAGCTGCCAGTCATCAGGGCCATCAAAGGAACCATCTTCAGAAATATGTTTAGAAACAGGAACTCTATCCTTGTGGAAGTTAGGCTTCCATAGTCCAACTAAACAACGGTGGAAATGAACATGTTTCAAATTTGTAATAATACCATAATGATAGATGCAACGGCATCTGCAAATGTGGAGGATTGTTTTCTTTTGATAGAGCAGTCATAATCAGTCAATTTATCAGGGTTCTCAAGCAGGGAATGAGACAACAGCCACAACCGATTAAAATTGCTGTAAACACAGCAAGGGAAGTCAGAGCTGTAAAGCTAAAGCCTTGTATTTGCCTAGCATACCTGTAAACCAATCCCCAAGAGGATCCTCAATGCCAGAATGTTTAGCCATAGAACTTGACAGAGTTCAAAGGCCATCTAAAGCAAGAGTTACAGAACCATCAGGGGCAGTATTATTTAGAATAAACGTTCAACACATTGGGCCAAATATCGCACAAACACCACCTTTTCTGCCAACAACATATCCAAAGCCATACGATTTTGTACTGACATTAGGGAAGTAGAAGCCAGTTGTTCAGACAGCCCAGCTATGGCATCCCAAGACAGGTTAGCCAGACGCTGTACATTATAGTGAACATAATTTATGCGGTCAATATTCTTAGGAGTAACCCACAAGAAAAGTGATTCAAACCCATTAGCAAAAGGACTGGCTAGTTTAAACTCATCCGGTACCCCATGAGGAATGCCTATTGCATCTATGCAGGAAGGAGCATTTTGAATCAGATCAAAATCAGATGAATGCTTTGAAAGATTCTGAACCCTAGTGGAGAAAAGTTGATGTGCTCCCGGCAAAGTAATGGGAATAACTAACCTTACTAATGTGCAAACAACACTCCTGGAGGGTGGGAAGATTTTGAACAAAGTTTTACTTCCACAATACCAAAATAAATCAGCTCTAGCTATGGACAGAATGCTAACATTAGCCCAAAGGTGACATCTATAGTGAAGGTACACCAGGAGGTGGGCATATGTCCAAGGTAAGTGGTATTATTCCTAAGGAGATGAGTATAATTTCCTGTCCTAGGTGTAGAAACAGGAGTAATCAGATTTGGCTTAGCAACAGGGAAAAGAGCAGATAGTGTTACAAGGTGCAGGATTAGGAGTTATGTGTAAAAACATCATGCAATTAAAACCAGGCCTATCAGTGTAAAACAAAAGAGGTGCCGGGGAAGTATATAAACGTGGGCGGGCAGTTGAACATGCCACACATTCAGACATGTTGCTGCTCTGTGCTATAAACTTCAGCCAATCTAACCAAGTATTTCTATCAGCATAACCCATTTCAATTTGGAGAGGTTTTTGTGGGTCTGATAGGTTTAGGTAAGTAAACTAAAGCCTCTTGTGAGGAAGGAAGAGTAGGAAAAATATTTGGGGCTGGGGTGGAAGATTGTGCAATAGTAGGAGAGGGAATTAGCTGCACCTTTTTGAGAGCTTGTGGCGGTTCTGTTCCTCGTACATCAACACCTGGAACCAATATAAAATCAGAGCCGCCCCAGGGGCTGGCAGACATTGGCTTAAATGCAAGAATTAGAGGGTTACACTTAATACCTGTTATAGAACTTCCCAAAAGATCCCTAATGAGTGCTTGTTGCTTAAACGGTTGCCATTTGGTGGAACCAGGCAGATAGGTATAACCCCTAGGATTAGAATTCCAATACACCGTTGACCAGGAAGGACACCAATTACAAAAAGTAGGCTGACCTTGAGGAAGAAACAGATATAAGCATCATATGAGGACAATCCTCTTGATAAACTACCATGCTTCACAATATCACATCGATCAAATCTAGCAAAAACAGTTGTATTTTGCTGAACTGTAATTGTCATTGCTGGAGTGAACACACTCCTTGGGTCCCGTCGCAGACCTTGCTGTCCGGTCAAAGGAGGGTCTAGTAGCCACCAAATAAAACAAAAGAAATTAAGGAGAAAAAGCATCGTGGTGCATGCTTGCCACTCACTCTGCTGCAGACGCCGTCAGTCCATCATGCCAGAGAAAAGTTATGTGCAAATGTGTAGAGGTCTTCCCTGTATGTGTCTCTCACTGTGCTGTGTGTGCAGTGAGGCAAATGACCTTATTATTCTAACTTTCAGACAAGGCGGTGGGGTCTTCAGCAGATTCTGATGCAAATGCTGCACTACCCAAGGGATTATTATGCCTTTGTAAAAACAGTATTCTTCCACCACCTCTTCAATCAGCCGCCAGTGATCAGCTTACAGTTCTTTAGCTTGTGGTGGTCTACTGTCCTTACACTGTTTAGGCAGATGATTCAGTTGAAGGATGCCTTGTGTCCTTGACAGCGGTGTGGGTGACCAGTAGGATCTGATATGGGCCGCTCCAGCGTCTGGACTTCCAGTGTTTTGTTTGAACCTCTCTGACCAGAACCCAGTCGCTAGGAGCAAAAGAGTGGAGGGAGGATGTGGTTGTTTCACCATCTGTGAAACTTGAGAAAGCACAGTGGAGAGGATTTGACAGTGAAACAACATCCTATCTTCACACAAAGATGTGGAGGGTAGTGATCTTGGCAAATATCATCATGCCTAAATTAGGAGGCCCACCAAACAGCACTTCAAAAGGTATGAGGTTTGCTGATACTCTGTGTCTCATTGTCATATAAGTGAGAACAATAGGCAGGGAGCTTTATCCAAGGTAAGTCAGTCTCTTCACAACACTTGGCTAATTTTAATTTTAAAGTCTCATTTTCACACTCTACTGCCCAGTATATGCACAGTATGTTCGTGTCTTAAATCCCAAAAACTCATCTCCCCATCGTTGCACCCAGAGAGAAATCAGAATCATTCTGTGGCCTTCAACAGCACAAGAAACAAACAAATTATTCTGTGTTTTCACCACAACAAACAAAACTAAGCCTATGTATTTCCTTCTAGATTTTGCAATGTAAATGAAGTGGTTCATTTTATCTTAGGCGCTTAATTACATGGAACTTTATCAAAATATCCAGCAAAAGCAAAGAAAATTAACATCCTGACTCTGTCTGTTATACTAGTAGTGACAATCAGCTAAATATTCTGAATATTACAAATGTGACTCATGATGTTTGAGAAAGACCTGATTACATGTCAGTATTTCCATAGTTTCAGAATACCCAAAGAAAATTTTCATAATGGTCTAATCTGTGGAGATTTAAAATTTCACAAAAGAATTAACGCCATACATTCAGAGAGGTTTTCAGAATGTGCACTGGGGGAGCTGGGCACCAGTTACATAAAACAAAGTACAATGTTTCCCTCACATTGTCAATAAGTCCTCACTGTAGATATGAGCAATGTTTTCCCCATAAGTGCTAAAACGTTTATAACCCTGTGTTATTTTACTGTGACATTCCCCTCTTTTGATGCACTGTCCAACCCATGTGTCATTTTAGCAAAAAGTTTGAAAAATGTTTAGCAAACAGGAGCATATGATATAGAATCAAAGAAATTAATTCTGGCCTTATGTTTTGCATATCTTGAACCTTCAGTCAGTTTAATGGCACAGCCGAGGAAGGCGTTCAATCTAATTAATCTGCAATGATTCTGCATGTGAAACTAATACTTTGAAGAAGACGTTTAAACTATTTCATTGACCCTTTAATAGTAAAACACAGAAATGTAAATGTCGTGCTTTATCCTTACTCAATTATCAAATAAACATGCCTTTGGTGCAGTAACCATGACGAGCCTTTTTATTTTCTCAAACAGTGTTAAACTCAGAAAGGGAGGTGCTGAGCATTTCCATGAAAGCAGAGGTGTGTACAAACCTGGTAGGTAGGTAGAGCCAGGCACAACTAACCTCTGATGCGCAGCCTATGGCCACAGTTCCTTCATTCCTTCCTTCCAACCCATCTTAGTGTCCGAGCTACCGCACCCTGTTGGCGGTCAGACCTCCTCCGGTCCTTGGTCCACACAAGCAATCACACACTCTATCTAAAGACTCTTAAAATGAAAGAATCTCAAACAGTTTCTAACTTTTAGCTTCTTTAATCTAAATTAAGGCAGAGGAATGATTACAGAGATCAGCGCTGAGGCTCCCGTCTCGGACCGTCTGTTAGAGGATGACGAAGAGCCTCGGTAGAAGGTCACATATTGTTTTATATCTGGCACTCCAATGCACTGGATGTTCCCTCCCTCAGGGATTATCAGTAGACTATGTGTCACCATTGTAGTGTCTATCTGTTAGATTGTGTAGTACCGGGTGTCCATACTTAATCTAAGTGTGCTGTAGGTTTCTAATAAAACCAGATACTGGCTGCTCCACCATCTACCCCAGTGCCCGGACCTCAGGTCATTTATGACAAACCTTGGGCCATTTATCCTTGTACTGTATGTCTATGAGCTTCTTATCCTATTGTAACAAAAGGGAAACATTAGAAATTATACTTTATTTCACTATGGTATAAATGGGAAAAACAGCTATGAGCATATTAATAAAGATTATTCCTAACATTAGTGAACCTTGAACTGTAAAACTGTTAACATGCACCTACCTCAAAAACAAGCAGCTTCTTAACTCTCCTGAAAACTCAAAGTTTTAATAGATATGGGATTAGGAAACATTATGCAACACATAAACAAACATTCATTCCAACAAAACAAAGACAAAACATCAAAGAAAGACAAATGTCCACATTTGAAGCTTCAAGAATTCAAATATACTTTTAACAATCTCTTTATAAAATATATTGTCTCTGCCATATCTCTCTGCTGTAATTGATCAGTTTTGTTATGACAATCTTCAGGATCCTGTTTAAGATGAGGGCACCTAGACCAAAGAGATCTCAAACAATTTTGAAGCACAGCAAATTTACTGATGCTGAAATAGTTTGCCAATTCTTTGTACTGAATCTCTAATAATAGCAATTATAATCCTGGGAGTTATTGTTATACTTCTCTTGTTGTTTGGCTCAATTTGATCGCTGCTGTATTCAAGAATTTCTCTGCTGAGGTTAAATGCCGAGCAGTATTTTTATGACTCCAACTAGATTTTGTTCCTACAAAGTTTCAAAAAGAGGACAAACATCATTTTCTTTAAATTCTGCTTTTTTAATTTTGAGAGTTGGGGAGAAAATTATTACTAGAACCCTTCTTTCACAATCTAAATGTTGATAAATGTTCCAATATTGTATTTCTTAGTAATCTGAAATTACCTTGTATACCTTTATACTCCTATAGGTATTCTTTTAATCTTTAAACCTTGAGAAATCAAACATTTCCCCCTGGGGACAAGATTGGAGTTTGAGCCGCCTGTCCTCTTTAGTGTTAGGAGGGCCTTTATTTCTTTTTTTTGTTGTTGTTTAAAATGAAGGACTTGTCTTTATTCCGTTATAAAGAATCTTACCCCTGGCTCCAAAACAAAACTCTTCAGCCTCAATCTGTGTTCCCCAGAGTAGAAATTTAGAGTATTAATGCATTTCAAAGCCCTCAAAATGACTGGAACTCATCATTGGCTTAGATCTGTTTTTTTAATCAGTAATCAGTCTACCTTTAATTAATTATTAGTTTATGGGCCCAAAATCTGTCTCACGGGCCTCAGGAGTCCAGGAACCACAGGTTTAGGACCACTGCATAGAACAATGATGCCAGCTTTCTGCAGAGATTGAATGATTGGCTAAATATCTCCAGACCTAAGAGTGAATTATTTTCTGGCTTGGGCAATAATCAGATTTAGGGATTGCAATCACTAGTTCACAGCTCCTAATTTGCCCCACATCATATTTGCTTTTAATCCAGTTCATAAGATGCTTCAGACAAACATTATGCTAAAAAACAAAACAAAAACAGACCTGTTTTAAAATAACGGAAGAGCATGCTTAAAAAATAACCCCATATCTTCCCATTCCCATTTAAAGTTTGTTTTTTTTTTTGCCAAGGAAAATGTGTTTAACAACCAATTACTCTCAAAAGTTTTACAAGTTTTAGCTGGTGATATCAACAAGTGTTTTTACATTTCTGTGCAACACAGAACTGATTAGGTTTCCTTTCCTTCCCCAGAGGGAAAAAAAAAGTGTTAGGTATTATTTAGTCAACTCAGAGGTAAGAATGATACAGTCAGAGTTACTTGCAGCAAGGGTAGCCCACTTTGCAGTGAAACTACAAAGTTTTGACACCCTATCTCTTTATTTATATACACAATTCAACAGACAGTTCAGACAGGGTGTATGTGTGTGAGACAGAAAGGAGGCTGGTTCTCACGGAGGTAACAATAATTCACACACACAGGGAGGAAGGCATAGTGCAGGTGCCTTGCAACACAAAGTTTTTACATGAGTGATAAGTCCCTCCTTTTATCACAAGTAAAAACATTTAATATAAAAACGAATAAGAAAAATACTCTGTATGAGCAGAAACCCACGGACGGTAAACAGATTATATTTTGTGGGAAATACTCATACGGTCCCGCCGCCCTCGGCGACCATTAAAAGTTAAATGTTGATTAATACTTGAAATCATAAAAATAAAAGAATGATACTTGAAATCATAAAAAAAGAATGATACTTGAAATCATAAAAATAAAAGAATGATACTTGAAATCATAAAAATAAAACAATGATACTTAATGAAAACAGTGAAACATAAAGGAATTTAAAAATCTGCCCTGTTTATGTCATCATTCACTTAAGCAACAACTTCTTTCGATTTTCTGCTGTAAGGTCATTTTATGAAATACAATGTATGAGTACACTCAGGCTTTTGATGTGATTTATTTACAACATGTCATCATAATCGTCCCCTTCATTTTCGTGCATTTCTACCTGGTTCAGTGTTGCATATGCCACCATGACTGACTGAGTTACTATTCTTTGTACCATGCATTTGCAACATGGGATAATACATATTGACAGGAGACACAGAAGGCCCATGCATGCTATTACTGCAACTAGGAGAACCTTAAACAGATTTATCCATCCCCTGTGAGCATCCAATCTAACCAAGAAGAGTTAGGATCTGGGTGGTCATGCGCCATGACATTTTGCAGATTCCGTACTGTCGTGGTGGTTTCCTGAAATGAGTACAGAAACAGCCTTAGTGCAGCGAGTTACTTGATCAATGAGATGCCCATCAATAGCAAAAATCTCACATGGTCTCTCTAGAAGTTCCAACTCCAGTGCAAGCTTATGAGCTAGGCTGACATCAATAAAGTTAGCATCAGCCCCAGAGTCAATGAAAACAGGTACCTCCTTATTTTCAGGAGAGTCGGGAAATCTGATGGTGCACCGATTATGGGGAGGGTTCTGAGACCTGAGGATAGGGCTCAGCAAAGACCTCCCGAACTTTACTGAGCCTGCCCTTTTAACGGACAGTTAAAGGCCCGATGATTCCTCTCTCCACAATAAAAACATAGTTGATTCCTGAATCTCCTATCCCTCTCTTCAGCGGAAGTCTGGTCCTGCCCAGTTGCATGGGCTCCTCAGTGTTAACAGGAGGAGGAGTGAAGACTTGGGGCATAGTGCTTGAACTGACCTGGACGGTTGAGGCTCGTCTTTGATAGTTAGATGATGACCTCTCCCTCTTACGTTCACGAAGGCGTTGGTCAATCCGTGTGGCCAGCCTTTCTAAGACCTCGAGGGTCTTGGGAGGGTCACGAGTAGCAATTTCATCCTTGATATCATCTGACAGACCCTGGTAAAAAACATCAAACAGGGCTTCATTATTCCAAAAACAACTAGACTTCAAGGCATGGAAATTGATAATGTAGTCAGTAACAGGTCGAAAGCCCTGTCTGAGAGAGAACAGTCTCCTGGTAGCCTCTCTCTCAGGTCGAATAGGATCAAAAACCCTCTTCATCTCATCAGAAAACTCTATAAATGAGTCACAGCAGTCAGCATCATTCTCCCACTCAGAAGTTCCCCAAAGCTTAGCTTTACCAGACAGTAGAGAGATTGTATAGGCCACCTTGGCCCGTTCCGAAGGAAAGGCAGTGGGCTGGAGTTCAAATAGCAGGGAACACTGGATCAAAAAAGGTCTGCATTGTTCAGGATCCCCATTAAAACGCTCAGAGGGGGGACGCTTAGGCTCGTTGTTTGCGTTAGCCGTCGGAGTAACAGTAGAGGGGAGTGGTTGAGCAACTGAGGAACTAGCTTGGACCTGGGTGATTTTAAGAGAAGAAAGTCCCCGTAAAAGCTCCTGGACATTTCTTTCTAGGCCAGTAATAGCCCCCTCTACTTTAGAACATCAATCGGGATTCGGCTGTGGGTTCATACTGGCGAGATCGTACTGTAACGATAAAGCAACTCAACCAGAACCCAAAACGCAGCCAGACAAGAGAATGGTTAACCAAAAGTTTTAATATAAAAAATAATAATAATTGGGTAGAAGAGGTTCCACTGAAGCGGTCAGACAGGAAGGACAGGAATGGAGGTTTATCAGGGAATTGAAATCCAGCTGGGGAGGAAGGGGAAGTGGACAACAGGAGGTCTTGGGGGTTCCAGGAACAAACAGGAGAGGTCAGGACTTTTCCGAACAGCAGAAGGACAAGGCAGAAATCTGTGGTCAAAAAACAGGCAGGATCAGATAACCAGAAAAAACTCTTGAAACATGAATCAAGGCTTGAAAGCTGTGACAGAGGCAACAGACGATCTCGCACTGAGCTGGTGACGAGCAGCTGATTAAATAGGAGCAGCCCAGTGCAGGTGAAGGCAATGAGTAATCAGCACAGTCAAGGTGAGCTGAAGGGCTGGAATCATGACAATGTTAAGTTTGAGTCTAATTCAATCATTTTGAACCTGACTGGAAAAAGTCTAAACATCTGTTAAAATCTTTTTGTTTTACCATAGAGAACTGACCTAATATTATTATGGTAATGTTGAGGACTCTAATTTTTTACATAACATGAAACAGACATTTATTTCACAAAAACAGAAAGTCAAACACAGACATTTGGCCACATGAAAGTTTAAATACCCTGTTTGTAAAAGAATTGTCAAATATTGAAGACGGGTCTATGAACTTTCTTATGGTTATCAGTATTTTTAATGCAGGTAGAACCTTTGCCATCTTTATATGATTTTTCGAAAAAGATTCTGGAAACCTTATTAAGATATAAATTTGGCAAAGATCATCAGAACATCAGACCTTTATTGGCGCTTTTAAGGTCCCTCAAAGATGCATTACAATGAAATCAGTCATTCCCATTCACACACATTCACACACTACTTACTTATTTCTCTGTGAGTCATTTTATTTGCAAAAATTTGAACATAATTTGACTTCTATTATTCTTAAAATGCACATCGTTTCCTCATAACCCCTTTTGTTTCCACCAGGTCTGTTTTGAACGCTTCAATTCTTTTTATTCACCAAGAATCAATAAGGTGGTCTTAGTGGGTCCACCTTAAAGGTGTTATCTGTTGGGTGTCATGTTATCATTGTCAGGTCAGTGAGGTTCATAAGTCAGTCAGAACCTTGGTCATTTGGTCTGTGCTCATAATGTTTCATAGATCCAGCCTATGATTAGTCAGCAAAACTTCCACCTATAGGAGAAAAATTGATTGTTAATGAATGAGCTGCATTTCCTAGGAACACTGTCTTCCTTCTGGATGAGCATCACCTGTTGAAAAACTTTCATCATTGTTTGTTTCACATATTCAATCAGATCTTTATATTATACCAGTAGGTGAAGTTGTTAGTATCTCATGTAGACTGACATATACTGTTGCATTTGGAGAGGATCTCAGATTAAATAAACATAGTTAGAGCTTCAATCCAGGTTAATTTTGTGTCTGCAGACTTTAGCCAATTTTTCTTTTCTTTTTTTTTTTATACATAAAGAGCAAGATTCAAAACATTTTCAAAAGGCAGATTGTGGCAGAATGTTAACAAAACTGCTTATTGATTGACAAAATAACATTCAAGCACACAATCACCATATTAAAAGGCTCTACTTCTAGAGAATCACTAAACTTCTGGGGTCCGGTTTTGGCCCGCGGACCTTGAGTTTGACACATGCAGGATAGAGTTACAATTTTTTTCAGACCTTTCAGCAGAGACAGGCTTCTGCTGTTTGCAGAAGTTTTATCTTTGTTTTCAGGCAGCTGCATCTCTTTGTCAAGGTCGTTTCACAGAGCTGAAATTTAACTTCTTTCAAAGAGGAAAAATCAAGAATGCAAACAATCTGAGCCAAATATGGAATTATTTCCCTGTAAAATGAATCTTTTGCATTTTATCATGATATTGTTGGTAGTATAACACCATAGAATGATTTTTAAAGCACCTGTTTCTCACTAATGCTTGCCTACAAAATCTTTTACTCTCAGATTACTTCTTTAACAACATTCTGTTCTCTCTTCTCTAGTCATTGTTCACTGGGTTGTCCAGTTGGACAGTTTCCATGTTGTCCACATTGTCACCTCCTCTTTTAACTTATTTTACCACGTCCTCTAAAACCATCTCTTAGTCTTTATAATTTGGGGCTACCTTGGTATTCTAACCTGGGATGGGTGGCGGTCCGCCCCCCTTTATTTGTTTTCAGTTAAGCTGAAAGTTTTTTCCTGTGCTTTTCTTAAGGCCTCGGTATTATGGCTATGTCAGTTAAAGACTGCTCTTATTGTTTTTTTTTTAATTCATCTTTTTGTTTTAATCTGTTTATCAACTGTGTGCACTCAGGGACTGAAAAGTCCCCTTTGAAATTATAATCTGGCAAGGTTTTTTATTGTCTCTTGAATCTTTTGAATGCATAATCTCCAGTTTAAGATCCCCGTGTAGTTTTAGGATTTCAGTGATAATTAAGTTACCTGAAAATCCGTATTTTTATGCCATCGTGTACATATTTCTGTTAAATCAGAGCTTTTTCTCTCTCCCTTCCCCATTGTTCTTTGTTATTTTTCTCTTTTTCTCTTTTGTAATTTTAAGACATCCTTTGTATCTAATTTGCCCAAAAACCCATGTTTTTTATTTTTTATTCCATCTATGACAGATCATACCTGCTCCTTTTACATAGTTCTCCATAAACTTTACCTCCCCTTCTAAGTCAATTAGTTTACTTTGTTTCTTCCCCATTATGTTTTATGTTAGTTTAATTATAGTATGAATGTCCCAGATAAAAGGTCACTGGCATGAGACTTTAAGGAGAGGACATTAACACGGCCTTCTACTGCGTCTAATTCACAGCGGTGTTAATTTTCTGGAATGAAATCCGACCTGAATCTCCAAAGTCACCAGTACGTAGTTTTAATCTGGGCAAAAGAAAACACAGGACTAGCAGAATCCTGCTGATTCTATTAAAATGCTTAGTCCTCCATATACACATAACACAGTCACACAGTTAGTTTCAGGTACCTTGTAATTTTTCTAAGTTAACTTGGTGTTATTTTATGAGCTCAATTTACTCCGTTCTTTTTACTTTTATAGCGCTTATTCTATTCCCTCGCAGGGGAATAACCCTTAGTCGTTTTATTTGGCCCCCTTCTTGGCGGGGCCCTACCTTAATTTGTCACTATTCCTTTCACGGTGGAATAAAACCATTCGAATGCAGCGTCCTTACCGGCGACGCACTACCAACGACTTTTAAGTACTTTTCTTCTTTTATTTATATAGCGCTTACTCTATTCCCTCGCAGGGGAATAATCCTCAGTCGTTTTCTTTAATCCCCTTCACGGCGGGATTGTACCAAATTTGTCACTATTCCTTTCACGGTGGAATAAAACCTTCCCAATGCAGCGTCCTTACCGGCGACGCACTACCAATGACTGTTAAGTACTTTTCCTATGAACTGTATTTTAAAACTGTCTCACCTCGGAGTTGACTTCTTGGTGACTCTCTGGACCCTGTGAGAGTCACCCCGTGTCGAGGAAGGCGATAACCCACTGGCCAGGTGTGAATTCACACACACCGGGACTTTCAGCCACTCCGGCTAATGGAGGCTGTGCAGCGGTGCTTCACTCGACGTCAGGCTTCCCCCACGGATCCCAGAGTCACTGTTAAAGCAAAGAGAAATAAGGTTATTGAATTAATCCGGCTCGAAGGACCAATAAATGTTAGGTATTATTTAGTCAACTCAGAGGTAAGAACGATACAGTCAGTTACTTGCAGCAAGGGTAGCCCACTTTGCAGTGAAACTACAAAGTTTTGACACCCTATCTCTTTATTTATATACACAATTCAACAGACAGTTCAGACAGGGTGTATGAGTGTGAGACAGAAAGGAGGCTGGTTCACGCAGAGATAGAAATGATCTCACACACACAGGGAGGAAGGCATAGTGCAGGTGCCTTGCAACACAAAGTTTTTACATGAGTGATAACAAGTTTTTGCACCCATCCAACAGAAAGAAACTGCAGAACCAAGTCTTTCATAGTTTTTTTCAGGACCTGATATAAGGTCCAGTGTTAATCAACACGCTGCATGAATCAGAAGAGGGAAGGAAAACAGCTAATATAACCTCTTCCCAGCAGCAGCTGTGAAAAACAATGAATTTGTACTTTCCATAAGCGTAAGATAGCATTGTGGACAAAAACTGCACCCCACTGTAAGTACTCTATCAGAGACTGTATGAAGACCATCTGCAGTAAAACTAAGCCTGTTTTAATGAGGTCTCTACCCATTAGATTTACAGGATACAAAATCTGACAACAGAAAACAATGCCTGAAGGAGACCCATCAGGTGTTACGCGTGTGTTGGATTTTGAAAATGCTCCTTCATGAGATCTGTCCTGAGAATGACATAGAAACACATGGTTACTGCTGAGTTTTCAAGATGTTTCAAGATGCCTAGAATTGCGCCGCTCAAGGTGGCAGCAGGTTGGAGTAGCTCTGTTACTTTTGATTCTGATTTATTCTTTTTTGGGAACTATTCTTCTTGTGGTGGAGTTGATTTTTTTTTTTTTTTTGGACAACTGTCCTCTCCGGTGTCAGATGCTGTGCAGCTTGGAGGATTTTTCCTAATACTTTCTATTTTTGGACATTTGTTATGATGCATTGCCATGGCAACGGGGTTGTTTCTTACAATCAGGAGCAGCTGATTAATATCTCACAAGCTCAAATAATACTTCAACTACAACCCCAAATCCCTGATGAGTTGAAAAGGAGATGCCGTGGATACAGAGCAGGAGCTAAGAGAAGAGAGAGAAGGAGGAAGTTCAAACCATCTCTTCTGTTGATTATGATGGGCAATGTGAGATCATTGGGAAACAAGTTGGATGAACTCCAAGCCCTACAAAGGACCCAGCCAGAGTACCGGGCATGCAGTATTATGTGTTTTACTGAGACATGGCTGAAGGATCATATCCCCAACTCCAGTGTCTCTCTGCCGGGCTTTTTAACAATCCGAGCAGACCGAGATTTAAAGAGGAGCGGCAAATGTAAAGGAGGTGGACTGGCAGTACTTGTGAACAACAGATGGTGTAATCCAGGACATGTTACTGTGAAGTGTCATCTCTGCAGTCCAGATATTGAACTGTTGGCAGTAAGTTTTCGTCCATATTATTTACCCAGAGAGTTCACCAGTGTTATTTTGGCAACAGTTTACATTCCACCTTCCGCTGTTGCCGACACTGCATGTGATGCCATCAGCTCAGTTGTTGCTAAGCTACAGACACAAAACCCCAATGCTTTTGTGGCAATTTCTGGTGATTTTAACCATGCTTCACTCTCTGCTACACTTCCAACGTTTCAACAGTTTGTCAGCTGCTCTACCAGAGAAAACAAAACATTGGATTTGTTTTATGCAAATGTCAAGGACTCATACATCTCTACAGCAAGACCTCCTCTAGGCAAATCAGATCACAATCTTGTTTTTCTCTGCTCAAAATATAAGCCCCTTGTTCAGGGACAACCTGTAATAAAGAGGACTGTGAGGAAATGGTCACAGGAAACTGAAGAAGCTCTGCAAGGTTGCTTTGAGGCTACAGACTGGGACGCACAATGCCAGCCACACGGAGAGGACATCAATGCCATGACTGAGTGTGTAACCGACTATATAAACTTCTGTGTGGATAACATCATCCCCACCAAAACCGTGAGATGCTTCCCCAATAACAAACATTGGATCACCAGTGACCTGAAGGACCTGCTTAACAAGAAAAAAAGAGCCTTCAGAGAGGGAGACAGAAAATTATTGAGGAGTTTACAGAAGCAACTTAAAGTCAAGATAAGAGACAGCAAGGAGGTGTACAAGAAGAAGCTGGAGAGCAAGCTCCAGCAAAACAATATCAGAGATGTGTGGACAGGGATGAAGAAGATCACAGGCTTCAAGCAGAAGGATGATCAGACCGATGGAGGTCTGGACAGAGCCAATGAACTGAACACTTCAATAGGTTCAGTTCAGAAACAAGCTTTGCATCCTCCTCTCCTGCTCACAGCCAAACAGACATTCCACCTTCCTTTGACCCACAGGACCCACAGCTGTCCAGTAACACCTCAAATTTTTTATTTTCCACCTCAGCCCTAGATTCTTCTGCTTCTACATGTTTGCCTTCAACCATATCAGAAGATGCTGATGCTTCCTTTGCTTCCCCCTTCCACCTGTGTGTCTCAAGAAGTTAAGTGAAGATGCAACTGGAGAACCTGAATCAGAATAAGGCTGCAGGTCCAGATCATGTCAGCCCTAGAGTCCTGAAGGCCTGTGCAGAGCAGCTGTGTGGGATTCTGCAGCACCTCTTCAACCTTAGCCTGGCCCAGAAGAAGGTTCCGGTGTTGTGGAAGACCTCCTGTCTTGTTCCGGTACCAAAGAAAACTCACCCATCAGTCCTCAATGACTGTAGACCTGTTGCCCTGACATACCACATCGTGAAGGTCCTAGAGAGACTCCTGTTGGCCCACCTGAGTAAGCAAACAGTAAACCATCAGGACCCCCTTCAGTTTGCTTATCGCTGTGGAGTTGGAGTTGAAGATGCCATCATACACCTGCTTGAACAAACCCACTGTCATCTGGACAAAGCCAGTAGCACTGTGAGGATCATGTTCTTTGATTTCTCCAGTGCATTTAATACAATCCAACCTGATTTGCTTTGTCAGAAACTCCAGAAGACTCAGGTGGAGGCCTCAACAATCTCCTGGATTAAAGACTACCTGACAAACGGACCACAGTTTGTGAGACTGAAAGGTTGTGAGTCTAACCAGGTAGTCAGCAGTACAGGAGCACCACAGGGGACTGTACTCTCACCGTTCCTTTTCACTCTGTACACCTCAGACTTCCAGTACAAGACAGACTCCTGTCATCTGCAGAAATACTCGGATGATTCTGCAGTCGTGGGGTGAATCAGAGATGGACAAGAAGCTGAGTACAGGATGGTGGTGGACCGCTTTGTGGCATGGTGTGGAAACAATCATCTCATGTTGAACGTGACTAAAACAAAGGAGATGATTGTAGATTTTAAGAGAAACAGGAATAAGTCAAAAACTATTTCTATCATGGGAGAAGAAGTGGAGGTGGTGGAGGAGTATAAATACCTCGGTGTTCACCTGGACAACAGACTAGAGTGGAGATGCAACTGTGAAGCCATCTACAAGAAGGGACAGAGCAGACTGTACTTCTTGAGGAAGCTTAGGTCCTTTGGTGTTTGCAGCAAGATGCTGCAGATCTTCTATAAGTCTGTTGTGGAGAGTCTGATCTCTTCTGCCATCATCTGCTGGGGTAGCAGCATCAGAGCCAGGGACTTAAAAAAGCTCAACAAGCTAATAAAGAAGGCTGGCTCTGTTCTGGGGACTCCTCTGGAACCTCTGGAGATCATTGTGGAAAGACTGATTCTTCATAAAATGAAGAACATTATGGAGAACCCTGAGTATCCTCTTTATGAGACTGTCCTACAGCAACAGAGTCTTCAGTCAGAGGCTTCTTCAGATCTGCTGTAAGACGGAGCACTACAGGAGATCCTTCCTGCCCACAGCCATCAGCATCTACAACGGCTCTTTGAAGAAACCTGCATAATATGAGCTACAACAACATTTAATTTCCCTTTGGGATTAATAACGTATTTTTGAATTGAATTGAATGTTGTAACTTCCTCTGCTGTTTAATAACTATTAATAACTAGAATAATTGACCCTGAATATTCTACGACGAAAGAGAACTTGTTTCTCTAAAAGAATTAACTGGAAAGTATCAAATGAGTTAGCACCCTTTTGAAGTGAATTTTCTAAACCTAAAGTAACTATTTAACCCGCTATGTCTGTCAAGCAAGCGTGTCACATGAGCAGCGCTTAATAAGCGTTCTTCATTGCCGAAAACAGGAAAAGATATATGCAAATGTGTGTGTTTGTACATTAACACCCCTCAGTTTCTTGATCGCTCCAGAGTCAGACTGTCATAGCACACAGTCCTCTATCAGTTCCAAAACCCAGGCCCTTCCCCGGTCTGTTAGCGGGACATTCACTCCTTTCACAACCACTTTAACTTCTACAGGGGGGAGAAAGAACTTTGCTCCGGCCTGTTTCTCTTTTCCCCGCATAAGATGTGCTTTCAAGATGAGTCCACTGTAACGCTCTTCTGGGTCTGGCAAACAGCATGGATTGTTGCCCATCTCAGTGGGATTGGGGCTTTTGGCCAAACTTCTTCTGAGTTTCACTCTGGTGGAAACTCACACTGTCATTTGCAGCAGGCAGGCAGGCCCTCTCTCTTTCAGGCCATGATGAAGAAGCGTCTCTGGTGGAGTGGCCATGGGGAGGGCAGGTGTCTAATGTCCAGACTCAAAAGCACGGAGGTTGCACTCAAATCCCGTGTGTGTGTGTGTGTGTGTGTGTGTGTGTGTAAGAGGCAGAAGAAAAAAAGTTTAGTATAGGTTCAGATTTTGCACACAGAAATATTATCAGTCAGTCAGTCAGTTGTCCACATACCATTTCCTTCGAACTCTACTCTCTCTGTCTTCCCTCATTTTCCTTCCAGATCACGCTGTGCTCCTTTCTAAAACAACTTTTTTTTCCCCATCTCTAATCTCCCTTTTCACTCTTACCTTCTTTTCCGACTGATTGCAAAATTTAAGACAAAAGAAACTTCCTCCCGGAAAGTTTTAACTCTTAAACCCCTTAATTGATGCACTCTGCTTTTTGGTCCATATGTTTTTACCATGTAGTCAAACATTTCTCCCCGAGGAGGAGGAGGTGTTTCCTTAGAACCCGTCTTGCCCATTATGCGCCGCTTGGGTAATGGGGGAACATTCCTTAAAACCCGCAGACGTCTCCACAGGAGTTCAGAGCTTTCTGGCCCTCTGACTGCCTAAGGTCTCCTAACCAATTGGCCAGGAGAGCCTCACTTGACCACCAGGTGAGCCACTGATCATTGTGCAATCATCTCAACCACCAAGGGAGAGGACATGGACTGAACCGTTGCTCAACCGCACACAGCGACGTCCTTTACGCTGTATGTTCTAAGGTGAAACATTCCTAGAACACTCTTGTCCTCAGAAGAAAAGTTTTTAAATTTAAGCTTTCAATTTAATTAGTAGGACCTTTTAATTTTGTAGAAATTTAAAATGTTGAATCTGGGTATTTTGTTATAATTTGTTTTTTAAGTTTAATCCAAGCTTGGTAAACAAATTAATGATAGTCTGCTGTTCCCCCTCTAGGAATAACAGAGGTGAGAATTAAATTAATTCCCTCCTAGACATCTTGGCTCCTCTGTGATAATCATTCCCTTTTAGTTCAGTTTCAGTTTAGTTTATTTATATAGTGCCAATTCACAACACATGTTGTCTCAAGGCACTTCACAAAAGTGAGCTTGTAAATACAGTGGAGATGACCAGCAAGAGGGAGCAGGAAGGAAGGTGAAAGCTTTTGTCAGGCCAGACAGAGCGTCACATCAGAAGGACAAAAGCATTTTAGAATATGCTATCACAGTATCCTCTGATGTTTTCTACAGGGGAGAATTCATTTCAGTTATATTTATATAGCACCAATCCACAACACATGTCGTCTCAAGAACCTTCACAAAGGGTTTGAAATGGTGGGGGGTTGTTGGGAAGGTTAGATTAAACTACTGAGTGTTAGAGTTTGGCCATTTTAGAATGGGCTATGTGTAGGGGTACTAAGTAAAATAATAAACCGATAAAGTTTGTCGATCTAGATCCCACTGGTGGCCATTGTTATACTAAAAAGCTGTATGCTTTTCCTGTCATGTAAAATTGTCTTTACATTTTTGTTTTCTCAGTTCAACAGGAGGAGGTAAAGGTGAAAGAGGGAGTGGAGTCTGCAATACTACCCTGTAAAACAACAGCTGATTTGGAGGAGGACACCATGGTGGAGTGGATTCGCTCTGAGCCAGAATTCATGATTGTCTATGTCTATCAGAATGGCAGCAACAAAGTTAAAGAGCAAGACAAGGTTTACTGTGAACGTACAAGAATGAGTAAAGAGCTAGTAAAACGCGGAGACCTGAGTCTGACCCTCAGATACCCAACTGAGAGAGACAGTGGAGTCTACATCTGCACCATCTACAGGAAAAGTGACATTGTCAGGCAGAAGGTAGTACTTCAATATATCAAAGGTCAGTGTTAAAGGTATCCATTAGTTAAACTGTGCAACTTGGGAAACATTTCTGATACATTTGACCATTTTGAATGGTTAAGGAGGTAATTTAACATAATGTTTCTCTTGCATTAAAATCTATGCATTTTTAATTCTAGCTTTCTTTAATCAAGACACAACAGAAATGATCTGATCTCTTCAAGGTTCCAACATTTAGTTTAATTTAACCTCAAGTATAAAAAAATACACAAATTCCTCACTGTTTCAATTCATTAAACAAATATAGCCTGTATAGAAAAGCATTGTGTGAAAGGCCAAATCCACTCCTTGATACAACAGCTGCCTGCAGAACCACGTACAGGGGTTGGACAATGAAACTGAAACACCTGTCATTTTAGTGTGGGAGGTTTCATGGCTAAATTGGACCAGCCTGGTAGCCAGTCTTCATTGATTGCACATTGCACCAGTAAGAGCAGAGTGTGAAGTTTCAATTAGCAGGGTAAGAGCACAGTTTTGCTCAAAATATTGAAATACACACAACATTATGGGTGACATACCAGAGTTCAAAAGAGGACAAACTGTTGGTGCACGTCTTGCTGGCGCATCTGTGACCAAGACAGCAAGTCTTTGTGATGTATCAAGAGCCACGGTATCCAGGGTAATGTCAGCATACCACCAAGAATGACGAACCACATCCAACAGGATTAACTGTGGACGCAAGAGGAAGCTGTCTGAAAAGGATGTTCGGGTGCTAACCCGGATTGTATCCGAAAAACATAAAACCACGGCTGCCCAAATCACGGCAGAATTAAATGTGCACCTCAACTCTCCTGTTTCCACCAGAACGGTCCGTCGGGAGCTCCACAGGGTCAATATACACGGCCGGGCTGCTATAGCCAAACCTTTGCTCACTCATGCCAATGCCAAACGTCGGTTTCAATGGTGCAAGGAGCGCAAATCTTGGGCTGTGGACAAAGTGAAACATGTATTGTTTTCTGATGAGTCCACCTTTAATGTTTTCCCCACATCCGGGAGAGTTACGGTGTGGAGAAGCCCCAAAGAAGCGTACCACCCAGACTGTTGCATGCCCAGAGTGAAGCATGGGGGCGGATCAGTGATGGTTTGGGCTGCCATATCATGGCATTCCCTTGGCCCAATACTTGTGCTAGATGGGCCAAGGACTACCGAACCATTCTGCATCCAATGGTTCAAACATTGTATCCTAAAGGCGGTGCCGTGTATCAGGATGACAATACACCAATACACTCAGCAAGACTGGTGAAAGATTGGTTTGATGAACATGAAAGTGAAGTTGAACATCTCCCATGGCCTGCACAGTCACCAGATCTAAATATTATTGAGCCACTTTGGGGTGTTTTGGAGGAGCGAGTCAGGAAACGTTTTCCTCCACCAGTATCACGTAGTGACCTGGCCACTGTCCTGCAAGAAGAATGGCTTAAAATCCCTCTGACCACTGTGCAGGACTTGTATATGTCATTCCCAAGACGAATTTATGCTGTATTGGCCGCAAAAGGAGGCCCTACACCATACTAATAAATTATTGTGGTCTAAAACCAGGTGTTTCAGTTTCATTGTCCAACCCTTGTATAGTTTCAATAACTCTCAGTAGTTGTTTTCTGTTTGACTGTAGCAGTCTATTCCATGAGGGTGAAGTGAACATAGGGCTAAGAGATTTTGTTCTGCTCATTACCCAGGAAATTGAGCCAGATGTCTTGTGGTCCATTCTGTTGCAATCTTTTAAAACCTATCATGCATCTATATTCTCCCAGAAAGGAGAAGTTTGTATTTTAAGTGGAGGATAAAATTTTCACATGCTATATTGAAAGCCACGTAATCAGCAAAAAGAAGAGACAAAATCCACTGGTCTCAAATCCAGACCCCCTCCGGCTCTTGGCTACACCTAGAAATCTTGTCCATAAAAGTTATGAACAGGACTGGTGACAAAGGGCAGCCCTGCCGGAGTCCAACATGCACCAGGAACAGGTCCAACTTAGTGCTGGCAATGCAGGCCCCCGACTCCATACTCTTGGAGCACCCCCCACAGGGCATCATGAGGGACACAGTCGAATGCCTTCTCCAGGTCCACAAAGCACATGTGGACTGATTGGGCAAACTCCCATGAACCCTTGAGTACCCTGTAGAGGGTATAGAGCTGGTCCGGTGTTCCACGGCCGGGACGAAAACCACACTGCTCCTCCTGAAGCCGAGGTTCGACTATCGGTCGGACTCTCCAATACCCTGGCATAGGCCCTACTAGGGAGGCTGAGGAGTGTGATCCACCTGTAGATGGAACACACCCTCCGGTCACCCTTCTTGTGAAGGGGGAGCACCACCCCAGTCTGGCAGTCCAGAGGCACTGTCCCAGACCGCCACCCAATGTTGAAGAGGCGTGTCAACCATGACAGCCCCACAACATCCAGTGACTTGAGGTACTCAGGGCGGATCTTATCCACCCCCGAAGCCCTGCCACCGTGGAGCTTTTTAACCACCTCGGTGACTTCAGCCTGGGTGATGAAAGAGTCCAACCCCAAGTCCCCAGGCTCTGCTTCCACCAGGGAATTCGTGACGGCAGGATTGAGGAGATCTTGGAAGTACTCCTTCCACCGCCCAAAAATGTCCTCATGTAAGATAATTCAGAATAATGTCCCTGGTTGCTACATCTTCTTGGGCCCTAGACACACCTTCTTTGTGCAGTTCTTAACATATTAAGGCCTGCAAAGTCTTAGTCAAAGCCCTTTGGCATAAAAATTCAGTAAAGGACCCAGTAATGACAGACCATGGACATTTAAAAGTTTATTTAAACCAGTGCGGGTGAACCAACAAGGCAAAAAGTATCCTCATGTGTTTGTATGTTTTGTCAAATGGTTCACATCAAATTTAAATGCTAGACAAAAATAAAACAGGAAAATGCAAAATGCGGTGTTGACATGAAAGTGATTATTATGAAGGGAAAAAACCCAAACATGAATGGCCATGTGTGAAAGGATGATTGCACCACTTGTTAAAACAGATATCACTGTGATTAATGACATCTTTGTAAAGCTGAGTTTAATTTCTCTAGCCACACCCAGGCCTAATAACTGCCACACCTGTTGTCAATCAAGAACACATTTAAAAAGGACTTGCTTGACAAAGTGGAGTAGACTAAAATATTCTCAAAAATTAGACATCATTTGTGGGACTCCAGCAAATCAGTGACAGCTGTTATCCGCAAATGGAGAAAACATGGAACAGCGGGGAACCTTCCCAGGAACACAATAAAGTCTTCAGAGTAACATTAAAACAACTGCTGGCCTCACTTGCCTCACTTAAGGTCAGTGACTCCATCATAGGAAATTGGACAAAAATTGACTGCAAGGCGGCATTCCAAGAAAAAAACACTTCTGAGCAAAAGGAGCGTAAAGCCCTTTCTGAGTTGTGCCAGAAGCCATCTTGATGATCCCCAAACGTTTTGGAAGAATACTCTGACTAGATAAAAGTTAAACTTTTTGGAAGGTACATTACATCTGGCATAAAAGTACAATCGCATTTCAGAAAAGGAACACCATATCAACAGTAAAATATGGTGGTGGTAGTGTGATAGTCTGGGGCTGTTTTGCTGCCTCAGGAGCCGGTGGTAAATTGAATGATGATTTCTGTTGTCTTCCAAAACATTCTGAAGAAGAATGCCAGGCCATGTGTATGTGACCTTCATCTGAAGCGCACTTGTGTTTTGCAGGAGGACAAATATCCCAAGCACAGTAGCAAGTCCACCCCTGAATGGCTAGGGAAAAATAGTGAAGCCTTTGGAATGGCCTACCCAAAGTCCTGTCCTGAATCCGTTTGAGATGCTGTGGCATGACCTTAAAAACACAATTCATGCTCAAAAACCCTCAACTGTGGCTGAATTTAGCCAAGATTTAATCTTCAAGACACAAAGCCTGAACTGTAACGTTCCTAAACTGTAGATATATCATTTATCTGGGGACAACAATCAATCAATCAAAATAAGTTATTTACAGAGCACCTTTCATACCTCATGGTGTTGGGATGGTCTTGGGGGCTCTTGCAGTTTTGTGTGGTGGTGCGGACCTGGCAAAAGGCTTATTGTCCTCAGGGGAAGGTCAAGGTGATTTTTAGAGATTACATTTTGTATTTTGTTGTTTTCTACAAGCTAGAATCTGTTTTAGTTCCCAATGCTGGTTGCATAGTCAGTAGGGGCAGCAGTACTGTCCTTGTACCAGCTCATAGCTAGAACTAAGACAGAATTTCAGGACTAATAATCAGTGGTGACCTCTGGGTCTGCCAGGGTTTTGGCCAATTATCATCTAACCCTATATGTCAGGTAGAGTTTAAGGTAGGGCTAGGGAAAAGAAAGTTAATTGAGTCTTGCTTCTGCCTGGAATTATGCTGCATGAAACCGCATTGTTTGTGCGATACTTGTGATGTACACAGGGGCTTTGCACTTTTTCGTACATTGCGCATACCTCTATGATAGCTCTGAAAGTAAGCATAGCTGCAATTGGCTGCTTTGATTGTCAGGCACAAGACAAGGGAAAACAACACAGGAGGAAGAGTGCACATTCTGCATTGGACATTGGAGCACACAATACACTTGCAAAACATAGGACAGAGGAAAATTCATTTTTAGAGCAGTTATGCACTGTTCAAATTTGGATAAATTCATATTCAGATGCATTTATACTTCATATTTCCACTATTTTGGGTCTCTGGACTTCCTGCCTGTGCTTTACTCTTCAGTCTATTGCTTGACCAGTTTCTAAAGTATTTCATTGCTGGCATGTTTTGTTAGCTTAACTCTCACTCAATTATTCAATCACCAATGCAGCAAAAATCCTGATAATAGCACTTATGGCAAATTACTTGAAATTTTAAAGTGCTTTATCAAGTCCCCAGGGACCCCAAAGCACTTTACACTACAATCAGTCATACACCCATTCATACACTGTCAGTGCACTGAGGCAGACTGACAGAAGTGAGGGTGCCATAAAATAGGAACCCTCTGACCACCATCAGCAGGCAAGGCAGGTAAAGAGTCTTGTCCAAGAATACGACTGAGACAGACTCAGCAGGGGTTTGAACCGGCAACCCACTGACAGAACAAACCTCTTTTTTGGATGACTTGAGAATGTATTTACACCAGGAAAGTCCTTCAGTCCGCTTGCTTGGGCTGTTTGCCTTCACATTGTACTTTTTGCAAGTGAACTGTTGTAAACAAAGCCACGCGGGTGATGATCATTGCTCCCAATGGACAGAAATGACAGGGACGGGACAGAGCAAAAAATTTAGGAAAACATCTGTAGACGTGCTGCGGGCAGTAACTCTGTTCTGCATATTTGTGCCATTATTACAGCTGCAATATTATTGTGAAAGTAAAGAGCAGCTCATTCAACACAGATTTTGCGAAGTTCTATTTATAATTTTGGAACGGCGTCGGAAAATGCATGTGCCCTGTCCCACAACATGCAGTAGCATTGCTCAGCAACATACAGCTAATCAGTTATGATTTCAGTCCAACGTACACCCCGCTACGGTGGCTTGTTAAGTCCAAAGAGACATACGTTTTCTGTATTTGGTTCAGATCGGGGCCGGTTCGTATTCAGACCATAAGCGAACCGCACCTGAGTCCGTTTGGAAGTCTCTGTCCGGTCCAGGGTTCGCTTGAGTATATTCACACCTGCACAAAAGGTTTGGACCAACGGGGAAAACAAACTCTAGTCCGTTTAAAGCGGACCAAATGTGTGTTGGACATTAAGGGTGTATTCACACTTGCCACGTTTGGTCCGCTTAAAATGGATCAGAGTTCGTTTCCCCCCTTGGTCCGGACCTTTTGTGCAAGTGTGAATACACTGAAGCGAACCCTGGTCCGGACCAAACAACCGGACCGAGACCCACTTTTTGAGGTGGTCTGGGCTTCTTCCAAACAGACTCTGGTGCGGTTCGCTTATGTTCTGAATACAAACCGGCCCAGATCCGAACCAACTACAAAAAGTGTACGTCTCTTTGGACATAAAAAGCCACCGTAGCCGGTAGCAAAGGTGTGTGTTGTAAGGTAATCATACCTGATAAGATGTGTGTTGCTTAGCAACACTACTGGCTTGTTGTGGGACAAGGCACGTAGAGAACGTCGGCGTTCAGCACGCATTCTTCGACGGGGTTCCAACATTATAAATAGAACGTCTCAAAGTCTGTGTTGAATGAGCTGCTCTTCTCACAATAATATTGCAGCTTTAATAACAGCACAAATATGCAGAACAGAGGTGCTGCACGCAGCACATCTACAGATGTTTTCCTACATTTCCGGGTCTGTGCTCTGTCCCGCCCCCATCATTTCTGTCCAATGGGAGCAATGATCGTCACCCACGTGGCTTTGTTTACAAGTAATAGTTCGCTTGCACAAAGTACAATGTGAAAACAAACCGCACCAAATGAAAAAAATAAAGTTCGCTTTTGGTCCGGACCAAACAAGTGGACCAAAGGACTTTCCTGGTGTGAATACACCCTAAATGTATCAGGGAACTCTTCTGTTTTTTGACTATTCAGGGAATTTTAACGTAAAATGTGTTTTCTGGGACAGAATATCACAGCGTAATGTCCATTTACAATTGTCTCTGTTTATATTTTTGTGTCATTTCAGATGAAACCCAAATTATTCAATAAAGAGCATTTCACTTACAAAGAACAATAAAGAATACTTCATTATCACCATTGTAATACTCTTAATAAATACAATATGCTAAGTTTTGATAACCTAATTGCTACATTATTCAAATTTAAGAATGATTTTCAAAGTTGTTAATAATGTTGCTCATCCTTTATTAAAGAAATTCATTCAACTATGTTCCAACCAAACAACTCAGACATCTAGGTCTATTTCACATAAAAACTGTCATCCCAAAAATATGTTCTATCTTTACACAATCAGCCTTTTCATTCAAATCCATCAAACAATAGAATCAGATTCCAAACAGTCTGCATTTTCTCAAAATCTAAAAAAAATACATTATCAATAATCAACTGTGCAAACATAACTGCTAATGCTGTGTTTACCTTTTATTCCTTATTATTTATTATTGATATATTTGTACCTAGTATTTTTAGTATTAATTAATTTAGGCCAATTAATATTTTTAGGAAATGTGTTTTTGTTGTATATGAAATACGAGCACAGTATTTTTATTCATGAGCTAATGGTAATTTTTGTATTGTGAATTGTTTTATTGTGCACACTTGCCCAGAAACCGCAGGCAGAAAGTAGCTTTAGCTTAGTTTTCATTGTGAGATTAATGTTCTCTCTGACAAATAAATAATAAACAAACCAAGAGCACAAATCTAGTATTTTAAAAATTAACTTAGATGTAAATAAAGAGAAAAAAAGACATGTTTGGTAATAAGGTTTTCAGAACAAATTCTAGAGCTCAGTAATGTGCAATCATTTCTGAGATCTAACCAAATTCTGTTTGTCAACAGAAAAATTTACGTCGTGGGCTAAAGGTTTCCTGGTTCTTCTGGTCCTTAATCTTGTTTTTGGAGGCCTTTTATTTCTCTTCCGGCAATATCTCCAGTCAGGTGAGTTTTATTTACAAATGCAACAATGCTAATGGCTCCTGTTAAGGTTCTTTGAGTCTTCTTCTTATACATTTATTCTAGTGGTTGAACAAATTTATTGGTTCCAAGCTGACGAACAGAGAAAAAAGTAACAAAAACTGAAATTACAAATGACAGCATTCAGGGATGAGAGACCATGTGATACGATACCAGACTTAACCAGACAGAATTATTTTAGAAAATCCAAACAATGAATGCAGCACAAATACATATAATTGTACGCAAATAACACAGTATGCAAAGTACAATCTCCTTGCTCAAGGCTTTTCAAAGTGTGAAACACACGTCCCCTATGGGGCAACAGAGTTCTTCAGGTGGGATCTGCATCATGATGTAAAACATATCTGGTCCTTCTGTTCAGTTACAGCTTTTAATCATAAATTAAACACATTAAAAGACTTCAGATCACCACATTACATGTCATTGATTCAGCCAGTTCTACATATAGACAGAAAAAAAGTGTTGCTTCATAAACTAGGAAAATATAATGCATCCCCTGGTGCTGGAAGGACGTAGTAGAAAGAGCAAAATGAAGTCTCCCTCTTCACTTTCATATCTTGTGATTTGAAACATACAGCCCTGACTTGTTGAAAAGTATTAATAACAAATAAATCATAGTAATTAATCACAGGTGGACTATTAACTAGTTAACAGTTTTATTTTTCTCAATACTACATGTAACATGTAATATATAAACTAAACAAATTAAACAAGGATACAGTTTTACTCAAGGCAATACATACATACCATATGTATGCAGTTATTAATAACTAATGTTAGTTCATGCTAAGAGTATTTTTTTGTGACACTAGAGACCTTTATCTTTCATTTTTCTACAGTAGGTAGACAGGAAAGAGGGCAAAGAGAAGGGGATACATTCAGCAAGGGTCTCCAGGTCTGGGACTCGAACCTGAGACACCCACATCAAGGACTATAGCCTCTGCACACGGTTACGTGCTTAACCCCTACAGCACCAGCGCTGCACACCTATGTTCACTTTAAAAACCACAAATTAACACCTTTTCCTCTACAGAAAGTGTTTAATAGTAAAGACTGCACTACTGGCTCACATGCTCAGTGGAGAACAACAGACTGTGCTCCTAAATGTTTTATTTATAATTTTTAGTAGGCAAAATGAAAATAGTTTCTTCCTAAGTAGAATAAAGAGCTGAAAAGATGCAGTATTTACAATAAATAAATGTGTTTTTAGGAACTTACCATTTGACTAAGTCAGTCAGTCATTTTCTACCACTTATTCCATAGTGGGTCGCGGGGAAGCTGGTGCCTATCTCCAGCAGTCTGTGAGCGAGAGGCAAGGTAGACCCTGGACAGGTCGCCAGTCCATTGCAGGGCAACACACAAACAACCACGCACACACCTAAGGGCAATTTAGAGTTACCAATTTACCTAACAGGCATGTCTTTGGACTGCGGGAGGAAGCCGGAGTACCCGGTGAGAACCCACGCATGCACGGGGAGAACATGCAAACTCCACGCAGAAAGACCCCAGGCTGGGAATTTAACCCAGGACCTTCTTGCTGCAAGGCAACAGTGCTACCAACTGTGTCACTGTGCAGCCTAATATTACTTTCATATGCAGTAGTTTAGTTTTAGAAAAATATTTATCTTTAAAACAGAAATGTTTGATGCTGAAAACCAAATGTCGTCCTAAACAGCTAAACTTAAAAAACAGTTATCATCTAACGTTACAAATTAAAAATAATAATTTCTTGCAATAGGCTATAGCATATATAACACCTTTCATGCTAAGAGAAAACACAGCTGCATACCTTTATCTCTTGCTCGTTTCTTCTTTTCTCTCTTTCTTAAACTGAGCACCTGATGGCTTTGACCTTCTTTGTCCATTGTCCATGTGTGTAATTAGCACTGGAGTGAAGTGCTAAGTTATCCCAAAAAATTATACAAAACAAATCTGTACACACTAAGGAAGGTGGATTACTTAAGGCCTAAGTTGTTTTGACTTACCGTCCCCTTTTTTTGAACCTGCCAGATCTTAGCAGCCAGCTACACCCACTGCACCCAGCGGATGGTGCCCGTTCCCTGCAAGTGGGTAATAGGAAACGATGTGTAGGCTAGACAGGCTATATGAAATAATGCATTTTATGTTTTTGAGGGGGATTGCTAGGCCAGGGGCAGGCGCTTGTGCCGCCCTTGACAAAATGCCGCCTTTGGAGCTGACAATGCTCCAAATCTGAAACTGTCCCTGCCTGTACAAATAAAAGAAGCAGACTCATGACTAAAATAAAAGTGTACAACATTTTTTAAAGAAACATTAAGTATTTCAACACAAAAAATTGTAACAGAAATAATAGCAATATTTTAGTTGAGGGGAGTGCTGTTGTCCATTTACTCTCTGAGAAGGGGCTAACTCTCCCGCTTTGAAATCCCCTGTCCTAGACGTTTAGGTGCAGACAGTTTCTCTCTACGTAATGTCCTTGTTGGATAGAGCAGTGAAATTGCAACTTTTCTCAGAGTAACTACATATTTCATAAATGAGCATTTTTCCAATCCAATCCAACTTTATTTATAGAGCAGTTTAAACACCATAGTGGAACAAGTGCTGTACAGAGGCAAATTAAAACATGGCTCACACAGGACAAAAACACAATTTATTGAGAGAATCAAAAATAAGAAACAACCTTCTGCAGCTGGTCCATAGAGGACCCACTAACCAAGTAATCCAGCCGGATAGTGACAAAGACATGGATTACTGTCTCAATGTGCCTCCTTGGGAGGATGGGCTTCATTTTAGCCAGTTGCCTTAAATGACAAAACTGCTTTTAATGACTCTGAACTGGCTGTCTAATTTGACCCCCAAATTCCTCACAGACTGCTTACTAACGGTGGCGACAGTGGCAACGGTAGTAGAGGTTCCTCTTGTAGCCGGTGGATTGCTGGTTAAAACCCCTGCTCCATCCGTCTCAGTTGTATCGGTGGACAAGCGACTTCACCCAAAATTAGGTATCATCCGGTCTTCAAAACACCTAAGAAGCAGATTAATGCATTTCATATTTTAAGAGGGACGTAAATCTGACTGTCATCTGCGTAGCAATGCTATAAAACACCATGTGAAGGAGCCAGCCTGACACTGTACAATGCTCGGTCTGCATGGCTGTGTCCCCAGAAGGAAGCCTTTTCTAAAGACGAGGCACAAGAAAGCCTACAAACAGTTTGCTGAAGTCAAGCAGACTAAGGACGTGTATTACTGGAACCATGTCCTGTGGTCTGACACCAAGATAAACTTGTTTGGTTCAGGCTTGTGTGGCGACACCCAGGTGAGAAAAGAAGTCCAAAGACAAGTGTGTCTTGCCTACAGCCAAGCACAGTAGTGGAAATGTCATGGTATGGGGCTGTATGACTGCTGCTGGCTGTGGGGAGCTACGCTTCATTGAGGGAAACATGAATGCCAACATGTACTGCGACATGCTGAAGCAGAACATGATCCCTTCACTGTAGAAATTGTGCCGCAGGGCAGTATTCCAACATGATAACGACCCCAAACACACCTCCAAGACAACCACTGCCTTGCAAAAGAAATTGATGGTAAAGGTAGTGGACTGCCCAAGCTTGTCTCCAGACCTGAGCAACTTTAGCAAATGTGGGGCATCCTCAAACAGAAGGTGGAGGAGCACAAGGTCTCTAACATCCACCAGCTCAGTGATGTCATCATGGAGGACTGGAAGAACTGTGAAGCTCTACTGAACTCCATGCCCAGGAGTAAATAATGGTGGCCACCCAAAATATTGACACTTTGGGCAAAATTTGGACAACTCTACTTATGAGTGTACTCACTTTGTTCTCTTTTAATGGTTTTTATTATCTCATGCAATGAAAACTGGAAGGAAGCCGGTATGTGAACTCCAGACTGCAGCTGCTCTGCAGGTTTTACTGTGAATGGATATTCTTGATTTTTAGCCAGTGCCAATGGTGGATTATTTTGTGCTGTTAATGGCTCATGGCTAACAATATGTTCATGTTCGATATAACTTCAAATAATAACAATCACAATAATAATTTAACACATTTTTTACCTACTACCCTATGTCTCAAACATTATGTTATAATTTATACCTTACTTTTTAGCACCTTAATTCTTTAGATTTGAGAACAAGCGATTTAAATGTTGATTTTGAAAATGTCTTTCCAATATTATTAAAAATGCTCCAGCTCATAGTAAGGTGAAGAAAACCATCTAAACCCTAATTAGTTTAACATGTAATGAAGGAGTGGACAATATTTGACCTTTTAAATCATTCAGAAATTCAACATTAACAGGGTGAAATATTTTTGTATTATTTTTCTTAGAGCATTAATGCCTATTCCTATTTATATTAGGGTAAATATTACATTTTATCCATTTTCAAGATAAACTAAAGCAGCCTTTACCAGTTTTGAATGGTGAATTAAATGTTAAAAGGTAAAAAGATAACTGTTAATATTAAAATGGTAAATGGCTGGCACTTGTATAGTGTTTTATCAAGTCCAAGGACACTAAAGAGCTTTGCACTACAATCAGTCATCCACACATTCATACACACATTCACACACTGACAGTGGTGAGCTACACTGTAGCCACAGCTGCCCTGAGGCAGACTGACAGAAGTTAGGCTGCCATACAATCACTGAGCTCTCTGACCACCATCAGCATGCAAGCCGGGTGAAGTGACAACGACTGAGATGAATGGAGTGGGGGTTCAAACTGGCAACCCACCTTCACCCTAGATAATTTTTAAATGCTCATATGTTAATTGAGGTATAAGAAAAACAGTACAGGTTTGGAATCCTAACATACAGCTATGCAGGGTTAGAGGTGACCTAGATTTCATAGATTTGATAAAGAAATGTTTATTTCAGTCATGAGAGTCTCGAGAATTAACTCTGAATTGGAGCAAAACACTTGACTTACAAAAAATTACTTGTGAACATCTCTTAGAAAATTAAAGGTTGGCAGTGTTTTTTTAGGATGAAGGCCTGTTTGATGTAGCTCATCCTCTAAGCTCTGGCTGAGGTATCACTTTCATTTGTGTCTTTATTTTTCCCTAAACTCTCATCCTCTAATAAATGTTTTGTTATTCTAAAGCTTTTAGTTCAGCTGCACAACGGCACTTGGGTAATCCAAGACCATAAGAAGGTGATAGTCTGGTTCATAATTGATCTATTCATTCATCTATGCAACCTGTATCTATACCCACATTTCCTATTTTGGATTGTAGTCTTGATGATCTCTTGCTCCTAATCAAATGTGGATAGTACTGAATCTTTTGTGTGTATTGTGCCTTTGATTGGAAGATTTTATCACAATGTGTGTGTTGTTAGTGTGCATTTTCCTAACTTCAAGGGTTCTTGTGTAAGACTCTAACCACACAGATCTCAAAGAGGATATATCTTATACACCTCTGCTTTCAACACAGCTGATTCTTTGGTTTGTATTCTCTCAGTCTACAAGGTGGAGGTGGATTCGGGAGTGGAGTTTGTTAAGCTGCCCTGTAAAAAGATAGTCCGTCTGCCTGAACACGTAACAGTTACATGGAGAAACAACACCAGACGGATAGTCCATATGTATCAGGATGGTGCCAAAAAGCTTGAAGAACAACACAGGCAGTACAAAGACCGAACAGAGATGAAGGAACAATTTAAATTTGGAGACTTCAGTTTAATCCTGAAGAACCCCACTGACAGAGATACAGACACCTACACCTGCACCGTCAGCAACAGATGGGGACAAATCCTGATTAAGAAACAAGTGCTGCTGTATGTTAGAGGTAAGTACTATACAAGTAGGTTTCACATTTTATGTATAATAGGTTTAGAAAAACTATTAGACAAGACAGTATACATTTTACCAAATTACGGTCTTCTAACTAACAAAAACCTTGTAATAATAAACATAACTGCCAATTATAAAACATGGCATAAAAATAGTATTTTTCTGAGTGGTTTATACAAATATTTTAATATGTTGAAGTATAGCTATGTGGAAAAGTAATTATCCCTTTATAGATTCAGTCTATTTCAGCTTTTTTGTCACACTTAACTGTTACAGATAATCAAATACATTTAATTAGACAGAGATAACCTGGGTATATTCAACAAGCAGTTTCCAAATGACTTTTATTTCAAGGAAAACCTATCTAAGCCAACTGTAGTAAGTATGAAAACAAATGTGCCGCTTGAGCTGTGATTACCCACATTTTTTTAAACTGGCCTGTAAATCTAGTAAATCACCTAAACAGAACTGGTCTAAAAACATGAAGCAGGATAAAAGAAATCAAAAAGCAATAGATTGTGTCCCGATTTTAAGAAATTTAAGAACAAATGACAAAGCTGTTGACATTTACAGTTTTGCTCAAATTATTTCTGCACCTGGCAGTTTGGAATGTAAAATTATCTTCATTTAACTAAGTAGTTTTTTTTTCTGACAGGAAATTAGATTTATACCATTCTCAATAATTAATGTAAAAAATGTTATTGGCATTACAATAATCATACCCTCATTATAACCGCTTTTTGCATATATACTCGTATTTTGGCAATTTATCTTTGGTAAAGAGCTCAAAGTCTTTGAGACTGGAAGGCTTCCCTGTCATCACCCTAATCTTTAGCTCCATCCAGATTCCAAATCCAATTCAAGGCTACTTTGCAAACTGGATAGCTTGCCATAATGGGTGGAACCATGAATACTAGAAAAAAAAAACTAAAATCCTAACAAAGACTGTGTTGCAGTTGGTCACGTTAAGCTCAAGCAGCACTGTGTTGTGCAGCTGGGCAATGAATCAAAGCAAACCAGCAATTAATTGTCCTAATGGCTGAAAACAAAAAATAAGGTATGGATTCGCCTAATTAAAGGTCTCAGCTTAAATTCAAGTGTGATGCTTTGCAACAACCCTAATCAGGTCAAAAACCATCCAGCGGTTTGAATTAAAATAATTCTCCACAGCAATATGAAAGTTTGGTTGCTGTCATGATGTGTTTAGAACCAGGAGAATCTAGAGCAGCACACCTGAGAGGCAGGAAAGGTTTAAACAAGTTTATTGAAATCGTGTTTCTGGTAGTGTCAGGAGCAGGCTTCAGGAGGTGGTTCTGAATGTTAAAGATAAGAGTTACAAGCTTACTTGTAGAGGAGTGTATTGGTTCTGGGGAGATGTGAACAAGCCACAGAGACTGAGGCTGACAGGCAAACGTGCTGTTCGAGCGATTTCCTCCAGATGGTGAATAACGTTGGAGGGTGGACAGGCAGGGCAGGGGAAGCGATCTTGCATTCAGATCTTGTGGATCCAGAGCGGTCCTTGGACTGAGGTAAATTCATTGAAGTGTTAACCATTAGGCAGGAAGTTGAACCACAGCGGGTTTTTCAGTAAGCGGGTTTGCTGACTGCCAACAGGGTAAGAGCCAGAACCACAGAGGATTTATCCAGAGCACGGTTTGCTGATAACAACCTTCAGGGAGTAACAGAGCTGGAGTTAGCAAACGCAGAGCAGGGTTTGTTGATCTGATTAACACTCAGCAGAGTAAACAACGTTGGTTACGTACTGTAACCCCAGAGTATAGGCGCAGCCCTTTAAGGCTATCGCTAGTGGGTTTATCCCTTCGCGCGCAGCACTGAAAACTTTAGTCCACGCCCACCACCTGCTGTGTGGGCCCCACCCAGGTCCGTATAAATTACGGTGAGACCGGACAAACGGCTCCCAAATAGCTTTTTCTTCAGCCATTCCGGGACCAGTGAGGCCCAGAGCTTAAAGGGCTGCGCCTATACTCATAGAATCTGGGGTTACAGTACGTAACCAACGTTCTATTTCGTATAGGCTTCGCCCTTTAAGGCTATCGCTAGTGGGTTAAAGGCGAAGCAGGATGTAGTCTATGCCTCACTGGGTCCATCCAGACCACAACTGAACATCTGCTCGCCTAATGACACCAAAAATCAGCCTTCTGAATGCGTAATTGCGCACTCCAAGCGTCTTGCGCATCACAATGACCAGAGAAGAATATCTGGTCAGGGAAAGGCTGAGATAACAGACCTGCTGCTGTAATTGGAAAATGAAGGTTACGAACTGTAACAGTGTAACGATGAGCAGAGCAGGTCAAAAATCTCCATGAGGGAACGTGGAGACAGATCAGCAGCTGGATCATGCGTAATGATGCAGCAGAACAACCTCGTGTGCCACAAACAACACAACAGAGGATAATAACCTCTGTTCACACGGAGGCTTAATGAATACAGCCGCAGTGATAATAACATCATAAGTCACGAACAGTGGCTGATAATAATATTACGACACCCTGCGTCTGCATGCAGGAAGGGTGACTCAATAATAAATGCAACGAAATAACAGTCATTCTGTCAGAACCCTGAGAACAGAATGAGTCATGGAGAAACCTGACACATCTCGCAGGTAGAAACGAATAAATGAGCATGGAGATGACCATGAGGCTGCTGTGCAAATGTCCTCCACTGTCATTCCTCCATGCAGAGCCATGGAGGATGAAATCCCCCTGATTGAATGAGCTCTGAGATTCTCTGGAGGATCCAATCCAGAGGAAATATAAGCCTGTGAAATAGCCTCACACAGCCAATGTGAGAGGCGCTGGACAGATAGAGGACGTCCTGCAGAGTTTTTCTGTAATGCACGAACAGACGCTGGGTGCGGCGCTGTGCAGCCGTGTGCGCCACGTAACATGAAAGCGCGCGCACGGGACAGAGGAGATGAGAGGTGGCCTCCTCTTCAGAGTTATGAGGAGGAGGATAAAAACCATCCAGAGTTATCACTCTCAATCTGAACGAACTCGTGATGCTTTTAGGTGTAAAAGCAGGGTTATGACGCAGCACAGCTGAGCTGCTGTCGGCTCGTATTCTGAGACAAGAAGGAGCAACAGAGAGCGCAGATAAATCGCTCACTCTCTTCGCAGATGTCAGAGCTAACAGCAGGGCTGTTTTAAAAGACAGAAGTTTTAGTGGAGCCTGATCTAAGGGCTCAAATGGGGCTTTAACCAGTGCGCGCAGGACGAGCACTAAATCCCACTGAGGGACTAAAGGGCGTGACACGGGTCTGTGTCTACGTACACCCCGCAGAAAACGCTTCATCAGCGGGTGGTTAAAGACCGTTCTGTCACCAAAACCCTCAAGACAGGAAGAAATAGCTGCAGCATAAGTTTTAATGGTGCTGAAAGCTAAATTTCTGTTCATCAGCTGCTGGAGGAATGACAGCACGCAGCCTAATGGACATGAAAAAGGCTCCACGCCTTTCTCTGCACACCAGCGCTGAAAAGCTGCCCACTTTGATGCGTATGACGCTGTGGTAGAGGGGGCTTGTGCGCCCTGAATCGGGCGCACCACATCGTGCGGGAGACCCAGCCCTTCTAAGCGCTCCCGTTCAGCGGCCAGACCCAGAGACGTTGACCTAACTCCGGGACGCTCCTGATTGCCCCTCCTGCCTGGAGGAGTGCATCCTCTCTCCAGGGCAGCTGCCACGGGCGACCTGACACCAGCTGCTGCAGGCTCGGAAACCATGGCACGCTTTTGCGCTCGGGAGCTACGAGAATCACTGAGAGCTGTTCCTCTCGGATATGGTCCAGGAGCCGCGGGATCAGCGGAACTGGTGGAAAGGCATAAAGGAGCATTTTCGGCCACGGGCTGTGAGCAAAGGCGTCCACTCCTAACGGTGGATCCTCCCGTGGGCTCAGTGAGAACCACAACTGGCATTGTGCGTTCTCCCGTGTGGCGAAAAGATCCACTGCTGCTTTCCCGAATCTGCTCCAGATCTGAACAATCAGCTCGGGGTGGAGACTCCAGTCCCTGGGACGAGGACCACCTCTGGACATGATGTCCGCTCCTCTGTTCAGGACGCCGGGGATGTACACTGCTCTGATGGAGAGCAGGTTCATGCGCGCCCAGCACAGCAGCCGCCTGGAAATGTTTAGCAGCTGAGCCGAGCGCACACCTCCCTGGCGATTTATGTAGGCTGCTGCCACTCTGTTGTCTGTGTGGATCAGAACATGCTGATCCTGCAGCAGAGGAGCAAATGCTGTGTCACCTTCCACACTGTGAGAAGCTCCAGCACGTTTATGTGGAGAGACATGTGGTCTGGCCACTGTGCTCCCACCGCCTGAGACTGACACGTTCCTCCCCATCCCGACAGGGATGCGTCTGTGAACACTGAGACGAGTGATGCAGATCTGCTGAGGGGAACTCCCTCTGACAGGATGCGGGGATTTCCCCAGTGGGCCAGGTCGGGTCCCACTGAAGGAGGGACTGAGATCATCCGCCTCTTCTGACGCACAGGATCTATGCGCAGGTGGATGAACCATCTCTGAAGACGTCTCATATGAAGCAGACCCAGCGGAACAACCACGTGAGCCGCTGACATCATTCCCAGTAATCGCATAAGTGACAGAGCTGTCACTACGCTGTGAGGTTTGACACGGAGGAGAAGCGCTGACAGCGCGTCTGTTCTCGGCTGAGAGAGCCGGGCTCTCATTGTGGCTGAGTTTAACTCCACCCCCAGATAAACGATCATCCGGGATGGGAAAACAGAACTTTTCTGCCAGTTTATTGAAAACCCCAGAACTGTCAAATGTGCGGCCAGCACCTTTGTCTGTACCACTGCTTCCTCTCTGGACCGAGCCAGCAAAAGCAGGTCATCCAGATAAAAGAGGATCCTCATCCCTGCCGAGCGCAGGTGCGGTGCAACGCTGTCTCCACACATTTGGAGAACGTTGCGTGGGGCGAGAGAGTAACCGAACAGCAGGCGGTTGTATTGATATGAGATCCCTTGATAAGCGAAACGCAGATATTTGCGGTGTTTCGGGATGATGGGGATGTGAAAATAAGCATCCTTCAGATCTATGGAGGTGAACCAGTCATTCTGGTGAACGTTCTCCATCACCTGTCTGACTGTCAGCATGTGGAAACGTCTCTCCATGATCGCTTTGTTGAACAGGGACAGATCGAGAATCGGTCTCATTCCTCCTGTTTTCTTGGAAACCAGAAAATATCGAGAATAAAACCCCGTGTTTTCCTCTCCGCGAGGAACCCTGGAAATGACGTTTTTTATCAGGAGTTCCTGCAGTTCTGACATGAGAACGGAGCTCTGCTCCGGGGAGGACAGGACTGTCTCCAAAATCCCTCTGAACGATGGGGGCGGAGACAGGAACTGCAGCGTGTAACCTCTGCTGATCAGTCTGTCCATCCACCTGTCCAGGGAACATACGCACCACCACTCAGTGATGCTCTGAGAGCGGGCGCGCATTTATCTGTGGTGCCATGGTGCTCATGGATACGAGCCAGGCTAGAGCCCCTACCGCCGTTACCCGACTCGGAATCTGACCGGAGGTAACCCATGGGGGGCTCGGATCGAAAGGGCTGTAAACCAGCCTCACCAGGGGGATATTCACCCAGGCTCGCAGCTCGGTGTTGAGCGGGGGCATCACTGGTGCGCCGCTTCGTAGGGAGCTGCTGTTGTTCATCCTCTGTGATCTCACCCACTGACAGCTGGGGAGGACAGGAGGGAGAAGGCAGCGAGCGTGGCTCTACCGGAACAGCATAGGATGCTCTCGTGGAGTCATGCTTTGAAACTGTGAGATCGTGGGGCCTCTTAAACGGCCGTTTAAAAGGGGCCGTCTCATTAGGAGTGGGGAATGTGTGTGAGGAAAGCACAGCGAGATCGTACGATCTGGCTGAGCCGGAATAAAACGGAAACTTGCTCTTAGAGAAATGTATGTGTTTTATTTCAAAACAATCAATAGTTTTACACACATCCCCCCCCACCAGTCATTTCTTAAATCTCCGCCGTGGCTCCTGTGGCGGGTTGGACCAGGCGCACGCCAACTGACGACCTCTGCACTGCTGCTGCAGCTGAGTAGACGGAGCAGTGGGCGGAGGAACTCGGGGAGCTGCGGCAGCGGCCGTGGAGCGTCTCTGCTGCTGCCGCTGATCACGGCGATCCCGCCAGTGGCCGGTGGTATGGGACGACCGGAAACCAGAGCGATTAAGAGACCCATGTCTCTTGACCCGCTCAAGTTCCTCTTGAGAGGTCTGCATCTGGCCCAGCACGGACTGGAAATGAGGACCGAACAGCCCATCCGGACTGATCGGTCCCTCCAGTAACTCCCTCTTAAAATCCTCAGGGATGGAGGAGGAGAGCCGAAGCCACATCTGTCGCTGTAGCAGGTATGCCAGGCAGCGATGCGGGAGGCCAACGCCGCACCGAGGTTGAGGATGGTGTCTGCGAGATTGCAGAATACCTCTACATCCTCCGGAGGCAGCTCCATCTCCTGAGCCTTCTTGGAGATGACGTAGGCCAGGAAGGCGGTGTTGTTGGTCGCTGCAGTGACCTGAGCGGCACATTGGTGGCAGCGATCAGTCAGCCTGTCCGTGATCTGATCACTGGGGGAGGGGGGCACAGGCCATCGTCCAACGCGCCGGGCCGACCTAACCCCAAAAACTGCCGACAGACCGGGCTCCAGAGCAGGAACTGGGGGAAACCCCTGATCCGTCAGGGACTCCACCCTCGTTATAGGTGTGAAGGTGGAGACCGGTGCCTTTAGCTGAAGCGGCTCAGCCGCCGCTCCCGACAGGTAAGCAGTTACCGCCGGAAAACGGGGCCAAACCGGATCTCGGCGAGTTGAATGAGCTGGGGCGAATTTTCCCGCCAGGTCGTCAGTCAGGAGCTGGGCTAAAGGCGCGGGAACAGGGACACCTTTAGCCTCAGATACTTTAGCGATGATGTCCGGCAGCATGCTAAGAAGTGCGCCCATCGCCGGAAAGGGGGTGGTCGCCGACATCGGGAGGCCCTGTTTTTAGCCTGGACTGATTTTGCATCTGCCTCCGCGTCCTCCGTCCGGAGGAAGGGAGTGGAGATATCAATTGCTGTCTCTGGGGCGGAATCGTCCGATTCCCGCCCAACACCAAAGATGTCCAATGCCTCATCGAGGGAGCATTGGTCCGCTACGGGGAATTCCCCTTCTAGCGGGGAGAAAATGGCTAGCCGCCGTTGCTTCTCTTCCAGAGGCAGACGCCTGCAGGAAGGGCAGGTGGACTGCGGGGTCAAGGCCAGGCTTGCATGATCAGAACCAAGGCAGCCCTCGCAGATGGCATGCATGTCATAACTCATGATGTAGCCGGTGTTACAAGCCGGGCAGAGGCGGATAGTGCCGACGCTAGCCATGGTTTTCTTGAATCAGTGCTCTTAAGCTGTCGCTGAAGAAAAATGGGAGCCGTTTGTCCGGTCTCACCGTAATTTATACGGACCGGGGTGGGGCCCACACAGCAGGTGGGCGTGGACTAAAGTTTTCAGTGCTGCGCTGCGCGCGAAGGGATAAACCCACTAGCGATAGCCTTAAAGGGCGAAGCCTATACGAAATAGAACCCAATCCCTCCTCCAAGGTCTCAGCTGCCTAAGAAGCTCCTCAGTGATTGCTCTTGATTCATTGCAGCTGTGTGGCTGCTCCTACCCGTCACACCCTGGTGAAGGAAAGGAGGAACAACACTCACACAGCAAGACAAACCTGCACACAGCTCCGTGGCCTGACTGTTTCAGGTTAAATACTTCACCATATTGGGCCAAGTTGAGTTGGATAGCTTTTTGCCTTCATAAATGAAATAATTTGAAAACAGAATTTTGTATTTAGGTTTTCTTTGTCTGATAGTACAATTAGTTTGATGATATGAAACATTTAAGTGTGACAAAAAAGCAGAAACAGCACTAATCAGAATTCTGTCCCAAATCAAATTGTGTAGTTTGTTCAGACTTCATTTTGTGCAGTCTGATTTTATATTGGCAGTTTTTTATAGTATAGTTAAAATCTCAGGATTATACAAACATGGATATGTGTTACGGATGATAATTCTGATAAATACAGTTCAGTAAGATTATGAACAGTGTGTAACTGCTATTTGTCTAGATTCTAACTTTCTTCTCTTCTCCAACCAGCTGGAGCTGACTCTTTTATCATAGCCATAGACTTTGGTTCAGGATACAGTGGCTACGCCTTCAATGTCAGACCCAGAGAGAAAGGAGTTGAGACCCAGTTAAAGAGATGGGGTCATGAACTTGGACTGGACACCCCAAAGACTCCAACCTGCATCCTGTTGGATGAATATGGAAAATTCCTGAAGTTTGGTTATGAAGCTAAAACAGCGTACAGCAAGATGAAAAGAGAAGAAGCTGAGAAACATTATTTATTTGAAGACTTCAAGATGGCTCTTGATTGCACAGTAAGTAAAAGTAAAGATCAACATGAGGTTTTTATTCGTTTCCCTTGCATCCTACCATTTGAGCGGCTGTCAGTTCGTTTTGAAACTGGCCCAGTAATTTTTACACTTACTTCTGCAGCTGAATCAACAGCTCTATAACTTCCAGCTGCACCTCAGCAGGTTTTAAACTTCTTTCTGTACAACCACCTTTAAAAAAGTGTTACCGCCGCAGCCCTAGGGGTAAGCTGGGTGGTAGCAAGTGGCACACAGCTAGCATAGACTGCGTTGCATAAATGAGAGACTATGGTTGTAGGCCTGTGGACAGACAACAGACATGTTATTATCAGGCCATAGCTCCTTTTACTTCTGAAACACAATCACCACATTTTCACATTTACACACCATAAAATACACCACAACAGCATAAGTAATAATATAAACAATATTAATCAGGTCAAAAACATAGTAGACAATTAACAAAATTTAGAAAAATTAAAATGATAATGCATAGACTGGTAAATAATATAAAACTGACATTAAACAATAATAAAATGTATCAAAATAATAATAAGTTGACAAAAAAATATGTTGACTCTCTTCAATACTCCATATTTAACTGAGAAAAGCATAATTTATACTCTGGCGCCTGGCCAAGTGAAGGAAAACGCACCACCAAATGGCGGCTGAACAACCAAGAAGATCCAACATGGCGATCTTACCAATCTAGGATTTGGACTACTTATCTAAGCTTACAATATGCTCCAATGACTCTACCTGTTAGAAAACTCAGTAGCACATTACAATACTTAATACTGGCTTTGAATAAAACCCTCTTCTAGTACTCATTTATGTGTAACAACAATAACAATCTTACAAAAATGACGAGACTACATGTACAAGAAAACATACAGAAACCCCGTCAATAAATGCTCCAAAACAGTCACCGTTTCAGCACAGCATTTCCATGTTAATCTATACTTATTTTCATTACATTAGGACCAAGTTTAACTTGCTAAGATAATATTTTTAGACATACCTGTGGACAGACAAGAGACATGCTACCATCAGGCCATAGCTCATTTTACTTCTGAGCTGCACCTACGTGAAGTCCCTCTATGCCCACAGTGGGGCTGCTGCATCCCTGCTGGTGTGGATGTACATAGTAACCTTGACTTTTTAGAATACCGTATTTTCCGCACTATAAGGCGCACTTAAAAACCATTAATTTTCTCAAAAAATGACAGTGCACCTTGTAATCCGGAGCGCCTTATATATGGATCAATTGGTTAATTGGTTGAACCATGCTGGTTGTACACGGCGCTCTGTCAAAATGTTTCAGTACGACTGGTAAACTACACTGCTTGCAGCATTACGGAGAAGACCTTACCATGAGAGTGAATGGAGTTATCAGAATGCTGGTTTGTAGTGTATTAATAAAGTTTGACTGACTGACTTATCTGACTGTTTTGTTGACATTCTCTTTAGCACAGCTCCATCTAGTGGATGCATAACGCAACCCCAGTCAAACGTTTGACTGCCGTAGCTTCTATTCTATGCGCCTTATAATCCGGTGCGCCCTATATATGAAAACAGTTCTAAAATAGGCCATTCATTGAAGGTGCGCCTTATAATCCGGTGCGCCTTATAGTGCCGAAAATACGGTACACAGTTGTATTCCAACAAAAAATAGAGGGTGTCTGTTTTCATAAAAAAACTTATGATGTAGTGTTTTTTCAACATACTACAAAAGCAGAACATAGACTTTTCTGTTCTTTTTAACTTCAGACCTTTTTCCAAAACGCCTTTTTCATAGTTTCACAAAAGATGTATGTCTATGTACATTTGTAGTCTTAGGTCAGTTTTTGTGGACATAAAAATTTTAATCTATTTTTTGTGAAATTCAGCTTTTCCCTATTCGTTCAGCATTGCTCACAACAGTAGAAAAATGCTATAAAAATGAAACAAAACACTTTTTTTTCAATATTTCGGTTTTAAATTACGCAATCTATCCCTCCATCCATTGTCTTCCGCTTATCCGGGGTCAGGTCGCGGGGGCAGCAGCCTAAGCAGAGAGACCCAGACTTCCCTCTCCCCAGCCACTTAGGCCAGCTCATCCGGGGGAATCCCAAGGAATTCCCAGGCCAGGCGAGAAACATAGTCCCTCCGGCGTGTCCTGGGTCTTCCTCTGGGCCTCCTCCCGGTGGGACGTGCCTGGAACACTTTATTAGGGAGGCTTCCAGGAGGCATCCTAACCAGATCCCAGAGCCACCTCAACTGGCTCCTCTCGACATGCAGAAGCAGCGGTTCTACTCTGAGTCCCTCCCAGACGACCGAGCTTCTCACCCTATCTCTAAGGGAGAGCCCAGACACCCTGGGGAGGAAACTCATTTCGTCCGCTTGTATCTGTTGGGACCCACAACCATGGATTACAACATGAAGTCCGGTACAAACTTTTCTGGAACTTTCAAAATAAATTGCATTAACCTACTTCCGGCACAACTTAGGAAGTTGGGGTATAAGCGGATTTCCCATGATGCCACTGGCTGTATAAAACCCCCAACTTTCCAATGGATCGATCTCTTCACACTGCTCCCCTGTGGGACTGGACAGGAGAGACAGCAGCTAATGTCTCTTTGCAGGCAAACAGACATAATTCTTCAAACTGGATCCAAGAGTGTCATACGATCACGATCATATGCGCTAAGTTAAGTACGAATGTGTATCCAGTATATTCATTCATGAACGGGGTAATTTAGGTACAAGTGTTGCTTGACTTTCTCTCTGAGATCTACAGAAAGCAAACTGTTCCAGGGAGTTCCCAGCAGAAACCCTGTCTCTACGATGCCGAGTGGAGCGGTTTTCCCAGTCTGAAGGAAGGACAGAGCGAGTCGCATCACCGTGGTTACGGTAGTAACTGTGCAGTTTTGGGCAGCCCGACAGAGCGAGCCGCCCCCACCCCACAGCTACGTAGGTTAGCTGGAGCTAACCCCTTTGTTCACGGTGCTTCACAGAGCTTTCTTCAAACTTCGTTGTCGCCCGGACAACTTTGCTCAGCACGGTTCATACGAGGTTAGGGGTTTGGGCAGAGAGAAATAATTTATGATGAAATAATCTAAACTTTTTTCATTTTATGAAGTTTGGTTTTGTTTGTGTGCTATCTTAGTGCAAGCAGGCCATCTGCTCAGCACATGTGCTCAGTTCTGTGTTCTGTGTTTGTGTGTTTTTTAAAGTTAAGACAAACTTTATTTAAAGGGTGATTTTAAACACAGAAGATCGGCCATAACGTGCCGTCCGCGCTTATGCATTTTAACCCTTTTATTAACGGTATTTTAAAGGTGTGTGTTTGATTCTGGTGCGAAACTATCAACTTCTTTTGTTAGCTTTCATTGCTAACAGGTAAGAACACCTATTTGCTACTAAAGATAATCCACCCAGAAAGGTTGTTAGTTTTCAGTCCAGTAAATAATATTTCCTCAACATTATTTTACTAAACTTGATAACTAAGTAAACACCATTAAGCCCCATTTCTCCAGAAAGATCTGGCTCTTTTCCAAAATATTCCCTTAAATATTTTACCATTTCCTTAATAATATTTCTTTAAATATTATTTCAATAACTAAAGGCAGCTAATTAGACACTGTTGAGAAATGGTCATCCAGAAGGTTGGTTTTATTCAGCAGATCATTATTTAAAACATTATTTATTATTTATTATTATTTATTTTTGTTTGTGTGAATTCATTCCATATATGTGCAGAGTTTTGCTGTTCAATAATGTCAGAGCTCGTCTCACACCTTTCTATTTTGTCCTAATACCATCGCCTTACTGGGCTGGTATTCACAGGACAACCCTTAACAGACTGAAATATTATTTGATAAAATATTAAAGTATTAATATTAAATTAAATAATATATTCATAGTCATAGTCACATATTTATGGCATCTCTGGGTGGGCATTATTATGAACAGCTTGCACTGTACATATATGAGAAGGAATAAACCACAACTGCACATTAGTGATGCACCAAGTGATTAGCTTAAAACCAGCTGTCACTGGTCACAATGGGACTCAAAACATCACAGTTCTAACATCAGATGTCACTGATTATATTTAAGAAGACATTATAACTCGTGACGTTACAGGAGTTCACAATTTTAGACTTTCATCAAAGTTAATAACTCCAATATCTCCGTGCTAGTAACAATCAACTCTGCTACATTGGCAAAATTTTAGATGTTCTGACTCAGTCTGGTTTCTTCTGTGTAAACAATAATTTGAGACTTGGTTTAACTTCAGTTAACCTCACTGTCCAGACAGTTGCTGCACATCTGCATCCAGAGGCTTTGTTTTGTGTACGACCACAATTTGAAACTGAATTATCTTAGCAGTTAATTTTAGTATCTGACCTAATTTTGATGCATGTATCCATTCTGGAACTTTATAGTTTGTTTTATGTTCTTAAAGAAAAGGATTTATTGCCAGATGAAATCCCAAATTTAATCTAATCCACCGTGCCATAAAGGGGGGTTAACCAAAAGCCAAATTGCAATTATAACCCTTAGGAGGTGTAGCAATTTTCTTTTTCCTTTGCATTTTAAACAAAATGCCCTTAAAGGTTAAGAGTAGTGTCTAATCACTAGTTCTCCCAAGAAAGGTGAAAAATTAACACTAAAATCACAAAATATTCTTAGAGAAAGGAGTAGCATTGTAACACATGCATAGTGTTGTCATAAGTCACAGGTTGAATGATCAACTTCTGTGCCCATTTTACAATCATACAAATGTTTCCAATATATGTATAGTCAAATATACATATATAGCTGGATATTGGTTAGATGTTGTTGCATTTAGCAATTTTTCATAACTTTGTTGTTGTTTTGTAGTCTCTGTCTGAAGGATGGAATCAAACTCCGTTATGAATTCGGCAGACGTGGAGATGCAGAAGGCTGTTGCTTGTTCTTATCTGTTTGTCTCCAGATGACCGGGATGCTTTAAATCATTTTAACCTTGCTGCATGTGATAAGGAGATTCAAGAGTTACTTGACCTAATTGAAAATCCAACTAGAGAGATTGTGATTTCAGATGTTCTTTGTCAGCTTACCTTGTATCAGCAGAAATCACAACTGGAAGCTAAAATATATTTTCAGTTACAAACTGACCACCAGATGGCCCTTGAAAGAGCGAATGCTGCAAAGCTTGAGCTCTCAAAAGCTGAGGAGAGGATGGAGAAAGCTGAAGCAAAGTTAAAGGACCTGAAGTCAGATTAGCTCAAGAAAGCTTCATCCCAAAAGGGGGGACAGACCCCCACCTCTCAGGTACCTGATTTGCATTTTCACTCACAGCAGCTGCAGCAGCCACAGCAGGAGGCAGACTCAGACAACAGGCATCTAGTGCCTACAGTCTCCCCTTCCTAAACTTAGTCTAGCTGTTCAACTTACTTCCACAGACCTTAACAGAAGTGTTGGAAGTCAGATGGTCTCCAGTGGTGTCCTGCCAAATCCCATTGCAGTGAACACCCACCAAGATGACCAAGTGCCAGACTCAGCATGCACAAGGGTCCAATTGGGCGGAAGGAGCAACCTTCCAGCCTGATCGGCACCCCTCTCCCTTCTGACTCTGTGTCGACCCGTAGGGGCCAGGAGAGAAGCACATGCTTATCAGGTGACTCAATCCAAACTGACCCACCACCACTTGCATCAGTCCATTCAGTAGAAATCTCTCATTTAAATCATGAGAAAACGTATTTCCTTCCCCAGAGGTTAGATCATGATCTTCCACCATTTCATGAACCTAACCGGCATGACTTCTCAGATGGACATGGTCCACCTTGGGAGCATGGGGTCCGTTTTAAGCAGCTTGAATCCCTTGCTAAGGACATAGATGTTTTTGATCAAATTTTTTTTCCTTTCTTATGGTTTTGAACAAAAAGGTTTGTCCGAAGGCGATGAGGTTTCAATTGATTGCTACAGTGAGTAACAGAACCTCTACGTTTCTTCTCTTCACTCCCTCACCGCCGACATTGACTAGCCTTTTTGTTCAAAACCATAAGAAAGAAAAAAAAATTAAAACAGAATATAGGGTGTTGGAAATTATTTACCATCTTCATACCTTGTTTGATAGATTTTACAGGGTTGATTCTGGACTGCAACGGCTTGCCACGTCTTTTAGGAACGCCATTACCTCAGTTATAACGCACCTGCAGATCATCACAAAGGAGGAGTTTGCCATCACACATCAGTCATATAGGGACCTAACAGCCTATATCAAAGGGCCTGGATTCCCCAAGGGACACGGTCAAACGCCTTCTCCAAGCACATGTAGACTGGTTTGGCGAACTCCAATGCACCCTCCAGGACCCTGGATGTAGAGCTGGTCCAGTGTTCCACGGCCAGGACAAAAACCACACTGTTCTTCCTGAATCCGAGGTTCGACTATCTGACGGACCCTCCTCTCCAGAGCCCCTGAATAGACCTTACCAAGGAGGCTTAAGAGTGTGACTCCACGATTATAGGAACACACTTTACAGCCCCGCTTTTTGAATAGGGGGACCACCACGCCGGTCTGCCAATCCAGTGGAACTGCCCCTCATGTCTACGCGATGCTGCAGAGTTGCATTATCCAACACAACCCAACAACATCCAGAGCCTTAAGGAACTCAGAGCAAATCTTATCCACCCCCGTGGCGTTACCACCGAGAAGCTTTTTAATCTCCTTGGTGACCTCAGCACCAGAGATTGGAGAGCCCGCCCCAAGGTCCCCAGGCTCTGCTTCCTCAGTGGAAGACATATCAGTGGGATTGAGGAGGTCTTCGAAGTACTCCGCCCACCGACCCGCAACGTCCCGTCAAATACAGCATTTGAATGTACTGTACAAATTTGTTTTTCTATTTATGTACGGAAAGCAAACTCCGAACAACTATGTGATTTCCATTTAAAGATGATGGATTTGATGGTGCTTCGGGGGACCCTCAAAGATTTTTTTATACCCCCACAATTACTTGTACTTCTCAACATCTTTGCACACAGGTGGACTTAATTTCACTAATTATGTAACTTTGAAAATAATTGGTTGTGCCAGAACATTTTAGGGATGTCAGGATCTATCTGTGTATTACTTAGTGTTTTGTTTATTTCTGGTTTAGTCTGTGTTTACTTTCTGTTCTGTGTTATAATGTTAATTGGTGTCATTCCCTCTTTCTTCCCGCAGTCTGTTACACACCTTAGTTTCCCCTAATTATCCGGTCTTGTTCTTGATTGGGTCTCCCTGTACTCTCGTTCGTATTTAAGCTCTTTAGTTTCCGTTGTTCCCCGCTGGTTCCTTGTGTTTTCTTCCATGTTGTTCAGTCGTGTCCAGTTCTATAACTGTACCCTACCCTGATGTCTGGAATTCTCTAATCTGGTCTGGTTGGAGCGTGTCATACTCCTGGTTGCCATACCTTGTTGTGTGAATAAGGCTAATCAAAACTCTACTTACCTTCATTCTTCTGGCTCCTGATATCTCCTTGCATGTTGGTCCCACCAAAAACCCACATTATGACAAGGGGTTTCATACGCACATACCAATTTTCATTTTTTTCTTTTACTTTTAAATAGTTTTTATGTATATTTTTCTTGTTTAACTTCACCTGCGTAGACAATTTTGTGCAGATTCATCACATAAGTAAGATCAAAAAACATTTAACAACAGGTAACAAAATGGAATGAATACTTTTGCAAGGCACTGTGACAGCTTTTTACCATATGGCTAAAAGTGTGATTAAATGCTAGGAAATGGAGTGGTTTTACCAGTTCCATTGTTCAAAGGCCATGCAGTGGAGCCATGTGGTCTGGCAATGCAGTCAGACCTCTGAAGTTACATGTAGACCTTTTGTTTTTGTATGGTTGATCCCAACAGCAGTGTCCATCTTAGACAGCATACCCCACTACAGTTACAACGTTATGGATCAAACATTTTGAAATGAAAACAGAAGCACATTCAATGAACTGATTTTTTTTCAGTTGCTAGATCAGAGACTGTGAGGTGATTCCTGCCAGTGCTTCAACCACTGATGCCAAAATTCCTTGTTGTTGTGTTGTTTTTTAGCCCAGTGCACCCTTCAGGATGGAAAACACTATGATGTTGTTCTTTAAGCAGTAATGAAACAAATTATTTTATTTTTATTATTTTTAATGGGGACATGTGTTTCCAAATACAAACCTTCAATAATGTTCAATGCAAATGTTGGAAGGAGCTAAATTTGTATTGAGAGGTTCCTGTGTATTTTATTAGTATTTTATGTGATAGTCAAACACAAAGTATTTGTTGTGAAGTAAAAAGTAAATTCTACATGTTTTTTTTTTTATAAATAATAATCGTAGAAAATGTGGCGTGCCTTTGTTTTCAGCCTCTAAACAGAGTTGCCCCATGATTGTATAGGCAGAATTTCATTAATGGTTCACCTCCAGTAACTAGCAACCACAGTACAACTGACTTAATCTTTATAGTGTATATGAATATATATACAGCTGCTAATGTTGTGTTCTTTAAATCTGATAACCTAAAGTGGATGAATGCAAACTAACGCACAGAAACACATTCCCAGGACCTCAGGAATCAGACAATTAAAGCAGCTGATGACAAATCAATTAAGGCCTCGAAGGTGTTTATAGAAGTTCTGAGATTCCTGAAGGATGATGCTTTGGAAACCATCAAAGGCCATGCAACAGGTGGAGAGTTCACAGCCTCTGACTTCACATGGGTGTTGACTGTTCCTGCCGTCTGGGGTCATCCAGCTAAACAGTTCATGAAAAAGTGTGCTGCCCAGGTAACATCATGTTTTTATAGTGGGAAGCAGGTCTCAAATGTTCAGAAGAATTACACTTTTTTATTTTTCTACCAGGCTGGTCTTGTTACAGAAGACACTAAAGGCAAACTGATGTTGGTTCTGGAACCAGAAGCAGCTTTGACCTGGTGTTTGAAGCTTCCATCAGATGGTTTCTTCACACAGAACCACACCAGAGACTCACAGGATCCATCTCCAGGTACAAGATACACTAATTCTAGCTATCGAGGTACTGTGTGGATTTAAAGTCTGTCAGACTACCATTCAACATCTATCAATGTCTGCTGCGCTTAAACGCACGAACATAAGGCATTATGTTTTTTCATGAATTTGTTTTGGTTGTTAGTTCAGCTTACCAATTAATTCTTCAGGTGGTCTGTTTTGACTAACACTAACTTTGTAGATAACTAACTTTTAAAAATGTGAGTATTTATCAGGAACATCTGACAGACTTCTTGTGTTTTTGCCTTTTTGGCTCTTAAACGTTTCAGATCAGCAAACTCATCTTATGATAAAACAAAGATAACATGAGAAAAAATATATATACTGCTCAAAAAATAAAGGGAAACCTCAAATAACCCATCCTAGATCTGAATGAATGAAATATTCTCATTGAATACTTTGTTCTGTACAAAGTTGAATGTGCTGACAACAAAATCACACAAAAATCATCAATGGAAATTAAATTTATTAACCAATGGAGGCCTGGATTTGGAGTCACACACAAAATTAAAGTGGAAAGACACACTAGAGGCTGATCCAACTTTGATGTAATGTCCTTAAAACAAGTCAAAATGAGGCTCAGTATTGTGTGTGGCCTCCACGTGCCTCTATGACCTCCCTACAACTCCTGGGCATGCTCCTGATGAGACGGCGGATGGTCTCCTGAGGGATCTCCTCCCAGACCTGGACTAAAGCATCCGCCAACTCCTGGACCGTCTGTGGAGCAACGTGACGTTGGTGGATGGAGCGAGACATGATGTCCCAGATGTGCTCAATCGGATTCAGGTCTGAGGAATGGGCGGGTTGGTCCATAGCTTCAATGTCTTCATCTTGCAGGAACTGCTGACACACTCCAGCCACATGAGGTCTAGCATTGTCCCTCATTAGGAGGAACCCAGGGCCAACCGCACCAGCATATGGTCTCACAAGGGGTCTGAGGATCTCATCTCGGTACCTAATGTCAGTCAGGCTAACTCTGGCGAGGACATGGAGGGCCGTGTGGCCCTCCAAAGAAATGCCACCCCACACCATTGCTGATCCACTGCCAAACTGGTCATGCTGAAGGATGTTGCAGGCAGCAGATCGCTCTCCACGGTGTCTCCAGACTCTGTCACGTCTGTCACATGTGCTCAGTGTGAACCTGCTTTCATCTGTGAAGAGCACAGGGCACCACTGGCGAATTTGCCAATCCTGGTGTTCTCTGGCAAATGCCAAGCGTCCTGCACGGTGTTGGGCTGTGACCACAACCCCCATTTGTGGACGTCAGGCCCTCATACCATCCTCATGGAGTCGGTTTCTAACCGTTTGTGCAGACACATGCACATTTGTGGCCTGCTGGAGGTCATTTTGCAGGCCTCTGGCAGTGCTCCTCCTGTTCCTCCTTGCACAAAGGTGGAGGTAGCGGTCCTGCTGCTGGGTTGTTGCCCTCCTATGGCCTCCTCCACGTCTCCTGGTTGCGCCTCCAGGCTCTGGACACTACGCTGACAGACACAGCAAACCTTCTTGCCACAGCTTGCATTGATGTGCCATCCTGGATGAGCTGCACTACCTGAGCCACTTGTGTGGGTTGTAGAGCCCGTCTCATGCTACCACGAGTGTGAAAGCACCACCAACATTCAAAAGTGAACAAAACATCAGCCAGAAAGCATAGGTACTGAGAAATGGTCTGTGGTCCCCACCTGCAGAACCACTCCTTTATTGAGTGAGTCTTGCTAATTGCCAAAGATTTCCCCCTGTTGTCTATTCCATTTGCACAACAGCTGTGAAATTGATTGTCAATCAGTGTTGCTTCCTATGTGGACAGTTTGATTTAACAGAAGTTTGATTTACTTGGAGTTATATTGTGTTGTTTAAGTGTTCCTTTATTTTTTGAGCAGTGTACGTCTCTAATGATGACTTCATTTGTAGAAGACAAGAGCTAAAAAAAAGTAGCTTCTCTCCAAAATCTAGAAAGTGGTTGTGTCACCCTTAGAAGCTGCAACTGCCATGAGGTTTTTTATGATGTGCTTTAGATGTTTTTCTGGGTTCCTCTGTTACCTCCTGAATTTTTTGTTGGTCTTGGAGTAATTTTGGTGGGCCAGCCATTTCTTGGTGGATTCGCCACTGTTTCATGTTTTATCCATTTGTGGATAATGACTCTCATTGTGGTACCAGAGCCTTCAAACTGACTTTGTACCCCTTTCCAGACTGAGAGATATCAACATACATAGACAAAATTGTTGGTACCCCTCGGTTAATGAAAGAAAACCCCCACAACGGTCACAGAAACAACTTGAATCTGACAAAAGTAATAATTAATAAAAATTCTATGAAAATGAACAAATGAAAGTCAGACATTGCTTTTCAAACATGCTTCAACAGAATTATTTTAAAAAATAAGCTCATGAAACAGGCCTGGACAAAAATGATGGCAACCCTGAGACATATGGCAGGAGGAAGCTGGAATCAAACCCACAACCTTCTGATTGCAAGACAACTACTCTTCCTACTGAGCCACAGTCACTTCATAAAATAGAGAAATGTTGCTGCCCAGTGTCAGAAAGCTTGGTCTCAGTCGCAGGTCATGGGTCTTGCAACAGGATAATGACCCGAGACACACAGCTAAAAACACCCAAGAATGACTAAGAGGAAAACATTGGACTATTCTGAAGTGGCCTTTATGAGCCCTGACCTAAATCCTATCGAGCATCTTTGAAAGGAGCTGAAACGTGCCGTCTGGAAAAGGCACCCTTCAAACCTGAGACAACTGGAGCAGTTTGCTCATGAGGAGTGGACCAGAATACCTGCTGAGAGGTGCAGAAGTCTCATTGACAGTTATAGGAATCGTTTGATTGCAGTGATCGCCTCAAAAGGTGAAGTGAAGGGTGCCATCATTTTTGTCCAGGCCTGTTTCATGAGTTTATTTTTTAAATAATTCTGTTGAAGCACGTTTGAAAAGCAATGTCTGACTTTCATTTGTTCGTTTTCATAGAATTTTTATTAATTATTACCTTTGTCAGATTCAAGTTATTTCTGTGACCATTGTGCGTTTTTCTTTCATTAACCGAGGGGTACCAGCAATTTTGTCCGCATGTGTATGAATTTGTTTCCTATATGTTCTTCAAGCTCTTTAGACCAGGACATTATATGATTTTTATTTAGATATTTTTAATCTACTTCATGTTGCAGACATTTGCAGTTTAGGTGATTTCTTGATTATACAGTTATGGCAATTATGAAGCCGGGGTGTGGCAATAGAAGTTTAACCAAATAATGTGATTAATTAATGTTAATTCATAATTTGACAAGGAGAGCAATTACTTTTTCATTCAGTCAGGTTGATTTTGATAGGTTGTTTCCATGATAAATTAAATAATTAGAAAATTACCTATATTATCTACTCCAGATATCTTTGTTTGATATTAAAAGTTATTTGATCTGAAACTTTTAAGTGTGACAAAAAAAAGCTAAGACAATACTTCTTTACAGCATCATGAGCTTTTGATTGGCATCCAAGCTCTTATTGTTACAGTACGCGTCGCTCAGCCTGACATGGAGCAAAGAAGGTATCTCTATCTTCAAAAAGGCAAAGATTCACACTTGCTGTAGAGCAGTGGTGTCCAAAGTTTTGGCACCTTGGGCCTCTATCGCCAAGTTGAAAGCACTCAGGGGCCATAAGTTGGTTCCAATTAAATACACAAAATAATAATTTTATTGAAATTTGTTTCTTTTTACCTGCTCAGCAAAACATTAAAACTGACCTCTATGGAGGAGTGGCAAGAACAAAGTTTTTTATGAAATAAAGACATAAGACATCTCTTTTAAAGCTTAAAAGCTGTTGGACACACATAACAAGACTTTGTCTTAGATCATGTACTCTTACTGTATTTGATGGTGCTTGGGGTGAATTTATTGTAGGAAATAAAATGCCTTTTGATTGTTATTCAGACAAACCAGCCGCTAAAACCCTATGGTGCGGTATTAGTGCCAAATTTAAGACTATTGCGCACCCAGCAGTGGCTACTCCCTTGTTGCAGGAGGCAATATCCTTTCCGAAGCCAGCTGCTGATCTAATTAATGATAGGCCGGTAACTGAGCGGCCAGGGCTGGCAAATGATAAGGGGAGTACTCGTATTATCTTTGAAGAGGCTAATGGCTAGCATGCCTGGTCACCTACTGGATTTCCTACTTAATCTGATGCGATTGATAGGCCGGCAATATTATTATGATAAAACAAAGGACAAAGATGATAAAACAATAGAGTGGCGGCATGGGGTGAAAGGAAGCGGGAACAGACTCAGTGGATGTGCTATAGCCGACATAAAAACCACACAGAGGGAGCCCAGATGTCAGCGTAGCGGCGCACTAAGCTGAAATGTGCTGGCAAGAACCCTGAACAGTCTGTTAAAATTGTATCTCTTCAGTTTTGAAGTGTCTGAGTATGTTAGGTTTTGAGTTAGAGCATTTTAAAGATGCTCGAGGTAATGAATATTGAGGTGGAATTGTCCTTTAACTGTTTCCCCAATTGGAAGTTCCAATCGGAAGCCAACTTCAGCTTCGTGACCAGTCTAGGCATGCTAGCCACTAACCTCTCCAAGGCTAATGCAAGTTAGTACTCTCCTTCTCACTTGCCAGCACCAGATAACCATTAATGTTGTGGATACTGACATCATGAACGATACAGCAAATCTCACCTCTTTTACATCTTCTGTCTATGTAGGCTTGTAGGCCTTATTATTAGCTTGTATGCATTTATATACATAAATACAGTGCTTTTCCCAATTCTTCTATAATGTTTCTCTTTGAGATCATTTTAGTCTATAATAATACTGAAATTCCTCCTTATTACACTGTTAATACATTTCATTCCTTTTTATACATGGTTATTCAATAATTTTCCTTTTATTTATCCTCAGTGACATAAAGTTAGTACAGATGCACCTTCTACCCGCGTGGCTGCTGAAATTAATCTTTCCCAATGGGGATGATAAAGTTTATCATATCTTATAATATTTGTATTGTTGCTGAGGAGCTTTTCCTTCATTTATTTCAGTGGATCAACTAAACAGCTCACTCTATTGCCGCCACCTCCTCTGCTTAATACACTATTCTTTGTGACTGCCAGCCCTGAAGTTTATTAATAAAAGTTATTGTAAAAAAGATCTGTACCATCCGGCAGGTCATTTTTCAGCTTTTTAATTGTATATGATTATGTTCTTTTTTGGTTCAATTGTTGTATTTGTATAATGTGTGTGTAATCTAAAGAGCGAGATGTCAAAAATACACATTGAAACATTGCAATCATATTTTGCTGGACTACATTGAGCATGCACATTGATGACGTCAGATGAGCGATATTACAGAATGCAAACGCATCCATTCTGCCAGCAAAGTCATTATTGCCATTTCACATGATGTCGTCCTATACATCTTTATAATTAAAGATCGACAATTATTTCCACAACTGTTTCTGTTTGCGCATGTGCGTGGAACAATGCCCAAGCAGTAGGAACGCCCATACAGCTACTGTTATATCTTATTGATTTTATGAGTGCTTTGTTTAGTCATACCAAACTAATGTGCAAATATTCATACACCACTGTGCAGGTCAGTAGGCAACATGGGGTTTAGTGTCTTCCCCAGGGGCACATGTGCCCCTACCCATCACAGTGTTTCAAAGCAAATGTAAAATATTTTAATGAAATGCAGTAGTTTAACCTTTGATAATTATCCATTAACTTCCCATTTATGAGATACTTTTTGTATTGGTCAATCATAATAAAATGTGAATAAAATAGATTGAAGTTGTAGTTGTAAAACAAATAAAATGGGACGTTGAAGTAGTAAGAACACTTCTCCCAGGCCCTGTGTCCCTGCATTGCTATGAGTTATCAAAAACCTCCTGAATTGAGCACATGAGGAAAATTTTATTTTACTTAAAGTGTCTTTTAACTCCACAGTTGCACTTGGAATTTGTTTTGTATTGCACTTTTGCATGTAAAGTCAACACAGAGATGGTGTCCCCTTGTGTTAAGTAGCCATACCTTGTTTGTTACTGAAAGAGGGAACAGGTAGCATAACTGGGCTGCACAGCATTTCCCACAATAAGCGTATGATGGATTTTGGCCTTTGGCCTAATTAAAATAATTAGTTTTCAGGAGGCACAGTTGGCCTAGTTTGGATTTAAAAGCACTCATTCAAATGAATTTATTTTCCAGGTCTTCTGTAACAAAGTCCAAGCAGAGGGAGCACAGTGAACAAGCCTTTTTAACCAATTCAGTCTGAGCATAATGTCCAGAAAGGAGCAGTAGATTATGTGAACAATAAGTATAAGAGTCAGCATTGTATGATGGAAGTAGTCCAAATATTTCCTTTTATATAAAAATTGACCAACAGCAGTTCTTGCGGGTGGCTAGACCAGGCCATCCCACCGGTGAATATTACTCACAATGGCTTGTTGACACTTTACAGTTTGTAATGAACCTCAGAGAAGAGAAGTAGACAGCCAATCATCTGAAGACATCATTTTGATTGCTACCTATTGAGTAAGATTATTAACGAACTTGTGGAGCAAGTTGCAAAGGTCAGAATACAGATGTTTTGATGTTTTTTTTTGTAAAGCAGAAGCAATAATCTGAGGTTTTATGACGAAAGGTGGTGTAGCTGTTGTTGAGGGTTGTTGCTACCTTCTGGTTGGTTTTGGTTTTCATTCATTTGTTTTGTTAATATTTGTTTGCATTTGCTTTCAGTGGAGATGTGCAGCTGTAAGTTGTACAACTGAATCTCACAATTATGGCTCCTTGTAAATTAGATTACAGCTTCAAAAACCTTTGAAAAAGAACAGGACTGTAGAAAGAGGGGCTTGCTGAAAGAACAGCCAATGTTCAGAGGTTTTATCATTAAATAGTAAAGATATAGAGGTTAAAAAGGAACCAGCATAATGTGCCAAAAACCAACAACTGAGCTTGAAGTTACCTGCTGATATTCATTATTGAAAATGTTTTATAGTAGAGCTTAGTGAGGTCTCTGTGTTTGTACAGATCCACCCGGAAGACAGATGGCAGAAGATATTGTACTGGAACCAGAAGAAACTAAAGACCTGCTGAAGAACCATCACAGAAACAGAAAGCGTTACATTGTTGTTGACTGTGGAGGTATATTACTCGTGGTCATTCAAACCTATGAGACAGACTTAAAAGAAATATTTGTCTTCAGACAGTAAGCATTAATTGTGTATTACAGTAACATGCTTAATTAATATTTGCTGAATGCGAGTTAGAATATGTTATAACTTATTTGTTTTACTTTAATTAGTCAATTAATCAGTTTTAATCTCTTCCTGTTTATCAACAGATGAGACTACTGACATCACTGTTTACAAAGTCCTTGAGGGAGGAGCCATGAAGAAGCTGCAGGAGGCCCCTGAAAACAATCTGGGAGGACGAACTGTGGACAGAAAGTTCAAACAGTTCCTGAGAGAAATTTTCTCTGATGGAGTCTGGAAAGAAAATGAAGAAAACTTCCCCAGTGAGGTTCAGAAAATGATGTATGATTTTATCCGTCTCAAACAGGTGGATGAAGATGTTCAGATCAGCTGCCCATATAACTTGGGAATGTTGGCTCAGAAAAAGAAAGAGATTGAAACGTTCTTTGACTCGGTGGAAGGAGCTTCCTGGGATGAAGGAGTCATCAGAATCTCCAGAGAGAAACTGAGATCTTTCTTTGATGAGAGTCTGCAGGACATCACCAAGAGTCTCAGAGAAGAATTACATAAAGATCTCAACATTGGGTCTATTGTGTTAGTGGGGGGCTTTGCTGAGAGCCAGATACTACGTCAGCACATCACTGATCAGTTTGGACCTCAGTATAGAGTTCTGTGTCCTCTTAGACCCCAGGAAGCCATCCTGAAAGGAGCTGTAGAGCTGGGAAGAAACCCAAAGTTGGTGTCGTCTCAGAAAAAAGGTCCAGCTTGCTTGAATTGTTTTTTGTGAGAACTTAAAAAAGATAAAATCTTGCTTTTTTTGCTGTGATCACGTGTTTTTGGGAACAGTCTTCATAGCTTGGGGAGGAAGTGTGAGGAAGATTTGTTTGTCAACTTCTTCATTAACACACCAAATTATCACTAATCATTATAGATAATGTCATTTGATTTAATCAAATGATTGAAATAAAAGGAGGTTATAAAAAGGGTCATTGTGTAGATCACCAGGTTTTTGTACTACAGACCTAATATTTTCCTCTGAAGAAATGTTGCAGATATTTTAGGTAAAGTAGATTCTTATAAAAATGTCAGATTCTGAACATGTATCAGCATTTAGTGGTAAAACATTTTGTTTTGCCTAAAGATAGTCCTTAGACTACTCTACAAAAAACAATTAGTTCCTGTGGCTTAGTAGGAAGAGTAGTCGTCATGCAATCAGAAGGTTGTGGGTTTGATTCCAGCTTCCTCCTGCCATATGTTGATGTGCGCCTGGGCAAGGCATTTAACCTCACGTTGCCTACCGATCTGTGTATCGGTGTATGAATGTGTTAGTGAGTGCGATTGGGTGAATGTGGCTCTAGTGTAAAGTGCTTTGAGCGGTCTGTATGACTGGAAAAGCGTTATATAAGTTCAGTCCATTTAGTACTTTATGTTACGTTAGGATTGAATCTGTGTGAATCTTCCTAAACACGATGTAAAACACTGGTTGAAATATAGGATTTGTAGATATTTGTTTTAATTATTCAATCACTTTAACAGTTAAAAAAAATGTGTTGATAAAATAATTCAAGAGGGAGGAGGTGAAAAGGGAATGTCTTGTTTTTGTCTTGTTTCTCAGCTACTTTTACACTGATTAATTAGCACAGTATTCTGGATCTTGTTTCAGCACGTTTTGTTTCATTAAATATTTTTATTTATGCATCAATCTCTGACTCTTTCCATGTCTGCATTTTGGTCCTACAATCATTCTTTTGACATCCCTAAGGTTTGCCGTTTGGAAGCTGTTAGAAAAATGTGGTTTGAGGCTTTGTTGCATATTAGTTATGGGACAAGCACAGTGTCAAGAAGCTGGAAGGAGATGTGAAATTTATGTTCTACGGGAACACTGAAAGGTGATTAATTTGGAGAAAAGGTTGAAGTTTAAAGGTAAACTGAACACTGACAGGTGTACAGACTGACAATATTTCTGTTTGTGCAAAATCTGAAAACTTAGAAGAAGTCTGGCCAAAAGCTTTAAGTCCACTGATATGGGCATAGATCCATGTTGCCAGAAGAGCGTTCACATCTTATGTGGGCAGAAGAGGAGCAGGCCGGAGCAAAGTTTTTCCTCCTTCCTAGAGAAGATAAAGTGGACAATGAAAGAGCGAATGTCTCATGAACAGGTCTGTCAAAGTTGTGTCCTATAAATGTTATGGGTAGAGACCGTATGTGCAAGCTTGGAATTGTATTAACTTCTGGAGTGAAGGTTTCCGTGCAATCTCTGACAATAATTACAGTGGGTTGCCGTTTTGTCTACAAGCGTTAACTTATACTTATGAATTGTTTTTACAGCAGTGGCCGAGAAGAGGTTAAATGAGTTTTATGCTGTTTGCTGATTTCCACTGTACGTCATATCAGGTCCTGAGAAAAACTATGACAGGCTTGGTTCCGCATTTTTCCTCTGGCAAAAGAAAGAAAATCCAATCACTTCTGGGATGCATTGGAATGTAAATACGCTTGTTTTCTCTCACACCCCAACAGCTAAAACTTTTCAAGGTAATGGGTTCTGTTAAACACATCTTCCCTGGCAACAACTTTTAAAATGGGAACGGAAAAATGTGGCTTATTCTACTTCAGAAGGTAAGAAAAAAAAATCTCATTGGACAAGTGGTCCCCCTAAAACACAATCTCATGCTGTCTAAGAGACTCTGCATAGAAAAGGCCTTCTTCCAAAACTGAAATTATTTCCCTCCACAGAACCAAATTTTAAAGCCTACTTTCCTTTGATCCAAAACAGATCTGTGTTGCTTTTATTATGTCTGAAGCTCCTTATAAACTTTGGGTTAAAAGCAAATATGATGTGGGGCTAATTTAGATCTGTGAACTAGTGATTGACACCCTAAATCTGTTATTTTTCATAACAGAAATAATACACTTAGGCATTGAAGGTATTTAATCCATTGTTTTAATCTCTGCAAAAAGCTGGCATAAATGTTTAAAGCTGTGGTCCTCAACCTGTGGTTACTGGACGCCTGAGGCCCGTGAGCGATGGTGGGTCAGTGAAGAAAATTTAAATAAATTGTTAGAGTTAGAAAGCTGATAAACACAGACAAGTGGAAAATAAGGCACAAGTTGAACCAAGTAAGTTTGACTTGCAAGGGTGAGCTAGTCCTCTGCCAAACAGCAACTTCCTTCCCACAAAGAATAAATCGTTGCACCAACCTTTTATTTACAACTCACATTCTTACAAGCAAATAGCAGGAATTGGTTGAGCCAATTCTTACAAAGATTTTAGGGACTTCTCCTCCAAAGTGTCATCATAGTTCTGGTCCTCATCAAGAAGTTGGTAATCCTGGGACAACATTGTATCAACAATTCCTCCAACCATCCTTAATATCATTGCTCTGACACAGGGAATAACACATAGAGTAAAAAGGCAGAACAACAATAACACAGCGATGACAGGGGTCATGATTTTCAAAAGCAGTTGCCACCACTGTCCGAAGCCACGAAGAGAAGCTTCCTCGTCCGGGATGGACATCCTGCTGCATACCCCTTTTAATTTCATTTAATTGGCGTATAGCATCGCTCACTGTGTCCATCTTCGCCGTTGGTTTCATCAGGGATGTAGGTGCAGCAGGTCTCGTTCAGGAGAGCGCAAACTCCCCCAAATGAAGCCATTAGCAGGTCCCACACCATCCTGTTCTGCAACACCACGGTTCGAAGAGCTGTGACTTCTGTGAACAGTCCTGTAAGAGCTTTTGTGGTTGCATTAACAAACAGTCCCAGTCGATAATCTATAGTTTCTAATCTAAGCATGTTCTTTCCTAAACTTAGCAAAATCTTATTTCCTGTTGATCTATGCTTAAATTCGTCAGGAACATCCGATGAGTTCCCTCTTACTCCTATTTAGGGAAGGTTGAACTGAAATGACAAGTGTTATCAGTGAGATAAACAGGTGCACATACGTCACTCCAACTTAGAGGCAAACTGCAACATCCTTATTATATTTAAGAGTGGGGTCACTAGTTTTTGTTAGTTGTTATTATTCTAATAATGCGAAGTGCTAATTTCATGAGTTCTTGTGCTTATTGTTATTGTTATTTAATCTCTTTCCATACCTCGAATGGTCTCTTTTTATGTGTAGTGTAGGCATTAAAAAGGGTCAGAGTATTGTGTTCATTTAATTGTGAATGTAAGTATTAAATCTGAACCATAGATACTGTTGAGGTAAAATAATGCTATCACTGATATTCTTGCGGCCTCAAATTCTCCCAGTCCAGATGTCGTGAGAAAGAACAGATGAAGAGCAGGAAATTAAGATTAACACAAGTTTAATTTGGAAGATAATAAGTCCAATGATTTCTAATGCAAAATGAATATACAAAATAACACAAGAAAGAAAATTACATAAAGGAAAGAAAATTACATAAGGGCCCTTACGGAGAGAGATAGCAGATTTCAGCAAAGCATGGCTGTCTTTACCCAGATTTCTCTGTCATTACAAGTTCCAGGTACATCTGAATACCGTTGACTTCAAAGCTTCCTGACTGTGCCTTCCCCTTATGCAGTCTGGTGTTGTAAATCAGCCAAGCTCCTTTGTGGCATCTATACCATGGCCAAAAGTTGACATTTATTGCTTTATTGTCCCTACAACCAGCATTTACTGCTTGCAGCTGTTGAGAACTTCCTAACCTCTGTTTCACCCTTGTTCCATCCTGACTCCTGCTGTGATCTGTACTCTCTCCTCAAGGCTCACTCATGTTAAATCTCAGTTTAATGTTCTCACATGCAAACTAAACTGATAGCGTGAAATTACATGATTTTAATTCTCAACAATTCCCCCTTTTGACCTCTGCAAAAGAGGTCAATATTCAAAAATGTAGGAATTATAGTAACAAATGCACACCAAAAGATTAGTACTCTGCGAAGTGACAAAGGTAAGCCATGAATTACAACTGGGCCATTAATTCCCAACCTTCAGTAACAACATTTTGCATCATATTATATGGAGTTGCATGAGTGCGTGCCCCTCTTTCAATAGTTGACGTTATGAGTCGTGCTGTAAGGGAGCGAATACATGGCACACAAAAACATCCACATGTTACTAGAATACCAACAAATACAGACAATGAAATCAGCAATGAGATAATTATATTCTTCCACTTACCAAAAGTGTTGGTGAACCATGCCTCCAGTCCCCCGCATATTCCCGAATTTTCATGCATTTCTTTACTTAATGTACATAAACCTTCTAAAGCTCGAGTCACTGAACCATCGGGGGCAGTATTATTTGTGATAAAAGTACAGCACATGTCACCAAATATTGTACACACACCCCCTTTTTCAGCCAACATGTCCAGAGCCAGTCTATTCTGTACAGCCATAAGAGAAGTAGGCGCTAACTGTTCTGCCAATCCTTCAACCGCATCTCGTGTCAGATTTGCTAACCTTAAGACATTGTAATGTATGTAGTTGATCCTGTCTACATTTTTATTTGGGGTTACAGGAAAAACTGCTGAAATTACCAGTAAATTTTCAAACCCAGCTGCCACTTGGTCAACTAATTTAAATTGTTCTGGAACTCCACGTGGAATACCTATTGCATCAATATAAGTTAACGAGCTGTCCATAAGATCAAAGGATCTGGTCTTCCTCACCATTCCTCCATGTGGTGATTTCTCCCCCACAGCAGTAAGGGAGCCACTAGCCGCACAGCTTCCTACTGCCCTAGGGGTAATTTGGGCTAATAAAACACTTCCACCACAATAGTAATATAAACCTTCTCTGGCCCAGTGTCCAGCTGGGTAAGTTTTGTTGCACCATGAGGGAGAGACAGTTCCCAATTTTAACCGTGGTTCTTCAGTAACTCCTGTAAAATTGAAACAGGGATAATCATATCCCTCACTCTGAGGAGAAAAAGGGCCTACCAGTGAGCTATTACTAATAACCGGAAACACCTTTGCTAAGGTATGACATGCAGGGTTTTCTTGACCATGAGTTAACAGAATCATGCATTTAAATCCTAGTGGATCCGCGTTCTCATATATGGGAGCAGGTACAGTGACCAGAGTGGGTCTAGCAGCCACACATGCAATATAATTGCTCATGGCCGACTCACGTGCTGTCTGAGCCATCCACATCAACCACAAATTTGACTCTGTAAATCCCAGAGCCCCTTGGATAACATCTTCTGGGGTTAAGGTGTTATAGTCTATCTGAACCACAGGGGTTTTCACTTCACCACCTTTGGCCATAACAGAAACAAGATTAATTCTAACAATTCTACCCTGATCTCGTGCGATCAATCCTGGCAAATCTACTCCTAAATACATATAAAATCCGGAACTCATATTTCCACATCTAAGAGTAGGTGGCCTTATTGTAATATTAGGGGTTGCTCTGTATTCCTCCAATGCTGAGTAATATTGGATTAATACCTCCAGTTGTCAATTTATCCTTCGCTTGTCCTCTAGCCAAGGTCACCAAATGCTGAAATGTTTCTGCATATGGATTATCTGACAGTATTTGTCCCTGTTTAGTGTCCCAAATGACAAAACCCTGGGCTGGCATGCCGATGTTCTCCATACCATCCACCGCACCTTTCTGATAGATACTCAGATACACATTATATTTAGTCCAGGCTAGCTCACTACCTTCACATGTAAACACAGAACAGAGATGAAACTGAAATGTGGTGTCCGAGCCAAGTACATGATCTAGTTCAATACCTCCATGTCTTTTAATGCATGTGTCCGATATTTCAGTCATTTTCCGGAGTAGATGACGATGGCTGTGGAAATTGGGACTGGAGGGATGCTCACCACTCTGGAAAACATCACACGTCAAGAACACAATTATTCCCACCAGTGTCATTATTAAACCTCCTCCCCCACATTTCCATTTACAACTAACATCCCAACCATGCATCACCATTTTCATTCTTTATATCAGATCAATCCCACTTACCCAGGAGCTTATAACCTTAACACACTGTGGGATTTACTCAAGAAATGTTGATTCAAAGTCATACAACCAGTACAGAAAACAACAATAGCATATAACCAATGCTCCAAAGATTAATTGACAGAAAACACACCACATTCAATGATCACATAATCAAAATCAAGAGTCACATATGTTCCAATTTCCAACCCTGAATCTATCTGTTGATTAGTTGAATCGAATGACACCTTGTAGTGGATAAATCCTCTTGAAAACCAAAAGAAAAAGTCTTTGGAGTAGATAAATCCTCTTCAGCCCAGTGCGATCACACCGGTGAGCCTCCAGGGGATTTATTATGCCCCTTTATGACACCTCTGGTGCTTGTGACTTTGTAGGCTCCTCAGCTGGTGCACACTGGCTCCAATGATATCAGATTTCTCCTTTTCCTCTCAGACGAACCGCATGAGATGTTCTTTCCAGGACTTGGAACAGGCCTGTGAATCTGGGTTCCTGTCACCTCCGCTTGATGACCCGAAGCCAGACCCAGTTGACTCCTGGTACCACAGGGGGTCCTCTTGTTCCCTCAGATCCTCTGGAGAATTCTGCCGCTAGGGTCTGCAACTCATTAAAGAAAGTGTTAGAAGATAATTGTGCCGATTCACCTGTTTGTCCTGATATCTGCTGCGCTGGTCCCGGAAATACTCTCCCAGTCTTTAGTTCATGTGGGGTGTAACCTGTGGACTGATTAACAGACATCCTGACAGACATTAAAGCAACTGGCAAAGCATCCACCCAATTTAATTTGGTCTGTGCACAGATTTTAGCCAATTTTGTTTTCAATGTTTGGTTCATTCTTTCAACCTTGCCCTGTGATTGAGGATGATAGACTGTACCAAAAGCATGTTTCAGTCCCAACATTCGTTCCACTTGTTGCAGATCTTTGCTCCTGAAATGAGTTCCATTATCAGATCTTATCTTTTCAGGGAAGCCATGTCTGGGAATGTAATGATTAATTAAACATTTCACCACAGACTTACTGTCTTCCTTTCTTGTGGGCCATGCCTCAGGCCATCCTGAATATCCATCCACACAAACCAACATGTATCTATATCCTCTTGCTGTGGATACCATGTCTGTGAAGTCAATGATGATCTCCTTCCCAGGTGGGGTGTAGTTTTTAAACTTACCTGGAAATGGATGCACAGTAGGTTTTGGATTAAATTGTCCACAAACAGAACAGTTCCTGATCTTCTCACTCACCATATCTTTTAAATATGGGTGCCACCATTGTTCCAGGTTGATAAGCATCTGTGAAATACCTACATGTGCCTGTCAATGTGCCATTTCCAAAATGTGTTCCCTAATGTTTGGTGGCATCACAATCTTACCCTCAGGTCCTCTCCACAGACCATCTTCTTGTTTTGCACCTTTTCTGTTCCACACAGTAAGTTCTTCAGGGGAGACCCCCTTTTGTTGTTGTTTAATTTTTTCCAAAGTTAGATGTTCAAAAGTTTCAGCTTCAACACTTACTAAATTGAAGCTGACTGTATAACCTGCCGCAGTTTTCGCTGCCAAATCTGCGGCGGCATTCCCCTTTGCAGTCATACTGTTTGAGAAATCATGACCTCTGCATTTGATTACCGCTACCCTTTTAGGCAACAACAAAGCTTCTGCCAAAAATCTCATTTCATTTTCATGTTTGATTGGCTTCTGTGCTGCAGTCAAAAATTCACAACTCATCCATTGTTTCAAATCTACATGAATAGCTCCTGTTACATAAGCAGAATCAGTAAAGATATTTACATCCTGGCCTTCTGTCGGCCTCAAGGCTTCAATTACTGCCACCAGTTCAGCTCTTGAGTGAAATTCTCTGAGTTTACATATGCGACCACACTGTGTGATGTTAATACAGTGAGTGGGTAACCCATAACAATATGTGCAGTCTTTTGAATAGCTTTCACAAAGCCTGCTGCGTGACGGGTGCAAAAAGGATGTCTCATTTCTATGTTATCTAGCATGCAGCTAACATACTGAAGCACCTCTCTGTGTCCCCCTTTTTTTCTGAAACAACACGGCGTTCACGACAGTGGCCGTTACAGAAACATCCAAGTAGAAAGGCAGACAGTAATCTGGGAGTGCCAATTGAGCAGCAGATGCTAGCAGCTGTTTAAGTGTAATGAACGCCTCCTCTGCTTCTGTTGTCCAGTTCAGTGTTGCATTAAGATTTCTCATCCCCTGCTGTTTCACCAACAATCTCAGTGGTGTTGTCAAACTGGTATAATCAGGGATATAGCTTCTGCTATAGCCCGTCAAACCCAAAAATGACAACATGTCTTTCACCACGCGTGGTTTAGAATGATGTAAAATAGCAGATTTGTGTGCAGAAGACATATGGGTTCCTGATGCTGAAATAACCCATCCTAGAAAATTAACCTGTTTCCTCACAAGCTGCATTTTGTTCCTGCTTACTTTAAAACCTTTCTCTGCAAGATGTAAAAGAATAGATTTAGTAGCTTTAAGACACGCGGTTGCTGTTTTGGCTGCAATCAGTAAATCATCAACATACTGAATTAGGGTCACATCAGCCGGCAACACGCAGTCTTGGAGCTGCTGTTTGAGAACCTGATTAAAAATACCCGGGGATAAGGCAAACCCTTGAGGCAATCTGAAGTATCTCAGTTGTTGATTCTTATATGTAAATGAAAAGACATCCCTGCAGTGCTCAGCTAGAGGGATGCTGAAGAAAGCGTTAGCAAGATCTATACATGTGAACCAACACTGTGAGGGATCCAGGGATGCCAATGCAACATGCGGATTTGGAACAGTTAAAGTTGATGTTTTCAGAATTCTGTTAATGGATCTTAAATCATGAGCCATCCAGGTGTTTTCTGTCTGTATCGTGAGAAGCCGGCAGTGTATTAGGGCGGCATGGTATTCCTCTCCCTGAAGATTCCTGAAGACGTGTGGAAAACAATTATTTAATTAAATGATGAAATGTACAGGGGTTGAACAATGAAACTGAAAAACCTGGTTTTAGACCACAATAATTTATTAGTATGGTGTAGGGCCTCCTTTTGCAGCCAATACAGCGTCAATTCGTCTTGGGAATGACATATACAAGTCCTGCACAGTGGTCAGAGGGATTTTAAGCCATTCTTCTTGCAGGATAGTGGCCAGGTCACTACGTGATACTGGTGGAGGAAACGTTTCCTGACTCGCTCCTCCAAAACACCCCAAAGTGGCTCAATAATATTTAGATCTGGTGACTGTGCAGGCCATGGGAGATGTTCAACTTCACTTTCATGTTCATCAAACCAATCTTTCACCAGTCTTGCTGTGTGTATTGGTGCATTGTCATCCTGATACACGGCACCGCCTTCAGGATACAATGTTTGAACCATTGGATGCACATGGTCCTCAAGAAGGGTTCGGTAGCCCTTGGCAGTGACGTTCCCATCTAGCACAAGTATTGGACCAAGGGAATGCCATGATATGGCAGCCCAAACCATCACTGATCCAGCCCCATGCTTCACTCTGGGCATGCAACAGTCTGAGTCTGGGTGGTACGCTTCTTTGGGGCTTCTCCACACCGTAACTCTTCTGGATGTGTGGAAAACAGTAAAGGTGGACTCATCAGAGAAAAATACATGTTTCACATTGTCCACAGCCCAAGATTTGTGCTCCTTGCACCATTGAAACCAACGTTTGGCATTGGCATGAGTGACCAAAGACATGGCTATAGCAGCCCGGCCGTGTATATTGACCCTGTGGAGCTCCCGACGGACAGTTCTGGTGGTATGCTGACATTACCCTGGATACCGTGGCTCTTGATACATCACAAAGACTTGCTGTCTTGGTCACAGATGCGCCAGCAAGACGTGCACCAACAATTTGTCCTCTTTTGAACTCTGGTATGTCACCCATAATGTTGTGTGCATTTCAATATTTTGAGCAAAACTGTGCTCTTACCCTGCTAATTGAACCTTCACACTCTGCTCTTACTGGTGCAATGTGCAATCAATGAAGACTGGCTACCAGGCTGGTTCGATTTAGCCATGAAACCTCCCACACTAAAATGACAGGTGTTTCAGTCTCATTGTCCAACCCCTGTAGGTCTGTTTCTTTGATACTGTTGCTGGGGAGACATCCACAGACAGAATGATTGTGTATGTGTGCTGCATAGCAGCATGGGGTATAAAATGTAATGTAACGCAGCCCCCAGTGAGACAGCACACAGACGTTTTCAAGTACCCTTGTAAGTGTGGTGTCTCCTCTCTGAATTCAGATTGGTTTTAATAAACTTGTGGAAACGTACAACTGATCTCTGACTGAGGATTGTCCTTTGGGGTGCCAAATAAAAAGAGTGGATGAGAGGTGAGGAGTAATGTAAGAGTTAACGGACGGCCAGTAAAGTTTTTCTACCTTGACAATTTCCAAAACATTCCCACAACTTGCATGTATTTGCACCGGCTGTTAAGAGTCCAATTGTTGTTTTAGCTGGATTTATGATTCGCTGTTTGCCGTTTTTCAAACAGTGCCCAAAAGGACGCTGGTGGATAAAGGCTATTACTCTCATTCATGCTCACTCAGTTTCTCATGGGCCTACCCCCCCATGACTTGCTTTTTATTCACAACACTCAGTTCTGGCCAACCGGGACGTATGACACGCTGTGTTCCGAGTTCCCGGTCCAATTGAAAGCGCTCTAATCGGCTTCCAAGACACCAGAACACATTCACTCCACCGGAGGATGGATTCAGCGTGCAGTCCTTGTTATCACCGCTAGGTTTCCAGACTACACACTTCCTCAATCCATCGACATCTTTCACACAGCACTACAAGTTATGTAAAAACATTAATCAGGTGGAGACTATCTTTTACTATGCCGGAGTTTCAACCGATCTCCGATCCTCCAAAGCCAATTCTCTATCTTATTCAACCACTGTGAGAAATTTCCTGATTACCCTCAATCAACATCAGTACTACCGTTTCACGTGAAGGGTGTCTGTGGAAACAAGTGGGGACTTATTTTGTTTAACTTCATATGCAGGTTTCCCGGAGTTTCAAGATCATTGAGTCATCAATCAATTAATCAACCAATCCAGAGATTAAATATATATAGATCAATTCACAGATTAATTCAACCCTGAGGTTAACCAATCCCTGCTCATCGGGCCGGATCCGCTATCTTATTCAAAACTTTCTTCGTTAAATCACTGATTAGTTTTTTCTATCTCATGAATGAGTTCTCTATTTCTGACATCTTTTTACCTCTTCATCTTTTTCACCATTTTCCACAACAATATAGACAAAGTGAATGTCACTTCGTTCTTAAATTTGGATCAGTGGAAGTAAAAAGAGACGTGAAAGCCTTGCAGTAAAAGCATCTGTCTACCAGGTATTTCTGCCTACCTGAGATGACCGCGGTCTGTACTGAAGGCTCGGTCCCCCCACCACCGCTGTCTGGGGTCCTCCTTGCAGGGTTGGTCTCGACTGGAACCTGGACGCTCGGACGAGCCCACACTGTTGTAAAACGGGAGTTTTTGCTCTCTTTTCTCCCTGTGGATCACCGGGTCCGTTTCTCTCCAGTTCCGAGACCCAACCAGTAAAACCAGCAAAGTATTTACCTTATGAAATAATGAGAAATGGTTAAGTATAAAATCAAGATTTAATGCCAAAATGATCAGTTTACAGAGTATACAACTGAACAGATACAGAGTGACATTTACCTTCGGTACCGGGCCCCACTCAGCCCATCTTAGGGATGAACCAAGAGGAGCCAAGAATGGAGGATGAGTCCTGATTTTATCTATGCCTGTTCTTAACCCTCCTAAAGGGTGTCATCCTCTTGTATCAGTTCATCTGTGATATAAACAGTTATGTTGTGTAAGCTGCAGCAGTGAGCGGTGCGGCAGATAAACAACAAGGGCAGATATATTTAATAAGGGCAGCAAAGAGATGATTAGAAATGGCCACAGAATCATACATCCATAACAGCAGGCCACCACAAATTTCTCTTAAAAACAGATACAGAATTGTTAAAAAAGCATTGCATATTCTACATGACAACAATAACATCCCATAAGAGACTTAAATAAAATTCAATAAAATCATACCTTGATTGTTGTCAGAAAAATAAATTGCTTCTCTCAGGTGCTTTCTTAAAAGGTGACCACTGTTTCCAAGTTGCTTTTTTTCACAGAATATACACTGAGCAGCAGCACAGGCCAGAAATAAATCAACATCAGAATAACTTTGATGTAAATGTGAACCGGTGATACAAAAATAAAGAGATCCAAGCGACATGACTTACATTTTAGAAGAACTGAACATGACACTAATCAGTCTAATGATTTTAGCATTGTGTGCAATTTATCGCACAATTTCAGTTATTTTACCAGCAAACATCAATACACTCCATACATATCACATAACCTCTTACTTACCTTCCATTTTCCAAACTGAGGAGAAGATGTAGAGGCATAAAGCTGTGTTTGAATAGATTAAAAGTGTTATTATTGTGTTTACCATTATAAGATGAATTCCGTGAATTCTTTGTTCTGTGCATAAGGAAACAGGCCTGTCTGGAAACAGATTACATTAGGGAAACATTCTTGGCGAGAGGGAAAAACTAATGGGCTTGTTATTGCAGGAAATCTTGTGATGCCCTGACTCTGCCAGGTCAACGTGACATTAGAAGTTTTGCATCCAGATAAGTAATGAGAATGTTGTTATAAACTGTCACGTAGGCCAATCCGATGTTTCCCAGATGTTTGGCTGAATGTGTATTCTCAGAAAAGTAGAGAAAAGCAATGTTGAAGACCCCAAGAAGTGTTACGTAAATGAGGATAATGATTTCAAGTGGTCAAGAGGACACAATACACACTAATGCTTTGTATCTGTATAAAAAACCGCCCTTTAATGACTGAAGGAGGGAGACTTCTGGAATTTTTGATGAAGATGATTCTGTGCGCTTTTTGAAGAATAAAAGTTCGCCCCGTGAGGATTGATTGATGAGAGAATTCTCTGAGTTCTGTGTTTTATTATCTTGGCTCAGTGATAAGACCGCTTGCTCCTAAAAAGACAGCCAAATAGGTGAGACCCTGTACATATACTGAAGTCACAATAAGAAAAAAAATGATTGTTAGTAGGTAGTATGAATAAGGTACCCTACCACTAAACTTGGGATTAAAACAATCTATGTGTTGTAGTGTCAACATGACTAAATGAAAATGTAAATACACAAATATTTGGCATTCAGATTTTAAACACTGTAGCTACATTTATGTTCACAGACCAGTTAGTTTCTATCAACTTTCTGTGGCATAAAATCCACAAATCAAACCTCCGCTTTTACAGTGACAATGGCGCTCGAAGTGAATGTTCGAAGTCATTGCTGCAATGCTGTTGTTACGTAGAGCACTGTCAACATGTAAAAATTCATATCTAATTATACTAACTCTAACAATCAATAGCGTAGGTGTTTTAATAAGTATTTTTAAATGTCATCGTAGCTTTAGCTATAAGAATAAAAAAAACTTGAACAATGATCCCAGAGCCTAATATCACTAAACGTTTCTCACTAACGTTAGCCTGACTACATCGTCAATTGTACATTACGTAATACTTAAGTATTATTATATGACAACATAATGTAAATTGTGGCAAAAGATAAATAAGTTACATACCAAGGTAACCATATCCAAGAGAGTACAGTACAGACCAAAGGTTTGAACACACCTTCTCATTCAAAGAGTTTTCTTTATTTTCATGACTATGAATATTGTAGCTTCACACCGAAGGCATCAAAACTATGAATTAACACATGTAGAATTATATACTGAACAAAAAAGTGTGAAACAACTGAAAATATGTCTTATATTCTAGGTTCTTCAAAGTAGCCACCTTTTGCTTTGATTACTGCTCCGCACACTCTTGACATTCTGTTGATGAGCTTCAAGAGGTAGTCACCTGAAATGATTTTCCAACAGTCTTGAAGGAGTTCCAAGAGATGCTTAGCACTTGTTGGCCCTTTTGCCTTCACTCTGCGGTCCAGGTCACCCCAAACCATCTCGTTTGGGTTCAGGTCCGGTGACTGTGGAGGCCAGGTCATCTGGCGCAACACCCCATCACTCTCCTTCTTGGTCAAATAGCCCTTACACCGTTTGGAGGTGTGTTTGGGGTCATTGTCCTGTTGAAAAATAAATGATGGTCCAACTAAACAACTGCTGTGGTAGCCATGCTGGTTCAGTATGCCTTCAATTTTGAATAAATCCCCAACAGTGTCACCAGCAAAGCACCCCCACACCATCACACCTCCTCCTCCATGCTTCACGGTGGGAAGCAGGCATGTAGAGTCCATCCGTTCACCTCTTCTGCGCCGCACAAAGAACCAAAGATCTCAAACTTGGACTCATCAGACCAAAGCACAGATTTCCACTGGTCTAATGTCCATTCCTTGTGTTCTTTAGCCCAAACAAGTCTCTTCTGCTTGTTGCCTGTCCTCAGCAGTGGTTTCCTAACAGCTATTTTACCATGAAGGCCTGATTCACACAGTCTCCTCTTAACAGTTGTTCTAGAGATGTGTCTGCTGCTAGAACTCTGTGAGGCATTGACCTGTTCTCTAATCTGAGCTGCTGTTAACCTGCGATTTCTGAGGCTGGTGACTCGGATGAACTTATCGTCCACAGCAGAGGTGACTCTTGGTCTTCCTTTCCTGGGGCGGTCCTCATGTGAGCCAGTTTCTTTGTAGCGCTTGATGGTTTTTGCGATTGCACTTGGGGACACTTTCAAAGTTTTCCCAATTGTTCGGACTGACTGACCTTCATTTCTTAAAGTAATGATGGCCACTCGTTTTCTTTATTTGGCTGCTTTTTTCTGGCCATAATACAAATTCTAACAGTCTATTCAGTAGGACTATCAGCTGTGTACTGTATCCACCTCCTGCACAACACAACTGATGATCCCAACCCCATTTATAAAGCTTGAAATCCCACTTATTAAACCTGACAGGGCACACCTGTGAAGTGAAAACCATTTCAGGTGACTACTTCTTGAAGCTCATCAACAGAATGCCAAGAGTGTGCGTAGCAGGAATCAAAGCAAAAGGTGGCTACTTTGAAGAACCTAGAATATAAGACATATTTTCAGTTGTTTCACACTTTTTTGTTCAGTATATAATTCCACATGTGTTAATTCATAGTTTTGATGCCTTCAGTGTGAAGCTACAATATTCATAGTCATGAAAATAAAGAAAACTCTTTGAATGAGAAGGTGTGTCCAAACCTTTGGTCTGTACGGTACGCTCTGGGCTTGTAAGACTAAAAAACAACTAGAAAATGTATTTGAGACCGTGCCGTGATTGGCTGCTCGAACATCTAATACCTGCCCTGCAGTGTTGCCAGGTAGGCCTATAGGCTGGACATTTAAATAAATACCACGTATCAAAAAAAAAAAAAAAAACTTCTGTAAAAAAACAAACCACATTTTAAAGGTTATATTTCAGTTGAATAGTTACTTTAGCACAAAGTAATTATTCAACCGAATAATTACATTGTAAAGGTTATGTTTCGGTTGAATAATTACTTTAGCACAATGGATTCGATATTCCTCTCTTTGATAGCAACAACATACGCAGTTTTCAAAAGTCATTTTGAAAATTTCATCTTTTTTTAGGTGGTGTTGAGGTAAAATAATTTCACCACTAATAACAAACAGCCTCAACCTCACCCAGTCTGGATGTCGTGAGAAAGAACAGATGAAGAGCAGGAAATTAAGATTAACGCAAGTTTAATTTGATATATAAATCCAATGATTTCCAATGCATAATTGAATACAAAGAATAATACAAAAGAAGAAAGATTACCTAACGCCTTAGGGAGAGACTCAGATCAGGAAAGCTAGGCTGTATTTACCAAGTGGTCTGTCTCACTGTCAGTATTAAAGGTTTTTATACCCTCAACGAACTTCAAAGCCGACTGCTGAAATCTCCACTCCAAGAATTATTTACGAAGTCTGTGTCGCCGCTGTAAATTAGCCAACCCCCATGGGAGTACTTTACTATCTATACCATGCCCAACAGCCGGCATTTACTTCACACAGCTGCTGGTGAACATCCTGACCTGAGGTTGACTCTTCTTCCAGCCTGAACCTATCATGAATTGCTTAGATAGTCGAAGTACAACAAAACCAGAGGATGAAACAGACTCAGCACACAGGATAAGACGGTAAATGAGGTTTATTTCTACTGTAGACTTTGTTTAAGGAATCTTGAGCTGGAGTTGTCCAGAAGCCAGAGGAGGAGGAGGTAAACCCAGGAATCCAAGGAGAGAGAGAGAGAGAGTACTGGTGCTGAGAATATTTGCAGTGCAGTCCTTAGGAGGGAGTATTACCAGATGTTGGCAGGCAGGTAGGCAGATAGGCAGGTCGACAGGCAGACAGGCAGGCAGACGGATAGGCAGACAGACAGGAGTCCACATAACTGAGGTTATGTTCCAGCAAAGATCTTCTTCTTCTTGTTGGTTTTATTGGCGGTTGGCAACAAACTTTTAGTAGCATTACCGCCACTTACTGGTATGGAGTGTGGTTCGTGTCGGTCTATCTATTTATATATATATATTTAATTCTACAAATTAAATAAATACATATATCTTACCTATATGTATATATACAAATAGACATACTTACACATTACATTGTATTCTACCCTTCTATATCCTCCATACGTTCACAATTTTATCTACTATAATCAAATTCTATGAAATAATTTTGTTTTCTTTAAAAAACGAATCACTATTTGTATATGTTTACTCCCTAAATTCCTCCTCAAAATATCTAATAAATTAACCTTTTCCTTAATACCTTCAAACTCTCTTCTCATATATCTTCTTTCTCTTTCATATTTATGACATTCTAATATAACATGTTCTATTGTTTCATATTTTCTACAGTAATCACATTTACCAGTATCATGCTTTTGAATTTTAAAAAGTGTATAATTAAGTCCTGTATGCCCAAATCTCAACCTTGTTATCACTCTTTCCTCCTTTCTATTTCGTCTTCCATTTCTTCTTTCTCCTACTATCTTCTGAATTTTATAAAACCATCTTCCTGTTTTTCCTTCATCCCACCTTTTTTGCCATTTTTCCATCAGCTTTCCTTTAACAATACTCTTTCCCTCAGATTTACTTGTTTTAACTATAAAACTAATAGGATTTTGAATTATCCTCTTTGCTATTTTATCTGCCCTCTCGTTTCCTTCTACTCCAATATGTGCTGGAACCCACACAAATATAACTATCAAGCCCATTTTTTGTATTCTGTATAATGTATGAAATATTTCTAATAAAATGTCCATCCTACTATCTGATTGATTATATTTTAAACTTAATAATGCAGAGCTTGAATCTGAGCAAATGACTGTTTTTAATGGTTTTATGTCTTCTACCCATTGTAAAGCTAATAATATAGCCAATATTTCTCCTGTGTATACTGATAAGCTGTCTGTAATTCGTTTTCCTATTTTTAGATTGAATTCTGGTACTACAAAAGCTATTCCTACTTTTCCATTTATTTTTGATGCATCTGTATATATTTGAATATATCTATAATAATTATTTAAATGTATCTGTACTGAATAACTATCTACTATGGAAGATTTATCTTGCTTCTTTTCCATTATTGACATATCTACTGTTGCTTCTGGTAGAATCCATGGTGGTATAATTGATATTGGTGATGTTTGACTAATTTCTAAATCAATCATTTTAAATTCTTTTACTTTATTTTCAATTGTCCATCCAAAACTCTTCATTTCTTTCTTTTCTTTTTCCCAACATGGATTTAAAATTTCCCAATTTGGATGATCCAAGTTATTACCTTGTATATTTAACCAATAATTTATTTCTAGTTTTATTCTTCTTAACTCTAATGGCATTTCTTCCATTTCTATTTCTATTGCTGCTGTTGGTGTAGTTTTAAATGTTCCAGTACATAATCTTAATGCCTGATGTTGGATAATATCTAATTTAACCAGATGTGTTTTAGCTGCTGAACCATAAACTATACAACCAAAGTCTATGTTAGATCTTATCATTCCTGTGTAAATCTGTTTTAGTGATTTCCTATCTGCTCCCCAGTCACTGCCAGCCAAGCATCTCATAATATTTAAAATTTTCTTACATTTATCAACAACTTTTTAAATATGTATATTCCATTTTAGTTTTTCATCAAACCATAATCCTAAAAATTTTATATACTTTACTTGCTCTAATTCTTGGTTATATAATTTTAATTTTATTTCCTTGTTTATTTTTTTCCGATTAAATATCATTACTTTGGTTTTTTCAACTGAAAACTTAAATCCCCATTGTAACGCCCATTTCTCTATTTCAATAATAACCTCTTGTAATTTCTTTACAATGAAATCTACATTTTTTTCCTCTTTTCCAAACAGCTCCATCATCTGCAAAAAGTGAACATCCCATTACTTTTCCAATATCTTTAAATACATCATTTATCATAATTGAAAACAATAACGGACTTATAATACTCCCCTGTGGAGTTCCATTTTCTACAATATATTTTCCTGAGATCACTTCCCCAATTCTAACTTGTATTTTCCTATTTGTTAAAAAGTCTTTAATCCATTTAAATATTTTCCCTTTAATGCCCAGTATTTGTAATTTAATTAATAATCCTTCCACCCACATCATATCATATGCTTTTTCTATATCAAAAAGTACTGCCACTACACTTTCTTTATTTACCTGTGCTCTTCTAATTTCATGCTCTAAGCATAGCATTGGATCATTAGTACTCCTCCCTTTTCTAAAATCACTTTAATACTTTGACATGTATCCTTTATTATTTAAATAATATACTAGTCTACTATTAATCATTTTTTCCATTATTTTACATAGATTTGATGTTAAGGCTATTGGTCTATAATTTCCTGGATTTGATTTATCTTTTCCTGGTTTAGCTATTGGTACTATAATTGATTCCTTCCAGCTCAGTGGTAATTTTCCCTCCTCCCATATTTTATTATATAATTGTAATATTATATCTTTCGATTTTCCACCAAGTTGCCTTATCATTCTGTACCAAATTTGATCTTTACCTGGTGCTGTATTTTTTGTCTTCCTAAGTGCATAATTTAATTCAGCTTTTGTAAATTCAACATTTAACAGATTATTTGTTTCTTCAACACTCTGTAATACATCTTTATATATAAGTTTTGTATTTTCTCTTCCTTTTCTTCCCTCTTCACTAATATTATTTGAACTGTTAATTTTACTAAATATTCTTGCCAATATTTCAACTTTATCTTCATCTTTTACTATATTTATATTATTTATTTTTAATATAGGATATTCAAACTCTCTCTTTATGCCATTCATTCTTTTAATTATTTTCCAAATTTTTTCTATTTTTGTTTCTTTCCCTATTGTGCTACAGAAATTTCTCCAATATTCTCTTTTTACCTTCTTAATAGTTCTCCTTACTATTGCTTGCTTTCTTTTATAATCAATTAAATTCTTATAAATTGGATTTCCTTTTAGTACCTTAAATGCTTTATTTCTTAACTTTATTGCTTCTTTACATTCATTTGTCCACCATGGTACCATTTTCTTATTACTTTTACACCCTACTTTCTTTATAGAATTATCTGCTGCTTCCATGATTACCTTACAAATTTTTAAATTTACATCATTTATATCCATTCTCATATCTACTTTCTCTAAGTTTATTTGACTCAAGTATCTAAATTTAGTCCAGTCTGCCTTATTAAAATTTAGTTTTTTATTGACATTTATATTCTTATTATTTAAAGTTAATCCTACTCTTATTGTAATGGGATAATGATCACTACCTATTGTTGATTTTTTATCAATGCCCCACTCACAACTACCAGCTAAACCATTTGAAACCATTGTTAAATCAATAACTGATTCCATCCCTGTTCTTACATTGATTCTTGTTCCCCTCCCATCATTAATACATACTAGATTTGTTATTTCCATTAATTCTTCTATAACTTGTCCATTTTTATCATTACAATTACCCCACAATGTACTATTTGCATTAAAATCTCCACACCAAATTACTTTCCCTTCCAAATATTCATTTAACTCCTCCATTATTTCAATTGACAATGTTTTACATGGATTATAAAAATTTATTATTTTAAATTTACCTTCTTGTTCCCATATCTCAATTACTATATATTCAAGTTCTTTCCCTTTCCCTAATACCTGATATTGTATCTCTTGCTTAATAAATATTCCACATCCTCCTTCACTTCTCTCCTGTCGATCTCTTCTTACACCATCATATCCTTTTATCACAAAATCCAATGTTGTTTTTAACCATGTTTCCTGAACACAAATCATTCCTGGTTGTTCTTCAAGACTATCAATATAACCTTTAAGTTCTTGTCCGTTAGCGATTAAACTTCTTGCATTCCATTGTAATATTAACATGTACTTTCACCAGATGTTCCTTGTCTCCCATCTACCTCCAACTTTTTATTTATGTTCTCCCACGATCCCTCCTTAAACCCCAAAACTTTTCAGCTCCTCTCACTATTATTTTAATCTTCTCAGTTTTATGCTTGGCTTGGTCAGTACAGTTGATAACATATGCTACGAATAATATTAGTTTTTCTACTGATATTGTAACATTTTCTTCTGACTGTACTTTTCTTTGCTGTGGAATTTGATTCGCTATTTGTTCAATCTTTCTTGTGTTCGGTTCCTTCACATTTTTAACTGCTTCTGCATAGTTTATGTTTTTAGTCATTTTAATCTGTATGATTTCTTTTGCCTTCTTCCTTACTTCACATCCTCCATACGTAACTATGTTGCCCTCCACAGTTACAACATTTTTCTTGTACTTCTTCTTTACATTCTTCAAACTTGTGATCTTCACCACATTTAGGACATCTCTGCTTCCCTTTACAAACTGCTGCTATGTGTCCATACCTTTGACATTTGAAACAACGAAGTGATGGAGGGATATAAGGTCTAACCTGAAAGCTGAGGTAACCTATTTTAATGTTTTGTGGCAACTCTTTTTCATCAAATTCAATGAAGATTGACATACTTCCTACTTTTTCTCCATTTATTGTTTTTGACAATCTCTTCAAGTTATTCACTTTTGCACCAATAATACTTCTCTTAATTTTATCAAGATCTTCATCTAGGAGTGATCCCATAAATCACTCCTCTAATTTTTTTATTTTCTCCCATGATTTTTTTCTCCAACACCGTTTTCTTGCAGATATTATCCACCTTTAAAGCCTTGTTCTTTTGTTCTTCATTTTTACAAACTACCAATAAGTTTCCATCTCTCAAAATCTTTACCATTTCAACATCTCCCATTTTCTTTTTTATCTTTCTTGACACCACAATGGGGCTGATGTTATCCTGTTCTTCCTCGTTCTTAAGTTTCAATATTATTTTAAATTCCTCCCTTATAACTTTCCTCCTAACTATCCTTTCTTCTTCTGAACTGCTTCCTTCCAATTCTCACTTGCTACCTTGGATATCACCAATTCCCTTTCCTTCATCTATTTTATTTCTTCCACGTCCTTTCCGTCTTCCTCTCCCAGCTGGCGTCCACCCTTCAAAATCCATGTCTTCCTCATTTCCTGTCTCCATTTCCAACCAGCAAAGGTCTGTATCAGCAGCTACCTTAAGAAGCCCATGAGCTCATTAGGAGAATGCATTGCAGCTGCAGACAATGAGCTGCCAGAACCAACCAGAAGGGGAGGAGCAGAGATCCTACAGAACCTCGCTGTGACCTCTCTCTCCCTGCGGTCCCAGGTTTACAATACATGATATATTCCAGTTTTATGCATACACATGCAAACTGAACACATAGTATTTGAAACTAAATGATTTTAATTCTCAACAACGGTCATAATTAAGGTATCTAACTTATTTGTAGTTGTTATTGGACAACAAATTCTTGTTGTCCAATATAAGCCCTATATATATTACATTTTGTGTCTATTACAATTATTTCTTACCTCCCTTGTGTAAACAAGGGTCATACCGCATGTAAGCTTTTCACAGAAACTTTAAACAGGGTTCAGCATTCAAACATATATCTGGCAACCATTTCAAGGTGATCCCACCAGCATATCCAGAAATAAAACCTTAACTCACTTCGCAAATAAATGCACTTTATTATGTCAGTCAAAAAAACGTTTTTTATCTGTTTCTATGTTTTGAGTTGTGCTCGCACACCCAAATTTACAGACACCCTACACACTTGCATGGGGGCCGTTGACTAGGGTGCACCATGTGTTCTTAGTACATTATTAACTGCAGAAAGTTTTTGTAGCCTAGACCACAAATGACATACAGAAAATGATACTATCATTAGTTCGCGTCTTACTGTTAATTAATCCTTTCATGAAATATTGTTTTTCGCAAATTGATCTTAAATAAATCATAAAGCATGAACACAAACAGAAAAGAAGCAATTTAAGTGCCAAAGACAAACTATGCAAAATGAAACAGAGCTATGGACTATTGAGCAAAAGAGATCAAAAAAGTATGTCTGTCAATATTGTTTTATTAAAAATTGAAGTAATTTTGAATTTAGGTTTAAGAATATTGGTTAAGAAACAACCAATAACTGCCTCATTGTCTGCAGCTAACAACTGATTAACAGGTTAGAGCTTCGAACAATACATGGAGAATTACAACCTATCAGTCTTGTCTCTCTGGCATCCTCTGGCACTTTCTGGCATCCTATCCTCCAGCACCTTCTGGCATCCTCTGGCATCCCCTGGCACTCTGTGGCATCCCCTGGCACCTTCTGGCACCCTGTAGCATCTTCTGACACCCTCGTGGCAGCCTTATGGCCTGGGACTTCCCGCGTGTTTTTAAGCATTTATTTATAATTTTCTGTGAGTGACAATAAACCGGCTGTTTGTGCAATAAATCTTTGTCATCCTTTCAGCACGTCATACATACACATAGTGCTATTTATTTTCCAACTCAAGTAAATACAGCCACCTTATGTTATGGGTCTAAAGCTGTTTATTAAATAAAAACCAATAAAGACATCATTATTTAAAAGTAACAGGCTATAACAACGACATCCCATTTGCCGATAATCAGCATTGGCTTTCACAAAACAACACATATGTACAACGTGTGTATATATATATATATATATATATATATATATATATAAGCGCTATTATTTACACAAGAGGTGCATCACATTCGCAGGGTTTCATTTGGTGCAACAATCACTACTGCCAGTAGATGTCACCCAAGGGAATTGAATGAAGCTTCGGGTAGTGAACCACTTTATGACACAATGGTTCAAAATGATTCTATGCTTCAAAAAGCCTCTATTTGACATCACTACAAGATTAACTATAATGACAACCCATTTGCCGATTATCAGCATTAGCTTCCACAAAAACAGCGGCAACCGCCGTGGCAGCCTTTTGTGGCCAGTCTGGCACCTGCTGGCATCCTCGCGGAATCCCCTGGCACCCTCCGGCTGGCTGTGGCAGTTCTGCCTGCCACTACCACAAATTGAGCTCGGCCCTGCTGTGTTGCAGGGATTTTCCTGTCGTCGCTACACTACGTTGTTTCAGAAATGGAAGCATTCGGAATGAATGCCCCGAATAACAGAAGGCTAATGCTAGCGTTGCATAACGTTGGTGCACTTGCATATGCGCCACACACAGACAGAAGTAAACGCTAAACTTCAATTCAATTCAATTCAGTTTTATTTATATAGTGTTAGGTATTATTAAGTCAACTCAGAGTCAAGAACGATACAGTCAGTTTTACTTGCAGTAAGGGTAGCTCACTTTGCAGTGCAGACTACAAAGTGTTGGCACCCCTCTCTCTTTATTTATACATGCTGGTTCACATGCAGTTCAACAAACATTCAGGGTGTGTGTGTGTGTGTGTGGGGTCAGAAAGGTTAGGGTTCATGTGTCTTGATTATAAACAGAGAGGGAGAGTGGGGCCTTGGTAGAACAGTCCCTAGATGCTGCAGATAAAAGCATAACTCACTCCTCTCTCATCTCCCTTTCTGTGGCATGTGAGGGAAAAAGCACTTAGAGCAGACATGAGCGAAAAACAATACAAAAGTTTTCAAACCCTAACAGTCCCCCCTTTTTATTACGAATAAAGTCAGGATTAGATACATGTAAAAGAAAACACTCTGTGTGAGCTCACTTTGCAGTGCAGACTTCAAAGTGTTGACACCTTATCTCTTCATTTATATGCACAGTTCAACAGACAGTTCAGACAGGGTGTGTGTGTGTGTGTGTGTGTGTGTGAGGCTGAGAAGAGGCTGGTTCTCACAGAATGTGATTCAGCCTAGTGTGTGTGTGTGTGCAAATAGATAACGGAGATCCCACACACAGGGAGGACTGCATACCAGAGTATGATACAAAGCAGAGTGCAGCTGCACTCAGCACAAAGTATTTACATGAGTGATAAGTTTTTGCACCCATCCAACAGTCCCTCCTTTTTATCACAAGTAAAAACATTTAATATAAAAACAAATAAGAAAAATACTCTGTATGAGCAGAAACCCACGGACGGTAAACAGATTATATTTTGTGGGAAATACTCATACGGCCCCGCCACCCTCGGCGACCATTAAAAGTTAAATGTTGATTAATACTTGAAAACATAAAAAGAAAAGAATTATATTTGATGGAAACAGTGAAACATAATAAAATAATTTAAACATCTGCCCCGTTTATGTCATCATTGTACTTTTTCTCATTTCACTTAAGCAACAACTTCTTTCGATTTTCTGCTGTAAGGTCATTTTATGAAATACAATGTATGAGTACACTCAGGCTTTCGATGTGATTTATTTACAACATGTCATCATAATCGTCCCCTTCATTTTCGTGCATTTCTACCTGGTTCAGTGTTGCATATGCCACCGTGACTGACTGAGTTACTATTCTTTGTACCATGCATTTGCAACATGGGATAATACATATTGACAGGAGACACAGAAGGCCCATGCATGCTATTACTGCAACTAGGAGAACCTTAAACAGATTTATCCATCCCCCTGTGAGCATCCAATCTAATCAAGAAGAGTTAGGATCTGGGTGGTCATGTGCCATGACATTTTGCAGATTCCGTAGGTTGTTTAATGCTCCCGTTATGTTTGCAGAGTGTATATTATCTGGTATATGTGCAACAGGTGTTATTCAATAGAACACAAACGCCCCCCGTTGATGCTGTTAGAATATCCAAAGCCATGCGGTTCTGAATTACTATGGCTCGCATAGCGCTCATTTCTGTGTTTTGACCCTCTTCTACTATTATGAAGTTATTTAGAAACAGTCAATATATTTTAGATTCATTGCACACTAACTGAAATATTTCAGGTCTTTTATTGTCTTAATACGGATGATTTTGGCATACAGCTCATGAAAACCCAAAATTCCTATCTCACAAAATTAGCATATTTCCTCCGACCAATAAAAGAAAAGTGTTTTTAATACAAAAAAACATCAACCTTCAAATAATCATGTACAGTTATGCACTCAATACTTGGTTGGGAATCCTTTGGCAGAAATGACTGCTTCAATGCGGCGTGGCATGGAGGCAATCAGCCTGTGGCACTGCTGAGGTCTTATGGAGGCCCAGGATGCTTCGATAGCGGCCTTTAGCTCATCCAGAGTGTTGGGTCTTGAGTCTCTCAACGTTCTCTTCACAATATCCCACAGATTCTCTAGAATCAGAATCAGAATCAGAATCAGAAAAGCTTTATTGCCAAGTACGTTTTTGGACATACAAGGAATTTGTTTTGGCGTAGTCGGTGCAATACAGTACAAATTAAACAGTATAAACATATCTACAATATAATATAAATATATGTGCACAGTTTTAAGTGAGTGAGAGTAAATATAGAGCAGTATAAGATGCAAGAGCAATACAACAGTGCAGGTGATCATTGTGCAAGTAAAGCAGTGCAAGTAAAGCAGGAGTCCAAGCTGAGCGTTAATGTAACACATAAAGTTACAGGTTACAAGTGTCCTGTCAGCAAAAAAAGGGGGGGTGTGGGGGAAAGGGACAGTGTCAGGGTGGTTTCCGGGCTTTGTTAACCAGGCTGGTGGCAGATGGGAAAAAACTGTTCTTGTGGCGTGAGGTTTTGGTCCGGATGGACCGCAGCCTCCTGCCAGAGGGGAGAGTCTCAAAGAGTCTGTGACCGGGGTGGGGAGGGATCAGCCAGAATCTTCCCTGCCCGCTTCAGGGTCCTGGAGGTGTACAGTTCCTGGAGCGACAGTAGACTGCAGCCAATCACCTTCTCAGCAGACCGAATGACACGCTGCAGCCTGCCCTTATCCTTGGCTGTAGCAGCGGCGTACCAGATGGTGATGGAGGAGGTGAGGATGGACTCAATGATGGCTGTGTAGAAGTGCACCATCATAGTCTTTGGCAGGTTGAATTTCTTCAGCTGCCGCAGGAAGAACATCCTCTGCTGGGCTTTCTTGATGAGGGAGCTGATGTTTGGCTCCCACTTGAGATCCTGGGAGATGATGGTTCCCAGGAAGCGGAAAGATTCCACAGTGTCAATTGTGGAGTCACAGAGGGTGATGGGGGCAGGTGGGGCTGGGTTCTGCCTGAAGTTCACAACCATCTCCACTGTCTTTAGAGCGTTGAGCTCAAGGTTGTTCTGGCTGCACCAGTCCAACAGATGGTCCACCTCCCATCTGTACGCAGACTCATCACCATCCGAGATGAGTCCGATCAGGGTGGTGTCGTCCGCAAACTTCAGAAGCTTGACAGACTGGTGACTGGAGGTGCAGCTGTTGGTGTACAGGGAGAAGAGCAGAGGAGAGAGAACACAGCCTTGGGGGGAACCGGTGCTGATGGTCAGGGAGTCAGAGACGTGCTTCCCCAGCCTCACGCGCTGCTTCCTGTCAGACAGGAAGTCAGTGATCCACCTGCAGGTGGAGTCGGGCACACTCAGCTGGGAGAGCTTCTCCTGTAGCAGAACTGGGACGATGGTGTTGAAGGCAGAGCTGAAATCCACAAACAGGATCCTGGCGTAGGTTCCTGTGGAGTCCAGGTGCCGGAGGATGAAGTGAAGGGCTAGGTTGACTGCATCATCTACAGACCTGTTGGCTCTGTAGGCAAACTGCAGGGGGTCAAGGAGGGGGTCGGTGATGTCTTTTAGGTGTGAGAGCACAAGGCGCTCAAAGGACTTCATCACCACAGAGGTCAGGGCGACGGGTCTGAAGTCATTAAGCCCTGTGGTCCTTGGCTTCTTGGGAACAGGGACGATGGTGGAGGACTTGAAGCAGGCTGGCACATGACATGTCTCCAGTGAGGTGTTAAAAATGTCTGTGAAGACTGGAGACAGCAGATCAGCGCAGTGCTTCAGGCTGGCTGGTGAGACAGAATCCGGACCAGCAGCTTTCCGGGGGTTCTGTCTCCTGAAGAGTTTGTTGACGTCCCTCTCCTGGATGGAAAGAGCCGTCCTCGGCGTGGGTAGGGGGCTGGTGGGGGGGAACTTCAGGGTGGGGGTTGGAGGTGCCAAGGCCCAGGATTCTCTATGGGGTTCAGGTCAGGAGAGTTGGCAGGCCAATTGAGCACAGTGATACCATGGTCAGTAAACCATTTACCAGTGGTTTTGGCACTGTGAGCAGGTGCCAGGTCGTGCTGAAAAATGAAATCTTCATCTCCATAAAGCTTTTCAGCAGATGGAAGCATGAAGTGCTCCTCAATCTCCTGATAGCTAGCTGCATTGACCCTGCCCTTGATAAAACACAGTGGACCAACACCAGCAGCTGACACGGCACCCCAGACCATCACTGACTGTGGGTACCTGACACTTGTCTTTTGGCATTTTGGCATTTCCTTCTCCCCAGTCTTCCTCCAGACATGCAGAATTTGCTTTCATCCGAAAAAAGTACTTTGGACCACTGAGCAACAGTCCAGTGCTGCTTCTCTGTAGCCCAGGTCAGGCGCTTCTGCTGCTGTTTCTGGTTCAAAAGTGGCTTGACCTGGGGAATGCGGCATCTGTAGCCCATTTCCTGCACACGCCTGTGCACGGTGGCTCTGGATGTTTCTACTCCAGACTCAGTCCACTGCTTCCGCAGGTCCCCCAAGGTCTGGAATTGACCCTTCTCCACAATCTTCCTCAGGGTCCGGTCACCTCTTCTTGTTGTGCAGCGTTTTCTGCCACACTTTTTCCTTCCCACAGACTTCCCACTGAGGTGCCTTGTTACAGCACTCTGGGAACAGCCTATTTGTTCAGAAATTTCTTTCTGTGTCTTACCCTCTTGCTTGAGGGTGTCAATAGTGGCCTTCTGGACAGCAGTCAGGTTGGCAGTCTTACCCATGATTGGGGTTTTGAGTGATGAACCACGCTGGGAGTTTTAAAGGCCTCAGGAATCTTTTGCAGGTGTTTAGAGTTAACTCGTTGATTCAGATGATTAGGTTCATAGTTCGTTTAGAGACCCTTTTAATGATATGCTAATTTTGTGAGATAGGAATTTTGGGTTTTCTTGAGCTGTATGCCAAAATCATCCATATTAAGACAATAAAAGACCTGAAATATTTCAGTTAGTGTGCAATGAATCTAAAATATATGAATGTTAAATTTTCATCATGACATTATGGAAAATAATGAACTTTATCACAATATGCTAATATTTTGAGAAGGACCTGTACACATCATGCAGCAGTAATAAGCAAACAAAGTGTCACAGATGTGGTTTCGTGCTGTATTATTGTCCAGAGTTCAGTAGTTTAACAGCTTGTGGATAAAAACTGTCTTTTAGTCTGATTGAAGATAATTTTATTTAAGGCTGATTTCAAAATAAAACTCAATAAATCGCAAAACGGGTGTAGTGTTTGTTTCATTTTTGCAGTTATCTGGTTTGGAAACTATCCCACAAAGTATTGCGAGATAACGCAAAGACTATTGCGTGAGAACGCAAAAAGAGAAAAAATCCCCCCTTGTCCCCTCGCGGACCTCGTTGAAAGGCTTCATCAAGAGAAGATATTAAATAAATATGTTGTGAAATAGAAAAAAATTGAATGTACCATTAAATGTACAATTTATTTAATACATCATTAAATATTAAGTGTACCACTAATTACGTCATGTCGTCTTTAAAATTATACTTAATTATTCAGTGGCACATTTAATTGCATAATAGTCCATTTCATGATATAATGGTACATTTATTGTTTCTAATGATGTATTAAATAAATAAATGGTACCTTTAATTTAATGGCACATTTAATGTTACATTTCTTTCATGTTACATTTACTTCACTTATGGGACATTCACAACATTTATTTATTTAATGATGATTTTATTGTATTAATTTTGTCCAGTTTGACCCTCCATTCTTGATGCCTGTATAGGAGGTCATGTCAGAATTTGAATCAGGTGTTCTGGAGCAGACAAACATCTAAAACTTGCAGGGAAGAGGTCCCTGAGGACCAGGGCTGTGAACCATTGAGGTACAGTTTCTAAATTGTGAAGGTAATTCCTTTTTGGCCTTTTGTTCAACAAGTACAGTTCTCTTACTAGGTGCATTTCTCTCTCGTTCCAGCAACTTGAAACATAAAAGTGATGTCATTGTTCAAAGGAAACGATCACTTAATAAATAAGTAAAATACAACTATGTACATTTTGTTTATTCAGCTAAGATAGGCATGGTCTGTTTCCTTGTTTGATATTTTATTATTTCTTCATTATTATTCTTTTTACTTTAACTGGCCTTTACTACAACTAAAAACAGGGACCTAACTGATCCTTCAAAGAAAGAAATTGCCAAAAGACTAAATGAAGAAAACAAAAATGGGAATGGCACAGGAGTGGGAGTCGTTCTGAATGGGAGCGGGAGTCAATTTACCAGGAGTGGGACGGGACAGGATTTATTTCGTTATGCTGGCCTGGGATTGGGATGGGACAAGACATTTTTCTGTGGGAGCGGGATGGGACAGGAGAGAAAATCCACTCCCGTGTCACCCTCTAATACACACAGCAAGACTGGTGAAAGATTGGTTTGATGAACATGAAAGTGAAGTTGAACATCTCCCATGGCCTGCACAGTCACCAGATCTAAATATTATTGAGCCACTTTGGGGTGTTTTGGAGGAGCGAGTCAGGAAACGTTTTCCTCCACCAGTATCACGTAGTGACCTGGCCACTATCCTGCAAGAAGAATGGCTTAAAATCCCTCTGACCACTGTGCAGGACTTGTATATGTCATTCCCAAGATGAATTGACGCTGTATTGGCCACAAAAGGAGGCCCTACACCATACTAATAAATTATTGTGGTCTAAAACCAGGTGTTTCAGTTTCATTGTCCAACCCCTGTATATATACAGTATATATACACAGTATATATATATATATATATATATATATATATATATATATATATATATATATATATATGTTAACTTTGACCTGTGGGCATCCAGATTTAGTTGTTCATTTTGTTTGAAAGGCTGTCCTTCCAGCCATCCCAGCCATTTGTGGAACCAGTTTCCTCTAAACATGGATGTTTTCCCACCAAGGCTTCAGCAGCCTGTGCAATTTCTTTGCCACTTGGGTAGGCTTTGTACTGATACATTGTACAGCTCATTCCATCAAGGACCTTGCTTTTCTGATAAAGTCAAGCGTCTTCCATGCTGTTGTTTTGTAGTATTTGCTTCTGTTAATAGAAACTCAATATCGTGTGAGAAAGTTGGAACAGGAAAAACCCGTGGCCAAGAAGAGCTTCTTTGAGGTGTTTGGCAGCTGGAACTGTCCCCACTATCGCTAGCCCAGCTTGATGTTGAGCTAACATCATTGTCATTTATCTTAACGAATTTGGCTGTACCCATATCAGGAAGTTCCTCAATTGCGCTTAAATTAACCAGCTGGTTATTAAACTCGGGATTTTCGAACTAGATCATGAAACTGAAGGAGACGTCCAGCTTTTGACGAAGCAAACTGTTAAGCTGAAGGACAGAATTGGGGCGGCGTTCCAGCGTCACTCTCTATGCCACCGCCTGGCAGTATAACGTGTAGTCGAAACAACGCTGGATATGCCATGGTCCTACAACATATGAGTGAATGTAATTATATATTTATCTTCACCTTTATGAAAATATCCGTTTCTAATATACCCCAACAGGGATTTGTTGTGACTTGCAAAATAGTTCTCCATTCCATCAGATTTCATTTTGTTTTTGTCTGCATTAGTTTAATCACTTTTCAACAATAATATTCAGAAAGGTCTTCTACACAGTATTCCATTTGTTTGTTGCATTCTCACATTTGAGGATTTCTTGCTTGCTAAATGCAATCTGACATTTAGCTTGGAAGAATGAAGTGCTTGTTGGTAATGTAGAGTTGGCCACTTTTGTTGTAGGCAGTTAGAGGGTAAACATCATGGAGTTCTGATGGCTTTATCATGTCATATGACTCTTGTGCGGTCACCTCAAAAGCACGAAAGTGTTCCATGAACCAGGACTCATGATCCTTGCAGCCAAATAAAACTCGGTCATTAACAAGTATTATGTCCACAATCTGTTTGAACTGGGATAAACCCCATTTCACTCCTGTGCACACAAACATGCCACAGACATAGTAAATGCCCTCTATGGCGATTTTTGAAGTGTGGTACACTGTGGTGCTGCTTGTTATCTGATTTATAACTTGCTGGGCTTCTGGCATGAGGGTGTTTACAAACACATTTTTCACAGCGAAGGTCTCCACTGAAGGCTTAAAGAAGTTTTGCGTCGACAGATGATAGGCCATTTGTTGCTGATGCTTGTAAGCAAGAGTTTTAGTTCCATTTTTGAAGTTCTGAGAATCATGTACTATTTTTTAGAAAACTTTGTGTTTGCCCTCAAATCTAATGGTCCAAAAATGCACAAGCGGCCCAAAGCGGCAAATCATCTGTGGATAGTGCTCAATATAATGGTGTTTTGGGCGCAACTTGAAATTTGGAAACACCTCTTGGAGTAACTGTCGATGGTCAGAAATTTTCATAGACAGGTACTGTATCACATCCTCTGTGAAAACATGGGAAAGAACCAATTCCACCAAGTCTTTCAAATCCATCAATACCTCCCAAGCTTTTTCTTCCGCAGGGACCAGTGTGCCAATGATGGATGGCAGAAACCTTATCAGTGTCAAATTTTCATGACCGTTGCCTCCAATGGTTTGCCTTTTGGAAAATGTTTTGGGAATAGGCTGAGGACGATCAACTTTGTCAGCATTCTCTAAAGGAAAGTGTAAGATAGCTTGATTTAAATGTTCCAGGGAGAATTTCTTTTTTTTTTTTATCAGCTCTTGTAAACACAAAGCCAACTCCACTCGTACCACACCTTCTAAGAAGTCATGGAGGATGTCAGGAGGAAATCCAGTAGTGGTATGAAAGTACTGCAGACGCTGAGCAAAACAACAAGTGGTCTTTACACCATAATCCTCCATAACATTGCCAGTTTCAATGCCAGTGCACAACTGGTCATGACTTTCCTCTGTCCTCAACTCAAATGTTGCTACCTCACGTATTTGAATGTCATCCTTGGATGCGTAACAAAATCTGCATGGGTATTGGCCACTGAAGTTCTCCTTGAATCCTCCAAGCCCACGTGCAGCTAAATTGTCTGCTACAACACACAACAATGTCCCATGCACATTCTCGCCAAACTCCTCCACAAAAATACCATCACTTTCTAAGACTCTCAATTCATTCAGAAGTGGTTCAAAAACATTTTCATAGCCACAAGTCTTCAGGTCATTTGAATTGCATAGTAAACCCAACTGTACAGTGTGCAGAGCTCCACAATTCTTGTATGGGATGTTAGCTAGAGTCCAATAAACACAGCAGATTTTGTTTTTTCCGTGATGTGCCCAGTGGGTTGGCCACCTCAAAATCATCAATGTAGAGCTGAATGGCAAGTTTTAAATCCTCTGATGACATAAGCATATTGCCTTTACAAAACAGTCCATCATGATAGGTCATGTACTTGCCATCTTCTTGAATAAACAACTGCAATATCTACTCTAAAACATCAGGTTTTTTTTAAGAAGCTCCTGCAACATGGAGAGGATAGGGACATACATTGTTGAATATTTTGCGCCAGCAACACGATACTCAAATGGTTTCACCACAGGGAAATGTTGCTCATAGTATGATTTTCTTCTTTTTGCTGTTGACAAAGGCCCATCTCTAGAAGTGCAGCTTCTAAGCACATCAGTGGTGACAAGTGCATTAACAATTTCTGTCACAACATCACTGCTGACATCACAACTGTGTTTCTGTAGAATTTCAGTCACTGCATCCTTAAGTACTGGAATGGAGAGTGATCGCAATTGATCCAAGCCTTGCAACATTTCTTGAGTAGCACTCTCTGAGACATGAAGGAGAGTTTGTGTTTTCAGGAGGAGAGAAGCCAAGTTGTGTTCAAGCTGTTGTTTCAGAAAATCTATGTTTTCACCGGCTTCGTTTGGTTCATCATTGCTGCTACAATCTGGGTCATTTTCAAGTGGACTGAATTTATCATGGGACTGTGTTTCCCTCACAACTGTAACCTTTAAATCCTTTTGCCCAAATGACTTATGGTTTCTTGACTTATGAGAATCAAATGTTGAGCAGACATTTGTCTGAAATGAACAGTCTTTAAATGGGCACTGTACCATTTCCTGTTTCTTCAAGTGTAGTCTTAAATGTGAAATTATGTCTGGTCCATAAGGCTGTGTAAAAGTGCAATTTGGACAGTAGAAGGCCAGATGTGGGTCATGTGCTGCCTTTGGTTACAGATCGGTGTGTATTCTGGAAAGGTGAATTTTTAATCCATTTTGAGAAGCAAAGGTGCACACACAGCTCTCATATATACATGGCAATGGGCTGATTCTGCTTTGCTGACTACATACAAGCTGATAATGATGGAGAAGACTGTTTTTTGAGTGACTGAATATCGCAGAGTTTACAAATCCATGTCATATTTTGGCTTTACAAGAATCTGCAAAAATACAGATGGAACAATTAAGTTAATTACTCTATTAAATTAACTTCGTACAGCAAGGCTGTCTATCAGAGCAAACATAGGTGCCGCTACATTGGGATTAGCCATTGGGATTAAAAGTGGTACTTATTTGTCCTTCAGTGGCTTGGTTGTTCTATCCCTGCCTGCACTCTCTCCATCAGTTGTGTCTGAGTCAGGTCATTGGCTCTCCCTCTCCATCAGAATCTTCCTTGGAGCTGGGCAATGAAACGATAATCAAAGTATCTCACCTGCTCACAGTGCCAAAACCACTGACCATGGTATCACTGTGCTCAATTGGCCTGCCAACTCTCCTGACCTGAACCCCATAGAGAATCTGTGAGTTATTGTGAAGAAAACAGGAGCTATGAGCTAAAGGCCACTATCGAAGCATCCTGGGCCTCCATAAGACCTCAGCAGTGCCACAGGCTGATTGCCTCCATGCCACGCCGCATTGAAGCAGTCATTTCTGCAAAAGGATTCCCGACCAAGTATTGAGTGCATAACTGTACATGATTATTTGAAGGTTGACGTTTTTTGTATTAAAAACACTTTTCTTTTATTGGTCGGATGAAATATGCTAATTTTGTGAGATAGGAATTTTGGGTTTTCATGAGCTGTATGCCAAAATCATCCGTATTAAGACAATAAAAGACCTGAAATATTTCAGTTAGTGTGCAATGAATCTAAAATATATGAATGTTAAATTTTCGTCATTACATTATGGAAAATAATTAACTTTATCACAATATGCTAATATTTTGAGAAGGACCTGTATTCGCTAGTTGTCTCGTCAAACGAAACTAACGTTAGTTTTTGGTCAAGAACCTTAGTTTAGCCCATAGGTTTAGTCATACAGAATAACCAAATACATTATTTTGTGACCTTACCGTCGGAACGCAATTCTTGCCTCTCTTCACATTCACAGTAGATGGTTGAGTCGAATGAGTCTGTTGCGCCAACCTCTCAACAGACGATAGTGTCCAGCTAGCTTTGATTGGCTGTCAGCGGCAGGGTCAGACCAATCGTCATCAGACTCCTCTGTTACCTATTGGTGCCTGCCTGAAAATTGAACTTTAGATAAATGTGCGGGTTTTGTTTCAAAATAACCTTTTTCTTTCATACGGTTTATGCTATTTCCCTTTACTATAAATACTACCCCCACACATCATTTTAAACACTGACAGGTGAAGTTAATTACCTGATAATCTTGTTATCAGAATCCAATCCTCAACGGGCCAGGGCTGTGTTTTGAAATGGCAGCCAGAGGGCAAATGGAGTGATCCTGACAATGCAATAAAGCCTTGCAAAGGACCTGCCTGTTAAATGTCTTAAAGTGACTCCCCCCTAAAATCTTACTAGTGTAACTACCAAGTCTGTTTCTAAACCACACATTAATACAGAAAATTAAACAAAATATATGATGCCATTATGTCAGTTTAAACTTAAAATAATTCATATCTCAGAATGAAAAGTCTTTGAGAAAACTTTTTTAGTGGTAGCATCAACATGGGGATCAAAGGAGTATATCCAAATATTTGAAGTTATCCACTGCCAACACATTTTAAACTGTTGGTTTTGGGCTAGATTGTGCCTTAGAATTCTATTTTTTCAGTTTTGTTTTTGATACAGTGATGTGAAGAAATACTCAAAGCCAGGCCACAAAGTCATCCCCTCAGGTCATGATCCCGTGCCTCCTCTTTTAGAAGGCTAACAGAAATCATCAGGACACTTGAGATTTTGTCTGTTTTTATACTTGCCGACTTACTGTGCACTGTATTAAGAAGGGGAAAGAGACAGCAACCCTATAGATAACCTGTAAATGAGCCCTTATTTTGTAATCATTGCTGAGCTCTGCCTCAATATTGTTTTTGTTCCTTATCCCTAATTTAATCATGTATCTTTATTGATTGCTTAATCACCTTACATAAATATTACAATGTGACCCAATCAATCTATTTTATATAACCCATGACTGATTTGAGCATGTTGCTTTAATCTATTATCCCATCCAGTTGTTCACAGAAAATCAAAATCTAGGGGACCAGTGCCCAAATTTCTGCTCCCGATTCACAACACTTCGACAGTGGTAGGCAGACAAATAGACATCAAATGAGGTACTGCATATCTCAATTGTAGGCCCATAGTTTTCAAAAAAAGTTACACACAGCCTTGTCTGCAATCTCTATTCTGGAGCTGCCTCTTGAGTAAGATTGGGGCTTTAGATAAGGGTACCCTAAAGATGCACACTAACAACACTAATATTATGTTTTAGAAAATCTGGTGTATTAAAGGGAGGATTTGTTATATAGACACTTGTTATATAGACTTGTTATATAGACACTTAATTTAGTACATTTAGCAAAACCAAGTGTGTGCATTAGTCAGTGACAAAATGTTTCAATTGCTTTATTATTGTCAACAATGATAAAGAAGGTTTGTACACACAAACAAGGAATTTCAGTCCGGAGCACTTTAGTTTTTTTTTTTTGTGGAATTCTAAGATATATCTATATGTATCTCTTAAGTCAGTAATTTTCTTTACCGCTTCTTCCATAGTGGCTCGCGGGGAAGCTGGTCCCTATCTCCAGCAGTCTATCGGCAGGAGGTGGGGTACAACCTGGACAGGTTGCCAGTCCATCGCAGGGCAACATGCAAACAACCATGCACACACTCATTCATACACCTAAGGGAAATTTGGAGAGACCAATTAACCTAACAGGCATATCTTTGGACTGTGGGGGGAAGCTGGGTTACCCAGAGAGAACCCACAGATGCACGGGGAGAACATGCAAACTCCATGCAGAAAGATCCCTGGCCGGAGATCATACTAAAATCAGTCTAAGTATGCATCATTCTGCAACTCTGACTGTCAAGTGTTCATCAGAGAAACAGCCTGGAAGAAACTGTCTCGGTGGCAACTGGCTTTAATAAACAGTGCTCTGTAGCAATGGCCTGAAGATCAGACTCTAAACAGTTTATGTGCAGGTGTGTGGGGTCTGCAGAGATTTTAGCAGCTCTTTTCCTGACCCTAGACCTGTACAGGTCCTTCTCAAAATATTAGCATATTGTGATAAAGTTCATTATTTTCCATAATGTCATGATGAAAATTTAACATTCATATATTTTAGATTCATTGCACACTAACTGAAATATTTCAGGTCTTTTATTGTCTTAATACGGAGGATTTTGGCATACAGCTCATGAAAACCCAAAATTCCTATCTCACAAAATTAGCATATCATTAATAGGGTCTCTAATCGAGCTATGGACCTAATCATCTGAATCAACGAGTTAACTCTAAACACCTGCAAAAGATTCCTGAGGCCTTTAAAACTCCCAGCCTGGTTCATCACTCAAAACCCCAATCATGGGTAAGACTGCCGACCTGAATGCTGTCAAGAAGGCCACTATTGACACCCTCAAGCAAGAGGGTAAGACACAGAAAGAAATTTCTGAACGAATAGGCTGTTCCCAGAGTGCTGTATCAAGGCACCTCAGTGGGAAGTCTGTGGGAAGGAAAAAGTGTGACAGAAAACGCTGCACAACGAGAAGAGGTGACCGGACCCTGAGGAAGATTGTGGAGAAGGGCCGATTCCAGACCTTGGGGGACCTGCGGAACCAGTGGACTGAGTCTGGAGTAGAAACATCCAGAGCCATCGTGCACAGGCGTGTGCAGGAAATGGGCTACAGATGCCGCATTCCCCAGGTCAAGCCACTTTTGAACCAGAAACAGCAGCAGAAGCGCCTGACCTGGGCTACAGAGAAGCAGCACTGGACTGTTGCTCAGTGGTCCAAAGTACTTTTTTCGGATGAAAGCAAATTCTGCATGTCATTCGGAAATCAAGGTGCCAGAGTCTGGAGGAAGACTGGGGAGAAGGAAATGCCAAAATGCCAGACGTCCAGTGTCAAGTACCCACAGTCAGTGATGGTCTGGGGTGCCGTGTCAGCTGCTGGTGTTGGTCCACTGTGTTTTATCAAGGGCAGGGTCAATGCAGCTAGCTATCAGGAGATTTTGGAGCACTTCATGCTTCCATCTGCTGAAAAGCTTTATGGAGATGAAGATTTCATTTTCAGCACGACCTGGCACCTGCTCACAGTGCCAAAACCACTGGTAAATGGTTTACTGACCATGGTATCACTGTGCTCAATTGGCCTGCCAACTCTCCTGACCTGAACCCCATAGAGAATCTGTGGGATATTGTGAAGAGAACGTTGAGAGACTCAAGACCCAACACTCTGGATGAGCTAAAGGCCGCTATCGAAGCATCCTGGGCCTCCATAAGACCTCAGCAGTGCCACAGGCTGATTGTCTCCATGCCACGCCGCATTGAAGCAGTCATTTCTGCAAAAGGATTCCCGACCAAGTATTGAGTGCATAACTGTACATGATTATTTGAAAGTTGACGTTTTTTGTATTAAAAACACTTTTCTTTTATTGGTCGGATGAAATATGCTAATTTTGTGAGATAGGAATTTTGGGTTTTCATGAGCTGTATGCCACAATCATCCGTATTAAGACAATAAAAGACCTGAAATATTTCAGTTAGTGTGCAATGAATCTAAAATATAGGAATGTTAAATTTTCATCATGACATTATGGAAAATAATTAACTTTATCACAATATGCTAATATTTTGAGAAGGACCTGTATAAGTCCTGGATGGAGGGAAGGTCAGCCCTGATGATTCTCTCTGCAGACCTGATTATTCATTGCAGTCTGGACCTGTCCTGAGATGGATGAAGACAGGACAGACTGAATGATGGCAGTGTAGAAGATGACCAGCAGCTCCTGGGGAAGGTTGGACTTCTTAAGTTGCCTCAGGAAGTACAATCTCTGTTGGGCCTTCTTCCGAAAGCGTCTAGGTGTGAGGAGGATCTCAGGTCCCGAGAGATGATGGTGAACCTGAGGTGTTCCACAGCAGACACAGTGTTGTTGAGGATGGTGAGGGGTGTATGTGGTGATCTCCGAAAGTCTACAATCATCTCCACAGTCTTGGGATGAACTCGAGAACGTGAACTCAACCAAATTGCTAAAGAAGATAATTTTACTAGTTGCTATTTTTTATCATTCTTGTTTATGTGGCAAATGTCATTGCAACAAAATCTGATGATTATTTCTAATGTGAAGTGGAAACACCAGCCTTTGGAAAAACCCTGGTGAAATTTCGGAGCGCACCCAAAAAAAGGTGGTGGCCTCTGGAGTTTGATGGACAGCTCTGAGTCGTGTACCGCCTATTTGTCCTGTCAACCAATCAGAGACGGAGTTCTGAAAACATCTGACGGGAAAAAATTAAAAGGCGGGTGGATCATTTCACAGAGGCACCGACTGAAACTTCGACCAATCTTAACCACATCTGCGCGACACAAATGTATGGGAGCCCATTTCCGCCATGAAAGAAAAAAATAAAAGACCAGCAGGAAGTCATAATTTCGACTTTCAAAGTCATAATTATGAGATTCAAAGTCATAATTATGAGATTCAAAGTCATAATTATGAGATAGAAAGTCATAATTTCGATTTTCAAAGTCATAATTATGAGATTCAAAGTCATAATTATGAGATAGAAAGTCATAATTTCGATTTTCAAAGTCATAATTATGAGATTCAAAGTCATAATTATGAGATAGAAAGTCATAATTTTGACTTTCAAAGTCATAATTATGAGATTCAAAGTCATAATTATGGCATTCAAAGTCATAATTTCAACTTTCAAAGTCATAATTTCGACTTTCAAAGTCATAATTATGAGATTCAAAGTCATAATTATGAGATTCAAAGTCATAATTATGAGAGTCAAAGTCATAATTTTTACTTTCCGAAACAGACAATTTCTAATTTTGTTCAGTAGACCTGCTGTTTTGTCTGAGAATGAGATTTACACAGTATTCCATTTGATCAGTCTAACCAGTAAAACACAGATTTTTCCCCTTTTCAATGGATTATAAACAAATTGAGGAGTATTTCAGATGTGGTTAAGATATTTACTTTTTCACTGGTGTAACGTTAACCTCGAAATTACATTTTGTATAATCTCCAGTATATTCCAGACAACTTCTACTGCTAACATTACGTTTATGAACCCTTCATTAGAGGGGTTTAATGAACTAGCTTGCACTGCATGATAATAACGTTAGTTTACTTTAGCGTTAAAACCGCTAGTAAAAATGTATTTTAGGGAATTTGCGTATTTGTTGTCTGGTGAGACTTAAACCTAGATGAGAAATTGCATAACATTATCACTATCTTATGAAACTGTAGCTATGAGTTGATTACCTTATACTACCATAAACTCTGTAAATTACACTGGAAACGACTAGCCAGAGTTCAGAAACATACTTACCAATGCCTAAACCTCACTAATCATTTCTGTATGATTGGTGCACAAGCAGCAGAAACGTAAAATATCTCTGCATTTAACACTCTCATAAAATACTTGTTGTTTCATGTATGTTAGTTTTAACATTTCTGTTTGTGATTAATGTTAATTAGATTAATGTTAATTAGATTTAGATTTATTTGTGTGTGTGCAAGTTTAAGAATCTTGGACAGAGCCTTGGCTATGTTTTCCACAATGTAACTCTAAGTGGTATCAATTACTTAAATTATCTTTCTACAATAACTTGTCAAAATAAGGTGAGATCTTTCCATGTAATCCATGCAACATATAGCAAACTTCTTATATTTGACTATAGAACAAAATGTAATAATGAATATCCCTAAGTGTAATTCGTGAAGTGTATATTGAAGGCACACAGTCGAAACAGTGCAAGCCTGATCTTGAGTTCTGGAGCTGGTGAAGTAAAGAGGCCTGTAACGAACGAAGTATAATCTGCGAAATGTTATGTGTTTTATCTCTAGCAGTAATATGAACCAAAGCGATGATGTTATATTCCGTTGCAGGTGTTAAGTGTTCTTTTGCATGTGGATTCTACAGGCTAAAAATAACTGATGAAAATGTATAATAACATGTAACGGTTATGTTCTTTTGCATGTAGAATCAACAAGCTAAAAATAACTGATGAAAATGTATGATAACATGTTGAGGTTAGAAAAGAAGCAGCTTAGGAAACAGTGTGGGCAGTTCGGAACTTGCCATGACTGAGAAGCAGCTGAGTGGTTTTGGAACTTTCCATGACGGAGAAACAGAAAAACGTTGAAGACCGGATCAGAGCATTGAGCAATCAAGGTCGTCAGTATAACCAAATAAGGTACATTTCCTGGACTATAAAGACAGTGAGTGAGTATAGAAACGTTGTTGTATACCTCGCAGAGATCAGTGAACAAGACCGGAGAGAAGCTACAGGTGGATCAGAGTTCCAGATTCACAGCCAGACTGATTGACTGCCTAAGAATGAGGATCAACCCGATGCCATTGAAGGACTGTGTCTCAAATTTGAGGATTTGAATTCATCTAAAGCCTTTTTTACCCAGACAACAGAAGTGAACTTGATCGGTGGCCAGCTGATTGCTCTAAGATCCAGGCTTCGGGAAGTCCTGAATCTAACTTATTTAGGCCTCTGGATGCATCCAAACTCTCCCAATTAAAGAAACCCTTACCTCCAGAGGGAAACGGCATCCAAGAATTGGTTTAATCATCGAATGTTCGGAACATCAGTATTTGTCACTTAAAGGAAGAAACCTGAGGATCAAGTCCTAACTCCTTCAAGAAATCACTCGTTGTTACCAGGAGAGATCATTTGGTCTATGGAAGAATCTCCGTCTTCAAAGCCTCTCAAAACCCACTAGTTTCAGCTTCAGGAAAAGACAGGTTGAGTTGATTAATTTGTTTTTATTATTATTGGAATAATCAGTGTTGCTGAATTTAAGCTGTTACTTGCTCCTGCCTAAGCGCTACTAATTAAAGAAAGCATATAAAATTCTAGTTAAGTTGTGGACATTCAATTATTTAAGTCACAGTACTGTTGGTTTTTCATTGGTAGTAAAAAGTCTTGTTGTTTGGTCCTAATATATTATAGGAGGTTTTTAACGGTTGCCTTAGTCAAATAAGATAAAACAGCGTCCTTGAAGCTCGTGCCGAGCTACTAAAATTATCCTAGTCCATATACCAAGTGCCAGTTGTAAAATAGGGAATGAGCAGCCGTGAACAAAAGTGACTGTGCAAGGTGAGGATGACCGCGAAGGGCTACTCGGTCACCCGGGCCTCCAGTTGAGGAAGGGCGAGACTTTTGGATGAAGGCTGTCAGGGGCTAGGCGAGTCATTTCCCAACACCAGCTTAAACCGAACTTTCAGTAAGCCTGTTAGGCAAGATCCTTCAGGTTTAGGGAAGTCCAGACCCGTTGGATGGAGAGCTGGTTTGAGCAATACCTCTAAGAAAAAGGGAAGTAGTTGGGAGGGGTTAGCTCATCGGACAACGAAACTCTCTTCAAGAATTTCCCTTAATGTCCTGGTATTAGCACTGCAACTCCAAGAACTTCAAGAATACATGTGCAATGCAATTAATCTTATTTTGATTCGTTAATGACTGTAATAGAGAAGTATTGGTGCAAATCTATAGTAATTGTTTATGTTGTAGTTATCAGATTGTATTATAACATGATCCTTTCTAGATAGGCACAATAGATTAGACTGTTAATATTTTCTAATTTGAAAATGTTTTATTGGTATCCTCAGTCCTTCATCATGGGACAAAATAAACCAAAATCCAACTAGTTGAGTCATAGCAGGATATCAAAGTAATAGTTTCTTGTATAATTGTGGAGTATTTATACACAGTTAAATTATTTCTGTAATGTTTATAATGTCATCTATGAATGTCCATTATTTCTTATCAAAATGCAGTAAGCTTCTATTTTTCCTTTTAGAAATGTCATCCAACTTTAGACTACTTGAGGATGGTGCAATTGAACGGATGGTGCTTCCACACCGACCAGAAACTGTCAGCCATCTCAAATCTTTAGTAATGCAGCATTTCAGTATTGATTACAATATTGAAGTTCAGTTTCAAGATCCTCAGTCAGGCATGCTGTACAGTCTGACCTGTACTGATGAACTTTCAGATAAAGACACAATCAAGATATTGAGTATACAGAAAACAATTTTCAACTGTCAGCCATTACATGACACATAGCATGGAACAACTCCACATCATTCTCAACAATTAAGTGAACACTTTTGCTTGCCACGCTTTTCTGATTCCTTGGAATTAATTCTAAGGAAAGCAAATGAAGACCATCTCAAGTATGGAAACAACGTGATTTTAATTAGAGAACAAAGACATGAGATTCTTGATGCTGTAGCAAGAGCATTGTATGATAGAAAGGCCTGTCCAAGTGAGAGTGACTTTGAGGAAGCTGCATAAGCTTTGGTCAAACAGTTCCCATGCATTTCAGATTGTAGTACACCAAAAGGATGCGGCGGATGGAAGATTGGTCTCAAATTCAAATTGGGCAAATACAGAACTACAGCACATAGGAGAGAATGCAGAGAGGTTGTTGAGAAGAGCTGTAAAGTCGCCACTAATCTTGAGCCATCTCTTAAGCGTCCTTACATGGTTGCAGTAAGTTCCACACAGTTTCCCCGAGGAAATAGTGAAAAAGCTCTAGAAGAATTTCGAGTCAAAATGGTATTGGAGATGAAGAAAGTACACAAAGACCTTGCTGCAATCAACCACTGTATGGGAAAGACATTTGCATCAAGAAGGAATGAAATTGTCAGTAGCAGCCCTGCAATAACGACTGTAGAGAGCAGATGGCCAGCCCTGTTTCTTCAAGCACAGGTAATTAGATTTCACTGAGCTAAGTTTGTAAAGTATTGTGACATCTGAAATAGCCAGAGAGACTGCAAGTATTAGTACCATAGACCTTTTTTAAATGCATGCTTAAAAAACTCTAAGCCTAAACATAAGCTCTGAGTTGACTAACCTTCAGATGGAGAAGTCTTTAGCTTTTGCCTCCAGAATGACAGATCAGACTCCTTTCAGTTACCTTAAAACAGCTTTTAACAACATTTGAATTGAGTGGACATATAGATATTTGCCTGTATATGAAGAAAAATAACACGTAGTCAGAAATGTGTCTGTAAGCAAGAGGAAATTCAGTGTGTTAGAAAACAGCTGCTAGTGAGTTTACAAATGTCCTCGGTTTCTGGGACTGCAAACTCAGTTTTCCTCATCTCAAGTCGTTTTTCAAGCAGGGCCAACGTCTACATTATGGCTGATTACAATTCCTATAAAAAGTATTTACCCCCATAGGATGTTTCACCTTTTGTTTCTTTTATTCATTAAATTGTGGTCAGTATTATTTGGCTTTTTTTGCAAGAATTAAAAAAACAAAACCCTTTAATATTAAAGTGAAAATGGATTTTTACCAATTAATGTCAATTGAAAAAAATATAACTAAATATATATAACTATAGTTTTTATAGGAATTTTATATATCTTTGTCCATGAGCCCATTAGCTACAGTGCTGCTCTTTAATGTTGACTAAAAAGTTTATGATGCACCATAAAAGCCCATTAGTGATATTATGTATAACATCAACAGTTCCTCTAAACAAAAATAAAATCTATACATTATTTTTAGCTTTTATCTAATCTTGCTATGATTTCAATTGTGGGTAATATTTTTGTGTCTTTCTGCCATTTAGAATTGTGCTGAATTCAAACAGATAACAAACCGCAACCTCTTGCAGTTATTGAATCTGTCCCGTGAGAAGCAGTTTGGCAAGTTTGGACATCACTTGTCAGCTATTCTGAAGATGTATGATACCAATGTGGTATGTAGTCAGTGTGTAACTCTGACCTGACTGTACAAATGGACTACCACCTTGTGTTTAGTTAGTTGTAGTACTTGTAATTTACATTGATTTGATTGTTGTTTTAAACACTTTCAGCAAGCAAAGGATGTCAGCATACTGAGAACAGCTGCCATCCATTGCCTTCCAGCTCTACTTGATGAGTGTGACTCTGAAGTGTTCAAAGTCTGCGAGGTAAATTTCCCAAGGGCAAAACTGATGTCACATCTGTGTGCGTGTGTGTGTGTGTGTCTTTGCGTGTGTGTGTGTGTCTTTGCGTGTGCAGAAAAAGCCACAGCTAAAACTTGCTGACGACAATTAAAAGTTTGAGAGTAAACAGACATGGTGCTCTATGAGGTCTGTGAACTGTATATGGTTTATCACAGCGGATGTGAAGCAAATAGTATATGAGTATATGCTTTCTGAGCAAGACAGCAATGTGTATACCATGTCTACAGAAGTTTAGCTGTTTTATATTTTAATGGCTATTTATGGAAAAAGTCCAGGTTATAGACAGTATATAAATGTTTCATTTGTGTTCTTTGCCCCACACTGATGCATTTTTCAGTCATTATATTACTGCGTTAATTAAATCAATACATGTCAGAGCTTGTTTTAAAGATATACTGGACGATCTTCTTTCGGGTTCAAGTTCCGGGTGGATTATCTTATCTGTTTGTCGTCCCACATGTCAATCTTTGTGATGTGCTCACCTAACGCCATTGTGCGTGCTCGTTCCTTACTAGTTTCCTGTTGCTGCACATGCGCACCTCTAGTGTTTATGTATCCAATGAGCTTCGGTGTAGCTCCACTTCTCTCACTGTATACTTTGAAAATAGCTGAGAGCCACAAGAAACAAACTGTCTTACAAGTTTATGAGAAGAAGAGGAAGGCCTCAGAAAAAAGAAGACAGACCAGAGTGTATTTGGGAGATTCTTTCATGCGACGGCGTGAACTGAAAGCAGTGATGGGCGTTCCCCCTGGGGAGCAGAAGAACAGGTTGGCGTTTCTTACCTACATTTCTGAAATAATTGTCCACTATACCTCTTAGTCAAGTAGTTGAGTACAAATACTGATTCTCCAGTTCAGGGAGAGTTTGACCTGCAGAGATTACATGTATTTTTCAGACAAACCAGGTCTGTTATTCATATTATAAAAGTGATGTGGTAATTCAGACTAATTTAAAATCATTATCAATACTTTTTATGTCAACCATTACCCTTTGTCAGGACTATTAAATAAAATATAAAGATAAAAGAAAAAATAACAGATATGGTGAAATAAGATATCCTCTGAAGTTTTTTGGTGTCTTCAATTATATTTGTTGAAGTCTGAAAAAGCTTTAAATTTAACTTTAGAAATGACTTAAGAACCCTGTAATAACTGACTCTAGGAATCTGGGTGTAATCTTTAACCCTTTAAATTCAACCTACACATAACTAAGCAACCAAAGGTTTATGGCCAGAAAGAGCCAGCACCTGATTGCTCTTCCACTTCTCACTTGTGCAGGACCAGTTGTATTTTGCATATTGCTTCGTTGTGTTAATCAGTGTTGCTATGCAAATATATTTTCTAAAAGTTAAAGCCATTTAATAATGGTTAATAATTTCATAGCAGATGGACATTATAAGCTTAATTAAAACTACTTCCTGACATATTTTGGTAGTCACAGGTATGATTTGCATTGAAATTGCCCAGTCCTTGTCTGATATGTGGGTAGTTAAAATAGTCTTTTTCCCAGCGTAAAGTCACCCTGCAAGTGCCTCAGAAGCATTTCAGCAGTGGAGTGCTTAGTCTGCCCCATGTATGACTTGTTACATTGTCCCGTTTTGTGCTTTTACTACCCATCACAACTCTGTTTTGTTCTGTCCTCTACACGGTACATATGCTCACCCATGTGAGCCTAATGAGCAATTTTCAGCTAAATTTCATGTCAATCTAACACATTATAAGTTGATATGTTATTATGTCTGGCCTACTCATTTTTAAACGAATCCACAAAAATTTTAATTAAAATGCCTTTAAAATTAAATTTTTCCTAAATAATTGTAAAAGACAAATACATTTTTTTTTTAAACGTTGTTACTAATATTTCACAATGTTGTCTTTTTCTAGGAAGCAGAGCTAAGAACTTTGGAAAGCAGTGACTGTCCCATCTGCATCCTTTCCATTGCCCCTAAGGATGAAGAAGGAAACGTGCTCTTCCTGCAGCCAAGTCCAGTCTACATCATCCTTGAGGGCAGAATGGTGACATCATCCCTCTAGTCATTTTCTGATGCTTTCATTTACCTCTTTGGGCTTATTTATGCTTTGCACCTTCATTACCCCAAATCTATTCTGAACACCTTTCTTTTCATTCAGCAAGTACTCTTGCACATTGACGCAGACAAACTAAAACCTAAAATCTTGGCCTTGAGCAAGAAAATGTAGGTTTTTTTATAAGTCCAGGTTAGTACCTGAGTCTTCAGTGGTTTGGAGTTTGGCTTCACTCCTGTTTTCCTGTGTACTTTCAAATATTAACCATATTCTAATGTTCACTTCCAGTCATGTTGGAACTGTGATAGGTAGGACTGCAAATTTTTTATTACTTTAGTAGCCATTTCAATTGGTGCTCCTGCCAAGCAATAAAACAATTTGATCAAGACAAACAAATATTTTGCCCATTACATTTTCCAAGTAAACTCTTATCTTGTTTTGTGTTCTAAAAGGAGTACATGGCATGTATTAGGGTACATTTCACAGTTCAAAGTGTTTCATAGTTAATTGTACAGTTCAATAAATTCAACATTTCTGCAAAAATAAAAGTCTGTATTCATGTTAAAAAATTGTGATTTCAAAATTGACCACAAGATTCATAATTTGTTATATATATATATTGATCCAATAATTAATTAGCCCCAATGGTTAGTTACTGCTAATGCATACCAAACCTCACCTGCGGTTTCTCCACTGGTGGATTGGGCTGGGGTGCTTTATTTAGAATTAATATGGACATGAACATCTACACATAAATTAGGTTAATTGATTCATATAGTGCTATATCCTGATGAATTATATTAATTTTGGTTCCTAAAGTATTTTAACTTTTATTGCATTTGTGTGAGTTTATGAATGATGTCATGTCTTTATGTGTGTGTATATTGTAAAAATACTGGTTGTGTTTTCACACACTGTTGGATCTGTTTTGTAAAACTGTGAAAGTCATTGTATTTTTGAAAAATATCCAGTGTATGACTAATATCTGCATTTTGATATCATTCTTTACATCTAAAATATGTTCCAGAAGTGTAAGTGCGATAAATCAAATATAGTCCATATTTTAGGACTAAAACATATGGGACTTTCAATCTTAAATACACGACATTTAGGTCACCTAGAGTCAAGACATTTTCTGAACATCATACAGTATGTATTATAGATGTTAATTCAAAAATGTACCAACACATTTTTGGTTTAATCTGAAAGGTGTTGAGATAATAATATTTAATGCAAATGGTAATGACAGATTTAATATTTACATTAACTTTTTGTTAAATTCTACGGTCAGTGGCCAATTTTTTTGGTCATTGAGCTTTATTTTTATAAACCTTTGTGTGTGCGCCCTTCATAACATTACATTATATTATTGTAGTTATAATGACAAACAACACAAGTGTGAGATTTTGTTTTACTTAAAATGTGTCTAGAAAATAGTTGAGGTTTTATGTTAAAACTGCAAAGCATATTTTGTCAATCGAGCTGACACATTGGTAATTTGATTATTTTCATAAATATGTATGTGTGTGTGTGTGTATATATATATATATATATGTGTGTGTGTTTGTTGTAAGGGGACAGCAGTTATGGAAGCTATTATACTATTATAAATTCCTGGTAATTTGATGTTTCCTCACAGGTTTTTGAACCACAAAACCAAAGTACTCCCAAAGACAAACCTGAAGATGAAAGGCAAGTACATTTTAGCTTTTTTCACTGAGTCAAACCTTTTTAATAAGAGGTCCTTTGTAATGGTCTGTCGACCAATAGGAATCTTGTCTATATTTGTTTACATTCTTATATCACTATTGTAGGCCTGAAGAACAGTAATCATTTTGTTATTTTCATTGTGTTTTAGAGATGCACAGGGACATTCAGCAACAATTCAGCCTGAACAGGTAACAGGGCACAATGTGGCAGCCTGAGATTTCTTATTATTGTAGTTTGGGTCATTTTAGTTTGATTTTAAGATTGAAATATATTTTGCTCAGGATATGGATCCATCTGAAACAAATCCAGATAAGAGTTGTCACAGGTAAAAAAATAAAATTAATTGGGAAAAATTTGTGTTTTAACATGATTGTTGTTTCCCCAACAGTAAATACACGGATCTGTATGCACCAGGTGTTGAGGAAGAGGATGAGGAGCTGGTTGCATTCAATGCGGAGAAATTCCAACACACAGTGTAAAGTTAGCTTATTTGTGGCATTCCAGTTTGTTCTTTGTGCAATATAGCTGGTATTTAAATAATTGTTGTAAAAGTGTGCACTGTTTGGGATATTCTTTTATTGAATCACTTTTTGTCTTTACAGGATGGAGATGCACAGTACACTACCTGACATTGTAGCAAACCTGTCACTTCCTATTGATCACAAGAGTCAGCAGGTTCAATATCTCAAGAGCTAATGTTTGGGAGGGAGCTGTCAGAGGTTTCAAGCGTTCAACATATTCAGAATCCTGTGACATGCTTGTCAGATTTACCGATGATGCTGGGATTTATGAGGAGGGAATTGACACAGGTGGCCCAAGACGAGAATTTTTAACCCTGCTCATGAAACACCTGAAAGACAGGCCCATTTCTGATGGACCAGAAGGACATTGGTTCTTGGTCTACCATGCAAATGGTATGCACAGGGTTAGATATGTGCTATACTAGTAATGATCACTAAACATATATATGACACAGCATATTTGTCTCCTCAATATCTTAAAGTATATAACGTATGTTTTCATTTTGCAATATGAATTCATTCACAGCTGTTAGGGAGGATGAATACTTCCTAGCAGGAAAGATGATAGCAGTTTCAGTTGTACATGGAGGTCCGGGACCCCATTTCCTGTCTGAAGATCTTGTACATTATCTTGCTGGCCAGCCTTCATTCAAACCAACAGTTAATTTAATAACTGATGAAGAAATAGGGAAAGCTTTGCAAGAGGTGAGGATAGCATAAGTTTACAGTGTGGTAGAACAGATGTTAAACATAGTTCCTGCACTGTTTCATGACAATGTTTACTTCCTATATTGCATATACATCAGCAGAATTATCAATTTTTTGATACTGTAGCCTTACAGCATATGTATGTCACTGAATAAAAAAGGCAAAGGATAGTGCATACAGTTATTTACTGGGTTGTTTATGCCTCTTTTTGGCTTTCAGATTGAGAATGCTGCGTCATTGGATGCTCTACAGGAATGTATCATGAGACACAGCACAATGCTACAGACAGCAGGCTGTCTCAGGCATGTGGCTGCTGTAGAAGAAAGGAAAGAAGTTGTGGCAGACTACCTCCGATGGTATATTATTGACCTCAACTCATCTGTAATTGACAGGTAAGATATTTGTTATGGTGTGATTTATATATATATTTTTTATATATATTCATGATTCTTTGGGATGGAAAAGCCTCATGGCATTGGTATCTGTTCCCAGTTAGTCACTGTGCCAAACATTTTTGCCTAGGTGTGTAACAACTACACAGCAGTAAAAGTGTCTTTGTTCACCTTGTAGATTCAAAGATGGTCTTTCAGCCCTTGAGTTCCTGACTGCACTACAGCAACACCCTACTTTGCTGACCCCTGTCCTGTGCCACTTTGAAAAGCAGCTCACCGGCTTTGAACTTGAGACACTCTTCAAACCTAAACTCAGCCCTTCAGGAAGTAATAGGAGACTAAAAGAAAGTCTAACCTTGGCCTACTGGGCAGACTATCTCCTTGATTGTGAAGGTTTGTAAGGTTTTTCTGTACCTACTTGGAAAACCACATTACCCTGGTATACCTGAAATTTTATTTTTTTGCAGAAGGAGAGGCTGCAGTTTCTGTGGAGAACATTTTGATGTTTGCAACTGGCCTGACATCACTTCCCCCATCTGGCTTGGAACCATTGCCACAAATAGAGTTCCTGGATGACTCCCCATTCCCAATGGCAAACACATGTTCAAACTTGTTGAAATTACCACTCCTGGATTCATACAGCGTGTTTAAATCACAAATGGACTTTGGAATTAAAAATAGTCCAGGATTTGGTTGTTTGTAAACCATATGGCTGGATAATCCCTAGAGAGCAGGGGTCAGCAACCTTTTCAATTTCATAAGCCACCCCCCACACACTATAAAATTTGTCTAGAGCCACAATAAAAACAATTTGTATGTTAAGGATTTAAAGTAATTAAACTAAAATCTATTTACATTTAATGATTTAGAACAAAATGAATTATCTTACATTTACAAATGACAAAACTAAATTTTGTAGAATGAGGCCATATATTTTATATTCCATAAAAATAGAAAACAAAGACCGGTGGCTCACTTAAAAATATAAAGCACACACTTTAAAGTTAAAAAAACTAACTAGTTTTAAAAGGCTTATACTATTGGTGCCCTTCTGTTGATATTCTATGCAGATACTGCATAAAAACATAGAACTGCTAAAACCACCCTTTTTCATTGCCATTATATTTAAAAATATTTCTCATTATGTGGCTCAGGAGGCAGGTTTCTACTGGTTTTCAGTTGCTCATCTTGACTGGCAGAACATGTTCCTACAATGGGTGACTCCTTTGTCATAGCCATAGACTTTGGTACTACGTACAGTGGATATGCTTTCAATATCACAAAGAGAGAAGAACAAAGTGATCCTACTTTAAAGAAATGGGGAGAACGACATGGACTGAACACCCCAAAGACTCCAACCTGTATCTTGTTTAATCAAAAAGAAGAATTCCTGAAGTTTGGTTATGAAGCCAGAGAAGCCTACCTCAAGATGAAAGGAGAAGAAGCAAAAAGACATTATTTCTTTCAAGAATTCAAGATGGCTCTCTATGGTAAAGTAAGTAAAGATGCATTTATTTATTGTTAATATTTTATGACCACTTTTTTTCCTGTTCAGGGTACCTGGGGTGGGGGTGGAGCTTATCCCAGCAGTCATCAGGCAAGATGCCCGTGTAGGTCCTAGAGGCGCAATGTGTGTGTATTTATTAATGAGAAACATAAAATATTAACAATCATTTTTAACCCACCAAAATTAGATCACTTGCTTGAGATTGTTTGTACAGCCGATGGACTGAAAATGAACATGTTGGCTCCTGATAATTGCAACATAAAATAATTATCGTGCTATTTTCACAGAAACATATTTATCAGTGCGAAAGCAAAAATGTTTATAGATGTTTTAATAAGTTCAGAAAATATTGTTTTCTGTAGAAAATCAACCTAACTGAAAACCAGGAAATAAAACCAGGGAGTGTTAGTGTTGGTTTAGTGTTGGTTTAGGTTTTATTTACAGTATAAGTTATGAAAAATAACAAAAGTCTTTAGGATTATCACAACACCGAAAACTACCCAAAACACTTCATTGGTTAATTTTAGATTGTTTTTCTTGAATTTGAACAGATCTCAAATATTTTCATGTTTTTATAAACATTTTCATTTTATTGCTCTATTTTAGAAGCTTCACCAGGATCTTAAGATTAAATCAGCAAATGGACAGGAAATGAAAGCTCTGAAGGTTTTCTCTGACTCTCTGAGATTCCTGAAGGATGACGCACTGAATACAATCAATTCCAAAGCAGCAGGTATGAAGTTCAATGCTTCTGACTTCACCTGGGTGCTGACTGTTCCTGCCATCTGGGATGTGTCAGCTAAACAGTTCATGAGAGAAGCTGCAACCCAGGTAACATTTTTAAAGGAAGCACTGCTGTTCTGAAATGTTCAGATCAATGAGATCGTTCCTCTTCCAGGCTGGTATTGTAACAGAAGAAACTCAAGACAAACTGGTGATTGCACTGGAACCAGAAGCAGCTTCAGTCTGGTGTAAGAAGCTTCCATCTGACGGTTTCATCTCAGAGAACCACAGCAAAAACTCCCTTGATCAGAGACCAGGAATTCAGTACATCCTTGTTGACTGTGGAGGTACTGTCTGTAAATCTGATGCAGTCTTTAGTACAAACTTGAATAATAATGATACTATTACTGTGGAAGACCAACAAGTAATTAATAACCATATTTGTTTTATTGTAAAATCAGAAATATATGGATAGTCTTATCACATTTTGTGTTTCAGGAGGAACTATTGACATCACTGTTCACAAAATCCTTAAAGGCGGAGCTCTGAAGGAGCTGAACAAGCCCTCTGGAAATTATCTGGGAGGACAAAATGTGGACAGAAAATTCAAACAGTTCTTGAGAGAAATTTTCTGTGAAGAAGTTTGGGAGGAATATGAAAGAAAATACCCCAGGGAGCTACAAAAAATTATGTATGATTTTACCATTCTAAAACAGGTAGATGAAGATGTTCAGATCAGCTGCCCATTTAATCTGGCAATGTTGGCCCAGAAAAATAATGAAATGGAAAATTACTTTGACTCTGTGCAAGGAGCATCCTGGAAAGAAGGAGCCATCAACATATCCAGAGACAAACTGAGGTCTTTCTTTTATGAGAGTCTGCAGGGCATCACCGAGTGTCTCAGAGACGTATTTAAAAAAGATCTCAGCATTGAGTACATTCTGTTAGTGGGGGGGTATGCTGAAAGCAAAATACTGCGTCAGCACATTAATGATCAATTTAGTGAACAATGTGGAATCCTCTGTCCTTTTAGACCCCAGGAGGCAATCCTGAGAGGAGCAGTAGAGTTTGGAAGAAACCCAAAGATTGTGAAGTCTCGGAAAAGTGGCTTTACTTATGGGTTGGCCGTTCTTAAAAGGTTTGATGAGTCCAAACATATGGGGAAGGAGAAATACAGAGCTGATGGAAAAGAGTGGTGTAAGAACGTTTTCAAAAAACTGGTGGAAGAAGGTGAAGATCTGGGCTGGGATGAAACCAGAGAACATGTCCTGGATGCAGTAGATCCAGATCAGACAGAGATGAGTGTTAGATTCTTTAGGACTGAAAGAAAGGATCCAGGATATGTAGATGACTGGGGGGTAGATGAAGTAGGTTCATTGAAAGTTAAACTCTGTGATCCTAAAAGAAGCAGAGAACGTAAAGTGAAAGTGGAAATAAAGTTTGGCTCCACAGAGATAACAGCAACAGGGACAGACCTGAATACTGGAGAGAAAAACACAATTAAATTAGATTTCATGACCTCCTAAAATATTTCTATTTATCACATTGCAGATGTTCACAGTTAAAGAAAGGAGGAAGTTTCATTGCTTAAATCTGATTTTTAATTAACATTTGATCGTTGGTGTTCAGGGTCAAATTTTTGCTTTTACTTGTTATGTAGCAAAACTCTGTTTTATTATATAAAGAATAACTGTGTTTTTGCATTTGTTTGTTGTCTACTTCAATGTTTTAATAAACCATCACACATAATTTTCATGTTTGGAAAGCTGTCTTTTTCCTCAATCCAAATTATGCACTCTTTTTGTTCTTTTTGGATGTTTGGTTTTAACAAACACTACATCTTATTAGACGGTGTTTTACAAGGCAAGCTTCCCTTAGATGTAAATGTGTTTCTTTTTTTTTTTTTTTTTTTTGGTTTGGTTTGGAGTGATCTTGATGCTTGAGTGCTTCACAGATACCACCCCAGTATATTTGTATTTTGGGGCAACACCAAAACATATGTATTAATGTAGCTTCCTCGGATTCACATCTGTCACATGTAGGGTCAGTTTGAGGGTAACTTCTGACCAGTTTAGATTTATGAAGGTGTGTCCGGTGCACCACCCTGAAATGGATAAGGGAGTGTCTCGCACACATAGAAGAGGCACCTCTAGGGGTTAAATCGTGCAAAGCCCGGCACATAAGTCAAGGTTGCATCATGGGACACAAGTGAAGCAATTTACTTCTTACAAGTGATAATTGCATCTCTTTTCTTGTTAATTTTCTACTATGGAGTACCAGAAACCAGTAATAAAAGACTTGTTAGAATGATAGCTGTTTTTATCTGTGTTTTTCTGCAAACGTTGGTGCCTAGATCAAAGCTTGGGTAAAAGGATATTTCTGCTCTTATTAAATCTGTCCTACCTTTGATCAGCTTAAAGTATAAAAATACAACCAAGCTGTCTGTCAGAGTATGTTGTTGGATCGGGCCAGAATGCAGGGAGACGCTCGGGAGCCACATGGTAAGATGGAAAAATCTTCTTTTAATGAAGATTAGCACAAGGACTTACAGATGAAACCAGGAGATACAGGGAAACGACAGGAAGGCATCAGGTGGTGTGCAGGGACTAGACAGGACTTAAACAGGACGGACTGACGGGGATCAAGGGGAACCGGAGTGTAATTATACAGATGGAAGTGTAAGGTGGACCAATGGTAAAGGGAAGTAGGTAGTCAGGCGAGTACTAACAGGTGAAATGGTCAGGTGTAGGGAACTGAGGGAATTAGGTTACTATATAATCTGGGGAACACAGAGACATGAGGAGAAACAAAACTAGCTTATCACTTATGATGCTTATCACTCCCATAAGACTCTGGTATCTCCTAGTATTCTAGAATGTTGTTTGAACTTTATTTTAAATCTTTATTTACATCTAGATACTAAGCGTTTTTCCAGTCCACATACTCCTTACCAGATGGTGGTGGTTTTTATGCACCAAACTGTTGTTTGCAAACGGCCCAAAGAAAACTTTAGAAGAAGACGAAGAATCAGAATCTAGCTACAACTTCACAGGTTTTTTATCGATAGGACGTCCTCAAAGGGGAATTATATTTATATTTTGATCAAATGTTTATGTTAGATGTGCTGCAGTCCATCAGTTTTTTATTTAACTTGGTTTGGCTTTTTTCAGATAATTCCACTATTTAGTCTGTAGTGTATTTTACATATTTCAAACTAAAGACAGCTAACAACATGTAGAATTGTGATTTTTCTGTGTCCATTTAATGTGCAAAACATTGAAAAATTTACAAAATTTAAATGTTGTCCTTTGGCCTTGTTCAGTTTATTCTGTGTTGTTCATTATTGTCATTAGGGTCTTGCTGTGTTCTGTTCTCTGTGTATTTTGGTTTAATCTCTTATGTTAGAGTTACACTTTTTCTCTTTTGGTCTGTAGATCCTTCTGTGTCTGGTTCAGCGTTTTCTGTTTTATCTGTTAATTAGTCTCCTTCCCTCAGTCTCTCTGTTTGCTCTCCTCCAAAGCTGTTCAGCCTTCTTCTCTGATTAACATCATCTGGTCTCAATGTCATTCTCTACCCCTTTCCTCAATATATAAGCTCCTTGATTTGTGTGTTTCTGTGTTGCTTCTTTGCATTACATATGACCTGGTTCTGTCTTGTTCTCCTTGTGCTCTCATTAAAGGTTTTTGCTCATTACTACCCCGCCCCAAGCTCTTGTCTGACCTTTGGTCCAGCTAGAACCTCACAGAGCTTGACTAAATTAAACTGAAATGGTTTCAGTGGTTTTCTGCTTCAGTTCTGTTTGAGCAACCACAGTTTTCAGGATATTAATGTTTAGAATTAAACTTCTGGATGATCTTTATACGTTAATATCTATAAAGTTATGCTGGCACAAACAAAATAAGTCACTGACACCATTTGTTTGAGTTGGGTAAAGTGAATTTTGATCAGACTTTTATATTGGGAGATTTCTCACTGCTTTAAGGATTCATCTTAGTAATCATAGTTTTATGAAATGAAACCAAGACTGTAAACTGATTAGATCTTCTGAGAACAGACAATGGTTGATGTGTTAATGTAAATGTCTTTATTTTGGTCCATTCAGTTTGTACTGAAAAGCCTAAATATATTCACTCCCATGAATCATCTTCCAGCCCAGAGTAATAATGCCATATAGCTGCCATGTGAATTAAACACAGCTGTAGTTGCAATAAAAATATGTGACTGAACTCATTGGTTCAATAACCAAGTAAATTTGGTCTGACATGGAGCTGAGATCTCTCTTCCAAAGCAAATACAACCAGCATTAGTACTGATTACCTTGATCACAGCCATTGGTTTCTTGTTCTGTTAGCATTCGTTTCTTTACTTTTACTGTTACTTTAAATTTATGTTCCCATTTTAAGCAGATTGTTTCCATAATGGTTCAACTTTGACCTTAATAATGAAAGAACTGGTTAAAACACTGCTTTCAGTTTTCTTTACTTTATTCCTGGAGTGATTTACATTACATCATGACTAGGCATTAAAGCACTTTATGTTGGAGTTTCATTCAATTTAATGATTAGAATATAATTTACAATTTCCAACCTGGTATTTTAACAGAAGCTAAACAACGAAAGGACAAGGAGATTCTCTTAACTCAGTTTTAATATTTTATTGGTAGTTTTTACAAAGTTAAATAATGTAGAGCTGGGCTTGTGAACTGATTTGATGAACATTTATATTAAACAATAATGTGTTGAAGCAAATTCTGTCACTTAAGGGAGTTTCCTCTGTATACTCAAAGTCAGTTAAATGTATCAGTTTAATAAAAACTAAATATTTTTACATTTAAGGCTCCGGCTGCAGAACTCTGGTAATAAACTAAGTTTTATGTACAGATCAAGACATCATCTCTAACCTCCAGTATCTGCTCTGAGAGAAGCTCTGCACACGTAGCGAAGATACCTTCATCACATAGAAACTCTGAATACAGTTTTCTAAGGAGGCTTCAACCGTGTTCAGATCTATGCTGTGCAGACAGCATCTGGATCTGTACACTTGAGGTTCTGCAAACATGATGGAGGGACGACCACAAAGACCTCTGAGATGTTTACTGCAAGAATCCTGGTTGGTCCAGTTGAAGAAAGATTTAGTTCTTTCTAGTAAAAAAAAAAAACATCAAAATAAATACATAATCTATACTGAAGAACAGCCAAATAAACTGCAGTGACTGAACACTTTTATTTGGTATATTTTAACACTGTGAAAAGTATTAGAACATGTTTGAATTAAACTATTTTATTCCAAATCAAAGACTTAACTTATAAAACTTCTCAATTAATAAAATGTTGTGTGTTTAACAGTTCTCAAGAAAAGTCTTTATGTACGTCATGATTAAAATTTTGTATTATAAGAAAACTTTTGATCACATGTTTTTAGTATTTTATGGTTCTCAAAATATTTTCAGGAAATCGTCTTTATCAACAATCCTGTTATGGTTCTAATGATCAAAATCTCAGGTCAAAGCACTAAATTAAGCTCTCCTGTATTATGAGGAGAAAATAGAACCAGTAATTATCCATCTGCTTTCAGTTTATCAAAGAGGTCCATCCAGACCTTCAAAGGATCGGCCTCCATCTTTCCATTCACTGACTGCTGATTGTACGTCTCCAGCCCAATTAATTTTCTGGAAAAGTCATCAATAAACTCTGGTTTAAACCAGGAGTGTCTAAAGTGTGGCTCAGGGGCCATATTTGGCCCTTGGAATAATTATATGGGGAACAACAGTTGAATAATTTTACTAATTTGGCCCTCCAGCAAATGGAGCAGATGCAGATGGACAGTTTTATAATTTTTTTTTTTTTACTATTTTCACAAGAGCCAGAGTTAATCCCTTCTTCCTTTATTTCCATGTGAAATAAAGTGAAACAGTTAAATCACAACTGATAATGAGCCCAGAGTAGCTAACAGTAAATTGTTTTACATCCAATTGCATACATTAGCAGTACAGTAATAACACTGTCACATAAGGTTAAATAAATTTTATGCAGTAAATTAATGAAGTATATTAGCTTCTTAATGCAGTTAATTTAATGCAGTACTGTCATTTAACATAGCAAACAGTAAGAGCACCCACGGTATTTAGACATTTCCAGATCTAACTCAAGTAAACAAAGTCAGTTTGTACAAAATCTGTTCAGTTCACACAAGTGAGCATAAATGGTTATTATGACATAAACTGCCATTTACAGGCTTTGCTTGGAAGAAACTCATAATTTGGTTTTTTGATGGACCAACATGCGGTGAAGAACTCCTGAAGTTCAACGTTTGAAGGTAAGACGAGTCTTTATTTTCCATGGTAGGACACAGACAGGGTAGCAAGCATGCAGTAGGAAACACACATAACATAAGGAACCAGCGGGGAACAACAGAAACAAACGGGCTTAAATACAAAACTGAACAGCAGAGGAAACCAATGACAAACATGACCAGACAATCAGGGGAAAACACAGAACAAGTGTGGACTTGGGGTGCAGGGAGACAGAAAACAAAGGACCAGACCAGGTAATATTATAAAAACACAAGCAGGTTTGACAGAATGTGGACCTCACCAGAGATTGTCAAAGATTAAGGAAAACAATGGAAGAAACAGGGAGGCCATGGGCCGAATGCCTATCCCTGGTTAATTATGGATGAGAATAACTCCAAATCAAACTGGTCTTACTCCATTTGCCACCTACTGTACATCATTGTATAACTCCACCCACTATATTCTGAGCCTGAGATCACGTGGCACCAAGTTGCTGATGTAAATTCGTATTCTCAAAGAAATAGTACATGGCAGACCGTTTTCTCTGTACTCTGACATGAATGAAATAGAGAAAGCACAACAGGAATGGGACAGCTGTTTAAAAAGCCATATTAAAAGGAGTTCCTGTTGAGGTGTGTCAAAAGATGAAAAATAATCCTGATTTGCAGGGAACAGACTCCACAAAGTGGGGAAAAAATATTTAATTCACCATTTACATACAGCTCGGGAGGCAGAGGAAAAGAAAAAAAGGAGAAAGAGCAGCTACAGAATCAGCTCCTTAAATTGCAGCTGCAAGAGGCCAAAGAGAAAATTAAATAAGAGAAAAATGATATAATGTTAGCTGCAACTCAACCTGTTCCTCCAGCAGCACACACCTCTATGTCTATGACTGATCAGTGGCAAGGAGGGGGGTTACCTTCTCCTGCACCCTATACATTTTAATAATTACAGGTACAGTGGCCCCGGTCGTGGAGACGGATGGCATGTTGGTGGTCAGCTGGTCGTGGTGGATGGTGTGGAGCACCCAGAGGAAGGGGTGGAGCCAGCAGGGCACTGGGAAATGTGTGCTACAACTGCGGTATGGCACCTCTACCACCCCAGCAGGACCACTATCCACAGATGGGTGGACACCCGTCTTACGGCCCATACTGACGCCCCTGAGGAGGACCAAGGCAGCGTGGGCACAGCAGATCCCATGTTGCCTGCAAAGGTGGGAGAGAACTGTCTGAATTTTTGAGTGGACACTGGAGCTACTTATTCCACCATAACACAGCAACCTCCTAAACCACTGCTCTCTACCAAGACTGTTTCTGTGATGGGTTTCTCAGGGGCTGCATAAATTCTTCCTGTGACTGTACCACTTCCTGTTCAGGTTGGGACGCACAGAGAAAATCACCCTTTTGTGTGTTCACCCAGCACACCTGCTAATTTGCTGAGTAGAGACTTATTAGTGAACCTGGGAGCATCAGTGCTGTGTGGTACTGATGGGTTAACGATAACTTTTCCAGATGGTTCTTTTTTGGCATGTGGAAAAATGCTTCAGCATTGACAATATTTTTACAGCCAGTTGCAGAGGCATATGCTGACATCTACTGGACACTGTTGACCGAACCTCCAAGCAGCATCTTCTCTGTGTATCAGCTGTGGAAACCCTGGATTCAAAGTCTCTGCCCCTGCACCTCTCCGCCTGACCCGCCCCATGTCACTCTGTTCTATGACCGCTGTCACACTGAATGGTACCAAGATTTGTTTAATGAAACAGTAGAAGGTAGGACATGGTTTATTTCATCCCAATATTTATGTGGCTCCTGAGGGTGTGGCTGCAACAGTTGATTTAACACCTGACCAAGCAGAATGGTATTTAATGTCAGATGAAGCTATTCCTCATGTTTCTCTTTCTTTGCATCCTGAGCATCAAGCTCTAAGAACACAGACACATACTGTATAAATGTACAGCTACTGATGAAGTTCTGGTGTAGCATGAGATGCACATACATCATCCTGGAAGAAAACAATAAATAAAAAATAGATCATCCCAAAGCTGCAGCTCTTTTGCAGAGCCTATCTTATCAGTTATGGGCTGAAGGGCCCACAGATGTAGGATTAACCCCCTGCGCCCCAGTTTCTATTCAGGTTGTATCTCCCTCGCTTATTTGGGTTCCACAGTATCCGCCCAAAAAATAAACTCAGGAAGGCATCAGAGACATCTGCATAAACATGGATTCAAGGTTGAAAGACATGCTGTCATTTTTGGGCCTTACAGGCTACAGCAAGTACTACATCCCAGGTTACACCGATCTCACACAGCCCCTCAGAGACCTAGTCAGAGAACAGGCCATGCGAAATCTCAAAAATGTCCTTAATTGGACACAGGAAGCAGAGGAAGCCTTTATAGCGTTAAAACAGCTTCTCTCCAACGCAGCAGAACTTAGGCTCCCAGACTACACCACACCATTTTATTTGGATGTTTCTGTAACAAAACTGGCAGTAAATGGAGTTTTGTTTCAGAAAAAAGGGGGAGAGAGGAGAGTGCTGATGTACATTTCAGTAATGATGGATAACATGGAAAAACGCCACCCACAATACACACAACATGCAGCAGGGTTGGCAAAATTAATTAAAAAAAACAGCTCACTTAGTGATGGGACACCCTCTGAATGTTTTAACTCACAGTGTGGTGGCATATGTAAACTTTCAAAGTTTCACCATGACAGCTCTGAGACAACACAGGCTCAGCAAAACCTTGGAGGCCCCCAAACGAGGTTATCGTTTCTCACTGAGTGTGAACAATCTATGTCTCATCGTGATTATTACAGATTTCTCCACAGCCTTTTTACAGCTTTCTCCAAGCAGATCCCAGCAGAACCATAGAACAGGGTCAGAACCTCCACTTCAGAAGCAGTTAGTTAGTCTACACCTTAGGTGCACCGTCAGATCAGTGGTCCCACCACAGTGGTCCCAACTCAAAGTCAAACATATTTCAATCAACAAACTCTTTACTAAGCTAAAACAATCCAACTAAACTACCAAGCAGAATTAAAGAATAATGAAGACTAATGGGCTATGTACAATATAAACAAGTTGATTAAAGATGATTAGAAATCATGACCAAAAAGAGTGATGCAACATTACCATGCAATGTTTATGTTTGAGAACCAAGGATTATCTTGAAGAATCTGGAAGTGAAGTTAAGTTAGTTTTGGAACTAACTTAGAAAATAATCAGCAACATTTAGAGAACCGTTCACAATGCAAGATCAGATAAAATATTATTTTAATAAAATAATGTTTTAAATAATGATCTGCTGAATAAAACCAACCTCCTGGATGACTAATTCTCAACAGTGTCTAATTAACTGCCTTTATTTATTAAAATAATATTTGAAGAAATATCATTGAGTATTTTGGAAAAGAGCCAAATCTTTCTGGAGAAATGGGGCTTAATGGTGTTTACTTAGTTATCAACTCTAGCAAATGATGTTCAGGGACCATTATTCACTAGCTTGAAAACTAACAACCTTTCTGTTGACTAGCCTTAATGCTAGCACACGTGTTCTTACCAGCTGGCCGTTGGGCTAACAAAGAAGCTAGCTAAAGTGCGCGTTATGAGCAATGTTCTGGTTAAAACCACCCTTTAAATAAAGTTTATCTTAGCTTTAAAACATACAAAGAACACGGAACCGGCACGTGCCGTAGCTAGCCTACTAGCGCTAAAGATCGCCAAGTTCCACAAAACAAACTTCATAGAATGAAAACGTTCAGATTATTTCATCCAAATTGTTAATCTGTTAATCTGCCCAAACCCAACCTCTGACCATGGTGAGTAAACGTTGTCCAAGGGCGATGAAGTTCGAATAAACGTCCACAGTCAACAAGCGGTTGGTTTTCAGCTAACCTCTGCATTCGCTCTGCAATAGCGTTAGCTCCGGATACACAGACAGTATTTCATTCTACTTAACTTTGCATATGATCGATGATCGGCTTCCTTAGATCCAGTTAAATTTGTGTCTTTTTGCCAGCAAAAGACATCAGCGCGCTTTCCTCTCCTATCCGGTTCCTATGGAAGGCCGTGTGGAAGAGAAAGATTTGTGGAAAGGTGGGGGCTTTTATTTGGGTAATGGCGCCACAGGAAGTCCGCAGTTACCCCCTTTCCTGGCTGTGCTGGAAGAAGGTTAATGCACTTTATTTTGAAAAGTTCCAGGAAAGTATGTACCGGAGTTTTAGTGTTGAAACCCATGGCTGTGGTCCCAACATCCCCCCTTTTTAGTTCCGAAGAATGGGATGAAATCCAGTCTTTGGGGCTAACAATCCGTCCTCAGCCATGTGAAAAGAGTCACTGGGTTCCTGTGGCAAGGCAGAGTTAAACAGTTCATTTTGGTTCAGAGGTTAGTGTTAGGACAGGGGTGAGGCAGGCTTGGGCAGAGACTAATACTAATAAAATGTTTTAAAGGAAAAAAAACAAAACAAAAATAAAAGTCATGTAATAATTTTCACACCATAATAATACTGCTGGTTTGGGGACCAGTGGATTTCGTCCCTTCCTTTTGCGGATGAGGTGGTCCTGCTGGCCCCCTCTAGCCAAGACCTACAGCATGCGCTGTGGCGGTTCGCAGCCGAGTGTGAAGCGGCTGGGATGAAGATCAGCTCCTCCAAGTCCGAGGCCATGGTACTCGACCGGAAAAGGGTGGCTTGTCCTCTTCAAGTTGGAGAGGAGTTCCTGCCTCAAGTGGAGGAGTTTAAGTATCTCTGGGTCTTGTTCACGAGTGAGGGAAGAATGGAGCCGGAGATCAACAGACGGATCGGTGCGGCTGCCACAGTAATGGGGGCACTGAGCCGGTCCGTTGTGGTGAAGAGAGAGCTGAGCCGAAAAGCAAAGCTCTCAATTTACCGGTCGGTCTATGTTCCTGCCCTCACCTATGGCCATGAACTTTGGGTCATGACCGAAAGAACGAGATCCCGGATACAAGCGGCTGAAATGAGCTTCCTCCGTAGGGTGGCCGGGCACTCCCTTAGAGATAGGGTGAGGAGCTCGGCCATCCGGGAGGGGCTCGGAGTAGAGCCGCTGCTCCTCCACATCGAGAGGAGTCAGTTGAGGTGGCTCGGGCATCTATACCGGATGCCTCCTGGACGCCTTCCTCGGGAGGTCTTTGTGGAGATATATTATGTATGTGCATTAATTATTATTATGTTCATAACTAGTGTGTTATTATTATGTTCATAAACAGTGTGGGAAATAAAATGTATAACCTGTGTGAGTATAAGACATTGTCGCCTGCAGAAGTGTTGTTGCACCAACTTGGCCTTGAGTGTGAAGTAGAGAAAAACTGAAGAACTGTAATGGTGGGAAAAGAATGCGAGAAGATTAACTGGCCAAGCACTTCTCATATCAGCAGAAAAGCAGATTCCAGGTGCAGGACAATAGCTGTCCAAATATGGTAAGCCGGAAGAGTCTGTATGAAATCATATGTGTGAAAAAAACTGTAAACAGGGGCTGTTCATTTTCATGTGTGTTTCAATAAAAGCAATGGCCCCAGGGAGAAGCTCTGAAGTCGTCTCGGTGTGTGTTGTGTTACCACATGCGAGAGCTTCCCTTGGCCAGGTATTTGAATAACATACAGCTGTCTCCGTGTGATTTATTATAATGTCTTGTGAATTCTTTCAGCTTACGGTGAATAAACGAACACGCAGAACACCCCTTGGGAGGGTGCTTTAACAATTGTTGACCTCCGACGTGATTCACGGCTGAATCAGGGAATTTGGACAAAGAGAGTGTGACAGATGAACCTCTGACATCCAGGGTGCCCACATGTCATCAAAAGGTAGGTAGTGCCTATTGTATCAAAGTCTGCCGATTGAATTTATGTGTAGGCTAAATTATTTACCAGGGTGTCAGTGGTTCTGAATGTTATTACTCTGTAAAACTGTTAAAGACATTAACTGAATGTGTTAAAATGGAGTCAAATATGAAAAATCTGAGATGAGACTAGGGGTTGAAGTCCCTTTATTGCTGAGCGTGGCGTCTCTACTTATTAATTGACGGATTAATAAGATAAAGCCAGGTTTGAGTCCTATAGTTTGGCAAGCTATAACTTCATGAAAACTGAGGTTAAACGTCCTCACATAAAACAGAGTTAGAGGCTCTTCTAGGGGTTAGAGGCCCCATCTAGTGGACATACTGAGGAATTACACAAGTCACGGAGAAGTGCAGTTGACTTTGAATATTTGAACACACATTCTGACTTAAAAATGTGGTTGGATTGTTAATTATGTCTTATTGTCTGTATGAAATCATATGTGTGAAAAAAACTGTAAACAGGGGCTGTTCATTTTCATGTGTGTTTCAATAAAAGTCGTCTGAAGTCGTCTCGGTGTGTGTTGTGTTACCACATGCGAGAGCTTCCCCTGGGCCAGGCATTTGAATAACATACAGCTGTCTCCGTGTGATTTATTATAATGTCTTGTGAATTCTTTCAGCTTACGGTGAATAAACGAACACGCAGAAGACCCCTTGGGAGGGTGCTTCAACAAGTTCCAGGCACGTCCCACCGGGAGGAGGCCCAGGGGACGGCCCAGGACACGCTGGAGGTACTATGTCTCTCAGCTGGCCTGGGAACGCCTTGGGCTCCCCCTGGAGGAGATGGAGGAAGTGTCTAGGGAGAGGGACGTCTGGGCGTCTCTGCTGAGTCTGCTGCCCCCGCAACCCGGTCCCGGATAAGCAGAAGACGACGAGTACGAGTACGAGTAATTCAGACTGTATTTTCATTTTTTTTTTACTAATTTAGATGCATGAAAATTGTTTGTGGTCCATTTTCTGCTTTGTAATATTAGAAACCAAGATAGATTTGAATTTGTCAACTGGATTTTAAAATAAAGAGTTAATTTTGCTTTAACTTGGTCTCCTGCCTGCTTCTGTTTGCTGTGGTTTTGATTCTGTTTGGCTCGTTTGATTTTTGGACTTTGTGTTTCTGTTGTTTGGTTGAAATTAATCACATTTTTTGCTGAAGAGTTTTGTGCCTTAGATTGTGAGGTTTGGATGGAAGATTTGTTTGGGCCTAAAAGGTGTTTACATGCAGGTGAAAATGGTTTTAAAGCTAAATTACCCTGGTAGATAAAGCAGTGCTGTTCCCTTGGAGTTTCACTAATTTACTTCTTTCATTTTTGTTTTTATTAGTGTGGTTTTACATTAATACAGCTTTTGTTTTGGGAGCTTCTTAGAAATCATTTATGGGGTGTGGTGTAGCGGTAGAGCGGGCGCCCAACATACAGAGGCTGTAGTCCTCAACGCAGCCGCCCTGGGTTTGACTCCTGAAGCTGAGACCTGCATGTTTACCCCCCTCCTGCCCATTTCCTTTCTTGTAACTGTCAATAAAGGAACTAGTGCCAAAAAGCATTTCTGGACTTGTGTGATGTTATTGTTCTGGAACAATTTAAGAAGTTGGTTTCCAGTCTTGCTGCTACATGTGACAAAGCAGCAAGAAAGGGCTGCAGTGAGGCAGCTGCCTTAGTTCAGTTCACTCTCTTCATCTGGTGACTTGGGAGACGTTCGTGAAACTTTGTCATTACTTTCAGTCAGGTCAGAATTTAAAGTATCATAGATCCAGAACTCTGAGAGGTTTTCCACTTCTGTTACAAGACAGGACATGTAAAAATGGACTGTTTTCAATAAAAGAAGCAAACTAACAACTGTAAATTCTGCAACTGTTGCAGCTCCAATGGAAAGTCTCAGTGTTAGCTAACCTGCTCAAGTTGAAGATCTGATGATGATTCACACTTGCCCTTCGTATCTGGGTTTGTTTCTTGGACAGAACACAATGAGAGGTTTCTGGCGCAAATCCTCAAAGACCTTCTCAGATAAATTGAACACTGGGGAAATGATATTCATGCTATATATTGATATGTTTTTTTCTGTGCCTGTACAGAAGGTACACTTCCATTCTGATTTGGTGGAAGGAAAGATGTACATTATAGTATATCGAGTTTCACCTCAGAAAAGTACCCACATTTTTTGGTTGGGTGTATTTAAAAGCTTTGAGTCCGAAAAAACCAGAAAGCATGTCTTAGACAGTAGATCCAAATCAGACAGAGATGCGAATTATTTAGGACTGAAAGGAAAGATCCAGAATATGTAGATAATTGGGGAGTAGATGAGACAGGTTCATTTAAAGCAGGGGTGCCCAAGTCCAGTCCTCAAGAACTACCGTCCTGCAACTTTTAGATGCATCCTGGATCAAATGGCTTAATTATTTAATCAGTTATTCAGTTCTGCAGAGGCCTGATAACGAGCCATTCATTTGATTCAGATGTGTTGGAGGAGGTGTAAAACTTAGAGCATAGTAGCTCTGGAGGACTGGACTTGGGTACCTCTGATTTAATTTTCAACTCTAGGATCCCAATAGCAGCAGAGAGCATAAAGTTAAACTGGAAAAACATTTGGTCCACAGAGATTCCAGTTTCTGGAATCAAAAAGATAATTGAAATGTCATTACATTTGTATTATCTATAACATTGCAGCTGTTCACAGGTAAAGAGAAGGAAGTAATGGAGGCTGTGTTCATCTTGCAGTCCTCATCAGATCTTTTTTTTGCTCAGATTCATGTTTTTGCTTTAATTCCAGTCTGATCTGAACACTGCTGAAGACCTAAACTGATCTGATTAAAGTGATTAAAGGAAGACCACATACTTCCACTGGTCCATTGGTACAAATCTGTTGTCATTTTCTCAGAACTGCTTGATCACAAAGAGTTTCTTTGGTCAAAACGTTGTATGTGTAAAATCATCTGTGAATTAAAATAACTGTACATCCTAATTATAAAGTGATTGGCTTTATAATATAATATTAACACATTACTCTCTTTAAAAGCAGCCTGTCACTGTGTCCTGCCTGGACAGATGAGGGTTTCTCTTCATATTCTACAAATATTAAAGAGAAACACAATACTCCTTCTGTCCTGGTGGTTCATGACGTGTTAAATATGATCTGTATAAAAAAAAACACACAGAACAAACATTATACATATGTTATCTTGCTTGTGATTAAGTGAATCTGGTGAAACTATCGGAACCATATCTATAAGTTACTGTGAAGGTAAATGACCAGCATGCATTGGGTTGGAGAGAAAGTTAGAGAAGCAGCAGGAAAAGGAGAAACGCTTGCTTCAGTGGATTAATAAACCACCAGAGCCAATGTTCTTGTCTTCTTCTTATAGATTTACACTTTTCTTAGAATTTACTTGTTTTTAATAACTGTATAGTTTTTTGTTGTTTTTTTTTTTTACCATATTTAATGAGTGCAAGTACTTTATTGTCCCCGAAGTGGAGATTTGTCTTTGGTCTTCACACTACAATACCATAAAAAACACATAATCTGTGGTCATCACATCATTTCAGAAACAATAAAGAAAATACAGCTAAAAATATATGAGACATATGTAATGTTATGAGGTTATCATCCTCGCATTATGTTCAAGTATGTTGTATATTTAACCCTACTGTGCAATTCCTTTCTTTTTATTTTGTTTCATTTTATTTTTTTCTGTTTCTTAAATTGCCTGTTTCTTTGCTGATGTATTTCCCAACTGAAAGACAAATAAAGGAGGATTCTATTCTATTCTATTCTATTCTATTCTATTCTATTCTATTCTATTCTATTCTATTCTATTCCTGCAGGTAGCAGCTGCAGTAATACATTGAACCACTAGATGACGCACCTAAACCAGAAAACGGGGTGGTTTGGTTTCAGTTGTGCCACATTTAATGACATCAGAGCTGCTAGAAGTTCAGTCTGAACAGAGACCTTCATCATAGTCTGAGGACCTCCTCTTGTGAAAGAAAGAGGAGATCGCAGAGGAGGAAGAGGAGGAGTCCTGCTGCTGAATGAACTGCTTGTTGAAGTGAAGAACAGGAGCTGCTCACAGGACTAAAGTTCTCCTCCAGCTGCTGGTTTCATCAGGTTCTTCTGCTGCTTCATCAGGTCAGACCCGCTCAGAAACTGTTTCATCTTTAACTGGTTTTTAATTTCAACCTCTGAGGTGGGCGGAGTCAGAGCTGCTTCATCTTCATCTTTAATATCTTCAGGTCTGAAAACAACCTGCAGATTATCTCAGTTTTCCAGGTCAAAGTTCAGTCTGATGGACTTTCTGCCGCATGTTCTCCTACCCTTTGATGATGAAATTAAATGTTTGTTTCAGTTTTCCTGTTTTATTCTGACAGCTGCAGAGAAATTCAGATGAAGGATCATCAGTCACATTAAAGTCCTGCAGCCTGTTCAGAGCTGATAGGAGATTCAGTCTCACATGATGGAGAATTATCAGGTGAACTGGTTCATTTCTGCTGCAGAATCTCAGTCAACCAGCTGTTAAACCTTTAAAGGGTCATTCCTGACTTTCTCCAGCTTGTAAATCACATGAGAGGAGACATTTCTCACAGACTGAGCACAGATCACCCAGGAGGCTCTTTAAAGGTGGTGTTTTACATTAACGTCTGTGTGATCTACCTGTTTTTATCAGAAACTGAGCTGATAAAACAGAATCAGATCAAAGCTGAGTGAGATCAGCTTTTTGAAGCTGTTTAAAGCCAGACATCATGTGTCAAACAGCAGCTTCATCATCTAAAGGTCTCCACCTGATCTCAGACTCTGAAGTTCCTCTCTGTGACACAAACGTGTCGTTTCTGTGTGAATCTCTCAGGCTGAATGTGGGAACCAGAAGCTGAGTCTCTCGGCGCTCAGCTGTGAAGGATGTTTGTGAAACGGTCGACTGACAGGAAGGAATCTGCTCTGATTAAAACCTGCAGCATGATGGGAAGTTTTCAGGACATAAAAGCGTCAGATGATCCTGACGTTGAACTCTCAGTACTGCAGCTGATGTTTTTGATCTTTGAATCGTGTTGCTTATAAAGAACTGTTATTTTTCTTTGAGTAGCAGAGCTTCAGTTCTGTCTGAGCCATCAGTTAATTCAGTCTGTTTAACTGGTCAGATCAGCGTTGGTCAGTCTCTGATCAGCTCTTTGGTGTCGCTGGAAATGTGGTACAAACGCTTATTTTTTATCTTTTCACCAGAACAGTTTAAATAAAGAAACTCAAGATCTCCTTATACTAAACCTAAACCATGCAGTTGACTCCACATTTTATATGATAGTGTATAATTCCCTCACTGTTTTGAGCATGAACACATTTTCTGTACCAAGGTTGTGGTGGTTTATCATCAGGATGGCAGCAGTGGTTGCTTATTGATTCCAGGTGGCTCTTGCAGAGCAGCCAGGTTTGGTTATCAAGAATGTAAAGCAGGGCTGGCCCCGCTGGCTTCATCCACATCCTCATCACACAAATGCTGGGCTAGCATGGCTAAAAGTACCTTATTGTAAACACTCTTGGTGGCACAGCTGCTATGAGCACCACGTCCTGCTATGGCAACAACTGAAAGATTCACCAAGCAGCTCAATGAACCTTTCATTTGCGTCCATAGTAGCTCGATGAGCAGCCCAACTGGGAGTCCTACCTCTGTATGGGAAGAAGCGTGCACACCTCCAAATTGTGCCAGCTCTGCTGGTTGCTGAGAGACTGAAGGAAGATGTGAATTTGTCAGACTGCATCATGTGTCCAAAATGCAGCAGCTTTTTACTTATGAGAAGGAGGAATATTGAGGAGCAGCTCAAGTCTGTCTGACTGGTAAAAACCTTCAGGCTTCTGAGGCTTGGTGTAGCATCTCATAGTAACGGGTTGGCACAGATTTTGGATTTTTATGTGTATTATTCTTTCCGACTGCACCCTTCACAGACTGCTGACCAAGGTTAAACATAAAAGAGCCTCACTTCCATCCACTCATTCTGCTGATAAGGTGATGAAACTCCTGATGGTTGTCCTACTGCAAGGCTACAACTGATGGTGGAGATACAGAAATCTCCCACCTTTATGAGGAAATTCTGTAGATTGTGAGGAAACACCCTAGAACTAATACGATACTGATGGTGGTTGCAAAGTTAGGATGGCTGGAAAAACAGCAGGGAAACACTTGGTTGTCTAGTATTAAGAACATAGCAGCTCTATGACTGCCTTCACACTAAGGGAGCTTTTCTGTTATTGCTGTAATACAGCCACTTTCAAGTGCTCTTAGAGGTCAGTACAGGTCAGTACACCTGTACACCATCATTAGATGTTTTCTGTATTTTCAAAGAGCTTTGTTTCTTAAACTTGGGGTTGTAAAATGTTTGATGCTTATATTTTCTTTATACTTAAACAATTAGGGATTTTCAGGTTTTCCTATTTCCTGGACTGAATATCTTAGAGTCTGTGGCCCTTCACAGCCTGCAGGAGATAGATCAACTCTATCATTCATTTTCAGAATCAGAATCAGAATCAGAAAAGCTTTATTGCCAAGTACGTTTTTGGACATACAAGGAATTTGTTTTGGCGTAGTCGGTGCAATACAGTACAAATTAAACAGTACAAACATATCTACAATATAATATAAATATAAGTGCACAGTTTTAAGTGAGTGAGAGTAAACATCCATTTGAAACATCCAGCATTGCTACTGGGAGAACGTGGTGGTTACTGGACTTTACTTCAGGTCTGTTAGAATGTTTTGAATTCAAGATGGCAGTTTAAAAAATAAGCAAGTTTCAACATTGCAAAGATAAAATCTTCTGACCTAATGTGACAAAAAGACCGAACATCAGTTTGTCTCGAAATGAAACACAACTTATTTTTACTGGACCATGAAAGCTGCTCTTGTTTTGGATCCGGCTGTAACTGTGTTCTGTACTGACTCCATCTGTGGCAGCTTTAGACTGATTTTTGGCTTTAATTAAAACAATCTAACCAGTTTTACCAGTAAGAGTTGAGCTCAGGCTGCTTGCTTCCAGCCGATGTCAGAGCATGTTTGTGGTTCAGTGTGAGAACCAGCAGCAAACTGTTTCCATCCTGATAATGAACTCTGTTAATGACAAACACAGGCGGCTGAGAGAGTTCCCTGACCTCAGTCTGTCTCTCTCTGGTTCCTGGTTCTGTTAGTTCTGATAGAATCAACGGTGAACTTTCTGATAACAAACATTCCCATCAGTCTGAGTCACAGTGCTGTGTTTTATCTGGCCTGAAACTGTTATGGATCTCCTATCAGCTGTTTGTTCACAGGTCACATGACCGTCCTCCTGGTTCTGTACACATGACTTCATCGGGAACGTTCTGACACAATTGAGGACTTCCAGAGTTTCTGTAACCTTCAGCTTTTCTGCAGGAATCAAAGAGGTTTTATTTTCCATTAGGATCACATGAAGTTGTGCATACAAATCTTCTTCTGTTTCTTACTGCATTAATGCTCCAGCAGGTTCTCCTCCCACCTGTTCTCCTCAGCTTTCTGGAGGTGTTCATGTTGTTTCTGAATGTAGCTCATCTCTGATCCTCCACTGTAGCTTAAATAGCTCCACAAAAGGAATCAGCTTCACTGCCTTCAGCATCAACCGCAGCAGTTTACTGTGTTATTAGATCTCAGCAGGATCACTGGAACATCAAGATTTGTTGCTGTAGTTCTGAACCATGTCTGAAATAACAGAAACATTGGAACTTTATGGCAACAAAACCTTTCCGATGACTTGAAATGAAACAAATGTCAATATTTAAATGAAAATGTTTTAATTAAGAGAAGGCTGAATGTTTTTAGCTATTATTAGAGGCTTGAAATCCTTGTTTGGCAGCAGCAGAGTCTGAACAGGAAATGGACCAGCTGGCTGCTGCTGTTTGTTCAGAAAATACAGATAAAACACCCAGCTAACGTCCAGCCACACTCTAACAAACCTTGAACAAATATCTACGACATCCAGCAGACATTAGGAAAACATTCAGCTAGCCCCCAAATAACAGGCAAACATCTAACCAACGTGCCAATCCCTAGCGTCCAACAAAACTTCTTCAAACCCACCTCTCACCAGTTCAGGAATGTATTCATTTAGGTTCAAACATCCAGCCCCCCATCCATCCATCCAGGTGACTACAGTCATGTCCCTGTTGGTCACTAGTCTCGTCTCCAAACTGAAACTCAAGAAGCAAAAAACATCTGATTTAATAATTTTCTACAAACGCCCAGCAGACCTTGACAGATAAATGTTTAATGTCCTCAACGTTTGCTTGGCTAACACAAAACAAATATTAATAAAACTTTCAGGTGACCCATGAGAATAAAATCCAACCAGTCTAACAAAAATATGACAAATATCAGGAAAACTGTATAAAAATCATTCAACAGAGCAATACTAATAAAACTTCTATCAGCCAGAGTTCAGACAATATGGCACAAAGATTCAGTCATTTTCTCACAAACCTCACTTCTGCCAAACCAAGACTGAGGGCCAACAAATGTCCACATAGCAGCAAAATAACATCCACATTAGAAATGTTGGTTTCATCAATATTTACTTCCATCCAGTTAGCATCCAGCTATAATCCAGTTAGCATCCAACTATCATCCAGTTAACATCCAGCTATAATCCAGTTAGCATCCAGGTTTCATCCAGTTAGCATCCAGCTATCATCCAGTTAGCATCCAACTATCATCCAGTTAACATCCAGCTATCATCCTCTTAGCACCAACTATCATCCAGTTAACATCCAGCTATAATCCAGTTAGCATCCAGGTTTCATCCAGTTAGCATCCAGGTTTCATCCAGCTATCATCCAGTTAGCATCCAGCTATCATCCAGTTAGCATCCAGCTATCATCCAGCTATCATCCAGTTAGCATCCAGCTATCATCCAGTTAGCATCCAGCTATCATCCAGTAGGATCCAGGTTTCATCCAGTTAGCATCCAGCTATAATCCAGTTAGCATCCAGGTTTCATCCAGTTAGCATCCAGCTATCATCCAGTAGGATCCAGGTTTCATCCAGTTAACAACCAGTTAGCATCCCATTATCCAGTTAGCATTCAGCTAGCTTTCAGTTTACCACCTGATCACATGGCTCCTGTCATTTTGGTGCCCTACATGAGATTATGGGTCAGCGCACACATTCAAAGATGTTGAGGGTGGACCGCATCTGCATTGATTGAAGATTTAATGAAGAACACGAGCAATTCTGGCTTTAATATGTTCTGTGGAAAACCTGAATAAATATTGATGGTTGCAGTCTGTGTTCTCTGGGTAAACTATATTTACCTTCAGATATATTTGATTTCACAACTTTAAGCATAATAATAGCTGTAGGGTAATTTTTAATTTTAGATATGAGAGATTTTCTAATATGAATTTCTTTTAAATAGTTATTTTAAATAGGTCAAATATTTATCTGTAATAAAAAGAAAATTTAGCTCAATCTTGAAGCCACAGTTCATATTCTTATGTCTCTGTGGAGGTTGAGAAACATTTGAAGGTTTAACCATTTTATTGGCACAGTAAAAATTTACTTTAAGAACAATCGTGTGTGGATAGAAGTAGTAAATATTTCCTCAGTAATTAGATCTGCACAATGTAGCTGCTACATCCAATAAGAACAAATAATCTCACAAAGAGGGAGATTATTTGTACCAAACAGCATCTAGAACATCTTTGTTCTCTATCAGCAATAAAGACACACTGCAATAATGTATTCTTGGGAAGTAATTGGCAAATCAGAATTTATTATAACAAATATGATTATTTAGAGAGAGAGACAGACGGACGGACAGACAATCTAACCCTGGTATCCTGCGTGAGAGGCAGCAACACAGACCACCCTGATGAGGACAATCTGACTTCAGTGATTTTCTTGTGATTAAGATCACAGGGAAGTGCAACAGAGACATTCTTGACATGACAGTTGCTGTTCAAGGATTTTCCATGTCACCTATGTCATTCAAAAAGCTGACTTTAGAATAATAGCGAAATGTTGTTGTGTTATTTAGATAATTATTGACTATGTCGAAAAACCATCAAAAATATATTTATCTAGAAAATGATAAGACATCTAATTATGAACTGATCACCCTCTCCTGGGGTATTTGCACTCCAATGTCTACAGGCTCCTACAGAAAAGATCACGTCATTTCTGACACCTTTCTTGTTCCAGGTCTCAGCTAAAAAGTAGGACAGACCCAGGGTTAGATTAACCAACCCTGCTACCAAGCAATTTCTGAAAGGTTGGCATTCACTCAGAAACTGCAAATTCATTTAAGCACAAACTAATTCATTTAATTATTTCATAATCTACTTAGATTTGATTGTGGTGCATTGGTTGGTCGGTCTAATTCTCATTTTCGAAGCATTTTGATTGACAGCAATGGGAGGTCCATTTAAATGAGGAACAACAGGGCGCTTGTTGTTTTATTATCAGAATTTCTTTTTTCAATACAAATCATGAGACAATGGCTCCAGTCATGACTGCACATATTATTCACTTCACTCAGTTTTTGTTTTTTTGTTTGTGAGTTGTCGCAGCAGCACCCTCAGTTGGGCACTGGGTTACAGGAACCGGTCCTGTACCTGATATGAGTCTAAACTGAGACTATTTCCATCCAGCTTCTAACCAAAACCCAACAGATGCTCAGTCAACGTCAGTGATATTTAGCTAACATCAGAGTGTGCTTTTTCTTTAATTTCAACATTTAATGATCCAATATTCCTACATTTATAATAAAACATCTTCCTCTGAGTGCTGTTGGTTCTTGTTTCGTCTCTGTTTGATCCTAAATGGATCTGATTGAACCCCTCACTCAACCTCTCTTTAGTTGGAGTCCGGACAGTTTCTGCATGGTTATTCCTGAAATATTTTACAGTAATCTTTAAATTAAAGTTTCATACTTGTGATGAGATTTAAAGCTTTCTTTATTAACTGAATTACGCTCAGGTTGAACATGGACATTGGTGTTTCATCACTGATCATCTGATGGTTCAGTGTAGCAGATGTCTGGCTTTGTATTAATTGAAAGAGTTTCTTAATGCTACTCTGATATCTGTCTCTGTGTTTCCCTCTGATAGCATGATGACTGATGTCCGACTGTCTACAGCCACTCCATCTGTCTGTGAGGTGACAGCTTCACCAGCAGGATCTGGTCTCCAAAGCAATGAACCTCCAGCCTTCATCCTGCCTCCTCGGAACGTCAGGGTCAGCCTGGGTGGAGATGCCCGACTGGAGGGGAAGGTGAGACTCCTTAATCTTCTGATGCAAAGGTGTTATGAACATATTCACATCTATGAGATTAACTGGTTTTAAAACTGGGCTTCTCAAACCAACACTGTTTAGGTGTTGATCCCAACAGAAACATGTCAGTATCATTTAATTTCCCTTAGGGATTAATAGTATGTTTGAATTGAATTGAACTGAATCACATATTCCTATATAACTTGCTGCTTTACTGAAGCTTAATTAGAACATCTGCAGAAAAACACTGTGGGCGTGGGGCTCAATTTAACACAACCAGCAGTTCAAACACAGGAAACCAACTGATAAACAGAGCTGGTTAATTCTCCCTCATTTGTGACTTTTTTAACTCTTATCATCTCTAACTGAGTTTAATTCAAAGCCTCTGAGCTGAATGAAGAACAAATATTTGCTGAATGTCCACAGAAGAGGTTTATAGTCTCTCTTCTCACAAACCTAACAGATGATGCAGGTTATGATTGAGAATATAGTTGCAAAGATTTTCTTCCCCTTAATAACAAGATAGATTATTACAGTCAGTACAATAAAACTCTGCAAGGAAGAATTGTTCACTAAAACAATTTAGTTGAGGGCTGCATGCCTCCATCCATCCATCACTACACCTGTATAAGTATATATTTATATATATATATATGTATATATATGTATATATATTAATATACAGCAAAACTCTGGACTAGGAAGAGACCTGTTTTTCTTGCTAGCTGAGGATACATGGTTTAACAATCAAGGCTGAAAACTCAGACTTAGTTATACTTGCATGTTCAGTTCTGCAGGCAGAGCTGCTAATGAGTCTGGAAGAACATGGACCAGCTCTTTACTTTCGCTAGGACTCTCGAGGGGGCATGGGACTCTCCCCAACCGGTCTACATGTGTTTGGTGTACTTGGAGAAGACATTCGACTGTGTTCCCCGCGATACCCTGTGAATATGTCATCGGGGGTCCGTTACTACGGGCCATTCGGTCTATATACAAGCGGAGTGAGAGTCTGGTTCCCATTGCCGGCAATAATTTGGAGCTCTTCAGAGTGAGGGTTGGACTACAACAGAGCTGCTCGTTGTCACGGTTCTGTTCATAATTTTTATGTACAGAATTTCTTGGTGCACCCAGGGGGCAGAAGGGGTCAGGGTAAGTGACCTCAGGATTCTGTCCGCTATTTGCGGATGACGTGGTCCTATTAGCGTCATCACATCGTGATATCTGGCTCTCACTGGAGTGGTGCGCAGCAGATTGTGTAGCGGCTGGGACAAGGGTCAACTTCTACAAACCTGAGGCTTATGGTCCTCGGTCGGAAAAGGGTGGACTGCTGTCTCTGGGAGGGAGATGAGGTGCTGCCTCAAATGGAGAAGTTTAAGTATCTTGCAGTCTTGTTCACGAAAAAGGGAGAAGGTTGCATGAGATTGACAGACGGGTTGGTGCAGCTTTCACATTATTGCATACTCTGTACCAGTCAATTGTGCTGAAGGGGGAGCTGAGCTGCAAGGCAAAGCTCTCTGTTTACCAGTCAGTCTACATTTCTATCCTCACCTATGGTCACGAACTTTGGGTTGTGATCAAAAGAAAGAGATCGCACATACATTCGAGTTTTCTCCGGAGGTTAGCTGGACTCTCCCTTAGAGATAGTGTAAGAAGTTCGAGTATCTGGGAGAGACTCACAGTAGAGCCACTGCTCCTCTAAATTACAAGGAGCCAGTTGAGGTGGTTCGGGCATCTGGTAAGGATGCCCCCCTTGATGGCTCCCTAGGGAGGTGTCTGTGCAGCTGGAGAGACTATGTCTCTCGGCTGGCCTTGGAATACTACGGGGTTCTCCCAGAAGAGCTGGAAGAGGTGGCCGTGGAAAGAGACGTCTGGGCTTCCTTGCTGAAGCTGCGGCCCCCTCAACCCAATCACAGAACAAGCAGAAGACGATGGATGGATGGATGGATGGATGGATGGATGGATGGATGGATGGATGGATGGATGGATGGATGGATGGATGGATGGATGGATGGATGGATGGACGGACGGATCACATGATAACCTATTTGGGTGAAAATGTTTCTGACATTTAGCTCTTCATGTTTCAGGTGCGAGGTCATCCTGAGCCGCAGGTCACATGGTGCAGAGACGGGAAGGCTGTGATTGGTGGAAAACGCTACAAAGTGGAGCGAGGTGGGCGTGGCAATTTCAGTCTGTCAGTGGGCGGAGTCACAGAGGAGGATCTGGGCTGTTACACCTGTCAGGCCACCAATCAAGCGGGAAGCCGGCAGGTTACTGTTGAGATCCTTCTGGAAGGTATTAGTCCCTGCTGTAAACCCACTTCTAAAACTGTAAAACCTGTAAAATATTTCAGAGTCCTGAAACAACAGGGAGAGAACAAAATGTGACTCTCGTCAGTGATCAGATCAAGTCAGTTTGATAAGACAGAGTTAATGTATCCAAGTTTTGTGAATGAACATCCGGATGTGAAGGGCTATTTGTTGGAAGGTTCCACAGTCAGAAAGTTCTAAATAAAAAGAGAGCAACAACAGAACCTTAATGTCCCGTCCATCATTTGTAAAACTACCAGGCACACCTCACTGGAAGAGGATGAATTGATGCTTCTATGACCTTCCTCTCGTTCATCTTATCACCAGCTTACAGGAGACTGTAAATCTGTCACCAACAATGCTGGTCTAGGAGAATCATTTGCTTTTTGCCCTGATTGTAATTTTCATAAATGTGATTTATGCAATAAAATTATGACACTGTTTAAGCAAAACTGATTTCTATGGCTGCGAAGGACCTTTTAAAACTTTGTAGGAGTTTGTGGGTGCAAATGATTTATTAAACTTTATTTATTTTATTAATCTGTCCTGCTGGACCTTTTTCTGGTTTCCAGTATGAGGTTTAGCTCATCTATGCTCACACATACTCTGTCCACAGAAAACTCCTGAGGCTTTAATGTTAATCTGACAGAACCTGGATTCTTCTTAGAGTCGCATCAAAAACGCACTGAAGGGAACCCATGAAACAGTGCAATGTCCCTATTTCCTGCAGCTGTGTTGGTACTTGTTTTTGCTTTATTTCTGCAATGGATTCACAAAGGAGATTGTGTTAAAAACATGCAGGAGTAAACACGCTCATCAAATCCAAAAGATGGGACCAATTTGCACCTATTTTTGCATCAGGTGCCAGTTGACCTCTCTGCAGTCACAAATACAATAGAGTGAAGTTAACATAGGTATAGAAAGTTGTCTTTTTCTTGTACTTTTAGTCTCTCATCCCTGTGCTTCTAACTGCAGACCCTCATCAGGCCCTCGCAGAGTCAGGAAGATATTCTACATTTTATTAAATTAAATCCTAGTTGTTAATCACTGCATGTAAGGGATCTGTTGCAACGTTCCAAAATCACAAGGTTTGCATTCTGAACTTTAATAAGCAATATGATTTTAAACAACCATTTGCTCAGCTTCTTTGTTTTAGAAATTATTTTAAGAATATCATGCAGACTTCACTGGAAGACAGGATGAATCTTCCTTCCTGGACATCTCTGACCCGGTTTTAGTAAAATCATGACATCTCCCGTGCCAAAATTGCTGACATCTTTCAGGAGATTATGGTTCTGTCAAGCAATTTACTCTGGATGTAATTTATATAAAGTAAAGACATGCAGGCTTTCCTCTGAATGCCCATAGAACCTCATTTAAATGTGGACAAACTGGGTCAGTACAGAGAGAGGTTCTTTGATACATTTAGCATCCTCAGATACGTCTATGAATATGACCCATTGACAGCTAAATGGAAACTTTATTGGACCACTGGGATGCAGAACTAAACTACAGTCAATGAAAGTTAAACCAGATCATCATCCAGCTGAGAAAACATTGTTCAGCAGCTGGAACAAAGAAAATAATTTGTCTCATTAACGTGCAGCATAACTCACTGTATTATTATTATTATTATTATTATGCTAGTTTATCTAAAAACCTTGTAGCCGCTGGTTTGTTTTAGCTTATTTTCTGATCTGTTATCTGAAGGAAATTTTAACTCTGAGCCAGAATGTCCAAACATGTTGCAGCCTAATGGGAGGTAAATGAGTTATGTGTTAATGTGATTTTCTCATGTTTGTTACGTTGTTAATGTGTTTAGTACAAATAAAGTTTCTGCATCTCAATCAGACCTGAACGTCTCTGATGTCCAAATGTTTTTCCACCTGCAGAAAACTATGGGAAGAAATACTTCCTGCCGTCCTGGAAGGGATCAGGGTGAGCTGCTGCCGCCGTTAGTTGTCCTCACGTCTCTCTGTTGTGTTGGAGGAGTTTCTGCTGCACAATGTATCTCCCCCTGCTGCTGCGCCTCCTCTAAATCACTGCTGAGGTCCATTAAATGTGTCAGAAATGCTCCTTTGGGGGCTTCCGGTTCAGAACCTGCAGCTGTTTGAGGTCACTGCAGCAGATTTACTGTTGAAGCTTCCTTCTGCTACAGCTGCTTCCTCTGCAAGATCTCAGAAGTTATAAAACTAATGATTATTTACTGCTTCAGTTGTGACGTGCATCACATTAAACACTAAGGGATGCTGCAGAGAGGTGACTCCATCTCCCATAATTCCAGGTCCCACTCCTTGATCCCGGCACCGGAGAACCGGACCAGCATCTGGAGCAAGAGTCCACCAAAGTTCATCTCCAAACCCACCCGAGTGTTCGTCAGACTGGGACAGAATGGGAAGTTCTCCACCAAAACCACAGGACGGCCACAGCCACAGGTCACATGGTACAAGGTGGGCGGAGCCTAACTAAGACTGATCTGAGCTGAAACTTCTTTAGTTTTCACGTCCTGAGTATTTTATCCGAGGTAAAGTCCAGAAACCTACACAGAAATAAAATTAAATTATGTTAAACAAGATTAGTGTTTAGGAACCATTCTGTATTGTGATTTATGAAAAATCAACCATTCTCATAACCTCTAAATCAGTCTGAAAGATTCATTCTTGACCTTTGGATTTCTGCAGGTTTTCTATAATTCTGTTTTTTGGCTTGACTAACGAGGTTAATCTCTACCCAAACAGCTGCTGTTTGCTCAAAAAGGAAGTTAATAAGTGAAGCTGGACACATTTCCATGTTAGATGGATGGAAACTGAAATCTGGCACAGCTTTACACAAAAATAGACAAATGTTTGAAACTGTATAATACAAACAAAACATTTCTCACAACCAAACCTTGAGGCTTATGAGGCCCCCCTTCTGACCTGGTCATCTAAAGCTTCTTGATGGGTCCTGATGTTTGTTCTTCACTCTCCGTGGACTCAGCTCTGCTCTCAGCAGTATGTACATGTGGGAGAGGAGTCGCCACGGGCAGCTAAATGACCAATAAGAAATGGCCCTGTGAAAATTAAAAAAATGTATTTATTTTTTTCTAAACTACTTTTTTTTAGACAAGAGAGAGAGACTGAAATGCCAGCAGTCAACTATAAATAAATAAAAATACTGTATCATGACTGGGAGAATATATATATACAGGTCCTTCTCAAAATATTAGCATATTGTGATAAAGTTCATTATTTTCCATAATGTCATGATGAAAATTTAACATTCATATATTTTAGATTCATTGCACACTAACTGAAATATTTCAGGTCTTTTATTGTCTTAATACAGATGATTTTGGCATACAGCTCATGAAAACCCAAAATTCCTATCTCACAAAATTAGCATATCATTAAAAGGGTCTCTAAACGAGCTATGAACCTAATCATCTGAATCAACGAGTTAACTCTAAACACCTGCAAAAGATTCCTGAGGCCTTTAAAACTCCCAGCCTGGTTCATCACTCAAAACCCCAATCATGGGTAAGACTGCCGACCTGACTGCTGTCCAGAAGGCCACTATTGACACCCTCAAGCAAGAGGGTAAGACACAGAAAGAAATTTCTGAACGAATACGCTGTTCCCAGAGTGCTGTATCAAGGCACCTCAGTGGGAAGTCTGTGGGAAGAAAAAAGTGTGGCAGAAAACGCTGCACAACGAGAAGAGGTGACCGGACCCTGAGGAAGATTGTGGAGAAGGGCCGATTCCGGACCTTGGGGGACCTGCGGAAGCAGTGGACTGAGTCTGGAGTAGAAACATCCAGAGCCACCGTGCTCAGGCGTGTGCAGGAAATGGGCTACAGGTGCCGCATTCCCCAGACCTGGGCTACAGAGAAGCAGCACTGGACTGTTGCTCAGTGGTCCAAAGTACTTTTTTCGGATGAAAGCAAATTCTGCATGTCATTCAGAAATCAAGCTGCCAGAGTCTGGAGGAAGACTGGGGAGAAGGAAATGCCAAAATGCCAGAAGTCCAGTGTCAAGTACCCACAGTCAGTGATGGTCTGGGGTGCCGTGTCAGCTCCTGGTGTTGGTCCACTGTGTTTTATCAAGGGCAGGGTCAATGCAGCTAGCTATCAGGAGATTTTGGAGCACTTCATGCTTCCATCTGCTGAAAAGCTTTATGGAGATGAAGATTTCATTTTTCAGCACGACCTGGCACCTGCTCACAGTGCCAAAACCACTGGTAAATGGTTTACTGACCATGGTATCACTGTGCTCAATTGGCCTGCCAACTCTCCTGACCTGAAACCCATAGAGAATCTGTGGGATATTGTGAAGAGAACGTTGAGAGACTCAAGACCCAACACTCTGGATGAGCTAAAGGCCGCTATCGAAGCATCCTGGGCCTCCATAAGACCTCAGCAGTGCCACAGGCTGATTGCCTCCATGCCACGCCGCATTGAAGCAGTCATTTCTGCCAAAGGATTCCCGACCAAGTATTGAGTGCATAACAGTACATGATTATTTGAAGATTGACGTTTTTTGTATTAAAAACACTTTTCTTTTATTGGTCGGATGAAATATGCTAATATTGTGAGATAGGAATTTTGGGTTTTCATGAGCTGTATGCCAAAATCATCCGTATTAAGACAATAAAAGACCTGAAATATTTCAGTTAGTGTGCAATGAATCTAAAATATATGAATGTTAAATTTTCATCATGACATTATGGAAAATAATGAACTTTATCATAATATGCTAATATTTTGAGAAGGACCTGTATTTATACAGTGTATATATGATGTGGTCTGCATTAGATATTCTGCAGAGAATGACCTGTAAGCTGAAGCATGTTGTGAATGTTAGAATATCTGAGTTAACATACGTGAACAATGATGCTGTGAGAAGATTCTTCTTTCTATCCAGCTGCAGCAGCTCTGTGTCCTTTGCACAATGACTTCAACAGGTTTGTAATCGTCTGAGGTTGCAGTTTTACAATTTAATCTTAATGAAATATCTAACTCTCTCTTCACCAAGACTTCTTGGTGAACAGAGACTTCAAGACTTCTCGCAGCTCGACTCGCTGTTCCGTAATGAAGCTCTCATTTGCATAAAAACAGCCTGCTCTGTGGATTATGTATGTCTGTGTAATATTGATTTAAATAAGAGAGCTTTCAAAAAATAATTCATCTTAAAACAACACAAACTATGTATCTGTGGATTAGAGAACTTCAAATTTAGGCGAGAAAATCATCTTGCAGTGTAAGACATTTGAAAGAAATAGTTGAACTTTGACATTAATCACTGGTCCCGGAGTAATATTCTCACACTGAGACACACCTCTCTTTCTGGAATGGAAAATCCAGAGCTTCTCTAAATTCAACATTAACAAACTCAGAGTTTTCACCTGCTTTCATGAACAACTCCATTATCTCCACATCGTTGGGTATGAAGAGTTTAAACTTGGGCTGCAGCTGGATGACTGGGGCATCTTGATTCTTGTTGAGTTCTAACGCTAGTCATTGTTCCTGATCAGGTGGTTTATGATTAATGTTGTTGAATTTGTTGCAGCTTGTTTATGTGTATATTTTTCCAGGGGGAGACAGAGCTTCAGCCCTGTGGTCGGATCAGCATGTACGAGCTCTCTGGCCGTCACTTCCTGGAGATAAATGACGTCCAGGAGGAGGATGCAGGACGTTACACGTGTTCAGTCATCAACAGCGCTGGAACAGCCACTGCCAGCGCTGAGCTTATAGTTCAGGGTGAGACAACCAGGCAGAGTTCAGAATATTTTATGATTCAAGGCATCTTCACACCTGCAGCTGTATGTTGCCAGTCTGCAGGGGTCAAAAGGCAAAGGAAAAAGCAGAGAACCAGAGATCGGGATAATTTGAATCCTGGCGCATGTTTTTCTGATCCAATAGTGGAGGTACTGCTGCTCAGACCGTTTCAAGGACCCCTCTGAGGGTTCATGCTGACAATTTTAAGACATGCTTTTAGATTTCAACTGTTTAGATGTTGGGGGCATTGGAACTGGGATTGCATGTATTTTCATTTGAATGCATGAAAATTGAGATTAGGTGAGGTGAAGACTCCAGCAACACTTGTAATACACTTATTAGCAGACCAACGCGTTTCGGCTTGTGGCCTTTATCTGTTATGATTTGGGGTTGTTTGGTTTTTGGTTTCTGGTTTTTTCTTTATATGTTTTTCACAGTTCAAGTTTTGAATCATGCTTCTGTTTATTATTTTCCTGTTTATGCTTTAGTTTCATGTTTTTCTAGTTAGATTTCTATTTGTTTGTATCCTTGAAGTTCTGTTTTGCCCCAGTCATGTTCTGTTCTGTCTGTTAATTATCTTTATCCGGTTCACCTGCTCCAAGCTAATCTGTCTCCTTGCTCCACCTGGTTTACTCTCCACACTCCTGTTCAGTTGTTTATCGCGGAAACATTATCCAGATAATGCTCTTGTCCTGTAGTCACGCCACACCTGTCTCGCCAGCCTGCCCATGTCTGTTTTTGCCTGTCCTGCCTGCCCGTTCGTTGTTTTGTTCCTGCCTCTTCTGAGAGTGAATTTTTGTTAATTAAATCTTTTTTTCACTTACCAATATGCTGCCTTCTAGTCTGCATTGTGGGGTCCTCTATCTCGCTAGTCCTAACATTATCAGGCCATAAAAACTGAGATTGCACAGCTTTGTTGTGTATTTCTGCTTGTTCCATGGTTGTTTTTGATTTTAGCGTTTAAAATAAATGTCAACATCAGTGTTGGTTTTCAGGGTAGGCAGTTGAAAAGGTTATATTCTAATTTTCTGTTTCTGTCTCCTTCAGATGTTTCTGAAGCCTCGCCCAGGTGAGATGTTTGTCTCTCTAACAGCTCTCACTTCCAGCTCAGATGTTTTGAAGTTTTAAACAACTGCTGCTGCTGAGCTTCTACCGCCTCTCTTTGCCAACCTGTGCTGCTGCCTTTCTGACTAACACTCCGACATATGTCTCTGGTCCTGCTGAAATGTCACTGAAATTTATCTAACTGTTTAACTAGGATGTCGTTTCCACATCAAACGTTTTATACTTTATGTTTTAATTAAAACTTTTCAAAGAACGGTATCAAACTAAACACATCTGCGCAGTAAGCGTTAACCAGTGCACCCTAATTATTCATAAAGCTGCTGTGTTACACTGTTCTTTACTACAGATTAGACTTTGAAAGATTTTATAGGATCTTAGTCAATGTGGCTACAGGAGATATTAGTGAGACCTTCTGGCTTGACCAAATGTATCCTAAAACAAACACTTGGGTTTGTGTTTTGAGGAGACCGGGGCACAATCTGAAGACCAACTCTAAGTTTCATCTTCTTTCCAACCTGCAGCAGAAACAGCAGCTGTCTGATTGTTGCACATAATCACAAAACTAACACTACCTTGCTAGCAGCTACCATACACTAAAACTTGAAGATGATACAAAACATGGCATTGTTGAACTCTGCAGCATTCATCCATCTGAGAAACCACCAGCCAAGAACCTAATAGAGGACACCATCGCTCCCAGTCCTAGCAGGTCTTCTGCAGACCAGCAGCATGGGCAAACTGTCTCCTGGAAGACTGAACCTCCTGCAGAGCTCCCTCGTGTGGCTGGAAGAAGTACTGCTGCAGTTCAGGTGACTATAGCCAACAAATAATCTTTAGTTGTTTCTTTTTTAAACATTTTATTTAACTGTGTAGTTATTAACCTGAAGCCAACGTTTCACAGCTAATAAATATGAAGAAATTAACACATGATGGTTGACTTCACAACCATATTTTAGATGAACAATCTGACCTTTTCTGCATAGGAGAGCCCCCTGTTGGCCAACACTAAAACTACATTTTAATTTAAACGCAGCAAATAAAAGACATCTAGGGGTCATTAAAGGTCAATTATTATTTTGTCTCAGACCCAGTAATATGAGATTCAGTAGTGTACTGGTCCTAAGTCTCAGTCCAGTGTTAGGATTTTATCATCAGAAACAACTTTCAAAAACTTGAAAAAGCCGAACAAAAAATAAAAGTTTTTTTTTTTTTTAAATACAAAATATTTAATTAAATTACAAGATTTTTTTTTGTCAAAAATGGATTAGCAGAAATTCAGAAAGAAAAGATAAAATTAAATACGTATTTATTTGCTCATCGAGTTTTGTCTACACAAAAAAGCATGCTAATATTTGAAACAATTATAAATATCAGTACACACGCCATATAAAAATGTAACAATGCAACTTACAGAAACAAAATAATACAGTAAATGTTTGGAAGTGCACACACAGGTGAAACCAAGAGATCTAAAAATCAGGCTTGGAATAAACCTAAAATCAAACAGAGTGATACTCTCTGGTTACACAACTAAAATCTCCTTTCTCACTGATAATTACCTGGTAAGCCTCTCAGTATTACCTCTGCACTGATGAATGCCAATGTTTTGTATCTATTATTTATTCATTCAACATAATTATTCTGTGATGACATTAAAAACACAATATGGTACTGTTATTTGCAGGCTACCATAATGACCACAGCAGTGATTTCTCATCACCTGCTTAAAAACGGTCTGCTGTGTTAATTATAAAGATTTTAAAGATAAAAATAGATTCAAGTGCTGCTGTGTTGCTGTTTTCCTCGATAAGACCGTTCTCTTTCAGATCCTGCGCTTCCGGTGAGTCAACATGATTTTATTTATGCTTATATTAATGATATAATGGTTAGCATTATATAATTATATCTGAACTAACATGTTAATGAACCTTAATGACAGATTTGATGTAAATATATCTTTAGAACCCACTAAATACCTGTTTTAGATTTTGTTTTGAGTGATAGGTTATCCTGACAAAATAAACGTGGATAGTTTCATGATATAACGTCCAGCTAATGGAAAACGTTTACATTCATTGGCTGTAAGGTTATGGTTCCTTTGATTTTATGTTTAATTCCCATCCTGGAATGTTGATGGACAGCAGAATAAAACCAGTTTAGTTTTTAAACTAACTGAACTCAGCTGAAACATTGTTTCTATTAAGAATAGAACAATCATCTCATCTTGAACGTGAATAAAAACAGGAGATGTTTGTAGATTTGAAGAGAAACAGGAATAGATCAAACACTATTTCCTTCATGGGAGAAGAGGTGGAGGTGGTGGAGGAGTATAAATACCTCGGTGTTCACCTGGACAACAGACTAGAGTGGAGATGCAACTGTGAAGCCATCTACAAGAAGGGACAGAGCAGACTGTACTTCTTGAGGAAGCTTAGGTCCTTTGGTGTTTGCAGCAAGATGCTGCATATCTTCTATAAGTCTGTTGTGGAAAGTCTGATCTCTTCTACCATCATCTGCTGGGGAAGCAGCATCAGAACCAGGGACTTAAAAAAGCTCAACAAGCTGATAAAGAAGGCTGGTTCTGTTCTGGGGACTCCTCTAGAACCTCTGGAGATCATTGTGGAAAGACGGATTCTTCATAAAATGAAGAACATTATGGAGAACCCTGAGCATCCTCTTCATGAGACTGTCCTACAACAACAGAGTGTCTTCAGTCAGAGGCTTCTTCAGATCTGCTGTAAGACGGAGCTACAGGAGATCCTTCCTGCCCACAGCCATCAGCATCTACAACGGCTCTTTGAAGAAACCTGCATAATATGAGCTATAACAACATTTAATTTCCCTTTGGGATTAATAATGTATTTTTGAATTGAATTAAAAACTGTGTCAGAATAATCCACTGGTTTACGGTCTTTTCTTTTTACTCTGATTTCGAGAATGTGTGCGATTATTATGAGAGGGTGAATAAAATCTGCACTTAAACCCTTTGGGAAGTCTAAACAGTAAACCTGTTAGAAACTGCTGTGTGAGGACATTTGTATCTCATCATATAAACTCTTTCTGCAGGTGCAGTCCATCCCAGCTGATCCAGTTCAGACTGGTTTAATCCAGCTGCCACCAGCTGCATCCGGCTGCAGCAGGTTAGAACCACTTCAAACCAGCTACAAGTAGCCACAAGTTAGCCGTTTGGTTATTTAAGTTACAGTTAGGAGGTTTGAATAAACCTAACATTGTTATGATATTTTAATGTGTTAAACAGGCTATAGCTGCAAAACTAAGCAGCCTATGTTCTTATTAATTCAGTCGATTTAGCTGCTTAACCAGCTGATATTAGCTGTTAGGTTAGAGGTTGTTACAGAGACTGACTGCGTATTTTGAATTATCTAAAGGTAATTAGTTTGTGTTATTGTTGCTTATTAATTTACTATTATAGTGGTAAGATAGGTATAAGTTTGCCCAGTACTATCTGGATAATTATAAGAGCCATAATTTCAAATTCAGTGTTTAAATATAAAGCAATAAATTGTTCTATGTTTGTTTTCTTTATAATTTATCTCAGCTTTGAGTTTAGTTGATATGTTAGTAAACATTTATTTGTACCAAAACAGAATATTTCATTTGAAATGTTACCAGGATCATGTATGTATCGTAATAATTAGGAAAGTTAAAGCATTTCTAATGCTGTAATTTACCATTCATCTCAAATATAGGCATACATTCTCAATTATTTGTAGAAATTAGCCTAAAGCAGAAGATGATATGATTTAAGAAATACATTTTTCACACATGTTCAAAGAATTAATGAATTTAAACAGTTAAAAACTTTAGTTCTCACACATTATCATAATGGCTGTGCGGAATTGGATGTTATTAATGAAGTTAATCATTAAACATCTGTAAAGCTAAAAGTTAGAAAAAAAAGTCCAGATAAATGTTTATTCTGTTGAAAACCTAGAAATTATAATATACTGGGACATTTAAAATCACCAATGTTAAATGTGTTCAATAGTAATGTCAATATGTGGTTTGCATCCCACTCTCTACAACTTTCAACATGGATTCAGGTAAGAAAAACATATCAGATCCGTTCACATTTGATATATAGGGACTTAAAACCATTAACTAGCACACAAGGTATGCAATTTGATTTAAAAAAAAGTCTGGTAAAGTCTGTTAAAAAACACAACAGCCTGAGTGTTTGATTTAAAACTTTCTTCTGACCTTCAGATAAATTAAACACAGTTTTTATTGTACCAAGTGTTTGGTGTCATGGCCTGTTTCCCTAGCAGTAAATAAATAAACAGAGAACTGAATTCTTTCTTTTATGAACAAGGTTATTAAAACTCCAATCTGCAATAGTAAAAAAGGAGGAATTTCTCAGGGGAGGTTTAGCCAGTAGCCTATTTGTTAGTCGAGGAACTGGAACAGGAACAGGCAGCTGCAGACTCACTGAAAGTTACACACCTAACTGCTGTATGTTAATTACTAAGTTGTGATTGAGCTCAGCTCTATTGTTTGGTAATTGTTTCCCAAAAAATATTTTCATGCTAACTATCAAACGGAGCTGATTTCTGCATTCAGAAGTCTGAGGAGATCCACATCAGGTTCTGCTCTGCGGTTTGAAGCTGTTCCTTTGGACCAGGAGGCCACAGAGGGAGCACAGGTCACATTCACCTGCCAAGGTAAATCTATTCACCTGTGGAATGAAAGTTTAAATGTAGGCAGCGTCAATTCAAGATATTTTACCTCCGCTTCATTGTATTTGTTTATATGCATCCATTAAAGCATTTCAAGCTGAAACTTATTCAAGAAAAGTTGTTTCAGTGAATTTATTTCTCCTTGTAATGTTCCCACTTCCTCTCCCAGAACCCGAAGCCATTCTGGCTTTTAGGACACCAAACCATGAAGAGTTTCAGAAGTTATTCAGGTCAATGAAAGTTTATTTGTAGAGACCTTTAAAAACGACTGAAGATGACCAGAGCCCTAAACAAGTCAATAAAAGCTGCTCAGCAATAATTAGAAGCAAAACAGTGATGCCCTTGTGTGGGATCACAAAGTGACCAGAGCACAATGGCTGATAAAGATTTTAACAAACAAAATACACAACAATAAAAATACAATCAACTGTATTCTGTCCCATTCTTCCTTCAAACACATCCTTCTCCAAAGGGTTATGGTCCTGTTTTTGTTTTCTAAATCCAGTCATTCTCTGCTGGGACTGCAGGCAGGCTTGTCCAGTACCAGTACTGTCCTCTTCCTCAGCCAGGCCTTGGAACATGTGAAAATGGGGTTTTCCAAATACATGCCTCAATAAGATGAGCTTATTTAGACTTCAAATTAAAAGATATTCTTCAGTTTAGGACAACCAACAGTTAGGGATGCGATGAGATTAAAATATTGGGCCGATATCGTTATTCAATATTATATAGGCCTGATATGTTAAATTATGACTATCATCGGCTGATACTGATGTTAATGCAGATGTTTCGTGCATCCCTTTTGAAAATCTGTGACTCTGATCAGATTAATACTTTGCTCTCAGTCTCCTCCGTTGCTGATGCCATGGTAACCTGGCTCAGAGATGGGAACCCCATGAAGACGGGACCAAGACTTCAGCAGAGACAGGACGGGACTCGTCTGATCCTCACCATGGACAGAGTGACACAGGTGGATGATGGGATGTATGGCTGTCAGCTGACCACTGCTGAGGGACTCACAGTTGCCTCAGCAACATGGATGCTGCGTGTCAGGCGTAAGTCCTCTACACCGGACCCTGCTTGTCCATCTCTCTGTCTATTTACAGTACCACGTCTTGTTGTCTCCCCCTCAGGTGTGTCCAAGTCTCCAGTGTTCCTTAGCCAGCTGCAGGACTGCAGCATGTCAGAGGATCAGCCCATCAGCCTGGAGGTCCGTGTGGAGGGAAAACCTGCTCCGAGGGTCAGCTGGCAGTTCAAAGGTCAGTGTTCCAGGAAAACTCTGCTGGGGTCTTTGTTTTCCCTCTACGTTCAGATGCTGATGTTCATTCATTTTCAACAACAACTATAATGCATCATCAGAAATGGACCTTTTAGATGGAAAACAATCTGCAGATAGTTTGTCGTTAACACATTTCTGCAGTAACATCTGAATCAGTTTGCATCCCATCGTCGATAAACTTAAATAACTCTGAAAAAGTGCTGACAAGCAAACATCAGTCTGATTATTGTTTATGTTGATGCTGCTGTTTGGATTGTTGTCGGATGGTTTTCCTCATTTCTAGTGTGTTGATCTCACTCAGCAACAGTAGAAACGTTCCTGCAGCACCAAATGAAGGAAGCTGAAGTGTCCAGCAGATGGCAGCACTCATCCAGAAACACAACAAACATGAAGAAACTGAGCACAATGAAAAACGGCTTTTGTCTTATTTTTTACTGATGATCTGATTGCAATCAATTTATTTCGATATAAAGATGCATTGTGTTGTCATGATTTGGCTCCTTCCAGCTTCTTGCTTTGTTAAACAGAGTTTGTGCTGGAGAACAGGAGAGCAGGCCGGCTGGCTGAGCACAGCAAGAAAAACATAAATCCAGATAAGGAGCAGCAGGACACCAGAGTGGAAACTTGCTGAGAAAAACAGGGATTCTGTTTTTTAGGTTTTATTTTTAGAAAACTGTAATGAATGAAAAAATGGAAACATCAGAGACAAAGAGACAGATCAAATCGGCTTTATAAAACATCACAGTTCAGTTTGACTAAACATGATTCTCTCGATGTCTGAACCCTCAACTCTGCAGGTCTGATGTTTATAATGGCTTCAATCTGCACAGAGATTAAAGAAGAAAGGATGTTAATAAAACACCAGAATGTTGCTCTAATGAAAGGATGGTAAAGATTAGGATGACTGAAAACTGTCAGGAACGCGCCTACAAAAATATTTCTGTTTTTAGAAGGAGTCACTGAGAATAAAGTAGCTATTTCTAACTTTGAATGAAATAGAAGTACCTTCATGAGTGAGCTTTGAAACAAGCTGTGCTCCAAACAGTTTCATTATGTTATAATATTAAACATACATAGATGTGTTGGAGGACAGATTAAGTAGTTTTTAGCCTCCAAAATGTCCCTGCAGTATTTTCCTAAAGCTGACAAATGAAAGAAGAGAAAATCTAATGGGGGCGTATTTCAGTGCCGAAACAACTGGCCATATTTTACTCCGAGCTTCTAGTTCAACGGTTGACAGCTTCAGGACCAGAGCTGGAAACCATATAAAGACAAAACATGCTGCTGCATTGAGCGCACACACAGGAACACACTGAGAGTGTTTGGCCGACCCAACAAGGGCATGCACAGCGAGTTCACTGTGTTTCAGAGCTGTACTCCATCATGTTGTGGGACTCCTCTGCTGAATCCAGTCACTCCCCCACCCGATCACAGCCCCCTGAAGTCCACAGATTTACTCCACAGTTTGGTTTGAGTGCTTAAAATAAATCTGCTCACGCAGCAGCTGGTTTAAACATCTGATGTAAAGGTTAAACCCTCCTCCTGTTGGCTGTTCTCCTCTTGTTTTTTTACCTACATTCTGGTAACATCACTAAAACATGGTAACTTTCTGCACACTTAAATATTGTGACCATGTCTAGGTTCAGGTTCAGATATTCTTCTGCAATGATCAGACCTCATTCTGAACCAAACAATCATCAGTCACACATTTGGTCAAACTCACATAAAACAACAGCACTTTATAGCTGTAGTTTGTTCTTTCTGTGACGACTGAAGTCTCCAACTTCTACTTTATTATCGTGATTATTACGGCTACAGAATCTAAGGAAATGATGCTATTGTGAAATAATTATGGAATATGATGATATCAACTGAGATTAACCTGATTATTTTTCACTCTTTATGTTGATCACAATGAAAAAGGACACAAACTCTGCCTGGAATCTCAGTCCCTGTATAGAGATGACCCGTCTGTTCATGAAGATGATCATGTCTCCTCTTCATCCTTCAGGCCGTCCTCTTCCACCCAGGATGCAGTCCTCACATGTTGGGGGTGTGGCCAAGCTGATGATCCAGAATGCATCTTGTCATGATGACGGCGTGTACGTGTGTGTGGCAGAGAACATCCATGGCAGAGCAGAGAGCAGTGCCCGGGTTCATGTCAAAGGTCAGAACGTTTACCAACAATGTAATGAAGAAAGACTCAGAGTTCACCGGCCTGTTCAGCTAGGTCTGGCTAATACAGCTGGATCTCTAATTTATTTCAGCAAATCAATTCAAAAACAAAAATTCATATATTGTATAGATTCTTTATGCACAGAGTGACATATTTCAAGCAGTTCTTTTTGTTTTTAATGGAAAATGGTCCACAGTGACAGGAATAACCAGTCTTCAGACCATTGGGAAGCAACGCCCATTCAACAGTTTGGGGGGAAATCCAGAAGGCATGACCTCAAGGCTGAAGTCAGTGCTTCCAGAGTCTCCACATGCAGACGAATGCAGAGCATGGGCTGCTACTGTCACATTGCTCATGTTCAGCCTGAACCAGAGGCATCAGCAGCATCCTACCTGTGCTACGGAGAAAAAGACTAGACAGCTTAATCTCCAACATCCTTTTTTCCAATGTATCTCAGAATATGTCCAAACCATCCCAATCATGCCTCTCTGACTTTAGCTCTAAACTGCCCAACCTTAGCTGTTCTTCTGACCTGCTTATTTCAGATTCTGTGCATCCTGGTCACTCCCAATGAAAATCTCTGCATCATGACCTCTGCCACCTCCCACTCAGAATCCTGTCTTTTAGACAGACTGTTTTCAAGCCATATTTCATATCCAGTCTTTCTTCAGTCTTCAGTCAAGCCGGTTTCACCGCTGTCTGATGACCTTTTCAGTCAAGAGATATCCTTCTATCACACATCACTCCTGACACCCTTCTTCATCCACCTCAACCTGCCTGCACTCTCTTCTTCTCCTCTTTTTTTTTTATTGACCACTGTTTTTGATAATTAACCCCAGGTAGCAGCTTTCACTACATCTGCTCCTTCCAGCTTCACCTTTGCACCTGCCTCACGCTCATTCACACTCATCTATTCTGTCTTGCTTCTGCTGACCTTCATTCATCTTCTCTCTAAGGCAAACCTTCATCTCTCTCCTGCTCCATATTTTCGCCACAGTTTACAGTGTCATCTGTAAAAATGATGGTCCATGGAGCCTCTTGTCTGACTTCATCTGTCCACCTTCCATCACCACTGCAAACAAGAAGATCGCTCAGAACTGATCACTGGTTTAACCCCACGTTTACCTTGAACCCATCAGTTACTCCAACTGTACACCTCACCACTGTCTCACTTTCTTCATACATGTCCTGTACTTTTCTCACATATTTCTCTGCCACCCAGGCCTCCTCATGAGTACCACAGTTCCTCTCTAGGCACCATATCTATCATTTGTTGTTTTTAGATTCATACCGACACAGTGCAGCTCTATCTGACCTTCTCTCTACTTCTCTACAAGATCTCTAAGAGCAAAAATTGCATTTGTGATGCACTTTATGGGCATGAAACTAAACTTCTTCTCACCTATTCTATTCTATTCTATTCTATTCTAATTAGTTTAAAGATATTATGACTGGGGGAGATGTATAAATATTCAGGTGTATAAAAACATCTTCATTTAGCATGGCTGTTCATGATTATTAAATTTGTTACTAAAACTAAAAGTCACTGAGAGCTGTGCTGTAGAACCCACTGAGTGTTTTTCATTGAGTTCAATATAAACAATTATTTGCTCAGATTTAATTGTCTGAGTGTCTCGCTGATATTCAGAGATGAGATTAGTTCTAGTTTTGTTAATAATAAGGTAATGACTGTTATTCTTCCTGCTTGTCTGGTTGCATGGCCAGGCCTGGATTTAAAAAGGTTTTCATAGGCCTGGGTGCTTGTTTGTGAAGGACCACAGTAACTTGTTTATCAGTAAGCCAATCATTCATCAGCATGTTCAACAGAAACTTTCATCACAGCTTTATAAGGAAAACCAGTGAGATGGAGGGAAGTCCGACAGAAGCAGGAAATCCCCGGCTAGACCAACGTACACACTTAGTGAAATATCAGCAGATTCCCACAAACTGACCCACTCAACCCTCTGAATCCACAGGATGTCCATGTGTGGACAATCAGGTCTGATCTGAAGACCAAAATAAGTCACTGTGTTTTAGGGCTGTGGATTCAATCAAACTGACAAAATTCAGTTAATATTAACATTATTCAGCCACATTCCACTTCCTCTTTTTCTTCCCCAATACAAAAACAGAGTTATTTACTTCTAACAAGCTGCAGCATCCTGATATTACTGTTGGTTATGAAAAGTCAAGGTTGTAGTTAGTTAACTGTTTTAATCCAGACTAGGCTAGTTTACTAATTAAAGGTTTGTTGTTGCACACACATGCAATAATATATTCAGAAATGTGTGCATGCACAAGTGCTCATGTGAGCTTGATGACGGGCCGCCATTTGATCGGTGCAGGAATGCTGGCTGCCAGAAAACAAAATGGAGTCACTGAGTTTGGCAAAACATTCAGAGTCTGTATAAATGTCAGTTGTACTTGGCAACAATTACTCTCCCTTCAAATGGTCTCCATCAATAGTTTTATTAGCTGTAGTTGTATTTACAACTCCCTTTTAAAATGTCCACTTTCTCTCAATTTATCTGGCATCTACTGAATAAATAAATGCAATATTCAGAAAAATGATCCAAATATCTTCTTTCTGTCTTTCTCTCTGTCTCCTTCTGTCCTCTCTAGTATGACCGATATGTACACAGAAGAAAAATACTTCAGTACAAAAGTTCAGCCTTTCTCGTGCACACGCATGCGTCCTTGTATGTTCACACACACTCAGCTAACAGGACATTAAACTTGTGTGCCAGATGTAGGAAGGAGAGGAAATCCTTTCTCCCTTATAAGGAAAAGGCTGAGTGAGAAACACACTGATGGTTTCCCTGACTCTCCTCCTCTGGTCTAAGAACATTCCCAGTTTAATAAGATGTCTGGAAGCTGCTGCTGCTGCAGGGGATCGGAGATCTGATCTGGAATCAGCTGGACGTTAGCTCTGCAGCAGCTCCAATGTTTCATCTGACCACATGTTGGACAGAACATGAATCTGTTGTTGTTTCCTCCATCAGTCGGAACTTGGAAACATCCACACAAACACATCTGTAGATCTGATCCGTGATCGGTCTGCTGGTTACTTCACGCAGACTTTAGATCTCTAAGGTTGAGCCTGCAAGGCAGCATCCTGCTTATGGAAAAGCAGTAAAGAAGTTCTGCCTTAAAGCCAAACTCAGGGTAAAAGTAAGAACCTTAGCACCATCTGAGACAGAATTATTGACCCATTGGATCTGGAGTAGTAAATGATTTGCTGAAGATGATTTAAAGATGAAGTGAAATCTGTTCTTCTGTCAGGTGTTTTAGTGTTTACCTGTTCATTCCAGGATGAATGAAAATAAACGCCTACAACAGAGAAATAAACGAAGTAAATGAAGGCGGCGGTGACGATGAGGTTTAGCTGGGTGACAACTTCTTCAGGTCAGATGATTTCTAGATTTACTGCTGGGTGTGAAACAGAAGGATATTTATGTCCAGGGAACAACATATCAGACTTTATCAGCCAGTGGTGCTTTACTCCCAAATGTTTCATGCACTTCTCTGCTTCTCAACACCTGGTTTACCTTGGTGAGTGAGGTAATTAATGCCTTTGAATCAGGTGCTTTAAAGCAGGAACACACTTTAAACATGCAGGTCCTGAGAACCACACCTGGTTGATGGGATGCACAAGCTGTACTTCAACAGGAACGAAGATACCGAGGCATTCTGGACTCTGTTGATCATTTCTTCTTAGTGGAAGTTGCCAATCTAACGGGTGCCGTAAAGCAGCTTGTTTTCATATTGGTCCCTTTCTGACAGTCTGTGTTTCTTCTTCATGTGTTTGTTGTGCTGCAGGCATGCTGCAGTCGCAAAGGTCAGAGGTTGCAACAGCAGCTCGGGCTCCTTGCTTCATTCGCCGGCTAAGCAACCTGAAGGTGATGGACGGCAGCAGAGTGTCCATGACGGTAGAGCTGAGCGGTACGCCCTTGCTGCGTGTGCTGTGGTATTTCCTGTCCGATCTCCGGGGACACGGTGCTGATGAGATGAAGACAGATTGACTGTAGTCCTGCCTCTTCATTTCCTCTGTTTGTGATTGTCTTGTTGTGAGGATAAAGATCTGTCCGGTCCTCATAAAACTAGTAAATAAAGGTTAATGTTACATAGCGATTAAGTTACTGAGCAGTTAGATGGATGTTAACAGAGCTATTTTAAGTCTGAATCATGATCCATGGAATTAACTCTCAAACGAAGGACATGCAGAAGTGTGTGTTTGTGTATCTGATATAGACTGAAGCTCAGTCCCTCATATCATCACCCCACTGTGTGTGTTATATAATAAGACTTGTCTCCATAAAGGCTGTTTGAGGATCAGTCTGCAGCTCTTTTCCGTCGCTCAGATTTAACACGATCCCATCTGATGAGGATCTCCCTGTTTTTATTGTTGTTAGATCACAAGATTTATTTCTACCCACAGAAATGCAACTAACCTCTACAGAACTGAGCTTATCTCAGAAGCACAGACAGAGGAAAAGTGTTCTTCGGTCATTTGAGTCCATGTTTCAGCTTCTAAGGAAATATCTGATTTAATGTGTTGAAGAGGCGCACCACCATCAGGTCTGTTCCCAGTGAAAAGTGGAACAACCTGCGAAGGAAGGATGTGCAGCAAACAATCAATATTAAGTGAAACAAAATGTAAAAGGGTTTCAGACTCTGTGATTTAAAAATAATTTATATAAAAGTAAATCTATAAACATGTGATTTTATGTTGTTAGATAAATCTTTTGTCTCGGCTTTGCTGGTTGGGGTCGGTGATTTACTCTGAGAACAGACTACTCTCTGTCCACTTGAGAGAAGATTCTGAATGAGATGTTTTGGCCTGCAGGTGAGCCCCCTTCTCTCGTGATGTGGCTCCATGATGGGCAGGAGGTCTCGGAGTCTGAGGACTTCCACCTACTCAAGGAGGAGAACCGCTACACTCTGCAGATCCAGGAGGTTTTCCCAGAGGACACTGGGACCTACAGCTGCCGGGCCTGGAACCAGTATGGAGAGGACCAGACCCAGGCTCAACTCATTGTGGAAGGTGAGCTCAGGTCACTAATGACAACATAAGAGCAGCCAGTTAAACATATTTATCTAAAACATTACGTTGGAGATTAAGTTCTGAAAAACTAAAATAATTTATTGTGATGTTCCAGCCACTCCTCTGGGCCCTCATCCAGCTAGAAGATAAATAAACATGCGTGGGTAAATGTGAGAGGTCAATAAAAACTGTAATGAAGTCTGTCCTAACATAAAGCCACCATAGTAATCCCACATAGGAAACTAAATGACAGCAAATGTCAGAACAAATGATTCTTGGTTGCCCAGGTATGGTACCTCTGCACGTACTGGCTCAGCAGGAAGGTCATCTTCCCGTTGAAGTAACTCAAAGATGTATCCCCGCATCCCTCCCATGTGCCCTGAAAGCATTTCATATGCATGGTCACTATATTGATTGTAAGGCATTTATGCTGTTGGGTTTGCCACCGAGACCTCGCCGTATGTCTTTCCTTCCTTGACCTCAGGTGTGCGTTTGGCTACATCAGTAACAGTTTTATACAGAGACAGAAAACATATTAAAGGGGTGCATGGTGGGTAAATCAGGACTTTAAACTGTCTTTCTTTCCAAGATAAAGCCACTAATGCAGCTTCTGAGGCTGTTAACTTTGTGTACTCGATGTTTACTTTCCATAGAAAGGACTCCTGGGCCAGTGTTTCTGTTTGATGTTTGTCATACTTAGTCAAGTTCTACTGGAGGTTTCTTTCAGTTAAAAGTGAGTTGTTTGTTTCCACTGTCGCCACATGCTTGGTCAGGATTAAGGATTTCTCCAAACCAAGGCTTCCTTGAACAATGTTCTACCACCTGGCATTATAAGCTGAGTTTTTTTGTATTTATTATATCCAGGATCAAACTGTAACGTTTTTATTTAATTTTAATGATTGGATTGTATTTGTTTGATCTTTATTGATATAAAATGGAGGTTTTTGTCTTGTAAAGATACATTAGTTGTGAATTGGTGATAAATAAATAAACTGGGTCATTTTAAATATCGGCAGGTGTTTGCAAAAATATCGACAAAACTAATTAGGGAAAAGTGTGGAACTCTGAAATAAAACTCTGTAATCCAGATTCTCAGTCATGAAGAATCTCAGACTGCTGGATTATAACCCAGAGAAATCAGTAACAACTTCTTCTTCTGTAGGAGCTAAGAGTGAAGGAGCTCTGACAGCGTTAACAAAGCTTCCTTTTTACGACCAGAGGAAGAAAACCTTCTAATACAGATCGAGTCTCAAGTATATTTCACATGCCTTCATCTGCTGTTTTAACATCATTTCACTCATTTTGATTTCTGTTGCAGATGTTGAGCTCTAACATGCTAACACTACTATTACAACACTAGCATTTGCTGTCAGACTCTATCTGAGTCCTGCTGCTCATCATGTCTGACATTCATCTGGCCGCAGCTTTTAAATCTTGTTTGTTGTTTGGTGGCAGAGCCTCAAGACGGCATCCAGCCCTGGTTCATCACAAAACCCAAAGCGGTGAGCGCTGTCACGGGTCAGCATGTCCTGCTGTCCTGTGCCATTGCCGGAGACCCATTCCCCCAGTACACGTGGACCAGAGCCAACCAAAACCGAGCGCTGAGCTCTGGTGGAGACTATGAACTTCTGCAGAAGGAGGATGTCATCTCACTGCTCATCAGGTCACACAGTTGTTCAAACGCAGACTCAAACATCATTTAAAGAACACGGAGAGAACAAACGGTTGCCTCTGCTTGTTTTTCAGACGGGTCAGAAAGCATCACGCAGGAGACTACCTGATCAGCCTGAGGTGACACAGTTACACACACTGTGATGAGGAATTCAACCAGAAACTGAGCAAACATGCTGGAATAATCCTCTATGATCTACTGTTCAGATCTGAGGATTAAAATAACCCTCCCCCAACCCTATCTATCCATCTATCCATAATCTGTTATCCCCCATCATACACTGCAGTCTGACCGCCGTGCTTCCTCATCATCTCGTTTAGACATGACGACGTGTGTGTGTGTGTGTAAAACATAACGTGTACACACACGTTCAGACCCTAAAATATCTGAAATCTCACGTCTGTCAACTGCTGCACCATCAACCATCACCTGGAGCTCCATCAGACAACCAGTTAACATCCAGAGTTTAACATGAAGCCAGTGATTTATCAGTGTTGAGTTTACTGGTAGTTTGAAGATATGTCGCTATGACAACAGACCTTAGAGTTGGTTCTAACGGGTTTCCAGAAACAGGAAAAAGAACCAAGTATCCATGTCATGTCAAGCTTTTAGTGACATTTTTCCAAATGGTCTGATTCAGTAATTTCTCTTCCATAACTATAATATAAACAGAAATAAAAACAGTATTCTAATATTTTTCCTAGTCTTTCTACCGTGAGCGGTCATGGATTATTTAAATTCACTGTCCACTTTCTTAGGTACACCTGTTCAGCTGCTGATTAATAAAAATGGTAAATCAGCCAATCACATGGCAGCAACAGAAAGCTTTGAGGCATCTAGATGAGATGAAGAGGACTTGCTGAAGTTCAAAGTGAGCATCAGAATGCAGAAGAAAGGGGATTTAAGTGGCTTTGAACGGGTGGGGCACTTATTACAGAAACTGCTGAGTCACTGAGATTTTTACACAACCATCTCACAGGTTTACAGAGGATGGTCAAAGAGGAGATGCCCAGTAATCAGCAGAAATGTGGACAAAAATTCCTCCCTAGAAACAACTGTAGTAGACACAACAGTTCTGTTCACTGAGGTGATAAGGCAGAGGTCAGAGTTCAGCTCTGAGTTATCTGGATTTTTGCGGACAGAACGTGGCGGAGCAGCAGTTTGTGTAACTCCGAGGTTCTGTTTGTGTATCAGGAATAAAGTGGGGGAGTGTAGTGCTGTGGCCCAGCTGTCTGTCACTGAAGGAGGACCTCGAGGAGGAGAAGGAGAAGACAGGAGGTGAGATGAAAGATTAATGTTGAAAGGAAACTTTTCAGCTTTTTTCTGCAGCTTCTGACTGGCCTGAATGACACTGATACTTAAGGTATTGATTATGTTGAAGGAAAACTATAAATATAGCATGAAACCAGTTATCTGTGTCAGTCATGCCATGAAATCCAGCAGATTTATGAGAAAAATATTTTCTGGAAAACAATTTTAAACCCAAGAAATCTCTCACGTACTTCAGAAGGGCTGGCAGTGAATCCTATCACTGTCTCAAGGCTTTCAATAAAGCAATGCATTCATGAACATTCGTCTGCACTTCAAAATAAAAACCTGCCACGTTGTAATGCTGCGAATACGTTAAAAGACAAGAAATACTTTAGAAATTACAGCAGAAGTCAGTGAGGAAGGGAACTGTTCTAGTGCTGGTTTTCAAAAACAAGGCTGATGAGGTAAAAACATGCTGAAGCTTGGTGAAGAAGAGAGGTGATGATCAGTGAGTAGCACTGTGGTCTGAGCATTTCAGATGGGACTGCTGCCTTTCACTGACGATGGAGAAGGTTAGGGAAGGTCAGAAGGTGTTGCTCTAAGAGACAGTGAGACAGTGGTGAGGTGTGAGGTAAAAGTCATAAATGGGCTCAAAGTGGGCCTGGGAGATCTCTAGGTATTAGCTCTGAAATCCATCTTGTTTGCAGTGGTGATTGAAGAGTTTGACAGAGGAGGTCTTGCAGGAGTCCCCTTGGATTATGATGTTCAGATCTGTAGTGCAGGGAGCAGTTGGAAGAGAGTTTAAGGAGTGAAAGTCACAGTACATGTGTGAATGAGGGTGAGACCGGTGGAACAGGAAAGCTGCAAGGAGTAGAGGTACTGGAGGTCGATGAGTTGAAGAACCATCAAAGGCAACAGGCAGTGAACAAGTAAGGTGAAGAAAAGAGTGAAACAGAACAAGATGGTAGTGAGATGGTTTGGAGACAGTGGTGCTAATAGAGAGGGAAGACAAAGCTGAAAATGTTGTAATAGGAGTGAACAAAAAGGATCACATTAGAAATTAAATTAAATGAAAGACAGCGAGGCAGGGGGTTGGTGCAACAGAGGAGGATGGATGGAGGCACAAGATCCCCTGAGGTGACTCCTAAAAGGAGCAGCTGAAAAATTAAACAGAACTTCAGAATTAAACCCATTAGTTATGTAGTTTTAACTGTAAACTGCTCAGTTACCAGGCTGTGAGGCACATAAACAATATTTTAATGTTTGTAATTTAATGTTTCTCTTTGAACTTTTGAAATTGTCCAACCAAAAGGATTCTACAAAAATTGAGTTTACAATTAATTTCACTAAAAGTATTTATCTCACACATTCAGAATGACAGTCAGCTGGTTAACATGTTCTTACTGTATCCAGTGCAGATGTTCTGCATGCTCTGACCTGTCAGATGTGGTTCTCCTCAGCAACTAGTTTATTACATTCACATTTCTGTTTTCATTCACCCATTCTGCTCCCAACCCTCCCTCTGTTCCCATCCATCCGTCTGTTTCATATCCAGCTATTCCCAAAGCTTCTCTAATCTGTGTGTGAATCAGCCCAACCAATCAGAGCAAGTATTTCCTCTGATCTGGCTGAGGGCTGCAAGAAACCATCTGCAGCCTCAAAACCAACAAAAGGACAGAACAAAACAAGGTGGCCTGATGAAGAAGTGTGTTCAGATCAGTTCATTCATGCCCATAAAAGGAAAGTTGAGTCACCTGTGATGTAACAGTTTGGGTTGAACTCCTCATCCTCCTTTTCTTGACTCTAAGGGGGCGGAGCCACAGCTCCGTTTATTCTCTCTGTTTCACTCCATCTCTCTTTGTGTTTGTTCCTCCAGAACTGCAGCAGCAAGAGGAAGACCAGGAAGAGGATCAGCTGGAGCTGCCACGCTGAGAGGAGGTGACAGAGGAGGTGGAGGAGGTGAAGGCAGCAGGCTCAGTCTGCAGCAGGTTGCTGGTGAGGAGCAGAACTTGCAGAACCTGCAGCTCCTGCACCTAGAAGAGGAGAAGAAGAAGAAGGAGGAGGAGGATCTCCAGGCTGCTCCCCGAGGACTCCTCAAACGCTGTGTGGAAACAAGGGAGCGTGGTGAAGAGGAGCTGCGACAGAGGGAGGCGCAGCAGCTGGACTTTCGGTCGCTGCTGGGACGCCGAGCATTTCCGACCAGCCACACCAACGTTGATACCAACACGCAGCACGACCACTGCCACCAGATGGATTTTAAGGCCAACCTCAGGGGCGTCAAAGGCAAGGCGGAGGAGAAGATGAACTCTCCACAACAGGTTGACTTTCGGAGCGTCTTGGGGAAGAAAGGCACCAGCAGCAGCAATGGGAACAAGCAGGCCGAAACACCTTCCAAGGGCTCTGGAGACTTCCGCTCCGTCCTCTCCAACAAGAAGAAGACAGAGAGCCCTGAGAAGAACGGAGAGAGCGAGAAGGTGAACAACTGTGTGGATGGAGGGATTCATGACCAGAAGAGTGAGGGAGGAGGAGGGATTGTCCCGGAGTTCATGGAGAAGCTGAAGGATGTGACAGTGCTGGATGGTCAGCGGCTCCGACTGGAGTGTCGCCTCGACTCCACCACTGCTGCTGGTGTCACTGTCACCTGGACGCTGGACGGGAAGATCATCAAACCTTCCAAGTTCATCGTCCTTGCCAATGAAGGTCAGAGCTTACACACACACACACACACACTCAGAAATTAAATTAGAAATCAACAAAGCGAAGGAGGGCTTGTTTGTTTGGAGTTTGGTGGGAGCTTTGCTGATGGAGGAGGAGGTGGAGGAGCAGCTGCTGAAGCTCAGTGGATTCAGACTCTATTAATAGATCGCAGATGTGAAACAAAAGAGCGTGGAGATGCAGGATGTGATGTGAGACCACCAAGTCTTGCTGCTATTTCAGATGGGAAAGATCAGTTTACACCCAGCATTAACTGTCCTCTAGGCCTCCACATTCATCAGTCCTGCAGCTTCCTGTGGATCTGTTTACATACAGACTAAACCTGACGCACAACCAAAGTTCAGCCTGAGAGCCCACAGAGGTAACATCTCCATGTCAACAAAATAAAAACAAAACTTCATTAAAAAGAATAAAATCATCTTTCCATTAATAAACTTTCTTGATCTATCATCTGTTTCCAGCAGGCGGTGATGTCTATGCTCTAAAGTCTAAACTAAATTACAGTGAGCAGTTAAGAAAAGTCCATGGTTGTCCTACGATAACCATCTCTTATTTTCTAATTCAAATTCCACACTGATGCTCCACAGTGCCACCTAGCCTCTCATCTCGGTACTGACCTCTTTTCAGTCCTCAGTTATGAAGAAACATGTCAGCTTCCATGGCAGCTCTCCTTTGCTATTACAGCAGCAAAGCCCTATGGAAAAATATTTCCTTGGTTTGTTTTCCACATCTCTGCAGGTCAGCATGCTGGGAGCACATTTCAGCCAGTATATGAACCTGACTTTATATTTGGACCATACTGGTTGCTTTTTAGTATTGTCGATCAGCCTCAGCTGAACGTTCTCAGCTGATATTCAAGAAGGCATAGAGAATACCACAGATCCCAGCATTTACACAAATATATATTAAAATAAACATATAAAAGATGCTGTAACTTTAATTTAAAACAATTCTTACTTCTGCTGCTAAAATTATATAACACATTGACTACTACAATTCAAATATAGTTATGCTATTTATTATTTTTCTATTTTGATACATAGACTCAAGCATAAATATGGAATAGTCACTTAATAAAAATAGTAGCAGTTTTCCAGTGCTTTTTGTGCAAAATATGAACCTCTTTTATTGTTCTACTCTTTATTAAGTAGCACAAGTATAACAAGCTGATATCAGCTGTCAGTTAGTTGGGCTCCATAACAGACATGCAACTCGTAGCTCGCCAGCTGTAGTTTTACAGAAGCTTTTCCTTATTAGTGATAGGTGGTGCTTCTGTAGTTTTCTCAGATTGACACAGAAATATTTCAAGACAGCTGAATTTTTGTTTTGAAAGCAAGTCAACTGTTATTCAGCCAGCTGATCAGCAGTGAGTAGCAACAGGTGGGGGATGGGGCAACACTCTGGTACTTTATGCTCAATTAGCCAAGAAGAAAATGGCAAGTCCAGTCACTTAGGAGCCTTCTCTGACATCCCATTAAAGGGCTTTACAGCATAGAATGATAGAAAATGTTTGCTGTTTTGAAACAATAACTTTTTAAAACTCAACACTTCAGTGGATGTGTTTCTAAATCATCTGGATCTGCATGCTTCAGTTAATCTAACAGCTACAGGGAAAACTGTCTGCAGTTCACAAGTCATTTTCTGTGGGTGCATAAAAGCAAAGCTCCAGTCAGCTGGACCTCAGTGTGCTGGTATGTTTAACTGAGCATCACTGTTTACTATGATCATCGTTCCCACTGAATCTCTCCTTCAGATGCTGTGTGATGGGAGCAGATCTGTACATCTGCTGCATGTTGAGAGCTTCAGCTGCTCTATGTTTCAAACAGAAAGCTTCTCTGCTCCATCATTGTTCTTTCCTGTAGAGTAGAGCAGCTTCCATAGTTTGTGTTGGAGGTCTTCTGCCTCAAACACATCTGCTGCTGGGTGTGTCTACTCTCTCTCTCTCAGTTTCTCCCTTTCTTCCTCCGTCTGTAGCAACCTGAGTTTAAAAGAGGAATGATAGGGAGGCACTGACTGTTTAAGAGTTCTGTTTGTACAGAAATTAAACTGATGGAATAAAATGTCAAATTTCTTTGTCTAAATATTCTCTCATTGGGGAAGGAAGTTAAGCACATTCCTTCTGGATCAGTGAAAGTAGATAAAACCAACTGGAGAAAAACATTACAAACATGAAGAGCCTCCTGAAATGTCGCCAGCACCAAATCAATAGAGGCACAGAAAGAAGATGGAACTACTGCTTTACTCAGCTGACTTCAGATTATTACTGCATGTTTTTATGTAGAAAGGAAGAAAACCTAAAAATGCCAAAAACAAATTAGCCAAATCAAAACAAAAGTTATCAACCTATTGTAGCAAGCAAGGGTTGCTTTAAATTTAAATATAGACTGAGTGGTGACAAACATTAATGTTTATGAATCTGGGGTCTAAGAGTGTTTTTAGTTGACACAAATATTCATCAGATGACTCCAGGTACCTTAAAGACAAAGCTAAATCACATCGGCTGCAACAGTAATTTCCACTGTCACCACATGCTTTCTGAGGAGGTGTTGCTGCAAATAAAAGGATTGGATGCAATTGAATAGATAGACAAATTTTAACAGTTGGCTTTTAATGATCGACTGATTTTACTTTATTATAACTATGAATGAATTGCACTGTATGGAACTGGATCTAAATGTGACTTTATGATTGCACTGGATTCTCATAAATTGAGTTGATTCTATATTTGCACTTGGACTGAATCGGGTTGTTGTACCAGTCAGCAGAGATAGAAACAACCAATAACCTTGACATAGAAAAAAACAGGCAGAATGTCTCACATGCATAGAAACACTGCAGTCAGCTACCGTAGACTTCTGCTGTTAGATCTGCTTGAACGTGTGTGTTTATGAACACCTAGGACTCCCTGTGTGTGTGTGTGTGTGTGTGTGTGTGTGTACACAGTAATCCCTCAGTATGTTATTTTAGCCTTCAGCACTGTCCGGTTTCAGCTCGTAGCACATCAGCCTCCAACATGCTCTGATGTGTTGATGTTATTTGCAGCAGTGAGTTGATATCAGCAGCTCCAGAACAAACCGCATCAGAACAACTAAACATTCTAGACTTATGCCACAAGTTAAATATACTCCAACACTGACTGTGCTGCTATGCATTAAATTAGACATGGTTACAAGGAACAGTTTCTAGTCATCTACGACAGATTATACTCTTATGTGTATAAGTATAAGCTGGGTGGGAATGTTTGAGGACTTCATTGTCATGTTGGGTTCTGAACCAGGAGACTCTAGAGCAGCACACCAGAGAGACAGGAAAGGTTTAAACAAGTTTATTGAAATTGTGTTTTTGGGCAGTGTCAGGAAGCCAGCGGGCATCAGGGATCAGTTCACTAGAGGAAAGAGAGCGGTTACTATCAGGCAGGTGGTTCTTGATGTTAAATGTCAGAGTTACAGGGTTACTTGTAGATGAGTGTGTTGGTTCTGGGGAGAAGTGAACAAGCCACAGAGACTGAGGCTGACCAGCAAGTGTGCTGTGCGAGCGATTTCCTCCAGATGGTGAATAGCGTTGGAGGGTGGACAGGCAGGGCAGGTGAAGCAAGGAGCGATCTTGCAATCTGATCTTGTGGATCCAGAGGGGTCATTGGACTGAGGTAAATTCACTGAAGTATTTACCATTGGGCAGGAGACTGAAACACAGCGGGTTCTCCAGGAGGCGGGTTTGCTGACAACCAGCAAGGTAAGCCAGAACCATGGAGGATTTATCCAGAGCAGGGTCTTTGTGTCAGCAACCTTCAGGGAGGAACAGAGCTGGGGTTAGCAACGGCAGGTTAGCACAAAGCAGAGGTTCTTAGTCTGATTACCACTCGGCAGAGTCAACAATCCAATGCCTCCTCCAAGGTCTCAGCTGCTTAAGAAGATCCTCAGTGATGCTCTTGATGCGGTGTAGCTGTGCGGCTGCACCTACCCGTCACACCCTGGTGAAGGAAAGGAGGAACAACACTCACACAGCAAGACAAACAAGCACACAGCTCCGTGGCCTGACATCCATGGTTCGATTTAATCAATTATAAATTGATTATTAAATCGTCTTCATACAGCATCCACTCTAAGTTCCAAAAAATGAAGAGATACAATCAAACAAAAGAATACTTGATGCTGATTGATTTTTGCAGATTCCAAGGTAACATAAACATTTGATATTATTTAGTCCTAGATCTCTCAGCATCAGTAGATGAAACGAACCCCTCTAAGAGACACGCCATTTCTCTGTTACATTCTTTTAAATCTCATCCTGCTGTCATTCGGCGCACAGAACACACCAACTTCCACCCATCAGCACATGTACAATCACAGTAACATAGGATTTAGTGGGGGTGGCTGTTTATGCATCAAATGTTAGGGATGTCCTGCCTATTTTACTTTATGATGCCTCGACTCGCAACGTTCTTTTAGCGTCAATGTAGAGTGTGTGGATCGCTGTAGCAGCAGAGATGAGAAGTTGTATCCATAGAGCTTCACGGTTCTCAATGACTGCCGACATCTGTAACCCTTTCACAGTAAAAGTTGCTATGAACTTTTAATTTGCTTTGCCTTTTTTGAGTGATGGGGGAACTTTGGCCTCACTTGCTCAAGGGTTCTTCGGTAGACGATTATGTAGACAATGTAGTCATACCTGACAGGTATTATACTAGCTGTTCTTCTTCTGCCTCCAGGTGGGACAGTGTAATATCTCATATTTGATTTCTAAATATTTCATTCTAGGCTTTGTTTTTGTTTTTTTTACCATGTCCTGTCCGGCAGAGTAGCGCTCAGAGTTGGAGAGATTTACTTTCACAAGTGGAGCATTACGGCTGACACTATAATGCTCCATTTGATATATATAAAATCAACTTTATTAGAAACTGCTTTGGGATTATTTCAGTTGTTATGGACACGAAGACGGAAACGAAAAGTTGAAAAAAGAAGCAATAAAGAGAGCAAGCTCGGTCAAAAAGGAAAAAGGGGGAGGAAGAAAGCAATAGAGGAGAGATAGGATGAGAGGATATAAATACCACCCTAGAAGACTGCTTCTACATCTGCAGAAACATATATAACAACAACATTGTTACCAAAAAGTGCACGGTATTAATGAATGCAAGATATAATTAGTGGTAACTGTGGCTCAATATAGAACATTTGTGTATCTGTTCAAACCTGAACAATTGCGGGTGTAATTGTGAGCACACTTGTGTATGTAAGGTTTCTCCATAAAAATATGCAATAGCGAGTTTGAGGAGCCACAGACCTGCCACCCCCTGGATCCGAGGCCCTGGCAAGCAGCCACCAGGACTGAGCTGGCACACACCAAGCCCCCAACACCGGACAGCGAGAACCTCCAATACACCAGCGGGCAGAGACACCAGCCACCGGCAGAGAGTGTGGTGGGGAGGAAATAGGCTCCACGTTTGCCATGGGCCTAAACTGATCCAGGAAACTCATCTTCACTTTACTGCACAAGTTTCTTGCACAACAGAAAATTAGGTCATCAACTAAGATTAAGATAATCGAAGTTTGACATTTGTAAATCAATCCAGAATAGTTCCTCTCCATATCGCATTGGACTGACAGATTTTATTCACCACCCCTAATTTCTACATCCTGAATATACAGTTTTGGCTCTGAGGTGAATCCAGGTGTGACACATCTGGATTTTAGTCTGTGTGTCTGATTCTGATTATGTTTGGATGTAGATGGACTGGGGAATATAATCTAAAATTAATATAATATATTTGGGACTTGTCATGGTATGCGATATATATATTATAATATTATAAATGTTTATCCTTATAATGTAATGATGAACCATGACTCAGACTCTAATGATCCTTCAAACAGCAGAGTCAAAGCAGCTAACTTTATGGCTTCCAATGACTTCATCAGTGACTTTCAATCAGACCAATTCAAACATAACTGCTGTTTGGCTTCTCATTATGAAAACAGTGATTAGCTTGATGAAAACATTTGCAAAAAACAAGTAACAGATTAAATCCCTCTGACCAATAATCTGACAGCTACCTTACAGAAAACAGAAAAGCAGCTAAATGAAAATACGAGCCAAGCACCGAAACCTCAGAGCAGTGTCCTGTTACCAGAGAAGAAACAAACGGCTTTTAACACACGCAACATTTTGTTAGAGTCAGCAATCATTGGTTTAGTACATTTGTAACTTTGTTAAATGATCAGAGTTTATGTCGATATAAGGCATATAACAACAGTCTCACCATGAGCTCTCACAGCCTAAAAGACAGGAGGGCAGACTTCAGAATAAAAGCTGTTTTACAAAATGACCAAATGACTCACTCGGTGTCAACATTAATAATGATAAAGTGCTCTGTCTGCTGCCTTAATTTCTCTGTAGATCCTCTCAGATCCTCTTTTTATTTGTTGATTTCCACGTGTTTGTTGTGCCTATGGAGGGTGGAGTACGGTGGCTGGGAGGTGAAAACCAACATTACAAAATGATGATGACATGTCAAGGATGACACACAAACTCTATCTAAAGCTCTGAAAGCATTTGTACAGCAGGCCTACATGAGGGTTGTGACACAGAGCTCACAGATAAACCCCTTTGGTTCTGCATCCCCAGCTGGATGATCTGAATGCTCACATGGCCCATGATCTCAGTAGATCACCTTGTGTTTTGTGATAATGGGGTGTTTGTGTGATTATTGTGGCGTATCACTCTGTCAGCCTCAGTCATACAACAGCCAGCAACCTGATGAGTTTTCCAACTTTTACTTCTCCTCCTTTGAGCTCAACAGTCAAAGAATAGCTTTCATAAACCTGAGCCATTTTAATGCAGACAAGCTGACTTCTCTTATGACCAGGATGGATCAGCAGAAAAAGTTGTTTAACATCTCTTCCTTTTTACCTCTCCTTGATCCTGAACCTTCTCCTTCACAAACAACATGCGACATCACTGATTCAGAAAACTCTCCTCAGGCTATTGAACTTGTTTCGCCGTTTAAATGATAGTCCGTCTCACCGGTTGGATGCCAGGAGAGTGAACAAGTTCAGCATTTTTTTAAATCTCAGATATCATACTGGGTGTTTCAGTACTGATCATTTGAACTTGTATAAATTCTAAGATTGGGCTAAACGCTCCAGCAGTTTCTATAATTTATTGTAAATTGAAAGCAACTGGATCGAGTAGTCCTGGTTTGTCAGTATCTCCTCTGTTGAAATAGTGTTAACTCTGTAACATGGACTGCCCTCAGTGTTAATGACTAGCAGATGCTGAGGAATTAAAGCGTTCATTTGTTTGCATCATGAAACCTTTGAGGTTTGAGTTGTGCTGCTGATTTAGTGGTTAGTTAGTTTCTGTCTGGAGGATGGTCAGACTCAATAGGAGGGCCATCTCTAAGACGTCATGGAACCGAAGCTGACCAATCATATCAGTTGGATGTTTCTGCTAAGCAGCTGTGTGTCAACATCATGCATCTCTACAGAAACGGTAACCAGAGCCAAGCTCCTGAGATGTTCTCCTCACTCACATTCTCACATGTTTGGGTGCTAACCTGGATTGTATCCAAAAAACATAAAACCACGGCTGCCCAAATCACGGCAGAATTAAATATGCACCTCAACTCTCCTGTTTCCACCAGAACTGTCCGTCGGGAGCTCCACAGGGTCAATATACACGGCCGGGCTGCTATAGCCAAACCTTTGGTCACTCATGCCAATGCCAAACGTTGGTTTCAATGGTGCAAGGAGAGCAAATCTTGGGCTGTGGACAATGTGAAACATGTATTGTTCTCTGATGAGTCCACCTTTACTGTTTTCCTCACATCCGAGAGAGTTACGGTGTGGAGAAGCCCCAAAGAAGCATACCACCCAGACTGTTGCATGCCCAGAGTGAAGCATGGGGGTGGATCAGTGATGGTTTGGGCTGCCATATCATGGCATTCCCTTGGCCCAATACTTGTGCTAGATGGGCGCGTCACTGCCAAGGACTACCGAACCATTCTTGAGGACCATGTGCATCCAATGGTTCCAACATTGTATCCTGAAGGCGGTGCCGTGTATCAGGATGACAATGCACCAATACACACAGCAAGACTGGTGAAAGATTGGTTTGATGAACATGAAAGTGAAGTTGAACATCTCCCATGGCCTGCACAGTCACCAGATCTAAATATTATTGAGCCACTTTGGGGTGTTTTGGAGGAGCGAGTCAGGAAACGTTTTCCTCCACCAGTATCACGTAGTGACCTGGCCACTATCCTGCAAGAAGAATGGCTTAAAATCCCTCTGACCACTGTGCAGGACTTGTATATGTCATTCCCAAGATGAATTGATGCTGTATTGGCCGCAAAAGGAGGCCCTACACCATACTAATAAATTATTGTGGTCTAAAACCAGGTGTTTCAGTTTCATTGTCCAACCCCTGTATTATGCTTTTAAATCCTTCCATTTCACTTTAAATCATTCAGTTGTGGTCTATATAAAGTGGAACTGCAATGCTTTGGTCTGAACTCCTTGTTCTTGTAGCTCCACAGGCTCCTCTTTTACTTGTTCTGAGGAGCGTCAGACTTGCAGCAACTTGTTTTGGTGCCGTCTCTTTAAATGCTAATGAGGCACTTCACACCCCGCCCCCCTACAGGTCAAAGAGCGCTGCACTTTAACCCATTCGGCCATTTTTGTAATTTGATAACAATTATCTAGCGGTGCAGAAACATGACAAAAACGGCAAAACAATACAGTTTCAGTCAGTCAGTCATTTTCTACCACTTATTCCATAGTGGGTCGCGGGGGAGCTGGTGCCTATCTCCAGCAGTCTATGGGCGAGAGGCAGGGTACACCCTGGACAGATCGCCAGTCCATCGCAGGGAAACACACAAACAACCATGCACACACTCATTCATACACCTAAGGTCAATTTAGAGAGACCAATTAACCTAACAGGCATGTCTTTGGACTGTGGGAGGAAGCCGGAGTACCCGGTGAGAACCCACGCATGCGCGGGGAGAACATGCAAACTCCATGCAGAAAGACCCCAGGCCGGGAATCAAACCCAGGACCTTCTTGCTGCAAGGCAACAGTGCTACCAACTGCGCCACCGTGCAGCCCATACAGTTTATGTAATTATAATATTCAAAACACGCAGTAAGGTTCTGTCCTCCAGGAGCTGAAAGCAGCACACAGTGCTGACATCAGCAGAAGGAACGGTGCTACTACTATCAGAATAATGACCAGGACGTCATGTCAACACACAATAAATTCATGTCTAAAATAAAGTTTGTAATCATTTTAGCGTTATTTGTAGCTTATCGTTGTTGCTGTGTCCATTGTTTCCATAGACAGAAGGAACTGACCCCTTAATCAGATGAAATCTTTCAGCAAATCCTTCTTGATGCTGGAGGAGGTTGATGATGGCACTGGTCCTTGAAGCTTTTCAGGCAGACAAAAAGAAAAGCACTTCAAAGAGGTTCTGATGCTGGGGGACAGTGGAATGAATTGTGTGGGTTAATACACCCAACAACCAAACATTTAGACTTATCCACCTGCAGCTTCAGCATATTTGAGCTTGGACTACAAAATCTAAGCGAATAATAAAAATGGCGGATATGCGAAAATGATCAGCTGGATGTCCATGACCTTATTTAGCTGTTCGCAGCAAATACTGTGACGTTACAATTCAAAAAACATAATAGATGATAGTGAAAACTGAACAGACTGAAAAATGTCACCCTACAGACTCCAAGAACACAATAAAATGTAGTTAAAGGCTAAAAAATTGGATTTTGCAAGATATGCCCCCTTTAAGTTTGATTCGGTAAGAGAACCAGTCAGATTTCCTTTCACCGCAAGATGAAATGATCTGGAGCAATGAGGATGTGAGGGAATTCATTTCAGTTTATCTGCGCTTGTATGCCCACCGATGCCCCATATCTCATACTCTGCAGTTTGAAAAAAGAATAATTGATCACTGATTTACAGAAACATTGTAGTTTAATGAATTTTAAATCTGTAGTTCTTCCTTGAACCAAGATCTAGAATCCAATCCTGCTGGAGATGTATCCCTTCACTGTTGGCAGGTTTGAAAACTTGAACATGACCGAGGTTTGTGATGTTTCCTTGAAAAGACTTAAGTAATCTGGCAAACTGGATGATAAATGAAACAGAACGAGGGTCACCTGTGAGCTGTATCATCCTGCTGTTGATCATCTGCTCAGTGCTGTGTTTAGGTTTTAGGAGCTTTTATTGCTGAATGGTTCATTGGTTAGAGGTCAGAGGAAGGGAAAAAACAAAGTCTAATGCAAAAGAGACCTTCAGAAAGTCTGGAGAAATAAAATATTTCAGGCCCATTGGGGTCACAGGTAGGAAACTGGAGAAATGACTGGATGAGGAGCTTTAGCCTGTAAATCCAGAAGGTTAGCTGTTCCTCCTGCTTAGAAGGTGTCCTGGGTGATAACTTTGCTGTGTTGTGTTTTCCAGGTGGCCTCTGCTCTCTGACCATCGACAAAGCTCTGCCGGAGGACGAAGGCCAGTATAAATGCAGAGCTGAGAACTCAGCCGGCAGAGCAGAGTGTTTCTGTATGGTTCTAGTCGACGGTAAGAACAACACTTCTTCTCACACACCTTTAATTACATGTTAAAGACCTGAGGCAGCCCTTAGCTTTCAACAGATCACCCCCAGTTTGAAGAGAATTGTTCACAGAGACGACGTAGACCTTTAGGGGTGGTCTTCATCCCTCCACCAAGGTTAGATTTGGGTTCAATGTGTGGGAGTTTTGTACCTGGTGTTCTTTTTATTCAGCTGAACAGACTCTGCTGCCAGAGAATGATTGTTGTCGTTCAGTTTTCACTCTGAAAATCCCGTTTTCCTGTAGGAATCACTTGATGTTCCTTCAGAACTCTGATGAGGAGCTGAGAACATATGAGGGAGGAAACATGAGGATTCAAAGTAAAAGGCCAAAAAGGAGCTGGTTTTTGTCCAGGGTTCACTTTAAGTCCAAAAGAAAGATTCGTCTGCATTAAGGATGAATTTTACTAAAACGGAGAATGAATCTAGATGTTTGAGTCTCTGAGCTGCAGGAGCTGCAGATCCTGAACCAGCTGAAGGTCTGAGAGCTGGTCTGAAACACCACCTCAGGTCTCCTCCCTGCTCCTCCTGATTCCCAGGATTCCTCAGGAACCTCAGCCTGTTTGGAGCTTCCTGTAATTACATCAAATGAACACAAGCAAACAGTATTTATCTGAGATCTCCAACAGTTACTGGAAACAGAACTGCTGACAGGAAATCAGCTGGTTCTGCCTTAAGAGTTGGACCATGATGTCTGGTCTCCTTTTAGACCCTGGTTTAGCTTTTCTGGACATAAATCCCATTTTTCCAGTTTGATCACCATCATCATTTGTGTTTTAATTATTTTTTTGCCTGTTTCCATGTTTCTATGCTGCACCTTTATGTGTCGTCAGGTTAGCCTGAACCAATCAGCTGCAGCAGCTTGTTAAAGTCTCAATGCTTCACTTATTTACATGTTGCATTTTACTGAGGTTTATTTAAAGAATAAAAGATAAAAACTCATCCATTGTGTTTGCTGTACTACAAAAACAACATGGGTTATAGGAGAGGATAGACTGAGTTACATTAATGAGTTCTGATAATAGTTTACAAGTTCATCACAGTTATCAGTATAATCACCAGCTGATGATCCCAGTGTTCAGATCTGCTGTTGCAGCACATTGGTACCAAATACAAACCCTCATCTGATTGTTTTTAATATTTTAGCAGCTCTGCTGAGAAGAAGCAGACCCTCAACTATTGCTGCTGGTCCAGTTAAGTTGAAACAAACAAACCAGACCATTCTGCAGCCCTTCAACATTTGGTTAAAGCTAACTAGCAACATTAGCAGGCAGAGTTAGTGAAGGATGGGGTTTCATTGTTCCTTCAGACAGAAAAACATGAATTTCTTCTTTGCACAAGAAAATACGTTAAATGTTCCGACGCACCACTGGAACTAAGAAAATAAATGGTTGCACTCGACAGACTGGTGGTGCTGCAGTGTTTTAGGTGTTCTGATGGAGGAGGTTCTTTTGGATCTGGTCCATTAGAGGGTCTGATTGAAACAGAGACTCAGGCTGATCTGGGCGCTCAGCTGATCTTCTTCTTCTATTGTTAATGTTAGTGCAAGAGTCATGGTCAGCTTTATTCCTAGAGCCTATTTAACAGCAGCAGTTTGTGGTTCAAGTTTTTCTGGGTTGTGCTACATTAACTATGCTTCAGATTTGAATCTTCAGGTTTAGCACCATCAGAGTGGACTCGCACGTCTTATAATAACAGTGTCAACACTGTTGATTTTAGGCTCTGCAGCTGCTATTGCCTCATGAGAGGTTTCCAGCTAAAACCCTGTAGAATGTAAACTGTGATCCTGAGTGAAGCTGTTTGTTCCGTGTTAAATATCTCCTCTGTGTGTGTCGTCTTCCTGCAGATCCACCAGAAAACTCTCCGACAGACAAGAAGTCTAAGAAAGCAGCTCCGACCTTGGAGAGTGAGTTTCCAAAATATGCAGCCGCACCAGCCTCTTTCCTTTTGTCCCAATAAGGAGCTGCAGACTGGGATTACTAGTTCCCACACACACACACACACACACACACACACACACACACACACACACACACACACACACACACACACACACACACACACACACAGAGCGGGAGGTTTCTATTTTAAAGCATCTCTGTGTATCATTGGAATCGGTGGTCGTCCTCTGAATATTAGAACCTCTCAGCTCTTAGGGCTAAAGTTTCACTTTATCCTGTCGCTTCAGGTGAAGAAAGCCCTGTGTTTCCTAAATGTTGGTTTCTAAGAACATTTTCAGATGTTTTAAGACTTGTTGAGAGCTGAACATGGGACGGTCTGTGTTCATGTTAGAACCTTCCTGTTTAAAACTGATGGATTCATTTCCTCCTGTTTAAAGTTCAGGGAGTCTCACCGTTTCACACCAACAGTGAAACATGTGACACAAGCTGTTCATGACTGTAGACGATGCTTTCTGTCTGCAGCCTCAGTGGAAAGTCTGCTCTTATCTTTATGATCTGACTCTAAATCCTTCTGCTTGATGTTCATCTGTGCACGGATGCATTCCTCAGTTTCAGTTTCTCTGCTGCCGCTGGAAGGAATAAACAGATGATAAAACATAACATCCTTTTCTTTTGTTCCATAGAGAAGCAGTCAATACATAAACCTTACTGTACAGAACATAAATTGGATCTGATCCCCTGCTGCATGATCTGATCTGATGATCTGGTCCATTTGGAGCTAAACCCTGAGAAGATGGAATTTAAAAAAAACGTTCTTCTGAACAGCAACAGAGGATTTGAAGCTGAGACGTTTTTGTGTAACAAGTTCAGCTTTAAAAGAACTTGTTCAACTAAATAAATTCATGTTCAGAGCTCACCTGCATTCATATCTCCAACATGAACTGGTTCATGTTCATTCATACCTGACTTGGTGCTGTGACCTCCTCCTCCATCCCACACAGACCCAACAGTCACCGTCTTCTGCCTCCTCAAATATTTATATCAGTTTATTATAGGTGTGATCCTACGTTTTTCTAGAGTTCCCTGCAGTGTTTATAAAATGATTGCGTTACATTCTTCTGAAATGAACTCTTCTTCTGCTGTCCTTTTATGGCAGAGCTATGGCTGCTGTCCTGTTTACAACGTCCTGCTGAAACTGTTTGTTCTCAGTAAAAACAGATTAACTGTTTGAATGTCAGTGGAGACTAACTAACTGGAACTTTAATAAGTCTGTGGATCAATGAAATATTTTCTGCTTAATATTTTCTCCTGACCCATCCCTGAAGGTCTGAGCTTGTTGCATCAGTCTGTTGGATCTTTGCAGAGTTTTCCCCTTAGATGTGAGCTGACAGAGGAGAGGAAGGATGGGGGGTGGGGGTGAAGGTGGAGGATGGGAGCTCCTCTCCCTCGTTTCCATTTAAGGCCTGCTCTCTGACTCTGCCTGCTCGCTCACACGTTTTATATCGCAGCACAGATGAAAAGCCTGAAAGTGGAGCAGCTTTCCTTTTAAGAAGCTCATCTTCTTGGAGCTGCTGGTTTCCAGTTTGGGTCCAAATAGTTAAATGGTAGACTGACAGTAAGGGAGTCTCAGACTGAAACTTAGATTTCCTGTTTTTTAACACGTGTGCTTCTCTGTTGCTTCAGCTCACACAACCAGCTGGATCTCAGAAGAAGAGGCAGATGTTGGTGACCTTTTGAAAGGTTGGTCTCTGCAGCAGCTGGTTCAGTTCTGCTGATCAGATGGACTGTTTGTGGTTTCAGCTGCAGGAACATTAACGGTAGATATTTTCCTCTGGACTGATTGAGGTGTTGAGGGATGCTTACAGTGATCTTCTGAATGTCTCATCTGAGCCTCACTGCTGGCATTCATCTAACCGATCTACTGCAGGAGAACTTTAGATGAAGAAAGCTTCACCTCTCCAACAGATCCCAAAGAAATTGCTGCTTTACTCTCTAAAATTATACAGTATTTCCTTGTTGCAGTGGTGTGTTTCATTTAAAACAGGAAGTCAGAAGTTTGACTTGAATAACCCCTGAGGTTCTGTTCCCAACCTGGAGTAGTCTCCCTGTCCCTGACTGAATGCTGCCAGAATAAACAGGGTCCCAGCAGAACCTCTGCTGCATGTAAACAAATGGATAACTGTACCTTTAAATGGACCTGGGATACCCAGAGGGTTATTGATGGCTGCCTAGAGCCAGAAGGTGCTTCCAAGGAACGTTTTCAGGTTCTGCTTCTTGTGAACGTTTGTCAGGCCTGACCTGATGGTTTCAAAGCAGATCATGCAGGACGAAAGCCTTCTTCACTTATTTCAACGCTGCAGAAGGTCTCTGAACATCTCCAAGCTCAACGGAGCTGATGAACCTTCTCTGTAATGGAACCGAAGCTTCTCTTAGATCACACAGTCATTTTTTTTATCTTTCCATTCTTCCATTTTAAATTTCAGACAGAAGGAACATTGTTTTGTACCTCAGGCAGCGCTGATCTTCATATTCCAGTTGTCATTCCCAGCAGGAGAATCCTTAAACCAGTTTAGTTCCAGAGTTTCTGAACAGTTTAAGGAAAACCAGGAATGACTGTAAGACTTCCTGACTTTATTCTTTGTATTATTGACACATGGAGGAGATGAGGAAGGATCTGTTTGGTAAAACTTTAGGCAGGACATCAGTGTGCTTGTTGAGCTGCTTTCATTGATCATTTTGCTTGTTTTAGTTGTTAATATTTTACCATTTAAACTCCTCTGGTTGCCTGTGGTTGTTTTTAGATGCTGTAGAGATAAACTTGACTAAAGTTCCTGACGTTTCCATCCTCATAAACCTTTAAATCATGCTGTGACCCAATTACTGTCCAAGTAGTAACTCACACTTTAAATATCCAAAGTGTTTCTGGAAAAGAACAATATATCGTTTATTTAAGCAACTTTAAGTATGCAGGAAAGACACATCATTGTAATGTTTGTTTTAATCTGTGTTTCAGTTTAATTTATTGTTAGTGTGACCTTTAACTGAAGCCCAGATTTCTGCCTGAAGGTTTTCATGTTTGAGTGAGACCAATATGGACCCTCCAGGTTTCCTCCTCTAGAAGATGTGATCCTAGAAAGACCTGAAGCTGTGAGGACCTTTAAAGGCAGGGTTCTTAAATCAGTCATTTAATTCATCTGTTACTCAAACATACCAACTCTACATGCAGCTGTTTGCTGAAACAATCTGCTGAAGGTAACAATCATTTTAAACATCTCAGTACCAGTTGGACTGGGACTGGTTCTGATTGGGAACTTTCCAGAGGAACCAAAATCCAGAATGAAATTGTTCAGAAATTGATCTTAAATGTACCACTGTTTTTTTTCCACTGAAATAGTCTGAGTCGATTATTCTGAGAGTTGTTCGTTTTTTCTAATATTTTAAAGACAAACTGGAATGTTCTGAGTGACTTTTGGGTTGGAGCGGTTCAGGGTTCTGAAGGATTTTCTGTGTCGGATCAGGTGCTTCAGAAACAACGGTTCACAGCATGTACTTATCAGCCGTCCCAGACACACTTCAATCTAAACCGGTCCAATTAAACCCAGGTGATGTTCAGAGACGTGGCTGAGAAGAAACGTCGGACGCATTCAAAACTGCAGTATTATTTACGCTTGTGCTGTTGAGCCATAGCTACACATAAGGACCTTCCACATTAGTGAAAAAGGCCTACAAACCAACTTAAATCAAAGTCGGCCCAACATTCATCTTTCTCACCTTCCTCTCGATGGTCGCCATGGTGATGTGTGCCACAGATTAACAGAGATGGTGACCAGGTGTGAGGCAATAACACTGAGTGCTGTAGACATTTACCGTGGTGACACAACATTATTTGTTGCTACCAAACATGATATTTTTTTGACTCTCCACCTCACTCACTAACACCTCGATGTTTGCCTCGGTGAAATTGTGCTTTTTGATCTTTGCTCCATGGTTGCCATTGTTAACCATGTGATTAGTGCTTTGCTTGGACCATTTCTGGTTGAATGTGGGTGTAGAGGGCAGAACCTGAGGCAGAACCATGTAGCAACGTTGAGGTGCAGCTGTGATTTATTAGGGGGAAACTGCTTGCTGGTGTGAATGCACATGGTTTTATGAATCTGGACTTTTAAGGCATTTTTGTCTCCTGAGCGTTCATAGACTCTCAGTATAGATCCTACACAATGTTTTATAAATGAGACCCCAGGTCATTTTTCTCTTGTTAATAATCCTCCGTGCAGCAGGGGGCAGTGTACACACAGTTTAATGTAGCTTAAACCTATTAAAGGTCATAGATTATAATGTGTGATATTTAGTTTTTATTGTTTATTTCTTAATAAAAAATTAAGAATCTGTTTGTTTTTACCTCCCAGACTGATGGTGGCGCTCTGTTGGTCCAGAAAGAGATCACACAGGGTTTATTCTCCTGAACCAATCATTAGTGACCACTTTATTTTAGTTATATTTAATTTAACAATAAATTACTTATCGTTTGACTTTCAGCCAAAACATACTGTTTACCACATTAAGATGTTTGCTTACCTTCTGCCACATGTCGGATTTAATTAACGTTACGCCAGCTGCCAAGCAGGTTTGTTCAAGAGTTGAGTTGTCGAGTCTGTGTGAAGTGGAATATGTCTTCTGTTTGAAATCCAGATGTTCTCCTGGTTGTGGAGCTCATGGGAACCCACATGGTTGATGATCTTCTCTGAGGCAATAAATAGAAAATCAGTAACAGATATGAAGAAAGAAGACAGACCTTCATCTACAACATCATAAGATGGTAGTCTCTTACTTATCTAGAGAATAAATAAACTCCATGAGCTACTTCCTGCATCAGGAGGAACTATTAATAGGTTGTCCTTATATGGTCCTCAGAGACGCTCCTCTGCTGTCTCACATTCTCGTTCTGCAGCTTCTCTCTGATGGAGTCGAACTCCTTGTTCCAAGACTGTCATTCCTGCAAAGGAACGAGCAAGAGAGAAACTCTCGCATGAAGAGCAGAACATTTCTTGATTTATGATACAAACAGTAAAATAAATAGGTGCAAACTTAACGGGTCCAAACAAAAAACGGAAAACAAAATAAAGTACCACGGTGGAGCAGATCTGAATCCATTCTGACAATCTGCCATCTCTGACAGACATACTGAGGTCATAATGAAGGAGCAGATACTGAATAACAGTCTTTCAGAGAAGAACAACTCTATGAGAAATCTTGCTCTGAGGTTTTCACAGCCTTATGAAGGATACATCAAACAGATGGATGAAGGTGCTCTGGTCGGTGGAGACCAGAGTTAAACTTTTAGACATACAAGCAAAAACAAAGCAGCAGAAAACAAACTGCACCACCAGAAGCTCTCCGCCCAGTTTGACTGCTTGGGGATTTTATGCAGATCTTTTTTGCAGCTGTAACTGGATTGTTAGCTGGTTCTACAAAGTATTAAGTCAGGGGAGCTGAAAACAAAAGCACGCCACACTTTTCAGATTTTTATTTGTGAATAATTCTGATAACTATGTATCTTTTCTGTTGTACTTCACAGTTATGCTCTTCTCTGTGTTGGTCTGTCATAAAATCCCAACATTTATGTTTCTGGTTGTGAAAATAATCTAAAAAGCTTTAAAGGGCGTTCATATTTTTCTAAGGCACTTTATAAGAGTTTAAACTGCTACTGAGGAGTTTTATAGAGCAAAGTAAAGTTTTAATAGACTTCATGGTGACTATTGGGGTTCCAGGTTGTTATGGGCTTTTCTGGACCTTAAATGTTCTCCAGAAGTTTTTTAAATCCTTTAAACTGCTACTTATGAGTAGTTATATTTGGGGAATTTATGAGAACTTGAAGATCAGGTGGATTTAGTAGCAAATTCCTGAGCTAATGAAGAAAGTTTCCTAGAGGAGGTCTCTGCAGTGTTGATGAACAACATGAGGTTCTGGAAGGTGTTGGAGGTCTGTGGTGTGGAGAGCTTTAAATGAGCTCCAGCTGGTTGACTGCTGTGTTTGTTTCCATCAGGTGAAGCCAGAATAAAGAAGCCAACTCCAAAGACTCCTCCTAAACAAGGTGACACACACTTAAACACACACCGTCTTATGACCAGAACTGACCAGAACTAGATCAGGAACTGGACCGTTTGTTTCAGTAACATCAATAATCTTATCTGCTGGTTTTCTGCTTTCACCGTCTCAGAAGATACAGTCCTTTTAATGTTACTGTAAAGCTGATAATAAATGATCAGTAGTGATCAATAATGTTCAGATAACACCAGATATAGTAATCTGTTTATTGTAGCAGATACCTGAGACCCACGGATCCGGTCCAGCAGCTGAAATATTAACCTTTTACTAAAGATGCGCTGATCAGTCAGCCGGAGGCTGAAAACAGTTTTCCTATAATCGCCTCTGATCAGTTAAACGGAGGATCAAATACTTCAAATCACCACTTTGATTTATAAACGCATCCATTAAAGAACCTGAAGCACATTTTCTCTCAGAAATCTGTATCAACCAGAAAAAACCTGACTGCTGCATCTCCACCTTTTACTCAGCAGTAGAAGTCATTGATGACTGGTTGTTCTTGTTGCTGTGCAGCTCTGCCTCCTCAGATCCTGCAGTTCCCAGAGGACATGAAGATCCTAGCAGGAGAAAAGGTGGAGATCCTCTGCAAGTTCTCTGGAGCTCCACCCATCACCTGCACCTGGCTGAAGTTCAGGAAGCCGGTGAGTCTCTCATACACACACTCTCAGCAGCTGGTCGTCTAATTCAACCTAAAACCTTCTGACTGGGTGTGTTTGTGTGGGTCAGATCCAGGAGGACTCCTCGGACATCTCCATAGAGAGCTCAGACAGCAGCAGTAAACTGACCATCAGCAGCGGGCAGCAGGAGCACTGCGGCTGCTACACCATCGAGCTGAGGAACAGTTACGGCCTCCGTCAGGCTGCCCTCAACCTCACCATCGTTGGTAAGAAACACCTACTGCATCTGGACCCTCTGAGAGGCGGAAACATTTACAGCCTGGTTCTGAGTTCTAACGTCTAACTTTAACCTAAGAAGGAGGGAAACAAAAGGTGAAACCAAGATTAAGTCATGTGTGTTGTTAACCTAAATAACTGTTTCATAAATGAGGATGTTTTCACATTAAACCATTTAAAACATGTACATAACTTACCTTTACATAAAACACAGGTTCACATTCAAGCTTTGACCTTAATTCATATTTAAAGTTAGGATTAATCATGGATTATTTCAAGGCTTTCTGAGTTCTCTAAATTAAACAGAATGTATATAAGGACTGTATGTAAGTATTTTGAGCTTGCTTTGACTAGACCTTTGGTTTTACGGGAAGAGAAGAAAATCAGTTCTTCTTGGTGAAATCTGAGGAGGACTTCACTACACCAGTAATATTAAAACACAGCAATAACACTTAAAGAAAATGTTATTTAATAAATGATTACATTCACAAGAAAACAAACATGTTAAATCTTCAGGTTTAATGCTGTGTCCCCTGCAGCGCCCCCTGCAGGACAAACAGATGCTCAGATCTGTGGTTGGAATGATCACTGCTGTCTGATCTGCTCCTCCCTCCCCAGATAAACCCGACCCCCCAGCAAAGGTCCCTGCAGCCTCAGACCTCCGGCGCTCCAGTCTGACCCTGTCGTGGTACGGGCCGACCTACGACGGAGGCAGCGCCGTGCAGACCTACCACCTGGAGATCTGGGACTCGGTGGGGCAGCAGTGGCAACAGCTGGTGTCCTGCAACAGCACCTCCTACAACATCCAGGTGTGTTCACATCTCCCACCTCAGTCAGAAAAAGGTTAGGTCCAGATGTTTAACAGGATGTCTGTGTTTCCAGAACCTTCTTCCAGAACGACAGTACAAGTTTCGAGTTCGAGCTCAGAACATTTATGGCATTGGAGAGCCGAGCGTCGAGTCTGAAGCTGTAACAGTCGGACTAGTGGACGACGGTGAGAAAACTAACTCCAGTAAAGACGTAGTTGGTCTGAGATCAGTAGACAGAGATCCATAAAGATCCTCAAGGATTCTGATAAAGAAGGTCCAGTTTCTGTTTTTCACCAATTGTGGAACAGTTAGCAGAATCCATCTGTGGATCTCAACAACCAGGAATAAAAAGGTCAGCAGGTCTGAGACGTACTTATCCAGAAGGAGGCAGTTTGTCCAGCTGTAGGTTTCTGAAGCATCTGTTAGAAGCTCCAACCAATACCTGAGATCAGTGCACTACAGTAGTCTATTCATAGGGGAGATAAACAGTCAGCAGTGTCATGGTTTTAGTTTTTAAACTGGTTTACTCTCCAGATACGATTCTTCGCCTGCCGTCTGTGTTTTAAAATCTGATAAATCTTCATTTAATTTCAGGGAGATCTGCTAAAATAAAATTTCCCCCAGTTTCCCCCTTTAACATCTCCTGGGTTATTAAAGGTTTTAATGTTACTCCAAAGTCCACGTCTGCTGCTGGGAAAGGTTCTGGTGGATGTGTTGACCTGGGTTCTCAGCTTAATTATTTTCTGCTTAAATTATTCCTCAAATAACTTGTTTAATTTAATAGGAACTTTTTAATTGACAGCTGGAATATTTAGGAGCCTCTGTCAAAACCCATCAACAATCAGAGTAACCTAATAATCATCACAAATAATGTGATGTTGTGGACTAATGACTAATGACAAGGACCTTTTGTAGCCGTTTGTCTGCATTTATCAGCAGGTATGACTGATTATCTGCATAGCGATGAATCTGTACATGATGGTGGACAGCAGGCCTGAATAGATCCTTTCACCAAACACCTCAAGGTGGGATCAGGCACCTTTTTGTTGTCTCCATGTGGTTCATGAAAGGACCAAAGCAGCGAGGGGGGAGAATTCAGCCCGCCTCTATTATGCCTCTGATTGGCCAAGCAAGGTAATCACAGCCTGGCATCAGCTGACGTGTATAGGAGAAGGTCGGCTTGATGGGTCGAGGGAGAGATGTAGTGATGACACAACCAGGTAGGATTTAAAAGCATAAACGTGACTCAGAAATCATTTCAGGCAAGAAGAGTACGGAGGCGAGATGAATAATTTACAGTTGTAGCATTTGCTGGCCATCACCAGGATCACTAAATGAAGCTCGTCAGCCATTATTGTTTTGAAAGTAATTATTTGGGGAGACACAACTTTTCTAACCTCTGAGAGGAGAGTTTCCTTCAGGAAAGACGGCAGTGAAGCTGTTCAGAAATCTCTGATCTGATCCTGAAGACAGGAGCTGTCCTGAAAACAGGACTGTGGTTTTTACTAATGGAATCAAACCTGAATCTGAACCCATCTGCTACTAAACCAGAACTTTTTCTGACTAACTGGGCTCCAGCAGGACAGGCTGAACTAAAACCACTGACTGGACTAACACTGCTGCTGTTTGATTCCTCTAACAGAGAACCAGGATGATGCTGAGGCAGAGGAGGAGGATGAAGGTATGAGCCTCTGTCTGCAAACAAACTAACCTTAGATGTTTATCAGCCATGAGAGTCAGGTCCATATGTTTCCTCTCTGTGTTTTCACACTCAGAAAAAGAGCCAGAGTACAGAGACGTGACCATCAGAGCCGAAGTGAAGGTGAAGGAGATGTACGACGTGGAGGAGCGACTGGGAACGTAAGGCTCCGCCCACTCTCACCTACCACCCAGAGGTCAGTGAGCGCAGAATAAAACGTGTTGTTTCTGTCTCAGGGGGAAGTTCGGTCAGGTCTTCAAGCTGGTGGAGAAAGCCACCAAGAAGGTTTGGGCTGGAAAGTTTATCAAAGCGTACTCTGCCAAAGAGAAAGAGAACGTCCGACAGGAGATCAACATCATGAACAGCCTCCATCACCCCAAACTGGTTCAGTGTGTGGACGCCTTTGAGGGCAAGTCGGACATCGTCATGGTCCTGGAGATGTAGGTGCTTCCTTTGCAGGGTTAGAGTTAGGTTCTACCCCACAGACCCACACCTTAGAGAGAGGAATGTCAGTCTGCAGGAGAATATTAAAGATCTGATCTCTGAGCTGCTTCATCTGCAAACACAAACAACATGTTTTACTGTAGAAAACACCGGAAAACAATTTCCTGCTCAGCTATGAGAGGAATTTGGGAGCAAACATTTCCTGTAAGCTAATTTTAGAGCAATAAACCAACATTCAACCTCATCGCTCCCTGAAATATATTCTCTTCTTTAGTCATTACTGCTTCCAGCTGATTTCCTCAGAAAATCTCCTTCATGTCAAAGAGGAGCAACTCAGCATTTAGCTTCAGACTTTAACTCTGATAAATAAACATTAGAATGGAAGCAGCAAACATGTGCTGACATGACGAAACTGGGAATACAAACAGGAAGAGATGTGTTTATAGTCAGATTATCTCTGATTGCATTTGAATCTTCAGCTTCATTATGGAAACAGCAGCAGACGTCACAATAAGGAACAAACAAACAGGAACCTGATTCCTGAAGTTTCACCAGAGAATGAAAATTAGTTTTTAACCTGGAGAAGGTCCCGAGTACGTTAAGGAGGATCTTTATGTCTGTTTAATCTAAAAAAGTGCGATAATTCTGAGAATTAGCAGGTTTATTTATTAACCGTGAACCAGAAGAAGTGTAGAAACAGAGATCCAGAGATCAGGTGGGAAGATTTTAAACAGGACTATTAATCATGCAAATGTTAGCCTAATGGAAAAGGGGCAAAAATGAAGGCATTGTTAAAAAATGCCATAGCAGTTTGCTATGTGTCCTGTAGGGGGCACAACAAACATGTGCAAGAAGGTTTTCTGGAAACCAAAATTTGCAACATGCAAAACAGTAGGTGTGGAGCAGAACTAACCCTGCATATCATCTTGAATTTACCATGTTTAGGTTGAAACACGGGGGTGGCAGCATCATGCTCTGGGACTGCTTTTCTTTAGTTGGGACAGAGAAGTTTGTCAGAGTTGATGCAACGAGGTTTGAGGCTAAAGATTCACCTTCAAGCAGAACAACAACCCTAAACATACAGAGACGACTAAAATGGAAGGTTTTAGATCAAAGCCTGTTTATGTGTTATAATGGCCTAGTCAAAGTCTACAACTAAGTCAAATTGAAAATCTGTTGCAAGAGTTGAACAAAGAAGAACTAGCAAACATTTTAGTGTCTCTGTGCAAAGCTGGTAGAGACATTCCCACAAAGACCTGCAGCTTCAACTGCAGTGAAATGTGGTTCAATAAGTGTTGACTTGGGGCAGATTAATACCAATTCATGCCACATTTTCAGATTTTTATTTGTAAAAAAAGAAATTTAAGTCTTGTTTAGGTTTTAAACTGTTTCTGTAACAGTAACTCCAGCACTTTATTTGACCTTGTTCACACTTTACATGTTTTATGTTAGTTATTGTTGTCTGCTATGATGTGCTGCTGCCTTTCTTGACCAGGTGAAAGATGTCCTGATCTCATTGGGTCTTTTCCCTCGTTTAATAAAAGTTTAATAAACAAAATAAACTTTATAATTTTGCACTAATTTGTGTTGGTCTTTTACAAACTCCCAATATGACGTTTTACGGCATGTTGTAACAAAATGGATCCGTGAGTCAGTCTGGGTGTTTATCATCCTCTGAGTCGTGAACGTCCTCGCTGTCTGCAGGATCTCAGGCGGCGAGCTGTTTGAGCGGATCATCGACGAGGACTTTGAGCTCACAGAGAGGGAGGTGATTAAATACATGCTGCAGATCATCGACGGCGTCAACTTCATCCACAAACAGGGGATCGTCCACCTCGACCTCAAACCTGAGAACATCATGTGTGTCAACAAGACCGGCAGCAAAATCAAACTGATCGACTTCGGCCTCGCCCGCCGGCTAGGTAACCAGACTCTGAGACTAAGACCACCAGCCCTCTAACTGAAACTAACCAGTTAACTCATTTTAACTGGATCTCTAACTGGAACGGAGTTTCGGGGGAAATGTTCATGCTGAGCTTCTCAGTTCTTCCCGCTGTGTTTCTTCTTCTTCTAACTGCGATGGTTTGAATATTGTTTTTGTCCACCAACAGAAAACGCTGGAACTCTGAAGGTTCTGTTTGGGACTCCAGAGTTTGTAGCTCCTGAAGTGATAAATTATGAAGCCATCAGTTACCCCACAGACATGTGGAGCATAGGAGTCATCTGTTACATCCTGTAAGGACACAACTGTCTGTTAAATGTGGCTCAGCTGGCGGTACCTTAGCTAAGGCCTTTCTTCTGGTTTTATCCCCTCAGGCTGAGCGGTCTCTCTCCATTCATGGGCGACAACGACAACGAGACTCTGGCCAATGTTACCTCAGCAACGTGGGACTTTGAGGACGAGGCCTTTGATGAAATCTCTGAGAACGCCAAAGACTTCATCACCAACCTGCTGAAGAAAGACATGAAGTAATCCTGATGAACATGTTGAGAAACATCCCTCTCACTGTAACCCTCCACATGATCTGGGGACTATGATTACTGGAGGAGATGTTGGACGTACAGTAAGTATCTGCAGACACATCACTCTGTTCACAGTGTAACATGTCCCTCTTCAGGGCTCGGCTGACCTGCCCTCAGTGTTTTGAACACCCCTGGCTGAAACAGGACACCAATACCATGAAGACCACCAAGCTGTCCAAGGAGAGGATGAAGAAGTACATCCTGAGGAGGAAGTGGCAGGTAAACAACAACAACATGAGGATAATTCATCTTTAACATCTCAACGCTCTACAAAAACAGTCTTCCATCATGTTTGGACTGTGAACATTTCTTCTTCTGCGACAGAAAACGGGTCACGCTGTTCGAGCTATTGGCAGACTCTCCTCCATGGCCATGATGGCTGGAGTTAGTGCCAAGAAGGGCTCGCCCACCGAAGGTACCGAACCCAAACAAGTCAAGTCATGTATTTACATCCAGATCAAATAACGTTCAGTCCGATTCAGTCCTAACTATCAAACACTAGGGTCATATTCTGCTGATCAAATGAAGCTAGCTGGTAAAAAGGATCTAAGGAAGCCCAGCTGATTACATCGAGTTACTGACTTCCAGGAATCCTTCATTCTGAGCAGGCATGTGGTGAAGGTGTTTACTTTTAACAGGAACAAACCTCTAGCAGAACCAGAACCAGGCTGAGCTTGAGCAGCATTCTGCTATGGCTCGTTGTGAAACAACTACAGAAAAAAAATGAGACACAAATATTTTACATAGCAACTCAAGAAGACTTGAAATGGTCTTAAAGTTACAAAACAGATCAGCTGAGTCCCTTCTAGACTGATTCAAGGGTTCTGAATACAATAAAGAAAATATGAAGGTAAGAAGGTCAAAATGGCTGAATGTTGGCAAACAGAAAACTACCTGAGAATGAAACTAGTATAAAACAAGACAAACCGTCTCTAAGCCACCTGCTGGTTTGTTTTCAGAGGATAATCAGTTCCTGGAGTGTTTGGAGTACGAACAAAAGACCGAGTCTAAACCCAGCTTCAGTGTGGTCATCAAAGATGTGGAGGTGGTGGAGGGCAGCGCCGCTCGCTTCGACTGCAAGATAGAAGGTAAAACCGATCGATGCCACATTGATCAGATCAGAAATAATCTTATATATTAAATCATCCAGTTTTACACTGACTGACCTGTTTCACATCAACACCTTAGATTTTATCCTGCAGGAGGATTTTAAATTAGAGTGAAAACTGAAAACATTAAAACAGATAAGATTTCATAAATTAACATAAATCTACTGTAAAGGTAATTTTGTCTTTTAAGTCATGAAGCTGCTGAACATTTCCAACAAACTGAAACATATGGAGTCATTTTTTTACAAATAAAACTAGATTTAAACTACAAATAGTCCAAAGATGTTTTTCTGCTGCAGGATACCCTGACCCTGAGGTGGTTTGGTATAAAGACGACCAGCCAATCAAAGAGACCCGACACTTCCAGATCGACTACGATGAAGAAGGAAACTGCAGTCTGGTCATTTCAGAGGTCAGAGTTCAGCTGATGCTGCACAGCTTGTTTAGTTTAAAGTAGCTGGAAACGTTAAAGCAGCATGAAGCTGTGTGGGATCCTGGTTTCTATTCCGCTGTTTATTTAATACACCATCAAACTAATTTAAGAGTTGCATTTTTAAAGATGTTCCTCATTTATAAAATCAACACTAGGTTATAAAGACTGAAACTACAGTTCCTTGCTAAAGTATTCACAACCCTTGAACTGTTTTACATTTTGTTCACCTTACAGCCAAAACCTTCAGTGTATTTCAGTAGCATTTTAGGTAATAAACCAACACAAAGTGGTGTGTGTATTTGTGACTCTGACCAGCTTTCTTGTTTCTGCTGATAAAAATTCCTCCGCAGCATAATGCTGCCACCACCTTGTTTTACTGTGCATTCGTGATTATGTGTAGTGTTGGTTTTCTATCAGACACTGAAATTACAAGTAGGCCAAAACCTTTTAGACTCATTCATGCTGAGCAGCTGCTTCCACATCTTTGCTGATGAATTTCAACAAATTCTCCCACATGAGCTGTAAGTCTTTGCAGCTCCTCCAGAGTCACATAGAGCCTCTTGGGAGCTTCTCTGATTAATGTTTCCAGTCAGTTTAAGCAGACGACCATGTCTAGGTAGGTTTGCACTTGTCCTGCTCTGAAGGCTTTCTGTTTTAAAACCTAGCCCAGCTTTAAACAACAGAAATTATTGTTTTCCTTCTGTTTTACATTTATTCGATTTTGTGTTGGTGAATCACATAAAATCCCACTAAAATACATTAAAATATGTGGTTGTAACATGGCACAAAATGTAAAAATGTTTAAGGAGTCTGAATATTTTTTTCAAGCCAATCTAAGCGTTTCTGAACATGTTATTAATTTTAAATGAATTAATGTTATTCCTTTGTTTGTGGAAACCTGCAGGTTTCAGGTGATGATGATGCCAAGTACACAGTGAAGGCCGTCAACAGTCTTGGAGAGGCAACGTGTACAGCAGAGCTCCTGGTGGAGGTGATGGCTGAAGAGGAGGAAGAGGAGGAGGAGGAGGAATGATGTTTCCTGTTGGAGGTTCAGGAGGCCTGCTGCTCCTCTGCCTGTCAGACCTGAACAGGAGAAAATTTACCCACAGTAATCCTAAGGGGCTGGAGGTACATGTGGGCGGAGTTTCTTACACCTGAATCTGAGCATGTGCAGAGCTGCAGCTTGACCTCAAACCGATTCCTCAGCAAAACTGAGGCCCCTGTTTGTTAAATAAAGAAATAAATTGTCATTATGACTTATTTCTTCAAACTTTAATCTAATAAATGACACCAAACAAGACTGAGCAAAACCCACATCCTCATCTCACAAATTCATTTTCCTTCTAAATGTGGCGCCGTTTAAGGTTTTCCAACACCAGGTGGGCGGGGCACCAGGTGCTCCGCCCACCTGGTGCTCCGCCCACCATCCTATGTCCTCTGAGGTCATATCAGTGGACTGATCAGATTCCTCCAGATAACCACACAGACACTTCCTGTAGATTAACCTTCATTAACTGTAACAGCTCTGGGTTTTACAAGATTCACAACTCATCAAATATCTTTGTCCCGTGGAGTCTGGAGGTACCTCTCAGCATGCTCCTGGTACTGGAGCCTGCTTTCATATGATTGGTCAGTTTATGGAAGCTGCAGAAGGTCCGCTCTCAAACTGATCTGTGTCCTGAAACCAAGAGAGGGCCATGAACTCCTCTGTGATGTCACTGAACTTTTAACATGTTTAATCCATAATGTCACACTTTGTCCCTGTTTGATTAGAAAACAAGACGCTGAAACAATGTTCCAAAGCATGAAGAAGAGCATGTTTCCAACACTTTAAACTGTCCTGTTTGCCTTGTTTGAGTGAAGGACAGAGAAACTTCACCACTTCTGTGCCTTAAAGCGGCTCTGAGCCTAATCTGAACACGAGGCTCTGCAGTGATCACATTTATTCTTCATTTTCTGTAACTAAGCGGCTCCTGTTGTTATCGGAGAATCAGCTTCACTCTTTATCTGCACATCATGTTTCAGCTGCAGGTTTCGAAGCTATAATCACGTTTGGCCTCCTGCTGTGATCCTTAATGCATCACGATCAGAGTTTCTCTGTCGCACTGTGGGATGTTTTCTTCTTCTGTGGTCTTAAAACTGTTGATGAATCAGGCAACTCTTAAACCTCAGCATTAGTTCCCCAGTTTCTGACTCTAACCGTCACATAGCTGCAGTTTAAATGTTTTTATTGGGTCGTTTTGAAGTCTCTCAGTGTGTCAGCAGAAACTCTGGTTAAACGTCACATTCCAGCTGTTTGTGTTTGAATCTTTTCCTAAAATCTGATTCCTTTTACAATCAGACACCAAAGATGTTTTTTCTGCTAACTCACAGGTGTGTGTATGTGAGTGTGAGTGTTTCCTCTGCAGTTTTCAACCATCCTGTTTGTGTGTTTGGAGTCTTTTTATTGTTATTTAATGCACAGATTTTTAATTATATGATGATTCTTCCAGAAGGTGTTGCAGCACTTCATGTTCCGCCTATTAAAGCAGAGGTGGACTCACTCTTTGTTTAGTTTTTGTATTAGATGTAAGTAGATTTAATTACTTTAATTTTTATAAAAATATACCAGATTGATGACCTGTATGAGAATACTACGACTGTAGTTACTCACAGATGCCGAATAAATTTTTATCACAAGACGAACTTGGTCCATGTGCTGTTTGTTTTAAACTGTGATTCATGGATGGAAATTTCTGTTTATGATAGATAATTTAGCTTTAAAAGAAAAGTCTTTTATTATTCATTCAGCACAATGGTTATTTTTTAAACCTGTAATTTGACTGTTTGGCCTAGAACTTCATTTTGAACAGGAACCAAATCAAAGCTACTTTTATCTCTGGCATCTTATTGTACAGGAGACATGCAGAGAGAGTTCATTTCATGGTTATAAGTAATCATTGAGCAAATCTGACAGAAACCTAGATTCGTTTAAAGCAATGAACTTGCAGATTTAGTCATTCTGAGAGTCACAATAAGCTGTTTATGAGAAACAGCTGTTGGGAGCCGCAGCCATGGATTTCAACATTAAACTCCAGTACGAACTTTTCTGGAACTTTTCAAAATAAAGTGCATTAACCTTCTTCCGGCACAGCCAGGAAACAGGATAACTGCGGACTTCCTGTGACGCCACTACCCAAATAAAAGCACAGTTGTTGCTACATCCGCCCTCTTCCACATGGCCTTTGAAAGGGACCGGATAGGGGAGACAATCGCGCTGATGTCTCTTTGCTGGCAAACAGACATAAACTCTTCAACTGGATCCAAGGAAGTCATACGATCATCGATCATATGAAAAGTTAAGTGAATGAAATACTGTCTGTGTTTCCGGTATTTTCATTCATGAACGGGGAAATTAAGGTGTAAGAGTTGCTTACTTTTTCTCTGAGGCCTTTAGAAGCAAACTGTCCCAGAGAAGTTCCCTACAGAGAAGCTGTCTCTATGAAGCCGAGCGGAGCGTCTCCCAGTCTGGAAGGAAGACAGCAGAGACCCCGTCACCATGGTTACGGTAACGTACTGTGTGGTTGGCGGACAGAACGAGCCGTTTTTCATCCACAGCTACGGAGGTTAACCGTTTAAAGACTCTGGACGTTTCTTCAAACTTCATCGTAGCTTGGACAACGTTCCTCACCACAGTTCATGAGGTTAGGTGTTTTGGGCAGAATAATAGAAGTGATTTAGATTGAAATGATCTAAACGTTTTTCATTTTATGAAGTTTTGTTTGTGTTGAACTCAGCTATCTTGGTGCTAGCATGCTATCTGCAGCACACGTGTTCAGGTTGTGTTCTTTGTGTGTTTTTAAAGTTAAGATAAACTTTATTTAAAGGGTGATTTTAAACAGAACATTGATCATAACACGCCGTCTGCACTTATGCATTTTAACCCTTTTATTAACGGTATTTTTAAAGGTGTGTGTTTGATTCTGGTGCTAAATAATATTTACCCAGAAAGGTTTAGTCTTCAATCCAGTAAATAATGTGTCCCTAAACATTATTTACTAAATTTGATAACTAAGTAAACACCATTAAGGCCCATTTCTCCAGAAAGATTTGGCTCTTTTCCAAAATATTTCCTTAAATATTTTACCATTTCCTTAATAATATTTCTTCAAATATTATTTCAATAAAGGCAGCTAATGAGACACCGTTGAGAATTAGTCATCCAGAAGGTTGGTTTTATTCAGCAGATCATTATTTAAAATATTATTCTATTAAAATAATGTTTTATCTGATCTTGCATTGTGAATGGTTGTATAAATGTTTGCTGATTATTGCCTAAGTTGGTTCCAAGATTAACTTAACTTCATTTCCAGATTCTTCAAGATAATCCTTGGTTCTCAAACATAAACATTGCATGGTAATGTTGCATCACTCTTTTTGGTCATGATTTCCAATCATCTTTAATCAACTTGTTTATATTGTACATAGTCCATTAGTCTTCGTTATTCTTTAATTCTGCTTGGTAGTTTAGTTGGATTGTTTTAGCAAAGTAAAGAGTTTGTTGATTGAAATATGTTTGACTTTGAGTTGACTTATTTTTGTTAATAAATTCTTGTATTTTAAGAAATTGTGTGAATTCATTCCATATATGTGCAGAGTTTATGCTGTTCAATAATGTCAGAGCTCGTCTCACACCTTTCTATTTTGTCCTAATACCATCGCCTTACTGGGCTGGTATTCACAGGACAATCCTTAACAGACCGAAATATTATTTGATAAAATATTAAAATATTAAATAATATTCTCAGATTCATAATCCCAACACAGCAGTTAGTGTGTGTTGACAGAGAGCAGCTGACCCGTGTGTATCAGCCTTAATGAACTCACCTGAGAGCTTCTCGCTGATGTCTCTGTTTGGACCAGCAGCTCTTTAATCCGAACTCTCAGGACAACACAACCTGGATTTGATTCAGTTTGTTCCATAAACGTTCCTCAGAGCATTTAAACACAACAAAACTTTGTGATTATTGTTGACTTTATTTTATTTTTTGTCCCTGTCTTGTTTTTCATGTTCATTATTATTTGCATTCGGTTTTAACCAGGGGTGAAAGTGAGCCGGTACGGTCCGGTACTGCGTACCACTAAAAGATTCTGCGCCGGTCACAGTACCAGGAAGAGGGAAGAAAGGCTGTCTGCTATGAAGCCGTCATCCAGAACCAATTACGGCTGCAAAAGTTCACGACCACACAAAGAATATCAGATCTGCTACCAATAGACAGTCTAAAACATAAATATAGTTATTTTCCCCTCATTCAACATTGTTTCTGAACTGTTCTGCTTTGATGGAGCCTCAATGCTCCTGCTTTGCTTCTCTTCCCTCGGAGTTCGAGGTTTTAATGAACGACCAGCTTTTAAAACGAGCACCGCTACGTTTAATGTCTGTCTGCTCGCTGCTAAATACTCCAGTTAAAAGCAAAGGGAGATAAACTAGTTGTGGTTCATGTTATTTTGCTGAATTACAGCAATACAGTTCAGCTCGAAAACACCGTTTATGACCAGAGATTTCACATACGCGCATGCGCGCTTACCTCCAAAACAGAGCAGTTGCCAAGGAGATTGGTGCGTTCGATTTAATGGACTGGGAGATTTTAAGCAGGTGGTGCACAGACATAAAAACCTCCGCTTGCGTTAAGACAGAACAATAAATCATCATCTACAGACTTAAATAAAAACCGCAAAAACAACTGAACTGTCAAATTTTAATTTTAATTAAATCAAAACTTGACCATAATGCAGAGAACAAGAACTTCTTTGTTCAAATGAAAAGACGGAAATTGAAGATGAAAAGTTATGGACAGTAAAGTAAAATATTGATACATTTTAATTAGTTTGAGTTTGGACTTTGCTGAGAGAGAGATCTCGAGGGGGGCACAGATGAGAGTAACAATTAACACACACACATTATTATATATATATATATATATATATATATATATATATATATATACCTCCAGTCCCCCCTTTAGCTCCGCCCCTAAGTACCGGCAAGAATTTAAAACTACTTTCAACTCTGGTTTTAACCCTTAATGAGAAAAGCAGCCATTTAATTCGGCAGGAACCTGTGGTGATGGAGCTTCTCGGGTTGCAGCAACAGAAGGTTCTGATGTTCTGAAAGTTTGTTTCTCACTCAAATAAATCTGAAATAAAACCTTTTATAAAGTCATCTCCATTTATTCTAAGATTATTATGAAAATACTAAACCAGCATTTGTGTAACTTTGTTCTGAAGTCTGAAAGCAACCATGGTCCTACCACCACCGCTGCTGTGGGTGGGGGTAGGTGACGTACACGCTGGGCACCTCGGCCTTCATGCGGCGTTGGACCGCTACGTGACCATCTGCCGCCCGGTTCGCGACACCTCGCTGGTACCACCGCTGTTGGCTGTTAGGCGCCGCGCTCAGATCAAGGGGATCTGTGACGTGTACAGTTTGATCAGACTCAGCTGCACCGGAAACGCGGTGCAACTTAGCGAGGTGTACCTCCGCGGCCACCGTCCTGCTGGCCGCTGCCTTCGTGTTTTTCTCCTCCAGCAGCATCTTCTTCGTCTGGCTGTGCCGCGCAGCTTCAGCGGCAAAGCGCTACATACCTGTCTGCTACACCTGCTTTGTCTTCCTAAACTACAGCTGCTGCAGCGCCGCCTGCAGGCCGCTAATAAGCTTGCATCTTCTTTTCTCACTTCTGTCCTGGTGGTTCTGGTTCCGACCGTGTTAAACCCGGTGGTGTACGGTCTGAATATGATCGCCATCACCAACAGGCTGCTGCTGGACAGCAGAAAAACCCGACTGATCCAAAACGTGTCTAAGAACCGGGTTCCTGGAAAAGTGAAATCTGATCTTATTGTTTTCTAGACACATCTTAAAAAATTTGAATATTGTGTAAAAGTGCAACACTTTTCCCAGTCATTTCAAAATGTGAAACGATTATTTTACAGAGATTCATTCCACATTGAGTAAAATATTTCAAGCTTTTTCTCCTTGTAATTTTGATGATGAAGGTTTACAGGTAAAGACAACCAAAAAATCAGTGTTTTAGAAAATTAGAATATCACATTAGACCAATCAAAACAGGATGTTTTCAGCACAAATGTCAGGCTTCTGAAAAGTATTCCCATTTCTATGTGCTCAATACTTACAATAATCAATACTTACAATAATCAATACTTACAATAATCATTACTTACAATAATCAATACTTACAATAATCAATACTTACAATAATTAATACTTACAATAATCAATACTTACAATAATCATTACTTACAATAATCATTACTTACAATAATCAATACTTACAATAATCAATACTTACAATAATCATTACTTACAATAATCAATACTTACAATAATTAATACTTACAATAATCAATACTTACAATAATCATTATTTACAATAATCAATACTTACAATAATCAATACTTACAATAATCATTACTTACAATAATCAATACTTACAATAATCAATACTTACAATAATCAATACTTACAATAATCATTACTTACAATAATCAATACTTACAATAATCAATACTTACAATAATCAACACTCCTTTTGCATGAATGACTCCATCAATGCGCCGTGGCACAGAGGCAATGGTGGAAAAATAGAAATCAACGCAAAGACAAAAGGTCTATTGAAGAGATTCATTCATATGAATGTCCCTCTAAAGAAGGAGATGAATGTACATCTTCCCCGAGCACGACTATGAAGCACCAAGCTAAACAGGCAAGAGGTGAAAAAAACGAAGGTAAACAAAATGAAGAAGAAGAACCAACTGTCAAAGAACTACAAGAAGCTATCATCTCGGCTGTTACCACTAAGATAAACGAGAGAGCTGATCAAACTGATGAAGCTGTACAAGAAGTCTTTGGAGTTCTGCCATAAAGAAGTAATGGACCTGAAGCACCAAAACACTTTCCTGAAGGATCAGAGCTCAATCCTAAAAAAATAAAGTTGAGGAGCTCAAAAAGAAAATGGATGAGGCAGACCGCTACAGCAGGAGGCTTAATCTGAGGCTCTGCGGCGTCCCTGAAAAAACTGAGGACGACATTAAAACTCGAGTTGAAGAAATCTGCCGTAAAGCGCTGGCTGAGACGGAGGCGACGATGGTCGTGTCTGCGATAGATGTGATCCACCGAATTGGAAAGCGTTAAGATGGAAGCCCTAACACACCCAGGCCAGTAATGATCAGATTTACATCCAGAACCGCACAAGATGCCTTATGGAAGGGAACCAAAAAATGTGACTACCTGAAGAACAACCAGCTCCGCTTCAAGGAAGACTTGACGGCAGCGGACAGAGAAGCACACAGCAAACTGTGGCTGCAGTAGAAGAAGCTCAGAAAAGAGGAGAAAAGGCTTATTATGTTGGTAATAGAGCCTTTGTTAACAGGAGAGTATAAACCCTTATAGTGTTAACACTACAGTTCTATTAATATAAGGTAATCAGTTACGTTATACTTAAAATAACATTAAGATGTTGAATACTTGTTCGATGCAGCACTTTCATAAAGTACAGTTTGGTACAGCCTACGTTTGCTAAATTTAAGCTATTTAAGATGGAGTTCAGTGTGAGCTAATCTCTATTTCTAATCTGTCTATTAATGACAGGCGTATTAGAAATAATGTAAAGCGGAAAGCTTTGTTTCTTTTTGTCAGAATAAGGGGCGGATTTTAATTTTATCAAAAGAAACACGCCACAGAAACAGATGTAATATTCTGGAAAAATAAGTGGGGAAAACAAATGTGGTTTTCTTTTTACAACAACAGGTCAGCAGGGGTCGCTGTTTTACAAGGAAAATTCAGAGGAAGCATTTTACAGCAATTTACAGACACTAGTGGTAGATGGATTATTTTAGTGGTTGATCAGATGCAATTTATATTAATGAACATTTATGGCTTCAACAACCAAAAACAAAATGAGGATTTATTTTCAACAACAGAAAACAAGACCAAATCTTTATTATCCTTATTTCCTTCAGCTAAAATAATATGGGGAGGAGATTTTAATACAGTAATGAACGATAATTTGGACAGGTGGCCACCGAGGACCAGAACATCATCCAATTTAGAACCCATCTGTAATAGAATGGGCCTAATTGATATATGGAGAAATAAATATTTGGAAATCAATCTTTAGACCTGGAGTAATAAGGACAGGTCTCTACAGTCTCGTATTGATTTGTGGCTGATTTCTTCGGACATTTTAAATAAAGCGATTAGCTCAGAGATAGAACCAGCTATTCTTACAGATCACAAGGCCATTGGTATCAAAATAGACACACAATTAACCCAGCATAATAATAGTACAGATTATTGGAAATTTAACCAAACTTTGCTACAAAACCAAGAATTCAAAACAGCAACCCTAGAACTCATTAATAAATACTGGACCCAAGCTAATTTTCTCAAAAACTACGGTAAATATTGGAAACTAATGAAATTTGAAATCAGGAAACTAGCCATTAAAATGGGGGAAATTGTAACACATAACAAAAAAGAAAAAGAAATGTTAATAATCTCAAGAATAATGGAATTATCGAAAGACACAATATTGTCTGAAGAAGAATATAAAGAATATTCAAGGATTCAATTAGACAAAAGTTATGAAGACAAAGCCAAGGACGCCTTTATCAGATCTAGAAGGAAATGGTTTGAAAAAGGGGAAAATGTTCAAAATATCTCTTCAACCTAGAAAAAAGAAACTTTGAGCACTCATTAGTAGAAAAACTTTAAATTAATGACGTTGTTATTGAGGATGAAAGAAGTGTGTCAAAATATATCACAACTTTCTACCAGGAACTTTACACAGCTGATTTAGAGAATGAAGAAAACATGGATATATTCCTTAGACACCAAAATGAGAATAAAAATGCTATTGATCACTCCTTTAAGTCACTTTGTGATCAAGAAATTAATGTTAAAGAAATTAAAGAAGCTATTTGTGGCATTAAAAATTATAAATCCCCTGGAAATGATGGAAGTGAATTCTATAAATATTTTATTGAGTCACTTACCCCATTCATGAAAGCCATGTTTGAGGAAGCAATAACCAAAGAAGAACTCCTCCCTACTCTTCGTCAAGGCTTAATTAAATCGATTCCAAAGCCAAAAAAAGGATAAACTTAATATAGAGAATTGTTGACCCATTAGTCTTTTAAATAATGATGTCAAAATATTCGCACTTATTTTTGCTAAAAGGCTGAAGACAGGGCTAAATAATATTATTGATGAGGAACAATCTGGTTTTATATCAGGTAGAAATATCTGCAACAACATCCGTCTGATATTAGATATGATTGATTATAATGAACATATATACGACAATAGTTTTATACTCTGTTGATTTCTACAAAGCATTTGACACAATAAGCCATACATTTATGTTTAAAACCATACAACACTTTGGATTAGGAAAATATTTTATGAGTGCTGTTGCTGCTCTTTATAAAGGTAGCAATAGTTCAGTTAAACTGGCCTCTGGTACTTCTCAGAGATTTGATATCAATCGTGGAATTTGACAAGGTTGCCCTTTAAGTCCATTTTTATTCCTTCTGGTCACACAGATCATGACAAGACATATAAAAAAGGTCAGTTTCAGGGAATCAGAGCCTTGGACAGAGAATTTAAATTGTCTCAACTTGCTGATGACACAGAAATCTTTCTTTCTAGTGAACATGAAGTAGATAAATCAGTAGCTTTTATCCAGGAATTTTCATCAGTCTCAGGTCTGAAAATAAATCTTAACAAATCAGTACTTTTTCCTCTCAAAAATCATTTCCCCTGGAAATAAATCATATACCCGTTAAAACAGAAATTACTTATTTGGGAGTAACAATTGAAAAAGATCCAATATCACGTAGTGCCACCAATTTGAACCAAATAACTAAACAAATAGCTACAAAATTTAACATGTGGATGATGAGAGATTTGTCCCTAAATGGTAGAGTGTTACTATCTAAGGCAGAAGGTATTTCCAGATCTGTTTATGTGTCCTTATCTCTGGATATGCCTAAAAAATCATAAATTGGATCAAATACTAGTTAATTTCATATGGAAAAATAGAAGCCATTACTTGAGGAAGGATATTTTATGTAACCCTAAGAAATGTGGTGAACTAGAAGTTTAAACTTTTGAAACCTTAAACAACTCGTGTAAAATGAAATGATTAAACAATCTGATCAATAGTAATGAAACAATCTGGAATACTTCCCCCAATTATGTTTTTAATCTTTTGGGTGGAATTAAATTTTTACTTAAGTGTGATTATAAAATGGAGAAACTCCCAGTGAAATTATCTGATTTCATAAACAAGCCCTTCTAGCCGGGAAACTCATTTACAAACATAATTTCTCTCCTACAAGTTACCGTATCTGGAATAATGGAAATATACAGAAAAAAGTCTCTTTTTTATAAGAACCAGGTAGAACATGATATTACTGGTCAAACAGTTGCTTGATGATGAAGGGAATCTCCTTTCTTATCAGGACTTTTTATGTAAGTTTAATTTACCTGTTTCACCAACAGAATATGAAATAGTTTCCTATGCTATACCTGATGGTATGATACAACTCTACCGACATTCAAGTGATAACACTGGAGCTCTACCTAGAAATGTGTTAGTAATTGATGGTGTTAATATTTACCAAAAGAAATGCTCCAACAGATTTATAAGATCACTTTTACAAGAAGTAGCTCTTCCATCTGGAAGGTTCTATTGGTCTTCTCTATATGGTGAAATAGACTGGAACTTAGCTTGGAGGATCGGAGAAAAGTATTGCCTGAATTACAAGGTAAAGGAGATTCCTTTCAAGATTTTGCATAATATTTACCCTGCAAAAAAGACATTAGAACGTTTTAAACTTGAAATCGACTATTCTTGTTCTTTCTGTAAATCCCATGTAGAGACAATTCCACATTTATTTTTTCATTGTACCTACAGTAAAATATTCTGGACTGACTTGCAACACTATATACAACATAAAACCGGGCAGAGGGTCACACTTGATGAGAGAGACATTATAATCCACTTAAATAATAAGGACATGGACAAAGACTCTACCCACTTTGTACAACTGCTGCTGCTCCTCGGGAAATATCACCAATTCCAAACCAAACATTGATTACTTCCTCCAAGAAGTTTTTAGCTATAATTCAAGCATCAAACACATCCATAACAAGAAAGCTATGAAGACGAAAACAATTCTATACAAATTCAGGATTCCTGACCGAGATGTGTGAAAAAGCCCCTATACACAAACCCCCTGGTGTTGTTGTTTATGTTGGTTGTGTTACCGTTTTGTGTTTATTCTCGCTGTATATACAAATGTTCTTTTGTAAGTCTGATATGCAATAATAAAAAAAAAATAAACATAAAAATGTTGAGATTTGACTGTAATTTCCTACTTTTTTAAGTGCCTTAAATGCCCCTGGCGAGCTGCTCCTCCTCAGGACCTTCTGTAAAGATTCAGCCATTTTGTTGGAAGGCGACACATTAAGCGACATCATGACTGACTAATTATCGAGAGCATCCCCTCTGTATTCACTGCCACTGTAAACTTGATATTTTTAAAAATGGCCGACGTACCACTGTAGCAACTCTGGTTGACCTCATTGCTGATCTATTAAAATCATCTTTTTCAAGGCGCTCTTTCACAGTTTAAAAAGAAATAATAAAAAATGGAAAACCCAAACCAAACCTGGATTCACTAACAGGCCAGTAAGAACTTTTTAAGGCATTTTAAAGACTGTAACTATGCGCGCTAGTAGTGGCTAACAGTTAGCATGGAGCACAATAAGCTATTTTTCTGGCCGTGTTTACTGTTAAACTCCAGCAGAGAGACATGGAGTTACACTGGTTTTAGCTTTTTGAACAGCTTTACAAAGGCAGCGCTTAAACTACAAAGTTCTGGAGGCATATTATGCTTGTTGTGATTTTGAAAACATTTGGAGAATAATGAGTGGATTTGCAGCTGGACGAGCAGAGAAAACGGGAGATCAACGTTCACAACGAGGAGGTCAAGAAGAACAGCTACTTCTTAAAGCTTCCTCCTTGTGAAGGTTGTCCATGACTGTCTTCTGGACATCTGTCCAATCAGCAGTCTTCCTCATGACCGTGTGACCTATGACCCAGAGTGAAAGACCTTTTAAAGGCTCAGGAAACCTTGGCAGGTGTTTGAATTAAGCTGATTAGTCTGAGACACGAGTGTCCAATAATGAACTTTTTCACAGTTTTCTAATTTTCTGAGACACTGAATTTTGGGTTTTCTTTACCTGTAAGCCACAATCATCAAAATAAAAAGAAACAAAGGCTTAGAATATATCAGTCTATCTGTAATTATTCTATATATGAGTTTCACTTTCTGAGATGACTGGCAAAGAATATTGTCCTTTATGTAGTCTTCTAATTTTTTAGATGTACCTTTAGATCTGAATATTTAAGGATAAAAACCAGAGTAACTTCCATAATTCGTGTTTTTAGGCCTTCTTCCCTAATCTTCACCATTAAAGATGCTTTTTACCAAATTAATCAGTTCCTCATGTTGTACTGAGGTATAAATATTTAAAATGTTTGACTAAAATTAAATCTGGTTTGAAAAGGAAGTTTCCTGTTTTTCATCATGAATGTGTTTTTCATTATGTTCAGGGCATTTATGGAAACTATTTTGTACAGATTTTCAGCTTCTACAGTGGATGTTTGTCTAGAAATTAATAAATTGTTACAATTTGAGACTGGTAGAATGAAACATTTGAATGAAAAATGTTTAATTTATGAGAAGGATCTTCTGAAAAGGAGATCATTTGTTCTTTAAAGTGGTTTAATGGTGATTTAAATGAATGCAGCACTGCTGTATGTCCATTATGGGGTCTATTATGGGGCCAGTTGTTGGGTCCATTATGGGGCCAGTTGTGGGGTCCATTTCAAACCCTCAGCTCCCTGATCTGTAGAGCAATAATCATAATAAACATCTCAGTGTTGATCAGAAACAGTCGCCTGAGAGAAAACTGAACTAAACTGCAACAACAAATGGAAATAAAGAATTAAAATGAAGGTCTTGAAATACCTTTAATATTCAACCTATAGTAGAAAACAATTGTTCTAATCTACTGTAATTATCTACTGGTTTATGACTTTTCTATTAGATGCTGGTAAATGCATCTATAAACTGATTTTCCAGCCAACAATAAACAAGAGAAGCAATATACAGGTCCTTCTCAAAATATTAGCATGTTGTGATAAAGTTCATTATTTTCCATAATGTCATGATGAAAATTTAACATTCATATATTTTAGATTCATTGCACACTAACTGAAATATTTCAGGTCTTTTATTGTCTTAATACGGATGATTGTGGCATACAGCTCATGAAAACCCAAAATTCCTATCTCACAAAATTAGCATATTTCATCCGACCAATAAAAGAAAAGTGTTTTTAATACAAAAAACGTCAACCTTCAAATAATCATGTACAGTTATGCACTCAATACTTGGTCGGGAATCCTTTTGCAGAAATGACTGCTTCAATGCGGCGTGGCATGGAGGCAATCAGCCTGTGGCACTGCTGAGGTCTTATGGAGGCCCAGGATGCTTCGATAGCGGCCTTTAGCTCATCCAGAGTGTTGGGTCTTGAGTCTCTCAACGTTCTCTTCACAATATCCCACAGATTCTCTATGGGGTTCAGGTCAGGAGAGTTGGCAGGCCAATTGAGCACAGTGATACCATGGTCAGTAAACCATTTACCAGTGGTTTTGGCACTGTGAGCAGGTGCCAGGTCGTGCTGAAAAATGAAATCTTCATCTCCATAAAGCTTTTCAGCAGATGGAAGCATGAAGTGCTCCAAAATCTCCTGATAGCTAGCTGCATTGACCCTGCCCTTGATAAAACACAGTGGACCAACACCAGCAGCTGACACGGCACCCCAGACCATCACTGACTGTGGATACTTGACACTGGACTTCTGGCATTTCCTTCTCCCCAGTCTTCCTCCAGACTCTGGCACCTTGATTTCTGAATGACATGCAGAATTTGCTTTCATCCAAAAAAAGTACTTTGGACCACTGAGCAACAGTCCAGTGCTGCTTCTCTGTAGCCCAGGACGGGGGAATGCGGCACCTGTAGCCCATTTCCTGCACACGCCTGTGTACGGTGGCTCTGGATGTTTCTACTCCAGACTCAGTCCACTGGTTCCGCAGGTCCCCCAAGGTCTGGAATCGGCCCTTCTCCACAATCTTCCTCAGGGTCCGGTCACCTCTTCTCATTGTGCAGCGTTTTCTGCCACACTTTTTCCTTCCCACAGACTTCCCACTGAGGTGCCTTGATACAGCACTCTGGGAACAGCCTATTCGTTCAGAAATTTATTTCTGTGTCTTACCTTCTTGCTTGAGGGTGTCAATAGTGGCCTTCTGGACAGCAGTCAGGTCGGCAGTCTTACCCATGATTGGGGTTTTGAGTGATGAACCAGGCTGGGAGTTTTAAAGGCCTCAGGAATCTTTTGCAGGTGTTTAGAGTTAACTTGTTGATTCAGATGATTAGGTTCATAGCTCGTTTAGAGACCCTTTTAATGATATGCTAATTTTGTGAGATAGGAATTTTGGGTTTTCATGAGCTGTATGCCAAAATCATCCGTATTAAGACAATAAAAGACCTGAAATATTTCAGTTAGTGTGCAATGAATCTAAAATATATGAATGTTAAATTTTCATTATGGAAAATAATGAACTTTATCACAATATGCTAATATTTTGAGAAGGACCTGTATGTTATGTAAACTTAATGTGGTTGAGGATCAGTTTCATTTTATATTTCACGTCTTCAGTATTATGAGAAATAATTGAAGATGCAACAGAAAACCCTGATTTGTTTTGGCTGAATGAAGCAAGTTTGATATTTAATGAAAAATACTTTTGTTTTACTGAGAATTCTCTCTTTCTCTCAAATAGAAAACCAGAACTGCAACCTCTGCTCTAATTCATCCTAAAGGTGTTCAAGAAGGTTGAGGTCAGGACTCTGCAGGCCAGTCAGGTTTCTCCTCACCAAACTTTATACACCTGCAGCCATGGATGGATAGTTTGGTTACTTTTAGATTTTTTAGACACTAGTCTCTATTCTTCAACAGCAGGTTGACAGGAAATAGGGTGGAAGATGAGCAGTAAACGTCGATGGGCCAGTATTCAATCCCTTGACAGCCTGCGTCCAGGACTGAATTGGTGCTATATAAATAAACTGTATTGAATAGAAAAACATGGGTCGCTTGCTTACCCCCTGCACCACGGGTTTGTTTCCTCTCAGCCACTGCCTCCTTAATCAGCTTCATTCGGTCCACCTGTTTCATGCTAACCAGCCTCACTGCTTTCACCTTCGCCCTGCTCTACATAAATATACTCTTCTGTTTTGTTTGTCTTGTGGGAGAAGACTGTTAGTTTATGCCAAACCAAGCCTGTCCATGTTCATGTCTGCATCTGCTACATCCTACCTGCTGTCAGTTTTCTCTTCTGTTATTTATTAAACTTTTACTCACCAAGCTGCCTCTGCCTGCCTGTCTGCATTTGGGTCCTACTCCAAGACCTTCTTGACACTTTACTAATTATCAGTTATTTAAACAAGAATTCACTGATTTACCACAGAGTGAACTCTATATTATAAACCACAGAACTTCACATCAAAATATTTCATCTGCAGAACCAGAAATCAGGAACTAAAACTACATGTTGACACATTTTAATCTCATTTACAGAGAAGATCTACAGTTTGGATCATTGTCAGAACCTCATTATTAATTCATTAAGAATTTAAACTCTTATTTCCATCAGTTAATTAAAAATAAAGACAATATCTGGGATTAGAAATCACCATCATCATCACTATTATTTTATTATTAGTAACAGTTGCTGCTAAAAGAAATCTCATGAAAACCAATTCAAGCAAGCTGGACCTTTTTTCTGAGACGACACCAACTTTGGGTTTCTTCCCAGCTCTACAGCTCCTTTCAGGACGGCTTCCTGGGGTCTAAGAGGACACAGAACTTTACACTGAGGTCCAAACTGATCAGTGATGTGCTGACGTAGTATCTGGCTCTCAGCAAAGCCCCCCACTAACACAATAGACCCAATGTTGAGAACTTTCTGTAATTCTTCTCTGAGACTCTTGGTGATGCCCTGCAGTCTGTAATCAAAGAAAGATCTCAGTTTCTCTCTGGTGATTCTGATGACTCCTTCATCCCAGGAAGCTCCTTCCACCGAGACAAAGAACGTTTCAATCTCTTTCTTTTTCTGAGCCTGTTCTCTCAGGTTATCTGAGCAGCTGATCTGAACATCTTCATCCACCTGTTTGAGACGGATAAAATCATACATCATTTTCTGAACCTCACTGGAGAAGTTTCGTTCATATTCTTTCCAGACTCCATCAGAGAAAATTTCTCTCAGGAACTGTTTGAACTTTCTGTCCACAGTTCGTCCTCCCAGATCTTCTCTAGAGGCCTCCTGCAGCTTCTTCAAGGTTCCTCCTTCCAGGACGTCAAGAACAGTGAAGTCAATAGTTTCATCTTTTGACAAACAGGAAGAGAATAAAACAGAATAAAAGATAAATGTCAGAAAACAACTTATTGCAGATTCAAACTCACATTCAGCAACATGAATCAAAAAGATGACATCAATCCACATTTATTGGTTCTCTTGGTGTTTGAACACAAAGATTTTAAAACTCGTATCTTGATAAACATTTGAATAACCGTGTGTAACAGTTACCTCCACAGTCCACAACAAGGTACCGTTTTCCGTCTCTGTTTTGGGTCTCCAGCAGGACTTTGGTTTCTTCTGGTTCCTTCTCAAAGTGTACTGCCACCTGACTTCCTGGTGGATCTGAACAAACACAGAAACCTCACTGAGTGATTCTATGAAAAACGTTCAATGGTTGCTTCAGGCTCAGCTGGAGGTTTTTAGGCCGGTTCATTTATCACCGTCTCTGCCTCCATAGTTTGTGATGCTGGAAATCTCTGGAGAAGTTTCCAGATCAGTGATGACCCTGTGTCAAAGCAGCTCCCTCAGACCATCTTAGAAGGTCACCAACAGCAATAAAAATGGACAGTGAGAGTCTTTTCTGTCTGAGAGACGCGTCTTTGACAGATATTAGAGTAGAACTGATGCTGAAGGTGTCATGATTCAGTGTTAGAGGTGGAGATGTTACGTCTGGTGATGAAGCCCTGAGGCCTGAGTCCAGCAAAGTGGACGTGTCCACATGAAGCCTGTTGAGGCCTGATCTTCAGGATGGAAACAAAGACAAACAAGGCCTCGTTTCTCTGATATCACAGGATGGCCTCAGTGAGTGATAGGAGTTGCTGAAGAAGCAACTGTTCATAGACTTGAAGTAGTTCAATATTTTTATCAAGAGACTTTATTGATTTACCTCCTTCAGGATAGATTTATTTCATCTGGCTCTACACGACATCATCTGGAGGTTCTGACATATCTTCATCATCATGTTTACAGATCCTCTGGTATGTCGACCAAATGTAGCTTCACAGTCGGGGGTTAAACTGAGCTGCATCATGGGAAACATCTGAAGCGATTCACATTTTTCCTGCTTTCAGTTCTAAATAATTGAAACAACAGAACCTGAAAGGTTGATATGTTTGCTGAAACGTAGAAGCCTGAGAGTTCGTAGTGAGGTTTTCATACAAGCAGAACCTGCCTGTGAACACTCAGCGCTCTGAGAGTCCGGCGTTCACCAGGGAGGCAGGACGTGGTCTCAGCGTGTCGCTCTGTAGAGCTGCAGATATAAGTTACAGTAGCTGGAGGAGGGTGAGGATGGAGCTGGTTTCTGCTGCAGCAGAGTTAAGCTGCTTCTGGTAGAAAATCAAACTGGAAGGATCTATATTCAGGTTGTCTGGTTAAAAGACTAAAGGCTCATCCTGTGTTTAAGTTTTTACTCTTTATATCTTTAAAAAACCACAGATTCAAACAGATCATTTATTCTGATTTAGTTTTTTAAATTCAGAAAGAGGAAACAGAAACAGTAAAGTTAAACAGTTGAAGAGAAATAAAGAATTAAAAATAAATACAATCTGTTCTAAGGATCAAGACTTTATCTTTGAAAGCCGTCTAGATCAGTTTTTACCGAGGCTTTTAGAAGATGTTATTAACCAGAGTCCTCAGCAGATGGACAGTATCTGGAAATCATGTCTCTAAGACCTCAGTGATCCATCATCCTTCAACTGATCGTCTTCTGGAGGCCAAGTTTTCAGCTAATGGCTCTTTGGACCTAAAATAGGTTCTGTATCAAACTGTTATGTTTGGTATTTTATCAGAAGCAGGTTATTGATTATCACTGATGAACATTTCAAGTTTAGGGGCTTTTTCTGCTGGTCAGAGTTAAGCTTAAGAAACAAAGATAAATTCCTCTGAAATGGTCAGATAATGGAGTGAAGGAGAGTAAAAACCAGCAAAGTCTAAAACCTGGAGCAAACCTGGAGATCTACTGATCAAGACCACTTTAAAATAAAGTCTGGCCTTAAGGAGGAGGTTTAAATCTTAGCAGAGAACTATAGTTTGAACACATCTGCTCTGCTTTAAGGAGGTCTCAGTGATTTTTAGAGGTTTCCAGCCATGCTTCATCATGATGATGGTTCCTCTCACACAGCTGGTTTTACATGAACTCACATATTCAGAGTGAGAAAGCCTTAAGTGTCCTTTAACAACCTGATAACCAGGTCCATGTTATAAATGAGAGAACGCCTGTGAGTCCGTTTCTATCTGAGCTGCATTGCTCCTTCAGACATGAACTCACCACCTCTACTCTCAACAACAAGCCACTGCTGCTGCCTGCTTCTCTCAGCTCGGGGTTTTCTCATCAAGTTCCCTGTTTGTAATATCAGCCAATCATCAGTTTACTAACTTCTGTTGGTCGTCATGTTTCAGACTAAATCCAAACTAAACATTCAGCCACATTGTTTTATTCAGGGTCCAAACCCAGGTCTGATTACCGTCAGACCTTTAGAACCAGGAAACCAGGTAAACAGAACCTGTCTGACAACATGAAGTAGGCTAAAAGACCCAAGAGACCAAGACACCATTCTATGATCTAAAGAACTACAAGAACAGATGAGGAGCAACGTCACTGACATCGGTCTATAAAGGGTTACGAAGCCATTTCTAAGGAGTTAGGACCTCAGTGAACAGAGAGAGAGACATTATCCACACATGGAGAAAACATGGAACAGTGGAGAACCTTCTCAGGAGTGGCCGTCCTACCAAGAGAGCTCCAAGAGAGCATCCACGACTCATCCAGGAGGTCACAGAAGAACCCAGAATAAACATCTAAAGCTCTGCAGGCCTCAGTTAAGGTCAGAGTTCATGATTCAACAACAAGAAAGAGAGACTGGACAAAAATGGCCTCCATGGGAGAGTTTCAGGGTCAGAACCACTGCTGACCCAAAGAACTCAAAGACCCGTCTTGTTGATCCAAAGATTTCTGGACTCAAGAGAACCTGAATCAAACCAGCAAGTCTGCCTCTGAATGGTTTAAAAAGAGTGGCCTAGTCAAAGTCTGGACTGGAATCTGTTGAAGATGCCGTGACAGAACCTCTAACATCAACTCATGCTGGAAAACACTCCAACGTGGCTGAATTAAAATGATTCTGGTCCAAAATTCCTCCTCAGTGATTTAAAAGGTTTATTCCCAGATAAAAAGGTGTTTGCATCAAGGTTGGAACAACCAGTTATTGGGTTTAGGAGGAAATGACTTCTTTACATAGAGTCAGGTTGGTCTGGAGAGCATTATTTAGATTATTTTAGGAAGAAATGAAATCATTATTTGTATTTACTCAGGTTATCTTTGAAGGATTAAAATGTTTGATGGTTTGAAACATTTAAGAACAAAAATGTAAGAAAAACTTCAACATTTCCATGAGTTTTCTGTATCGACAGGATTAGTTCAACGGATCACCTAAAGAATCCATTGATATGTTGAACTGGTCCTAGAATACAGACCAGAACTTGTTCTATGGTGAATGTTTGTATGACAGACTTTATAGATCCACACAGTACCATTACAGCTGGTACCAGCATCTGTTGGTCCTGGAGATGGATCCTGTGAGTCTCTGCTGTGGTTCTGTGTGAAGAAACCATCAGATGGAAGCTTCAAACACCAGGTCAAAGCTGCTTCTGGTTCCAGAACCAACATCAGTTTGCCTTTAGTGTCTTCTGTTACAAGACCAGCCTGGAAGAGAAATGAAAAGTCTGAATCTTCTGAACATCTCAGAGCTGCTGTCCTCTTTAAAAACATGATGTTACCTGAATAGCAGCTTCTACCATGAACCCTTCAGCTGAATCCTTCCAGACGGCAGGAACATTCAACACCCAGGTGAAGTTAGAGGCTGTGAACTTTCCACCTTCTGGATGAACGTTGATGGTTTTCAGAGCATCGTCCTTCAGGAATCTCAGAACTAGTTTAAAAACATTCAGGGCCTCCATATAGTAGAAGTAGTTGTTGGCTGCTCTGATTCTCTTCCTCCAGTCGTCCTGGAAACAGGTTTCAGTTTGTTAGTTTGTATCCAAACTCAGGTCAGTTTGTCAGGTTTACTGGTGGTAAACTACTGTCGTCTTAAAACCAGTCCAAACAGAAACTGGTATTTTTTCCTCTGAGCTTCTCTGTCTGAGTGACGGATTTAAAGATGAAGTAACAGATTTTACTGGTTTGAAAAACTAATCAGAGCTGGATTCTCTGTGTATTTTCTTTGATTTAAAATACTAAAGTCTTTAGTTGTAGATGTCTTTATGGTTCAGTTTTAGGTCAGAGGTCAAATTTATCTATGAAGCTCATTTGCAAAGGAAGTTCCTGCTTTTCCAAACTGTCGTCCACAGGGTGAAAGAAACACAGCAAAGAAGTGGGTCTTCAGCAAAGATTGAACATTTTCCAGGGTCTGAGCACCTCTGATATGGAGAGGCAGAACGTTCCATCATTTAGATGCAGCAACCAAGAATAATCCTAAAGGTTAAAGGTCATATAAACACCGGTTCCTAGTTCAGTGATGTGACCTGTCTGTTTTGATGCCAGATGCAGTCCTGATTTAATAAAATCAATTCAACAACTAAGATCCATCTCCAGGTCTCCTTTCTGTAGAGCAAATGTAGACAACCAGCTTCTTCATGCCTGAAATGCCAAGACAGGAAATAAATCCTAAAATATAGAAGCAGTGACCAAAACATTATGACCACCTCTTGTTTCTCATTTAGAGGCTGGGACTTCCAGCAGCAGCTGAGATGTTGACCTCAGAGCTCCGACCAGAACATGATGTTGCAATAAATCTTATTTCTTCATGTTTGTTTCTTGAAAACATTTGCTGCACATTATATCCCAACACCAACCAGAGGACATTGTCAGTTAGATGCCAGAGACGTGAAGGAAACGTGGAGGTTTGGTCATGTTTGACTTGATCTGGAGAGTTTATCAGCAGCCACACCTTACCAGCTGCACAGGTCCCCATCACCATGATGCTTCAATGAGATGATGAGGACATTATTTTCCTCCACAAAGTTATTACTGATGCCTGAGCTTTGCTCTTGGAGTTGTTCTCCAAACTACACTGAATGTGAAATGAGACAAACGAATGAAGATAGAAATCCTCCATGAGTTCTCATGTTCATGAAGATGTGGTCAGTAAGCAGAGATGAAACATCAACAACTAGAAGCTGTAAAAACTGCAGCAGCTCAACAGGATCAGTCCTGGTCCAGAAGCTCATATGGATAAAACCTGTTTAAAATCCTCATTTTGTCTCAGACCGTCGCTGCCTCACAATAAATAGATTAGATGGAGGTTTTTCTGATGGATCCATTGATGGATATTTATTATACGGATGTGAACATTAAAATGTGTTCACCAAGCTTGGTGCTTCAGTGTTCCCTGAGCTGCAAACAGATGTTTGTTCATATTTGACATTTTAATATAGATTACATGTTTTACAAAGCTGCTGTAGAGACTGGATTTGAAAAGGATCATAAACTGTTTTCAGGTTTAACTGTTCATTTGACATTATTGTTAAATATGAATGATTTCCAGTGTAATGAACACATTTTCTGTTTTATGCTCTTTCACCAAATCCTCAGCCCAGTAAGCAGCAGGGAATCATCAGTTGTTAGTAAGGCTAACGTTTTGATAAGGAGAGATGAACGATGGTTCTGTTCCATCTTTACTAACTGGTTTAAAAAAGCGAAGGAGGTTATGCAACGAGTGATAGAAATTTGCTCGGCCATGGCTCCAGACGTTGGAGAAGATCCATGTTTCTACATTGATGTGAGCCACTGAACTGGGAGGAAAGAAAGCAGCAAGAATCCACCAGTGATCAGATTCATCTCAAGATCAACCAAAGATCTAGTCTGGAAATCTGCAAAGAGCTCCGAGTTCCTCAGAACCAGAAAGTTAAAATGTGGTGAAGATCTAACCACCAAAGATGAAGAGCTGAACAACAAATTATGGCCACATATTGATGAGGAACGCAGACAGGAGAAGAAAGTCTTCTTCATGGAGCCAGGACCTTCACTGATGGAAGGAAATCAGAGGAATAAGGAACTTCCTCGTCTTCTGACACTTTTTCTTTATCTCTGATTTATGCCGTTTTTCAGGAGTTCAATTAAAATGCAGGAAACATTTTTATCATTTCAGGTTTAGTGACAATTTCCTGGTTTGCTCTGAGCTTCTGACACATTCCCAAGGTGATGAAAATCATTTTCTACATTCACCAACCTTCAGTCTTTAAGTGAGTTTATTGATCTATTGATCATTCTGTCTTGATCACTTTATTGGTTGAATGTAAGGAGTATTCATGATCAGCTACAGAGAAAGGCAGCTTTTTATTTTCTACAACAAACACATGCTGTGGCTTCAGACTTTAGCTTTTAGAAAACTCGGTGGAGAGAAAACATCTGGATGTCTGACAGGAATAATAAATCAGCTGGTGTTGCCATATTAAGAGGCTCTTTTCAGGGAAAGATACTTAAAAATGTTGCTCAGTTATGGAAGATGGATTATTTTAGTCACTGAATTTATGGATCATGTTTCTGTGTTGGGGAACATAAATGGTTACAAAAAAAGCCAAATGATCAGAATTATTTTAAGGAATTTAAAGAGGAAATTTATACTTTATTAAACATCTTTTTGAATATAAAACTAGTTTTAGGAGGAGATTAAATCACATTAATAATCCTCAAATAGATGATTTTCCACAGAGAAAATCCACAGATTCACAGACTGAACTTCATGATTTATATTTGCTGTTGAATTGTTCTGATATTTGGAGACAAAAAAAATCCATTTGGAATAAAAAGATCTTCATAAGATTTCTAGAATAGATTTAGGCTCAAATGACTTAAAGTGACGTTAAAATAGAAACATTAATATTTACTGATCATAAAACAATCCTTTTATACTTACACATGATAAACCAGGCAATAAAACATATTAAATAATATACTTTTTAATAATAAACTCTTTAAAATAAATTATTAGCAGTAATTGGAGGAATGCAGTAGAAGAAAATATTTATGGCAAATATTGGGAATATGCAGAATTTCTAATTTAAAAAGCTGCAATTAAAAGATGGAAGAAATTAGCCAAAGAAAAGAGAAAAATAAAGTTGTAAAAGAAATAATTGTTGTTCATGAAGACGATGAGCTTCTCAGACTGATATCAATAAGTTACTGAACTACAACCTGAATTAGGTCGTATTTATCAGGGTTTGGCTCAGGGTGCTGATGTTCTCTCTCCATGGAAATGGATGGAGAACGGAGAAAGGAACAACAAATACTTTCATCATCTGGAAAAATGAAATGAAATGATCAACCATTTACATAAACCTAAAATCAACTATAAAATATCTGAAAACTCAACTAATCTCTGTCTTTATTGAGGAATTTAACCAAAAGCTCTAAAAGAACTGACAGTAATAACCTCCCCTTTCTCTCAACAATTAAAAATAAAACTAATTATTGACAAAGATCTAAAGGAGTTCTGGGATCAAGAATTAAACCTGGAAGAAGTGAAACATTGAATCAGTAACTGAAGAACAATAAATCCCAGGTAATGACGGCCTTCCTGGAGGATTGGATCAGATGTTTCAGGACCACATCACTGACTTCTTATTAGATGTTTCTAAGGAGGCCATAGAAGCCTGTAAGCCTCCAACAATGTGTCAGGACTTCATGACATTGATACCAGAACCTGATGAGGATCCAGTACAGGTTGATAACTGGAGGCCAGTTACATTCATTAACAATGATGCAACATTGCTCTCATATTGCTGCAGAAAGACTGAAGTCCTGTTTAGAGACCGTTCTAGATGACCGTCAATCAGGCTTGATGCAAGGAAGACCCATAAGCAGCAATATTAGGCTGATCCTGGATCTGATTGGTTATAAGGATGACATCACTGACAGCAGCTATATTGTGTTTATTGACATTTATAAAGCCTTTGATGCTGTAAACCACACATTCTTACTTGATGTTTTGGACTTCCTAGATTCTGGTCAATGCTTCAGAAAAGCCATTAAAACATTTTATAACGATTGTAACAGTTTGGTTAAACTTCTGTGGGGAACCACTGGGAGATTTCCCATTTCTCAGGGAATTAAACTGGGAGATCCTGCTGCCCCAGTCCTGTTTTTATGAGTGATGCAGATGTTACTGCTGCAGATCCAAAAGGACTCATTTGAAGGGATCACCGTCTCAGGTCAGGAAATGAAATGCTGTCAACCAGCAGATCATTCAGATATCTTCTTGAAAGATGAGTTTCAGATAAATAAATTATAGACTGTATTAATGTTTCTCTGGAGGATCTGGGCTTACTTTAAACATTCAGAAATGTGTCCTGTTCCCTCTCAAAGAGGTTGTGTCCATAAAGAAACTGAAGGTCTTCCTGTCAAAGAAGAAGAAACTGATTTGGGAATTAATATTTGTTGAGATCAGTCTGAGAGGATCATATCTAACTTTCAACATTTAATTCCTAAAATGAAAACTAGATTTGATCCGTGGATCATGAGAGATCTGTCGCTGAAAGCTAGAATCATTTGATCTAAAACAGAGAGATTATCTCACTCAGTTTATCCTGAAAAACTCATAGATGTTCATAAATCCTTCATAAAAAGTGGATTCTGCTCTTTATGACTTTGTCTGGAAAAATAAATCTCATTATTTCAACAGATATGATCTAAATAATCTTTATAATCAAGGAGGTTTAAATATGTTAGACTTCAATACATCAGATATGATCTTCAAGCTGAACTGGATCAATCATTTCATTAGAGACAAACAGATTATGGTGATTAAAACCAAACCTTATTAATAAACTAATTGGACGGATTGAATTTCTTCTTAAATGTGATTTAATGTCGACTAAATTCCTGTTCAGTCGTCTAACTTTTCATCATGTCGGCTTCTTATCTACAAACATCAACATTAATGTTCGATTTGGAAAAACTAAAATATGAAAAACAAAAATAAATCAATATTTTATGAGAAATGGATCCAAAATAATATGAATTATGTTTCCAACTAGTGAATGAAATCTTCTGACATCTACTGAGTTTTTGAGGACTTTAGATGTTCTAGTATCTGAGAGAGAATCCAGTCCAGGTTCTGATGTGGTTCTAGTTGGTTCTGTTAGGCTGCTACAAAACAGAAATGGACCCAATATATACAGACACCACTGAATAAACATATTCTCATTAATGGCATTAATATCTTGGATAAAATGTAATAAATTTCTTAGGTTTATGATTGATTGTCCAATAACTCCTCGTTGTCAGTTTTATTAGAATATTAACTTTATGAATATTAACGGGTCGTTGATCTGGACTTATAATAACAAGGATTTAGTCACCAACAAGGTCAAGAAAGTTCACTTTAAAATAATTCATTGAATTTATCCAACAAACCAATTTATTAAACATATAGAAATGACTTGGATGAATCTTGTTCTTTCTGTAAAACAGAAACAATTTCACATCTTTTTATGATCGTATTTATGTTTCCTTTTTCTGGACTGAAACTGAAACGTTATTTCAACTAAATTATGGCATTAATATTAAATTATAATATTAGGATGTTATTATTTAATGATATAAAAGACTGGACCAGAACTCATTCTTTTATTTTAAACATTTTGACTCTAATGGGTTCATTTTATATTCATAACAATAAATTGTCTAAAATAAAACCCAAAACTCCTCAATTCAAGGCTGAGCTGAAAACCTACTTTGGATCTTTGAAAAGTTGAACAAATCTGAAAACAACATCAGACTGCAGCTGTAGATAGACGATCTTCTCTAAAACTAGGAGCAAAAAGCTGCTTTGGAAAGAACAGAAAGGTCAAAGTTCAGCTTTTTAAAGCTGTTGTACAGAAACCAGTTCAAAACCAGTCAGAGTGCAGCAAGAAATGAAAGAGGTGTTCATTAGGTTTGCTATATAGGGACCCACAGAGTTAAAACCTGTTTCCATGACTACAGGAGGAAAGCTGTGAAGGAGGCAGAGAGCAGCTTTAAACTATCTCAGATAATTCAGATGGAGACACAGTTTCAACCTGAGAAGACAGGTGAGTTCATAGAGGTCACAGCAGGACCCAAGGAGGAAGAAGATCTGCTGATCTTTACTTTACTTACTCTGATTCTCCTCTTGAAGTCTTCAAATAAACTATGTTTCTCAGCTTCTTCTCTTCTCATCTTGTTGTACGCTGTTTTAGCTTCATAACCAAACTTCCAGAAGTTTTTATGTTTATCCAACAGGAAGCAGGTTGGAGTCTTTGGGGAGTCCAGTCCCAGTTCTTCACCCCATCTCTTTAACTGGGTCCCACCTCCTTCCTCTCTGGGTCTGACATTGAAGGCGTAGCCACTGTATCCTGAACCAAAGTCTATGGCTATGATAAAAGAGTCAGCTCCAGCTGGTTGGAGAAGAGAAGAAAGTTAGAATCTGAACAAAGAGCCGTTACTGTTTTTACAAGAACAAGTTTTTACTGAAATAAAACCACAAAAACAAATATATGTTTCTATAAGTTTATCATTTTAACTCTGCCACTGAAAAACTAACCTGAAACAGTAAAGTTTAGTCATTTAATATTTAATTTTCCACAGATTCTACTGGTCCAGCTGCCCTGTGATGGACTGGTGACCAGTCCAGGCTGGACCCCACCTCTCACCCAATGGTTCTAGGCACCAGCCCCCTCCATGCCATCCTGAACGGATAGGTGGGTATGGACAATAGATGGATGAAAGGATGGATACTGGTACTCCTAAATATTCAATCATTTCATATAATACCAGGAAATACCTTTAGTTTCACAGCATCTATTATGAATAATGTTTCTATTCTTTATTACATCATTTTCTTCAGTATTAAAGATTATATTTCTGTAGCATGTTTCCTCATTCTAACCTTCATATTAATAACTCAGAATAAAGACCAACTCCCCTGGTTTTATTAAAGATATCATGAATAAAATGTGACTTTTATTTACAGTACTGACCTTTGACATTGAGCAGCACTTGTTTCTTAGTCAGGATTTCATCTGAGCTCCTCTTGTAGACGGTGCAGGTGTAGATGTCTGTGTCTCTGTCTGTGGGGTTCTTCAGGGTCAAACTGAAGTCTCCAGATTTTAGTTTTATCTTCATCTTTGTTCTGTTTCTATACAGCCTGTGTTGAAGCTCTTCTTCTTCAGACCAGCTCAAGGATTCACTGGAATCGTTCAAGATCTTGTAATTACTGTAGACCATCCTACCAGAGCTGTTTCTCCACGTTACTATGACTCCTTCAGGTAGACGGACTGTAGTTTTAAAGGGCAGCAGAACAGACTCCACTCCTGGATCCATCTCCACCTTGTAGACTGAGAAACAAACAGATCAGCTGCACTGACAGCAGTAGAACTGATGATGTTGATGTTCACAGTAATGGTCCTCAGTAATATTCCAGGAGAAGACCACCTCTTCACAACGTGTCACTCAGGGTTTTGTGACCATGCAGATGCAGAATGCAGCTGACAGAGCTGCATGTGATCAAAACTTCATTTCAACACAGAAGAAAAGACTCACTATCATCCAGATGTTTATTCATGAAGAGAAATCCCTCCAATCTGTTCTACTTTTTAACTAACAGATGATGAACCACATTACTGCTGCCTCCTAGTGGACAGGAGTGAAAACAGTTGACTGATGAGTCAAATGCAGAGAAGTGTTTCCAATGACCTCCAGGTCATCACCCTGTAACCTGGGATGGATTTGTGTTTAGTGGTGAGAGGAAGCAGCAGTAATATTCAGCAGGACAGTCAGAACCTCATGATGGTTCTGGTTCTGGGAACTTCACAGTGCTTCTCCTTTTATTAAACTCACTCTTCATCAACCTTAGAAGGCCCGGTTGGACGGCTTAAACATTACCTTTGAATTAGAGATTAAATGATAAAAGTCTGACATTCAAGTTATAATTATTAGTGATTATTTCATCATTATTTTATTTGATGGTCATGTGATGCAGCACATCATGAATTTATTTATTTCTCAGCCTCACAAATTAAATCACTCAGTTATTCTAACACTGCTATAGAAAAGGTTATTGGTCTGCAGCTGAGCTGCTGTGCAGGTTAACCAATCAGATGTTAGACTTTATTTAGCCACAAACAGAAGCTGTTTAAAGTATTTCATGATGTAATGTAAGAAGGGAATAAGAAACTAATGGAGAAGAGGGAAGGAGGAGAACTTTCTCCATCAGGGTATCTGGTCAGAGATGATGGGAAGATGGATGGAGCTAAAAACAGGACTGGAAGGAAACCAGTTAGAGGCTGAAAAGACTTGAGACTGGGAGGAAGTTCATGTTCCAGCAGAACAACGACCCTAAACATAAAACCAGAGCTACAATGAGATGGTTCAGATCAGAGCATATTTATGTGTTAGAATGGCCTAGTCAAAGTTCAGATCTAAACCCAGCTTGGTTTCTGTAGAATGACTTAAAACTTGCTGATTCTAGACTCTGTTCATCCAATGTGACTGAACTTGTTGAAAAGAAGAATGGAAACATTTGAGTCTTTAAATGAGGAAACCTGGTAGAGACACGTCCCCAAAAGGCTTCAGGTGGAACATCAGAGAAAGATGGTTCTACTAAATATTGACTCAGAGGGGCTGAATACAAATACATGACATACTTTTTATACTTTTATTGTTTTTAATTTGGAAAACAATCATTGATTTCCTTCTACTTGTTAAATATGCACTAATTTATGTTGTTCTACTGCCTAAAATCACATTAAATGTATTTATTTTTATAGGTTTAAGTAACACAATGTGGAAAAGTAAAGGGGTGTAAATACTTTAGCAAGGCACTAAATCTGTTTTAGCTTTGATAAACGCAGGTGAAACTGAAGAGTTGCTAGGAGGAAGGACTCCATCTTCACGACAAAAGATGGATGAATGGGTGGGTTGCTGGAGTACTACAGTAGTACTACAGTAGTACTACAGTAGTACTACAGTACTTTCCATTCTAAACTTGGACATTCTTTGTATTCTTATTCACCATAAAGGTATATTGGGGTTAATCTGGGTTCAGTTTCTGATCATAGAAACACAGAAAACTGAGCATGTTAGGGGATCCATCCCATAATAGTAAAATGATGACTATGAAACCATGGCAACCCTGAAGCTTCCTCCATCTTTCTGCTTCAGCTCATGGTTCAGTGTCTGAAATGGTCTCAATGTGTCGAATGAAAACTGTTAAAACCTCAGCATGTCAGACATCAGCATTGATACGGTTGTAAAAGGAACTTACCTGACATGAAATAATGTCTGAAATGAAATAAAAGGCCTCCAGAAACAGCAAGAAGAACCAGCAGAACCAGCAGAACCAGGAGAACTTTGGCCCAAGCTGGAAATATTTCTATGGAAAAACATAAAGATCAGTTAGATCTTAGACTCTTAATTACAAAATTAAGTTAAAATATCTCAGACTTTTCTTTAAATTACTTTTTCTAATTTCATTTTCCCTGGAAATTTGCCACTTTGGACAAATTACAAATATAAGTAAATGGTTTAATAATACTTTCAATAGTTTTTTATAATCATCATGTCAGTCCCGTCACTATCAACAGATGTTTTAGTTTTGTTTTTTCTCACCATAGTTTGAATTTTATTTTCACTTATATCTCCTAGAAACATTGAGTGTAAACTTCTACAGCCACGCTGCACATTTCCACCTCTTTTATCATTTATCTTAATGGAAGAAACCAGGTCTGGTTCTAGATTTACAAAAAAGGAATTAAAATTATTTATTTTTTTCAGACAATCTTGTTTCTTCCTTAAAAAATATTTTCCAGGACGATGATTTTAGTTCAGTCTTACAAAACTATTCAATATTTTCCATGTTTTTTCATATCACCACTATTCTCTCTCAACTTTAAATTGTAGTAATCTTTCTTGGCTTGTCATATTAACGTTGTTAACTTGTTTTTATAAATCTTGTATTTCATTTCTTTAGATTTAGTTGGAAATCTAACAAAATCTCTATATAATTTATTTTCTTCTTATAATATTTAACAGTCCCTTGGTCAGCCAGGGTTTTACAAATGTCATTTTTATTTTTGTGACACTAATATCAGGCAGTTCTTATCATATAATGATTTATATACTTGTAAAAATGTTTCATAAACCACATTCACATCCTTCACATATTCCCCACTCTGTGGATCTGAAGGACAACTGCAGCCTGCTGAGATAAGGATGAACCGTGGAGAAAAACTGACACAGAAAGAGACTTCTTCATCACTACAACAAATAGAACCTCCTCAGACTCCAACAAGACAAATGGACCCCCCTAGACCCAACAGAGGAGCCCAAACCTCCTTCCCCCAGACCCCAGAAACATCTCTGTGAGATGTCAAGGGTCCAGGTGATAAGACTACCAGCAGTGATTATCTCCAGGAAAAGCTTGGGCTCCGATGGCAGAATGCTGCAATATCTCTGTTTTAATACGTAGCAGGAAAAAAAGATTAGATAAGAAACAATAGACAGAAATAAAACCTAAAATCTATTCCTTGTCGAGTTCATCTTGCCAGAGAAATATTACCAGCCACTAAGTCACTTAAACTGGTTCTATTAAACATTAGATCTTTGTCAGGAAAATAATTTTTAATCAATGATTTAATTACTGAGCATAATCTTGATTTTATGTTTTCAACAGAAACATGGTTACATGAAAATAGTGAGACTGATAGAATCAACGCCTCTAAATAACCAGACCAGGAAGCAGAGGAGAGGAGGAGGCTGCCCACCTTGTTTCATGATTCACTAAAGTGGAAGAAGGTGTTCCTGGGCAGATTTGACTCTTTGAATATCTGGCTGTCCAGGTAAAGGTCCCTGCTGGATCTATGTTCCTGAATCTTTACAGGCCTCCAAAATCCAAATCAAACGTTTTCAATGATTTCAATGACCTTCTATCTGTGATATGTGTTGATTATGACTGTTTAATCGTTGTGGGAGACTTTAACATCCATGTTGACAATATGAAGACAAAGAGGCAAAAGAACTATGTGATAAACTTAAAAATGTGGGTTTGATTAAACACCTGAAACTGCCAACACACAAAAGGGGACACATTTTGGACTTAATCATCAGTAAGGGTCTGAACATTTTAAATTTGTAACTAATGTTTCCATATCTGACCACTTTTCTGTTACTTTGATAGCAGCTTTTCTATTAACTCAATTAGCGAAAGAGAGATTATAAGAAAAACATTTTTTAAGGACAGTGCAACTAAAATCTTTAAAGGGGACAAATCCTGCTTTTAAATCCATCCTTTTCTTATTTAAATCATTCAGATGTGGTTTGTATAAAGTGGAACTGCATCGTTTTGGTTTGATTTTAGCTCCTCAGGTTCATTTTACTCATTTTTTAAGCTTCTTTTTGACCTCGTTTTGTTGCCGTCTCTTTAAATGCAAATGATGAACTTCAACCCCGACCTCCTCCAGGCTGCAGAGCCAAACAAGAATCCATTACTTTACTTTCCCTCCATAAATATCAGCAAATGTGTAAAAAACAAGAAGTATATAGAAAATCATTGCACCAACAATGTGCTACGTTTACTAATGCATGAGAACAACAGCACTAAAACTAATACTGTAGCTGTAAGCTATCAAATGCAACAAACAACGATGGTTGATTAACAGGCTTTTGCTGAGCAGCAATCATCTAAATCAGGTGTTAAAGCAGAGAAACATCAGGACCTGGTGAGGACTGACTTTCAACACCTCTGCTCTAGTAGACTACATGAAAAATGTCAATTATTCAACAATAGCAGAGAAACGTTCAGGAATTCACAGTAGAAACAAAAGCTGTAATCCATTACTAATGTTACTGACAATATTTTTACACAAACTACATGTAAGATACCTTTTAAAATGTTAATTTTACCACAAAGTGAATGAATACAACTTTTAAACAAAGAGCCCAACATAGTTAACGAGTTAGCTAACGCTAGCATCAAGAACATCACTGAAAGCATTTGGATCGTGTGTTTCTCAAGACAAAAAGGGCAACTAAACAGACTGTAAAACTGTTCATTTAATATTATTAATTAAAAACACAATAAGGTGATGTCCTTAAGGAGCTAAAAGCGAGCAAACAGCGCTAACATTAACAGGAGGTACGAAGCTGAGCTATCAGAACAACAGCCAGTCAGTTCTATCAACACCTCAACAATCAAGCTAGCTGTCATTTTACCGTTATCTGCAGCTAACCTCTTTGCTCTGTCCGTCGCTTCCATAGACAGAAGAAACTGACCCTCAGACAGACGGAGTCTTTCGGCTAATCCTCCTTCATTCTGGCCGAGGTTGCTGAAACACTCCTTCACACAAACGAAGAGGATTTTCTCCACGGATGTCGACACGTTTCCATGAAAAATACATTTAACCAGGAACTCCGAAGAGGTTCTGATCCAGGAGGACGGTGTAATGACTGGTGTGGGTTAATACATCCAACAACAGAACATTTAGATTTAACCGCTTGCTGCTTCGGCGTCCTTCAACTTGAACTACAAGAATACTGCGAGAAACAAAATGGCGGATTCGCTGGATTGGTTAACAGGTGTTGTGTGAAATTCTGTTCCCCCTGTGTCGGGAGCGCGCACTGCAGCCAGAGAGGTATGGCAAGCCAACTGTGCCACAAAACGCCACTTTTACCACGCGTGTGTTTAAAAGGTCACGCAAAAAACGCAGTTTTATAAGTCAGAACGCAGTAAAATACGGCGAAAATCCCATCAAAACTCCATTTTTTACGGCGTTTAAAGAGCACCACAGAACGCCGTAAAAAACTGCGTTTTTCTGGTCACTGAACGCCGCTTTTTACGCGCGACGGCGTTCAATGTCCCGAGAAAACGCCGTTTTTTACGTGGTAAAAAGTGTCACAGAACGCCGTAAAAAACGGTGTTTTCTCAAATTAAGCAAAGCTCTGCCCACACTCTTCTTATCCAGTAAATTTAAACTCCAGCCATCCAATAAGAGAAGTAGAACTGCAGACCCCACTAATTCATAACAGATCAACTGATGTTTCTTTCTGATAAATGTCATATATTCTGCAGCACTCAGTGTCAGTGTTTGCTTCTGTAATTATCTCAATATTAATTTTAATGTCTTTAAAGTCAAAAGAAGAGAAAATAAACACAATAACCTTCTGAAACAAGTGAAGATCGACATGCAATTTTGAAATCCGAGTTGTAGCTGTAATACTATTCTCCTCCACCAGATGGCATCGCACGGGAGCTAGTCTACAGAAACGCGATCTGTGGACATTTGGTGGTTGTAATGTTATTAAATACAGAAAAATTCATCTTGTATTCCGTGTTTGCTGTTATTTTTCTATGAACAATTACTAGAAAGATTCTTAATCTATTAGTTGGCATGAATAAGAACCCTAAAATAGAAATTCTCTATCACATTATTTTGTTTTTCATACAACTCAGAAAAGGTCCTAATAAAATGATCAATAACACAACAATTTTTTTACATTTTTACTAATATAATGACCAATTTCCATATCTCATTAATGTAGTTATCATGTTACATATTTTCAATGAAAGCAAGACAGCCCAAAAAGGCATAAACCTGCAGTTCCTTCTGCGTGTCACAGTCCTAAATAATTATCCAGGCGCTCTTTATCTTTACTCATACATGTCTCTCAAAGTGCAAATACAATACTACAATACAGACATCTACCGTTCATTCTTTCCTTAACACGGATCAGTCATCCTTTCCCCCTTGCAGAAAAATAACCCCAAAGCTTGATGTTTCCACCCCCACGCTTCACAGTAGGTATGGTGTTCTTAGGATGCAACTCAGTATTCTTCCTCCAAACGCGACAAGTTGAGTTTGTGCCAAAAAGTTATATTTTGCTTTCATCTGAGCACATGATATTCTCCCAGTCCTTCTCTGGATCATCCATATGCTCTCTGGTAAACTTCAGACGGGCCTGGACATGTATTGGCTTAAGTAGGGGGACACGCCTGGCACTGCAGGATATGAGTCCCTCTCGGCGTAGTGAGTTTTTTGTTATTAAATCTTTTGCATTTACCGTCATGCTGCCTTCTAGTCTGCATTCTGGGGTCCTATATCAAGTAAACCGTAACACGTTTGGCCGATAGTGTATCTGTATTTCAACCAATTATGATTTCAGAATACATTTACACATACAGTGTCTGTGAGGAGACACTCAGACAAAAATATTTTTGTAGCATATTACAAATATTAGTTTTACATTCAACTAAATCTGACACCAGTAGATGTCTTATATTTTTGTTGAGCAACACGGTTCTCAGTCTGCATGTAGAACAGGAGTGTAGCAAGAAAATGATGTGATCTGAAAGACCTTTTATGGGGTCAGCTACTTTAGGTGTAAATGCTTTGATTTTGACTGAATTATAAAACCAGATCATTTTGATGTTATGATGCAAACCCAGGTAAGCTTGCAGAGAGGGTTTTCTATTGTTATCTGGACCAGTAGCTCAGGTGAAAGTCCCTCTGTTCTCTGTCCCTCATTGTGACTCTGAAAAAACTGAGTCAACCTCTACCTCATGTTTTACTGGGTGAATATTATTGATTAGCTGGTTCTACAAAGTATTAAGTCAGGGGAGCTGAAAACAAAAGCACGCCACACTTTTCAGATTTTTATTTTGAATAATTCTGATAACTATGTATCTTTCCTGTTGTACTTCACAGTTATGCTCTTCTCTGTGTTGGTCTGTCATAAAATCCCAACATTTATGTTTCTGGTTGTGAAAATAATCTAAAAAGCTTTAAAGGGCGTTCATATTTTTCTAAGGCACTTTATAAGAGTTTAAACTGCTACTGAGGAGTTTTATAGAGCAAAGTAAAGTTTTAATAGACTTTATGGTGACTATTGGGGTTCCAGGTTGTTATGGGCTTTTCTGGACCTTAAATGTTCTCCAGAAGTTTTTTAAATCCTTTAAACTGCTACTTATGAGTAGTTATATTTGGGGAATTTATGAGAACTTGAAGATCAGGTGGATTTAGTAGCAAATTCCTGAGCTAATGAAGAAAGTTTCCTAGAGGAGGTCTCTGCAGTGTTGATGAACAACATGAGGTTCTGGAAGGTGTTGGAGGTCTGTGGTGTGGAGAGCTTTAAATGAGCTCCAGCTGGTTGACTGCTGTGTTTGTTTCCATCAGGTGAAGCCAGAATAAAGAAGCCAACTCCAAAGACTCCTCCTAAACAAGGTGACACACACTTAAACACACACCGTCTTATGACCAGAACTGACCAGAACCAGATCAGGAACTGGACCGTTTGTTTCAGTAACATCAATAATCTTATCTGCTGGTTTTCTGCTTTCACCGTCTCAGAAGATACAGTCCTTTTAATGTTACTGTAAAGCTGATAATAAATGATCAGTAGTGATCAATAATGTTCAGATAACACCAGATATAGTAATCTGTTTATTGTAGCAGATACCTGAGACCCACGGATCCGGTCCAGCAGCTGAAATATTAACCTTTTACTAAAGATGCGCTGATCAGTCAGCCGGAGGCTGGAAACAGTTTTCCTATAATCGCCTCTGATCAGTTAAACAGAGGATCAAATACTTCAAATCACCATTTTGATTTATAAACGCATCCATTAAAGAACCTGAAGCACATTTTCTCTCAGAAATCAACCAGAAAAAACCTGACTGCTGCGTCTCCACCTTTTACTCAGCAGTAGAAGTCATCGATGATTGGTTGTTCTTGTTGCTGTGCAGCTCTGCCTCCTCAGATCCTGCAGTTCCCAGAGGACATGAAGATCCTAGCAGGAGAAAAGGTGGAGATCCTCTGCAAGTTCTCTGGAGCTCCACCCATCACCTGCACCTGGCTGAAGTTCAGGAAGCCGGTGAGTCTCTCATACACACACTCTCAGCAGCTGGTCGTCTAATTCAACCTAAAACCTTCTGACTGGGTGTGTTTGTGTGGGTCAGATCCAGGAGGACTCCTCGGACATCTCCATAGAGAGCTCAGACAGCAGCAGTAAACTGACCATCAGCAGCGGGCAGCAGGAGCACTGCGGCTGCTACACCATCGAGCTGAGGAACAGTTACGGCCTCCGTCAGGCTGCCCTCAACCTCACCATCGTTGGTAAGAAACACCTACTGCATCTGGACCCTCTGAGAGGCGGAAACATTTACAGCCTGGTTCTGAGTTCTAACGTCTAACTTTAACCTAAGAAGGAGGGAAACAAAAGGTGAAACCAAGATTAAGTCATGTGTGTTGTTAACCTAAATAACTGTTTCATAAATGAGGATGTTTTCACATTAAACCATTTAAAACATGTACATAACTTACCTTTACATAAAACACAGGTTCACATTCAAGCTTTGACCTTAATTCATATTTAAAGTTAGGATTAATCATGGATTATTTCAAGGCTTTCTGAGTTCTCTAAATTAAACAGAATGTATATAAGGACTGTATGTAAGGACAGGCCTTGAACTGAAACCTTTGAAACAACAGACTTGGTTATTTGCTTCTCATACTTTGAAGATCTTGGACTGCTGTAAGTATTTTGAGCTTGCTTTGACTAGACCTTTGGTTTTACGGGAAGAGAAGAAAATCAGTTCTTCTTGGTGAAATCTGAGGAGGACTTCACTACACCAGTAATATTAAAACACAGCAATAACACTTAAAGAAAATGTTATTTAATAAATGATTACATTCACAAGAAAACAAACATGTTAAATCTTCAGGTTTAATGCTGTGTCCCCTGCAGCGCCCCCTGCAGGACAAACAGATGCTCAGATCTGTGGTTGGAATGATCACTGCTGTCTGATCTGCTCCTCCCTCCCCAGATAAACCCGACCCCCCAGCAAAGGTCCCTGCAGCCTCAGACCTCCGGCGCTCCAGTCTGACCCTGTCGTGGTACGGGCCGACCTACGACGGAGGCAGCGCCGTGCAGACCTACCACCTGGAGATCTGGGACTCGGTGGGGCAGCAGTGGCAACAGCTGGTGTCCTGCAACAGCACCTCCTACAACATCCAGGTGTGTTCACATCTCCCACCTCAGTCAGAAAAAGGTTAGGTCCAGATGTTTAACAGGATGTCTGTGTTTCCAGAACCTTCTTCCAGAACGACAGTACAAGTTTCGAGTTCGAGCTCAGAACATTTATGGCATTGGAGAGCCGAGCGTCGAGTCTGAAGCTGTAACAGTCGGACTAGTGGACGACGGTGAGAAAACTAACTCCAGTAAAGACGTAGTTGGTCTGAGATCAGTAGACAGAGATCCATAAAGATCCTCAAGGATTCTGATAAAGAAGGTCCAGTTTCTGTTTTTCACCAATTGTGGAACAGTTAGCAGAATCCATCTGTGGATCTCAACAACCAGGAATAAAAAGGTCAGCAGGTCTGAGACGTACTTATCCAGAAGGAGGCAGTTTGTCCAGCTGTAGGTTTCTGAAGCATCTGTTAGAAGCTCCAACCAATACCTGAGATCAGTGCACTACAGTAGTCTATTCATAGGGGAGATAAACAGTCAGCAGTGTCATGGTTTTAGTTTTTAAACTGGTTTACTCTCCAGATACGATTCTTCGCCTGCCGTCTGTGTTTTAAAATCTGATAAATCTTCATTTAATTTCAGGGAGATCTGCTAAAATAAAATTTCCCCCAGTTTCCCCCTTTAACATCTCCTGGGTTATTAAAGGTTTTAATGTTACTCCAAAGTCCACGTCTGCTGCTGGGAAAGGTTCTGGTGGATGTGTTGACCTGGGTTCTCAGCTTAATTATTTTCTGCTTAAATTATTCCTCAAATAACTTGTTTAATTTAATAGGAACTTTTTAATTGACAGCTGGAATATTTAGGAGCCTCTGTCAAAACCCATCAACAATCAGAGTAACCTAATAATCATCACAAATAATGTGATGTTGTGGACTAATGACTAATGACAAGGACCTTTTGTAGCCGTTTGTCTGCATTTATCAGCAGGTATGACTGATTATCTGCATAGCGATGAATCTGTACATGATGGTGGACAGCAGGCCTGAATAGATCCTTTCACCAAACACCTCAAGGTGGGATCAGGCACCTTTTTGTTGTCTCCATGTGGTTCATGAAAGGACCAAAGCAGCGAGGGGGGAGAATTCAGCCCGCCTCTATTATGCCTCTGATTGGCCAAGCAAGGTAATCACAGCCTGGCATCAGCTGACGTGTATAGGAGAAGGTCGGCTTGATGGGTCAAGGGAGAGATGTAGTGATGACACAACCAGGTAGGATTTAAAAGCATAAACGTGACTCAGAAATCATTTCAGGCAAGAAGAGTACGGAGGCGAGATGAATAATTTACAGTTGTAGCATTTGCTGGCCATCACCAGGATCACTAAATGAAGCTCGTCAGCCATTATTGTTTGAAAGTAATTATTTGGGGAGACACAACTTTTCTAACCTCTGAGAGGAGAGTTTTCTTCAGGAAAGACGGCAGTGAAGCTGTTCAGAAATCTCTGATCTGATCCTGAAAACAGGAGCTGTCCTGAAAACAGGACTGTGGTTTTTACTAATGGAATCAAACCTGAATCTGAACCCATCTGCTACTAAACCAGAACTTTTCTGACTAACTGGGCTCCAGCAGGACAGGCTGAACTAAAACCACTGACTGGACTAACACTGCTGCTGTTTGATTCCTCTAACAGAGAACCAGGATGATGCTGAGGCAGAGGAGGAGGATGAAGGTATGAGCCTCTGTCTGCAAACAAACTAACCTTAGATGTTTATCAGCCATGAGAGTCAGGTCCATATGTTTCCTCTCTGTGTTTTCACACTCAGAAAAAGAGCCAGAGTACAGAGACGTGACCATCAGAGCCGAAGTGAAGGTGAAGGAGATGTACGACGTGGAGGAGCGACTGGGAACGTAAGGCTCCGCCCACTCTCACCTACCACCCAGAGGTCAGTGAGCGCAGAATAAAACGTGTTGTTTCTGTCTCAGGGGGAAGTTCGGTCAGGTCTTCAAGCTGGTGGAGAAAGCCACCAAGAAGGTTTGGGCTGGAAAGTTTATCAAAGCGTACTCTGCCAAAGAGAAAGAGAACGTCCGACAGGAGATCAACATCATGAACAGCCTCCATCACCCCAAACTGGTTCAGTGTGTGGACGCCTTTGAGGGCAAGTCGGACATCGTCATGGTCCTGGAGATGTAGGTGCTTCCTTTGCAGGGTTAGAGTTAGGTTCTACCCCACAGACCCACACCTTAGAGAGAGGAATGTCAGTCTGCAGGAGAATATTAAAGATCTGATCTCTGAGCTGCTTCATCTGCAAACACAAACAACATGTTTTACTGTAGAAAACACCGGAAAACAATTTCCTGCTCAGCTATGAGAGGAATTTGGGAGCAAACATTTCCTGTAAGCTAATTTTAGAGCAATAAACCAACATTCAACCTCATCGCTCCCTGAAATATATTCTCTTCTTTAGTCATTACTGCTTCCAGCTGATTTCCTCAGAAAATCTCCTTCATGTCAAAGAGGAGCAACTCAGCATTTAGCTTCAGACTTTAACTCTGATAAATAAACATTAGAATGGAAGCAGCAAACATGTGCTGACATGACGAAACTGGGAATACAAACAGGAAGAGATGTGTTTATAGTCAGATTATCTCTGATTGCATTTGAATCTTCAGCTTCATTATGGAAACAGCAGCAGACGTCACAATAAGGAACAAACAAACAGGAACCTGATTCCTGAAGTTTCACCAGAGAATGAAAATTAGTTTTTAACCTGGAGAAGGTCCCGAGTACGTTAAGGAGGATCTTTATGTCTGTTTAATCTAAAAAAGTGCGATAATTCTGAGAATTAGCAGGTTTATTTATTAACCGTGAACCAGAAGAAGTGTAGAAACAGAGATCCAGAGATCAGGTGGGAAGATTTTAAACAGGACTATTAATCATGCAAATGTTAGCCTAATGGAAAAAGCAAAAATGAAGGCATTGTTAAAAAATGCCATAGCAGTTTGCTATGTGTCCTGTAGGGGGCACAACAAACATGTGCAAGAAGGTTTTCTGGAAACCAAAATTTGCAACATGCAAAACAGTAGGTGTGGAGCAGAACTAACCCTGCATATCATCTTGAATTTACCATGTTCAGGTTGAAACACGGGGGTGGCAGCATCATGCTCTGGGACTGCTTTTCTTTAGTTGGGACAGAGAAGTTTGTCAGAGTTGATGCAACGAGGTTTGAGGCTAAAGATTCACCTTCAAACAGAACAACAACCCTAAACATACAGAGACGACTAAAATGGAAGGTTTTAGATCAAAGCCTGTTTATGTGTTATAATGGCCTAGTCAAAGTCTACAACTAAGTCAAATTGAAAATCTGTTGCAAGAGTTGAACAAAGAAGAACTAGCAAACATTTTAGTGTCTATGTGCAAAGCTGGTAGAGACATTCCCACAAAGACCTGCAGCTTCAACTGCAGTAAAATGTGGTTCAATAAGTGTTGACTTGGGGCAGATTAATACCAATTCATGCCACATTTTCAGATTTTTATTTGTAAAAAAAGAAATTTAAGTCTTGTTTAGGTTTTAAACTGTTTCTGTAACAGTAACTCCAGCACTTTATTTGACCTTGTTCACACTTTACATGTTTTATGTTAGTTATTGTTGTCTGCTATGATGTGCTGCTGCCTTTCTTGACCAGGTGAAAGATGTCCTGATCTCATTGGGTCTTTTCCCTCGTTTAATAAAAGTTTAATAAACAAAATAGACTTTATAATTTTGCACTAATTTGTGTTGGTCTTTTACAAACTCCCAATATGACGTTTTACGGCATGTTGTAACAAAATGGAACCGTGAGTCAGTCTGGGTGTTTATCATCCTCTGAGTCGTGAACGTCCTCGCTGTCTGCAGGATCTCAGGCGGCGAGCTGTTTGAGCGGATCATCGACGAGGACTTTGAGCTCACAGAGAGGGAGGTGATTAAATACATGCTGCAGATCATCGACGGCGTCAACTTCATCCACAAACAGGGGATCGTCCACCTCGACCTCAAACCTGAGAACATCATGTGTGTCAACAAGACCGGCAGCAAAATCAAACTGATCGACTTCGGCCTCGCCCGCCGGCTAGGTAACCAGACTCTGAGACTAAGACCACCAGCCCTCTAACTGAAACTAACCAGTTAACTCATTTTAACTGGATCTCTAACTGGAACGGAGTTTCGGGGGAAATGTTCATGCTGAGCTTCTCAGTTCTTCCCGCTGTGTTTCTTCTTCTTCTAACTGCGATGGTTTGAATATTGTTTTTGTCCACCAACAGAAAACGCTGGAACTCTGAAGGTTCTGTTTGGGACTCCAGAGTTTGTAGCTCCTGAAGTGATAAATTATGAAGCCATCAGTTACCCCACAGACATGTGGAGCATAGGAGTCATCTGTTACATCCTGTAAGGACACAACTGTCTGTTAAATGCGGCTCAGCTGGCGGTACCTTAGCTAAGGCCTTTCTTCTGGTTTTATCCCCTCAGGCTGAGCGGTCTTTCTCCATTCATGGGCGACAACGACAACGAGACTCTGGCCAATGTTACCTCAGCAACGTGGGACTTTGAGGACGAGGCCTTTGATGAAATCTCTGAGAACGCCAAAGACTTCATCACCAACCTGCTGAAGAAAGACATGAAGTAATCCTGATGAACATGTTGAGAAACATCCCTCTCACTGTAACCCTCCACATGATCTGGGGACTATGATTACTGGAGGAGATGTTGGACGTACAGTAAGTATCTGCAGACACATCACTCTGTTCACAGTGTAACATGTCCCTCTTCAGGGCTCGGCTGACCTGCCCTCAGTGTTTTGAACACCCCTGGCTGAAACAGGACACCAATACCATGAAGACCACCAAGCTGTCCAAGGAGAGGATGAAGAAGTACATCCTGAGGAGGAAGTGGCAGGTAAACAACAACAACATGAGGATCATTCATCTTTAACATCTCAACGCTCTACAAAAACAGTCTTCCATCATGTTTGGACTGTGAACATTTCTTCTTCTGCGACAGAAAACGGGTCACGCTGTTCGAGCTATTGGCAGACTCTCCTCCATGGCCATGATGGCTGGAGTTAGTGCCAAGAAGGGCTCGCCCACCGAAGGTACCGAACCCAAACAAGTCAAGTCATGTATTTACATCCAGATCAAATAACGTTCAGTCCGATTCAGTCCTAACTATCAAACACTAGGGTCATATTCTGCTGATCAAATGAAGCTAGCTGGTAAAAAGGATCTAAGGAAGCCCAGCTGATTACATCGAGTTACTGACTTCCAGGAATCCTTCATTCTGAGCAGGCATGTGGTGAAGGTGTTTACTTTTAACAGGAACAAACCTCTAGCAGAACCAGAACCAGGCTGAGCTTGAGCAGCATTCTGCTATGGCTCGTTGTGAAACAACTACAGAAAAAAAATGAGACACAAATATTTTACATAGCAACTCAAGAAGACTTGAAATGGTCTTAAAGTTACAAAACAGATCAGCTGAGTCCCTTCTAGACCGATTCAAGGGTTCTGAATACAATAAAGAAAATATGAAGGTAAGAAGGTCAAAATGGCTGAATGTTGGCAAACAGAAAACTACCTGAGAATGAAACTAGTATAAAACAAGACAACCCGTCTCTAAGCCACCTGCTGGTTTGTTTTCAGAGGATAATCAGTTCCTGGAGTGTTTGGAGTACGAACAAAAGACCGAGTCTAAACCCAGCTTCAGTGTGGTCATCAAAGATGTGGAGGTGGTGGAGGGCAGCGCCGCTCGCTTCGACTGCAAGATAGAAGGTAAAACCGATCGATGCCACATTGATCAGATCAGAAATAATCAGTTTAATATTAAATCATCCAGTTTTACACTGACTGACCTGTTTCACATCAACACCTTAGATTTTATCCTGCAGGAGGATTTTAAATTAGAGTGAAAACTGAAAACATTAAAACAGATAAGATTTCATAAATTAACATAAATCTACTGTAAAGGTAATTTTGTCTTTTAAGTCATGAAGCTGCTGAACATTTCCAACAAACTGAAACATATGGAGTCATTTTTTTACAAATAAAACTAGATTTAAACTACAAATAGTCCAAAGATGTTTTTCTGCTGCAGGATACCCTGACCCTGAGGTGGTTTGGTATAAAGACGACCAGCCAATCAAAGAAACCCGACACTTCCAGATCGACTACGATGAAGAAGGAAACTGCAGTCTGGTCATTTCAGAGGTCAGAGTTCAGCTGATGCTGCACAGCTTGTTTAGTTTAAAGTAGCTGGAAACGTTAAAGCAGCATGAAGCTGTGTGGGATCCTGGTTTCTATTCCGCTGTTTATTTAATACACCATCAAACTAATTTAAGAGTTGCATTTTTAAAGATGTTCCTCATTTATAAAATCAACACTAGGTTATAAAGACTGAAACTACAGTTCCTTGCTAAAGTATTCACAACCCTTGAACTGTTTTACATTTTGTTCACCTTACAGCCAAAACCTTCAGTGTATTTCAGTAGCATTTTAGGTAATAAACCAACACAAAGGGGTGTGTATTTGTGACTCTGACCAGCTTTCTTGTTTCTGCTGATAAAAATTCCTCCGCAGCATAATGCTGCCACCACCTTGTTTTACTGTGCATTCATGATTATGTGTAGTGTTGGTTTTCTATCAGACACTGAAATTACAAGTAGGCCAAAACCTTTTAGTCTCATTCATGCTGAGCAGCTGCTTCCACATCCTTGCTGATGAATTTCAACAAATTCTCCCACATGAGCTGTAAGTCTTTGCAGCTCCTCCAGAGTCACATAGAGCCTCTTGGGTGCTTCTCTGATTAATGTTTCCAGTCAGTTTAAGCAGACGACCATGTCTAGGTAGGTTTGCACTTGTCCTGCTCTGAAGGCTTTCTGTTTTAAAACCTAGCCCAGCTTTAAACAACGGAAATGATTGTTTTCCTTCTGTTTTACATTTATTCGATTTTGTGTTGGTGAATCACATAAAATCCCACTAAAATACATTAAAATATGTGGTTGTAACATGGCACAAAATGTAAAAATGTTTAAGGAGTCTGAATATTTTTTCAAGCCAATCTAAGCGTTTCTGAACATGTTATTAATTTTAAATGAATTAATGTTATTCCTTTGTTTGTGGAAACCTGCAGGTTTCAGGTGATGATGATGCCAAGTACACGGTGAAGGCCGTCAACAGTCTTGGAGAGGCAACGTGTACAGCAGAGCTCCTGGTGGAGGTGATGGCTGAAGAGGAGGAAGAGGAGGAGGAGGAATGATGTTTCCTGTTGGAGGTTCAGGAGGCCTGCTGCTCCTCTGCCTGTCAGACCTGAACAGGAGAAAATTTACCCACAGTAATCCTAAGGGGCTGGAGGTACATGTGGGCGGAGTTTCTTACACCTGAATCTGAGCATGTGCAGAGCTGCAGCTTGACCTCAAACCGATTCCTCAGCAAAACTGAGGCCCCTGTTTGTTAAATAAAGAAATAAATTGTCATTATGACTTATTTCTTCAAACTTTAATCTAATAAATGACACCAAACAAGACTGAGCAAAACCCACATCCTCATCTCACAAATTCATTTTCCTTCTAAATGTGGCGCCGTTTACGGTTTTCCAACACCAGGTGGGCGGGGCACCAGGTGCTCCGCCCACCAGGTGCTCCGCCCACCATCCTATGTCCTCTGAGGTCATATCAGTGGACTGATCAGCTTCCTCCAGATAACCACACAGACACTTCCTGTAGATTAACCTTCATTAACTGTAACAGCTCTGGGTTTTACAAGATTCACAACTCATCAAATATCTTTGTCCCGTGGAGTCTGGAGGTACCTCTCAGCATGCTCCTGGTACTGGAGCCTGCTTTCATATGATTGGTCAGTTTATGGAAGCTGCAGAAGGTCCGCTCTCAAACTGATCTGTGTCCTGAAACCAAGAGAGGGCCATGAACTCCTCTGTGATGTCACTGAACTTTTAACATGTTTAATCCATAATGTCACACTTTGTCCCTGTTTGATTAGAAAACAAGACGCTGAAACAATGTTCCAAAGCATGAAGAAGAGCATGTTTCCAACACTTTAAACTGTCCTGTTTGCCTTGTTTGAGTGAAGGACAGAGAAACTTCACCACTTCTGTGCCTTAAAGCGGCTCTGAGCCTAATCTGAACACGAGGCTCTGCAGTGATCACATTTATTCTTCATTTTCTGTAACTAAGCGGCTCCTGTTGTTATCGGAGAATCAGCTTCACTCTTTATCTGCACATCATGTTTCAGCTGCAGGTTTCGAAGCTATAATCACGTTTGGCCTCCTGCTGTGATCCTTAATGCATCACGATCAGAGTTTCTCTGTCGCACTGTGGGATGTTTTCTTCTTCTGTGGTCTTAAAACTGTTGATGAATCAGGAAACTCTTAAACCTCAGCATTAGTTCCCCAGTTTCTGACTCTAACCGTCACATAGCTGCAGTTTAAATGTTTTTATTGGGTCGTTTTGAAGTCTCTCAGTGTGTCGGCAGAAACTCTGGTTAAACGTCACATTCCAGCTGTTTGTGTTTGAATCTTTTCCTAAAATCTGATTCCTTTTACAATCAGACACCAAAGATGTTTTTTCTGCTAACTCACAGGTGTGTGTATGTGAGTGTGAGTGTTTCCTCTGCAGTTTTCAACCATCCTGTTTGTGTGTTTGGAGTCTTTTTATTGTTATTTAATGCACAGATTTTTAATTATATGATGATTCTTCCAGAAGGTGTTGCAGCACTTCATGTTCCGCCTATTAAAGCAGAGGTGGACTCACTCTTTGTTTAGTTTTTGTATTAGATGTAAGTAGATTTAATTACTTTAATTTTTATAAAAATATACCAGATTGATGACCTGTATGAGAATACTACGACTGTAGTTACTCACAGATGCCGAATAAATTTTTATCACAAGACGAACTTGGTCCATGTGCTGTTTGTTTTAAACTGTGATTCATGGATGGAAATTTCTGTTTATGATAGATAATTTAGCTTTAAAAGAAAAGTCTTTTATTATTCATTCAGCACAATGGTTATTTTTTAAACCTGTAATTTGACTGTTTGGCCTAGAACTTCATTTTGAACAGGAACCAAATCAAAGCTACTTTTATCTCTGGCATCTTATTGTACAGGAGACATGCAGAGAGAGTTCATTTCATGGTTATAAGTAATCATTGAGCAAATCTGACAGAAACCTAGATTCGTTTAAAGCAATGAACTTGCAGATTTAGTCATTCTGAGAGTCACAATAAGCTGTTTATGAGAAACAGCTGTTGGGAGCCGCAGCCATGGATTTCAACATTAAACTCCAGTACGAACTTTTCTGGAACTTTTCAAAATAAAGTGCATTAACCTTCTTCCGGCACAGCCAGGAAACAGGATAACTGCGGACTTCCTGTGACGCCACTACCCAAATAAAAGCACAGTTGTTGCTACATCCGCCCTCTTCCACATGGCCTTTGAAAGGGACCGGATAGGGGAGACAATCGCGCTGATGTCTCTTTGCTGGCAAACAGACATAAACTCTTCAACTGGATCCAAGGAAGTCATACGATCATCGATCATATGAAAAGTTAAGTGAATGAAATACTGTCTGTGTTTCCGGTATTTTCATTCATGAACGGGGAAATTAAGGTGTAAGAGTTGCTTACTTTTTCTCTGAGGCCTTTAGAAGCAAACTGTCCCAGAGAAGTTCCCTACAGAGAAGCGGTCTCTATGAAGCCGAGTGGAGCGTCTCCCAGTCTGGAAGGAAGACAGCAGAGACCCCGTCACCATGGTTACGGTAACGTGCTGTGTGGTTGGCGGACAGAACGAGCCGTTTTTCATCCACAGCTACGGAGGTTAACCGTTTAAAGACTCTGGACGTTTCTTCAAACTTCATCGTAGCTTGGACAACGTTCCTCACCACAGTTCATGAGGTTAGGTGTTTTGGGCAGAATAATAGAAGTGATTTAGATTGAAATGATCTAAACGTTTTTCATTTTATGAAGTTTTGTTTGTGTTGAACTCAGCTATCTTGGTGCTAGCATGCTATCTGCAGCACACGTGTTCAGGTTGTGTTCTTTGTGTGTTTTTAAAGTTAAGATAAACTTTATTTAAAGGGTGATTTTAAACAGAACATTGATCATAACGCGCCGTCTGCACTTATGCTTTTTAACCCTTTTATTAACGGTATTTTAAAGGTGTGTGTTTGATTCTGGTGCTAAATAATATTTACCCAGAAAGGTTTAGTCTTTAATCCAGTAAATAATGTGTCCCTAAACATTATTTACTAAATTTGATAACTAAGTAAACACCATTAAGGCCCATTTCTCCAGAAAGATTTGGCTTTTTTCCAAAATATTTCCTTAAATATTTTACCATTTCCTTAATAATATTTCTTCAAATATTATTTCAATAAATAAAAGCAGCTAATGAGACACCGTTGAGAATTAGTCATCCAGAAGGTTGGTTTTATTCAGCAGATCATTATTTAAAATATTATTCTATTAAAATAATATTTTATCTGATCTTGCATTGTGAATGGTTGTCTAAACGTTTGCTGATTATTGCCTAAGTTAGTTTCAAGACTAAGTTAACTTCACTTCCAGATTCTTCAAGATAATCCTTGGTTCTCAAACATAAACATTGCATGGTAATGTTGCATCACTCTTTTGGTCATGATTTCCAATCATCTTTAATCAACTTGTTTATATTGTACATAGCCCATTAGTCTTCGTTATTCTTTAATTATGCTTGGTAGTTAGTTGGATTGTTTTAGCAGAGTAAAGAGTTTGTTAATTGAAATATGTTTGACTTTGAGTTGACTTATTTTTGTTAATAAATTCTTGTATTTTAAGAAATTGTGTGAATTCATTCCATATATGTGCAGAGTTTATGCTGTTCAATAATGTCAGAGCTCGTCTCACACCTTTCTATTCTGTCCTAATACCATCGCCTTACTGGGCTGGTATTCACAGGATAACCCTTAACAGACCGTAATATTATTTGATAAAATATTAAAATATTAAATAATATTCTCAGATTCATAATCCCAACACAGCAGTTAGTGTGTGTTGACAGAGAGCAGCTGACCCGTGTGTATCAGCCTTAATGAACTCACCTGAGAGCTTCTCGCTGATGTCTCTGTTTGGACCAGCAGCTCTTTAATCCGAACTCTCAGGACAACACAACCTGGATTTGATTCAGTTTGTTCCATAAACGTTCCTCAGAGAATTTAAACACAACAAAACTTTGTGATTATTGTTGACTTTATTTTATTTTTTGTCCCTGTCTTGTTTTTCATGTTCATTATTATTTGCATTCGGTTTTAACCAGGGGTGAAAGCGAGCCGGTACGGTCCGGTACTGCGTACCACTAAAAGATTCTGCGCGGGTCACAGTACCAGGAAGAGGGAAGAAAGGCTGTCTGCTATGAAGCCATCATCCAGAACCAATTACGGCTGCAAAAGTTCACGAGCACACAAAGAATATCAGATCTGCTACCAATAGACAGTCTAAAACATAAATATAGCTTTTTTCCCCTCATTCAACATTGTTTCTGAACTGTTCTGCTATGCTGGAGCCTCAATGCTCTTGCTTTGCTTCTCTTCCCTCGGAGTTCGAGGTTTTAATGAACGACCAGCTTTTAAAACGAGCACCGCTACGTTTAATGTCTGTCTGCTCGCTGCTAAATACTCCAGTTAAAAGCAAAGGGAGAGAAACTAGTTGTGGTTCATGTTATTTTGCTGAATTACAGCAACACAGTTCAGCTCGAAAACACCGTTTACGACCAGAGATTTCACATACGCGCATGCGCGCTTACCTCCAAAACAGAGCAGTTGCCAAGGAGATTGGTGCGTTCGATTTAATGGACTGGGAGATTTTAAGCAGGTGGTGCACAGACATAAAAACCTCCGCTTGCGTTAAGACAGAACAATAAATCATCATCTACAGACTTAAATAAAAACCGCAAAAACAACTGAACTGTCAAATTTTAATTTACATTAAATCAAAACTTGACCATAATGCAGAGAACAAGAACTTCTTTGTTCAAATGAAAAGACGGAAACTGAAGATGAAAAGTTATGGACAGTAAAGTAAAATATTGATACATTTTAATTAGTTTGAGTTTGGACTTTGCTGAGAGAGAGATCTCGAGGGGGGCACAGATGAGAGTAACAATTAACACACACACATTATTATATATATATATATATATATATATATATATATATATATATATACCTCCAGTATGCCTCCAGTCCCCCCTTTAGCTCCGCCCCTAAGTACCGGCAAGAATTTAAAACTACTTTCAACTCTGGTTTTAACCCTTAATGAGAAAAGCAGCCATTTAATTCGGCAGGAACCTGTGGTGATGGAGCTTCTCGGGTTGCAGCAACAGAAGGTTCTGATGTTCTGAAAGTTTGTTTCTCACTCAAATAAATCTAAAATAAAACCTTTTATAAAGTCATCTCCATTTATTCTAAGATTATTATGAAAATACTAAACCAGCATTTGTGTAACTTTGTTCTGAAGTCTGAAAGCAACCATGGTCCTACCACCACCGCTGCTGTGGGTGGGGGTAGGTGACGTAAACGCTGGGCGCCTCGGCCTTCATGCGGCGTTGGACCGCTACGTGACCATCTGCCGCCCGGTTCGCGACACCTCGCTGGTACCACCGCTGTTGGCTGTTAGGCGCCGCGCTCAGATCAAGGGGATCTGTGACGTGTACAGTTTGATCAGACTCAGCTGCACCGGAAACGCGGTGCAACTTAGCGAGGTGTACCTCCGCGGCCACCGTCCTGCTGGCCGCTGCCTTCGTGTTTTTCTCCTCCAGCAGCATCTTCTTCGTCTGGCTGTGCCGCGCAGCTTCAGCGGCAAAGCGCTACATACCTGTCTGCTACACCTGCTTTGTCTTCCTAAACTACAGCTGCTGCAGCGCCGCCTGCAGGCCGCTAATAAGCTTGCATCTTCTTTTCTCACTTCTGTCCTGGTGGTTCTGGTTCCGACCGTGTTAAACCCGGTGGTGTACGGTCTAAATATGATCGCCATCACCAACAGGCTGCTGCTGGACAGCAGAAAAACCCGACTGATCCAAAACGTGTCTAAGAACCGGGTTCCTGGAAAAGTGAAATCAGATCTTATTGTTTTCTAGACACATCTTAAAAAATTTGAATATTGTGTAAAAGTGCAACACTTTTCCCAGTCATTTCAAAATGTGAAACGATTATTTTACAGAGATTCATTCCACATTGAGTAAAATATTTCAAGCTTTTACTCCTTGTAATTTTGATGATGAAGGTTTACAGGTAAAGACAACCAAAAAATCAGTGTTTTAGAAAATTAGAATATCACATTAGACCAATCAAAACAGGATGTTTTCAGCACAAATGTCAGGCTTCTGAAAAGTATTCCCATTTCTATGCGCTCAATACTTACAATAATCAATACTTACAATAATCAATACTTACAATAATCAATACTTACAATAATCATTACTTACAATAATCAATACTTACAATAATTAATACTTACAATAATCATTACTTACAATAATCATTACTTACAATAATTAATACTTACAATAATCAATACTTACAATAATTAATACTTACAATAATCAATACTTACAATAATCAATACTTACACTAATCAATACTTACAATAATAAATACTTACAATAATAAATACTTACAATAATCATTACTTACAATAATCAATACTTACAATAATCAATACTTACAATAATCAATACTTACAATAATCATTACTTACAATAATCAATACTTACAATAATAAATACTTACAATAATAAATACTTACAATAATCATTACTTACAATAATCAATACTTACAATAATCAATACTTACACTAATCAATACTTACAATAATAAATACTTACAATAATCATTACTTACAATAATCAATACTTACAATAATCAATACTTACAATAATCATTACTTACAATAATCATTACTTACAATAATCAATACTTACAATAATCAATACTTACAATAATCAATACTTACAATAATTAATACTTACAATAATTAATACTTACAATAATCAATACTTACAATAATCAATACTTACAATAATTAATACTTACAATAATCATTACTTACAATAATCAATACTTACAATAATCAATACTTACAATAATCAATACTTACAATAATTAATACTTACAATAATCATTACTTACAATAATCAATACTTACAATAATCATTACTTACAATAATCAATACTTACAATAATCAATTCGTACAATAATCATTACTTACAATAATCAATACTTACAATAATCAACACTTACAATAATTAATACTTACAATAATCATTACTTACAATAATCAATACTTACAATAATCATTACTTACAATAATCAATACTTACAATAATCAATTCGTACAATAATCAATACTTACAATAATCAACACTTACAATAATCAATACTTACAATAATCAATACTTACAATAATTAATACTTACAATAATTAATACTTACAATAATTAATACTTACAATAATCAATACTTACAATAATTAATACTTACAATAATCAATACTTACAATAATCATTACTTACAATAATCAATACTTACAATAATCAATACTTACAATAATTAATACTTACAATAATCAATACTTACAATAATCAATACTTACAATAATTAATACTTACAATAATCATTACTTACAATAATCAATACTTACAATAATCATTACTTACAATAATCAATACTTACAATAATCAACACTCCTTTTGCATGAATGACTCCATCAATGCGCCGTGGCACAGAGGCAATGGTGGCCAGCAGGGCTTTCTCTGCTAGCCCAGGAAAATTAAAAAGAAAAAGAGTCTAAAATGTCTTAATTTATTTTGTCTGTAATTTATTCATGTAATCTACAACTGAGTTGCTTATATTGGTAATGTTGAGATTCGAAGGAGTCCGCGCAAGATGGCGGCCAAAGCAGTTGAACTTTAATACCGAAACCAACTTCGCTGCATAAATACTTTTAAAAGAAGGTAATGTTACCACCGAAGTTTTTGAAGACAACTAATCGAAACTCTCTGAAGACTCTTTTGGATAAATCCGAAACTTTTGAGAGAATTTTAGAACCCAAGCTACGGTCAAGGAGAAACTAGCTAACTAATTAGCCTCTAACTACTTAGCTAACAATGGCGTCTAAAATTATAGGAGGGAAGAGTTCCCTAGCAGAAGGAAAAATGGAAATCAACGCAAAGACAAAAGGTCTATTGAAGAGATTCATTCATATGAATGTCCCTCTAAAGAAGGAGATGAATGTACATCTTCCCCGAGCACGACTATGAAGCACCAAGCTAAACAGGCAAGAGGTGAAAAAAACAAAGGTAAACAAAATGAAGAAGAAGAACCAACTGTCAAAGAACTACAAGAAGCTATCATCTCGGCTGTTACCACTAAGATAAACGAGAGAGCTGATCAAACTGATGAAGCTGTACAAGAAGTCTTTGGAGTTCTGCCATAAAGAAGTAATGGACCTGAAGCACCAAAACACTTTCCTGAAGGATCAGAGCTCAATCCTAAAAAAATAAAGTTGAGGAGCTCAAAAAGAAAATGGATGAGGCAGACCGCTACAGCAGGAGGCTTAATCTGAGGCTCTGCGGCGTCCCTGAAAAAACTGAGGACGACATTAAAACTCGAGTTGAAGAAATCTGCCGTAAAGCGCTGGCTGAGACGGAGGCGACGGTGGTCGTGTCTGCGATAGATGTGATCCACCGAATTGGAAAGCGTCAAGATGGAAGCCCTAACACACCCAGGCCAGTAATGATCAGATTTACATCCAGAACCGCACAAGATGCCTTATGGAAGGGAACCAAAAAATGTGACTACCTGAAGAACAACCAGCTCCGCTTCAAGGAAGACTTGACGGTAGCGGACAGAGAAGCACACAGCAAACTGTGGCTGCAGTAGAAGAAGCTCAGAAAAGAGGAGAAAAGGCTTATTATGTTGGTAATAGAGCCTTTGTTAACAGGAGAGTATAAACCCTTATAGTGTTAACACTACAGTTCTATTAATATAAGGTAATCAGTTACGTTATACTTAAAATAACATTAAGATGTTGAATACTTGTTCGATGCAGCACTTTCATAAAGTACAGTTTGGTACAGCCTACGTTTGCTAAATTTAAGCTATTTAAGATGGAGTTCTGCATGAGCTAATTTCTATTTCTAATCTGTCTATTAATGACAGGCGTATTAGAAATAATGTAAAGCGGAAAGCTTTGTTTCTTTTTGTCAGAATAAGGGGCGGATTTTAATTTTATCAAAAGAAACACGCCACAGAAACAGATGTAATATTCTGGAAAAATAAGTGGGGAAAACAAATGTGGTTTTCTTTTTACAACAACAGGTCAGCAGGGGTCGCTGTTCTACAAGGAAAATTCAGAGGAAGCATTTTACAGCAATTTACAGACACTAGTGGTAGATGAATTATTTTAGTGGTTGATCAGACGCAATTTATATTAATGAACATTTATGGCTTCAACAACCAAAAACAAAATGAGGATTTATTTTCAACAACAGAAAACAAGACCAAATCTTTATTATCCTTATTTCCTTCAGCTAAAATAATATGGGGAGGAGATTTTAATACAGTAATGAACGATAATTTGGACAGGTGGCCACCGAGGACCAGAACATCATCCAATTTAGAACCCATCTGTAATAGAATGGGCCTAATTGATATATGGAGAAATAAATATATTGATGAGGAACAATCTGGTTTTATATCAGGTAGAAATATCTGCAACAACATCCGTCTGATATTAGATATGATTGATTATAATGAACATATATACGACAATAGTTTTATACTCTTTGTTGATTTCTACAAAGCATTTGACACAATAAGCCATACATTTATGTTTAAAACCATACAACACTTTGGATTAGGAAAATATTTTATGAGTGCTGTTGCTGCTCTTTATAAAGGTAGCAATAGTTCAGTTAAACTGGCCTCTGGTACTTCTCAGAGATTTGATATCAATCGTGGAATTTGACAAGGTTGCCCTTTAAGTCCATTTTTATTCCTTCTGGTCACACAGATCATGACAAGACATATAAAAAAGGTCAGTTTCAGGGAATCAGAGCCTTGGGCAGAGAATTTAAATTGTCTCAACTTGCTGATGACACAGAAATCTTTCTTTCTAGTGAACATGAAGTAGATAAATCAGTAGCTTTTATCCAGGAATTTTCATCAGTCTCAGGTCTGAAAATAAATCTTAACAAATCAGTACTTTTTCCTCTCAAAAATCATTTCCCCTGGAAATAAATCATATACCCGTTAAAACAGAAATTACTTATTTGGGAGTAACAATTGAAAAAGATCCAATATCACGTAGTGCCACCAATTTGAACCAAATAACTAAACAAATAGCTACAAAATTTAACATGTGGATGATGAGAGATTTGTCCCTAAATGGTAGAGTGTTACTATCTAAGGCAGAAGGTATTTCCAGATCTGTTTATGTGTCCTTATCTCTGGATATGCCTAAAAAATCATAAATTGGATCAAATACTAGTTAATTTCATATGGAAAAATAGAAGCCATTACTTGAGGAAGGATATTTTATGTAACCCTAAGAAATGTGGTGAACTAGAAGTTTAAACTTTTGAAACCTTAAACAACTCGTGTAAAATGAAATGATTAAACAATCTGATCAATAGTAATGAAACAATCTGGAACACTTCCCCCAATTATGTTTTTAATCTTTTGGGTGGAATTAAATTTTTACTTAAGTGTGATTATAAAATGGAGAAACTCCCAGTGAAATTATCTGATTTCATAAACAAGCCCTTCTAGCCGGGAAACTCATTTACAAACATAATTTCTCTCCTACAAGTTACTGTATCTGGAATAATGGAAATATACAGAAAAAAGTCTCTTTTTTATAAGAACCAGGTAGAACATGATATTACTGGTCAAACAGTTGCTTGATGATGAAGGGAATCTCCTTTCTTATCAGGACTTTTTATGTAAGTTTAATTTACCTGTTTCACCAACAGAATATGAAATAGTTTCCTATGCTATACCTGATGGTATGATACAACTCTACCGACATTCAAGTGATAACACTGGAGCTCTACCTAGAAATGTGTTAGTAATTGATGGTGTTAATATTTACCAAAAGAAATGCTCCAACAGATTTATAAGATCACTTTTACAAGAAGTAGCTCTTCCATCTGGAAGGTTCTATTGGTCTTCTCTATATGGTGAAATAGACTGGAACTTAGCTTGGATGATCGGAGAAAAGTATTGCCTGAATTACAAGGTAAAGGAGATTCCTTTCAAGATTTTGCATAATATTTACCCTGCAAAAAAGACATTAGAATGTTTTAAACTTGAAATCGACTATTCTTGTTCTTTCTGTAAATCCCATGTAGAGACAATTCCACATTTATTTTTTCATTGTACCTACAGTAAAATATTCTGGACTGACTTGCAACACTATATACAACATAAAACCGGGCAGAGGATTACTCTGGATGAAAGAGACATTATAATCCACTTAAATAATAAGGACATGGACAAAGACTCTACCCTCTTTGTACAACTGCTGCTGCTCCTCTGGAAATATCACGTCCACAAAGCCAAATGGACCAATTCCAAACCAAACATTGATTACTTCCTCCAAGAAGTTTTTAGCTATAATTCAAGCATCAAACACATCCATAACAAGAAAGCTATGAAGACGAAAACAATTCTATACAAATTCAGGATTCCTGACCGAGATGTGTGAAAAAGCCCCTATACACAAACCCCCTGGTGTTGTTGTTTATGTTGGTTGTGTTACCGTTTTGTGTTTATTCTCGCTGTATATACAAATGTTCTTTTGTAAGTCTGATATGCAATAATAAAAAAAAAATAAACATAAAAATGTTGAGATTTGACTGTAATTTCCTACTTTTTTAAGTGCCTTAAATGCCCCTGGCGAGCTGCTCCTCCTCAGGACCTTCTGTAAAGATTCAGCCATTTTGTTGGAAGGAGACACATTAAGCGACATCATGACTGACTAATTATCGAGAGCATCCCCTCTGTATTCACTGCCACTGTAAACTTGATATTTTTAAAAATGGCCGACGTACCACTGTAGCAACTCTGGTTGACCTCATTGCTGATCTATTAAAATCATCTTTTTCAAGGCGCTCTTTCACAGTTTAAAAAGAAATAATAAAAAATGGAAAACCCAAACCAAACCTGGATTCACTAACAGGCCAGTAAGAACTTTTTAAGGCATTTTAAAGACTGTAACTATGCGCGCTAGTAGTGGCTAACAGTTAGCATGGAGCACAATAAGCTATTTTTCTGGCCGTGTTTACTGTTAAACTCCAGCAGAGAGACATGGAGTTACACTGGTTTTAGCTTTTTGAACAGCTTTACAAAGGCAGCGCTTAAACTACAAAGTTCTGGAAGCATATTATGCTTGTGATTTTGAAAACATTTGGAGAATAACGAGTGGATTTGCAGCTGGACGAGCAGAGAAAACAGGAGATCAACGTTCACAACGAGGAGGTCAAGAAGAACAGCTACTTCTTAAAGCTTCCTCCTTGTGAAGGTTGTCCATGACTGTCTTCTGGACATCTGTCCAATCAGCAGTCTTCCTCATGACCGTGTGACCTATGACCCAGAGTGAAAGACCTTTTAAAGGCTCAGGAAACCTTGGCAGGTGTTTGAATTAAGCTGATTAGTCTGAGACACGAGTGTCCAATAATGAACTTTTTCACAGTTTTCTAATTTCTGAGACACTGAATTTTGGGTTTTCTTTACCTGTAAGCCACAATCATCAAAATAAAAAGAAACAAAGGCTTAGAATATATCAGTCTATCTGTAATTATTCTATATATGAGTTTCACTTTCTGAGATGACTGGCAAAGAATATTGTCCTTTATGTAGTCTTCTAATTTTTTAGATGTACCTTTAGATCTGAATATTTAAGGATAAAAACCAGAGTAACTTCCATAATTCGTGTTTTTAGGCCTTCTTCCCTAATCTTCACCATTAAAGATGCTTTTTACCAAATTAATCAGTTCCTCATGTTGTACTGAGGTATAAATATTTAAAATGTTTGACTAAAATTAAATCTGGTTTGAAAAGGAAGTTTCCTGTTTTTCATCATGAATGTGTTTTTCATTATGTTCAGGGCATTTATGGAAACTATTTTGTACAGATTTTCAGCTTCTACAGTGGATGTTTGTCTAGAAATTAATAAATTGTTACAATTTGAGACTGGTAGAATGAAACATTTGAATGAAAAAATTCAAAGAATTAAAATGAAGGTCTTGAAATACCTTTAATATTCAACCTATAGTAGAAAACAATTGTTCTAATCTACTGTAATTATCTGCTGGGTTTATGACTTTTCTATTAGATGCTGGTAAATGCATCTATAAACTGATTTTCCAGCCATCAATAAACAAGAGAACCAATGTACAGGTCCTTCTCAAAATATTAGCATATTGTGATAAAGTTCATTATTTTCCATAATGTAATGATGAAAATTTAACATTCATATATTTTAGATTCATTGCACACTAACTGAAATATTTCAGGTCTTTTATTGTCTTAATACGGATGATTGTGGCATACAGCTCATGAAAACCCAAAATTCCTATCTCACAAAATTAGCATATTTCATCCGACCAATAAAAGAAAAGTGTTTTTAATACAAAAAACATCAACCTTCAAATAATCATGTACAGTTATGCACTCAATACTTGGTCGGGAATCCTTTGGCAGAAATGACTGCTTCAATGCGGCGTGGCATGGAGGCAATCAGCCTGTGGCACTGCTGAGGTCTTATGGAGGCCCAGGATGCTTCGATAGCGGCCTTTAGCTCATCCAGAGTGTTGGGTCTTGAGTCTCTCAACGTTCTCTTCACAATATCCCACAGATTCTCTATGGGGTTCAGGTCAGGAGAGTTGGCAGGCCAATTGAGCACAGTGATACCATGGTCAGTAAACCATTTACCAGTGGTTTTGGCACTGTGAGCAGGTGCCAGGTTGTGCTGAAAAATTAAATCTTCATCTCCATAAAGCTTTTCAGCAGATGGAAGCATGAAGTGCTCCAAAATCTCCTGATAGCTAGCTGCATTGACCCTGCCCTTGATAAAACACAGTGGACCAACACCAGCAGCTGACACGGCACCCCAGACCATCACTGACTGTGGGTACTTGACACTGGACTTCTGGCATTTTGGCATTTCCTTCTCCCCAGTCTTCCTCCAGACTCTGGCACCTTGATTTCCGAATGACATGCAGAATTTGCTTTCATCCGAAAAAAGTACTTTGGACCACTGAACAACAGTCCAGTGCTGCTTCTCTGTAGCCCAGGTCAGGCGCTTCTGCCGCTGTTTCTGGTTCAAAAGTGCCTTGACCTGGGGAATGCGGCACCTGTAGCCCATTTCCTGCACACGCCTGTGCACGGTGGCTCTGGATGTTTCTACTCCAGACTCAGTCCACTGCTTCCGCAGGTCCCCCAAGGTCTGGAATCGGCCCTTCTCCACAATCTTCCTCAGGGTCCGGTCACCTCTTCTCGTTGTGCAGCGTTTTCTGCCACACTTTTTCCTTCCCACAGACTTCCCACTGAGGTGCCTTGATACAGCACTCTGGGAACAGCCTATTCGTTCAGAAATTTATTTTTGTGTCTTACCCTCTTGCTTGAGGGTGTCAATAGTGGCCTTCTGGACAGCAGTCAGGTCGGCAGTCTTACCCATGATTGGGGTTTTGAGTGATGAACCAGGCTGGGAGTTTTAAAGGCCTCAGGAATCTTTTGCAGGTGTTTAGAGTTAACTTGTTGATTCAGATGATTAGGTTCATAGCTCGTTTAGAGACCCTTTTAATGATATGCTAATTTTGTGAGATAGGAATTTTGGGTTTTCATGAGCTGTATGCCAAAATCATCCGTATTAAGACAATAAAAGACCTGAAATATTTCAGTTAGTGTGCAATGAATCTAAAATATATGAATGTTAAATTTTCATCATGACATTATGGAAAATAATGAACTTTATCACAATATGCTAATATTTTGAGAAGGACCTGTAAAATACAAATGTTTATTTAGATCCAGAAATTTCTGTTACAAGACAAAAACAAGAGAGAATAGAGCAAACCTTGATAAATATGTAATAGAAAACTCTTCAAGGTGGTAAAGGCTCCTTATTCTTTGTTTAAAGAGAAATTACAAGTTTAAAAATGTTAAAATGTAGGATGAGATGTTCGCTTTTTGCTGATGGAGTAACGTAAAGAAAGAAATTTGGAGTTTAATGTAGAAAAACACAAAAACGCTTGTAAATGTTGAGACGTAAAATAAAAAGGCTTTTTTTGTCTGGATCAGAGGTCTTCAACCTACGGCTCTGGAGCCACAAGTGGCTCTTAATTACCTAACATGACAAAGAACCAACTAAAGTTTTTTTAATCTAGATATAATTAAATCAGGTTTTAACATTAGCATCATTGAATAATTGCATTAAATTTCCCCAACAGAAGGACACTAGAAGAACCGGTTCTCTTCCTCTGGCAGATGAAGAGCTCAGATCCAAGCTTGGTTCCTGAAGACCAATCTCTATGTATGTTATGTAAACTTAATGTGGTTGAGGATCAGTTTCATTTTATATTTCACGTCTTCAGTATTATGAGAAATAATTGAAGATGCAACAGAAAACCCTGATTTGTTTTGGCTGAATGAAGCAAGTTTGATATTTAATGAAAAATACTTTTGTTTTACTGAGAATTCTCTCTTTCTCTCAAATAGAAAACCAGAACTGCAACCTCTGCTCTAATTCATCCTAAAGGTGTTCAAGAAGGTTGAGGTCAGGACTCTGCAGGCCAGTCAGGTTTCTCCTCACCAAACTTTATACACCTGCAGCCATGGATGGATAGTTTGGTTACTTTTAGATTTTTTAGACACTAGTCTCTATTCTTCAACAGCAGGTTGACAGGAAATAGGGTGGAAGATGAGCAGTAAACGTCGATGGGCCAGTATTCAATCCCTTGATAGCCTGCGTCCAGGACTGAATTGGTGCTATATAAATAAACTGTATTGAATAGAAAAACATGGGTCGCTTGCTTACCCCCTGCACCACGGGTTTGTTTCCTCTCAGCCACTGCCTCCTTAATCAGCTTCATTCGGTCCACCTGTTTCATGCTAACCAGCCTCACTGCTTTCACCTTCGCCCTGCTCTACATAAATATACTCTTCTGTTTTGTTTGTCTTGTGGGAGAAGACTGTTAGTTTATGCCAAACCAAGCCTGTCCATGTTCATGTCTGCATCTGCTACATCCTACCTGCTGTCAGTTTTCTCTTCTGTTATTTATTAAACTTTTACTCACCAAGCTGCCTCTGCCTGCCTGTCTGCATTTGGGTCCTACTCCAAGACCTTCTTGACACTTTACTAATTATCAGTTATTTAAACAAGAATTCACTGATTTACCACAGAGTGAACTCTATATTATAAACCACAGAACTTCACATCAAAATATTTCATCTGCAGAACCAGAAATCAGGAACTAAAACTACATGTTGACACATTTTAACCTCATTTACAGAGAAGATCTACAGTTTGGATCATTGTCAGAACCTCATTATTAATTCATTAAGAATTTAAACTCTTATTTCCATCAGTTAATTAAATATAAAGACAAATATCTGGGATTAGAAATCACCATCATCATCACTATTATTTTATTATTAGTAACAGTTGCTGCTAAAAGAAATCTCATGAAAACCAATTCAAGCAAGCTGGACCTTTTTTCTGAGACGACACCAACTTTGGGTTTCTTCCCAGCTCTACAGCTCCTTTCAGGACGGCTTCCTGGGGTCTAAGAGGACACAGAACTTTATACTGAGGTCCAAACTGATCAGTGATGTGCTGACGTAGTATCTGGCTCTCAGCAAAGCCCCCCACTAACACAATAGACCCAATGTTGAGAACTTTCTGTAATTCTTCTCTGAGACTCTTGGTGATGCCCTGCAGTCTGTAATCAAAGAAAGATCTCAGTTTCTCTCTGGTGATTCTGATGACTCCTTCATCCCAGGAAGCTCCTTCCACCGAGACAAAGAACGTTTCAATCTCTTTCTTTTTCTGAGCCTGTTCTCTCAGGTTATCTGAGCAGCTGATCTGAACATCTTCATCCACCTGTTTGAGACGGATAAAATCATACATCATTTTCTGAACCTCACTGGAGAAGTTTTCTTCATATTCTTTCCAGACTCCATCAGAGAAAATTTCTCTCAGGAACTGTTTGAACTTTCTGTCCACAGTTCGTCCTCCCAGATCTTCTCTAGAGGCCTCCTGCAGCTTCTTCAAGGTTCCTCCTTCCAGGACTTCAAGAACAGTGAAGTCAATAGTTTCATCTTTTGACAAACAGGAAGAGAATAAAACAGAATAAAAGATAAATGTCAGAAAACAACTTATTGCAGATTCAAACTCACATTCAGCAACATGAATCAAAAAGATGACATCAATCCACATTTATTGGTTCTCTTGGTGTTTGAACACAAAGATTTTAAAACTCGTATCTTGATAAACATTTGAATAACCGTGTGTAACAGTTACCTCCACAGTCCACAACAAGGTACCGTTTTCCGTCTCTGTTTTGGGTCTCCAGCAGGACTTTGGTTTCTTCTGGTTCCTTCTCAAAGTGTACTGCCACCTGACTTCCTGGTGGATCTGAACAAACACAGAAACCTCACTGAGTGCTTCTATGAAAAACGTTCAATGGTTGCTTCAGGCTCAGCTGGAGGTTTTTAGGCCGGTTCATTTATCACCGTCTCTGCCTCCATAGTTTGTGATGCTGGAAATCTCTGGAGAAGTTTCCAGATCAGTGATGACCCTGTGTCAAAGCAGCTCCCTCAGACCATCTTAGAAGGTCACCAACAGCAATAAAAATGGACAGTGAGAGTCTTTTCTGTCTGAGAGACGCGTCTTTGACAGATATTAGAGTAGAACTGATGCTGAAGGTGTCATGATTCAGTGTTAGAGGTGGAGATGTTACGTCTGGTGATGAAGCCCTGAGGCCTGAGTCCAGCAAAGTGGACGTGTCCACATGAAGCCTGTTGAGGCCTGATCTTCAGGATGGAAACAAAGACAAACAAGGCCTCGTTTCTCTGATATCACAGGATGGCCTCAGTGAGTGATAGGAGTTGCTGAAGAAGCAACTGTTCATAGACTTGAAGTAGTTCAATATTTTTATCAAGAGACTTTATTGATTTACCTCCTTCAGGATAGATTTATTTCATCTGGCTCTACACGACATCATCTGGAGGTTCTGACATATCTTCATCATCATGTTTACAGATCCTCTGGTATGTCGACCAAATGTAGCTTCACAGTCGGGGGTTAAACTGAGCTGCATCATGGGAAACATCTGAAGCGATTCACATTTTTCCTGCTTTCAGTTCTAAATAATTGAAACAACAGAACCTGAAAGGTTGATATGTTTGCTGAAACGTAGAAGCCTGAGAGTTCGTAGTGAGGTTTTCATACAAGCAGAACCTGCCTGTGAACACTCAGCGCTCTGAGAGTCCGGCGTTCACCAGGGAGGCAGGACGTGGTCTCAGCGTGTCGCTCTGTAGAGCTGCAGATATAAGTTACAGTAGCTGGAGGAGGGTGAGGATGGAGCTGGTTTCTGCTGCAGCAGAGTTAAGCTGCTTCTGGTAGAAAATCAAACTGGAAGGATCTATATTCAGGTTGTCTGGTTAAAAGACTAAAGGCTCATCCTGTGTTTAAGTTTTTACTCTTTATATCTTTAAAAAACCACAGATTCAAACAGATCATTTATTCTGATTTAGTTTTTTAAATTCAGAAAGAGGAAACAGAAACAGTAAAGTTAAACAGTTGAAGAGAAATAAAGAATTAAAAATAAATACAATCTGTTCTAAGGATCAAGACTTTATCTTTGAAAGCCGTCTAGATCAGTTTTTACCGAGGCTTTTAGAAGATGTTATTAACCAGAGTCCTCAGCAGATGGACAGTATCTGGAAATCATGTCTCTAAGACCTCAGTGATCCATCATCCTTCAACTGATCGTCTTCTGGAGGCCAAGTTTTCAGCTAATGGCTCTTTGGACCTAAAATAGGTTCTGTATCAAACTGTTATGTTTGGTATTTTATCAGAAGCAGGTTATTGATTATCACTGATGAACATTTCAAGTTTAGGGGCTTTTTCTGCTGGTCAGAGTTAAGCTTAAGAAACAAAGATAAATTCCTCTGAAATGGTCAGATAATGGAGTGAAGGAGAGTAAAAACCAGCAAAGTCTAAAACCTGGAGCAAACCTGGAGATCTACTGATCAAGACCACTTTAAAATAAAGTCTGGCCTTAAGGAGGAGGTTTAAATCTTAGCAGAGAACTATAGTTTGAACACATCTGCTCTGCTTTAAGGAGGTCTCAGTGATTTTTAGAGGTTTCCAGCCATGCTTCATCATGATGATGGTTCCTCTCACACAGCTGGTTTTACATCAACTCACATATTCAGAGTGAGAAAGCCTTAAGTGTCCTTTAACAACCTGATAACCAGGTCCATGTTATAAATGAGAGAACGCCTGTGAGTCCGTTTCTATCTGAGCTGCATTGCTCCTTCAGACATGAACTCACCACCTCTACTCTCAACAACAAGCCACTGCTGCTGCCTGCTTCTCTCAGCTCGGGGTTTTCTCATCAAGTTCCCTGTTTGTAATATCAGCCAATCATCAGTTTACTAACTTCTGTTGGTCGTCATGTTTCAGACTAAATCCAAACTAAACATTCAGCCACATTGTTTTATTCAGGGTCCAAACCCAGGTCTGATTACCGTCAGACCTTTAGAACCAGGAAACCAGGTAAACAGAACCTGTCTGACAACATGAAGTAGGCTAAAAGACCCAAGAGACCAAGACACCATTCTATGATCTAAAGAACTACAAGAACAGATGAGGAGCAACGTCACTGACATCGGTCTATAAAGGGTTACGAAGCCATTTCTAAGGAGTTAGGACCTCAGTGAACAGAGAGAGAGACATTATCCACACATGGAGAAAACATGGAACAGTGGAGAACCTTCTCAGGAGTGGCCGTCCTACCAAGAGAGCTCCAAGAGAGCATCCACGACTCATCCAGGAGGTCACAGAAGAACCCAGAATAAACATCTAAAGCTCTGCAGGCCTCAGTTAAGGTCAGAGTTCATGATTCAACAACAAGAAAGAGAGACTGGACAAAAATGGCCTCCATGGGAGAGTTTCAGGGTCAGAACCACTGCTGACCCAAAGAACTCAAAGACCCGTCTTGTTGATCCAAAGATTTCTGGACTCAAGAGAACCTGAATCAAACCAGCAAGTCTGCCTCTGAATGGTTTAAAAAGAGTGGCCTAGTCAAAGTCTGGACTGGAATCTGTTGAAGATGCCGTGACAGAACCTCTAACATCAACTCATGCTGGAAAACACTCCAACGTGGCTGAATTAAAATGATTCTGGTCCAAAATTCCTCCTCAGTGATTTAAAAGGTTTATTCCCAGATAAAAAGGTGTTTGCATCAAGGTTGGAACAACCAGTTATTGGGTTTAGGAGGAAATGACTTCTTTACATAGAGTCAGGTTGGTCTGGAGAGCATTATTTAGATTATTTTAGGAAGAAATGAAATCATTATTTGTATTTACTCAGGTTATCTTTGAAGGATTAAAATGTTTGATGGTTTGAAACATTTAAGAACAAAAATGTAAGAAAAACTTCAACATTTCCATGAGTTTTCTGTATCGACAGGATTAGTTCAACGGATCACCTAAAGAATCCATTGATATGTTGAACTGGTCCTAGAATACAGACCAGAACTTGTTCTATGGTGAATGTTTGTATGACAGACTTTATAGATCCACACAGTACCATTACAGCTGGTACCAGCATCTGTTGGTCCTGGAGATGGATCCTGTGAGTCTCTGCTGTGGTTCTGTGTGAAGAAACCATCAGATGGAAGCTTCAAACACCAGGTCAAAGCTGCTTCTGATTCCAGAACCAACATCAGTTTGTCTTTAGTGTCTTCTGTTACAAGACCAGCCTGGAAGAGAAATGAAAAGTCTGAATCTTCTGAACATCTCAGAGCTGCTGTCCTCTTTAAAAACATGATGTTACCTGAATAGCAGCTTCTACCATGAACCCTTCAGCTGAATCCTTCCAGACGGCAGGAACATTCAACACCCAGGTGAAGTCAGAGGCTGTGAACTTTCCACCTTCTGGATGAACGTTGATGGTTTTCAGAACATCGTCCTTCAGGAATCTCAGAACTTCTCTAAAAACATCCAGGGCCTTCATATAGTTGTAGTTATAGTTGTTGGCTGCATCGATTCTCTTCCTCCAGTCGTCCTGGAAACAGGTTTCAGTTTGTTAGTTTGTATCCAAACTCAGGTCAGTTTGTCAGGTTTACTGGTGGTAAACTACTGTCGTCTTAAAACCAGTCCAAACAGAAACTGGTATTTTTTCCTCTGAGCTTCTCTGTCTGAGTGACGGATTTAAAGATGAAGTAACAGATTTTACTGGTTTGAAAAACTAATCAGAGCTGGATTCTCTGTGTATTTTCTTTGATTTAAAATACTAAAGTCTTTAGTTGTAGATGTCTTTATGGTTCAGTTTTAGGTCAGAGGTCAAATTTATCTATGAAGCTCATTTGCAAAGGAAGTTCCTGCTTTTCCAAACTGTCGTCCACAGGGTGAAAGAAACACAGCAAAGAAGTGGGTCTTCAGCAAAGATTGAACATTTTCCAGGGTCTGAGCACCTCTGATATGGAGAGGCAGAACGTTCCATCATTTAGATGCAGCAACCAAGAATAATCCTAAAGGTTAAAGGTCATATAAACACCGGTTCCTAGTTCAGTGATGTGACCTGTCTGTTTTGATGCCAGATGCAGTCCTGATTTAATAAAATCAATTCAACAACTAAGATCCATCTCCAGGTCTCCTTTCTGTAGAGCAAATGTAGACAACCAGCTTCTTCATGCCTGAAATGCCAAGACAGGAAATAAATCCTAAAATATAGAAGCAGTGACCAAAACATTATGACCACCTCTTGTTTCTCATTTAGAGGCTGGGACTTCCAGCAGCAGCTGAGATGTTGACCTCAGAGCTCCGACCAGAACATGATGTTGCAATAAATCTTATTTCTTCATGTTTGTTTCTTGAAAACATTTGCTGCACATTATATCCCAACACCAACCAGAGGACATTGTCAGTTAGATGCCAGAGACGTGAAGGAAACGTGGAGGTTTGGTCATGTTTGACTTGATCTGGAGAGTTTATCAGCAGCCACACCTTACCAGCTGCACAGGTCCCCATCACCATGATGCTTCAATGAGATGATGAGGACATTATTTTCCTCCACAAAGTTATTACTGATGCCTGAGCTTTGCTCTTGGAGTTGTTCTCCAAACTACACTGAATGTAAAATGAGACAAACGAATGAAGATAGAAATCCTCCATGAGTTCTCATGTTCATGAAGATGTGGTCAGTAAGCAGAGATGAAACATCAACAACTAGAAGCTGTAAAAACTGCAGCAGCTCAACAGGATCAGTCCTGGTCCAGAAGCTCATATGGATAAAACCTGTTTAAAATCCTCATTTTGTCTCAGACCGTCGCTGCCTCACAATAAATAGATTAGATGGAGGTTTTTCTGATGGATCCATTGATGGATATTTATTATACGGATGTGAACATTAAAATGTGTTCATCAAGCTTGGTGCTTCAGTGTTCCCTGAGCTGCAAACAGATGTTTGTTCATATTTGACATTTTAATATAGATTACATGTTTTACAAAGCTGCTGTAGAGACTGGATTTGAAAAGGATCATAAACTGTTTTCAGGTTTAACTGTTCATTTGACATTATTGTTAAATATGAATGATTTCCAGTGTAATGAACACATTTTCTGTTTTATGCTCTTTCACCAAATCCTCAGCCCAGTAAGCAGCAGGGAATCATCAGTTGTTAGTAAGGCTAACGTTTTGATAAGGAGAGATGAACGATGGTTCTGTTCCATCTTTACTAACTGGTTTAAAAAAGCGAAGGAGGTTATGCAACGAGTGATAGAAATTTGCTCGGCCATGGCTCCAGACGTTGGAGAAGATCCATGTTTCTACATTGATGTGAGCCACTGAACTGGGAGGAAAGAAAGCAGCAAGAATCCACCAGTGATCAGATTCATCTCAAGATCAACCAAAGATCTAGTCTGGAAATCTGCAAAGAGCTCCGAGTTCCTCAGAACCAGAAAGTTAAAATGTGGTGAAGATCTAACCACCAAAGATGAAGAGCTGAACAACAAATTATGGCCACATATTGATGAGGAACGCAGACAGGAGAAGAAAGTCTTCTTCATGGAGCCAGGACCTTCACTGATGGAAGGAAATCAGAGGAATAAGGAACTTCCTCGTCTTCTGACATTTTTTCTTTATCTCTGATTTATGCCGTTTTTCAGGAGTTCAATTAAAATGCAGGAAACATTTTTATCATTTCAGGTTTAGTGACAATTTCCTGGTTTGCTCTGAGCTTCTGACACATTCCCAAGGTGATGAAAATCATTTTCTACATTCACCAACCTTCAGTCTTTAAGTGAGTTTATTGATCTATTGATCATTCTGTCTTGATCACTTTATTGGTTGAATGTAAGGAGTATTCATGATCAGCTACAGAGAAAGGCAGCTTTTTATTTTCTACAACAAACACATGCTGTGGCTTCAGACTTTAGCTTTTAGAAAACTCGGTGGAGAGAAAACATCTGGATGTCTGACAGGAATAATAAATCAGCTGGTGTTGCCATATTAAGAGGCTCTTTTCAGGGAAAGATACTTAAAAATGTTGCTCAGTTATGGAAGATGGATTATTTTAGTCACTGAATTTATGGATCATGTTTCTGTGTTGGGGAACATAAATGGTTACAAAAAAAGCCAAATGATCAGAATTATTTTAAGGAATTTAAAGAGGAAATTTATACTTTATTAAACATCTTTTTGAATATAAAACTAGTTTTAGGAGGAGATTAAATCACATTAATAATCCTCAAATAGATTATTTTCCACAGAGAAAATCCACAGATTCACAGACTGAACTTCATGATTTATATTTGCTGTTGAATTGTTCTGATATTTGGAGACAAAAAAAATCCATTTGGAATAAAAAGATCTTCATAAGATTTCTAGAATAGATTTAGGCTCAAATGACTTAAAGTGACGTTAAAATAGAAACATTAATATTTACTGATCATAAAACAATCCTTTTATACTTACACATGATAAACCAGGCAATAAAACATATTAAATAATATACTTTTTAATAATAAACTCTTTAAAATAAATTAGCAGTAATTGGGGAATGCAGTAGAAGAAAATATTTATGGCAAATATTGGGAATATGCAGAATTTCTAATTTAAAAAGCTGCAATTAAAAGATGGAAGAAATTAGCCAAAGAAAAGATAAAAATAAAGTTGTAAAAGAAATAATTGTTGTTCATGAAGACGATGAGCTTCTCAGACTGATATCAATAAGTTACTGAACTACAACCTGAATTAGGTCGTATTTATCAGGGTTTGGCTCAGGGTGCTGATGTTCTCTCTCCATGGAAATGGATGGAGAACGGAGAAAGGAACAACAAATACTTTCATCATCTGGAAAAATGAAATGAAATGATCAACCATTTACATAAACCTAAAATCAACTATAAAATATCTGAAAACTCAACTAATCTCTGTCTTTATTGAGGAATTTAACCAAAAGCTCTAAAAGAACTGACAGTAATAACCTCCCCTTTCTCTCAACAATTAAAAATAAAACTAATTATTGACAAAGATCTAAAGGAGTTCTGGGATCAAGAATTAAACCTGGAAGAAGTGAAACATTGAATCAGTAACTGAAGAACAATAAATCCCAGGTAATGACGGCCTTCCTGGAGGATTGGATCAGATGTTTCAGGACCACATCACTGACTTCTTATTAGATGTTTCTAAGGAGGCCATAGAAGCCTGTAAGCCTCCAACAATGTGTCAGGACTTCATGACATTGATACCAGAACCTGATGAGGATCCAGTACAGGTTGATAACTGGAGGCCAGTTACATTCATTAACAATGATGCAACATTGCTCTCATATTGCTGCAGAAAGACTGAAGTCCTGTTTAGAGACCGTTCTAGATGACCGTCAATCAGGCTTGATGCAAGGAAGACCCATAAGCAGCAATATTAGGCTGATCCTGGATCTGATTGGTTATAAGGATGACATCACTGACAGCAGCTATATTGTGTTTATTGACATTTATAAAGCCTTTGATGCTGTAAACCACACATTCTTACTTGATGTTTTGGACTTCCTAGATTCTGGTCAATGCTTCAGAAAAGCCATTAAAACATTTTATAACGATTGTAACAGTTTGGTTAAACTTCTGTGGGGAACCACTGGGAGATTTCCCATTTCTCAGGGAATTAAACTGGGAGATCCTGCTGCCCCAGTCCTGTTTTTATGAGTGATGCAGATGTTACTGCTGCAGATCCAAAAGGACTCATTTGAAGGGATCACCGTCTCAGGTCAGGAAATGAAATGCTGTCAACCAGCAGATCATTCAGATATCTTCTTGAAAGATGAGTTTCAGATAAATAAATTATAGACTGTATTAATGTTTCTCTGGAGGATCTGGGCTTACTTTAAACATTCAGAAATGTGTCCTGTTCCCTCTCAAAGAGGTTGTGTCCATAAAGAAACTGAAGGTCTTCCTGTCAAAGAAGAAGAAACTGATTTGGGAATTAATATTTGTTGAGATCAGTCTGAGAGGATCATATCTAACTTTCAACATTTAATTCCTAAAATGAAAACTAGATTTGATCCGTGGATCATGAGAGATCTGTCGCTGAAAGCTAGAATCATTTGATCTAAAACAGAGAGATTATCTCACTCAGTTTATCCTGAAAAACTCATAGATGTTCATAAATCCTTCATAAAAAGTGGATTCTGCTCTTTATGACTTTGTCTGGAAAAATAAATCTCATTATTTCAACAGATCTGATCTAAATAATCTTTATAATCAAGGAGGTTTAAATATGTTAGACTTCAATACATCAGATATGATCTTCAAGCTGAACTGGATCAATCATTTCATTAGAGACAAACAGATTATGGTGATTAAAACCAAACCTTATTAATAAACTAATTGGACGGATTGAATTTCTTCTTAAATGTGATTTAATGTCGACTAAATTCCTGTTCAGTCGTCTAACTTTTCATCATGTCGGCTTCTTATCTACAAACATCAACATTAATGTTCGATTTGGAAAAACTAAAATATGAAAAACAAAAATAAATCAATATTTTATGAGAAATGGATCCAAAATAATATGAATTATGTTTCCAACTAGTGAATGAAATCTTCTGACATCTACTGAGTTTTTGAGGACTTTAGATGTTCTAGTATCTGAGAGAGAATCCAGTCCAGGTTCTGATGTGGTTCTAGTTGGTTCTGTTAGGCTGCTACAAAACAGAAATGGACCCAATATATACAGACACCACTGAATAAACATATTCTCATTAATGGCATTAATATCTTGGATAAAATGTAATAAATTTCTTAGGTTTATGATTGATTGTCCAATAACTCCTCGTTGTCAGTTTTATTAGAATATTAACTTTATGAATATTAACGGGTCGTTGATCTGGACTTATAATAACAAGGATTTAGTCACCAACAAGGTCAAGAAAGTTCACTTTAAAATAATTCATTGAATTTATCCAACAAACCAATTTATTAAACATATAGAAATGACTTGGATGAATCTTGTTCTTTCTGTAAAACAGAAACAATTTCACATCTTTTTATGATCGTATTTATGTTTCCTTTTTCTGGACTGAAACTGAAACGTTATTTCAACTAAATTATGGCATTAATATTAAATTATAATATTAGGATGTTATTATTTAATGATATAAAAGACTGGACCAGAACTCATTCTTTTATTTTAAACATTTTGACTCTAATGGGTTCATTTTATATTCATAACAATAAATTGTCTAAAATAAAACCCAAAACTCCTCAATTCAAGGCTGAGCTGAAAACCTACTTTGGATCTTTGAAAAGTTGAACAAATCTGAAAACAACATCAGACTGCAGCTGTAGATAGACGATCTTCTCTAAAACTAGGAGCAAAAAGCTGCTTTGGAAAGAACAGAAAGGTCAAAGTTCAGCTTTTTAAAGCTGTTGTACAGAAACCAGTTCAAAACCAGTCAGAGTGCAGCAAGAAATGAAAGAGGTGTTCATTAGGTTTGCTATATAGGGACCCACAGAGTTAAAACCTGTTTCCATGACTACAGGAGGAAAGCTGTGAAGGAGGCAGAGAGCAGCTTTAAACTATCTCAGATAATTCAGATGGAGACACAGTTTCAACCTGAGAAGACAGGTGAGTTCATAGAGGTCACAGCAGGACCCAAGGAGGAAGAAGATCTGATGATCTTTACTTTACTTACTAGGAGACGGAGAATCCTCTTGAAGTCTTCATAGAAATAATGTTTCCAAGCTTCTTCTCTTCTCATCTTGTTGTACGCTGTTTTAGCTTCATAACCAAACTTTAGGAATTCTTCATCTTCATCAAACAGGATGCAGGTTGGAGTCTTTGGGGAGTCCAGTCCCAGTTCTTCACCCCATCTCTTTAACTGGGTCCCACCTCCTTCCTCTCTGGGTCTGACATTGAAGGCGTAGCCACTGTATCCTGAACCAAAGTCTATGGCTATGATAAAAGAGTCAGCTCCAGCTGGTTGGAGAAGAGAAGAAAGTTAGAATCTGAACAAAGAGCCGTTACTGTTTTTACAAGAACAAGTTTTTACTGAAATAAAACCACAAAAACAAATATATGTTTCTATAAGTTTATCATTTTAACTCTGCCACTGAAAAACTAACCTGAAACAGTAAAGTTTAGTCATTTAATATTTAATTTTCCACAGATTCTACTGGTCCAGCTGCCCTGTGATGGACTGGTGACCAGTCCAGGCTGGACCCCACCTCTCACCCAATGGTTCTAGGCACCAGCCCCCTCCATGCCATCCTGAACGGATAGGTGGGTATGGACAATAGATGGATGAAAGGATGGATACTGGTACTCCTAAATATTCAATCATTTCATATAATACCAGGAAATACCTTTTGTTTCACAGCATCTATTATGAATAATGTTTCTATTCTTTATTACATCATTTTCTTCAGTATTAAAGATTATATTTCTGTAGCATGTTTCCTCATTCTAACCTTCATATTAATAACTCAGAATAAAGACCAACTCCCCTGGTTTTATTAAAGATATCATGAATAAAATGTGACTTTTATTTACAGTACTGACCTTTGACATTGAGCAGCACTTGTTTCTCAGTCAGGATTTCATCTGAGCTCCTCTTGTAGACGGTGCAGGTGTAGATGTCTGTGTCTCTGTCTGTGGGGTTCTTCAGGGTCAAACTGAAGTCTCCAGATTTTAGTTTTTCCTTCATCTTTGTTCTGTTTCTATACAGCCTGTGTTGATCCCTGTCATTACTGTGGACCATCCTACCAGAGCTGTTTCTCCACGTTACTATGACTCCTTCAGGTAGACGGACTGTAGTTTTAAAGGGCAGCAGAACAGACTCCACTCCTGGATCCACCTCCACCTTGTAGACTGAGAAACAAACAGATCAGCTGCACTGACAGCAGTAGAACTGATGATGTTGATGTTCACAGTAATGGTCCTCAGTAATATTCCAGGAGAAGACCACCTCTTCACAACGTGTCACTCAGGGTTTTGTGACCATGCAGATGCAGAATGCAGCTGACAGAGCTGCATGTGATCAAAACTTCATTTCAACACAGAAGAAAAGACTCACTATCATCCAGATGTTTATTCATGAAGAGAAATCCCTCCAATCTGTTCTACTTTTTAACTAACAGATGATGAACCACATTACTGCTGCCTCCTAGTGGACAGGAGTGAAAACAGTTGACTGATGAGTCAAATGCAGAGAAGTGTTTCCAATGACCTCCAGGTCATCACCCTGTAACCTGGGATGGATTTGTGTTTAGTGGTGAGAGGAAGCAGCAGTAATATTCAGCAGGACAGTCAGAACCTCATGATGGTTCTGGTTCTGGGAACTTCACAGTGCTTCTCCTTTTATTAAACTCACTCTTCATCAACCTTAGAAGGCCCGGTTGGACGGCTTAAACATTACCTTTGAATTAGAGATTAAATGATAAAAGTCTGACATTCAAGTTTTAATTATTAGTGATTATTTCATCATTATTTTATTTGATGGTCATGTGATGCAGCTCATCATGAATTTATTTATTTCTCAGCCTCACAAATTAAATCACTCAGTTATTCTAACACTGCTATAGAAAAGGTTATTGGTCTGCAGCTGAGCTGCTGTGCAGGTTAACCAATCAGATGTTAGACTTTATTTAGCCACAAACAGAAGCTGTTTAAAGTATTTCATGATGTATTGTAAGAAGGGAATAAGAAACTAATGGAGAAGAAGGAAGGAGGAGAACTTTCTCCATCAGGGTATCTGGTCAGAGATGATGGGAAGATGGATGGAGCTAAAAACAGGACTGGAAGGAAACCAGTTAGAGGCTGAAAAGACTTGAGACTGGGAGGAAGTTCATGTTCCAGCAGAACAACGACCCTAAACATAAAACCAGAGCTACAATGAGATGGTTCAGATCAGAGCATATTTATGTGTTAGAATGGCCTAGTCAAAGTTCAGATCTAAACCCAGCTTGGTTTCTGTAGAAAGACTTAAAACTTGCTGATTCTAGACTCTGTTCATCCAATGTGACTGAACTTGTTGAAAAGAAGAATGGAAACATTTGAGTCTTTAAATGAGGAAACCTGGTAGAGACACGTCCCCAAAAGGCTTCAGGTGGAACATCAGAGAAAGATGGTTCTACTAAATATTGACTCAGAGGGGCTGAATACAAATACATGACATACTTTTTATACTTTTATTGTTTTTAATTTGGAAAACAATTATTGATTTCCTTCTACTTGTTAATTATGCACTAATTTATGTTGTTCTACTGCCTAAAATCACATTAAATGTATTTATTTTTATAGGTTTAAGTAACACAATGTGGAAAAGTAAAGGGGTGTAAATACTTTAGCAAGGCACTAAATCTGTTTTAGCTTTGATAAACGCAGGTGAAACTGAAGAGAGTTGCTAGGAGGAAGGACTCCATCTTCACGACAAAAGATGGATGAATGGGTGGGTTGCTGTAGTACTACAGTAGTACTACAGTAGTACTACAGCAGTACTACAGTAGTACTACAGCAGTACTACAGTAGTACTACAGTAGTACTACAGTAGTACTACAGTAGTACCACAGTAGTACTACAGTAGTACTACAGTAGTACTCCAGTACTTTCCATTCTAAACTTGGACATTCTTTGTATTCTCATTCACCATAAAGGTATATTGGGGTTAATCTGGGTTCAGTTTCTGATCATAGAAACACAGAAAACTGAGCATGTTAGGGGATCCATCCCATAATAGTAAAATGATGACTATGAAACCATGGCAACCCTGAAGCTTCCTCCATCTTTCTGCTTCAGCTCATGGTTCAGTGTCTGAAATGGTCTCAATGTGTCGAATGAAAACTGTTAAAACCTCAGCATGTCAGACATCAGCATTGATACGGTTGTAAAAGGAACTTACCTGACATGAAATAATGTCTGAAATGAAATAAAAGGCCTCCAGAAACAGCAAGAAGAACCAGCAGAACCAGTAGAACCAGGAGAACTTTGGCCCAAACTGGAAATATTTCTATGGAAAAACATAAAGACCAGTTAGATCTTAGACTCTTAATTACAGAATTAAGTTAAAATATCTCAGACTTTTCTTTAAATTACTTTTTCTAATTTCATTTTCCCTGGAAATTTGCCACTTTGGACAAATTACAAATATAAGTAAATGGTTTAATAATACTTTCAATAGTTTTTTATAATCATCATGTCAGTCCCATCACTATCAACAGATGTTTTAGTTTTGTTTTTTCTCACCATAGTTTGAATTTTATTTTCACTTATATCTCCTAGAAACATTGAGTGTAAACTTCTACAGCCACGCTGCACATTTCCACCTCTTTTATCATTTATCTTAATGGAAGAAACCAGGTCTGGTTCTAGATTTACAAAAAAGGAATTCAAATTATTTATTTTTTTCAGTCAATCTTGTTTCTTCCTTAAAAAATATTTTTCAGGATGATTTTAGTTCAGTCTTACAAAACTATTCAATATTTTCCATGTTTTTTCATATCACCACTATTCTCTCTCAACTTTAAATTGTAGTAATCTTTCTTGGCTTGTCATATTAACGTTGTTAACTTGTTTTTATAAATCTTGTATTTCATTTCTTTAGATTTAGTTGGAAATCTAACAAAATCTCTATATAATTTATTTTCTTCTTATAATATTTAACAGTCCCTTGGTCAGCCAGGGTTTTACAAATGTCATTTTTATTTTTGTGACACTAATATCAGGCAGTTCTTATCATATAATGATTTATATACTTGTAAAAATGTTTCATAAACCCCATTCACATCCTTCACATATTCCCCACTCTGTGGATCTGAAGGACAACTGCAGCCTGCTGAGATAAGGATGAACCGTGGAGAAAAACTGACACAGAAAGAGACTTCTTCATCACTACAACAAATAGAAACTCCTCAGACTCCAACAAGACAAATGGACCCCCCTAGACCCAACAGAGGAGCCCAAACCTCCTTCCCCCAGACCCCAGAAACATCTCTGTGAGATGTCAAGGGTCCAGGTGATAAGACTACCAGCAGTGATTATCTCCAGGAAAAGCTTGGGCTCCGATGGCAGAATGCTGCAATATCTCTGTTTTAATACGTAGCAGGAAAAAAAGATAAGATAAGAAACAATAGACAGAAATAAAACCTAAAATCTATTCCTTGTCGAGTTCATCTTGCCAGAGAAATATTACCAGCCACTAAGTCACTTAAACTGGTTCTATTAAACATTAGATCTTTGTCAGGAAAATAATTTTTAATCAATGATTTAATTACTGAGCATAATCTTGATTTTATGTTTTCAACAGAAACATGGTTACATGAAAATAGTGAGACTGATAGAATCAACGCCTCTAAATAACCAGACCAGGAAGCAGAGGAGAGGAGGAGGCTGCCCACCTTGTTTCATGATTCACTAAAGTGGAAGAAGGTGTTCCTGGGCAGATTTGACTCTTTGAATATCTGGCTGCCCAGGTAAAGGTCCCTGCTGGATCTATGTTCCTGAATCTTTACAGGCCTTCAAAATCCAAATCAAACGTTTTCAATGATTTCAATGACCTTCTATCTGTGATATGTGTTGATTATGACTGTTTAATCGTTGTGGGAGACTTTAACATCCATGTTGACAACCTGAAGACAAAGAGGCAAAAGAACTATGTGATAAACTTAAAAATGTGGGTTTGATTAAACACCTGAAACTGCCAACACACAAAAGGGAACACATTTTGGACTTAATCATCAGTAAGGGTCTGAACATTTTAAATTTGTAACTAATGTTTCCATATCTGACCACTTTTCTGTTACTTTGATAGCAGCTTTTCTATTAACTTAATTAGCGAAAGAGAGATTATAAGAAAAACATTTTTTAAGGACAGTGCAACTAAAATCTTTAAAGGGGACAAATCCTGCTTTTAAATCCATCCTTTTCTTATTTAAATCATTCAGATGTGGTTTGTATAAAGTGGAACTGCATCGTTTTGGTTTGATTTTAGCTCCTCAGGTTCATTTTACTCATTTTTTAAGCTTCTTTTTGACCTCGTTTTGTTGCCGTCTCTTTAAATGCAAATGATGAACTTCAACCCCGACCTCCTCCAGGCTGCAGAGCCAAACAAGAATCCATTACTTTACTTTCCCTCCATAAATATCAGCAAATGTGTAAAAAACAAGAAGTATATAGAAAATCATTGCACCAACAATGTGCTACGTTTACTAATGCATGAGAACAACAGCACTAAAACTAATACTGTAGCTGTAAGCTATCAAATGCAACAAACAACGATGGTTGATTAACAGGCTTTTGCTGAGCAGCAATCATCTAAATCAGGTGTTAAAGTAGAGAAACATCAGGACCTGGTGAGGACTGACTTTCAACACCTCTGCTCTAGTAGACTACATGAAAAATGTCAATTATTCAACAATAGCAGAGAAACGTTCAGGAATTCACAGTAGAAACAAAAGCTGTAATCCATTACTAATGTTACTGACAATATTTTTACACAAACTACATGTAAGATACCTTTTAAAATGTTAATTTTACCACAAAGTGAATGAATACAACTTTTAAACAAAGAGCCCAACATAGTTAACGAGTTAGCTAACGCTAGCATCAAGAACATCACTGAAAGCATTAGGATCGTGTGTTTCTCAAGACAAAAAGGGCAACTAAACAGACTGTAAAACTGTTCATTTAATATTATTAATTAAAAACACAATAAGGTGATGTCCTTAAGGAGCTAAAAGCGAGCAAACAGCGCTAACATTAACAGGAGGCACGAAGCTGAGCTATCAGAACAACAGCCAGTCAGTTCTATCAACACCTCAACAATCAAGCTAGCTGTCATTTTACCGTTATCTGCAGCTAACCTCTTTGCTCTGTCCGTCGCTTCCATAGACAGAAGAAACTGACCCTCAGACAGACGGAGTCTTTCGGCTAATCCTCCTTCATTCTGGCCGAGGTTGCTGAAACACTCCTTCACACAAACGAAGAGGATTTTCTCCACGGATGTCGACACGTTTCCATGAAAAATACATTTAACCAGGAACTCCGAAGAGGTTCTGATCCAGGAGGACGGTGTAATGACTGGTGTGGGTTAATACATCCAACAACAGAACATTTAGATTTAACCGCTTGCTGCTTCGGCGTCCTTCAACTTGAACTACAAGAATACTGCGAGAAACAAAATGGCGGATTCGCTGGATTGGTTAACAGGTGTTGTGTGAAATTCTGTTCCCCTGAAATATTCTGTTCCCCCTGTGTCGGGAGCGCGCACTGCAGCCAGAGGTATGGCAAGCCAACTGTGCCACAATACGCCACTTTTACCACGCGTCTGGTTAAAAGGTCGCGCAAAAAACGCTGTTTTATAAGTCAGAACTCCGTAAAAAACGGAGAAAATCCCATCAAAACGCCGTTTTTTACGGCGTTTAAAGAGCACCACAGAACGCTGTAAAAAACGGCGTTTGTCTGGTCACTGAACGCGGCTTTTTACGCGCGACTGCGTTCAATGTCCCGAGAAAACGCCGTTTTTTACTGCGTAAAAAGTGTCACAGAACGCCGTAAAAAACGGTGTTTTCTCAAATTAAGCAATTCTCTGCCCACACTCTTCTTATCCAGTAAATTTAAACTCCAGCCATCCAATAAGAGAAGTAGAACTGCAGACCCCACTAATTCATAACAGATCAACTGATGTTTCTTTCTGATAAATGTCATATATTCTGCAGCACTCAGTGTCAGTGTTTGCTTCTGTAATTATCTCAATATTAATTTTAATGTCTTTAAAGTCAAAAGAAGAGACAAAATAAACACAATAACCTTCTGAAACAAGTGAAGATCGACACGCAATTTTGAAATCCGAGTTGTAGCTGTAATACTATTCTCCTCCACCAGATGGCATCGCACGGGAGCTAGTCTACAGAAACGCGATCTGTGGACATTTGGTGGTTGTAATGTTATTAAATACAGAAAAATTAATCTTGTATTCCGTGTTTGCTGTTATTTTTCTATGAACAATTACTAGAAAGATTCTTAATCTATTAGTTGGCATAAATAAGAACCTTTAAATAGAAATTCTCTATCTCATTATTTAGTTTTTTATACAACTCAGAAAAGGTCCTAATAAAATGATCAATACAACTATCTGATGTTCAATAACACAACAATTTTTTACATTTTTACTAAAATAATGACCAATTTCCATATCTCATTAATGTAATTATCATGTTACATATTTTCAATCAAAGCAAGACAGCCCAAAAAGACATAAACCTGCAGTTCCTTCTGCGTGTCACAGTCCTAAATAATTATCCAGGTGCTCTTTATCTTTACTCATACATGTCTCTCAAAGTGCAAATACAATACTACAATACAGACATCTTTCCATCTACACATTTATTCCCTCACTTGTACATTAAGTAGGCCTATTCTGTTTTTGCTTGGTTATAATCTGGTTAAATACAGGAAAAGAAACGTGTGTTGTGTTATTATTTTTCTATAAACAACTTTAGAAATATAAAGTTTTTTTGTTGCGCCTTTTTTAGAAAGATGAGAGGTCTGTAATTTTCATCATACCCTTCAACTATGATAGACAAAATAAAAAAATAATCCAGGAAATCATATTGTAGGATTTTTCAAGAATATGTAACTTCTTCTTTAAGAAGCTCTCCTGTCTGGCACCTGTTTGAACTCGCCATCTGTATAAAAGACACCTTTCCACAGCCTCAAACAGTCAGACTCCAAACTCAACCATGGCCAAGACCAAAGAGCTGTCAAAGGACACCAGGAAGATAATTGTAGACCTGCACCAGGCAGGGAAGAGTGAATCTACCATAGGCAAGCAGGTTGGTGTGAATAAATCAACTGTGGGAGCTATTGTAAAGAAATGGAAAACATAAAAGACCATTGATAATCTTCCTCCATCTGGGGCCCCATGCAAGATCTCATCCCGTGGGGTCAAAATCATCATGAGAACGGTGAGCAAAAGTCCCAGAACTACATGGAGGGACCTGATGAATGACCTGCAGGGAGCTGGGACCAAAGTAACAAAGGCTACCATCAGTAACTCACTACGCCGAGAGGGACTCATATCCTGCAGTGCCAGGCGTGTCCCCCTACGTAAGCCAATACATGTCCAGGCCCGTCTGAAGTTTACCAGAGAGCATATGGATGATCCAGAGAAGGACTGGGAGAATATCATGTGCTCAGATGAAAGCAAAATATAACTTTTTGGCACAAATTCAACTTGTCGCGTTTGGAAGAAGAATACTGAGTTGCATCCTAAGAACACCATACCTACTGTGAAGCGTGGGGGTGGAAACATCAAGCTTTGGGGTTATTTTTCTGCAAGGGGGAAAGGATGACTGATCCGTGTTAAGGAAAGAATGAACGGTACCATGTATCGTGAGATTGTAAGCCAAAACCTCCTTCCATCAGTGAGAGCATTGAAGATGGAACGTGGCTGGGTCTTTCAGCATGACAACGATCCCAAACACACCGCTCCGGGAACGAAGGAGTGGCCCAGTAAAAAGCATTTCAAGGTTCTGGAGTGGCCTAGCCAGTCTCCAGACCTCAAACCCATAGAAAATTTGTGGAAGGAGTTGAAATTCCATGTTTCCCAGCGACAACCCAAAAACATCACTGCTCTATGGAGGAATAGGCAAAAATAGCAGCTACAGTGTGTCCAAACCTTGTGAAGACATACAGGAAATGTTTGACCTCTGTCTTTGGCAACAAAGGTTATGCTACAAAGTATTGAGATGAACTTTTTGTTATTTTATATACATTTTATACTTTATAACAGTACTACTTAATGTAGTAATATTGAATATACCCTACCGGTCAAAGATTTTAGATACATTTTCTCCCTTAATGGGTCTCTTTATTTTCATGACTGTTTACATTGTAGATTCTCACCAAAGGCAACAAAGCTGTGAATGAACACACACATGGAATTATGTAGTAAACAAAAAGTGTTAAATAACATTTTTATATTTTAGATTCTTCAAAACAGCCTCCCTTTGCTTTGATTACTGCTTTGCTCTCTTGTTATTCTCTCCATGAGGTGGTCGCCTGAAAAGGTTTTCCAAAGAGTCTTGAAAGAACTTCCCAGAAGTTCATTGAGAGACGACCAAAGGCTAATATTTCAGTCATCACAGCAAAGTACGGCTACTTCAAGGAATCTAAATATAACATAAAGTTATTTTACAATATTTAGGTTGCTACATAACTCCATATATGTTCATTCACAGTTTTGATGCCTTCAGTGAGAATCTACGTACAATAGAAATAGCCATAAAAACAAAGAAAACCATTAAATGAGAAAGTGTTTCTAAAACGTTTTGTTATAATTTGGGGTTTTTTGGTTTCAGGTTTTTTACTTATATGTTTTTCACTGCTCAAGTTTTGAATCATGATTTTGTTTATTTTTCTGGGCATGTTTTAGTCTGGTTCATGTTTTGTTTGTATATTAGAGTCTCTGTTTTTGCCGCAGCCACGTTTTGTTCGGTATGTCAATTACGTTTTTTCGGTTCACCTGCACCATGTTAATCAGTTTTGTTTTCCACCTGTACCATGCTCCATATATACACACCTGTTCAGTTAGTCGTGGCGGAAACATTTTTCATGCTCAAGTCTTGTCTTTTTGATCATGACATGCCTGTCTTGCCTGTTTTTTTGTTCCTGCCTCCTGTAGTGAGTGAGTTTTTTGTTATTAAATCTTTTGCATTTACCGTCATGCTGCCTTCTAGTCTGCATTCTGGGGTCCTATATCAAGTAAACCGTAACACGTTTGGCCGATAGTGTATCTGTATTTCAACCAATTATGATTTCAGAATACATTTACACATACAGTGTCTGTGAGGAGACACTCAGACAAAAATATTTTTGTAGCATATTACAAATATTAGTTTTACATTCAACTAAATCTGACACCAGTAGATGTCTTATATTTTTGTTGAGCAACACGGTTCTCAGTCTGCATGTAGAACAGGAGTGTAGCAAGAAAATGATGTGATCTGAAAGACCTTTTATGGGGTCAGCTACTTTAGGTGTAAATGCTTTGATTTTGACTGAATTATAAAACCAGATCATTTTGATGTTATGATGCAAACCCAGGTAAGCTTGCAGAGAGGGTTTTCTATTGTTATCTGGACCAGTAGCTCAGGTGAAAGTCCCTCTGTTCTCTGTCCCTCATTGTGACTCTGAAAAAACTGAGTCAACCTCTACCTCATGTTTTACTGGGTGAATATTATTGATTAGCTGTATCTTTAATTTAGACCTTACAGAGTCAGTATTTAGTGTTTTACAGCTAACTTCAGCCTAGATATCCTGCTCAGCCTCAGCCTGTTCCCACATGCTGCAGGCTACCGTTCTAAAATGAAATGAATGAAAATACATGAATAAATCATAGAAATAAACAGTGGGTAATAAAAAAAAAAGGCAAAACAAAAAAACTTTATATTTCTAAAGTTGTTTATAGAAAAATAGTAACACAACACACGTTTCTTTTCCTGTATTTCACTAGATTATAACCAACCAAAAACAGAATAGGCCTACTTAATGTACAAGTGAGGGAATAAATGTGTAGATGAAAAGATGTCTGTACTGTAGTATTGTATTTGCACTTTGAGAGACATGTATGAGTAAAGATAAAGAGCGCCTGGATAATTATTTAGGACTGTGACACGCAGAAGGAACTGCAGGTTTATGCCTTTTTGGGCTGTCTTGCTTTGATTGAAAATATGTAACATGATAATTACATTAATGAGATATGGAAATTGGTCATTATATTAGTAAAAATGTAAAAAATTGTTGTGTTATTGAACATCAGATAGTTTTATTGATCATTTATTAGGACCTTTTCTGAGTTGTATAAAAAACAAAATAATGTGATAGAGAATTTCTATTTTAGGGTTCTTATTCATGCCAACTAATAGATTAAGAATATTTCTAGTAATTGTTCATAGAAAAATAACAGCAAACACGGAATACAAGATGAATTTTTCTGTATTTAATAACATTACAACCACCAAATGTCCACAGATCGCGTTTCTGTAGACTAGCTCCCGTGCGGTGCCATCTGGTGGAGGAGAATAGTATTACAGCTACAACTCGGATTTCAAAATGTCGATCTTCACTTGTTTCAGACAGTTATTGTGTTTAATTTCTCTTCTTTTGACTTTAAAGACATTAAAATTAATATTGAGATAATTACAGAAGCAAACACTGACACTGAGTGCTGCAGAATATATGACATTTATCAGAAAGAAACATCAGTTGATCTGTTATGAATTAGTGGGGTCTGCAGTTCTACTTCTCTTATTGGATGGCTGGAGTTTAAATTTACTGGATAAGAAGAGTGTGGGCAGAGAATTGCTTAATTTGAGAAAACACCGTTTTTTACAGCGTTCTGTGGTGCTCTTTAAACGCCGTAAAAAACGGCGTTTTGATGGTATTTTCGCCGTATTTTACGGCGTTCTGACTTATTAAACGGCATTTTTTGCGTGACCTTTTAACCAGACGCGTGGTAAAAGTGGCGTTTTGTGGCACAGTTGGCTTGCCATAGAGACGGATCCGACCGTCTTCACAGCTTTTCTGATCAATTTGTCGGTAAAACGACGAAACGTAATTATGTTAATGTTGTTACTTTATTTTTAATCAACAGCTCCTAGAAAAAGTAAATAAATACAAAATGAACCTGATCTTGTGAGGTTTTTATGCACAATTTCGTGTTGTTTGTCTTTTCCAACTTGTGTCATGTTCACTTTAACCTGACGGACATCAGCCAGCCACCAAACACTGTTTTCCAATACGTCGTGTTTATTTATACTTTTTTATTACTGATATAAAACAATGGATGCTAACTAAACTTATTTAACTAAATAATCTGAACTGAAACTATCTCTGTAGTTATGCTGCTATAGGCTTAGGCTGCTGGAGGACATAATGACCACTTTCACTCTCTTCGCTACATTCTCACACTACTCTCCAATTTTGCACTATTTGCTGTTATTTCAACTTTTAACCTTGTTCTCTCTATTCTCTTTCTAGAAGCTACACCTGGCCTGACTCTGTGTCTACCTGTGACACCTTTCTGGAGAGGAGAATCGTCCAAGCTTCTGCTGGCAACAACTTAATGCTCACCTTCTACCGATGATCCACATGGCCCTGTCTTTTAGTGTTTAACCCTTTCTCTCTCCTAGACATGGCGACTGAATGAGCTTCTACTGTAACTAACTCTATGTGCTCTCTTTCAGACTCTATCCTTGAAAACTGGCTCAGAGTTTTTCTGTTCTTTCTTTCTAGGTGAAACGACTAAAGGAGCTACATCCATTAACATTTACTTTTCCTTCCCATAGAAAGTACTCCTGGATCAGTGCTTCTTTGTTCTTTTTGTGTCTCTGCTCTGTTCTCTCAAACCCCCAGTCAGTCGTGGCAGATGGCCGCTCACACTGAGCCTGGTTCTGCTGGAGGTTTCTTCCTATTAAAAGGGAGTTTTTCCTTTCCACCGTCACTACATGCATGCTCAGTATGAGGGATTGCTGCAAAGTCAACGCCAGTGTCCACTGTCTCTACTTGCTCATCCAGGAGGAGGGAATGCTACAAATCTCTGACTCGATGCAATCTGCTGGGTTTCCTTAGACAGAAAAACGTTTTATCCAATTTGAATAAATAACTGAATCTGACTGCACTGTTCAATGGTTAGGATTAATTGGAATGTATGAACCTGACTGTTGTGAAGTGCCTTGAGACAACATGTGTTGTGAATTGGCACTATATAAATAAACTGAATTGAATTGAAATGCTTGATTTTATGTTAAGAAAATATGGGCCTAAAAGCATTGAGTGCATTCATTAATTTTAGCTTGTAGTGCAACTTTTCTTTTCTTTATTTTCCTTTTTTTAACTTTATCATGCCACTGCAATGTACTTTCTTATGTTTTTTGTAATGTACTTTGAATTGTCTTGTTACTGAAATGTTCTTTATAAATAAACTGGTCTTGCCTTGATGGTTTATGCTGGGATATAAGAGCTGTTTTAAACCAATAATATTATTGGCCTGATTGATCACCTGTTTAGTTTGTTACCGTACTAAGATGTTATATTAAGGAGAGAACGCTCTCAGTAAATGACCTATAAACCAGGGTCATCATGTGTCGTTGTCTTGGGCTTTTAAAAGTTTAATTTGGGTGGAACTGGAAAGAAAGTCTGTTATCCTAATTTTACTCAAGTATTTAAATTAGTGACCTGCATTACTTTAATTTTCACAAACTACAACATAACTAAATGAAAACAGGTTTCCAACATGTTCAGCAGCTTGTTAAAGCAGCTCTAACATCACATCAAGATGAATAAACTGTAGAACCAGCTTCCTCCTGATCACACGCAGGTCCAGCAGAACCTTTTCATGCTCAGATCTTCAGCCAGAGACTCAAACATCTGAACTGGAAACCATCAAAAGTGAGGAATCCTAAAGAAATCCCAATGATGAATTCCTCCAACCATCCATATTAAAACTCCTAACTTGTTCTGTTGAACATTTAAACTGTTAACCTGTTAACAGAACTTTCACATTCTTTACAAACTCTATAAATACATCTGCACATATTGTTCTATTGTTTTATCTTTTTTATCCTTGTTTCCTGAATCAGTTTTATTTGTTCATGTTGCTGCTTCAGTTTGAAGGTTCTCATGGTCCTTCTGTTCTCTTAGTCCTGGACACAAAGGCTTTTCTCTGCTGTTTTCATTACCAACCTATCATGATGACACCACCACAGTTATCACCTGCATTATGTTTCCTCACATTCAGCATCTGCTGACCTCGCTCTATGGTTTTATGTGACGTATCGATTCGTGGCTCAGTTGCTGCCTGTCCTCCACTTTGTTATAATATAACTAACAGTTAACTGTGGAATATTTACTAGTGAGGATATTTCATGACTATCATGATGCTGTAATTTACTAACCTTCTGACATCGATCCATTCTATCACTGATGTTTGTAGAAGCAGCCTGCATGTCTACCTGCTGGATTTATACACCTGTGGTCATGGAAGTGATTGAAACACCTGAATTCAATAATCAGATGGAGGAACCTGGAATACTGGAAAATGTTTCATTTCCTTCTTGTTGGATTTTCATTTGTTGTTGTGAGACTTGCTGAACAAAGAAGGAAGAACTGAGCTTCACAGAGAGAAGATGTTCTCTATGTATTATTGTTTTACGACACCTGGATTCAATAATTGGTGGGTGTGACCCAATACTTGCACATAGAGTGTATGTATACACCAAGGTAACTGACCTCTGACCTGTAGCTGAACGTCTGACAGTATTTCTTCTTCTTCATCAATGATGCTGCAGACGTAGTTTCCGATGTCAGAAGGTTGTGGTTCTCTCAGAGTGAGGCTGAAGTCACGAGAGTCTAGAGCATCAGGTCTCATTGATGTTCTTCCTCTGAAAAGCTGATTTTGTGCAAGTTCGTCGTCTCCTTCTCTACGTAGATGGACAATATTGGGATTGAGATCCAAGCGGCTCCATTTCACTGTGACAAGCTCTTCTAATACTTGGTCGTACTGGCAGGGCAGCACCACAGATTGGGCCCAATCATAAACCTCCACTTTTACTGTCAACGAATCCTGAGAGGCTGGAAGGAGACATAAACAAAAGACGTGTTTTAGTTCAGTTTGTTAAAATAAATACATTCAAATCAAAGACATTTATCTATTCATCATTTAATTCTCTAATTATCAAATTGGCTCAGTTCCCTGCATTCCTACATATTTTGCAGTTATGAAGGAAAAGGGAAAAACTCAGTGATAGCAAAATTTAAAATGCGTTTGTCCTTCTGAGGTGATGATCTGTCTGACCTGACAATGGCTTCCACCTTCCTTCCTGCTCCCTCCTGCTGGTCATCTCCACTGTATTTACAAGCTAAAGGGGGAATGTTTATCACAGAGGAGCCGAGACGTCTAGGAGGGAATTAATTCAATGTCTCACCTTTGCTCTTATTAGAGGGTGGCTGCATTGGGATTTTACAATGCTGATATAAGTACACGTTTCCCCTTTGTCTGGACAGAACAGATTCGGCTCATTTCAGTAAAGCGTCTGATTCTGGAAATCTGTCTCCCTTATAAGCAGGGGTGAAAGTGAGCCGGTACGGTCCGGTACTGCGTACCACTAAAAGATTCTGCGCCGGACACAGTACCGGGAAGAGGGAAGAACGGCTGTCTGCTATGAAGCTGTCATCCAGAACCAATTACGGCTGCAAAAATTCACGACCACACAAAGAAGATCAGATCTGCTACCAATAGACAGTCTAAAACATGACTTAATCTGTTTATAAATATAGTTATTTTCCCCTCATTCCAGATAGTTTCTGAACTGTTCTGCTATGCTGGAGCCTCAATGCTCTTGCTTTGCTTCTCTTCCCTCGGAGTTTGAGGTTTTAATGAACGAACCAGCTTTTAAAACGAGCACCGCTACGTTTAATGTCTGTCTGCTCGCTGCTAAATACTCCAGTTAAAAGCAAAGGGAGAGAAACTAGTTGTGGTTCATGTTATTTTGCTGAATTACAGCAACACAGTTCAGCTCGAAAACACCGTTTATGACCAGAAATTTCACATACGCTACACGAGAGCGCATGCGCGCTTACCTCCAAAACAGAGCGGTTGCCGAGGAGCCCGGTGCGTTCGATTCTTCTTCTTCTTCTGTGTTATTTTTTGGCAGTTGGAAAATAACGTTATGATGTGCATTACCGCCACCGACTGGTATGGAGTGTGGTTCTTCATGGTTTTAAATCTTATTTACTATTACAACAATCAAATTCTATTTATTAATTTAGTGCTTTTGAAAAATCTAATTATAATTTGAATGTTTGCTACCTAAACTTCTTTGCAAAGTATCTCTCAAAATAAAATTTTCTTTAATACCTACAAATTCTCTCCTTAAAATTGTTCTTTCTTGTTCATATTTCTGACACTTCAATATTACATGTTCTATTGTTTCCTCCTCTCCACAATGATCACATTTTCCTCTATTATGTTTCTTTATCTTAAACATTGTAGAATTAAGTCCTGTATGTCCTAGTCTTAATCTTGTAATTAATCTTTCCTCTTTTCTACTCCTTCTTCCTGTTCTTACATCTCTTACTATCTTGTTGATTCTGTAAAACCATCTTCCTTTCCTTTCTTCATCCCACCTTTTTTGCCACTCTTTCCTGATTCTCTGTTTAATTATATTTCTTGCCTGTGACCTACTAATATTTATTATAAAGCTAATGTTTTGTGTTGCCTTCTTTGCCATCCTGTCCACCATCTCATTCCCTCCAACTCCTATGCTCAAATGCTGCTCCTATTTTTTCATCTGTTTTTGATGCGTCTGTAAATCTGGACATAATGATAGTAAATGTTTATATATTCTTGTATTATACTTGAATCTAATCTACATTTTGGATCCTTTTTCTTTTCCATCAATGCCATATCCACCACTGCTTCTGGTAACAGCCACGGTGGCACTACTGGAAAAGGCAACATTGAACTTATTTATTTTTCATATATTTGAAATTCTTCTGCTATATTATTGATAATCCAACCAAAACTCTTAACTTGTTTTTTTTCTTTTTCCCAGCATGGTTTTAAAATATCTCGTGTGGGATGATCTGGATTATTGCTTTGTAAGTTTATCCAGTAATTTATTGCTAACTATTTCCTTCGTAGATCTAATGGCATCTCTCCCATCTCTACCTGAAGTGCTGCTGTTGGACCGGTTCTGATTACTCCTGTACAAATTCTTAAAGCTTGATGTTGTATATTGTCTAATTTTATAAGATGATTGTTTGCTGCTGATCCATAAATTATACTTCCATAATCAATATTTGATCTAATTAATTCTGTATAAATTCTTTTTAATGATATTCGATCTGCTCCCCAATCAATACCAGCCATACATCTCATAATATTTAATATTTCTTTGCATTTATCTATGATTCTTTCTATATGTACTTTCCATATAATTTTTTCATCAAACCATATACCTAAAAATTTTATATTTTTTACTTGTTCTAAAACTTGATTGTATAATTTTAGTTTTATATTTTCTCTTTTCATTTTCTGTGTAAACACCATTACTTTTGTTTTTTCTACTGAGAATTTAAATCCCCATTGATTTGCCCATTGTTCTGTTCTAATAATCTCATCCTGTATTTTCTTTTCAATAAGTTTGATATTACGACCCCTTTTCCATATAACTCCATCATCTGCAAATAGTGAACAACCGACTTCCTTACCAATATTTTTAAATACATCATTTATCATTATAGAAAACAATAATGAACTTATAATACTTCCTTGAGGAGTACCATTATCTATTATATATTTACCTGACAATTCTTGACCAATTCTTACTTGTATTTTTCTATTTGATAAAAAATCTTTAATCCAGTTAAACATTTTTCCAGTAACATCCATTTTATTTTATTTAATTAATAATCCTTCAACCCACATCATGTCATATGCGTTTTCTATGTCGAAAAATACAGCTACTACATTTTCTTTGTTTATTTGTGCTCTCCTAATTTCATATTCTAAACATAATGCAGAGTCATTTGTGCTTCTCCCTTTTCTAAACCCATTTTGATTTCTAGATATATATCCATTAATATTTAAATAATATGTTAATCTATTATTAATCATTTTTTCCATTATTTTACAAATATTTGATGTTAATGTGATCGGTCTATAATTTTCTGGTTTTGTGTTATCTTTTCCTGGTTTATCTATTGGAATAATTATTGCTTCCTTCCAGCTCTGTGGCAGCTCTCCCTCCTCCCAGACTTTATTGTATAATTCTAATATTTTGTCTTTTGCTTTGTCATTAAGATGTTCTATCATTGTATAGTACATTTGATCTTTTCCAGGTGATGTATTTTTTGTTTTCCTGGTTACAAAGTTAATTTCTCCTTTTGTAAATGATTCATTTATTAATTTATTTGTATCTACATTATTTTGCATTAATTCTTTATATTTCATCTTTGTGATTTCCCTACTTTTCTTTCCCTCTTCACTAATATTATTTGAACTATGAATTTTACTAAATGTTTTAGCTAATATTTCTGCTTTTTCTTTATCTTCCGTTATAGTTATATTATCTATTTTTAATATAGGATATCCATATTCTTTTCTAATACCGTTCTGTTGGATGGGTGCAAAAACTTGTTATCACTCATGTAAAAACCTTGGGTTGCAAGGCACCTGCACTATGCCTTCCTCCCTGTGTGTGTGAGATCATTGTTATCTCTGTGAGAACCAGCCTCCTTTCCGTCTCACACACACACACCCTGTCTGAACTGTCTGTTGAACTGTGCATATAAATAAAGAGATAGGGTGTCAAAACTTTGTAGTTTCACTGCAAAGTGGGCTACCCTTGTCACAAGTAACTCTGACTGTATCGTTTTTACCTCTGAGTTGACTAAATAATACCTAACATTTATTGGTCCTTCGAGCCGGATTAATTCAATAACCTTATTTCTCTTTGCTTTAACAGTGACTCTGGGATCCGTGGGGGAAGCCTGACGTCGAGCGAAGCACCGCTGCACAGCCTCCATTAGCCGGAGTGGCTGAAAGTCCCGGTGTGTGTGAATTCACACCTGGCCAGTGGGTTATCGCCTTCCTCTGCGCGGGGTGACTCTCACAGGGTCCAAAGAGTCACCAAGAAGTCAACTCCGAGGTGAGACAGTTTTAAAATACAGTTCATAGGAAAAGTACTTAACAGTCGTTGGTAGTGCGTCGCCGGTAAGGACGCTGCATTCGAATGGTTTTATTCCACCGTGAAAGGAATAGTGACAAATTTGGTACAATCCCGCCGTGAAGGGGATTAAAGAAAACGACTGAGGATTATTCCCCTGTGAGGGAATAGAGTAAGCGCTATATAAATAAAAGAAGAAAAGTACTTAAAAGTCGTTGGTAGTGCGTCGCCGGTAAGGACGCTGCATTGGGATGGTTTTATTCCACCGTGAAAGGAATAGTGACAAATTAAGGTAGGGCCCCGCCAAGAAGGGGGCCAAATAAAACGACTAAGGGTTATTCCCCTGCGAGGGAATAGAATAAGCGCTATAAAAGTAAAAAGAACGGAGTAAATTGAGCTCATAAAATAACACCAAGTTAACTTAGAAAAAATTACAAGGTACCTGAAACTAACTGTGTGACTGTGTTGTGTGTGTATGGAGGACTAAGCATTTTAATAGAATCAGCAGGATTCTGCTAGTCCTGTGTTTTATTTTGCCCAGATTAAAACTACGTACTGGTGACTTTGGAGATTCAGGTCGGATTTCATTCCAGAAAATTAACACCGCTGCGAATTAGTTGCAGTAGAAGGGCGTGTTAATGTCCTCTCCATAATGTCTCATGCCAGTGACCTTTTATCTGGGACATTTATACTATAATTAAACTAACATAAAACATAATGGGGAAGAAACAAAGTAAACTAATTGACTTAGAAGGGGAGGTAAAGTTTATGGAGAACTATGTAAAAGGAGCAGGTATGATCTGTCATAGATAAAAAATAAAAAACATGGGTTTTTGGGCAAATTAGATACAAAGGATGTCTTAAAATTACAAGGGGATCTAAAATTAGCAATAATGAAAACTAAAAAGAGAAAAATAACAAAGAACAATGGGGAAAGAACAGAGAAAAATCTCTGATTTAACAGAAATATGTACACGATGGCATAAAAATATGGATTTTCAGGTAACTTAATTATCACTGAAATCCTAAAACTACACGGGGATCTTAAACTGGAGATTATGCATTCAAAAGATTCAAGAGACAATAAAAAACCTTGCCAGATTATAATTTCAAAGGGGACTTTTCAGTCCCTGAGTGCACACAGTTGATAAACAGATTAAAACAAAAAGTTTAATTAAAAAAACAACAATAAGAGCAGCTTTTAACTGACATAGCCATAATACTGAGGCCTTCAGAAAAGCACAGGAAAAAACTTTCAGCTTAACTGAAAACAAATAAAGGGGGGCGGACTGCCACCCATCCCAGTTTAGAATACCAAGGTAGCCCCAAATTATAAAGACTAAGAGATGGTTTTAGAGGACGTGGTAAAAGAAGTTAAAAGAGGAGGTGACAATGTGGACAACATGGAAACTGTCCAACTGGACAACCCAGTGAACAATGACTAGAGAAGAGAGAACAGAATGTTGTTAAAGAAGTAATCTGAGAGTAAAAGATTTTGTAGGCAAGCATTAGTGAGAAACAGGTGCTTTAAAAATCATTCTATGGTGTTATACTACCAATAATATCATGATAAAATGCAAAATATTCATTTTACAGGGAAATAATTCCATATTTGGCTCAGATTGTGTGCATTCTTGATTTTTCCTCTTTGAGAGAAGTTAAATTTCAGCTCTGTGAAATGACCTTGACAAAGAGATGCAGCTGCCTGAAAACAAAGATAAAACTTCTGCAAACAGCAGAAGTCTGTCTCTGCTGAAAGGTCTGAAAAAAATTGTAACTCTACCCTGCATGTGTCAAACTCAAGGTCCGCGGGCCAAAACCGGACCTCAGAAGTTTAGTGGTTCTCTAGAAGTAGAGCCTTTTAATATGGTGATTGTGTGCTTGAATGTTATCTTGTTAATCAATAAGCAGTTTTGTCTACATTCTGCCACAATCTGCCTTTTGAAAATGTTTTGAATCTTGCTCTTTATGTATAAAAAAAAAAGAAAGAAAAAAATTGGCTAAAGTCTGCAGACACAAAATGAACCTGGATTGAAGCTCTAACTAAGTTTATTTAATCTGAGATCTTCTCCAAATGCAACAGTATATGTCAGTCTACATGAGATACTAACAACTTCACCTACTGGTATAATATAAAGATCTGAGTGAATATGTGAAACAAACAATGATGAAAGTTTTTCAACAGGTGATGCTCATCCAGGAGGAAGACAGTGTTCCTAGGAAATGCAGCTCATTCATTAACAATCAATTTTTCTCCTATAGGTGGAAGTTTTGCTGACTAATCATAGGCTGGATCTATGAAACATTATGTGCACAGACCAAATGACCAAGGTTCTGACTGACTTATGAACCTCATTGACCTGACAATGATAACATGACACCCAACAGATAACACCTTTAAGGTGGACCCACTAAGACCACCTTATTGATTCTTGGTGAATAAAAAAAAGAATTGAAGCGTTCAAAACAGACCTTGTGGAAACGAAAGGGGTTATGAGGAAACAATGTGCATTTTAAGAATAATAGAAGTCAAATTATGTTCAAATGTTTGCAAATAAAATTACTCTGACAGAGAAATAAGTAAGTAGTGTGTGAATGTGTGTGAATGGGAATGACTGATTTCATTGTAATGCATCTTTGAGGGACCTTAAAAGCGCTAATAAAGGTCTGATGTTCTGATGATCTTTGCCAAACTTATATCTTAATAAGGTTTCCAGAATCTTTTTCAAAAAATCATATAAAGATGGCAAAGGTTCTACCTCTACTGAAAATACTGATAACCATAGGAAAGTTCATAGACCCGTCTTGAATTTTTCCTAATTCTTTTACAAACAGGTTATTTAAACTTTCATGTGGCCAAATGTCTGTATTTGACTTTCTGTTTTTGTGAAATAAATGTCTGTTTCATGTTATGTAAAAATTAGAGTCCTCAACATTACCATAATAATATTAGGTCAGTTCTCTATGGTAAAACAAAAAGATTTTAACAGACGTTTAGACTTTTTCCAGTCAGGTTCAAAATGATTGAATTAGACTCAAACTTAACATAAGATGAAATGAACCTTAACAGAATTACTGGACTGGACTGAAATAGAGAAAACTTTAGTTAATTGAAACAAACTTTAGTTACTTGAACTAAATACAAAGCTGACTGAAACTGTATGTTGTATCTATAAAACTGGGTAAAACAAACTAAGATTATAAGATATAATATGCCCTTCATTTTTTGTGTTCATCAGTGAGTGAGTTTTTATTTTTTATTTTTAATAAGAACTAAACCAACCATTATTTATAATAATAGCAACTACCAAAAATATTGATCTCATTTTTAAATGTAATAAGGACTTACTTTATAAAATATGGTAAAAAAGAATAATAAGAATTTGGAAAAACAGAGGCTTTAAACCTCTGCAGGAACAGCACTGACACTGTCAAAGGTGGATCCTAGTTACAGGAATCTGGAAGCTCATTCTGGCGTGGACAGTCAAAGTCCATCTAAGGATACATTTAGATGAGGCAGAGGGACAAATACAGGGCTTAGCTGAGAGCAAAGAGAGCAACATGCATCCTGCCCTAGCTGCTGTCCCACCTGAACTGTGGTCCCAATCATCAACTGATGTAGGGCTTATAAAGGGGTTCCCACCATACAAGGTTAAACTAATATCTGAAAAAAGGCCATTAGTCCGCCAATACCCCTTAAAGCCAGAAGCTGAAGAAGATACTAAGCCAATAATACAAGATATGTTGAAGTCAGGAATATTAAGAGAAGCACCTGACGCTACATGCAAGACATATCACACTGACATCACTATTATTATCACAGCCAAACATAACTCTAAAAAGATGTGCCCTTTAAATCCAAGTACTCTAATACCTACTGCAGAAGATGGAAAACCACATTCTTATAAAGCAAAAGTTGAAGAAGACACCAAACCCAGACAAGACATTTCTCAAATCCTTATACCAGATTCATGTGTTGTGTTTGTAGATGGCTCAGCATCTAAAGATGAATATGGAAAGAATAGAGTTGGTTATGCAGTAACAACCATCGATAGGATAATAGAAGCTAAATCTCTACCCAATACATGCTCAGCCCAAACAGCAGAATTATATGCTGTAGTAAGAGCATGTGAACTACATGAGGGACAAATACTTACTATATACACAGACAGCCAATACGTGTTCGGATCAGTACATCACCATGCTAAGATTTGGCAAAATAGAGGTTTTAAAACATCATCAGGGACAGAACTAACTCATTTCAACCTATTAAAGAGAAAATGTCAGATCTGCTATTTATAGACACAGACGTGCTGAAAGACGCCCAACAGTCAGCAACCAAGACAGAAATAAAGGCCTGGCTTAAGAGAGGAGCACAGAAAAAAGATGACATCTATCAGATAGAAGATAAACCAATCCTCCCAAAAAATTTATACAACACAGCAGCTACAGTGACACATTGGGAAGACCCACGTGTCAAGGGGGGAATATGTCACATCTGGTAAAGCATTAATGCTACACTATAAATATTTCTGACTATGCAAATCATTTTTGCAGATCATGCATAATTTGTTGCAAACACGGGGGAAGAAATATTGCCTAGTTGTAATAGATGAACCTAGTGACACATTTCTTCCCCACATATGGTATCCCACAGATTATAAGGTCAGATAATGGAACTCATTTTGTAAATAAATTAATAGAACTAAGTTCTAATGCATTAGGGTTTCAGTTAAAGATTAAGGAAAACAATGGAAGAAACAGGGAGGCCATGGCCCGAATGCCTATCCCTGGTTAAATTATGGATGAGAATAACTCCAAATCAAACTGGTCTTACTCCATTTGCCACCTACTGTACATCATTGTATGGCTCCACCCACTATATTCTGAGTCTGAGATCACGTGACACCAAGTTGCTGATGTGAATTTGTATTCTCAAAGAAATAGTACATGGCAGACCGTTTTCTCTGCCCTCTGACATGAATGAAATAGAGAAAGCACAACAGGAACCTTCATTAGCTGAGTGGATGAATAAAATGTTGCAGACAAAAGAAGAACAAATGTCCAGTGGTCTGCCGATAATCTCTGCTCCTATCCCACAGAATGAGGCCTGGAGACCTGGTCCTGATTAAGACACTCCACCGGAAGGATTGGAGCACTCCTCGGTGGAAAGGGCCGTTTCAAATACTCCTAACAACGCCCACAGCTCTGAAAATAGCAGAGAGGCCTTCCTGGATCCATAAAAGCCACTGTAAGCCAGTTTTGCCGTTACAGGAGCCAGATCAACCGACGGGGTAGCAGAGGAAGTCCGGGTTCAAAGATGGCCCAGCGTCTCAAACCGGTGAAGAAAACAGCTGATCTGCGCCCAATTATAAAATGGCTCTCTGTAACATGTGGACAGGACTGATAAGCCTGAGCTTAATTCTGGTAGCAGGACTCTTTCTCTATCTAAAGCAGGATCCACAGGAGGTGATACCAAACCAGAAGAGATGGACATCAGACGGGACCCATCTCAGAACACTGACGGAAGAACATGACGCACATCCATTCCTACAGAATTTCTGGTATTGTTCATGGTGGCATATGCAACACTGAACTAGGTAGAAATACACGAAAATGAAGGGGACGATTATGATGACATGTTGTAAATAAATCACATCAAAAGCCTGAGTGTACTCATACATTGTATTTCATAAAATGACCTTACAGCAGAAAATCGAAAGAAGTTGTTGCTTAAGTGAAATGAGAAAAAGTACAATGATGACATAAACAGGGCAGATTTTTAAATTCCTTTATTATGTTTCACTGTTTTCATTAAGTATTATTCTTTTATTTTTATGATTTCAAGTATTATTTTTATTTTTATGATTTCAAGTATCATTCTTTTATTTTTATGATTTCAAGTATTATTCTTTTATTTTTATGATTTCAAGTATTATTCTTTTATTTTTATGATTTCAAGTATTATTCTTTTATTTTTATGATTTCAAGTATTATTCTTTTATTTTTATGATTTCAAGTATTAATCAACATTTAACTTTTAATGGTTGCCGAGGGCGGCGGGGCCGTATGAGTATTTCCCACAAAATATAATCTGTTTACCGTCCGTGGGTTTTCGCTCATACAAAGTATTTTTCTTACTCGTTTTTATATTAAATGTTTTTACTTGTGATAAAAGGAGGGACTGTTGGATGGGTGCAAAAACTTGTTATCACTCATGTAAAAACCTTGGGTTGCAAGGCACCTGCACTATGCCTTCCTCCCTGTGTGTGTGAGATCATTGTTATCTCTGTGTGAACCAGCCTCCTTTCCGTCTCACACACATACACCCTGTCTGAACTGTCTGTTGAACTGTGCATATAAATAAAGAGATAGGGTGTCAAAACTTTGTAGTTTCACTGCAAAGTGGGCTACCCTTGTCACAAGTAACTCTGACTGTATCGTTCTTACCTCTGAGTTGACTAAATAATACCTAACACGTTCATTCTTTTAATTGTTTTCCAAATTTGATAGATTTTTGTTTCTCTTTCTACGGTATTACAAAAGTTTCTCCAATATTCTCTTTTTGCATGTTTAATGATCTTTCTTACCTTTGCCTGCTTTCTTTTATACTCTATTAGATTCTGATAAATTGGGTTACTTTTTAACATTTTAAATGCTTTATTTCTTAATTTTATTACTTCATTACAATCTTTTGTCCACCATGGCACAATTTGTTTATCGTTCTGTCTTCCTCCTTTTTTTATTGATTCTTCTGCAGTCTGTAAGATTTCTTTTTACAGATATTTATATTTAAACTATTTATATCAATTGACTCATCTATTTCTTCCAATTTCTTTTGACTTAAATATTTAAAATTTTCCCAATCAGCCTTATTAAAGTTCCATCTTTTATGTAATCCTGTATTCTTGTTATTTATTAATATTCCTGTTATGATTTTAATGGGGTAATGATCACTGCCTACTGTTGTATCTTTGTCAATGTCCCACTCAGTTATTAGCTAAACAAGTTGATATAAATGTTAAATCAATCACAAACTCTGTACCTGTTTTTACATTAATTCTTGTTCCTCTTCCATCATTTATACATACCAAATTTTTCATTTCCATTATTTCTTCAATAACTTGTCCATTTTTATCATTACATTTTCCCCATAATGTGCTGTTAGCATTAAAATCTCCACACCAGATTACTTTTCCTTCTAAATACCCCATTAATTCATCCATCAACTCAAATGATAATATTTTACATGGATTATAAAAATGTATTATCTTACATTTTTCTTTTTTATTGTAAATTTCAACTACTATGTATTCTAAATTTTTACCTTTTCCTAATATCTGATATTGTATTCCTTCTTTTATAAATATTCCACATCCTCCTCCACTTCCTTCTTGTCTATCTCTTCTGATACTATTGTACCTTTAAACACAAAATCTAGGTTTGATTTTAACCACGTCTCCTGTATACATATAATTTCTGGTTTTCCATCAATTCCATCTATATACCCTTTAAATTCCTGTCCATTAGCTATTAAGCTTCTTTCATTCCACTGTAATATTATCATATATTTCTATCAGCTGGGGTTCCTCCTTGCCTTCCATCTGTTTCCAACTTTTTATTAATGTTTTCCCAAGATCCTTCTTTAAACCCTAAGAACTTTTCTGCTCCTCTGACTATTATTTTAATCTTTTCTGTTTTATGTTTAGCCTGTTCAGTGCAGTTAATGACATAAGCTACAAATAATATCAGTTTTTCCACAGACATTGTAACATTTTCCTCTGATTCTACTTTTCTTTGTTGATAATCTGGAATCCTAATTTGACCTTCATCCCTTGATCTTTCTTTCTGTACATTTTTGACTGCTTCAGCATAGCTTATGTTTTTAGTCATCTTAATTTGTTGAATTTCTTTTGCTTTCTTCCTTACCTCACATCCCCCGAATGTAACTCTATGTTGCCCTCCACAATTGCAACATTTTTCCTGCACTTCTTCCCCACAATCTTCAATTCTGTGATCTTCTCCACACTTTGGACATCTTTGTTTTCCTTTGCAGACAGCTGCTATGTGACCATATCTCTGACATTTAAAACATCTTAGTGGTGGAGGAATGAAAGGCCTCACAGAAAAACTCAGATATCCTATTTTGACATTTTGTGGCAACACCTTTTCTTCAAAGTCTATTAAAATTGACAGGCTTCCTACTCTTTCTCCATTTACATTTTTTGTCAGTCTTTTGAGATTTTTTATCTTTGCACCAACAATGCTTTTTTTTTTAACTTGTCTATATCTTCCTCCAGAGGAATGCCATAAATTACCCCCCGAATGATTTTATCTTCTCCTATAATCTTCCTCTCTGTCACCGTTTTCTTGCAAATGTTTTCAACTTGTAAAGCCTTTGTTCTTTGTTCTTCGGTTTTACACAACACCAGTATATTTCCATCTCTCAATCCTTCACCATTTCAACATCTCCTATCTTTTTTTTTATTTCTCTAGATAGTGAAATAGGACTCAGGTTCTCTTTTTCTTCTTCATTTGTTATCTTTAATATTATTTTACGTTCTTCCCTTCCAATTTTCCTCCTAACTTCTCTCTCTTCTTCAGAACTGTTTTCTTCCAGCTCTCTTTTACTCCTTTGGCTGTCTAACAATTTCCCTTCTTCTGCTTTACCTCTTCCGCGTCCTCTCCCTCTACTTACTGGCGTCCATTCATCAAAGTCCATATTGTCCTCCTGTGTATCCATTCTGAACCATTCACATACCAGTTTATGCCTTTTACTACCACTTCCAAAAGTAAATAATTTCTACCACTGTGGGGTTCTAAGTAGACCAGCGTTTTCAGACCGAAGTTTCGCGCTCCGCTTGTGCACCTTGTCGACCGGTGCGTTCGATTTTATGGACCGGGAGATTTTATACAGGTGGTGCAGACATAAAAAACCGCCGCTTGCATTAGGACAGGACGAACAATAAATCACCATCTACAGACTTTTAAATAAAAACTGGGAAAACAACTGAACTATCAAATTTTTAATTTAAATTAAATCAAAACTTGATATAATACTGCATACACTCCCAGCATTATTGACATGTTTTCCTGCACCTGTGTTACTTCACCCCTAGCCCTTAAAATCGGTTCATCGTCACTCCTGTTTTGAAGGGGGTCACAGCCCCTACCTTCATGCTGACCAGGAAGAGGCCACCCAGCAACGCTCTAGGCTGCATTAATCAGCAAGTCTCAAGCTCTTTATATGAAGTCATTAAATGTTTCTTTGCAGGGGAGGTAAGAAACATATTCCTCCATAGTGATATCTTCTCTTTCTGGCTGCTGAAACACTTTCAGCTTCTCCCATGTGCTCTCTCAGAGACCAGGCATGTTCCCACCTCGTCACGCTCCCACAATATTTGTTGGCAGACGACTGTAGATCATCTCCAGGATGACTTTGGATTTTATTGCTGACATCAGTCCCAGAGAAGTCTTTGAAATAGAAACTACTGAGTAAATCAATTAACCTGGATGGCATTGAATTGACCTCCGGTAATAAAGTAAAAAACCTTGGTGTTATTTTTGACCAGGACATTTAAATCCCATATTAAACAGGTTTCTAGGATTTCCTTCTTTCATCTCTGGAACATTACCAAAATTAGAAATATCTTCTCCAGGAGTGACGCTGAAAAACTAGTCCAGGCATTTTTTACTTCAAGGCTGGACTATTGTAATTCTTTACTATCAGGATGTCCACAAAATGCAGTTAAAAGCCTTCAGCTGATTCAAAATGCTGCAGCAAGAGTTCTGATGAAAATTAAAAAGAGAGATCATATTTCTCCTATTTTAGCTTCCCTTCATTGGCTCCCTGTTAAATCCAGAATAGAATTTAAAATTCTCCTCCTCACATATAAAGCCCTTAATGATCTAGCTCCATCATACATCAGAGATCTGATTGGTCCATATGTTCCTAACAGAGCACTTTGTTCTCAGACTGCAGGTTTACTGGTGGTTCCTAGAGTCTCTAGAAGTAGAATGGGAGGCAGATCCTTTAGTTATCAGGCTCCTCTCCTGTGGAACCAGCTCCCAGTTTTAGTCCGTGTCTACTTTTAAGGCTAGGCTTAAAACTTTCCTTTTTGATAAAGCTTATAGTTAGAGTGGCTTAGTTTATCCTGAGCTATCTCTGTAGTTAGCTATCTATGTGCTCTCTTTCATCCTCTAGACTTGAAAACTGGCTCATAGTTCATCTGCTTAGCTGTCTTTCTCTCCTAGATGAAGCCATTAAAGGAGCTACTACCATTAATGTTTTACTTTTTACTTTTTCACCTAGAAAGTACACCTGGATCAATGCTTCTGTCTGTTCTCTCAAACCCCAGTCGGTTGAGCCTGGTTCTGGTTCTGCTGGAGGTTTTTTCCTGTTAAAGGGGAGCTTTCTTCTCCTCTGTCTCTACATGCTCACCCAGGAGGAGTGATTGCTGCGAGTCACTGACTCGATGCAATCTGCTGGGTTTCCTTAGATGGAAAAACTTTGTAACCAATTTGAATAATTAACTGACCGGTGGCCCGTCTACAGGTGGTCCAAAACTTGACTGCCAGGATCCTGACGCACACTAACAGCAGAGTCCATTCCTTCAAGACGTCGAGAGAAAGGTGTGGCACCTCCACAGGCTGCTCCATTCATCCTTAAACCATCCAGGAAACCAACTGAACCCCAAATCCCTCAGGGCTACTTGATTAATACTCCTGTCGTTCTAAGAAAGACTAAAGTCCAGAATCTACAACGTCTACTGAACGTCTTTATATACATGTTTAGTCTCATCTCCGTCCAAATATTTGGTAGCTGGTTGGCAGCGTGCGAAGCTTCGACTTTGCAAATCTACAGAGAAATACGCTATGGTTTTTTGTGCCATGTCACTAGATACTTTAAGCCACTACCGTAATACTACAGTACTTTCCATCATTAATTTGTACATTGTCTGTGTTTTCATTCACCCACAAAGGTAAACTGGGGTTAATGTGGGTTCAGTTGTTGACCATGAAACCATGGCAACCCTGAAGCTTCCTTCACCTTTCTGCTTCAGCTCATGGTTCACTTTCTGAAATGGTGACAGTCTGTCTAAGGAAAACTCACCAAACCTGAAATCAGCATTGATACGGCGGTAAAAAGGAACTTACCTGACATAAAATGATGACGGAAATGAACCAAAAGGCCACCAGAAACAGCAAGAACAGCCAGCAGAACCAGCAGAAACAGAACAACTGTGATCCAAGTTGAAACAATTCCTGGAGAAAAACAGATCAGTTAGATTTTAGACACACATGCCATTTTATTTTTGACTGAAAAATATAATAGTTTGCAGAATTATGTTAACATATCTCAGAGTTTCCTTTAAAACTACAATACAATTGTTCTTGAACATTGTGAAAAGTTTGAGTACCAATGTTCTTAATATAAATGTGGGAAAGTTTTATTTTTTTGGGCTTTTGCTTTTTAGAGCCCTCCTTAATGAAGTAACTTGAAATGAAGTGTTAAATGAAAACAAACCTCAATCAAAAACTTTATTTCATATCAATCTGATTCTGTTTCTTGCTAAGTTTCAGAATCAAAAGTATCATGATGTGGGTTTTGTAGTTGACCAAAGTGCAAGGAAGCAGATCTCAGGAGCCAAATGATTGAAGGTAAGAATGTTTTAATTCCTTCACTCATACAGTTTAGGCAGGGAAACCAGGAGTGAGCCGAGCTCCATCCAGACCAGAATACAGGACATAGACATTTGACATGACTCGGATAAACGACCAGGTACTACCAGGAGCAAAGAAGAGTACGACCAGGACACAGCGGGAAACAAAGACAACTAAAGAACTTAAATACGAACAGGAAATGCAGGGAGAACCAATGAACAGAGAGGACCAGGTAATCAGGGGAACTAGGAACAGGTGTGGGTCAGACTGCATTGAGACAGAGGGAGAGAAACCAATTAACAAGTCAAAAACACAGAACTAAGGGTAAACTAAGGACCAGAACAGGAGAAATAAACAAAAACACAAACTTAAAACACAGACACTGACTGGATAGAACACATAAGAGTAAATTGGTGGTGTTGTGGGGGGAAATCTATATAGGTGTTAAGGTGAAAGGGCAGCATGGTTGGGTGTTATACGGTTTTTATTGCTCTCTGTTGTTTGCCGGTTAGGCTCCATTATATCCATATCTGTTGTCAACAAGGGAAGATTCGTCCATCCAGCCTTACATGATCTGCCCTATAAGCCAGAGTCTGACCCAGAGTGAGAGCAGAATGAAGACGACAAACCTGCAGAACCGCCCCTTCAAATGACTGCATCACAATGGTGTTATTACTGTATTTACATCCTCTCCATCCATGCCAAGTAACTACAATATAGAGCATAGTTTCACTATTGTGCCCATGGATTTGACATGAATTTCCCCGTTGATGTGGGTACCAATCATAATGATGGATGGTTGATGTACTGAGAGCTTTTTGTGCTTTCAGGGAAACGAAGCAACCAGTGAAAACATCAGTAACCAGACTGATGACATCATAACCTGTTTATATACAGGAAATGACTCTACAGAGAAAATAAGTAAATGATAATCAGGTAGGTGGAAAATGCAACTGTCTGGAACCAAATGACAGAATTTACCACAAAATTAGAGAAATTATCTCCAATTATGCTCACATTGCATGGTGTGTGTGTGTGTGTGTGTGTGTGTGTTTTCCCCTCTAAGAATTAGAAAAATGTTTTATTTAGGAACAAGATCACCAGACTGGTGAGGAAAGTGAAGACCCAGACCCGCTGACAGCTGGACAAGTCCTGCAGTTGATCACTGGACGGGCTCAGAAGCCTCTTCTTCCCAGTGAAAAAAAGATTTCATTATATCTGTTAAATTTGATCATGATTGTGACTCTCAGGCTGTTTGTTGTCCAACAATCAGTGCCTGTAGTCCAGAAGCTGACTTGATGACATCAGCTGACCTCTGAACCATCATGAAAACAGCCATCCAGTACCGGCGATCTGTTGACCGGGTCTCAATGTATCTGTTATTCTTTATAGAACTAGTCATAATAGAATGGAAAGACCGAGTAAATCACCTGAGTTTTGTTTCACTGTTGCACTTGTTCGTTAAATTTTGACATTTCATGGTTTCAAGTGTTTTAAGTAAAATTGTCGACCCAGATCTGAACTGCAGATGAGTTCTCAGAACATTTAAAGCTAAAGTTTATAGGAGAGGAAGTAGAACTAGACTGTTTAGCAGCTGGTTTCACAGGAAATGATTTAAGTGTAAAAACTTGTTTGTGAATTAAATATTGCTGAAATATTGCTTCTTGTTGTTTGGACTCAGAAAAGAGAAATGCAAGTGAAATATTTCCCGTTCAATAAAAACAAAGCCTATTCAATTAGAAACATTTATTTTAAATCAGTTTCATTGTTGATCCCAACAAAATATCAGCATTTACACATAGAATTTGAATTGTATTTACTATAAACCATTTTAAAGTCACAGCTGAAAAGGAAATCAAACTCAGTTTGTGTTCAGTCAGAACATTTTACAGTAAATATAAATCTGTTTCAAAATACAAATGTAATCAGCTGAAATCTGGCTAACATGCTAACAAGGAGAAGTCCTGACGGAGCAACCAATCAGAAGACGCAGCTGTCCGGAGAAAATAAAAAAATGAAGGAGACCATCCTGGATATACAGGCCCGGGGCATGCGGGACAACCTTGTTTTCTCCAGTATCCCGGAACAGGCAGAGGAGGACGCCGAATCCACGGTCCGTGAATTTCTCCAACGTCAGCTAAAACTCCCAAGTGACGAGGTAAAAAACATCACTTTTCATCGTGTTCACCGGCTCGGAGGTAAGAAACCCGAACACAGCCGACCTCGGCCAATTGTAGCAAAATTCGAGCACTATAAACAAAAAGAGCAGGTCAGAGGTCGGGGCAGCGAGCTGCGGGGAACGAACTTCAGCGTTAATGACCAGTTCCCAAAGGAGATCCTCGATCAGAGACGAGTTTTATTCCCAATTAGGAAGAAATATATCAGCGAAGGCATCAGAGCTACAGTAGCTGTAGACAAACTTTATATCAATGGTCAGTTGTTTAGAGATAGGGAGATCACTCCCTGGCTTTATTAGGAGCCACAGCAGGTTAATATATAACATGTAACACTGGTTAGATAAGAGGTTATATATATAACTCTGTGCATTGATTCCTTAATGTGTTCCCATTGAACTCTGTGTCCTTCTGCTTGCAGCAACCTTTCACCATTCTGGATTCTGCATTTGGTGGTCTGTCTTTTACTGACAACACAGCATTGGCCACTTCTGTGTCCGATAAGGTGCTGCAGGAAGATCTTGTTGACAACCCAGGTTCTCTCATGTGTCAGAAGACTGTAGATGGACAGGAGATGATCAACATTAACACTGGTAGGGACATATCAAGATGAGCTAGCAGGTCCTCAGAGACTTCTAGTTTAGGTCGTCCTCTTCCTCTGCTAACCTCTGTGATTAGAGCTCCAGGTCCTTCTTGAGAAACAGCAACACTGATTTTTACTGAAGGCTTAAAAGAAACTCCACAACATCCATGGGTACAGGAAGCTCAGTTGATGCAGATTTGACTATGAAAACCTCCTGATTTATAACATAATGGAAATAATCCAATGCTGCTGACCTATTACTTCACTTATTGACTGAAGACGTTTCATTAGTTGCGCCAGAAGTTATTCCTATAAATAAATAAATCAGGGTGTTTGAAATACCAAATTATTTCAAAGCTGTGTTCAGCTTTGCATTGAGTCATTTTTTCATTCAAAAAGCGATTATTTCATTTCATGGTATAATAATTTATATTATAGTATCTCCTGTCATTACACGTGGCACAAGAAATGTTCATTTCCTGATGCGCTGCCTGTCCAGAACTATTACGGTGAAGGAAATGTTCTGGTTGTCTTGTCTGTTGGACCGAGTCTGTCTGCTGTCCCTCGACAGGCTGTGATGAATGTCCCTCTCTAACTGTTAGCCTGGCATTCCCTGACGAACCTAACCTGCTAGTTATCAACGACGAACCTAACCTGCTAGTTATCAACGACGAACCTAACCTGCTAGTTATCAACGACGAACCTAACCTGCTAGTTATCAACGACGAACCTAACCTGCTAGTTATCAACGACCTACCTAACCTGCTAGTTATCAACGACGAACCTAACCTGCTAGTTATCAACGACCTACCTAACCTGCTAGCTATCAACAACGAACCTAACCTGCTAGTTATAAATGACGAACCTAACCTGCTAGTTATCAACGACGAACCTAACCTGCTGGTTATCAACGACGAACCTAACCTGCTAGTTATCAACGACCTACCTAACCTGCTAGTTATCAACGACGAACCTAACCTGCTAGTTATCAACGACCTACCTAACCTGCTAGCTATCAACAACGAACCTAACCTGCTAGTTATCAACGACGAACCTAACCTGCTGGTTATCAACGACAAACCTAACCTGCTAGTTATCAACGACCTACCTAACCTGCTAGTTATCAACAACGAACCTAACCTGCTAGTTATCAACGACCTACCTAACCTGCTAGTTATCAACAACGAACCTAACCTGCTAGTTATCAACAACAAACCTAACCTGCTAGTTATCAACGACCTACCTAACCTGCTAGTTATCAACGACGAACCTAACCTGCTAGTTATAAACGGCGAACCTAACCTGCTGGTTATTAACAACGAACCTTATCTGCTAGTTATCAACGACCTACCTAACCTGCTAGTTATCAACGATGAACCTAACCTGCTAGTTATCAACAATTAACCTAACCCGCTGGTTATCAACAACAAACCTAACCTGCTAGTTATCAACAACGAACCTAAACTGCTAGTTATCAACGACGAATCTAACCTGCTAGTTATCAACGACACCAGACTGTGAGCGGTGGTTTAAATCTCCGTTAACTTCACCTAGCCAGAACTAAATATCGGGTTATGTACCTAAACTGAAACTCTGTAAAGAATGACAGGGACTCATAATCAACATAATAAAAAGATACACAGAAACTAGATAATTAAAGAATATGCAAAGCAAATCTAATAGGTTTAATAAAGTTAATGTTACCTGATTTTCTCTGTCAGACATCTTTGAGCAGAAATCTTTTGAACATTTGCAGTTTGTTGTTCAATCGATGCTTCTTGTCTTCCACACATCATGAAATCATTTTGACCGTTTCATCGCGGTTGTAGATTGATAATCGGAAATTTGTATTGTTGCAAAGCTGTAACTTTTTAACTTTTATTCATAACTTCATTTGTTTTCTCACTGATAAAACACAGACTTCACGTGTTTGTATGAGTTGACAGCAAGGAACAAATACAAAGCTTATTTTTATGCATGTTATTGACTTATATTTAAACTTTTACACGTACATTATTTTTGACATTAACCTTACCACGTATAATGCAGACATGAAAAACAAGACCCAGCAGAACCAGCAAAACCAGGAGAACCAGGAGAAATGTGGCCCATGTTGGATATTTTTCTATAGAAAAACATAAAGAGCAGTTAGATCTCAGACACACTGTTTAATTTTTGTCTGAAAAATTTGAATGTTTGCAGAATTATGTTAACATATCTCAGATTTAAACATTAGCAAAGTTTTTAAACATTGTGAAAACTTTTAGTAGCAATATTCTTAATATAAATGAAGCAAAGCATTTTTTGGGGCTTTTGCTTTTTAGAGGCTTGAAAGTAACTTGAAATTGAGCTTTAAATTGTAAAAAAAAGAAAAAGTATATAGTCAGAATTTACACAATTAGAACCAGATTTTGTCCAAATAGTTGCATTTTAAGAACTCAGTTCAGTTCCAGTTATTAATATTGTTGACTGACAACAAATCAGCTTTATGGTAATTTACAAAAAAAAAAAAAAATCAATATATAAACATAAAAGTAATATAATGTCTTTATTATCTAATAAATGTACATAAAATTGAAATTTCTCTTTAGCATCAAGCAAGAAAAGACCAGAGAAATAATCCTAAATAAAGAACATGGCTAAAATAAATAAGTTAAGAATATAAATCCAAATATTCACATATAGTCATAATCAATAAATTAGAATAAATGCTACAATGAAGCTCGTTTATCAGATTAAAAGGACTTAGACTCTTTCAGTATTTCCTTGTTTAAAACGTTACAGATGGAATAAAATATTTCTGATGGTTTCTTAATGCTAATGGTGCTTTAAGTCTTCTACCAGATGGCAACAACTGAAACAATGAGTAACGAGGAGGAGAGGAGTCTCTATTGACCTGATGGTTTATGCAGGGATTGGTTAAATCATTTCTGGAGTAAAAACTGTTTTCATCCAATAATCTTACAGGCCTGATTGATCACCTGTCTAGTTTGTCCTTTAATATGACCAAGATGTCATAATAAAGGAGAGAACGCTCTCAGTGACCTATGAACCTATAAGCTTTGATCCATGATGGTGCTGCGGATGGTTGCCTCGGTACTTTGCTCGCTAGTATTTGATGTATTTTTGTGTTTTTATGTCGTTTCCTGCTGTTCTACTGCAGCAACTTTCACAAGAGAGCAGCTATTAAGCATCAGGGAGTTTCTCCCTGGGCATTTTCTCCCTGATCTTTATCGAACCAGAGATTTTTTCAAAGATCCTGGTTGGAAGCGCGTCAGCTGTCTATGGGATCTACCAAAGATGCAGGCGAGGTAAACTAGCAGGAAAGCTCCGCCAGAGGGGCCTGTGCATGTGTTTGAGGACATGTGTGTGCAGACCAAGACCTTTAACACTTTCAACAACAGTAAACTGTGGTTTTATCACATCTGAGGCGGCTGCTTCAGACCAAAGATGAGTCTCACCACTGTGGAGACCAGACCCTGTATAAGCAGGCAATAAACAAACTGACAAAGGAGATCAAACTAGTTAAAAGATCCTGCAGTGAAAAAACAGCTTCTCAGCTAATGACACTACTTCAGTGTGGAGGAGTTTGCAGACTATTACCAACTATAGGAGCCCTACCCCCCTATGCTGTGAAGACACCCTGGATGGCTGAGGATCTGAACCATTTCTTTAGTAGGTTTGACTGCCAGCGTTTCACACCTCACTCTCACACAAAGGATCAACCTACATCTATCACCAAGAAGTCTACAACCTCCTCCTCTTCCTCCGTCTGCATTAAGAATCAAAGAGGAAGATGTTAATAGGGTCTTCCAGCATCTGAATGGGAAGAAAGCTCCAGGTCTTGTCCATCCTCCTGCCCAACATCCACTCCCTTGTCAACACAACGTCCAATCACGATGCCACGCTGTAATTTACTGAGCTTCTGAGAGCGACCCGTTCTATCAATGTTTGTAGAAGCAGCCTGCATGTCTACCTGCTGGATTTTATACACCTGAGGTCATGGAGGTGATTAAAACACCTGAATTCAATAATCGGGAGGCATGACCCAAATATAGTGTGTGTGAATATATTTACACCAAGATAATTGACCTCTGACATGCAGCTGGATGTCCGACAGCGTTTCTTCTCCTTCATCAATGATGCTGCAGGTGTAATCTCCGCTGTCAGAAAGTTTGGGTTCTTTCAAAGTGAGGCTGAAGTCTCCAGAGTCTAGAACATCAGGTCTCATTGATGTTCTTCCACTGAAAAGCTGATTTTGTGCATCTAAATCATCTCCTCCTCGCCACTGATGGACAGTATTGGGATTGAGATCCAAGCGGCTCCATTTCACTGTGGAAGTCTCTAATAATCCTTTGCTGTACTGGCAGCTCAGAACCACAGATTGTGTGTCTTCCTGGACCTCCACTTCTACAGTCAAAGAGTCCTGAGAGGCTGGAAGGACAAATAAACAAAGTTTTAATTCAGTTTGTTATTCCTCGCTGCAGTTTTTCATATGTGAATAATACTATAGATGAGGATGCTAGAGGCAGAGAATATGTTAATGTAGTACGCTCTAAAAATCAGGCAACAAGATACGTATTGGGTTCTGTTATCATTTCCACTCACCTCTCAAAGTTACAAGAAACAGGATTTTTTGACATATGCACATTTTTATATTGAGCAGGATGAAGCAACAAATAACTTAAACAGTAAATCCATCAGGGTGGGGGTCACCTCGGTGGTGTGTGGCGGTAATTGGGGATATGGCTTCACTTTGGTGGAGGGGCTGGCCGGCTGGCTCGGTGCATCGTTTGTGGCGAGGGTGTACGGTGCTGGGGGGCTGTGTGTGAGCCGGGTGCTCATGGATTTGTGGTGTGGGGTTGGTTGGGTGCCCGGCCTTTGTCGCGTGGTGGTGGCCTTCTTCTACTGCTTCCCCTTGCGGCTCTGGCCCCCTGCCTGGCATCGGGCCGAAGTCTTGGTCAGGTGGGTTGGGCGGTGGAGTGCAACCTCAGCTCAGCCTGGGGCAGTTGGTCAGCCTTGGTGTGATACCCGGCTGGCGTGGGCGCATGTTTACTTTCTTTATTATTTTTTATTTTGGTTTTTCTTGTTTGTCTCTTGGCTGAGCGGGCTGCTGGTGCTGGCAGCTCATAATGAGTTTTACAGCTGCTACTTTGTGATCCACAGAAAGGCAAAGTTTCAGTCTCAGCTATGAGAGGGTTTAACAAATAGTTGTAAATATGTGGAATATATCAGAATGCTGACTCTGGTGCAGGTCAAGTCAAGTAGTCAATTAAACTTTTTATTGCCCAGGGGGCAATTTGTAGTGCAGACAGTGGTGAAAAGATAAAAACAGCCACACACACCTAAACACACACAAAAATAATAAAATGTCCTTACAGTGTGGACCTGGAATTGACCAGGCTAATAGCAGCGGGGATAAAGGACTTTTTCAGTGTGTTCATCTTACAATATGGCATTTTGTATCTCTGTCCTGATGGTAAGAGGGAGAAATCTGCCCACAGAGGATGGCTGGGATCAGCCTAAATGATCCTAGCTTTCTTTAAAGACCAAGAATTATTGAGGTCATTCAAATCATTAAGAGATACAACAACAATTTTATTATAGACCTGCAATACTTTGCAGGTGATTCTTATTTTTGATGGAAAGTGACCCGTACCAACAAATAAAAGCAAAGAAAAGAACTGATTCAATAAAACAAGAATAAAACATTTTCATAAAAACAGAGCTGACATTAAATGTATGAAGCTTACAATAAAAGTGCACACACTGGTGTGTTTTCTTTACCACACAATCTACCTGTGTTTCATAGCTCAGGTTTTCATCAATGAGTCCCAGGTATTTATCCGGTGGCACCAGCTCCACTGTTTGGTCGTTGATCACCACTGGAGAGATCAGTGTGGGGATTTTCACAAAATCTATCCACATTTATTTTGTTTTATTCTCATTAATATTTAAAAAGGATTATTTGCACCAGTTTAACAACCAAACCATGTTCAGAGATTTCTCTGCTCAGAAATGACACAATGACAGAATCCTCAGCAAAATTAATAATGTGTAATAATAATGTAATCTGATGGTTCTGGTGATGCAGTCTGTGCATCCAAAACATTGGTTCACATTAGTGGATTTAAAAAATGGCTATTTTCACATCCCAGTTCTACCCAAATGCAGTTTAAGTGGTTTGGATTGGAAGATATGCCGTTTGAATATCAGATGTTGCTGTGCAATTTGTCTCTGGCTTCACAAGTCTTCACAAAAGGTCTCGAGGCAGAACTGCCATCAATCAGAAGGTGAAGCATCTGGATCCTGGACTACCTGGGTGACTTGCTGATTATGGTGCATTCAGCTCATCAGACCTAAGACACTCAGTGTCTGGAGCTTTTACAGCAAGCCTGCCTCTTAACTATCCGCCACTGTCAGCGTCTGTAAAGGTTTATGGCCTGGATGATCTCAGCAGTCCCCTGAGGTCTACTGAGACTGAGGACGTTTCAGCTGTTTTGCCTCATGCAGAGGCTCCATCTACAAACAAGACAGGAAAGTTTCACCCTCTGGCCTAAACGCTCTCCTTCCTCTGAGAGGCAGGTCCCTTCTTCTTCAGGGAGTTTCCCTCGGCCGAGCTTTGGTCACAACAGTCTTGTCAGACAGTAGTTTTGTTAGTAAGGATTTTCATGATTTGCTACTTTTAGGTTTTTGGGCCGTGGACAAGACAGTCTCAGGGGGGTATATTTACTTGTCTGAATAAAACCTCCTTCAGTCTGTGCAGAACGTTGCAGCGAGGCTGTTGATAAAAACTACCAGAAGAGCAGAAATAACTCCTGTTCTGGCCTCTCTGTTCACCTCAGGATTCATTTCAACATTTTGGTTTCAGGACAATCCATGGCCAGGCCCCTGAATACATTCTGGACCTTTTGGATCCTCTATCTCTGCCTAAAACTCTGAGATTGAATGTTGTTGGCGGTACCACAAACCCGTTTTAAAACCTGTGGAGACCGGGCTTTTCGGGCAGTGGCTCCAAGGTTCTGGAACTCTCTCCCACGGTCCCTACGCTGCACAGACTCCAGAATCTTTTAAGAAGCAACTAGACATTTTTATTCAGAAATGCCTTAGCTTAATGTGTTTTAATTACTTTGTCCTTGTGAAGCACTTTATGATGTACATGTCTGTGAAAACCACCAGAAGCCTCCACCACATTTAAGAAAAATTTGTTTTTTATCAAACCTCTTTTCTACTTTACTCATTTCTGGTGTGATTTCATCCAATAGATATTCTATCTATCTATCTATCTATCTATCTATCTATCTATCTATCTATCTATCTATCTATCTATCTATCTATCTATCTATCTATCTATCTATCTATCTATCTATCTATCTATCTATCTATTATCTATCTATCTATCTATCTATCTATCTATCTATCTATCTATCTATCTATCTATCTATCATCTATCTATCTATCTATCTATCTATCTATCTATCTATCTATCTATCTATCTATCTATCTATCTATGAAGCAAACTAGCAAATGTATATATTGTTGGTAACATGGGGTATGATGTGGATGTATTGAGTTTATCTATTGCTGTTAGATGTCAGTTTAGTAAATCAATTATAATTCAATTAATTAATCATCAATTCTAATCAATTCATCATTGATTTTGAGTCTTTGGGTCACATTACCTGGAAGCTATTGAATAAAAATCCATTATTTTCCATAAAATATTATAAAATAAGAGATGCTATAAAATCTCTTAAAACCCGGTCTGTCTCGCTGGTCCAGTACAGTAACACCACTGAGCTTATTTTTCTGTCTGCGTGTTTCGACAGACTGGTAATTTGTTGATGGTTCCTAAGAGAACCGCTGCGTTCAGCAGGGAGTCCATGGAGTCCAGAGAACCGTCTCTGCAACAAGGACGCGGCATGAAAAGTGACCCCAGACTGCATGAGACTAAAACTAACTTCTCCGCGGTGGCGGAGCGGCGTTTGTTAAAAACTGCAGAACAAGTCTGGCTGTTGAATCCCGTCACTGGGAGAAATGGTAAAACAGCCACTGGTAGGGCGACCTCGGCCGAACCAGTATGTGTTACAGTAGCAGAGGTCCGACTTTTACTTTGACACCAGATGCTGTTAAGTTTCTGCAAGGACGTAATGCTACAATGATGCCATATACGTCTCTAAATAATGCAGTTAAGGTCAATATACTCTTTATTTGCTATTTATTTGTGCTTTTTATGAGAATGACATTATTCACAATACAATTGACATTATTTATTCTTATTTAAAACAAGGTTCTATATTTAAGTTTTACTGAACATGTAAAGGTTCCCATAATTAATTTACAGACTGTGAAGAAGATCAGCTGAATAAACTGAAGCTTAAAGAGAGGAAGAAGATCTTACCGTAGAGGAGGAAGACAACCACAGCAAACAGCTTCATCTTCTTGTATTTACAGACACTAAATCCTTACAAAAAGATTTCTTTCTAACTCATTGAAACAGTTTTACAGAATAAACCAAAAGCTAACTAAACTTCACTCTGCTATTGATCTAAGGTCACCTAATAAAGCGTCCCTGTTCCTGGTTAGATAAGCGTTGAAGTCCTTTTTATTTTCACTTGGGTTCAAGGTTCAATGTTACTTTATTGATGCTTGTAGGTAGATTTGTTTTGCAGTGGTTCAAATCAGTCATAGAAACATCTTAACACAACCAGAATCCTTCAGTTAAATATAGCAGAGCTCAGATTTCTCCAGGCTCCATAAATCAAATCAAAGCAGGACACAGAAGAGGAGAGAAAGACTTAAAAAATGGATAAATATGCAAGAAATAAAATCTTTATAAAGCCTCTGCATAAAAGCCATAAAACTTTTCATAAAATAATTCCTTTCTTTTTAACCTGCTCATCAATAAATTAAACATCAAATATTTTAATGAAACAAAGAACAAATCATTGTAAGACAAGTTTATTAATATATCACATTTCAGTAGCGAGGCAATTCAAAGTGCTGTACATGAGAAAAAGAAACATTATAGGAAAAGTACATTGCAGTGGCATAAAGGTAATTAAATAATTAGAGAAAAATATTAACGATTAAAGAGTGGATAATAAAAATAAATAAAATAAAAATGATACAATGATCAATAAGAAAATTAAAGTTAAGTTGGACTGAAAACTTAACTAATAATGTATAGATGGCCCAGTCAAAGGCCGCTCTAAACAAATAAGTTTTTAATCTTGATTTAAAGTTTCAGCGCTTTTTCAGTTTTCTGGGAGTTTATTCCAGATTAGTGGAGCATAAGAACTAAAAGCTGCTTCTCCATGTTTGGTTCTGGTTCTGGTTCTGTGTAACCGTTTTTTCTGCGTTGTGCTGGTTAGTTGTGAATGATTTTCCCGTGACACCGTTTGTTTTTTGGAGATGGACGTTTTCTCCGTTTATTCTGATGAGAACAATGAACAGAAAACAACCACGTTATGGGCTGCCTGCTCCAAGTCCTACACAAAGCAAAAGTATAATAGAAAACTAAAGTAAATCCCTAAACTAAAGTCCATGGAGTTTCAAACCTGTTCTCCCAACGTGTGTCGAGTCCTGAGCTGCTAGAAGAGGTTGATGAGGATGAACTCTGAGGTGAAACAGGAAGCAGTGACAGTGATTGGGCAGGTGAGGCTTCCACAGACCAAAGTGAGCTGTTCTCTGGTCTCTAAATTATAGAAAAATAAATAAATCACACTGTATAATATTAAAAGGTTTCTATGTCTGCTTTGGACATTTTGTGGTGTTCTTTCTTACAACTTTTATTCCAAACAGAAATCATTTTTCTGGCTTGTTCAGGTCTTACTACAGTCATCCAATCAGCCTCCTCTACGAAGCGCAGATCATCATATGTTTCTACTCCAATGGACTCCAAGTGCTCTTCTAGGATGATTCTGGTTACTGCAGGAAGTTCTGGTAGGACTTCCATTATGGCATCATGTAAGAACGTTGGCTCTGAGTCACTCATACTTGCGCTGAAGAAGTGTCACCTTCAAACAAAGAAGAATAAAATATATAGTAAACACACTTAAAACATGGACATGTGTTACACCACCCAAGGACAAAAGGTGTAGAACGAGCTCTTTATTACCTCCGATCACCATCAGCATACAGACAGACCGAGCACCACGTTTTTCTTCTACATCCCAGAATACCCTGGTAGATATTTTTGTTTTTACAAAAAAGACACATCTGTGGGCCAATACTGCCACCTGTTGGAATCAGTGTGTAACTACATCATAAACTTATTCATTGTTTTAACTATTATTAATGTAACCAATGAATTATTATTAACATGCATCAGCAGTTTCTGAATGTTTTTAACAATTGACCTATTCAAGTGCTACACCTGCACCTTGTCACACCTATAATGTTAATGTAGATCATTTACAGTCTGAGAAGCATTTGTTTCATTTTGCCACAATACTGTGCTTCAGTGGAATGACTTGGTGTCCATCAAGGATGTAGGATGCCAAAGGATGGAAATCTGGCAGGTTATCAATGTTAACAAACTGTAACCCAAGACCCGACCCACCAAAATGTTCTTCAGAGTGGATGGAGCAGATGAAGGCTCCACAACCACAGTGCCCCCTAACAACAGAGGAGCAGAGGATGGAAGTTTTCCCCACACCACATGCTCCTGTCGAGGAAGAAGGGTGACAGCCTGTCTGAGCCTAACTGTCCCAATCTTGTCAGGTAAGGTGGAGTTCGACCACCGAGAAACGCAGCTCAGCAGCTGCAGTAACTCTTCACACTCTGGGTTTGCAGTTTCAGAAGTAATGAGTTCCCAGTACTTTGAATCAGACTTCATTCTTTGAATAATGGGCCGGAGTACATTGTTACCAGTGATAAATTCATCTTGTTGCCCGGGAACCAAAAACGTCGGCCCTGTAGATGTAAAGCCATAGATCTCAATGTTCAAACCATAGATGCACCTAGACTGTGGAAGGAGGCCACCCCACCCAACAAGCACCACACTCTCCAAGACTGCAAGAGGAACCAAATCAACACCTGCAGCTCTTAGCTTGCTCTCTGCCTCCACACTCAATGTTCTTGACATCCTCCCAGAGTCCAACATTCCTTTTAGAGTAGATCGACCACTGACCGAGGCATAAAACAAATCATAGGATGGCTTCAGTCTGTGATGGACAGGCTGAGGACAATCAGGTTTAATGTGTCCTGAGCCGAAGCAGTTGAGACATAGTCTAAATAGTCTGCAGTGTGAATGTGTTGTATGCTCCTCTGAGCAACTAACTCTGCATGGTGAATCCTGAGGGTGTTTAGAACCACGGCTGTAACCCCCCATATGTTGACGATGTTGTTTTGTAGCAAGGGATGCTGCACATAAAGACAGAACTTTATCAAACATCTCTGACATCTGATGAGGAGCTTCAACTTCTGCACTAGACGTAAAAGATGGTTTGGATGGAACTGCATTCTGAAGTAGAGCTGTGTTAAAAAAATCGATTTTCCAATTCTGAATCGATTCTCATATTAATTCCTAAAGATCGATTCATTTAACCAAAGATCGAGTTTTTAAAAGTGCATTTTCCACTTTGAGCTTTAATGTGTGAGTCGGCACTTCCGGCTCCACTCCAGTAGGTGGCGGTAATGCACCAAAAAGCTGTCTGCCAACCGCCACAAAACAGGAATAAAAATAAAAATAAGGAGAACAACAATAGCACCACATGCGGGTTTGAATAAAGATGAAGTTTTAACATGGCATCAGGCCATTCGGGTAATGTTAGCCAAGCCCTGGCATTAAAAACGTCCGACACACACAAAGCTCCTTTCTGGTAATGTTTTGGATTCAGAGACGTTGTGGACAAAGGTGAGCTTGACAAAAGTAAAGCGATTTGCAAGACATGCTGAGTAGAAGTGAAATATTGTGGAAATACGACCAACCTCAGGAATCAGATGTTGTTGCATCACCAGGAAGTCATGTCTAAGACATCCTCTGGGTTGCATCAGATGTGTGTATTAGTGTGTATTGGGGTCTTCTTGACCAATTGAAATCATTATCCTCCTTTACATAACATTCCTTGGCATATTCAACATCGTTTTCTCTACTTTTTCCGAGAATACACTCCGGCCCAACATCTGGAAAACATCAGATTGGGCTACTTCACATTTTATAATAACACTCTTATGACTTTATCTGGATGCAAACTCTCAGGTCAAATTGACCTGGCAGGACTTTTAGGGATATCAAAACTTTCCCAACTGAAACACAATGCAGGCTCTTATCATTCCTTATTCCTGTGGTCAACTGGACTGCTGAGTTGATGTCACACTGACCTGGCAGAGTCACAAGATTTCCTGGCTGCCTGCAATAACAGCTCATTTGTCTTTCCTCTCGCCAATAACTTTTCTCTAATATAATCTGTTTTGCAAACAGACAGCTTGCATGTCTCCACTTAGAGTGAATTTATCACAGAGTTCATTTTATTATAATAAAGACAATAATAACACTTTTAATCTATTCAAACACAGCTTTATGCCTCTACACTAACAGCCTTGTCCTCAGTAACCATCGGCCTCCTGAGGCTAGCAATATGGTTATCAAGGCGGCTCTGGACCTCAGCAGTAGTCCACTCCTCAATAAGTTTCAGCTGGAAGGAAAGAGCCAAGCCAGGATTAGGACAATGGTTAATAAACATTGTAACGACTTCAGCTCCTGGATCCTCCACCTGCTTCCCCCGTCTGCAGAAACACTCATCAGCTGCCTCAATAGACTTGTTTAGTTGAATCCAGTAGTCCATCGCTGTCTCTCTCTCAGTAGGTAAAACATTATAGAAGTCCCTCATTGGTAAGCTGGAGAAGACCAGCTCACTGAAGTTGCATTTCAAAAACAGTTGAAACCAACTCATCCCCAGCTGACTGAGGCTGACAGCGAAGCGACACTCGAACCACATCTCTGGCTCTCCCAATAAGTCTGGAGGGGATAATTTCACACGTTTCTACAGGGTTTACACATTTCACTCTTCACAGATAGCACCTCATCAAACCCTCCCATTCCTGGATGGAGAATGTTTCTGTGTGGTCGCCTTTGAAATATCGTGGTGCTCCGATATCTGACTGAACAACAACCCTCATTTGTGACTGATCATCCTGGCTGCTGGGTTGGCCGTCAGCAGCCTGAGATTGTTCAAGGCTTTGTGGATGCAGCCCGCTGAGATTTGTTGTAATGGCATCACCAATCTGCTTAACCACTGAGGGCCTCAGTAGAGACAAGTTGGCTAATCTCAGACCTTAATTTCCCAATGGGTGTAGAACTAGCAGCAGGGACAGGTGGGGTGTAGACGTCAGACTGATCAACAGATCATTCAGATACACTAGAAGGTACAGGTCTACCCCTCCAAATGATGTGTAATGTTGACCCTTCCCCAGACTAAAGGTGACCTTGAGATCCACTTCATCACCCTTAGAAAGCATCTCAGCATTGGACATTTTATCAAACTGTAACAGTTGCACACCTCTACAGAAAACAATAATGCATAATAAAAGCAGGTGACAAAAATAAGGTGAGACATCAGATTCCCAAATAGCCTAAAAAAAAAATCCCACCTCACAGGAACCCATAAACAATAATCAGTAAAAGTAAACCAAAACAACCAGTCTTTCTCTTTAGGTTAAAAGATAATAAACAGACTGGTTCTATTGCTTTTTTGTTCAGATCATATTTTTTTAGATCATATTTCCCAGAACAAAAAAATATATTTTCAAAAACAGAAATACTGAGTTTTTTTGTCTCGAGTTCTTACATCTTCCTTTTATAAAAATAGATGAATTAAACAGGTCAACTGAAAGAACAATCAATTTGTGCACAGAGGAAACAGCAAAGGAACGCCTGCCAGTCAAAGCGCAGGGCACAGCGCAGCAGGTGGACCCAGCCCTCCAAGGCAGGAGACAGGTAGCGGGGCAGTTACGTCATCGGTCCAAATTATAATTCATATCTCAGAAAGCAGCACAAACGGAGCACTAAGCCTCAATCTATTTGCTGGAATTAGTCACGTGGGTGGGGTGTCTGCTTCATGCAGCTTGTCAGGTGCAGAGATGAAACATTTGGGCTATTTTATGAACTTCTTCCTTCACCATATGAACCAGGAGTAGGAGAGTTAGACCTGCTGCTGCTGCAGGAGAGGAAGTGCTGCCATCAAAACTAAACTTGGTCAACTTTCTAGGTTTTAGCGGCATGTTTTTCTGTCCTGTCAGGAGCTTGAGTTCACCTGCGGCTGACTGCGGTCAGGTGAGCCGACAGTCAGAAAGACGCGGTCCCGCCAGCGACACCAGTTCTCTCTTAAAGATCAGCTTCGCGCATTCAAGGTGCTTTACGGTAATGGAGCAGAAAGGACCCGATCCTGGTTGAGAAAATAAGAGGAAAACAGAAAAGTAACCTTCAGAACATTTATATTAATTACATTTTTACAACTTTCACATAAATGTTTTATGTAAAAAAATAAATATTTAATAATTTTACTGTACAGTTTTAAAGAAATAACGGGTCAAAGTATCTACTAACCAACCAGTTTATGCTTCTCTTCACTTTCAGGAATTTATTTCACCAAAACCATAAAAAGTGACAAAACAATCTCTTCAGATTATATTAGAGGGTCATCTATACTATAACCAGAGTACTTTAGAATGCACATCCTGGATATTTATCATTTTTATCAAATTAATAAGCACATTTAATGTCCAGAGTTAAAGGCAAGTAACATCATTCTTTAAACAACATGTTTTCTATTCAACATGGCTTCTAATAATAAACAGATTCACAAACTTTTTATGTAAGATAAACGGACATTTATTAATAAAAACAGAACAGTTATCAAAACATAAAATGATCTAAATCTAACTAACCAACAACTTCTAAACCTGAAAACAATGAATAATTTTGTTAGTGACACAACGATCAGTCCCTCGCTGTTTTTGCCCTTTCTAGCAGCTCTGCAGGATCCATGTTCATGATTGTAAATGGTACCACTGAATGCATGAGTCACACTGAATCTGTAAATATCCACACAAATCTTAAGTCAGTCAGCAATATCTATATTATGTCATGTTAATATTCATTGTAAGTTTCCTTTTGGTCATTTTATAGGTGTGATCCACTCTCTAACATAAATCTTTGCTTGAGGTAGGCGCCAGCCTCCCTGCAACCCTGCAGAATTATAGGCTATTAAAAACCTTTATTGATGGATACATGCATGTGATTCAAATGTTATAAATCATCTATCGATGGTGTTTCACTTTTATGTTCATGATAAACAAACCTTTATTATATATCACTCCTAAAATACTATGGTTTCTAAAACACTCACCCAGTCAGTGACCTCTGACCCCAGCATTGGTGGTTTGGATGCTGAGCACATTGCACAGTTGTGGTCCATGTCAAAAGCTTAAATTAAAGTGTGTATTATTTTTCTACATAAATAAATGAATATCGCACAGGAAAAAACATTTAAATTACACAATTATCTGATGATTCAAGGATCTGCAGAGCAAATGAAACACGGTCCTTTACAATGTTTGGTTTGGTTGTTGAAAACGTCATTTTTATCTCGTCTGGAAATGACTCCATGACTGCCATCTGTAAGAAAAGTTATTTCATCTAATGAGTTCAGTATCCACCTAATACCTCGGTCTAAGATCGGACTTCTTCATAATCTGGATCATCTGTCATGAACAACAAGGCGATGGAAATTTTGTTTCAAAAAGTTATGAACATTGTGATGTTAAGAGAACCTTTATGACAATCACTCCACAACTACTTCCTTCCTGCTGAACTGGGCGGCTGACATCACTTCCTGTCAGTTTCACATCCACCCAGTCAGTCCTGTTGAGGGATGCCCTTCGCATTTTTAAAAACTCTCTACAAACAATAAAATAATAACAATTTTATAATAAAATAATGTATAAGTGTGGATTTCAAGTTTAGCCTCCAAGCTCAAACACCACCATCATTTACCTTCCAATTTTCAAGGAAATAAAGCAAAACTTAATATTTTCTACAAGTAATTATTCATTCTTTGCTTTGATGACTAAACCTAATAACCCAAATGTTTAGAAATAAATATGAAATCTTGTGTCAATGGAATGATGTGTTTGTTCAACTTTGTATTAAAAATTAAAACCTCCAAATTTGTTCAATATCAAATGTTACTTTTTGATATTTAAATGTTTTTGGTGACGATTCACAATAAAGACTTTCAGTTGGATGGAGGATGTTGTTCATACAGCTGAGATTGAAATTTTTATGACCAGTAAATAATTTCATGTTTTCCAGGTTTATAACACATAAGATACTGCTGGTTATATGTTCTTTACTTAAAATTGTATTTGCTTTTAAAAATCTAGGTTCACTATTTAATGTACATATAATATTGCTAAGCCAAAGACCTGACAATAATTATGAAACTAATTTACTCGACACAGGTCTTATTAATTACATTTATCAATGAAATGTTCTATGTGGGTCAGTAATTGTGTGAGAGGACTAACATGACCTGACATCAATCACTTTCATAGAGTTGCTGCGTTTGTATTAATTCATTTAAAAATGGACACATTTAGTTTTTGTGAAGTGATGATTTTCTGGAGAATTGTGAAAGACAGACTTTGCTGAAAGGGAGGCCGGGACACTGGATTAGAGACGGTCCATGCAAATTATATTGGAAACTCCTCTTCTTGTTTTATCACAGAAAAAGCTTCCCACATTTAGAAGTGAACTTTAATTATTAGATCCAGTAGCTTATAAATGAGTCACTGACAGTTTGATTCATTCAGTTGACTTGCTTAGATACTTTCTGTCCTGTGTGATCGCTGGTTTATTCAGGTGTTCAGAGTGAGATCATTTTTCTTTTATTCAAGAAGCAGACGTGCTGGAACAGGTCTGCTCATGTTGAAGCCAAAGTTTTATTACAATCAGGAAAGAGTTGTGCTGTGACCCCACCTTCATCTTAAGAATAATGATTGAATCAGTGCATTGCCTTTTTGTTTGTGGAAACTGTTATTATATTTGCTGTGATGGTTACATGTTTTGTGTGTCTCTGCTTTGTTATTCAAGTTTTCATGAAAATTGAGCAAAAAGTTTACTGTAGATCTCCGACAATATCAGTGGGTAAGGCTGAAAACCAGACAGGGTGAAGCTTTCTGAAATAAGCCACAACCGAAGCAACCCCTGGACAGACATGTTAAACCACCACAAGCCAGCAGTCCCAACGAGAGACAAACTGAACGGCACATCCAAAGATGCCACCAGACAGAACAATAAGCCCATTAATTACTGGAAAGATATGTGACATTATGTTGATTTTTACCCAAATCTTTGGGCTGAAAGGTTGGATTCTTCTTGCTCTTTTGAGCTTTTTGAAGGGTCCAAGAAATAAACAAGTCCATCTGCTGCATTTATATGCTGTAACCATGGAAACAAAAGATGAATCAAAAAGCAATAGATTTGCTCTGGCTGAATAATGGTAATGCAATGAATAAATATTTACCAGAACTTCCAGTGTACATTGGAAATGTTAACAAAGGAAATAATTCCCTTGTAGTTGTCAAAGTTTATCTGCTCGGATAAAAAATGCAAAATATGAGTCTAGAATGTCGTTTCATTATAAAGTTAAAATAGTTTTTAATAAATCTTTCTGATCATGTAAACAATACAATAAATATTTAAAAGAAGAGACTATCTATTACCTAAATGTAGTTTACAGGACAAACTTACCCTTGAAAGACTTTTCCTTCTGACTTCTTCCCTTTTTCCAGACAGAAAGACACCGGTGACATAATGATTGATTATGAAGAGAACATTCCAGGTTCATTCTGTGGACGGTGATGTGCAGTAAAGACTTTATGATCTATGGAAACATTTTACATTTGAAGGACAAGCTTTGATAAACATAACAGGACAATTTCAAAACTCTAAAGACTAAAACATCCATTTTTAATAAACTCTATTGGACATTTAAGTACCTCGCCTGTAAGCCACTCATGTGGCCTAAGTGTCGCAGTTCACTGTGATGAATAATTAAATGTTACCTTTGAACTGCGATGGGATGACTGACACAACAACTTCAGAGTCTTTTTCCTCACAAATCGAAGAGCTGAGGGTTGTACGATATAAAAACATATAAAAAATAAAAGGTGGTTAAAGGTGTACATACCCATTTAATGATAAACAAATAATGTAATTAATACAACATTATGATCATCACTGTAATGTTTTTCTGACTGACTTCTCCTTGCTTCTGACTATCAGTCAATGATGTCTTCAAAGCTTCTGTTTCTGCCGTCTTTAAAACATAAATATAAAAAATGTTATGTTGACACTGCATTACAGACCATATTACATAAAAAGAAATAAATATTCATCATAAAAAAAAGAAAAACATTTATTGAAATCATAACGTATCATAAGTACATTTTTTAATATAATGCAGGTTGAATGAATTCTGTTTTAAGATTAATATTCATATGAAGTCTTGTAAAGTTTCTAATAATTCTTTATATTAATGTTATTCTACAAATACACTGTTTCAAAAATACTACTGTTTGTACAAGTTATATTCAGGTTAGGAATATTTCTTTTTAATTTATGATTGTCATACTGTACATTATATACTTTGTTTTTATTGTTTTATTCTACATGTTTGCTGAATTTCCCCTTAGATCTCACTTTTCTATTGTAGTCTTAGTATTATTATTTCATTACATATTTCTCATATAATTTTTAAGTATATTTTCATATTGTTGTTTGTATTATTATCACATTAGTTTGACAGTCTTGTGTATATTTCTATATACTTTTTTTTGGGAATGTCAGCTAAATTTCCCCAATGTGGGACAATAAAGGCATAATTATTCTTACAATAACGTCACTTATTAATTTAAGTTTTAATTTTATTGACATACTGTGTTTGGAATAAATCAGTATTAATACTGAGTTGTTTTATTGTAGTAATAATGAGGATATATATGAAATTATGCAGGACAGGGTTTGTGTTTCCTACTATTAAGGTTTTAATCATTCACAACATTTACCTGTTTAGTTTGTGGCAATGGATCCATTATCAGTGATCTTCAGGCCCGTTGCATTTCCAGAACCGCTGCTTCATTCATGTCTACCAGATGGAAATGTTTGAGGTGAGTTTGGTCTTTCTTGTTGACTATGAAGTCTTTCACAGAGCTAACAAGTATTTCAGCACTTAAAGACACAGGAAAGTTAAAGACTCCTCCACTGATCGCTGGAAAGGCTCTTGAAAAGGCCTGGTGATCGTCTGCTATTCTGAGTTCATTATTAATTGCTTTCTTCAGCACTGGTTTGGCTCTAGACAGCATGTGTTGTGTGGGGTTGTTTTTCACTTGGGGTCCCACAGCATGGAGGACACATTTGCAGGTTAGTTTTCCTGCACCACTCACTACTGCATCTCCTGTTTTCAGTTTTCCTTTTTGGGAAATGATCTCATCACACTCTTCTTGAATGTCTGATCCACCAGCTTCAGACAGCGCTTTAGCAAGTCCACCATGACGAGCAAGGGTATCATTGGCTACATTAACAACAGCATCTGCCTTAAAGATTGTTAAATGGCCTTTCCAAATGGAAATGGAAGCTTGTTTGGAAACTTTCAGGGAGAGCTGTAGTCCTGCATTGCCATGATGTTCAGCATCCTGTCATATAAAAAGAGGTTATTCAGTGACTTTGAAACACATAGTTGTAGACAGGCTGCTATACCTGAGCTGCTGCTACTGCTGTGGGAGACAGTGTTGGTTCTGACTTGTTAAATAATCTTTAGAGGATTTGTCAACACAATCCTTGACAGAACTGGTTCACAAATTGAGAGTTTTATAAGGGAACTGCAGGATCTGAAAAGCAGCAACAATTCACACAGAAAGTAGTGGATGATATCAACACAACGATCGACAAACAAAAGGAAAACTGCAGCTCAATCCAGACAGACTTGTTTAAAGTCTGTGACAGTATAATATAATCATATTCTCAAAACAGATGACAACAAATAAGATGACACAAGCACTGGTGCTGTCATATTAAGACTATTGCCCGGTCATCTGGTTAAATGCTGCAGTTGGAGAGTTAAAGAGGTTACAGACGTACATAATTGAGCAGCTTGGTTGGTGCTCTGCTGTAATTATGGAACCAGCACCAAAGTCATGCTGAGTTGACTAAAGTGGTTACCAGTACAGGATAGATTATTCTACGCGTTATTGTCTTTCCTGAAAATATTATAACAGCATAGCAGCCAGAGATCCTTTACCAGATACTTTTATTTATTAATGATAAGCACAGTTATCACACTAGACATGCCACTGTGGGAAAATTAGTTTAATCAAAAGTGAGATCAAATAGTGTTATGAGGACATTCACATACAGACCAATGCATGCATGGAACCTGCTCCCAGAAACAATAACTGAACATGTAAAAACAAAGAGGTTTAAATCAGTATTGAAAAGTTTTTTATTAACTGTGGCTGAAATGTTGTAAACATTTGAAAACTTTGAACTATATTGTTTACTCTGTTGTCATGTGTCGTTTCTCATTTTAATCTACTTTTTATTTTTTTATTGTAGCCCAGGAAGAATAGCGACAGCTTATCTGCATTAAAGGAGATCCCAACAATAAATAAATAGTTACGCTAAAAAAGTACTTTTTCTGCTCATTTCTTTATACAACAACTCAGGTTTATAAGATTATAAATTTTTGGATTTTTAACAAATTTCAGTTTGATGAATTTTACATGTACTAATTCCAAGATGTCAAACACAGAATAAAATACAAACATATAGAAACATTTTTCATTTCCCATGACTTCAACAAGAACTAACCTGTGCATCAATGATCTCTCCACAGTTTTCTTCTGTTTCTAAAAGAAATGTTAGAAAATCATTTTATCATTTTTAATTGACTAAAAGCACAGTACATAAAAAAGATGGATTTAAAAAGAAAATGTTGAAATACATTTATTTTCCCAGTGTGTTGTTGATTTTACTCTATTATACTGGGTGCTTCAAATGCAAAATATTACAAACTTTGTTTACTATTAATCCCATTAGAGATAAACTAATAAATTTACAGCAAGAATAACAGAACAGACAGTTTCTGAATTTCTGATTTATGAAAAGTGTTTTAATTGTGTGAGATTCATATTTTAAAATATTTTTAAATGTGATTGAACACAGCAATGACCACTGGAAACATAAATGTACAAACAGAGCATTTAAATGACAAACATCGTCATACTGCTGATAAAAAACATAAAAGTTATTTAACTGCTGCGTTGCGACAGCGGTCATGAGTTCTAACTCAAACAATGGTCCTTATATTAATATGTGACAGTAATATTTTACTGGTATTTAATGCCAGATCTCTGTCTTCTTAATGTGTAGAAAACCTAAAATATTTCAATCTCTTACTGAATACATTTTGTACCAGATTGTATTTCTTTAAACAAAACTGAATAATTTTACAGAAGCTGTTTAAGATTTACATGTTACAGTCTTTAATGTTTAAATGTCTCAGTGTTTTAGTCCAGTAATCCTGGTTTATTAGCATTATTTCACATAGTTTATTTAGATTCTATATTTAAAAAAATAACTGACCACAATTTTTCTATTAATTACATAATCATGTTCTTAAATTTAAATTCTAAATAAATCACAGAGACTGATATATTAAATTATTGATATAACATTTGATTTTAGTGACCATTTTACCACACCCTAAATCCTGATCTAAAACTTTGACTCATGGAGATAACACAAATGACCTAATATCCTCTTGGTTTTATATAAATCCATCAATTAGCAAAGGTTTTAATGAATTTGTTACCAAATACATCTTTTAAGTTAAGTTTCCTCTTTAATATGAAATGAAAGAACCAACACAGCATTTGAACACAGCGTTTTCTCCTTTTTAAAAGTCCCTGTGCTGTCGTCATTGGTGACACATTGACCCCTTTCTTCTTTTTAATCCTTGTTTTTTATTTCTCCTCTTTAACTCTATAAGACTGAAAAATAAGATTTAAAAAAAACAAAATTGACCTTAAAATGTATCATTAATCGCTTCCAGAAACATTAGTCAAAAGCTCATAAAAACATTTAGTCAGTTTTGTGATGAGTTAACATTTTTGCTTGTTGATCAGTTTCATAAAACCACGAAATACTTAAGTGCTTTGCATAAGAAATCAACTGCTTCCTCAAATATTAGTATTTTATAAAAGCTGCTGTGTAACGTGATCATGCTGTAACCTAGAAACATGAAATACCCAAGATTTCTCCAACCATGTAGTTCTCAGCAACAATGTGCTCTTCATCCCAGTCTGGGGTTCCTCTCTTTTATATTAGAAGTTGTAAGTTGCTGGAATGTTTTCCACATTTTGACCAGAGCAGGAACTACAGAAGACCACGGTGGCACCTTTGATGACTTCATTTATCTCTTCAAGTGTTGAGGAGAAGCAATGACACCAAACACGTGGATGGTAAGTTTGAAGTGCTTTGGAAAGCTGGAAAAAGATTCAAATATAACTACAAGTTCTATAAGATGTTGACATATTAATTATGTAAATGCAGACACACTACAATATTAGTTGCTGCTATTTGCAGAGATCTTTGGCGTTTTTCATTATATGGCTCAAACATCGGTGAAGAATTGGAAGATCAAACTTTTCCGAATGGTGTTGTCCTGTTATTAATTAGTAATACCTGTGCATCAGGTCTTCAAGACTTATTTTGTAAAATGTGATTGATATGAAATGTAGAAGAACAAGTGAGCCATCACAAATGATCATCACAGGTCTCTTGTTTGCCTGATTACCAAACATCTTGTTGAGGTCTGTCTGAAAAGACTGCAGGAAGTACGTTACAGAGGTGATGATGTGGTCACATGTCACATATGTAGCAACTGGAAGTGGAGATTCTCCCCTAGTTGGATTTCTCACAACTAATTCATATAAATAATACGGACGCATGTCTGAACTTGCTTTCTGAATAATACTTCTAGTTGCATCTAGGTAAACAAAGTCATCCTTGCATTTTTGGTAGAAGATGTTCAGTGTTTTATGGGACCAAAGCATCACTTCCTTTGGGTACATCAACACTCGTTGGATGACATCATTGTCCGTTCCTTTCTGTGCCTCTATCATCATTTTAAGACTCATCTGAATGTTCTCTACTTTGTTGACGCTGGCTCCATGATGTATTTTTAATACCTCCTTTGTAGGGGCATCATCCCTGCAGCCAGATTCAAACACTTCTTCATCAATCTTCAACAATGACTCCAGAAAAAGACTTCTAGGCAACTTGTTTTCCAGAGTTTCTGCTGTCTTCTGGCGTAAATCAGCCGCTCTGGCCTTCTCTGAAGTTCCTTTTTGTCATGGCAAACATTTCCTCTGCTGAAAAATACCTCTGCCTTCAGGCTGATGTCATCCTTTACATTGATCACTACTTTTACAGGACAGTGTTTGAAACGGTAAGAGCCGTCACAACTAAAATAAGGTCCCTTTTTCTTTGAGTGAACACTTTTTACTGAGTGCCTTTTGAATCCAAAACTACAGTAAGGATGAACAGACTTTAGTCCGTTGGCAAAGATTAGTCCACTGTAGTCCTTGAAATCTTCAGCCCTTTTGCTTTGCTCTCAAATCTTTCCAATCATTTTGTTGGATAAAGAAAAGCAGGGCGGTTCTGGTAGTGAAGAAGTAAAGAAGGTATCGTTGTTGCTGCTATCTGTGGAAATAGAAATCGAACTCCAAATTTCTTCACCAGAATCTGTATCTTTGTTCTCTTCTTGGAAATTCTTGTCATTTATGGTCTCCTATAAGACTCACAAAACACAGAAATAGTTGAAAAAATGTTAAGCTGAATATTTATTCACTCAATAACTTTGATTTTATCATTTAACCAGAAAACACTTCAATAAAAAAAAATCACAGTATGCAATTAAAAGTGTGTTTTTTGTGTCAGGCGTACTATTTAAATAAATATTTGTATGCATTTGATAAATAGAAATAATAACCTTCAGAACATCGTGGACATATTTCATAATTACTTTCACTGATGTTTTAGAGCTGCTATAACTGTTCCAGTTTTTCTCCTGGTGTGTCTTATAATTTTTATCCCAATGTGTTCTTTGTCTGTTAGTTTTTAATGACCTCTTCAGGTCTTTTACAGATTTTTATCCATTTGTAAAAGGTTTTAAGTTTTGTCTTTGTTCTTTATATGTGGATTCTGAGCCGAAAGTCTCAACCAAAATATTCATTATGTCTCCATAATGACAATAAAGTTTCTGGATTGTAAAGTGAAATACAAAGTTGATGAGAAGGAAACTTAAAGACTTTAAGTTCATTGTCAAAAATGATTAGTTATAAATAAGACTGGTATCCTCCTAAACAGATGGCCATCACTTGCAAGATGTTTATCAATGTCAGAAATGGTTTTTCCATCAAACATTGAGAAGAGTTTCATTAATTTCCTACATGTCATTGTATTTCTTTTTATTACAAAACGTAGGTAATCATTAAAAAGAAACCCTCCTACTGCATTTCTTTATAATGTATTTTCTGATGCTTGTCTGATTTAATAGAAGCAAAGGACATAAATGAACTTTAAATACATTTAAGAGAAAAGCAGAAATCATAGTTAATTCAGATGCATTTTGTTTAATCTACACACAAAAAGTAGCTCTAATGTGATTTGTTTTAGTTATTTATGAAATGTTTCAATAGATATCTTTTAATTAGGTACTGATATTATAAAACATTTGAGCATAATGTTTTATTTTTTACACACCTGATGTTCCCTCTCAGTAGCATCTTTTAGATCCAATCCATCTTTCTCGAGCTGCAATGATAATGGAAACATAAACGACAGCAAGTTGACAAATACATGCAATGAACTGAAAAAAATAATTCATTCATTTATTTTCTACCGCTTATTCCATTGTGGGTCGCGGGGAAGCTGGTGCCTATCTCCAGTAGTCTATGGGCGAGAGGCGGTGTACACCCTGGACAGGTCGCCAGTCCATCGCAGGGCAACACACAACCATGCACACACACACATTCATACACCTAAGGGCAATTTAGAGTTACCAATTAACCTAACAGGCATGCCACAGTCCAAAGACATGCAAACAAATAATACTAATGTTAATTTAAAATCCAAAAATGTAAATTTGTTATTGGTAATACATATATCTCAATTTACATCAAAATTGTGACTACTTTTTCAGAAGTAGTGGTAAATCCATGTTGGCCATCAGAAGGAGAATAGCGTGGGACGTCGACATCATTTTTACTCTGTGAAATGAGAGTTCAGGATCCTTTTAATGCTGTGCAAAATCTTTAACCAACCAATATAAGAATAACAATAATTGCTGATATTCAGTAGAAATCTCACCTATTATACATGGTAATTACTTTATTATAATGTGATATAAAGATATTTAAGAACTTTGTGGAAATATTAACCTCTTGAAACACGTCTTTCTTAATCATTCAGATAAAAGGTACATATAATGTCAAAGAGACAAAAGGAAAAGAAAAAGACAAAGAAACAATAAGAACGCTGCTATACATTAAAGATCATTTCTTTGATAATAAAAGCATCATTTGTTTTCAACCCCTTCCATCTTTTCAGGTAATTCTCTTCTCACACACGCTGACCTCCATCATCTGTACATTTCTACAGGCAGAATTACGTTTAAAGAAAAACTTTTCTATGATTTACTAAGATTTAGCAGTCTATATGTAGGGCAGTGGCATAAATATGCCAGCAGAGGTCGCCATGTCGTTATATTGTCCTTTGGGTTCTGGCAGTTGGTGTAGTTTGTCCTTTAATGGACGCCGTACTTTGGCTTCTGTTAAGGTGAGCTGCTAGATTTCCATCAGTGTTTATGCTTCGCTGATTGCTTGCTCCTCACTATAGTCAAATGTTGTTGTTTTTTTGTAAAATCTTGTTAGTATAACATTTATTTTATTATTATTTATGCAGTTAGTGAGATGTTTGTGAATTCCTGACGGTTTTGGGTGTTTAAGACTGTTTTATACAAGCTGTAAGCTTGCTAGTCATTGGTTCCATTGAATGCACTTACCAAGTTACCTCTTTAATCTCTTTTTAGGTTTAATTACTATTTGATTCTGTATAGTTTTTTAAATATATATTCTGTATTTGGGAAACTGCTTTAATGTGAGTTATGTTAACACGCAGTGTTTGTTTATGCCTCGGAAGGTTTGGATCCTCGCCTCCATCCAGACTCCGACAGCAACCCTTAGAAAACAACAGTCTTCGGAAGTAGCGAGGTGCCATCTGACACGGACAGGGTTACATATGTTTTAAAATGTGAAAACTATCTGAAAACATCATTATCTCTGGACAAAATGGGAAAACTTTGCACATTTTCTTCCTGTTTGTACATGTTGGTACTTCCAAGTCTTGCCTACATTTCCCAAAAACCTTCTCGTTTGTGAACTCTGTCTGCCTGAAGATTGGTCCCAGGTTCAAGGTACTTGGAGATAGTGGCTCTGAAGACTCCTGCACTTATTTAATTCTCCTTGCCTTAAAAAATGGAAAGAATGACAAGAGGTTATATGAAAAATATGGATCAAAAATGCCCCATAGTTATTTCGTTATATAGAAATAATTTTATGTTAATATTTTTCCATATTGTTAATATATTGGTTTGGTGCATATAGACAGTAAATAAATTCTGTATGTTTTCATCTTATTATTTCAGTAATCCTATATAAAGAAAAATAAATGTAATATAAATTAACTGTTGTTGCTAATGATAAATACTGCAGGTAAATTTTGCAAACCTGATGAATGATTATAGACAAAACTAAATTAGACATTTTTTGATTCACCAGTCTAGACTTACAGCATCTTGGCAGCTTAATAATCATGTATCTGATTGGCCTTTTATAGGTGAACATTTTCTAAATCAGTCATCAGTTAAATTTATTTAAATAAAATATTGATTTCTTCTTGAACCAAACACACAATGAATAATAAGTTGTTGTACATCTCTGACTCACCTTTCAAAAAGTGCTGAAAGTGCAGAATCTGAAACCAAGAACATCCATGGAAAGAAAAATAATAAATTACTAGAATTTGTAAGCTAACCAAGTCGTCCATTATGAGCAACATACTGTATTGTTCACTGAAGTGTTAATACAAAAATATTCTCTTATGTGTTTGTTAAAAGATCTGACTCCACTTTATTGATGATGGCAAACCTCTATTCTTTCTGAAGCAGCTATTATTTGAAGTATTGCATTAAAGTGTATGATAACTTTAAGACTAATCTTTTCATTTTTTTAAATAGAAATAAATTCCTGAAAGTGGGAGAGAAGCATATTATTGTTGAGCATTTTGAGGTACTTTAAGTTTTGTATTTCTCTAAAACTGTTCAGTAAAATGATGAAATATTTATTTTTTTACATAAAACATATTTACATTTTGTGCTGATTAGCTCTTTTTTAACAATGATAATGTAATAATGTGGCTCATTATGCAACAAACCATCACACACCTGCAGGTCGTTGAAGGCAGAGCGATCAAGACACATAAACAGCTTTTATAACGTCTTGGCTTTTAGAACAACGGTGCCCTGCGTGTCATTTTAGTCTCCCTGCAGGACTAAAGATTGTTTGTTCGGTCAAACTCTTTTCAACTAAAAACACTTGACAAGCGATCATACTTGAAGCACCATGGAGAGCGTTTCATTTAGCAACCTGAAAACCTAATTTAGAACATTCTGCATTGTTCTGTTATCCAGCAGAAAATGATCAACTTTACTGATAGTGAAAGGATCATTCACCATTTATTTCAGCAGATGCAGAAATTCTATCAGTGGTTTGTCCTGAAAAGGAACAAAGTACTTCTTAAACCCCGGTGACGTGTTAAACAGGAACAGGTTGTGTTTCATTTATCAAACTTCATTCTGTATCAGTAACAGAAACATTCAAAGAAAAAAGGAAGAGAGAATTTCATCCAAAGAGAAAGAAAAACCAGCTGAGTGAAAGAGGGGTTGCATTTCTTTAGCTTTTACTTGTGTTTAACACTTAAACGACCACGGCGGTCATTTGGCTATTTAGCAATTTGCATTTTTAATTACGTTTTCTAAATAAAAACAGAAAAACTTTCTCAGTCCTGAATTTTCCTAAAATCGTGTAAATGTTCCTAAAAACCTGTAATTGATGTTTAGTGAGCGAAGGACAAATGAATGATGCCAACAGAGGCCAGGCTGCTGGCGTCTCCTCCTACGGTGGTGGCGGTGGACCGCTGACTATGAGCGATCTCCACAGTAATTATGTAGATGTGAAGTAAAAAAAGATGTAGACTTGATTTGAATCAACTAGCGAACTCTGAAACAGCTCCTTTTATGAGAAAACAAACTGGATAAAAACAGGAGCAAAAGTTTAAATCCATTCATAAAGTTTCTGCCACTTCGTCCTTTCTTAAGCTGCAGGTGTGATGTTCTGTTAGGCTCTAGGCCTACAAACCAAGGGCCACAAACAATTTCAGAAAATATTACCACCAAAGAAGAAATGAAGAGGAGGGGCTCCCAATCTTCTAATCACACGCTCACATAAACCACAGAGGTTTCATAGCATTAGATCTAGTCTTCATGTTGTGTTGGTTTCCAGATGTTGATTCTGGGTGTTCAGTACACAGCTATTAATTTCTATCTTTCAACATTATTGTTGTTTTAGAAATTACTGACATGACACCAAGCCTCTACAGAGAGCACAGGAATCAGTGCTATAGATGCAAAAAGAAAGAAAAGAAAGCAGTGAATTCAGAAAATTAACATCTGATGAAAAACTGTTACTGGCCAGTTTGAAAGTATGTGTTAATTTGTTCACTAAAGTGATACAGTGTCCATGAACATTTATTGAACAAGACTGAAAGTTCCCATCAGTTATTATTATTGGTGATCTCTTTCCCTTCATGAAGTTCAAGGAACAAAAAAAGAAAAGTACCAAAAGAAACTGGAGAAGACCTTAAAGTCTGTTAGTCAGTTTTAGAACAGAGACAAGAACATTTCTCCTTATGAAAATATAACAAACCTGGAATCTGAAAAAGAAGCAACTTACTGATCACAGATGTCAAAACAGACACAGAATAATAAACTTCTAGGACTAAATCAGTGTTTTGAAGGAAGGTTTTGGTTTGGAAAACTGTCAAAACTAAACATGGACTCTGAACATTTAGTAACTTTTCTGATTTTTGTACCATGAACTAATACTTCTAAATACTTCTCCCAGCATTGTGATTTTTACAAGCAGATATTTTGTTCATCAAACAAACATTAATCAGTTTTTTCTGCATTCTCCACTAACTTAAAGCTTTTTTAGACTCAAAGTTTGAGGGTGGAAGGGCTGAAAGGTCTAATGCTACAGAATGTCCTCAGTAAAACAGTCCCTGACAAGATGTTGTCCAGCTCGGTTCTAAACTCTGGGTCTGACCTGTAGGTCCATGGCAGCTCAAGGACAGCTCCACATGTGTGAGCCGCTACTCTTCATTTAACCCAGATAACTTATTAAATGTAATATTAATTCTCTCTTTGCACAGCGCTGTGGATCCTGTGCAGAAGCAGAAGAAAGTCTCCAGTTTTCTTTGGTCAAAGCTTCTAACATACCTTAAAAGATAGTTAAGGACTGTCTGCTCCTGTGGATTTAGACTTTCACTTGATGCTTTTATCATTTGAGACACTTTTTAGTTTTTTTTCCCTCTTTGATTCGTAGAGTTTAATTATACTTTCTTTGGTGGTGAGTGATGACACAGCTTAGTAAGAACAGGAGTGGAAACTGTCTATTACAGTAGAAGAAGAAGAACTTAATGCGCTATTGTTGAAAAGGAAGCCTGTAGATGTTCTTTAGAAGGTAAACTGTTTGAGTCCATTCTTGAAAACAGGTCAAGTCTTCCTCAGCATCTTCATCCATTTAACCTTGTAGAGCTTTGTCTGCTGCCACTCGCTCATGTGCTGAAAGGAACCTTCTGAAGGACATCATCAGCAGCTCTTTGTCCACTGAATTGACTCCCTGAAAGCAGGCAAGGATCAAAGCTGGAGACAGTTGGATTGGTTTAATGTTGTGGTCCAAGTATCCTTTCAACCAAACTCCTCCAACTGCTTGCCAGAGCTTTTCAGTGAAGTCTAGTTGAAGCCTGGGTTCTCGTTCATCCTCCACCTCACACAGCTCCAAGAAATGTTCCCAGAAAGCTGAGGACACTTCTCTCCACACACCGTCACTGTCAAAAGCTTTTTTATTTGTCATTTTCTGTCAGGCCATGGAGCTGAGCACCGGTTGGTTGTGTTTTGTGTAGAGTCTAGTTCTCTTTCTCTCTCTCTCCACAGGGTATGACAGGCAGAAGCAGCTACACAGATGTTCCTCATCACTTTATCTCCAAATGTAGCTGAGTCCTGTTTGGTTTCCAAAGCTGGAGCATCCATCCTACAAACCTTCAGAAGATCTTCTTTGCTGCTGTGGAACAGAACCATCGGCAGGTTCTGAACTGTTAGCTGTCTGTTCTCTTTAACCTGGACCACAGGAACCAAGCTGCTCACACAAACCTGCTTCAACAAGTTGCTTTACTTGTACTACTCTGTTTCCTGGCGGTGAGGAGTGTGACAGCGCATGAGCAACGCCAATCGACTATCTCTGTGCTCCATTAACCAGCCTGAGATCACGTGACGCCAAGTCGCTGATGTAAATTCATTTTCTCATAGAAAATAAATCATATTCACAAACTGTTATAGCATATTGTATTCATAAAGAATAAACCACAACTGTAAACTTGAACTTTGTAATTTCTTGAATCTGTAACATTTTATTTTGTATTTGTTTAGAGAAAATCTACAATTCCTCTTTAGGATTTTACTTATACACAACTATTGACTAATAACACACATTTCTGTCTTTACACACATTGTTTCTGACAGCGTTCTTACCCCACACCTTTCCTTCACCAGATCAGGATGGAGCTGCATCTTCTGTACAGCAGCAGATAAAACAAACACATCCATATCTAGCATGATGAGTATCAAGTTCCCAGAGTTCAATTTATCTGAGAATGAAACAACTGAATCCAGGATAAATGAGCCCAATGCTCCTGAATCTCTGCAACAGAACCTTCTCATTGTGTTCTGTCCAAGAAACAAACCCAGATAAAAAGGGCGGGTTTGCTTTATCAAGACAGATCTTTCCATTGGAGCTGCAACAGCTGCAGACTTTACATTTGTTAGTTTGCTTCTTATATTAAAAACTAATCATTTTTACGTGTCCTGTCAGGACAGAAGTGGAAAACCTCTCAGAGTTCTGGATCTTTGATACTTTAAGTTCTGACCCGACTGAAGGTGATGACAAAGATCCACAAACGTTTCCCAAGTCACCAGATGAAGTGAATGAACTGAACTAAGGCAGCTGCTTCACTGAAGGCCTTTCTTGCTGCTTTGTCAGATGTAGCAACAGGACTGGAACCACATTCTTAGATTGATCCAGAACAAGAAGATCACACAAGTCCATCAATGATTTTTGTTTGGCACTATGGGCTTTTATTGACAGTTTCCAGACAGGAAATGGACAGAGAGAGAAGAGAAGAAGACATGCAGCAAAGGTCTCAGGGTCGGGAATCAAACCTACGGCGGCTGCGTTGAGAACGATAGCCTCTGTATGTGGGGCGCCCGCTCTACCGCTACACCACCCCCCATAAATGTTTTCTGAAGCTCCAAAAACAAAAGATCTAATCGTTTAAAAACCACATTAATAAAAACTAAAATAAAAATAAAACCTTGAAACTTTATCCACCAGGAGAATTTAGCTTTGAACACTTTTAAAAACTACCTCTTTAAAAACCTGCATGTCGACAGCAAAGAATGTGATTAATTACAACCAAACAACAAAAACACAAAGTCCAAAAATCAAACGGGCCAAACAGAATCAAAACCACAAAACACAGAAGAGGCCAGGAGACCACGTTAAAGCAAAATGAACTTTTTATTTTGAAATTCAGTGAACAAATTTTAATTTGCGTGTTACAGATGCAACCCTGCTTTTTGTGCTGGAGCTCGGCCCAGGAGGGTCCCGGCCCAGTTTAACCCCTGCTGACAATGGTGGGTGTTTGGACCTAAATGCATCTAAGGAGGCAGAGGTGGAGTAAAAAATAAAGTTATTCAGTAACTCAAACAAAAACTTACAAAAACAAAAAAACTAAATGGAGACAAAAAAACATGAAGTCCAAACAAATCTAAGGATGGAGATCAGGAACGTGGAGGAAAGCTGACGGAGCAGAACTGAGTAGAAGAACCAGCAGTGACTTTAGAACCAGAGGAGAACATACAGTGGTGAGATAAAGTTTTAACCCCCTTCCTGATTTCTTATTTTTAAAATCCTTCATTTAAAAACTGCATTTTGTGTTTAATTGTGTTTTCTTTGACTAATATTTAAATTAGTTTAATGATCTGAAACACTTAAATGTGACAAACATGGAATAAAATATGAAATCAGAATAAACAGTTTTTCACCAAACTGAACACTGAGGAGAACCGATCAGTGGATGAAGATGAGACCAATCAGCAGAGAGGAAGCAGAGAACAGAAACAATGAAATATAAGAAACGACAGAACAGGAGCTAAACGGGCGCAGCGCTGCTGGTTTAGAGGTTGAAGCTGTGACCCATGAATGGAGGCCTTAGTCCTCGACGCAGGGATCCAATCCTGGACCCGGTGATGTTTTCTACACACCTGGATCCCCACTATTTCCACTATTTCCTGTCTGCTTACTATCAAAAAATGATCAAATAAAGGCCACTAGTGCTGCAAAAAATATTAAAAGAACAGGAACTAAACACAGAACCCAGAAACTAATAACCAGAACACAACCAGATATGAGAAAGACTCAAAACCAGCAGGAGACTGGGAAAATTAGAACTGGGAAACTCAGAACCAGTAAGAAAACAGGAAGTAAAGTGAACACAGAACAGGAAGAACCAGACTCACCAAAATAAAACAAGAAACTATTAATAAGAAACTCAGAACCTGAAGACGTCTCTAAATGCAAGAAACTTAAACAGAATAAATAAAGTCCAACACACGGCACTGATTATATATTTATATTGCTGTTAATGAGATGAAAGGTCGTGACCTCACCAACATTCATTCATAAAACACATCACTGCAGTAGAGATACTGGGTCAGAGGTTATTTGATCCGTTTCTCTTTCATTTATTGTTAATAATTAGACCAGCATGTCTGTCAATAAAGTTATTTATACTAATTATCAGTTATTTAAACAAGAATTCACTGATTTACCACAGAGTGAACTCTATATTATAAACCACAGAACTTCACATCAAAATATTTCATCTGCAGAACCAGAAATCAGGAACTAAAACTACATGTTGACACATTTTAACCTCATTTACAGAGAAGATCTACAGTTTGGATCATTGTCAGAACCTCATTATTAATTCATTAAGAATTTAAACTCTTATTTCCATCAGTTAATTAAAAATAAAGACAAATATCTGGGATTAGAAATCACCATCATCATCACTATTATTTTATTATTAGTAACAGTTGCTGCTAAAATAAATCTCATGAAAACCAATTCAAGCAAGCTGGACCTTTTTTCTGAGACGACACCAACTTTGGGTTTCTTCCCAGCTCTACAGCTCCTTTCAGGACGGCTTCCTGGGGTCTAAGAGGACACAGAACTTTATACCGAGGTCCAAACTGATCAGTGATGTGCTGACGTAGTATCTGGCTCTCAGCAAAGCCCCCCACTAACACAATAGACCCAATGTTGAGATCTTTCTGTAATTCTTCTCTGAGACTCTTGGTGATGTCCTGCAGACTCTCATCAAAGAAAGATCTCAGTTTCTCTCTGGTGATTCTGATGACTCCTTCATCCCAGGAAGCTCCTTCCACCGAGTCAAAGAACGTTTCAATCTCTTTCTTTTTCTGAGCCTGTTCTCTCAGGTTATCTGAGCAGCTGATCTGAACATCTTCATCCACCTGTTTGAGACGGATAAAATCATACATCATTTTCTGAACCTCATTGGAGAAGGTTTCTTCATATTCTTTCCAGACTCCATCAGAGAAAATTTCTTCCAGGAACTGTTTGAACTTTCTGTCCATAGTTCGTCCTCCCAGAATGTCTCTAGAGGCCTCCTGCAGCTTCTTCAAGGTTCCTCCTTCCAGGACTTCAAGAACAGTGAAGTCAATAGTTTCATCTTTTGACAAACAGGAAGAGAATAAAACAGAATAAAAGATAAATGTCAGAAAACAACTTATTGCAGATTCAAACTCACATTCAGCAACATGAATCAAAAAGATGACATCAATCCACATTTATTGGTTCTCTTGGTGTTTGAACACAAAGATTTTAAAACTCGTATCTTGATAAACATTTGAATAACCGTGTGTAACAGTTACCTCCACAGTCCACAACAAGGTACCGTTTTCCGTCTCTGTTTTGGGTCTCCAGCAGGACTTTGGTTTCTTCTGGTTCCTTCTCAAAGTGTACTGCCACCTGACTTCCTGGTGGATCTGAACAAACACAGAAACCTCACTGAGTGCTTCTATGAAAAACGTTCAATGGTTGCTTCAGGCTCAGCTGGAGGTTTTTAGGCCGGTTCATTTATCACCGTCTCTGCCTCCATAGTTTGTGATGCTGGAAATCTCTGGAGAAGTTTCCAGATCAGTGATGACCCTGTGTCAAAGCAGCTCCCTCAGACCATCTTAGAAGGTCACCAACAGCAATAAAAATGGACAGTGAGAGTCTTTTCTGTCTGAGAGACGCGTCTTTGACAGATATTAGAGTAGAACTGATGCTGAAGGTGTCATGATTCAGTGTTAGAGGTGGAGATGTTACGTCTGGTGATGAAGCCCTGAGGCCTGAGTCCAGCAAAGTGGACGTGTCCACATGAAGCCTGTTGAGGCCTGATCTTCAGGATGGAAACAAAGACAAACAAGGCCTCGTTTCTCTGATATCACAGGATGGCCTCAGTGAGTGATAGGAGTTGCTGAAGAAGCAACTGTTCATAGACTTGAAGTAGTTCAATATTTTTATCAAGAGACTTTATTGATTTACCTCCTTCAGGATAGATTTATTTCATCTGGCTCTACACGACATCATCTGGAGGTTCTGACATATCTTCATCATCATGTTTACAGATCCTCTGGTATGTCGACCAAATGTAGCTTCACAGTCGGGGGTTAAACTGAGCTGCATCATGGGAAACATCTGAAGCGATTCACATTTTTCCTGCTTTCAGTTCTAAATAATTGAAACAACAGAACCTGAAAGGTTGATATGTTTGCTGAAACGTAGAAGCCTGAGAGTTCGTAGTGAGGTTTTCATACAAGCAGAACCTGCCTGTGAACACTCAGCGCTCTGAGAGTCCGGCGTTCACCAGGGAGGCAGGACGTGGTCTCAGCGTGTCGCTCTGTAGAGCTGCAGATATAAGTTACAGTAGCTGGAGGAGGGTGAGGATGGAGCTGGTTTCTGCTGCAGCAGAGTTAAGCTGCTTCTGGTAGAAAATCAAACTGGAAGGATCTATATTCAGGTTGTCTGGTTAAAAGACTAAAGGCTCATCCTGTGTTTAAGTTTTTACTCTTTATATCTTTAAAAAACCACAGATTCAAACAGATCATTTATTCTGATTTAGTTTTTTAAATTCAGAAAGAGGAAACAGAAACAGTAAAGTTAAACAGTTGAAGAGAAATAAAGAATTAAAAATAAATACAATCTGTTCTAAGGATCAAGACTTTATCTTTGAAAGCCGTCTAGATCAGTTTTTACCGAGGCTTTTAGAAGATGTTATTAACCAGAGTCCTCAGCAGATGGACAGTATCTGGAAATCATGTCTCTAAGACCTCAGTGATCCATCATCCTTCAACTGATCGTCTTCTGGAGGCCAAGTTTTCAGCTAATGGCTCTTTGGACCTAAAATAGGTTCTGTATCAAACTGTTATGTTTGGTATTTTATCAGAAGCAGGTTATTGATTATCACTGATGAACATTTCAAGTTTAGGGGCTTTTTCTGCTGGTCAGAGTTAAGCTTAAGAAACAAAGATAAATTCCTCTGAAATGGTCAGATAATGGAGTGAAGGAGAGTAAAAACCAGCAAAGTCTAAAACCTGGAGCAAACCTGGAGATCTACTGATCAAGACCACTTTAAAATAAAGTCTGGCCTTAAGGAGGAGGTTTAAATCTTAGCAGAGAACTATAGTTTGAACACATCTGCTCTGCTTTAAGGAGGTCTCAGTGATTTTTAGAGGTTTCCAGCCATGCTTCATCATGATGATGGTTCCTCTCACACAGCTGGTTTTACATCAACTCACATATTCAGAGTGAGAAAGCCTTAAGTGTCCTTTAACAACCTGATAACCAGGTCCATGTTATAAATGAGAGAACGCCTGTGAGTCCGTTTCTATCTGAGCTGCATTGCTCCTTCAGACATGAACTCACCACCTCTACTCTCAACAACAAGCCACTGCTGCTGCCTGCTTCTCTCAGCTCGGGGTTTTCTCATCAAGTTCCCTGTTTGTAATATCAGCCAATCATCAGTTTACTAACTTCTGTTGGTCGTCATGTTTCAGACTAAATCCAAACTAAACATTCAGCCACATTGTTTTATTCAGGGTCCAAACCCAGGTCTGATTACCGTCAGACCTTTAGAACCAGGAAACCAGGTAAACAGAACCTGTCTGACAACATGAAGTAGGCTAAAAGACCCAAGAGACCAAGACACCATTCTATGATCTAAAGAACTACAAGAACAGATGAGGAGCAACGTCACTGACATCGGTCTATAAAGGGTTACGAAGCCATTTCTAAGGAGTTAGGACCTCAGTGAACAGAGAGAGAGACATTATCCACACATGGAGAAAACATGGAACAGTGGAGAACCTTCTCAGGAGTGGCCGTCCTACCAAGAGAGCTCCAAGAGAGCATCCACGACTCATCCAGGAGGTCACAGAAGAACCCAGAATAAACATCTAAAGCTCTGCAGGCCTCAGTTAAGGTCAGAGTTCATGATTCAACAACAAGAAAGAGAGACTGGACAAAAATGGCCTCCATGGGAGAGTTTCAGGGTCAGAACCACTGCTGACCCAAAGAACTCAAAGACCCGTCTTGTTGATCCAAAGATTTCTGGACTCAAGAGAACCTGAATCAAACCAGCAAGTCTGCCTCTGAATGGTTTAAAAAGAGTGGCCTAGTCAAAGTCTGGACTGGAATCTGTTGAAGATGCCGTGACAGAACCTCTAACATCAACTCATGCTGGAAAACACTCCAACGTGGCTGAATTAAAATGATTCTGGTCCAAAATTCCTCCTCAGTGATTTAAAAGGTTTATTCCCAGATAAAAAGGTGTTTGCATCAAGGTTGGAACAACCAGTTATTGGGTTTAGGAGGAAATGACTTCTTTACATAGAGTCAGGTTGGTCTGGAGAGCATTATTTAGATTATTTTAGGAAGAAATGAAATCATTATTTGTATTTACTCAGGTTATCTTTGAAGGATTAAAATGTTTGATGGTTTGAAACATTTAAGAACAAAAATGTAAGAAAAACTTCAACATTTCCATGAGTTTTCTGTATCGACAGGATTAGTTCAACGGATCACCTAAAGAATCCATTGATATGTTGAACTGGTCCTAGAATACAGACCAGAACTTGTTCTATGGTGAATGTTTGTATGACAGACTTTATAGATCCACACAGTACCATTACAGCTGGTACCAGCATCTGTTGGTCCTGGAGATGGATCCTGTGAGTCTCTGCTGTGGTTCTGTGTGAAGAAACCATCAGATGGAAGCTTCAAACACCAGGTCAAAGCTGCTTCTGGTTCCAGAACCAACATCAGTTTGTCTTTAGTGTCTTCTGTTACAAGACCAGCCTGGAAGAGAAATGAAAAGTCTGAATCTTCTGAACATCTCAGAGCTGCTGTCCTCTTTAAAAACATGATGTTACCTGAATAGCAGCTTCTACCATCAACCCTTCATGTGAATCATTCCAGACGGCAGGAACATTCAACACCCAGGTGAAGTTAGAGGCTGTGAACTTTCCACCTTCTGGATGAACTTTGATGGTTTTCAGAGCATCGTCCTTCAGGAATCTCAGAACTAGTTTAAAAACATCCAGGGCCTTCATAGAGTTGAAGTAGTTGTTGTAGTTATTGTTGGCTGAATAGATTCTCTCCCCCCAGTCGTCCTGGAAACATGTTTCAGTTTGTTAGTTTGTATCCAAACTCAGGTCAGTTTGTCAGGTTTACTGGTGGTAAACTACTGTCGTCTTAAAACCAGTCCAAACAGAAACTGGTATTTTTTCCTCTGAGCTTCTCTGTCTGAGTGACGGATTTAAAGATGAAGTAACAGATTTTACTGGTTTGAAAAACTAATCAGAGCTGGATTCTCTGTGTATTTTCTTTGATTTAAAATACTAAAGTCTTTAGTTGTAGATGTCTTTATGGTTCAGTTTTAGGTCAGAGGTCAAATTTATCTATGAAGCTCATTTGCAAAGGAAGTTCCTGCTTTTCCAAACTGTCGTCCACAGGGTGAAAGAAACACAGCAAAGAAGTGGGTCTTCAGCAAAGATTGAACATTTTCCAGGGTCTGAGCACCTCTGATATGGAGAGGCAGAACGTTCCATCATTTAGATGCAGCAACCAAGAATAATCCTAAAGGTTAAAGGTCATATAAACACCGGTTCCTAGTTCAGTGATGTGACCTGTCTGTTTTGATGCCAGATGCAGTCCTGATTTAATAAAATCAATTCAACAACTAAGATCCATCTCCAGGTCTCCTTTCTGTAGAGCAAATGTAGACAACCAGCTTCTTCATGCCTGAAATGCCAAGACAGGAAATAAATCCTAAAATATAGAAGCAGTGACCAAAACATTATGACCACCTCTTGTTTCTCATTTAGAGGCTGGGACTTCCAGCAGCAGCTGAGATGTTGACCTCAGAGCTCCGACCAGAACATGATGTTGCAATAAATCTTATTTCTTCATGTTTGTTTCTTGAAAACATTTGCTGCACATTATATCCCAACACCAACCAGAGGACATTGTCAGTTAGATGCCAGAGACGTGAAGGAAACGTGGAGGTTTGGTCATGTTTGACTTGATCTGGAGAGTTTATCAGCAGCCACACCTTACCAGCTGCACAGGTCCCCATCACCATGATGCTTCAATGAGATGATGAGGACATTATTTTCCTCCACAAAGTTATTACTGATGCCTGAGCTTTGCTCTTGGAGTTGTTCTCCAAACTACACTGAATGTGAAATGAGACAAACGAATGAAGATAGAAATCCTCCATGAGTTCTCATGTTCATGAAGATGTGGTCAGTAAGCAGAGATGAAACATCAACAACTAGAAGCTGTAAAAACTGCAGCAGCTCAACAGGATCAGTCCTGGTCCAGAAGCTCATATGGATAAAACCTGTTTAAAATCCTCATTTTGTCTCAGACCGTCGCTGCCTCACAATAAATAGATTAGATGGAGGTTTTTCTGATGGATCCATTGATGGATATTTATTATACGGATGTGAACATTAAAATGTGTTCATCAAGCTTGGTGCTTCAGTGTTCCCTGAGCTGCAAACAGATGTTTGTTCATATTTGACATTTTAATATAGATTACATGTTTTACAAAGCTGCTGTAGAGACTGGATTTGAAAAGGATCATAAACTGTTTTCAGGTTTAACTGTTCATTTGACATTATTGTTAAATATGAATGATTTCCAGTGTAATGAACACATTTTCTGTTTTATGCTCTTTCACCAAATCCTCAGCCCAGTAAGCAGCAGGGAATCATCAGTTGTTAGTAAGGCTAACGTTTTGATAAGGAGAGATGAACGATGGTTCTGTTCCATCTTTACTAACTGGTTTAAAAAAGCGAAGGAGGTTATGCAACGAGTGATAGAAATTTGCTCGGCCATGGCTCCAGACGTTGGAGAAGATCCATGTTTCTACATTGATGTGAGCCACTGAACTGGGAGGAAAGAAAGCAGCAAGAATCCACCAGTGATCAGATTCATCTCAAGATCAACCAAAGATCTAGTCTGGAAATCTGCAAAGAGCTCCGAGTTCCTCAGAACCAGAAAGTTAAAATGTGGTGAAGATCTAACCACCAAAGATGAAGAGCTGAACAACAAATTATGGCCACATATTGATGAGGAACGCAGACAGGAGAAGAAAGTCTTCTTCATGGAGCCAGGACCTTCACTGATGGAAGGAAATCAGAGGAATAAGGAACTTCCTCGTCTTCTGACACTTTTTCTTTATCTCTGATTTATGCCGTTTTTCAGGAGTTCAATTAAAATGCAGGAAACATTTTTATCATTTCAGGTTTAGTGACAATTTCCTGGTTTGCTCTGAGCTTCTGACACATTCCCAAGGTGATGAAAATCATTTTCTACATTCACCAACCTTCAGTCTTTAAGTGAGTTTATTGATCTATTGATCATTCTGTCTTGATCACTTTATTGGTTGAATGTAAGGAGTATTCATGATCAGCTACAGAGAAAGGCAGCTTTTTATTTTCTACAACAAACACATGCTGTGGCTTCAGACTTTAGCTTTTAGAAAACTCGGTGGAGAGAAAACATCTGGATGTCTGACAGGAATAATAAATCAGCTGGTGTTGCCATATTAAGAGGCTCTTTTCAGGGAAAGATACTTAAAAATGTTGCTCAGTAATGGAAGATGGATTATTTTAGTCACTGAATTTATGGATCATGTTTCTGTGTTGGGGAACATAAATGGTTACAAAAAAAGCCAAATGATCAGAATTATTTTAAGGAATTTAAAGAGGAAATTTATACTTTATTAAACATCTTTTTGAATATAAAACTAGTTTTAGGAGGAGATTAAATCACATTAATAATCCTCAAATAGATGATTTTCCACAGAGAAAATCCACAGATTCACAGACTGAACTTCATGATTTATATTTGCTGTTGAATTGTTCTGATATTTGGAGACAAAAAAAATCCATTTGGAATAAAAAGATCTTCATAAGATTTCTAGAATAGATTTAGGCTCAAATGACTTAAAGTGACGTTAAAATAGAAACATTAATATTTACTGATCATAAAACAATCCTTTTATACTTACACATGATAAACCAGGCAATAAAACATATTAAATAATATACTTTTTAATAATAAACTCTTTAAAATAAATTATTAGCAGTAATTGGAGGAATGCAGTAGAAGAAAATATTTATGGCAAATATTGGGAATATGCAGAATTTCTAATTTAAAAAGCTGCAATTAAAAGATGGAAGAAATTAGCCAAAGAAAAGATAAAAATAAAGTTGTAAAAGAAATAATTGTTGTTCATGAAGACGATGAGCTTCTCAGACTGATATCAATAAGTTACTGAACTACAACCTGAATTAGGTCGTATTTATCAGGGTTTGGCTCAGGGTGCTGATGTTCTCTCTCCATGGAAATGGATGGAGAACGGAGAAAGGAACAACAAATACTTTCATCATCTGGAAAAATGAAATGAAATGATCAACCATTTACATAAACCTAAAATCAACTATAAAATATCTGAAAACTCAACTAATCTCTGTCTTTATTGAGGAATTTAACCAAAAGCTCTAAAAGAACTGACAGTAATAACCTCCCCTTTCTCTCAACAATTAAAAATAAAACTAATTATTGACAAAGATCTAAAGGAGTTCTGGGATCAAGAATTAAACCTGGAAGAAGTGAAACATTGAATCAGTAACTGAAGAACAATAAATCCCAGGTAATGACGGCCTTCCTGGAGGATTGGATCAGATGTTTCAGGACCACATCACTGACTTCTTATTAGATGTTTCTAAGGAGGCCATAGAAGCCTGTAAGCCTCCAACAATGTGTCAGGACTTCATGACATTGATACCAGAACCTGATGAGGATCCAGTACAGGTTGATAACTGGAGGCCAGTTACATTCATTAACAATGATGCAACATTGCTCTCATATTGCTGCAGAAAGACTGAAGTCCTGTTTAGAGACCGTTCTAGATGACCGTCAATCAGGCTTGATGCAAGGAAGACCCATAAGCAGCAATATTAGGCTGATCCTGGATCTGATTGGTTATAAGGATGACATCACTGACAGCAGCTATATTGTGTTTATTGACATTTATAAAGCCTTTGATGCTGTAAACCACACATTCTTACTTGATGTTTTGGACTTCCTAGATTCTGGTCAATGCTTCAGAAAAGCCATTAAAACATTTTATAACGATTGTAACAGTTTGGTTAAACTTCTGTGGGGAACCACTGGGAGATTTCCCATTTCTCAGGGAATTAAACTGGGAGATCCTGCTGCCCCAGTCCTGTTTTATGAGTGATGCAGATGTTACTGCTGCAGATCCAAAAGGACTCATTTGAAGGGATCACCGTCTCAGGTCAGGAAATGAAATGCTGTCAACCAGCAGATCATTCAGATATCTTCTTGAAAGATGAGTTTCAGATAAATAAATTATAGACTGTATTAATGTTTCTCTGGAGGATCTGGGCTTACTTTAAACATTCAGAAATGTGTCCTGTTCCCTCTCAAAGAGGTTGTGTCCATAAAGAAACTGAAGGTCTTCCTGTCAAAGAAGAAGAAACTGATTTGGGAATTAATATTTGTTGAGATCAGTCTGAGAGGATCATATCTAACTTTCAACATTTAATTCCTAAAATGAAAACTAGATTTGATCCGTGGATCATGAGAGATCTGTCGCTGAAAGCTAGAATCATTTGATCTAAAACAGAGAGATTATCTCACTCAGTTTATCCTGAAAAACTCATAGATGTTCATAAATCCTTCATAAAAAGTGGATTCTGCTCTTTATGACTTTGTCTGGAAAAATAAATCTCATTATTTCAACAGATCTGATCTAAATAATCTTTATAATCAAGGAGGTTTAAATATGTTAGACTTCAATACATCAGATATGATCTTCAAGCTGAACTGGATCAATCATTTCATTAGAGACAAACAGATTATGGTGATTAAAACCAAACCTTATTAATAAACTAATTGGACGGATTGAATTTCTTCTTAAATGTGATTTAATGTCGACTAAATTCCTGTTCAGTCGTCTAACTTTTCATCATGTCGGCTTCTTATCTACAAACATCAACATTAATGTTCGATTTGGAAAAACTAAAATATGAAAAACAAAAATAAATCAATATTTTATGAGAAATGGATCCAAAATAATATGAATTATGTTTCCAACTAGTGAATGAAATCTTCTGACATCTACTGAGTTTTTGAGGACTTTAGATGTTCTAGTATCTGAGAGAGAATCCAGTCCAGGTTCTGATGTGGTTCTAGTTGGTTCTGTTAGGCTGCTACAAAACAGAAATGGACCCAATATATACAGACACCACTGAATAAACATATTCTCATTAATGGCATTAATATCTTGGATAAAATGTAATAAATTTCTTAGGTTTATGATTGATTGTCCAATAACTCCTCGTTGTCAGTTTTATTAGAATATTAACTTTATGAATATTAACGGGTCGTTGATCTGGACTTATAATAACAAGGATTTAGTCACCAACAAGGTCAAGAAAGTTCACTTTAAAATAATTCATTGAATTTATCCAACAAACCAATTTATTAAACATATAGAAATGACTTGGATGAATCTTGTTCTTTCTGTAAAACAGAAACAATTTCACATCTTTTTATGATCGTATTTATGTTTCCTTTTTCTGGACTGAAACTGAAACGTTATTTCAACTAAATTATGGCATTAATATTAAATTATAATATTAGGATGTTATTATTTAATGATATAAAAGACTGGACCAGAACTCATTCTTTTATTTTAAACATTTTGACTCTAATGGGTTCATTTTATATTCATAACAATAAATTGTCTAAAATAAAACCCAAAACTCCTCAATTCAAGGCTGAGCTGAAAACCTACTTTGGATCTTTGAAAAGTTGAACAAATCTGAAAACAACATCAGACTGCAGCTGTAGATAGACGATCTTCTCTAAAACTAGGAGCAAAAAGCTGCTTTGGAAAGAACAGAAAGGTCAAAGTTCAGCTTTTTAAAGCTGTTGTACAGAAACCAGTTCAAAACCAGTCAGAGTGCAGCAAGAAATGAAAGAGGTGTTCATTAGGTTTGCTATATAGGGACCCACAGAGTTAAAACCTGTTTCCATGACTACAGGAGGAAAGCTGTGAAGGAGGCAGAGAGCAGCTTTAAACTATCTCAGATAATTCAGATGGAGACACAGTTTCAACCTGAGAAGACAGGTGAGTTCATAGAGGTCACAGCAGGACCCAAGGAGGAAGAAGATCTGCTGATCTTTACTTTACTTACTAGGTAACTGATGCTCCTCTTGAAGTCTTCATAGAAACTATGTTTCTCATCTTCTTCTTTTCTCATCTTGTTGTACGCTGTTTTAGCTTCATAACCAAACTTCCAGAAGTTTTATGTTATCCAACAGGAAGCAGGTTGGAGTCTTTGGGGAGTCCAGTCCCAGTTCTTCACCCCATCTCTTTAACTGGGTCCCACCTCCTTCCTCTCTGGGTCTGACATTGAAGGCGTAGCCACTGTATCCTGAACCAAAGTCTATGGCTATGATAAAAGAGTCAGCTCCAGCTGGTTGGAGAAGAGAAGAAAGGTAGAATCTGAACAAAGAGCCGTTACTGTTTTTACAAGAACAAGTTTTTACTGAAATAAAACCACAAAAACAAATATATGTTTCTATAAGTTTATCATTTTAACTCTGCCACTGAAAAACTAACCTGAAACAGTAAAGTTTAGTCATTTAATATTTAATTTTCCACAGATTCTACTGGTCCAGCTGCCCTGTGATGGACTGGTGACCAGTCCAGGCTGGACCCCACCTCTCACCCAATGGTTCTAGACACCAGCCCCCTCCATGCCATCCTGAACGGATAGGTGGGTATGGACAATAGATGGATGAAAGGATGGATACTGGTACTCCTAAATATTCAATCATTTCATATAATACCAGGAAATACCTTTAGTTTCACAGCATCTATTATGAATAATGTTTCTATTCTTTATTACATCATTTTCTTCAGTATTAAAGATTATATTTCTGTAGCATGTTTCCTCATTCTAACCTTCATATTAATAACTCAGAATAAAGACCAACTCCCCTGGTTTTATTAAAGATATCATGAATAAAATGTGACTTTTATTTACAGTACTGACCTTTGACATTGAGCAGCACTTGTTTCTTAGTCAGGATTTCATCTGAGCTCCTCTTGTAGACGGTGCAGGTGTAGATGTCTGTGTCTCTGTCTGTGGGGTTCTTCAGGGTCAAACTGAAGTCTCCAGATTTTAGTTTTTCCTTCATCTTTGTTCTGTTTCTATACAGCCTGTGTTGAAGCTCTTCTTCTTCAGACCAGCTCAAGGATTCACTGGAATCGTTCAAGATCCTGTCATTACTGTAGACCATCCAACCAGAGCTGTTTCTCCACGTTACTATGACTCCTTCAGGTAGACGGACTGTAGTTTTAAAGGGCAGCAGAACAGACTCCACTCCTGGATCCACCTCCACCTTGTAGACTGAGAAACAAACAGATCAGCTGCACTGACAGCAGTAGAACTGATGATGTTGATGTTCACAGTAATGGTCCTCAGTAATATTCCAGGAGAAGACCACCTCTTCACAACGTGTCACTCAGGGTTTTGTGACCATGCAGATGCAGAATGCAGCTGACAGAGCTGCATGTGATCAAAACTTCATTACAACACAGAAGAAAAGACTCACTATCATCCAGATGTTTATTCATGAAGAGAAATCCCTCCAATCTGTTCTACTTTTTAACTAACAGATGATGAACCACATTACTGCTGCCTCCTAGTGGACAGGAGTGAAAACAGTTGACTGATGAGTCAAATGCAGAGAAGTGTTTCCAATGACCTCCAGGTCATCACCCTGTAACCTGGGATGGATTTGTGTTTAGTGGTGAGAGGAAGCAGCAGTAATATTCAGCAGGACAGTCAGAACCTCATGATGGTTCTGGTTCTGGGAACTTCACAGTGCTTCTCCTTTTATTAAACTCACTCTTCATCAACCTTAGAAGGTCCGGTTGGACGGCTTAAACATTACCTTTGAATTAGAGATTAAATGATAAAAGTCTGACATTCAAGTTTTAATTATTAGTGATTATTTCATCATTATTTTATTTGATGGTCATGTGATGCAGCACATCATGAATTTATTTATTTCTCAGCCTCACAAATTAAATCACTCAGTTATTCTAACACTGCTATAGAAAAGGTTATTGGTCTGCAGCTGAGCTGCTGTGCAGGTTAACCAATCAGATGTTAGACTTTATTTAGCCACAAACAGAAGCTGTTTAAAGTATTTCATGATGTAATGTAAGAAGGGAATAAGAGACTAATGGAGAAGAGGGAAGGAGGAGAACTTTCTCCATCAGGGTATCTGGTCAGAGATGATGGGAAGATGGATGGAGCTAAAAACAGGACTGGAAGGAAACCAGTTAGAGGCTGAAAAGACTTGAGACTGGGAGGAAGTTCATGTTCCAGCAGAACAACGACCCTAAACATAAAACCAGAGCTACAATGAGATGGTTCAGATCAGAGCATATTTATGTGTTAGAATGGCCTAGTCAAAGTTTAGATCTAAACCCAGCTTGGTTTCTGTAGAAAGACTTAAAACTTGCTGATTCTAGACTCTGTTCATCCAATGTGACTGAACTTGTTGAAAAGAAGAATGGAAACATTTGAGTCTTTAAATGAGGAAACCTGGTAGAGACACGTCCCCAAAAGGCTTCAGGTGGAACATCAGAGAAAGATGGTTCTACTAAATATTGACTCAGAGGGGCTGAATACAAATACATGACATACTTTTTATACTTTTATTGTTTTTAATTTGGAAAACAATCATTGATTTCCTTCTACTTGTTAAATATGCACTAATTTATGTTGTTCTACTGCCTAAAATCCCATTAAATGTATTTATTTTTATAGGTTTAAGTAACAAAATGTGAAAAAGTAAAGGGGTGTAAATACTTTAGCAAGGCACTAAATCTGTTTTAGCTTTGATAAACGCAGGTGAAACTGAAGAGTTGCTAGGAGGAAGGACTCCATCTTCACGACAAAAGATGGATGAATGGGTGGGTTGCTGGAGTACTACAGTAGTACTACAGTAGTACTACAGTAGTACTACAGTACTTTCCATTCTAAACTTGGACATTCTTTGTATTCTTATTCACCATAAAGGTATATTGGGGTTAATCTGGGTTCAGTTTCTGATCATAGAAACACAGAAAACTGAGCATGTTAGGGGATCCATCCCATAATAGTAAAATGATGACTATGAAACCATGGCAACCCTGAAGCTTCCTCCATCTTTCTGCTTCAGCTCATGGTTCAGTGTCTGAAATGGTCTCAATGTGTCGAATGAAAACTGTTAAAACCTCAGAATGTCAGACATCAGCATTGATACGGTTGTAAAAGGAACTTACCTGACATGAAATAATGTCTGAAATGAAATAAAAGGCCTCCAGAAACAGCAAGAAGAACCAGCAGAACCAGCAGAACCAGGAGAACTTTGGCCCAAGCTGGAAATATTTCTATGGAAAAACATAAAGACCAGTTAGATCTTAGACTCTTAATTACAGAATTAAGTTAAAATATCTCAGACTTTTCTTTAAATTACTTTTTCTAATTTTATTTTCCCTGGAAATTTGCCACTTTGGACAAATTACAAATATAAGTAAATGGTTTAATAATACTTTCAATAGTTTTTTATAATCATCATGTCAGTCCCGTCACTATCAACAGATGTTTTAGTTTTGTTTTTTCTCACCATAGTTTGAATTTTATTTTCACTTATATCTCCTAGAAACATTGAGTGTAAACTTCTACAGCCACGCTGCACATTTCCACCTCTTTTATCATTTATCTTAATGGAAGAAACCAGGTCTGGTTCTAGATTTACAAAAAAGGAATTAAAATTATTTATTTTTTTCAGTCAATCTTGTTTCTTCCTTAAAAAATATTTTTCAGGACGATGATTTTAGTTCAGTCTTACAAAACTATTCAATATTTTCCATGTTTTTTCATATCACCACTATTCTCTCTCAACTTTAAATTGTAGTAATCTTTCTTGGCTTGTCATATTAACGTTGTTAACTTGTTTTTATAAATCTTGTATTTCATTTCTTTAGATTTAGTTGGAAATCTAACAAAATCTCTATATAATTTATTTTCTTCTTATAATATTTAACAGTCCCTTGGTCAGCCAGGGTTTTACAAATGTCATTTTTATTTTTGTGACACTAATATCAGGCAGTTCTTATCATATAATGATTTATATACTTGTAAAAATGTTTCATAAACCACATTCACATCCTTCACATATTCCCCACTCTGTGGATCTGAAGGACAACTGCAGCCTGCTGAGATAAGGATGAACCGTGGAGAAAAACTGACACAGAAAGAGACTTCTTCATCACTACAACAAATAGAACCTCCTCAGACTCCAACAAGACAAATGGACCCCCCTAGACCCAACAGAGGAGCCCAAACCTCCTTCCCCCAGACCCCAGAAACATCTCTGTGAGATGTCAAGGGTCCAGGTGATAAGACTACCAGCAGTGATTATCTCCAGGAAAAGCTTGGGCTCCGATGGCAGAATGCTGCAATATCTCTGTTTTAATACGTAGCAGGAAAAAAAGATAAGATAAGAAACAATAGACAGAAATAAAACCTAAAATCTATTCCTTGTCGAGTTCATCTTGCCAGAGAAATATTACCAGCCACTAAGTCACTTAAACTGGTTCTATTAAACATTAGATCTTTGTCAGGAAAATAATTTTTAATCAATGATTTAATTACTGAGCATAATCTTGATTTTATGTTTTCAACAGAAACATGGTTACATGAAAATAGTGAGACTGATAGAATCAACGCCTCTAAATAACCAGACCAGGAAGCAGAGGAGAGGAGGAGGCTGCCCACCTTGTTTCATGATTCACTAAAGTGGAAGAAGGTGTTCCTGGGCAGATTTGACTCTTTGAATATCTGGCTGTCCAGGTAAAGGTCCCTGCTGGATCTATGTTCCTGAATCTTTACAGGCCTTCAAAATCCAAATCAAACGTTTTCAATGATTTCAATGACCTTCTATCTGTGATATGTGTTGATTATGACTGTTTAATCGTTGTGGGAGACTTTAACATCCATGTTGACAACCTGAAGACAAAGAGGCAAAAGAACTATGTGATAAACTTAAAAATGTGGGTTTGATTAAACACCTGAAACTGTCAACACACAAAAGGGGACACATTTTGGACTTAATCATCAGTAAGGATCTGAACATTTTAAATTTGTAACTAATGTTTCCATATCTGACCACTTTTCTGTTACTTTGATAGCAGCTTTTCTATTAACTCAATTAGCGAAAGAGAGATTATAAGAAAAACATTTTTTAAGGACAGTGCAACTAAAATCTTTAAAAGGGGACAAATCCTGCTTTTAAATCCATCCTTTTCTTATTTAAATCATTCAGATGTGGTTTGTATAAAGTGGAACTGCATCGTTTTGGTTTGATTTTAGCTCCTCAGGTTCATTTTTACTCATTTTTTAAGCTTCTTTTTGACCTCGTTTTGTTGCCGTCTCTTTAAATGCAAATGATGAACTTCAACCCCGACCTCCTCCAGGCTGCAGAGCCAAACAAGAATCCATTACTTTACTTTCCCTCCATAAATATCAGCAAATGTGTAAAAAACAAGAAGTATATAGAAAATCATTGCACCAACAATGTGCTACGTTTACTAATGCATGAGAACAACATCACTAAAACTAATACTGTAGCTGTAAGCTATCAAATGCAACAAACAACGATGGTTGATTAACAGGCTTTTGCTGAGCAGCAATCATCTAAATCAGGTGTTAAAGCAGAGAAACATCAGGACCTGGTGAGGACTGACTTTCAACACCTCTGCTCTAGTAGACTACATGAAAAATGTCAATTATTCAACAATAGCAGAGAAACGTTCAGGAATTCACAGTAGAAACAAAAGCTGTAATCCATTACTAATGTTACTGACAATATTTTTACACAAACTACATGTAAGATACCTTTTAAAATGTTAATTTTACCACAAAGTGAATGAATACAACTTTTAAACAAAGAGCCCAACATAGTTAACGAGTTAGCTAACGCTAGCATCAAGAACATCACTGAAAGCATTTGGATCGTGTGTTTCTCAAGACAAAAAGGGCAACTAAACAGACTGTAAAACTGTTCATTTAATATTATTAATTAAAAACACAATAAGGTGATGTCCTTAAGGAGCTAAAAGCGAGCAAACAGCGCTAACATTAACAGGAGGCACGAAGCTGAGCTATCAGAACAACAGCCAGTCAGTTCTATCAACACCTCAACAATCAAGCTAGCTGTCATTTTACCGTTATCTGCAGCTAACCTCTTTGCTCTGTCCGTCGCTTCCATAGACAGAAGAAACTGACCCTCAGACAGACGGAGTCTTTCGGCTAATCCTCCTTCATTCTGGCCGAGGTTGCTGAAACACTCCTTCACACAAACGAAGAGGATTTTCTCCACGGATGTCGACACGTTTCCATGAAAAATACATTTAACCAGGAACTCCGAAGAGGTTCTGATCCAGGAGGACGGTGTAATGACTGGTGTGGGTTAATACATCCAACAACAGAACATTTAGATTTAACCGCTTGCTGCTTCGGCGTCCTTCAACTTGAACTACAAGAATACTGCGAGAAACAAAATGGCGGATTCGCTGGATTGGTTAACAGGTGTTGTGTGAAATTCTGTTCCCCTGAAATATTCTGTTCCCCCTGTGTCGGGAGCGCGCACTGCAGCCAGAGAGGTATGGCAAGCCAACTGTGTCACAATACGCCACTTTTACCACGCGTCTGGTTAAAAGGTAACGCAAAAAACGCCGTTTAATAAGTCAGAACGCAGTAAAATACGGCGAAAATCCCATCAAAACGCCGTTTTTTACGGCGTTTAAAGAGCACCACAGAACGCTGTAAAAAACGGCGTTTTTCTGGTCACTGAACGCCGCTTTTTACGCGCGACGGCGTTCAATGTCCCGAGAAAACGCCGTTTTTTACGGCGTAAAAAGTGTCACAGAACGCTGTAAAAAACGGTGTTTTCTCAAATTAAGCAATTCTCTGCCCACACTCTTCTTATCCAGTAAATTTAAACTCCAGCCATCCAATAAGAGAAGTAGAACTGCAGACCCCACTAATTCATAACAGATCAACTGATGTTTCTTTCTGATAAATGTCATATATTCTGCAGCACTCAGTGTCAGTGTTTGCTTCTGTAATTATCTCAATATTAATTTTAATGTCTTTAAAGTCAAAAGAAGAGAAAATAAACACAATAACCTTCTGAAACAAGTGAAGATCCAGATGCAATTTTGAAATCCGAGTTGTAGCTGTAATACTATTCTCCTCCACCAGATGGCATCGCACGGGAGCTAGTCTACAGAAACGCGATCTGTGGACATTTGGTGGTTGTAATGTTATTAAATACAGAAAAATTTATCTTGTATTTCGTGTTTGCTGTTATTTTTCTATGAACAATTACTAGAAATATTCTTAATCTATTAGTTGGCATGAATAAGAACCCTAAAATAGAAATTCTCTATCTCATTATTTAGTTTTTTATACAACTCAGAAAAGGTCCTAATAAAATGATCAATACAACTATCTGATGTTCAATAACACAACTATTTTTTACATTTTTACTAATATAATGACCAATTTCCATATCTCATTAATGTAGTTATCATGTTACATATTTTCAATGAAAGCAAGACAGCCCAAAAAGGCATAAACCTGCAGTTCCTTCTGCGTGTCACAGTGCTAAATAATTATCCAGGCGCTCTTTATCTTTACTCATACATGTCTCTCAAAGTGCAAATACAATACTACAGTACAGACATCTACCGTTCATTCTTTCCTTAACACGGATCAGTCATCCTTTCCCCCTTGCAGAAAAACAACCCCAAAGCTTGATGTTTCCACCCCCACGCTTCACAGTAGGTATGGTGTTCTTAGGATCCAACTCAGTATTCTTCCTCCAAACGCGACAAGTTGAGTTTGTGCCAAAAAGTTATATTTTGCTTTCATCTGAGCACATGATATTCTCCCAGTCCTTCTCTGGATCATCCATATGCTCTCTGGTAAACTTCAGACGGGCCTGGACATGTATTGGCTTAAGTAGGGGGACACGCCTGGCACTGCAGGATATGAGTCCTTCTCGGCGTAGTGAGTTTTTTGTTATTAAATCTTTTGCATTTACCGTCATGCTGCCTTCTAGTCTGCATTCTGGGGTCCTATATCAAGTAAACCGTAACACGTTTGGCCGATAGTGTATTTGTATTTCAACCAATTATGATTTCAGAATACATTTACACATACAGTGTCTGTGAGGAGACACTCAGACAAAAATATTTTTGTAGCATATTACAAATATTAGTTTTACATTCAACTAAATCTGACACCAGTAGATGTCTTATATTTTTGTTGAGCAACACGGTTCTCAGTCTGCATGTAGAACAGGAGTGTAGCAAGAAAATGATGTGATCTGAAAGACCTTTTATGGGGTCAGCTACTTTAGGTGTAAATGCTTTGATTTTGACTGAATTATAAAACCAGATCATTTTGATGTTATGATGCAAACCCAGGTAAGCTTGCAGAGAGGGTTTTCTATTGTTATCTGGACCAGTAGCTCAGGTGAAAGTCCCTCTGTTCTCTGTCCCTCATTGTGACTCTGAAAAAACTGAGTCAACCTCTACCTCATGTTTTACTGGGTGAATATTATTGATTAGCTGTATCTTTAATTTAGACCTTACAGAGTCAGTATTTAGTGTTTTACAGCTAACTTCAGCCTAGATATCCTGCTCAGCCTCAGCCTGTTCCCACATGCTGCAGGCTACCGTTCTAAAATGAAATGAATGAAAATACACAAATAAATCATAGAAATAAACAGTGGGTAATAAAAAAAGGCAAAATAAAAAAACTTTATATTTCTAAAGTTGTTTATAGAAAAATAATAACACAACACACGTTTCTTTTCCTGTATTTAACCAGATTATAACCAACCAAAAACAGAATAGGCCTACTTAATGTACAAGTGAGGGAATAAATGTGTAGATGGAAAGATGTCTGTACTGTAGTATTGTATTTGCACTTTGAGAGACATGTATGAGTAAAGATAAAGAGCGCCTGGATAATTATTTAGGACTGTGACACGCAGAAGGAACTGCAGGATTATGCCTTTTTGGGCTGTCTTGCTTTGATTGAAAATATGTAACATGATAATTACATTAATGAGATATGGAAATTGGTCATTATTTTAGTAAAAATGGAAAAAATTGTTGTGTTATTGAACATCAGATAGTTGTATTGATCATTTTATTAGGATCTTTTCTGAGTTGTATAAAAAACAAAATAATGTGATAGAGAATTTCTATTTTAGGGTTCTTATTTATGCCAACTCATAGATTAAGAATATTTCTAGTAATTGTTCATAGAAAAATAACAGCAAACACGGTGTTGACTCTCTTGCAGCGGGTCTCTCATTATTCACCCTTGGAGCTACAGAGTCTTCCCCATCATCTGCAGCTTGTGTAGACATCTTCTCAGGTGTCTAACTTACTCCGATACATAAAACACAGGAGACATTTTCTGTTGTTGAAAATGGTAGCCACACTGCCCCCTTCTGGTTCGAACACGCACTGAGACTCGAACACGGGGAGGCTCCGCCTTTATTACCTTTTACAATAGTGTGTAACCTTCCACTCTACAAAGTAGTGCCAACTCAAAAGAATACAACAGTGGCATACATTGTACTCAACACACGGAATACAAGATTAATTTTTCTGTATTTAATAACATTACAACCACCAAATGTCCACAGATCGCGTTTCTGTAGACTAGCTCCCGTGCGATGCCATCTGGTGGAGGAGAATAGTATTACAGCTACAACTCGGATTTCAAAATTGCATCTCGATCTTCACTTGTTTCAGACAGTTATTGTGTTTATTTTCTCTTCTTTTGACTTTAAAGACATTAAAATTAATATTGAGATAATTACAGAAGCAAACACTGACACTGAGTGCTGCAGAATATATGACATTTATCAGAAAGAAACATCAGTTGATCTGTTATGAATTAGTGGGGTCTGCAGTTCTACTTCTCTTATTGGATGGCTGGAGTTTAAATTTACTGGATAAGAAGAGTGTGGGCAGAGCTTTGCTTAATTTGAGAAAACACAGTTTTTTACGGCGTTCTGTGACACTTTTTACGCCGTAAAAAACGGCGTTTTCTCGGGACATTGAACGCCGTCGCGCGTAAAAAGCGGCGTTCAGTGACCAGAAAAACGCCGTTTTTTACAGCGTTCTGTGGTGCTCTTTAAACGCCGTAAAAAACAGCGTTTTGATGGTATTTACGCGGTTTTTTACGGCGTTCTGACTTATAAAACAGCGTTTTTTGCGCGACCTTTTAAACAGACGCGTGGTAAAAGTGGCGTTTTGTGGCACAGTTGGCTTGCCATAGGGCGGATCCGACCGTCTTCACAGCGTTTCTGATCAATTTGTCGGTAAAACGACGAAACGTAATCATGTTAATGTTGTTACTTTATTTTTAATCAACAGCTCCTAGAAAAAATAAATAAATACAAAATGAACCTGGTCTTGTGAGTTTTCTTTGCACAGTTTCGTGTTGTTTGTCTTTTCCAACTTGTGTCATGTTCACTTTAACCTGACAGACATCAACCAGCCACCAAACACTGTTTTCCAACACGTCGTGTTTATTTCTACTTTTTTATTACTGATATCATGGCCTCCCGAACTACTGCCCACAACTCGGAAACCGTAAGGGCTATCAACGTCATTCTTGGACCATTTTTATCAGAACAGAGAGGAGAACGAGAATATCAATCCTTTTCTGTTGAAAATATAATAATAAAGACACAACACTAGGTGAAAAGAAAAGGGAAAAAAGGAGAAAAACACAAAAATGCCTGAACATGCTCTCGAACAACATCTAATAACTCGGAAACTATAAGGGCTATTGATTTGATTCATGCACCGTGTGAATCAGCAGGCCTTGTTGAACAATCATGGAAGTTTTCAAATTTCTACAACAATCTGTCTGGGAGGTGTGAACCTGTGAAGAAGTGGATAATTTTGACCTTTTTTAACCTGACCTGAGCTATCTCTGTAGTTATGCTGCTATAGGCTTAGGCTGCTGGAGGACATAATGACCACTTTCACTCTCTTCGCTACATTCTCACACTACTCTCCAATTTTGCACTATTTGCTGTTATTTCAGCTTTTAACTTCATGTTCTCTCTATTCTCTTCCTAGAAGCTACACCTGGCCTGACTCTGTGTCTACCTGTGACACCTTTCTGGAGAGGGGCATCGTCCAAGCTTCTACTGGCAACAACTTAATGCTCACCCTCTACCGATGATCCACATGGCCCTGTCTTTTAGTGTTTAACCCTTTCTCTCTCCTAGACATGGCGACTGAATGAGCTTCTACTGTGACTAACTCTATGTGCTCTTTTTCAGACTCTAACCTTGAAAACTGGCTCAGAGTTTATCTGTTCTTTCTTTCTAGGTGAAACGACTAAAGGAGCTACATCCATTAACATTTACTTTTCCTTCCCATAGAAAGTACTCCTGGATCAGTGCTTATTTGTTCTTTTTGTGTCTCTGCTCTGTTCTCTCAAACCCCCAGTCGGTCGTGGCAGATGGCCGCTCACACTGAGCCTGGTTCTGCTGGAGGTTTCTTCCTGTTAAAAGGGAGTTTTTCCTCTCCACCGTCACTACATGCATGCTCAGTATGAGGGATTGCTGCAAAGTCAACGCCAGTGTCCACTGTCTCTACATGCTCATCCAGGAGGAGGGAATGCTACAAATCTCTGACTCGATGCAATCTGCTGGGTTTCCTTAGACAGAAAAACGTTTTATCCAATTTGAATAAATAACTGAATCTGACTGCACTGTTCAATGGTTAGGATTAATTGGAATGTATGAACCTGACTGTTGTGAAGTGCCTTGAGACAACATGTGTTGTGAATTGGCGCTATATAAATAAACGGAATTGAATTGAAATGCTTGATTTTATGTTAAGAAAATATGGGCCTAAAAGCATTGAGTGCATTCATTAATTTTAGCTTGTAGTGCAACTTTTCTTTTCTTTATTTTCCTTTTTTTAACTTTATCATGCCACTGCAATGTACTTTCTTATGTTTTTTGTAAAGTACTTTGAATTGTCTTGTTACTGAAATGTTCTTTATAAATAAACTGGTCTTGCCTTGATGGTTTATGCTGGGATATAAGAGCTGTTTTAAACCAATAATATTATTGGCCTGATTGATCACCTGTTTAGTTTGTTACCGTACCAAGATGTTATATTAAGGAGAGAACGCTCTCAGTAAATGACCTATAAACCAGGGTCATCATGTGTCGTTGTCTTGGGCTTTTAAAAGTTTAATTTGGGTGGAACTGGAAAGAAAGTCTGTTATCCTAATTTTACTCAAGTATTTAAATTAGTGACCTGCATTACTTTAATTTTCACAAACTACAACATAACTAAATGAAAACAGGTTTCCAACATGTTCAGCAGCTTGTTAAAGCAGCTCTAACATCACTTCAGGATGAATAAACTGTAGAACCAGCTTCCTCCTGATCACTCTCAGGTCCAGCAGAACCTTTTCATGCTCAGATCTTCAGCCAGAGACTCAAACATCTGAACTGGAAACCATCAAAAATGAGGAATCCTAAAGAAATCCCAATGATGAATTCCTCCAACCATCCATGTTAAAACTCCTAACTTGTTCTGTTGAACATTTAAACTGTTAACCTGTTAACAGAACTTTTACATTCTTTACAAACTCTATAAATACATCTGCACATATTGTTCTTTTGTTTTATCCTTTTTATCCTTGTTTCCTGAATCAGTTTTATTTGTTCATGTTGCTGCTTCAGTTTGAAGGTTCTCATGGTCCTTCTGTTCTCTTAGTCCTGGACACAAAGGCTTTTCTCTGCTGTTTTCATTACCAACCTATCATGATGACACCACCACAGTTATCACCTGCATTATGTTTCCTCACCTTCAGCATCTGCTGACCTCGCTCTGTGGTTTTATGTGACGTATCGATTCGTGGCTCAGTTGCTGCCTGTCTTCCACTTTGTTATAATATAACTAACAGTTAACTGTGGAATATTTACTAGTGAGGATATTTCATGACTATCATGATGCTGTAATTTACTAACCTTCTGACAGCGATCCATTCTATCACTGATGTTTGTAGAAGCAGCCTGCATGTCTACCTGCTGGATTTATACACCTGTGGTCATGGAAGTGATTGAAACACCTGAATTCAATAATCAGATGGAGGAACCTGGAATACTGGAAAATGTTTCATTTCCTTCTTGTTGGATTTTCATTTGTTGTTGTGAGACTTGCTGAACAAAGAAGGAAGAACTGAGCTTCACAGAGAGAAGATGTTCTCTATGTATTATTGTTTTATGACACCTGGATTCAATAATTGGAGGGTGTGACCCAATACTTGCACATAGAGGGTATGTATACACCAAGGTAACTGACCTCTGACCTGTAGCTGAACGTCTGACAGTATTTCTTCTTTATCACCAATCATGCTGCAGACGTAGTTTCCGATGTCAGAAGGTTGTGGTTCTCTCAGAGTGAGGCTGAAGTCACCAGAGTCTTGAGCATCGAGTATCAATGATGTTCTTCCTCTGAAAAGCTGATTTTGTGCAAGTTTGTCGTCTCCTTCTCTACGTAGATGGACAATATTGGGATTGAGATCCAAGCGGCTCCATTTCACTGTGACAAGCTCTAATAATTCTTTGCTGTACTGGCAGGGCAGCACCACAGATTGGACCCCCTTATAGACCCCCACCGTCGCAGTCAAAGAGTCCTGAGAGGCTGGAAGGACAAATAAACAAAATACATGTTTTATTTTAGTTTGTTAAATTAGATACATTCAAATCAAAGACATTTATCTATTCATCATTTAATTCTCTAATTATCAAACTGGCTCAGTTCCCTGCATTCCTACATATTTTGCAGTTATGAAGGAAAAGGGAAAAACTCAGTGATAGCAAAATTTAAAATGCTTTTGTCCTTCTGAGGTGATGATCTGTCTGACCTGACAATGGCTTCCACCTTCCTTCCTGCTCCCTCCTGCTGGTCATCTCCACTGTATTTACAAGCTAAAGGGGGAATGTTTATCACAGAGGAGCCGAGACGTCTAGGAGGGAATTAATTCAATGTCTCACCTCTGCTCTTATTAGAGGGGGGCTGCATTGGGATTTTACAATGCTGATATAAGTACACGTTTCCCCTTTGTCTGGACAGAACAGATTCGGCTCATTTCAGTAAAGCGTCTGATTCTGGAAATCTGTCTCCCTTATGAGGCTAAATTAATAAAGCTGATTGAGTGATGATCATTGATCTCCTTCTTTGGTAAATATGATTTTTTTCCACTACACTGTATACCTATAATGCTGTCCCAGAAAAACAGCACCAAGTAAATTTGTTTCTTTTGTTACCTTTCTGATAGTCTGGGCAGGATGAAGTAGGTTAGAAGTAAGGCGATCTAGGGTCACCACTGTTTTAGTTCAATGTGTTTAACTGTACGTTGCATGCAAGGTTTTATTGAAAGCTGGTGCTGAACTGTGTTTTTGACCAGCTGATCCTAAATCAGCAAGGAGTTTAAAGTTGAATTGTTGAAGTTATTTGGAGTAAGTCCATGACCCAAAGCCCCCCTCTAAGTGAGGATTTGTTTTTATTTTCTCACTTAGAATTTTGTGAATCTTCTGTTTAGCAGGTCTCATTTGTTCCAGAGGGGTTTTTATTTTTATACTGCAGCTGCTCCAGTCTTTTTTGTTCTTCCTGTAGACCTAATAGTTTATTTTCTCTAGTAGCACATTTAGCTATAATTTTACCTCTATGCTTTGCTGCATCCCATAAGATTGTAGGACTAACTGCTCCATTATCATTTAGTTCTATATGTAGGTTTGAGTTCTGTGACTATTTCCATTTTAAATGAGGTACTATTTAATAAACCTGTGTTAAGCCTCCATAAAGTATTTTTAGGACTATTAATTAAATTAATCTTCATAGTTAATCCAGAGTGATCAGAGAGGTATCTCTGCTCTATTACTCTGTGAAGATCCTTCCTGAATTTAAAGAAATAATTGATTCTAGAGTGAATATTATGCCAACCTGAGTAAAAGCTGAATTCTCCATCATATTCATGCAGATATCTCCATATATCTCCATATATCTCCATATATCTCCATATATCTCCATATATATATAAGTCCCAATTCTTGCAAGGTTTTGTGAACTTGTTTTTAAAGTGAGTCCTTCTCCGCTCTCAGATAGTTGTGTCAATAAAGTTTATTGGGTTTGTATACATTTTAGTCTTTAGGATCTTTTGTTAGTAGACACACAATTTGTTTTTGTCCCTGAGGACATATGTTATGTCAAGGTATATCCTTAGGGAAAAAAATGTGTGTCTAATAACAAAATAACCTATAGTTGTGTGAAGTAAATTAAAAATCACCTGCACCTTTACATGTACTATTTACTTTTGCAGCAATAAAGCTAAATACCTCCTTAAAAAATATATTACGACTAGTAGAGGGTGCATAGATTTTAGATAAAGTGACGTCTTCCTGCTCCAGTTTCCCTGTTAACAAGATAAATCTACCCTCTTTATCTTTATGCTCTGCAGTAGGATAAACACTGATAGTGTTAGATATAATAATGGCCACTCCTCTTTTCTTAGTGGATCTGTGTGAAACAATATAGAAGTTTTTAAAATCCATTTTCTTCAATTTCTCATGTTCTGCATTTGATAAATGTGTTTCTTGCAAGAAAGCAATACCAGTTTGCTCTTGTTTTAACTTTGCGATGATCCTGCTCCTCTTAATAGGATTTGTTTATGCCGTTCTCATTTAAGGACTGCATATTATAATACTGCATACACTCCCAGCATTATTGACATGTTTTCCTGTGTTACTTCACCCCTAGCCCTTAAAATCGGTTCATCGTCACTCCTGTTTTGAAGGGGGTCAGAGCCCCTACCTTCATGCTGACCAGGAAGAGGCCACCCAGCAACGCTCTAGGCTGCATTAATCAGCGAGTCTCAAGCTCTTTATATGAAGTCATTAAACGTTTCTTTGCAGGGGAGGTAAGAAACATATTCCTCCATAGTGATATCTTCTCTTTCTGGCTGCTGAAACACTTTCAGCTTCTCCCATGTGCTCTCTCAGAGACCAGGCATGTTCCCACCTCGTCACGCTCCCACAATATTTGTTGGCAGACGACTGTAGATCATCTCCAGGATGACTTTGGATTTTATTGCTGACATCAGTCCCAGAGAAGTCTTTGAAATAGAAACTACTGAGTAAATCAATTAACCTGGATGGCATTGAATTGACCTCCGGTAATAAAGTAAAGAACCTTGGTGTTATTTTTGACCAGGACATTTAAATCCCATATTAAACAGGTTTCTAGGATTTCCTTCTTTCATCTCCGGAACATTACCAAAATTAGAAATATCCTGTCCAGGAGTGACGCTGAAAAACTGGTCCATGCATTTGTTACTTCAAGGCTGGACTATTGTAATTCTTTACTATCAGGATGTCTACAAAATGCAGTTAAAAGCCTTCAGCTGATTCAAAATGCTGCAGCAAGAGTTCTGATGAAAATTAAAAAGAGAGATCATATTTCTCCTATTTTAGCTTCCCTTCATTGGCTCCCTGTTAAATCCAGAATAGAATTTAAAATTCTCCTCCCCACATATAAAGCCCTTAATGATCTAGCTCCATCATACATCAGAGATCTGATTGGTCCATATGTTCCTAACAGAGCACTTCGTTCTCAGACTGCAGGTTTACTGGTGGTTCCTAGAGTCTCTAGAAGTAGAATGGGAGGCAGATCCTTTAGTTATCAGGCTCCTCTCCTGTGGAACCAGCTCCCAGTTTTAGTCCGTGTCTACTTTTAAGGCTAGGCTTAAAATTTTCCTTTTTGATAAAGCTTATAGTTAGAGTGGCTTAGTTTATCGTGAGCTATCTCTGTAGTTAGCTATCTATGTGCTCTCTTTCATCCTCTAGACTTGAAAACTGGCTCATAGTTCATCTGCTTAGCTGTCTTTCTCTCCTAGATGAAGCCACTAAAGGAGCTACTACCAATAATGTTTTACTTTTTTACTTTTTCACATAGAAAGTACTCCTGTATCAATGCTTCTGTCTGTTCTCTCAAACCCCAGTCGGTTGAGCCTGGTTCTGGTTCAGCTGGAGGTTTCTTCCTGTTAAAGGGGAGCTTTCTTCTCCTCTGTCTCTACATGCTCACCCAGGAGGAGTGATTGCTGCGAGTAACTGACTCGATGCAATCTGCTGGGTTTCCTTAGATGGAAAAACTTTGTAACCAATTTGAATAATTGACTGACTGGTGGCCTGTCTACAGGTGATCCAAAACTTGGCTGCCAGGATCCTGACACACACTAACAGCAGAGTCCATTCCTTCAAGACGTCGAGAGAAAGGTGTGGCACCACGACAGGCTTCTCCATTCATCCTTAAACCATCCAGGAAACCAGCTGAACCCCAAATCTCTCAGGGCTACTTGATTAATACTCCTGTCGTTCTAAGAAAGACTAAAGTCCAGAATCTACAACGTCTACTGAACGTCTTTATATACATGTTTAGTCTCATCTCCATCCAAATATTTGGTAGCTGGTTGGCAGCGTGCGAAGCTTCGACCTCGCAAATCTACAGAGAAATACGCTATGGTTTTTTGTGCCGTGTCACTAGATACTTTAAGCCACTACCGTAATACTACAGTACTTTCCATCATGAATTTGTACATTATCTGAGTTTTCATTCACCCACAAAGGTAAACTGGGGTTAATGTGGGTTCAGTTGTTGACCATGAAACCATGGCAACCCTGAAGCTTCCTTCACCTTTCTGCTTCAGCTCATGGTTCACTGTCTGAAATGATGACAGTCTGTCTAAGGAAAACTCACCAAACCAGTAAGAAATCAGCATTGATACGGCGGTAAAAAGGAACTTACCTGACATGAAATGATGACGGAAATGAACCAAAAGGCCACCAGAAACAGCAAGAACAGCCAGCAGAACCAGCAGAAACAGAACAACTGTGATCCAAGTTGAAACAATTCCTGGAGAAAAACAGATCAGTTAGATTTTAGACACACATGCCATTTTATTTTTGACTGAAAAATGCAATAGTTTGCAGAATTATGTTAACATATCTCAGAGTTTCCTTTAAAACTAGAATACAGTTGTCTTTGAAGATTGTGAAAAGTTTTAGTAATAATGTTCTTAATATGGACGTGGGAAAGTTTTGCTTTTTAGAGGCCTCCTTCATGAAATAACTTGAAATTAAGTGTTAAATGAAAAAAAGCCCAATCAAAAACTTTATTTCAACTGACTCAGATACAGGACCAGGTACTACCAGGAGCAAAGAAGAGTACGACCAGGACACAACGGGAAACAAAGACAACTAAGGAACTTGAATACAAACAGGAAATGCAGGGAGAACCAATGAACAGAGAGGACCAGGTAATCAGGGGAACTAGGAACAGGTGTGGGTCAGACTGCATTGAGACAGAGGAAGAGAAACCAATTAACAAGTCAAAAACACAGAACTAAGGGTAAACTAAGGACCAGAACAGGAGAAATAAACAAAAACACAAACTTAAAACACAGACACTGACTGGATAGAACACATAAGAGTAAATTGTTGGCGCTGTTTGGTTTATATGTGGACTGACCCTCTGACTTGTATTTCACTCTACCATTGGTGGTGCTGTGGGGGGAAATCTATATAGGTGTTAAGGTGAAAGGGCAGCATGGTTGGGTGTTGGGAGGTTATACGGTTTTTATTGCTCTCTGTTGTATACATACATTATTTTTGACATTAACCTTACCACGTATAATGCAGACATGAAAAACAAGACCCAGCAGAACCAGCAGAACCAGGAGAACCAGGAGAAATGTGGCCCATGTTGGACTTTTTTCTATAGAAAAACATAAAGACCAGTTAGATCTCAGACACACTGTTTCATTTTTGTCTGAAAAATGTTAATGTTTGCAGAATTATGTTAACATATCTCAGATTTAAACATTAGCAAAGTTTTTAAACATTGTGAAAACTTTTAGTAGCAATATTCTCAATATAAATGATGCAAAGCATTTTTTGGGGCTTTTGCTTTTTAGAGGCCTTCTTCATGAAGTAACTTGAAATTAAGCTTTAAATTGTAAAAAAAAGAAAAGGTATATAGTCAGAATTTACATAATTAGAACCAGATTTTGTCCCAATTATTGCATTTTAAGAACTCAGTTAAGTTCTAGTTATTTATAGTGTTGATTGACAACAAATCTGTTTTACGGTAATTTACTACAAAAACAAAATCAATATATAAACATAAAGGTAATATATAATGTCAGGTCTTTATTGTCTAATAAATATACATAAAATTGAAATTTCTCTTTAGCATCAAGCAAGAAAAGACCAGAGAAATAATCCTAAATGAAGAACATGGATAAAATAAATAAGTTAAGAATATAAATCCAAATATTCACATATAGTCATAATCAATAAATTAGAATAAATGCTATAATGAAGCTCGTTTGTCAGATTAAAAGGACTTAGACTCTTTCAGTATTTCCTTGTTTAAAAAGTTACAAATGGAATAAAATATTTCTGATGGTTTCTTAATGCTAATGGTGCTTTAAGTCTTCTACCAGATGGCAACAACTGAAACAATGAGTAACGAGGAGGAGAGGAGTCTCTATTGACCTGATGGTTTATGCAGGGATTGGTTAAATCATTTCTGGAGTAAAAACTGTTTTCATCCAATAATCTTACAGGCCTGATTGATCACCTGTCTAGTTTGTCCTTTAATATGACCAAGATGTCATAATAAAGGAGAGAACGCTCTCAGTGACCTATGAACCTATAAGCTTTGATCCATGATGGTTGCCTCGGTACTTTGCTCGCTAGTATTTTGTGTATTTTTGTGTCGTTTCTTGCCGCTTCACTTTCACAAGAGAGCAGCTCTTAAGCATCAGGGAGTTTCTCCCTGGGCATTTTCTCCCTGATCTTTATCGAACCAGAGATTTTTTCAAAGATCCTGGTTGGAACCGCGGCAGTCGTCTATGGGATCTACCGAAGATGCAGGCGAGGTAAACTAGCAGGAAAGCTCGTCAAACTCAGCCAGAGGGGCCTGTGCGCTCTGCTCCCATCCATCCATCTGGAGAACATCTGCTCCTTTCTTAACCCAGCTGACAAACTGCTCCTTCTCTGCTCTTCTGTGGGTGTTTCTCAGAGAAAAGCAGGGAGGTGGGATATGCTTTTATATAAACGAAGGCTGGTGCACTGATATCACATTGCTACTGAAGACATGCAGTCCTCACCTAAAGTAATTTTTTATAAACCCTTTTATTTACTGAGGGAGTTCTCCTCATTCATTCTGGTCAGAGTTTACATCCCTCCATCCTGAACTTCAGAAGCAGAAAGAGAGCTCGCTGACCTGACAACAGACAGGGAGAAAAAACACCCAGACTTCATTGTTCTTGGGGATTTTAACAGCATAAATCTATCTAATGAACTACCTCGATATAGACAGCATGTTAATTGGCCGACTAGAGATTAGAACGAACTGGACCACGGTTACACAGCTTTAAAAGATGCATATAGTGGGTTTGGACTGTCTGATCACTGCCTGTAGAAGCAGCCTCCATGTCTACCTGCTGGATTTTATACACCTGAGGTCATGGAAGTGATTAAAACACCTGAATTCATTAATCAGGAGGCATGATGAAAATATAGTGTGTGTGAATATATTTACACCAAGATAACTGACCTCTGACATGCAGCTGGATGTCCGACAGCGTTTCTTCTCTTTCATCAATGATGCTGCAGGTGTAATCTCCGCTGTCAGAAAGTTTGGGTTCTTTCAAAGTGAGGCTGAAGTCTCCAGAGTCTAGAACATCAGGTCTCATTGATGTTCGTCCCTTGAAAAGCTGATTTTGTGCATCTAAATCATCTCCTCCTCGCCACTGATGGACAGTATTGGGCTTGAGATCCAAGCGGCTCCATTTCACTGTGAAAGTCTCTAATAATTCTCCGCTGTACTGGCAGCTCAGAACCACAGATTGTGTGTCTTCCTGGACCTCCACTTCTACAGTCAAAGAGTCCTGAGAGGCTGGAAGGACAAATAAACAAAGGTTTTAATTATCTGTGTTAAATTAAATACATTTAAATCAAAGACATTTATCTATTGACCATTTAATAAATCAAGCTGGCTCAGAATTACCTGCATTCCTACATATTTTGCAGAGTTATGAAGGAAAAGGGAAAAACTTCAGAAAATGATTCAACAAAGTCTCACTTTCAAAATTTCACCACATCAGCTTAGGTTTATCTCTCACTACAGTTTTTCATATGTGAATAATATTATAGTTGAGGAAACTAGAGGCAGAGAATATGTTAATGTGTTAATGTGGTACTCTATAAAAATGTATTACTTTCTTTATTTTTTGTTTCTCTTGTTTTTCTCTCATGGTTCAGCAGGCTGGGGCTGCTGGCGATGGCAGCTATTTGCCAAACGTCCGAATGCTGACTGAGTGAGACTTCAGTCAGCATTGCTGTAGGAGTTATTGTCCATCGTGTGCTGATGTAATGGACTGTTTTGGACCACTGTTATGATTCTGCACTGGTTGTCTGCATCAACTCTGTCTGCCTGCTCTGGCTGTAGCTTTTAGGAGGATTGGTTTCAACTGCTCCTTCCCAGCCAACTCCCTAATTACTCCTCATGTGCTCCACCTGTGCTCCTGCCTTTATATACAGCTCTCTATCAGACAACCAGTACCAGATTATCAAAAACCTTGTGTCAGTAAATGTTCTTGCCTGCCTGCCTGATTCGGATCTTGTTTTTGCCCCCTGGATTTCCCTGCTCTGCTCTCTTTGGATATTCTCTTGGCTTCTGATTTCTGGACATAGACGTTGCTTTTGCCTCCACTACCGCCCTCTGCCTAACCATTGGAGTTGTCTGCCTGAATCTGCCTCCCCGTTCATAACCTTGCTTCTGGCCAACGATTCAAGCCTCTCCCTTGATCCTGTCGTCTGGTTCTGTCCTCCCGGTTCTGACCCTGTTTCTGTCTACTGACTACAGCATTCCCAACATTCACTGGGTTTGCAAACCTGAGAACCTGTGTGACACAAACCTGCTGTCACCAGACGACCACACTGAGGAGCTGAAATTCAGTTTCCTGAGTCTCCCACGGATTCTGAAAAGTTTAGTGGCTTTATTTCTGAGTTTGACATTATTCTCAGTTCTCTGTTCAGTCACTAACCAATCTGTCTGTCCTCAGAGGTTCCTGTGTCTACTGCTGGTGGTTTCCTACTGCTGGTGGTTTCCTACTGCTGGTGGTTTCCTACCAAATGCCTTCCAGAGATCTCAATGAATCTTATCAGTTGTGTCCAGCTGAAATTTTGGGTCCTTTGAACTACCTGTTTCATCCACATTGGAAACCCTTACAAACTTACCCTGCCAACTGCTAATGTAAATAAATGAGTCTGAAGTCAACGGCTCCATGCAATCAGCTGGGCTTCATTAAGCCTTTCTTTGTATCAGTTATCACCATTGTTGATGCCTCTGTGTTATATGTTCTAAGATGGGACTTTCTGGTACCGCTGACATGAAAGGTTCAGAGTATATTTGGGTAAGAACTGTTTTAGAATGAATTTTGGATCTTACTACTGCTCTGGAATTTGTGGACATTCTGGTCAAAGGTGCGCTCACCTTTGTTCACGCGGTGAAACGCCGGAAGAGAGGGAAACGGGCTGGGGTGCTGGTACGTCTTCGCCAGCGTGGACTACGAACACGTTACCTGGAATATTTCTCTCTAACGTGCGCTCACTTCCCAACAAAATTGAGGAACTACAACTGTTGTTGGGGAAAAACAGGGACTTTTATTCATCGGCAGTTTTGTGCTTCACGGAGACGTGGCTGTGTGGATTAATACCGGACTCTGCGCTGCATCTGGCAGGATTCCAGCTCTACAGAGTGGACAGAGACACGGAACTCTCCGGCAAAGCGAAAGGTGGAGGAATCTGTTTTTACCTCAACAGTGGTTGGTGCAACGACATGACAGTGATTCAGCAGCACTGTTCTCCAGACCTGGAATCCTTCATCATAAACTGTAAGCCTTTCTATTCCCCCCGTGAGTTCGTTTCGTTCATCCTGGTCGGTGTTTACATCCCGCCGCAAGCTAACGTGCAGGTCGCACAGCGCATGCTCGCCGACCAGATACTGAGTGTGGAGCGGACCAACCCGGACTCCTTAGTTATCGTCGTTGGCGACTTTAACAAAGGTAATCTCACCCACGAACTCCCCAAATATAGACAGTTTATAAAATGTCCGACCAGAGAGGACAACATTCTGGATCACTGTTACACCACCATCAGAGACGCTTATCACGCCGTCCCACGTGCTGCACTGGGCCAATCCGACCACATCATGGTCCACCTGATTCCTGCATACAGGCAGAAACTAAAGCTCTGCAAACCTGTTGTGAGGATGACAAGGAAGTGGAGCAGTGAGGCTGTGGAGAATCTCCAGGCGTGTTTAGGCTGTACAGACTGGGATGTGTTCAGGACTACTACCAACAGTCTGGACGAGTACACAGAGGCTGTGACTTCCTACATCAGCTTCTGTGAGGACAGCTGTGTACCATCATGCACCAGGGTGAGTTACAACAACGACAAACCCTGGTTCACAGCTAAACTCAGAAGGTTAAGACTGGATAAGGAAGAGGCCTTCTGGAGTGGGGACAAAGACATATACAAAGAGGCAAAGTACAAGTTTGGCAAGGCAGTGAAAGAGGCCAAACGACTGTACTCTGAGAAGCTCCAAAACCAGTTCTCAGCCAACGACTCTGCGTCTGTCTGGAAAGGGCTCAAGCAAATCACCAACTACAAGCCGAAAGCCCCCCACTCCATCAACGACCGACGCCTCGCCAACAACCTGAACGAGTTCTACTGCCGCCTTGAAAGACAAAGGGAGAGTCCTGCAACCATCCCCCACGACGCCCCCCAACAGCTGCAGCCACAATCCACCACCCCCATCTCTCCAACCTCAAGAGGGGCCTTGGCACCTCCAACCCCCACCCTGAAGTTCCCCCCCACCAGCCCCCTACCCACGCCGAGGACGGCTCTTTCCATCCAGGAGAGGGACGTCAACAAACTCTTCAGGAGACAGAACCCCCGGAAAGCTGCTGGTCCGGATTCTGTCTCACCAGCCAGCCTGAAGCACTGCGCTGATCAGCTGTCTCCAGTCTTCACAGACATTTTTAACACCTCACTGGAGACATGTCATGTGCCACCCTGCTTCAAGTCCTCCACCATCGTCCCTGTTCCCAAGAAGCCAAAGACCACAGGGCTTAATGACTTCAGACCCGTCGCCCTGACCTCTGTGGTGATGAAGTCCTTTGAGCGCCTTGTGCTCTCACACCTAAAAGACATCACCGACCCCCTCCTGGACCCCCTGCAGTTTGCCTACAGAGCCAACAGGTCTGTAGACGATGCAGTCAACCTAGCCCTTCACTTCATCCTCCGGCACCTGGACTCCACAGGAACCTATGCCAGGATCCTGTTTGTGGATTTCAGCTCTGCCTTCAACACCATCGTCCCAGTTCTGCTACAGGAGAAGCTCTCCCAGCTGAGTGTGCCTGACTCCACCTGCAGGTGGATCAGTGACTTCCTGTCTGACAGGAAGCAGCGCATGAGGCTGGGGAAGCACGTCTCTGACTCCCTGACCATCAGCACCGGTTCCCCCCAAGGCTGTGTTCTCTCTCCTCTGCTCTTCTCTCTGTACACCAACAGCTGCACCTCCAGTCACCAGTCTGTCAAGCTTCTGAAGTTTGCGGACGACACCACCCTGATCGGACTCATCTCTGATGGTGACGAGTCCGCGTACAGATGGGAGGTGGACCATCTGTTGGACTGGTGCAGCCAGAACAACCTTGAGCTCAACGCTCTAAAGACAGTGGAGATGGTTGTGGACTTCAGGCAGAACCCAGCCCCACCTGCCCTCATCACCCTCTGTGACTCCACAATTGACACTGTGGAATCTTTCCGCTTCCTGGGAACCATCATCTCCCAGGATCTCAAGTGGGAGCCAAACATCAGCTCCCTCATCAAGAAAGCCCAGCAGAGGATGTTCTTCCTGCGGCAGCTGAAGAAATTCAACCTGCCAAAGACTATGATGGTGCACTTCTACACAGCCATCATTGAGTCCATCCTCACCTCCTCCATCACCATCTGGTACGCCGCTGCTACAGCCAAGGATAAGGGCAGGCTGCAGCGTGTCATTCGGTCTGCTGAGAAGGTGATTGGCTGCAGTCTACTGTCGCTCCAGGAACTGTACACCTCCAGGACCCTGAAGCGGGCAGGGAAGATTCTGGCTGATCCCTCCCACCCCGGTCACAGACTCTTTGAGACTCTCCCCTCTGGCAGGAGGCTGCGGTCCATCCGGACCAAAACTTCACGCCACAAGAACAGTTTTTTCCCATCTGCCACCAGCCTGGTTAACAAAGCCCGGAAACCACCGTGACACTCTCCCTTTCACCCCCCCCTTTTTTTTTTGCTGACAGGACACCTGTAACCTGTAACTCTATGCGTTACATTAACGCTCAGCATGGACTCCTGCTTTACTTGCACTGCTTTACTTGCACAATGATCACCTGCACTGTTGTATTGCTCTTGCATCTTATACTGCTCTATATTTACTCTCACTCACTTAAAACTGTACACATATATTTATATTATATTGTAGATATGTTTATACTGTTTAATTTGTACTGTATTGCACCGACTACGCCAAAACTAATTCCTGTATTTGTTACAGTATGCAGAGGTCTGAATTTAATCATGATATCATATGTTGTTAAGCTTCTACAAGAACATAATGCTACAAGGAAGCCATTTATGTATCTGCATAATTCAGGTACTATCAAGATACTCTTTATTTACCATAAATAATGACATTAATCACAATAAACTGAGGAGAATTACATATTTGTCTTACTGAAATCAAGGTTCTACATTTGAAAGTATTGCTGAGTACTGGTATGTAAATGTATTTACTAGTAATTACTTTACTGACTGTGAAGAAGAGGAGAAAAGAACATCAGCTGAATAAACTTTAGCTTGGAGAGAGGAAGAAGATCTTACCGTAGAGGAGGAAGACAACCACAGCAAACAGCTCCATCTTCCTATATTTACAAACACCAAATCCTGACAAAAGATTTCTTCATAATTCACTGAAACTGTTTCTCTGGACAAACTGAAAGCAGACTAAAGTTTAACTCTGCTATTAATCTAAGGTCTCCCAGTAGAACCAGTTTTCAATGTTCCGGGTTGGATCAGAGCCGCTGTTGGAATGTCAGCAACCAAGTCTGGACAGGAATGACAGATTAAATGATGGTGAGATCAACTAGTGAAAATCTATGAGCAACACAGATGTTGCTCTATAGATAAACTGATTTAAACTGAATTAATTTCATTTCTACTTCAAGTTCATTAAGCTTTCAGCTCCTGATATCCTGATATATATTTCTTCCTACACGGTATGAAAATGAATGCATTTTCCCCTCAGGTAAGGTTCTGGTTTGATTCCCAGTGAGTTCTCTGGAAACACAAAGAACAATAAACACCAGAAACCGGATCAGCAGGTCCAGCACACCCACACACTGATGTTTCCTTCTTATCGTTGCCAAACTATGACAACTTGATGCCAAACCCTGACCTTAAATCACCTCTACAGGTTCTCACTGAAACCAGCCTTTAACCAGGATTATTTATTAGATGTGATCCGACAGGAAAGCATGTTTCTAGAATAAGATTGTTTTAAATCCAAGGAAATTAAAAAAACTCCTTTTAACAGGATGACCTCCTTTTTACACTGAAACATGGCTGTAGAAAGTACCGGGAGTTATTATTAATCAGTTAGAGACATTTTTACAGAGACTTTCTGCTCTAAAACACATTCAGCTCTGATTAATAAACAGTTAACCTGGTAAATGTGGCCTGTTTCCTGATATTTAAAGACTTTTACTGTAGAATAGCTGCAGGGTTGATGTAACGGTGGCTGATAATAAAACAAGTCCTCACCAAGGACCTTTTATTCAACAGAGCACATAGAACCTACATCAGTAGATGCAGCAGAGGGTTACATGTTTATTTATCTGTTCTTCATCTTCTTCATCTGTCTGAACGGCCCATTCTCTTTTAGACAGCACCCTCTAGTGGTGAAAGATGGTATCTAAGGTTACAGAACAACAGTTGATCCTGATTTTGGCTCCTAGGAACCATCTTTCTGGTCAGATGCAGTGGTGGTTCTAGACCAAATTTACCAGCCGGGTCAGGGTGGGCCCAGAATAAAAGAATGAAACAAAAATAAAACAGGGTAATATTTCATTGTTTCATATACTGTATTAATTAGCCACAGAGGCTGTTGCGGCTCTGGAGCTGCAGGTTTCAGACCCCTGATCCAACAGATGAAAACTGTGATCGTATCTCAATACAACTGAAGCTAAAAGTGCAGCAACTTAATTTTTAATTCATTGTTAAAGTAAAACTTTGAAGGTAAATAATTAAAATTGGCCCAAGCGAGCAATCAGTTACATAAATTTATTTAGTATTATGTCTTCAGTACAAGGGCCATAACAGGGGCCAGGACCAGTTCTACAGGGACACTGGCCGCCGTTGGCCCCTGTCTAGAGCTGCCTATGGCTAGATGTTAAGGAAAGTAAATGAAGTCTTCATCTAGCAGGAAAACAATAAAACAGACAGATACTATTGATCTTGTACCGTTTTTTATTCAAAACAGTGAAAAGACCAATCTTTATCACATTAAACTATTTAAAATTAAAAATACAATTTCTGTTTGTTTAGTTTTTGTAGTAATTTAAACTCAAACCACTGCAGAAAACATCGCCATGAAACCTTATTTAATCCAAACCTGCTTATTAACATAGAGATAATTTTTAAATTGAAAATGTCTAATAAACTGATCTACATCTAATATTCTGGATCCATGGTCCTTCACTGATACACACTGACTGCCTGTTAATGTTCAGCTAACTGGAGACCCCTGATCTCATTCATAAAGGCTGGACAGTAAAACGTTTGTTTTTCTGAAGGTAAAATCATTTTACAGGAAGATAATTTCTGTTCACAAGACCAAACAAAACTACCTGGTTTAAAAATGGTTTGGGTTTAGGCTTAAAAATTACTGTAAATTATGCAGAAATTCATGAACCAAGATTTAAAAACAGCATAATTTGATTCAGCACTAATTGATTTAATAATTTTTTTTGTTGTAAAATTGTGGTACAGTTTCAATGTGTGGAAAAAAGTTGTATTTTTGTTTCAGAGTGAGAATTTGGGAGAATATTGGTAAATACAACAATATATGTATATACAGGGGTTGGAAAATGAAACTGAAACACCTGGTTTTAGATCACAATAATTTATTAATATGGTGTAGGGCCTCCTTTTGCGGCCAATACAGCGTCAATTCGTCTTGGGAATGACATATACAAGTCCTGCACAGTGGTCAGAGGGATTTTAAGCCATTCTTCTTGCAGGATAGTGGCCAGGTCACTACGTGATACTGGTGGAGGAAAACGTTTCCTGACTCGCTCCTCCAAAACGGCTCAATAATATTTAGATCTGGTGACTGTGCAGGCCATGGGAGATGTTCAACTTCACTTTCATGTTCATCAAACCAATCTTTCACCAGTCTGGCTGTGTGTATTGGTGCATTGTCATCCTGATACACGGCACCGCCTTCAGGATACAATGTTTGAACCATGGTCCTCAAGAATGGTTTGCTAGTCCTTGGCAGTGCCCATCTAGCACAAGTATTAGGCCAAGGGGCTGCCATGATATGACAGCCCAAACCATCACTAATCCACCCCCATGCTTCACTCTGGGCATGCAACAGTCTGGGTGGTACGCTTCTTTGGGGCTTCTCCACACCATAACTTTCCCGGATGTGGGGAAAACAGTAAAGGTGGACTCATCAGAGAACAATACATGTTTCACATTGTCCACAGCCCAAGATTTGCGCTCCTTGCACCATTGAAACCGACGTTTGGCATTGGCATGAGTGACCAAAGGTTTGGCTATAGCAGCCCGGCCGTGTATATTGACCCTGTGGAGCTCCTGACGGACAGTTCTGGTGGAAACAGGAGAGTTGAGGTGCACATTTAATTCTGCCGTGATTTGGGCAGCTGTGGTTTTATGTTTTTTGGATACAATACGGGTTAGCACCCGAACATCCCTTTCAGACAGCTTCCTCTTGCGTCCACAGTTAATCCTGTTGGATGTGGTTCGTCCTTCTTGGTGGTATGCTGACATTACCCTGGATACCGTGGCTCTTGATACATCACAAAGACTTGCTGTCTTGGCCACAGATGGGGTGGCTCCGGTTGGCAGGCTGCTTTGAGCCATGTGGACCCCTCTTCGGAGGTGGATGGGGGTTGTTGGGGACTGGGTTCGGGGCGGGGGGACGGGAGCTGGGCTGGGTTCACCGGGGTCTGGGCGGTGCCGGCGCTGTCTGCCTGTCTCTGCCCCAGGAGGGAAGGGGACCACCTCCTGGGTCTGGACCTGGGAGTATAGAATATGCATGGGGAGTGTGAGTGAGTGTATGACGTCCATCGTTGTTTGTCTTTACATTGGGTGCGAGTGATTTTATGTGTATGCATGAGGGTGGGAGTGGGTGATTGTGACTGTGTGCCTGTTTTTTTTTTTTCTTTTTTTGCGACAGGTTGGGTTTTTGACTGTTCCCTCTCCTGGATCAGCTTGGGGGGGCCTAATACTCCTGGTGGCTGCTTGCCGGGGCCTGGCCCCCTGGGCTCTGTCGGGCCTCTGCTAGGTTGGTGGTGTGTCCCGGGGTTCCTGTGCTTTGGGGGGCCTTTGGATGTCTGTGGCTCGGATCTCCTCAGTGTCCGTCCAGGGACAATGGGGCAGGCCTGTGGGTCCTCAAACTCGCTATTGCATATTTTTGTGAAGAAACATTGTATACAAAAGCGCGTCCACACCCATACTCACAGGTGTTAATCTTCAGGTGTTGACAGATACACAGATGTTCTATTTTGGGCTGCACCTCTGACAAAGTACATTTTACATTCATAATTACCGTGTACTATTTTGTTAAAAACAAAACTGCTGCAAGTGTATATGCAAGCAGGGTGTAATCTTGTATTCTCTTCATCCTTCTTTCTCTCCTCCACTCTTTCCTCCTTTTCTCCCTTTTGCTCCATCTCTCTCTTTTTTTAGCTTCATTTTTCCTTTTCATTTCAGTCTCCGTGTCCGTAACAATTGAAACATTCCCAAAGACATTTATAATAAAGTTTCTTCTATAAATATCAAGCGGAGCTTTAAAGCATTAGCTGTGATGCTCTGCTTGGGAAAGTAAATCTGTTGGGCAATTTCTTGGCACTCTGACAACAATTCTGAGCGATACTCTGCCGGACAAGACACGGTAAAAAAAAAATATATATTGATTTTCACAGGTGTTCAAATACTTATTTGCAAGAGTAACACACAAAGTTAAAAAGTAAAAAAATATTATAGATCTGAAAAATGGTCTCTGATCCTCTGATGGAGCTCTATGGTGGTATTAAAAATATAATATAGTTCCTTAGCTACAGCAGTCACATACAATAAAAATAATCAACAATTACAGTTTCACTTTTCCAACAAAAGGGAGATAATTCAGAGTCCATCTTATTTTTAAAGACAGGGTCCAAGTTTGTTTTTGAGTAAGTTGTGTTTATGGTCCAACTCTTTTTGTTTTCATTAAAATAACGACGAAAGAACATGGCTAATAAAAGAAAAACTATTTTAGTTGTACGTAACATTTTTACATTTAACAAGATTGTCTTGCCTTTCAGGCATTTGAAGTAGCGATGGGAAGTTTGAGTGTACTGAAGGTCTCAATCAGCACATTAAAATGACAGACAAACATTACGCTAAAAAAAACCAAGAACAAAACAAAAAACACAGATCTGTTTTAAAATAAAGAAAAATCATGCTTAAAAACTTGGTACTGTGGTGGAAAATAACTCACGGTTCTGAAGGCCTTTTCTATGCAGTCTTTTAGGAAACATGAGATTAGTTTATTTTTTGTGTGGTACCACTGTCCAATCAGAATCTTTCTTACCTTCAAAAATAACCCAATTTTTGTTTTTCATTCTCATTTTAAAAGTTTGTTTTACCAAGGAAAATGTGTTTTACAAAACCAATTACTCTCAAAGTTTTAAAAGTTTTAGCTGGTGATATTTTAGAAAACAACAAGTGTTTTAATATTTCTGTGCAGCACAGAACTGATTAGGTTTCCTTTCCTTCCCCAAAGGGAGAAAAAAGAACCTGCAGAACCAAACCTTTCATAGTTTTTGTCAGGACCTGATATAAGGTACAGTGTAAATCAACACGCTGCATGAATCAGAAGAGGGAAGAAAAAACCTAATATAACCTCTTCCCAGCAGCTGCTGTGAAAAACAATGAATTTGTATTTTCCATAAGCGTAAGTTAGCACTTGTGGACAAAAACTGCACCAAACTATAAGTACTGTGTCAGAAACGGTATGAAGACCATCTGCAGTAGAACTAAGCCTGTTTTAATGAGGTCTCTACCCATTAGATTTGTGGGATACAAACTCTGACAACAGAAAATAATGGCTGAAGGAGAAGCCCATCAGGTGTTACGCATGCGCTGGGTTTTAAAAATGCTCCTTCATGTGATCTGTCCTGAGAATAACATAGAAACACATGGTTACTGCTGAGTTTTGGAAATGTTGTAACTTCCTCTGCATTTTAATAACTTTTAATAATTATAATAATTGACCCTGAATATTCCACGACGAAAGAGAACTTGTTTCTCTAAAAGAATTAACTGGAAAGTATCAAATGAGTTAAGTTATCACTCTTTTGACGATAATTTTCTAACCCTAAAATAATATTTTAACCCGCTATATCTGTCAACGTCAAGCAAGCGTGTCACATGAGCAGCGGTTAATAAGCGTTCTTCGTTGCAGAAAATAGGAAAAGATTTATGCAAATGTGTGTGTGTGTTTGTACGTTACCCCCATCAGTTTCTTAATCGCTCCAGAGTCAGACTGTCATGGCACACAGTCCTCTATCAGTCCAAAAACAACCAGGCCCTTCCCCGGTCTGTTGGTGAGACATTCAATCATTCTTTGTTCACTTTAACTTATCCAGGAGGGAGAAAGAAGAAACTTTGCTCCGGTTTCTCTTCTGCCCGCATAAGATGCTTTCAATATAAATCCAGTGTATCACTCTTCTGGCTCTTGCAAACAGCATGGATCTTTGTCCATCTCAGTGGGTTCGGGCCCTGAGTTTCGTTTTTTGTAGAAAGTCACACTGCGATTTTCAACATGCAGGAAGGCAGATCTCTCTCTTTCAGGCCGTTCTGGAGAAGCGTCTCTGGTGGAGTAGCCATGGAGAAGGGCAGGTTTCTAAAATCCAGACTCAAAAACGCAGATGTTGAACTCAAATCCCATATATGTGTGTATTTGTGTGTGAGAGAGGCAAAAGAAAAGTTTAGTATAGGTTCAGATTTTGTACAAAGAAATATTATCAGTCAGTCAGTCAGTTGTCTATGTTTTATGGCCCAGACCCTCCTTGAATTCAAAGGTGACAAGTTTATCTAGGAAGAGACCCAACTGCACTTCCTGAGGCATCACCCTAAAACATGAGTCTTAACCATTAAACTTCTGATAATGGCTTTTACAGCTTCTTCCTCTAACACAGATGTTCTGAGGAGTGAGGTAACCTAAAGGTCATACACATTGGAGCACTCTTAAAAAGAATTTCCATTACAAGAGTCAGTGATAATGGATCTCAGAATGAGTCACACAAACACCTCAGACAACAGGTAAACCTGCAGCAGTGTGGTGTGATCATTGACCAGCATGATTTCAGAGAACATGAGTGAGAGGTTATAAGGCTTAAAGAAGCACTGGCCCAGCTGTATCTTAATGATACAATTTAAAACTTTTTTGAAATCAATATATATATATAAAAATGTGAACTTATATATTTTAGCATTTCCGTTAACTTCTTGTCCCCACTTCGGTCCAGTAGGTGGCGATAATCCAATTTACAGTTATCTGTCATCCGCCATTTACACCAGAAGAAGAAATTCTGAGGTGGTCCCGCACCAGCAGGGGGCGCTGTCTGTTTTTACAGCGTGTGAAAAAGTCCTGAGCCTGGTCTTATCGGTGTTGCTCGGAGCTGTTTGTTTTTATTTCGTAGTTTTTCTTTACTGTTTGTGTTACGGAAACAAGATGGCCGGCACCGCGTTAAAGAGGCTTATGGCGGAATACAAACGTGAGTAACCGAAGCTCCAGCTGGTGGGGAAGCCGTTACCAGGCGGCCTAAACCCGAGTTTAGGGAAGTTCCGCTGAACCAAACTCTGCCACAGAATCTACAGCTTTAACAGTTTCTATGCTCTAAGGTTTTAATCTGACACTGTAGATTAAAGGTTTATGAAATCTGTTTAAAACCGAACAGTTTAATTGATTCGGCGTCATTTATCTGGACCTAACATTATGCAAAATGATGCATTTGGACTTATTCTTGTGCCTGGTCAGCTCCATCTAGAACCTTCTTCATTGGCTGTTTATGTAACCGAGATTAAAACATTACAATAAGTTACGAGTGGTAGAATGATCAAAAACTATAAAACTAACCAGTAACTAAATTAAGCTGTTAACCCTCTGATGATCTGCATGTTTGGGGTTCTGAATCCAGCTTGGTTCTGATGGACTCAGCTTGACAAGAACTGTTAAAGTCCGACTGCCAGCTGTTCAGAGCCATGCTATTAAAGATCCGGTTTTTGTTGGTAAACGTTTTCTTTCTTCAAGAAAACAATACTAACAAAACTATTTAATTATTATTTCGTTGATCTCAGGCCATACTTCCAAAAACACTTTATTAATCCTAAAAGGAAATAAAATGTTGTAGCTCATATTAGATGCTGATGGCTGTGGGCAGGAAGGATCTCCTGTAGAGGTCCGTCTCCCAGCAGATCTGATGAAGCCTCTGACTGAAGACACCGTTGTTGTATGACTGTCTGATGAAGAGGATGCTCAGGGTTCTTATAATGTTCTTCATTTTATGAAGAATAATGGAGTCTGTTGTTGCTAAGATAGAAGAAGAAAGTTATGAGTGAAGGAAAATTATATATTAACAGAGGCACCACCAGATTTATTGGCAGCTTGGTAAAGATGCTGTAAAAAGCCTGAACATAAAGTTGCTGCAGCATAATCTGACATTGATCATTTTAGTAAATCAAACCTTTATTTTTATTATTATTTTAGCGTTCAGTTTGTTGGGGTCAGCTGCTGCTCCAGGTTCTGTGTGGCCACCACAGAACGTCCTCAGAAAGTTGAAACTATTTCTGTAAACGGTTCCTTGATCAGTCTGAGACCCACAGACTGGGATGAGTGGACATGTCAGCTGTAAACTGGCTTTGTGTTCTAACATGTTTCAGAATAATAAAGCATGTTGGACTGGAATTAACTGAAAATCATGTTTTTACTTAGAAAAGCACCAATTTTCCTCATAGGGACCAGTTTCCTGTATTCATTGAGACTGACCTGCTAATTCTGATTTAACACATTTCTTTTCAGGGATTATAACGCATAAACAAGGAGGAGGTTCCTTGATAAAGGCAGTAATCCAGATTCCCAACAGAAAATGAAGAAATGACCAGATTAGACCCATGTGTGAATCACAAAGTTTGGTTCTAACCTTTGTCTACTTGTGTAACTCAGCACAGCAAAGAACATCCTGTTTGATTATTTAGAAATAAAGCAAGATGAGTTTTCTTGGTTTGGAATCATTTTATAAATAGGAAATAAAGAAAACAGATTTTCCATTATTTGATCTGCTAATCCAGGAGAAGATCTCTGGCTGAGTGGTACATCTCTAGTTTTATTCCGATAATTTAAAACGTGACGGTTCAGTTATTCAGAATAAATGAGACAAAGGAGACTGGTTTCACAAACAACCCAGTCCAGACAGAGTCAATTATCCCAGTAACCTCAGTGATGGAGGACCAGTTGTATGAACATGTCTCCCATCAGTATGGGCAGCTGTCTTTAGGTGTCGCTCATTTTATAATCAAAACCAAATCAATCAGGGACATCAGTTACATATTAATATCTGGACCTTATTGAAGTGTTTTATTCTGTGTAAAAACATTCAACCAAGTGGAGGAAAACTAGGATCAAGCTTTCAGGAAACTGCAACTTATTTCTGGTCTGAGGGAGTCCGGACTGGACCAGGGTTAACAGCAGGATGGACTGAACCAGAACCCTGGGGCAACAATGAAAATAGGGCAGAATATAATGTTAACAGGGACGATACACTTTGACCCGGTTCTACATAGAATTTAACACCCGGGTTTTTACATTATCAACATAAATGTAGTTATATTAGCTGCCTGTGTCGAGCTGAAAGTCTGTCTGAGTTTTCAGGAACAGTGGTTCTTTTTAAGCCTGGTTAGATCACCATGGTAACAGAACCAGAATGAGTTTCAGTCATTTAGAACCAAGGTGTCCAAAGTGAGACCCAGGGGTCAATTATGCTTTTCTATATTTGACCCACAGACTCTTAATGCACATTGAGTTTTAATTAGAGAATCATCATTAAGTGGAAAAAATGAGATATAAAGTATTCTTGGTTTGACAATCCTGCTTTTTGCTTGCTTTATTATTTCATAGTGAATAAAACCACAAATATCCAGCGACTTTTACTCTAAAGCAGACCTGGGGGTTCGGGTCCAAACCTGCTTTTCTAAATGTAGGAAGCAGTTTAAACGGAAGTGTGACCCAGATCCTGTTCTGGTTGCTGAGAATAGACATTATTCTTCTGGGCCAAGCTAATAAAAATCAGTCAACGCTCCAAAAGGTTTGGAAACCAAGTTTCTTTTAAGAAGGAAAATCTACGAAATCCTTTTTATGATTTGGATGCAAGATGATCTCTTTCCCACAAAAAATAAGATTATTTGTTTCATTCAAATATTACATGTTTAGTTTATTGTTGAGGAGGTAATTAATTCATTTAAAATGTGTCCGTTTTGAGTTGTTGATTTTGGCCCGTTAAACTGGTGTCACTCTGGTTTAACCTTCTCTCCAGTGTGTCTCTGTGATCCAGATTCATCTGTAATGTGTTTGTTTTTCAGAGCTGACCCTGAACCCACCTGAAGGCATTGTTGCAGGTAAGACTGGACCCCACCTCAGCTCCACCTTTACATTTGAACACCTGAGTGGTTCTGTCAGCTCGGTGTTCAGAACTCCGTTTAAATCCTGTTCAGGGTTTCTGACTGAAACCCACCTGGTGTCTTTACCCATAAACATCTGTAACCTGGTACTCTGATCAGAACTTACCTTTCTGACCCGGGCCTTATTTCTTTCTGTTTTCTGGCCTGTGATCCAGATCTTGTTGTAATCTGTCGATGTGGTTTGGATCAGAATTTCTCCAGACCTGAGGATCATCCTGCTTTTTCACTGTACTGAAAGTTTGATGTGTGAAACATCTCTGGTTCAGGATGTCAGGCTAACAGAACTGGTTCTGTTAATGATGCATCAGAACAGGACATCATGACCATGATCCAGTTTCTCCTCTGTTTGTTCTGCAGGTCCAGCCAACGAGGAGAACTTCTTCGAATGGGAGGCGCTCATTATGTGAGTACAGACTGGTCGTCTCCATGGAAACCACCATTAAGTTGTGTACTTATTTCTGTTAGCTTTCATTAAAACAGAAACTAAGCTTTTTCTTTGATTCTCACTGAGAATCTTCCTGAGATACCCGAGCAGAACCGATTCTGATGGAACCCAAACAGGTTTTATCTGACGTCCACCCTGACTGTAAAACCTCAGACTCATGTTGGTGAGTCAGCTGCTGCAGCTGCGATGTGTCTCTCTGACCAGCAGGTGTCCCTGCTCACCAGCAGACAGTCACTCCTCAGCCGGAACAAACCCGAACACCCAGAGACGTGTCAGTATAACAGAACATGTGACCCACATGAGTCCGAGTCGGTTTGAAGAAGTCAGAAATCTGTGTCCAGCTCAGATCAGCTGTTAAAATCATGATAAAATTGTATGTCATTTGTCAACACAAAGTGGTGTATTATTTTGAAGTGGAAACTTTATCCCCAGCTGGGAACATCTCACAGAGCTCCTTCGTTTGAAGGTGGAAAGCAGATGGCACAAATGCAAACCTTACAAAGACGTGGCAGTCCACCTAAACCGATGGTGCTAGGAGAGCATTAACTAGAAAAGCAGATAAACGGCTTGTGATGGAGGAGCTGCAGAGATCCACGGCTCAGCTGGAAGAATCAGTCGACAGTAACACTGATTGGTTGAGTCGTGCATGAAGGAGTCAAAGAAGAGAGCATTTAATAAAAAGCCATAATAAGACCTGTTTACATTTTGAAACAAGACATGTAAGGAACATAGAAACATGTGGAAGAAGGTGTTCTGGTCCAATGAGACCAAAATGTCCCCTTCTGGCCTAAGTGCAAAACACTGTGTGGAAGAAAACACTGAAGACATTATCCCCACAGTCAAACACGGTGATGGCAGCATCATGTCTCGGGGATGTTTTTCTTTGTCTGCGACAGTGAAGCTGTCAGAGATGATGGGAAGATGGATGAACACCTGCTACAGGCTGCTAAAGACTTGACCAAGATGGAAGTTCAGCTTCCAGAAGGACAAGTCTAAACCTACAGCCAGAGCTCTATGCATGTGTTAGAATGGCCCAGTCAAAGTCAGCGCCTAAATCCATATAAGATAATGTGGCAAGACTTGAAAATTGATGTTCTCAGATGTTCTCCATCCAATCTGAGCTTGAGCTAATTCACAAAAAGAAAACTTCTCATGAAATCCGAATAAAATAAATGAACAGTTGTGATTTTAACTTGACAGGATGTGGAAAATGCAACGGTCTCTGTTGGAGGTAAGATGATTACTGCTTGTAGCGTCTCAGCAGAACTTATCTGGAAACAGAACCTGATCTTTTCCTTTAAGACCAGACCAGCTCACTGAATCAGAGATCTTCACACTTCCAGCTCATCTTCATCCTCTGGAAACATGTTTCTGATCATCACTGCAGCCTGCTGCAGCTCTGACAGGAGACGCTGCAGGGACCGTGATGTCAGTGAAGGCACCATCATTAGATGCTACTGCGCTCCATGCTGGCGTGACAGCAGCTTCAGTCTGCCCTTTAATTTTCCCTGCTGCTCATTTGCAGTCAGAGTCCACATACCTGCTCTCTCTGCAGTGACATCACTGAGACGGCACACCTGTCATTATACCTGAGTCCCTGTCCCTCGTCATGTGATGTCCTTCCTTTATTTCTCTGTTCCTAACGTCCTGTAGATGAGGTGAAACACTCGGATCAGTAATGCTGTTGATCTGTAGATGTGTTTTATGTTCAGTCAGAATCATCTCTGACCTCAGATCAGTTAGAACCAACGAGGACATCATAAGGGTCCGTTCAGAACCATGTTCTGTCCAGCTGCTGTCCTGATAAACAGAGGATGTGGTGATGAGCAGATATCTGACCAGAGATCAGTTTGACTGATGGATGAAGAGTCGGGTTTAACTTGCAGTTAAAAGATCAGGGAAGAAGTGCAGGAAGATCTGAGATCAGATATTCAAACTTCCTGTCTGATCATAACTCAGGATTTCGTGATCAGAAACGGACACTGGGTTCACTTACATAAAAACCCCTGCAGCATCTCCATGTTCTCAGTCTCTACCTGGGTCTAAAAGCCATGATGTTTGTGTTGTTTATGTTGTTTGTTTGTGTCTCAGGGGTCCAGAGGACACGTGTTTTGAAGGAGGAGTGTTTCCCGCCGTCCTCAGCTTCCCCTCTGACTATCCTCTCAGTCCTCCGAAGATGAGGTTCACCTGCGACATGTTTCACCCCAACAGTGAGTCCCCCTGCTGCACCCACAGGCTCCGCCCCCTCAGCCCCACCCTGACAGCAGATTTAAATGCTCAGAAACAGCTGGTCACATGACCAGTCAGGTGACAGTTTCTAAGACATGTAGTCTGACCTGAACCCTGTTATCGGACTCGTCAGAACACGCCTCGTTAGCGTGCTGTCATTAACGCTGTGATTAGTGGGCAGGAGCCATGATGTCATGGCTCAGAAGAGTTCTGATTAGAGGACAGAGCGCTCGGTCCTGACCCGTCATCATGTTCTCTACCATCATCATCAACCCACCAGCATGGCCCCACCCTGAACTTTCTGCTGCAACTGTATCTTCTGCTCCTGCACCAACAACCCTGCAGGGATAAAACACATGAAGAAGAAACAGTTTGAACACAGAGAAGACACTGAGCCCAGGGTCCAATCAGAACCAGAGCTGCTGCAGACATCCAGCTGTAGTTTGTTCATTAAGTTGGATGATGGTCCCTGCAGGTGAGGACGGGCAGGTGGCATCTACCTGGGCTGATATCTCAAAGTGAATCTGTCTGCGTACAGACTAAATGTTGGTACCAGAAATGTTCTGTTTAATCAACCAGAAAGTTCTGAGCAGTGACCAGGTCCATACAGGTAAACAGGTGGAGCACAATCAAGGTGGAATGTTTCATCCAATCAGAATCTAGAAAACATCACATAACGTCTTATCGGATCTGAGGCTGAACTAGTTATCTGGATATCTGCTGGGTTCACCAGAACCACTGACTGCTACACCCCCAGAGTCAGATCCAGGTGAGGAAGGTCAGGTGACAGTCCCTGGCCTGCCAGCAGGTTGCTGGTTGGATGCCTGTTGTTGCAGCTGTTTATGAGAGCAGAGTGAATTAGAGTTCTGCCTCACCTGGGTTCTAAACATGATGTACCACTAAGGACGCAGAGTCCAAAAAACCAGCTCTGACCTGTCACATGTCCCCATGAGGATACACCAAATATCCTCCATCCAGCAGAACATCTCTGAGACACTAGGCAGGAGTCAGACTGTCAAAACAAGAACCTTCTTTTTCATCTTTGCACATATCTGAATGGAGGTTCTGCTTCTTCGTCTCCTCCTCAGTTTATCCAGATGGCCGGGTTTGTATCTCCATCCTTCATGCACCCGGTGACGACCCGATGGGTTATGAGAGCAGCGCAGAGAGGTGGAGTCCGGTCCAGAGCGTGGAGAAGATCCTGCTGTCTGTGGTCAGCATGCTGGCAGGTAGAGCAGGACACCGATCACATGATCCTTTTACATGATTAACATGTTAGCTAAATTAAACACACCTGCCATGTGTGTATTACAGACCCGATGCATGATAAACACGTACTGATCACACACATGCTGATCACACACATGCTGATCACACACATGCTGATCACACACATACCAATAACATCATAGGTTTCATTCCATCGCGCTACAACTTAGTATTTCTATATATGGATGTCATTTGTTTATAACAAACATGTTACATTATTACAAAACGCCTGTCACATACTTATTTCCAACCTGACGCAGGTTTAATTTATGCCTGTCACATGTTAGTTACACACCTGTCACATGTTAGTTACACACCTGTCACATGTTAGTTACACACCTGTCACATGTTAGTTACACACCTGTCACATGTTAGTGACACGCCTGTCACATGTTAGTTACACGCCTGTCACATGTTAGTTACACGCCTGTCACATGTTAGTTACACGCCTGTCACATGTTAGTTACACGCCTGTCACATGTTAGTTACACACCTGTCACATGTTAGTTACACACCTGTCACATGTTAGTTACACGCCTGTCACATATTAAACACACATCTGTTACATGCCTGTTACATGATTACCACACGCCGGTCACATGTTTGTCATGACATCCCAGCTTAATAAACATGCATCTTTCACATGATTCATATAATTCCACAATATTTATTACAGGCTTGAGTTTATCACGTGTCCTTCACATGTTTAACGATCTCGACATGCAGTCAGGACTCCCCATCACAGGTTTAAATCACACATTTAAACATGTTACAACCCTGTCATTGGTTTCAAACATGCCTGCCATATTTGATCATATAGAAACATTCAGGAATATAAATGACTCTCCATGTCTCTCCCTCCTTCTCCTCCTCCTCCCAGAACCAAACGATGAGAGCGGTGCGAACGTTGATGCGTCTAAAATGTGGCGCGACGACAGAGAGCAGTTCTACAAACTGGCTCAGAAGATCGTCCGCAAGTCGCTGGGCTTGTAGAGATTATGTCATCACGCCGCTCTGTGTGTGTGTGTGTGTGTGTGTGTGTGTTCGCATCTCGGATACAGACTGTGGAGCATCAACATTGTTACCATGGAAACCACCAACAAATACACACACACTGAGCTGCAGTTGGATAGATCAATGAACTGATGGATCAGAGATTGATCAGTTATGGTCACAGTGGCATCACCAGGGGAACCAACAGCAGCTTGTCATAACCTCACTTCCTGTTTGTGTCTTCCTCCTCTCCTCCTCTCTCTCCCTGCTGTTGGCTCCACATGGCTTCAGATTGAAGTTTCTCAGCGAACTGTTTGCACTTTATCTCCTCCTGGTGGTCACCATGTCGGACTTCAGTTTGGTTTTTACAGCTGAGATGATGGAGTTCTGCAGTGAAGACTTGGTTTTCTTTCACGAGTAGTTAATTAAAAACAGAATATTGAGCTCTTAGTTTCTCTGGTTTCTTATTGATCTCCTCTGTGAAACTAACAGCTTCACTTTGTTTCTGTTTCTGCTATCAAACTGATTTTAAAGCATGTTGACACAAACTTAATAAAACAAGTTTCTGTTTCAGGATCTTTGGTTTATTAAAATAATTTTATCTGAAGTCTAAACGATGAATCACACAAAGTATAGTTTGACCTTCTGGTTCAGTCGGATGTTCTGTATGTTCAGGATGGTTCTTTTGTCTTCTTTAGACCTAAAAGTGTTCATTTCCTCAGCATGGTTGAAGAAAGGTTCAGAAAAGGTTGAGTTTTGTAGACACACACCTTTTAATTCAGGTTTTGATTTGGACTCTTCAGTGTGGTTCTGACACACCTTTTAATTCAGGTTTTGATTTGGACTCTTCAGTGTGGTTCTGAGCAGGTACATTATTTCATGTCGTGTGTATCTGCTGCTCCTGATCACAACCGCTGCTCCTGAATCACTTTGAACATGTTTTTGTTTGCAGCTCTTGTCCACCTCATCTGAGGTCACATGACCACAGTGAGGCGCAGTCATGTGACTCTCAAGGTCTCCGAGTTCAGGCATGTCTCTGCCTGCTGGACTGGATCCCCATCCATGTTTAAACTGGGATTACTGGGCTTTAAAGATCTCAGATCACAGCTGCTCCTTAATGTTTCCCAGTTCGTACTTCACAGCTCTACAGCATAGTACACACCACTGTTACACTGAAAGACATCACACACCTGTATGAGAGTGAGACAGGTGAGTGGGCGGAGCTTGGGCTTACATGGGGAATTCCTCAGATAGACAGACCTCCAATCGGTTGCTGCTTTACTGTTTTTCACCGAGCCTGTTCCCCATGCTGCTGCTTCATTTCAGAGATTAATTTATCATTGCATAACGTGTGCACGTGTTACAGCCCTCACTGATGTGACGCGATCAAGTGAGCTGAGAACAACATCAGAAACAGCAGGTTCAAGGGCCTAGGGGCCTCTGTAAACCTGTATGAACATGCTTTGGATGTTTGCAAAACGACACTAAAGGCTCAAACCTGCAGAGGGCAGTACTTCAAACCTGCCGTCTCTCTAACGGCCAGCAGAGGGCAGTACTTCAAACCTGCCGTCTCTCTAACGGCCAGCAGAGGGCAGTACTTCAAACCTGCCGTCTCTCTAACGGCCAGCAGAGGGCAGTACTTCAAACCTGCCGTCTCTCTAACGGCCAGCAGAGGGCAGTACTTCAACCTGCCGTCTCTCTAACGGCCCAGCAGAGGGCAGTACTTCAGACCTGCCGTCTCTCTAACGGACAAGCAGAGGGCAGTACTTCAAACCTCGCCGTCTCTCTAACGGCCAGCAGAGGGCAGTACTTCAAACCTGCCGTCTCTCTAACGGCCAGCAGAGGGCAGTACTTCAAACCTGCCGTCTCTCTAACGGCCAGCAGAGGGCAGTACTTCAAACCTGCCGTCTTACATGAAAGGCAGCAGGGGGCAGCTCGTGAATTAAACACAAGTATAAGTACAACTGGCTTTATTATCATATAATTTAATTTGTTTATCTTTTATTATCACTAGTTTAAGATTTGCTTCAGTGAAACAATATTATTTTTTGACTTTAGGTTATGTCCACAGCAAAATAGGCAGCCTGACAGAGTTTGTTTTAAGATTTATGATTGATCTCAGTATTTTTCTTCCAGACAGTTTGGTGTTTCTTAGGGATCTATAACTATACGTCAACAAACAAGCAGGAGAGGCTTTATTCCTTCTTTACAGGAAGTGTATGATTGCAAACGGCGAATACTACATTTATCGATCTCAGTTGAAGCAGTTTTCAGATGCGAAGGTAAGAATTTTCATTCTCAGAGTTTATTGTAGTTTGAACCATCCAGCTGATCATCCTGGGATAAAGAAAATGCCTCGATTAGATTGCTGGACTACAATAGTGTTTTTGCATTCTCTTTAGTTGATTTATTACAGTGGAGGCATGTAATCTCTCTATCACTCATCTTCTGGAGTGCCACGAGGATGCATACTGGGACCACTTTTAATTCATTCATAGCTTCATGATCTTAACCACTGATTATGTAGCAATGATCAGGTATGCAGATAACATGGTGATTTTTGAGCAGTGTATATTTAAGTGTCACTTCCCTGTTTGGCATAACAGTAGACAAGATAAAAAAAAAATTTTGTATAAGTGTTAATGTACTTTATGGAAGGGTGAACCATTGATTCCGTAATGCAGTTAATTAATTTTATTATAATTGCTTTAGTCTACCACTGTGGGCTTCCATTTGCCCATCAATTTGATGCTGATATAAACTTCACTACAGAAGGACAAATAAAGGATCATTCAATACTAAAATAAATTCTGTTTCAAAACAAACATGGATTTGCATATATAAAACATTTATTACAATGTAACTGAGGATCTGGGTCATGTAAATGTATTTAGGGCCAACAAGTGCTAAGCATCTCTGGGAACTCCTTCAAGACTGTTGGAAAACCATTTCAGGTGACTACCTCTTGAAGCTCATCAACAGAATGTCAAGAGTGTGCAGAGCAGTAATCAAAGCAAAAGGTGGCTACTTTGAAGAACCTAGAATATAAGACATTTTCAGTTGTTTCACACTTTTTTGTTCAGTATATAATTCCACATGTGTTAATTCATAGTTTTGATGCCTTCAGTGTGAAGATACAATATTCATAGTCATGAAAATAAAGACAACTCTTTGAATGAGAAGATGTGTCCAAACCATTGGTCTGTACTGTATATATATATATATATATATATATATATATATATATATATATATATATATGAAACCCCTGATGAATCCACATTAGTCTGGTACCACAGAACCAAATGTCTCCCAGGTAAGGAGGAAGCTCTGTGCTTTCATTTGTTTTAACTCTAAATGATTTAAACCTGTTTTTATCCTGCAGCTCTTCTTCAGATCAGTCTGATTCATCACAATCATCTTCGTCTGAATCTATCTCCTCAGGTGTGTCCAGGCAGCTGGAGCACTGATCTGACATGTTTGTTCCCCAGGTGTGTTCAGGTGTTCAGCCCCCCTACTCCTCCCTGCAGCCCCTCCCTCTCTTTTTTATTTAAATGTGGGTCGTGCGAGCTTGTCCCGCTGCAGGTGAAGTCTCTCTCTCTCCCTCTCTCCTCAGTGAGACTCAACCTGAAGATCAGCTGCAGACAGCAGCCTTCACCTGGAGAGAAACTATTTACACCAGGAGGAGGACAGGTGGATGTTCTTCAACTGGAGGAGAAACTCTGAGCAGGAATTTTAAAGATCGTTCTGATTTTAGGAATTAAGATTGGAATCGATCTGCTTTATGTTTGTAATTTAAAGGATCAGAACCAGTTTTTCCGTTGGTTTGGACCTTTTTAAATACCAATTCAGGACCCAAAACAGATATTGGAAAATAAGTGCATTCTTTTTTCTGTGATCATCTTTAAGTTTCATTAAACCTGTGGGACTGATACCAGAACATTTTATCTGGACTGGTTTTAACAAGGATTTACAGAAGTTTTAACTTCAGCTGATCCAGAACCAGAACTGGACCTCTGTAATCACACTTCAACCAGGTTTGATTTTTTATTAAAGTGCTTCAGAATCTGCCGATCAGACATAGACATAAAAAGTTATCAGCTGTAATGAATTACTGAGGTCAGTTTCGGATTAGAATCCTTTGATTTATTTGTCTATTTCCAACATTTCCAGAGTTATCTGAGTGTTATGAGGAAATAACAGATTTGTTTATGTGTTTGTTTGGATTAAAACGTCTGAATTATAACATTAAAAACCTCAGATCAGCTGTGAGCAACAGAAAAACTGTTGTACAATAAACATTTAACATAGCAGTAAAGAGTGAAGGTAAAACTCTTGAAATGTGTTTAATCTTGTATCTGGTTTTTAATTAAATCTGCTGACCAGAAAATGTTAAAATAATATATTTACTTTCTGCTTCAAAGAAGAAACAAAGACGTCCATGCACGTCACAAACGTGAGGTTTTTGTTACATATGTGACCATTCATGTTACTTGTATGTAGCAAAAGCACTCATACATGCGGTCACAGTAATTAATATGGGCGATATGGCTCTCTGCCCTGGGTGGCATACTTAGCAGGGCGCCAGGAGACAAATATGATGAAAAATTGGCCCAGTCTGGTTTTTTGCATGTCTAGTCGTTGGGAACTGGGGATTCCTAGTGTGTGGCACAGTGTGAGCAAAGAATGACATTCACTGGATTATTAAAGAATCAGGAGGCCTTCTCCAACACACAGTGTGGCATTTATGTAACTTTGATTCTGCTTTCAATAGATGAGAAGCCATCCAGCCAACACAATTAATATTTAATCACTATTTAATTCATTTACTTCAGATAAGTTACATTATTATTATCATATAAACACTACAAAGATTTATTAAAAAACACTTCAGATAATACTTTTACATGCATCACATGATGATTTCTAAGCGTCGGATGCTGGTTTTCCTGCTGGCATGTTGTGTGAACTGAGGCTCTGGGAGGTTATTAAAAGGTTGGAGGTTGAAAGTTTGTTGGAAGAAAACTCGTAGCAGCTCTTTCTAATTCAGCTCGTTTAGGCTATTGTTTGTTAATTAAATACTCCACACTTTATTTGACAGCTGTTAAAGAAGCTCAGTTCATCTGAAACCAGAACACCTGAACAGAACCGACCCATTTACTGAAGCAAACATTGATTCTGTGATGTTTGGGCTGAACAAAGAACTAAAAGATGCAGCTAAATCCTGACATCCAGTATTTAGTCTGTACCTCAGATTGGCACCAAATAAACTCTACGTGGTAAACACCAATCAGGCATAACATTATGACCACAAATGGGTGAATTGAATAACTCTGATTTATCATGGCACCTGTTAGTGGGTGGGGTATATCAGGCAACAGGTGCAGAGGTTTCCACCTGGAGGTCAACAGGATGCACCAATGAGAGAAGTTAAACCTTTGGAGGTAGTGTGATGTTTTGGGCAATGTTCTGCTGGGAACAGATTTGTTCAGTAAGAGAGGCTTGGCCTCTGTAACCAGTGCAGCAAAAACAGACAGATTTAAAATGTTTCTCTCAGAACTGATTGTCATTGGAGACTACATCTTCTCACCTCTCTGGATGAATGTATCAACCAATAATTTACACTTAGGTCTCCTCCACATTTTTTATTTTTCATTTGCAGCTCAGAGTCTCAAAGACTTCTTAATTCCACACAGCCTTCATGGTTGATAGAGCAGAACCTTCAGCAGAATCTCCTGTGCCAAAGTAAGCTGAGAAAATGATTGAGAGATCCAGGCCTGGAAGAACTGTAGATGAACATTGATCATTTTTATTTTTACAAAGGAACCAGGAATCATCTCTGTTTGTTTGATTAGCCAATGACCAGAACCAGGCTCTCCCACTGACTGCAAATCAAAGTATCATTGTCTAATCAAACTGTACCCGATAAATCCACAAACGTGAAGGTATGAGTGGGCGTGTGCATGGTTGTGTGTTTCTGTGTTGCCCTGTGATGGACCGGCGACCTTTCCAGGATGGACCCTTCCTCTTGCTCAATGACCCCTGGAGAAAGGCCCCCTGTGACCCTGAACAGTAAAGCATGGATGGATGGATGGATGGATGATCAAACTGTAGGGTACTCTAAATCTGGCAGGAGATGACACACAGGAGTTTCTGATTAGATAATTTTGTTCTTGACACTAAACTAAAAAAAACTGACAGCATTCAGATAGAATCTCTTAATATCTTGGAGGTGCTAGCCGACAGCTTGAATACACCTGATCATCTTTCTGCTGCTGCTGTAGAAACCAGCCTGACTCAGTTCCTCTCTGATGTTTCTCCTCATAGACCCTCGAGGAAGATCCTCTCCTCGTCCCCATTCATCTCTGTTCCTCACAAAAACAAGATGCTGCCTGAAGCTGAGCTGAGTTAATAAGAGCTATAAAAGAAGGCGTGATGTTGTCGTGTCGCCCCCTGCTGGTCACCTGGGCACTGCTCATGTCCTCAGTCCAAAGCCAGAGCTGGAGGCCCTGCACAGGTACGAGCACGATGTCACAGTCTCTCAGGTTTCAGTATTAAAGGCGACCAAAGTCAGCCTGATGTATAATCAAATTTTGCGACTGCATGTGAATTCACACAAGAAGTTTTACTATTCAATCATTATGGATTAATAACACTAGATTCATGATTTCACAGCTTCTGATGTGAGGTCACATTCAAAAGGGTGATTATTTGTGAATACACCGATAAGTAAGCATTTTTCCCTGTAGCTGCATGTAAAGAAAACATTAAACACAGAACCGTGTTCTCCTTGACTCTCCCAGACCTGTGATAACTGCAGCTGGAAGCAGGTTTAGACCTCCATACATGAAGTCTCTGCTGTCTGATGGATCTTTGGATTTAATGTAGATAAAATCTTAGTTTCTTCATGACTGCACCACTCTGAAATAAATTTTCCTTATTCACTGAAGTACTCTCCAGTTTATGTTGGACTGACAATAAAACTGATTTAAATTCACCATGGGTCTGCAGCCTGCGGATCCAGAGCTGCATGCGGCTCTTTAGGGCCTCCGCTGCAGCTCTAACAAACTTTGGCCAAAAACTCTAACGAACTAAACAATGTTTTCAAATGTAACGGTGATTAAAAACCTAGCATTAGCAGTTTTTCTGTTGCATTTTCATGCAGTATATTCAAAGCATTTCTGCAACTAATGACACTAATAGAGTAAGAAATATTCTTTTTACAAAGTTTTTTTTTTGTCTTAGGTATTATAAAAACAGGTTATATTGTTCCGCAGAATCATTTTGCTTTTGTTGCTCTAAACAAATTTTGTTTGGCTGGACCGAAAGGAAAAGTGGTTGTTATGATGATGTTTACCCTGTCAAAAATTCGGGAACCTTTCTATTTAAACTACTCTCATGCCTACAGTTTGATCTCCACATGAATGGTTTATTTATCATGTAAATGTAGATATTTACATCATCTTTTGTCCAGTGTGCCTCTCGCTGCTGTAGGACTAACAGTTTTCCGTCACGTCACCTTGGAGAGCAGAGCACACCCAGGCTTTGATTCAACCCCATGAAAGTAAAGGCTCTCTTTAATGACCTGTTGCATCTCCTGCATAAAAATGACAGGTGTGGTCAACAAGGCTTTTAGTCACCCTGGGTTTAAGACATTTTCTGATTCAACGTAGAGTTTTCACACAGTGACTTTTTGTTTGTGGATAAAATTCTTGTCTAATTGACAGAGTGGTGATGTGGGCTCGTTAAAAAAGGTGGGAATCACCACAGTAACCAGTGACTCAGCATTATCTGAGTATCTGGTAGCTACATTACTCAGCAGCTAATAGAGGAAAGTTGATGAATGCTTGATTTTCAGGAAGTAGCTGCTTTGACTCCCTTCATGATTCAGAAACTTATGGATCCATGTTTGGAAGCAATGACTCAGTGGTGTTTCTGGTCTGACTTTGGAGGAACCCGGACCCACTCTTCTTTCCACCACCGCCTCAACTCATTGAGCTCTGGAGACATTTGTTTCTGCAAAGCTCTCTTAAGCTCTGGACTTTGGCTAGGCCACTGCAACATCGCGATTCTTTTCTTTTTCAGTCGTGAATGTGTGGCTGTGTTTGGGATCATTGTTCTGTTCATAACCCAGTTCAGGCCAAGGTTCTGTTGTTGGACAGATGGCCTCACATTTCACACCAGAATACTTTGGCATACAGAGGAGTTCTTGGTCGCCCCAAACATCTACAAGGTGTCCAGGTCCTGTGGAAATTTTCCGAGATCATGTTAGCATCATGCAGGAAACGTCTGAGATGAATCGAGATGTTTGAACCTAAACTGATCCGAAAACCTGGAATCAGTCATGTAAACTCTGTATTGCAGACTAGACGTTAGGTCACCCTGAGTCCAGTATCTTTACAGAAGGGAACAAATGTTCTCTGCAGTGGATCGTCCTCTGACGTGCAGCGGGATCGTCTCTCTCTGTGTTTTTATGTAGTTCAGACGTCTCTGCTGCTTTGCTTCTTTGAAATGTGAGCTGTGTTTCTGAACTTGTCGTCCCCTCCCTCCATTCAACCTGCATTGATCTGCTGCTGCACCAAAACACACAGACGGCCTCAGAGGAGCTTAAAGGGGAATTCCACCTGAAGCTGACGTCGGATAAAAAGATTTATCCTCCCTCGGCCGCTCTCTGTACTCCTCCTTTACATCTGGCGGTTTGAAGACAGAGATAAACTGGTGACGCCGCAGTTATTCAAACATTCACTGATGGGTTTTTTGCAACATTAATGAAGTCTGACTGTCTTTAATTAGCTTTAAAATATCAACTTTCAGGGAATTCAGTGACTTTTTAATAGTCAAATTCATTCTGTTCATCTGAAATCTGAGATTTTGAAGATTAACGTCCACCATTAGATCTAGGAGAGGATGGAAAATGAGCTGAAAAAACAACTAAAGTAAAAGAAAACTTAAAGACCTTTAGAAATCCTGGAGAAATATTGATCGTGGTTCTGGAGATTGAACCACACAGATTGGACAACAGAGATCATTCTGTCCTCTCTGAGCTCTATACCGTTCAGTTACTTGGACCAACAAGTAACTGAACATCATCCAACAAGATAAGATGTCCCGTTACCTTTTTCTTAATTACAGAGGCGTTTATAGTTCAGTAATTAGAAACTTTATACATTTTCAGTAACCTAAATGTTAAATGTAAGGACAGGATGTCATGCTTCATTTTACATATACACTCTCCAGCCACTTTATTAGGTACACCTGTCCAATTGCCTAGTGACTTAACCACTCACATGGTAGCAACTCCATGCGTTTAGGCCTCTAGATGCAGTAAAAACAACTTGCTGAAGTTCAAAACAAGCATCAGAATGGGAAGGAAAGTGGATTTAAGTGACTTTGAACCTGCATGGTCTTTAGTGCTGGACGGGCTGGTCTGAGTACCTCAGAAACTGCTGACCTACTGGGTTTTTCACACACAAACATCCCTCAGGTTTACAGTGAATGATCTAAACAAGAGAAAATATCCAGAGAGCAACATTTAATGAACAAAAATACCTTGTATCTCAAATAAACCACTTGTTACAGTCAAGGTATACAGAATACAATCTCTGAACGTTCAGGTTTGAAGTAGATGGTCTACAACAGCAACAGACCACACCAGGTACCCCCTCTATCTGCTAAGAACAGGACACTGATGCCACAATTAAAACAAGCTGCCCAAAACTGGCCGGCAACAGATTGGAGAAACATTGTTCAATGAGTTCCTTGATTCTAGATTTAATCTGCAACATGGGTCCAAAAATGTGTTCATAAATACAAAGCGCCTCAACATTTTTGCACATATTACTCCAGACTCCAGGCTTTCCTGAGCATCTGTATCCTGCTGACTTCACCTCAGCATAGAACCAGGCATACATGGTGTAGCAGCAAACACTGAAGTCATTTATCACAGGGATCTTTATCTGACCAGTCTGTGGTGACAGGAAGCTGAAACGTGTAGCTCTGGTTCTGTTTTTAGATCCTGCAACATCGAACAGAAGAGCACATCTGCCTGTGAGCTGATCGGATGATCTACAGCTGATGATACAGATCAATCTGAAAGAACGCGGACACGTTTATCAGCCTCTGTTGGAGGAAACAGATCTGAATCTGGTTTTGTTTCCTCCAGCTGCTGGTTTCACTTCACCTCTTTGAAAACCAGCTTTCAGGGATCTGAAATGAGCAGAAGCAGATAATCTGTCCACATCTAATCAGGATTTATTTTTAGCTCCAACAGTTTCCAAAACAACAGTGATTTTAATCAATAACAACCTGAAAACCAGGAAGCTGCTGCCTCTCTGGGTTCGATACTTTGGAGTGAGAAGGTCCAGGACCCGCTCCTGATTCTGCTGAATGAACTGATTCCTAACTCTGAATGACTTGGTGCTCATACTGAACAGCTTTCTAGTGCCTTGCAAAAGCAGTTTTACCTTGAACCTTTTCACGTTTTGTCATATTACACCCACAGATGTATGCATATTTTATTGGGATTTTATGCGATAAGAGAACACCAGGTAGCCCTCCAGTTCATAGAACCACCTTTTTCTTTTTGAGTATGTTTCTACCAGATTTCCATTAGAGACTAAATTATTTCCCACTTTTCTTTGCAAACAGCTAAAACTCAGTCAGATTGGATGGAGAGCATCTTTGATCAGCAGGTTTCAAGTCTTGCCACAGATTTCTAATTGGATTTGTGTCTGGACATTGACTAGGCCATCCTAACAGATGAATATGCTTCAATCTAAACCACTTTATTGGAGCTCTGGCTTTATGTTTAGGATCGTTGTCTTGCTGGAAAGGCCTCTAACAAGTTTTCTTTTGGTATTGTCCTGTATTTTGCTCCATTCATCTTCCTTTGAACTCTGACCAGCTTTCCTGTCCCTGCTCAAGAAAAGCATCACCACAGCATGATGCTGTCACTGCTGGTGTGTTCGGGTATTAGTTTTTAACTGCATACACGCCATTTTGCATGTAGTTCAAAAGTAAATTGATCTCGTCTGACCAGAGCACTCTCTACCACATATTTGCTTCTGCCAATCTGAACATGGGACCTCTTATTGCTTTCTTTCAATGATGGCTTACTTCTGGATTTAATTGTGAGGTATCAGAATTAAGGGGCCTGAAAACAAATGTAGGCTCAATGTGAAAAAATTAACTTCTTTTGCACGGCAATGTAACTGTTGTCTTTTCTAAGAAATACTTCTCAGCGTTCTGAAATCTTTTAGTTTGTTGCCCCAAAATGAATTCATCTCAGTGAGACCTGTGAGAATGTCTTCTTTTAGTCAAGAACAATCCTATGAAAGATTTTCTGCTTTTTGGATCGAATCTAAGCTGCAGAACAGACTGACGCCGTGGTTTCTCCTCAGACCTGCTCCCTATTGACCTGTTGTCCAGAGCCCTGCCACCTTCAGGACAAACCACGCCCACTCAGGTAGGAAACAGGAAGAAATAGCTGATGTGGACTTAAACACTTAGATGATCAGTGTTTTGTCCTAACAGGTGCAGATGGTTCAGTCCAGAGGGTCTAGAGGTATCAGACTGACCGGTCCAGTACCGACAGCTCTGAGTTTTGTTGCCTCCCAGGTCTTCACCAACTGTGACTATTTTCCTTCTGAGTTCTCATTGGTTGCCACAATAAAGATGCAGAGACTGAGGAAGAAGGTAAGCATCAGAAAATGTGATCTGATTCTGTCCTGTTGAGTCCAATTCAGGACTGCTTTCTTTCTGCTTTTAGACCAATCAGTACATCCTTTCTGTGGTGAAGGAGGGATCTGCGTCACTGTTGCTGGGGCTACGTGTCTCTGAGAACCGTCTTCACCTTCTGACTACACCCCCTGGTGCTGGGGGGCGTAGAAGGATAAGTTTTAAAAATGTAGGATTGGACGATAACAGATGGCACACCCTGGTTCTGGCTGTGACCGGTCATTACGTAACGTTGACCGTTGACTGTGGACTACCTGTGGAACTGTGAGTCTCTGCCTGGTTTAAACTGGTTCAGAATAGTTCAGACCATTTCAGACTGGTGCAAATTGTTCAACCCATAGACTACAACCAACCAGTTTAAAGGCAACATGCTGGCACTAACCGCTTCAACGCTGTTTAGAGAGGTGCTAACTAATTAAAATCTCTTTAAACCAGTTCAGGCTTGTTCAGATCAATTCAGACTGGCCAAACTGATCCATTACTGTTTAAACTGCTTCAAGAAAATTCAGGCTGTTTTTAACTAGTGCAAACTGGTTCCTGCATTGCAACCTCCTTAGACAGGCCACCTGCATACTGGTACAGCCATGAAGTAAGTTTATCAGCTTCACTTAATTGAGTCCCTGTTAAATCCAGAATATAATTTAATATTTTCTTTTGGACATAAAGCCCTTAAACATCAATCTCCGTTATACATCAGAGATCTGATTGTTCCATATGTTCCTAACAGAGCACTTAGTTCTCAGACTGCAGGTTTACTGGTGGTTCCTAGAGTCTCTAGAAGTAGAATGGGAGGCAGATCCTTTAGTTATCAGGCTCCTCTCCTGTGGAACCAGCTCCCAGTTTTAGTCCGTGAGGCAGACACCCTGTCTACTTTTAAGGCTAGGTTTTAAAACCTTCCTTTTTGATAAAGCTTATAGTTAGAGTGGCTTAGGTTATCCTGAGCTTTCTCTCTAGTTATGCTGCTATAGGCTTAGACTGCTGGAGGACGCTTTTCCTCGTGGCAGCTGGCCGCTCACACTGAGCCTGGTTCTGGTTAAAGGTCATACCAGAACAATAGAGGAAAGAGTGATTCAAGCACTCGCATTCTCAAAACAGCAAACTCTGCATACATATGGAATAAATTCACTTCTTTACCAAAATATAACAATCTATTATCAAAACATTTCAACTCCAAGTTAAAATATTTTAATTAACAAACTCTTTTCTAGGCTAGAACAATTCAACTAACACTTCCAAAAAAATAAAGTAATAAGGAAAACTAATGAACTATATACAAAAAACGGAAAGGGAACCAATAAAAAAGATGCAATGATATTACGGTTCAGTGTGGATATTTATGTGTGGGAACTAGGTTTTATTTTGAAAAATATGGAAGTTAGGTCAAATTAGTTTCAAAATAATTAAAAACTATTTGCATGTGTTCAAACAACCAATTCACAGGGCAAATCAGGAGGGTAAGTAAAACATTAGTTTACTGAAAAAATATTTTCATTAAATTACAGGTCCTTCTCAAAATATTAGCATATTGTGATAAAGTTCATTATTTTCCATAATGTCATGATGAAAATTTAACATTCATATATTTTAGATTCATTGCACACTAACTGAAATATTTCAGGACTTTTATTGTCTTAATACGGATGATTTTGGCATACAGCTCATGAAAACCCAAAATTCCTATCTCACAAAATTAGCATATCATTAAAAGGGTCTCTAAACGAGCTATGAACCTAATCATCTGAATCAACGAGTTAACTCTAAACACCTGCAAAAGATTCCTGAGGCCTTTAAAACTCCCAGCCTGGTTCATCACTCAAAACCCCAATCATGGGTAAGACTGCCGACCTGACTGCTGTCCAGAAGGCCACTATTGACACCCTCAAGCAAAAGGGTAAGACACAGAAAGAAATTTCTGAACGAATAGGCTGTTCCCAGAGTGCTGCATCAAGGCACCTCAGTGGGAAGTCTGTGGGAAGGAAAAAGTGTGGCAGAAAACGCTGCACAACGAGAAGAGGTGACCGGACCCTGAGGAAGATTGTGGAGAAGGGCCGATTCCAGACCTTGGGGGACCTGCGGAAGCAGTGGACTGAGTCTGGAGTAGAAACATCCAGAGCCACCGTGCACAGGCGTGTGCAGGAAATGGGCTACAGGTGCCGCATTCCCCAGGTCAAGCCACTTTTGAACCAGAAACAGCAGCAGAAGCGCCTGACCTGGGCTACAGAGAAGCAGCACTGGACTGTTGCTCAGTGGTCCAAAGTACTTTTTTCGGATGAAAGCAAATTCTGCATGTCATTCAGAAATCAAGGTGCCAGAGTCTGGAGGAAGACTGGGGAGAAGGAAATGCCAAAATGCCAGAAGTCCAGTGTCAAGTACCCACAGTCAGTGATGGTCTGGGGTGCCGTGTCAGCTGCTGGTGTTGGTCCACTGTGTTTTATCAAGAGCAGGGTCAATGCAGCTAGCTATCAGGAGATTTTGGAGCACTTCATGCTTCCATCTGCTGAAAAGCTTTTTGGAGATGAAGATTTCATTTTTCAGCACGACCTGGCACCTGCTCACAGTGCCAAAACCACTGGTAAATGGTTTACTGACCATGGTATCACTGTGCTCAATTGGCCTGCCAACTCTCCTGACCTGAACCCCATAGAGAATCTGTGGGATATTGTGAAGAGAACGTTGAGAGACTCAAGACCCAACACTCTGGATGAGCTAAAGGCCGCTATCGAAGCATCCTGGGCCTCCATAAGACCTCAGCAGTGCCACAGGCTGATTGCCTCCATGCCACGCCGCATTGAAGCAGTCATTTCTGCAAAGGATTCCCGACCAAGTATTGAGTGCATAACTGTACATGATTATTTGAAGGTTGACGTTTTTTGTATTAAAAACACTTTTCTTTTATTGGTCGGATGAAATATGCTAATTTTGTGAGATAGGAATTTTGGGTTTTCATGAGCTGTATGCCACAATCATCCGTATTAAGACAATAAAAGACCTGAAATATTTCAGTTAGTGTGCAATGAATCTAAAATATATGAATGTTAAATTTTCATCATAACATTATGGAAAATAATGAACTTTATCACAATATGCTAATATTTTGAGAAGGACCTGTAATTCTGCTTGGATTATAAGCTTCAGGTGTGCAGAGCTGCGGTTTCGATGCCTTCTTCTTCAGGCAGTGGGGGAAAACTGCTTAGTCCTCTCTTCCAGGGGAATCTCTGGCTCAGATTTCTTGAGAAGCTCGGAAAATAAGGTTAAGTCTGCCTGTCTTATGTCGAATCATGTAGATTTCAAGTCAGGTTCATACATTCTAATTAATCCTAACCATTGAACAGTGCAGTCAGATTCAATTATTTATTCAAATTTGTTAAAAAGTTTTTCTATCTAAGGAAACCCAGCAGATTGCATCCAGTCAGTGACTTGCAGCATTCCCTTCTCCTGGATGAGCATGTAGAGACAGTGGACAGTCACTGGCGTTGACTTTGCAGCAATCCCTCATACTGAGCATGCATGTAGCGACAGTGGAGAGGAAAAACTCCCTTTTAACAGGAAGAAACCTCCAGCAGAACCAGGCTCAGTGTGAGCGGCCATCTGCCACGACCGACTGGGGGTTTGAGAGAACAGAGCAGAGACAGAAAAAGAACATAGAAGCACTGATCCAGGAGTACTTTCTATGGGAAGGAAAAGTAAATGCTAATGGATGTAGCTCCTTTAGTGATTTCATCTAGGAAGAAAGAACAGATAAACTCTGAGACAGTTTTCAAAGTTACAGTATGAGAGAGAGCACATAGAGTTAGTCACAGTGAAAGCTCAGTCAGTAGCTATGTCTAGGAGAGACAGGCTTAAACACTGAAAGACAGGTCCTTGTGGATCATCGGTAGAGGGTGAGCATTAAGTTGTTGCCAGCAAAAGCTTGGATGATGTCCCCCTCCAGGAAGGTGCCACAGTTAAACACAGAGTCAGGCCAGGTGTAGCTTCTAGGAAGAGAAAAGAGAGAGAACATAAAGTTAGAAGCTGAAATAACAGCAAATAATGCAAAAGTGGAGAGTAGTAAGAGAATGCAGCAGTGATGGAAAGTGGTCATTATGTCCTCCAACAGTCTTAGCCTATAGCAGCATAACTACAGAGATAGCTCAGGATAAACTAAGGCACTCTAACTATAAGCTTTATCAAAAAGGAAAGTTTTAAGCCTAGCCTTAAAAGTAGACAGGGTGTCTGCCTCACGGACTAAAACTGGGAGCTGGTTCCACAGGAGAGGAGCCTGATAACTAAAGGATCTGCCTCCCATTCTACTTCTAGAGACTCTAGGAACCATCAGTAAACCTGCAGTCTGAGAACAAAGTGCTCTGTTAGGAACGTATGGAACCATCAGATCTCTGATGTATGATGGAGGTAGATTATTAAGGGCTTTATATGTGAGGAGGATAATTTTAAATTCTATTCGGGATTTAACAGGGAGCCAATGAAGGGAAGCTAAAATAGGGGAAATATGATCTATCTTTTTAATTTTCATCAGAACTCTTGCTGCATCATTTTGAATCAGCTGAAGGCTTTTAACTGCATTTTGTGGACATCCTGATAGTAAAGAATTACAAAAGTCCAGCCTTGAAGTAACAAATGCATGGACTAGTTTTTCAGATAAGCTTCTTACATCCGTTTTAAAACCTTAGGATTCAGGCTGTTTGAGTTTAGATTGAACTGGTCATAGGTGTTATGGATTGGAGCTCTGTCAGCCTCATCAACTGATTTCCTGTCTCTCAGTAAACAGGTTCAGTCCTTCTCTAGTACTTTGAGCACCCGAGGTTCCAGCTTCTTCATTGGCAGCAGAGGGCACTGGAGGGGCCGCTTCTCTGTGAGTCTATGGTCCAAATCAAAACCAGTATCAGATGGTTTTCCTGTAGAATCATTCTGGTTCTTTTGTTCTTAGGGTCTGCTTCGTCAGCTGGTTCTTCTTCCAGGCTCAGACGCCACGCCCAGACTTTGTCCCAACTCCGAACCCAGTCTGGCAGAACTGTCCATCCCTCAGGTCCTCAAGTCCTCCACACTCCAGCAAGACCAGCAAGGCTTGGTTTATCCATATGGTGAGAAGAAAAGCCAGCAGCTCATGGAGATCTTTATAAAATCAGTGCAGTTCAGTTAAAATTATAAAAATAATCTCCAAAGTCGCCTCGGTACAGTTTAAAGAGAAGACAAATTGTTTTGTCTAATCCAAAACAACCACTTTCTGTCTAATAGGGACAGAACTCAGTCCAGAAAACCTGAAGTAGATTCAGTCCAATTCAAGCCAACTAAAGCGCATCAGCTGATATCAGTATAGCTTATATGTGAATTAGGAAAAACATTGCTCTAGCATTGCTTTTTAATGCATTTAACATTGTAACATACAAAATGTGATCACTGGATAAACCAGGCTGTTACAGGCTTCTTTTAATGTGTCAAAAATATTCTGCGCTATGTGCGCCGCAGCTACATGTGCGCAACTGCTGCAGAATTGACAAGACTGTGAGTCAAATAGGATTCGACATTACTTATCTCATGCAATGCTAGGAGAATGCTTTGTTGGGCTGATGCAGATTCTCTCACCTCAGCATGCTCAATGCTTGAAACTGAAAGTGAAACGAAAGGGTTGTACCATCCCTCTCTCCAGACACCTCCTCCAGTTCCTCCAAGGGGAGCCCAAGGCGTTCCCAGGCCAGCCGAGAGACATAGTCCCTCCAGCGTGTCCTGGGCCTCCTCCCCTTTAATTACTCTCCCATGAAATTTAAGGTTGATTCAATCCTGGAAACATTGATAACTGCAGAGATTTACTGTAGATCAAGGATGCTGAACGGACTGAACTCACCTGTCTCAGCAGTGTTTGAACTGTGAAGCTGAATATTTCTCAGTGTTTCAGTACTTTCACTGCTTGTATGTGGGGTGTTTACAGTGTAAACCTGGAGCTGTGATGGTATCAGTGATTCGGTAACCTGAGCTCCAGACTGACTGACAGCATGAAGAACTGTTTGTTTATAAGTATCAAGCTTCTCCAGCTTCTGTGGTTCTGCCTATATCACATCTGTGGGAAACACTAACCCTGTCGGGGCCGGTAGTTCTGCTGGGTCGATAGTTAGATAGATAAATACGTTATTAATCCCCCAGGGGAAAATTCAGGTATCTCAGAAGCTCACGGGTGTAAAAACCAAATAACATAACATTAACAAGATGAAAACAACCACAACAACAATTACAACAAAAGCAACCAAGCATTAAAAGCTTAAAGAAGTGAGGAAATGCTGGAGATATTAATCCAAATATTAAAATATGATAAAAAGTAAAACTTATTAATAAATACATCGACTAATAAATAACTGAGAACTTATCGTAATAGTACTAATAATAATAGAGGGGCATCAGTCTATTGCACCGTGCCCATGTGGGGTGTCGGGGGCAGCAGCAACCACTATTTCAAGAGCCTCAGCCATCGACTGAGTTGTTAAACAATCTTCTGGCTGTGGGGAGGAAGGATCTCTTGTGCTGCTCGGTCCATGAACACAAGGAGATGAGCCACCCACTGCGACACTACACTGCTCTACCAGAATGTGGTGGAGCGGGTTGCTGGCATTGTCCCTGATGACTATCAGCTTACTCATCATTTGCCGCTCCCCCACAGTCCCCAGTGGCACTAGGCTCCCTCCAATCACTGACCCAGCCTTCTTAACCAGCTTATCCATCCGCTCTGCATCTCTGTCTGTGATGCTGCCTCTGCAACAGACTGCAGCATGTGAGGATCCTTGCTACTGCCGATTGATAAAATATATGTAGCATCTCCCCACAGACATCAAACGACCTTAGCTTCTTTAGGAAGAAAAGTAGACTCTGGCTAGGTGGATGCCCCTTCTTGTAGATCGCAATCACATTGGCCTGCCAGTCCAGCTTGTTGTCCAGGTGGACAGCTAAGTATTTGTAGGTCTGCACCCTCTCGATGCTGCTGCCGCAGACGTTAACAGGCTGCAGGGGAATTCTGGCCCTGTGGAAGTTCACTATCATCTCCTTGGTCTTGGACGTGTTCAGAAAAAGGTCGTTCCGCCCCCTCCAGTCACTGCAGGCCCTTACAAGGTCTCTGTACTCCCCCTCCTGCTCTTTCCGCACCAGATTACCAGATTATGGTTCTGGTGAAGCTGGATGTCTTTAAAGGGTTCCTGGTTATGGCCCCAGTTCTGGTTCAGGGATGGTCTGTGGCAGGTTTAGGTCCTCAGAGGTATAGCTGAGGATAAGTTGAAGGTTTGTCACCCCTGTTTGATGCATGTTTCCATGGCAATAGAGTGAGGTCAGACAGGTGAGGACAGGTATAGGTCGCAGTCAGGACATCTGCTAAAAGAGTAGTCTCACTTGTTCCTTTCTTTAAATCTTTTTGATCTCGGCTGTGTTGTGTCTCAGTTGATGAATTTGATTGATTGATTGGTCAATAATGTTGTGTCTGATCACAGACTTCAGTTTTCTCTTGCAGCCATCTTCATGAGTTTCTCTTCCAGGTTAATGATGACAGAGTTGATAAAGTTCAGCTGATTGAAGTTCAGAGATGATCCTGTCAGACTCCTCATGACTCATTGTTTATAAAAAGCCGTCTGAGGTGCGATTGATTTATGTACCTGCCTGCAGCGGAGCGTGTCGTGCAAACTGCAGTCGCCTGAACTTGACCTCAAATTTCTGAAGAGAACGTCACCAGAGATCACGTTTTTATCATCCATGAAAGAGTTTAATCCACCCAGAACTTTACAACAGAAAACACGCCCGATCCCACAAGAACCTCAGCCCACAGAAGGCTGGGATGCTGTGGAAGAAAGGTTTATTTTATTACAGGCAGCACAAAGTCAGGATATGTCATGTTCTGACTCATTTCATGTGATGTATAGATGTACGTCATACATTCCTGTATTTCAGGCTTGGAAATATTCTGGAAAACGTCAGGATGGGGACAGTTACGGGCAAATAATAAAGTTTCAAAATGCTATTAATATTTAAAACTCTATGAGAAGCAGAGATGCCCAGAGGAGCACCAGCTAAAAATTTCTTCAAAAATGTCAAGGAATCTGAAAGAATATGAAGGAAGAAGCCTAAGTTGGAAGCGCTGATCTCATTTATCAACAGCTGATAGAATCACGTAGAAAACCTTTGTCACGCTCTACAAAACAGTTACATTTACAAATGTTACTACACAGAAGAGCAACTTAATGTTAATCTTATCCAGAAGCAGCATCCATTTCTCTCAGCATGGAGGCATGTATGATGACCCGTCTTAAAGCGGAACTAGATATGGGTTAACAGTATATGTCATGTATTCTATAATGTTTCAAAATGTTACAATTTCAAAACTGCAAACAATTTCCACCAGGCGGCTCCAACAGTTTAAAGTCCTTTTAATTTTGTGCTAGAGAAAGTGTTGGAGTGACTTGAGTTTTCTTCAGGTGATTGGAGTATAGTGGACTCCAGTGCTGCCTCTCCCCCACCAGTTGCTGAAGAAAGAAATAAGCAACACGTTTTCCTTGCTTCCAACAACATTTTGCTGTCTGATAATATTTCTACTCAAGTAAAAACTGGGACTGGTGAGCCAGGAGGTAACACAGCTCTAAAGCTACCATTGGCAAGCTACCAACATGTTAGTACAACAGCTGTTGGCTGGCTACACGAGCAGATAGCTCAACTAACTAAACAGCTAATATTTACTTGTTATACTTCTGTTACTCTATAGTAGAGTAGAACAACAAAACAAGATACAATTCTGCACAGTAAACATGTTTTATTGAAAACTAATAATATATTTAATTTATGTTTTTTCTACATATTGGTTTATTCTGTATATGAAATTTACAGCATAATGCCAATCAATAACTGTGTACCTAAATTTCATAAAATTATAATTATCACTGCTATATTATTCTAGCAGCAGTAGGTTGTTTTTGCTTTGTGATTCAAATAAAAAAATTCGATCATTTTGAAAATGTATTTGTTTACATATGAAAACTTTGTGTACATATTGTGAAACTGTGGTAAAAAGAAGAAATGGGATCACTGCAGAAGGTGAAAACTGCATTAAAACCTTTATGGAAAGTTATTAAAGATTTTTGTTCCTTGGGTTCAGTTCAGCACCAGAAGGAGATTTCACCTCCTTTTGTATTTCTTTCAGAGGCTGAGGCCAGAGTGACTGGAGGCAATCGTCCTCCGTGTTCAGGACCAGAGAAAGGTCAGCTGTGGTTCAATGTCCAGAGGAAAGGTCTGTTCATCTGTGACGGGATGATGTGGATGACTCTGGTGCAGAGTGAGTCTGAAGATGATGACAGGATGAAACCTCACAGAACCTCATTCTGACAGTGCTGGCTCTGATTTGTTATATGGCACAAACCCATCATGTTACCCGAGTAAAGGCGTCATTTCATACGTCATCAATTAGTTTTTCTTTAATAATTCGTTTTAGAGATTCTGAAAAGACAACGGTCTCACTTATCTTCTTCTAATTTAACAATAATATCATGTAGAATAAGGAAAAATGTCTCCTCTTCAGACAAGGAGCGTCTGGACTATGTGGAGGACTACCAGGACCTGTACACCCACTCAGAAACCTTTGACGTGGAGGTCTTCTCCATCCCATCCGAAGGCCTGTTCATGGCCGCAGCCAACAGGTACCAGAACACCTCCACAGCAGGTCTCCATGACCTGAATGCCTTTATCTTCATTTTAACCGTCTGGTTTTCCTTTACAGGGACTCTCGACCCGGTTCTGGTATTTACAGATGGATGAATGGGTCGTTCCAGCTGTACCAGAACATCAGCACTCAGGACGCTCGAGCCTGGAAACACTTTACCATCAATGAGAAGGTGACAGTTGCTTAAACACGTCAGGATTATCTGTGGAAATACGTAGTGCAGAAGAGTCAGTAACCTGTGGACGTTCTGAAGCTGCTGTGGTTGAAACCAGATCAAAGGTCATGTGATTAAAATAGCCTTCAGACGTCATAATGAGCAGGATTCTGCTGCCTCACCTGGACCCAGAAAGAGTTTGATGCTTCTGTTGGGTGACCTGTGATCATGTGACCTGTGAAGGTGTGTTCAGGTACAGTCTCCTGTGTTCTCATTGTGTTGGTTTGTTTGCTCTGAGTGGAACACAGGTGTTAACACAAAGCTCTGCAGGTATTCACCTGGGCTGTGTACCAGCAGACCAGGATGGAAAGTAAAGATCGGGTCAGAGAGAGAAGATCCCAATATTTCAAAGAACCACAGACCCATATTTGTCCTGGAGTTCTGGTTCCATCCAGTTCTTTAGTCAGGTCCAATCCATTAGTTTTTATTTAAAAACATCTGTGGTTCTTTTTTTCTGTAAGGGAATCAGTTGTTTTTGTTTCATAATCACTGAGTGGCTCTGATGGTTTTGTAAACTTCTGTTTTAACGGGTTCTTCTGTGTCTCAGGGTGAATCGTTTCCTTCTAAATTACCTTTGATTAATGGACTCATCTTTTCCCAAATCCTTAGACGCTTGTTCTTAACTGTGGACATGGTGACTGAACTAAATAAATCTCCAAACCACTTCATCCATCACTCAACAGTTTTCTTGGTCGATGTTCAGAGTCCCAAACCTCTCAAACCAAGCACAGCCCGGGTCTGGCTCTACTAGTAGAGTAGTTTATCAGAACTTTCTAGAAGCCTACTGAAAGCCCTTCTCCAAGACTTGACTTTTTGTTTTCATGACCACAGAGGGCATTGTGAGTGGAGTTGATTTCAGATACTGAAGGTCTGAACATTTTTGAGGCTGCTGTGGTTTGATGCAATGTCAGACAGAGAAGCAGGACCAGTCCTGTAAAGTTACATAGTTGGGTGATGTTCCCATTTTCTTTCAGAAGGTGGCCTGGAGAGAATCTTACAACTGTCAGAGATCACATGACTTTCTTGAGAAGGTTTGCTCCAGATTGTTGGGAAGGAGGTTCTGATTGCTCTCAGATTAAGGGTGAGCAGTCGGGTTTTCATCCTGGTCATTGACCATTGGAGCAGAGTTCCACTCTTGTAGAGTTACTGAGGGGGTAATGAATAGATTGACGGATGGAAGGAGAAACCCTGGTTCTCTAAGCATATTCAGAGTCTAAACTGGTTTGTGTTTCATAACAGAAGGGCTAACATATAGTTAAAACCAGTGCTCCTTCTGGTTTATTTGGCAGAGACAAACTCCCCAACAGTTAACAATAAATCACGGAAACAAGGGAAGGAACTGGTTCATCGATTCGCTCACAGCAGTTAACTAAGAACAGAAGATTTGAGATCAGACCTGGAACTGGCTGTACTGGGATCCCACCAGTCTGAAGGGCATCATTATCTCTTTGCATTGTATTAAATAGTCTTTACTGCAGACAAATAATAATTTAACAATAATAAGTGATGTGATGCTGAAACAGAAAGTGTTGTGTCTTTCCTTCTTCAGGTTTTCCTGGTGGTGGCGGACATCAGGAAGGTAGAGCCTGAGCTGTCAGTCATCTATCGGTGGAATCGGCGGCAGAAGCGTTTCCTTCGCTATCAGACTCTGGAGACTCACGCTGCTCAGGACTGGGAGGCCTTTCAGATCCACAACAACAGCTTCCTGGTGGTAGCCAATCACAGGCGAGGTGAGCTGGAAGGAAACATGATCCACACAGTCTGTGAAACAAGAAAATCTTCTGAAATAATCAGGTACAAGGCTGAAAGTAAGAGCAAAAGCAGCAAAAGAGAAAGCTTGGAGAACTGTGGGTCAATACTTGAAAACATTACAGTAAACAATTAAGGTTTTAAGCAAGACTGAAAACGAAAACTTTCTGATAGAAAGTCCAAACAAATGAGGGTGTTAGGATTGGATATGAAGTCTTCACTTCATTTTATGTGCAGATGCACTTCCAACTGTTCTCAGAAGCAGTTTCGTTCTTATGAGGCTGTTTTGATGCAGTTTGGAAGAGATGATAGCTTCAGTCTTCTTTTGGAAGCAACCATCGACTGCTAACATAGGAAGACAATGATTTCCTGGATATCTGTCATTCTTTTATACCAATCAGTTTGCTAATTAGATTGATAGATGGATTTCAGCTGGTCTCTTTTAGAGCGTCATCTTTGCTGATGATATAACTGTATTGACATGAAGTTAGCTGATCAGTTTGGGTTTAAAATACTTTCATTAATCTCCATCTAATCGCTTTGCACAGTAGTCTAAAGAAACTGTGAACTGTCAGCACAGAAACTAAAGCAAGACCAAATACTTTTACATGGCTGCAGAAATGTTTTGACATAATTGAAGATGGGGTTCGTCCAACCCTAATTCCAATGAAGTTGGGACACCAAAAAACACGTGTTTGGGACATTTCACAGGTGAACAGGTTAATTGGAAACAGGTGAGTGTCATGATTGGGTATAAAAGGAGCACCACTGAAAGGCTCAGTCGTTCACAAGCAATGTTGGGGCGAGGTTCACCACCTTGTGAACAACTGCATGAGCAAATAGTCCAACAGTTTAAGAACAACTTTTATCATTGTACAATTGCAAGAAATCTTATTTTTTAATAGGGATATCATCAGTGTTGAAGCACCCTCCCAAGGGGTGTTCTGCGTGTTCGTTTATTCACCGTAAGCTGAAAGAATTCACAAGACATTATAATAAATCACACGGAGACAGCTGTATGTTATTCAAGTACCTGGCCAGGGGAAGCTCTCTCAGGTGGTAACACAACACACACCGAGACGACTTCAGAGCTTCTCACTGGGGCCATTGCTTTTATTGAAACACAGATGAAAATGAACAGCCCCTGTTTACAGTTTTTTTCATACATATGGTTTCATACAGACTCTTCAGGCTTACCATATTTGGACAGCTATTGTCCTGCACCTGGACTCTGCTTTTCTGCTGATATGAGAAGGGAGTACTTGGCCAGTTAATCTTTTCACATCCTTTCCCACCACTACAGCTCTTCAGTATTTTCCCTGCTTCACCACTAACACAGACTTATACATTTTATTTCCCACACTGGTTATGAACATAATAATAACACACTGGTTATGAACATAATAATAATTAATGCACACACATAATATATCTCCACATCAGCTACCGTCCATAATATCACCAAAAAATTCAGAGAATCAGGGGAAAAACCCTTGAGAATCATCATCAGTGAACACAGTTAATTGCTAGAACTACAATTTAAAACTTTACCCCGCAAAGGCCAAAGCCATATATCAACAACACCCTGAAACTGCGCCAGCTCCTCTGGACCTGAGCTCATCTGAGATGGACTGATACAAAGTGGAAAGTGTGCTGTGATCTGATGAGTCCATGTTTCAAACTGTTTTTGGAAATCATGAGCGTCATGTCCTCCGGGCCCAAGAGGAAAAGGATTATTTGGAATGTTATCAGAGCAAAGTTCAAAAGCCAGAATCTGTGATGGTTAATGCCCATGGCATCATGGGTAATTGGCACATCTGTGAATGCACCATTAATGCTGAAAGGTACAGACAGATTCTGGAGCAACATCTGCTGCCATCTAAGCAACGTCTTCTTCAGGGACGTTCAGCTTCTTTCAGCAAGATGATGCCAAGCCACGTTCTGCACGTGTTCCAACAGTCTGGCTTCGTAGTAAAAGAGTTCTGGTTCTGGACGGGCCTGCCTGCAGTCCAGACCCGTCTCCCATTGAAAATGTGTGGTCCATTATGAGGCACTAAATACGACAACGGAAACCCTGGACTGTAGAGCAACTGAAGTTGTTCATCAAGCAAGAATGGGAATAAATTTATCCTAGAAAGCTTCAACAATTAGTTCCTGAGTTCCCAAACGCTGATTGAGTTTTAGAAGGAAAGGAGATGAAACCCAGAGGTGAACTTGGTTCTGTCCAGCTTTGTTGGAACGTGTTGCAGGAATCAAATTCAAAATGAGTGAATATTTAAAAAAACAATAATGTTTATCAGTTTGAACATTAAAAGTCTTGCCCTTGTAGTGGATTCAACTGCATATAGGATTTGAAAACCATTGTATTCTGTTTTTATTTGCGTTTTACAAAACGTCCCAAATTCATTAGATTCGAGGCTGTAGATGTTGTCGTGACACAGTTTAAAACCAAAGACATCAGTGAATCAACACCTGCAGAGTTTAACTTATAAAACACATTTTTATTTCTTCATCAGAGCATTTTCTGAAAAACGTTATATTCCAGAGGCGTCTGTAATCAGACGTGTAAAATAACAAGCTGCAGTGTGGTCAGGTTCAGCTGTCACTGCTGGTGAACTGTAACGGGATCAGAGATGCTGATCATTCTGTGGTGAGTTTATTTGTTAAGAGCTTTAAAACTATTTGATGTTAGGAAAGTTGTGGTTTTTAAGCTGATAAAACATTTTCAAGTTCAGAGAGCGCTGCTATCTCCTGGCCTGTGGACCTGCAGCCACTTCAAACACACCTTCACCTGCACGTTCAAATGTTTCCTGTGGAGATAAAAACAAACTCACTGGTCCAAAGAGATTGTTTATGATCTGACAGGAAAGAATGCAGGTGAACTGGGATCAGATCACAAACTGTAGAACACCATCTGAGACTGATCACAGTGTGAGAAAGAAACGTTTACCTGAAGAACATCATGAAGCTTCAGTTCAATCAGCACCCCATAACAAATCCCAGTATAACCAGTTCAGCTGTCCACCCTGATCGTGAGTTAGTGGAGTTAAGATGTTGGAGGTGTTTGCTGAAGGTACCGAGACCCTGCCCTGCTTGGCTAGCGTCTGGTAGCTTGTTCAACCATGGTGGAACCACCAATAAGAATAGTCTGGACTGAGAATGGCATAGGGATGACATTACTAGCCGAAGTTTCAGAAAGAGCATCACCCTGACTGACTTTAAACAGCTACTGCTATCATTAATTTACTCAGGTTGTCGAAATATAACCAAATCAGAAGATGACACAGATTCGATGCACAGAATTAGATTGAAATGAGGTTTTATTGTTCCAACTTAAGTAGACCTTGATTAGAGTTGTTAGAAGCCAGAGGATGAGGAAGCCCCAAGGATCCGAGCAGAGAGAGAGTGTTCTGGCGGTGGAAATATTTACAGTGCAGATTTCCTGAAGAAGAGTTCCATATGGCGACAGGCAGGCAGACAGATGGGCAGATCGACAGGAAGGCAGGACAACAAGCGATCAGGCAGGCTGACAGAAGTCCACATAACAGAGACTATGTTCCAGCAACAGACTGTGTCAGCAGCTGTCTTAAAAAGCCATGAGCTCATTAGCTGGATGAGTTGCAGCTGAGAACAATGAAGTGCCAGAACCAGCCAGCAGAGATCTCACAACTGCAGAGCCAAATGTTCATCTTTAGGCAGCATCAGATAATAGATTTTGGCATCTGCTGTATGAGGAGCCTGGGTTGGTTCATGAGGAGTGGAAGTTCAGGCACAACTTCTTCTTTTCTCAGCGCAGTGATGTCTTACTGTGTTTTTTCAAGAATCTGATCCCCTTATCCAAGTGGATATTTAAAAGGCAAGATAAAAACGTATTTTAATCATCAGTACAGATAAGTGTCATCTGCATATCTGTGATACAATGCCATGTGAACTGATAACCAGACCAGAGCCTGACACTGCAAAGATAAGGTGACCGAGCACTCAGCCCTGTAGCACTCCCTATCAGAGATGGCGGCTCCAGGTTTAACATTCTAACTTGAGTCGCACGTATGTCAGAAAAATAAAATACTTAAGACTCGACTTCGACTTGTAGTCCGAGACCCGAGTCTTAGTACCAGTTTTTATCTCATGTAATGAAGAGTGAAAGGAAGCTGGGATGTGAACTCCAGACTGCAGCTGCTGCATATTTTACTGTGAAAGGATGAGCTTAATTATTAGCCAGTGGCATTGGTGGATTATTATGGGATGTTAATGGCTCATAACAAACTGTTCCTGTTAGCTGTAGCTTCATATGAATGACCACCTAAATGTCTCTCCAATTTAACACTGTATTTGAGTTTGGATAAATTAAGAACAAAATAAACATAACTTACCACCAACAGTCTCTTGCTGCTAAGCTAGCATCAACATTACAAGGACACTTCCATCTTAAAATATGAAAATAAAAGCACATTATATTCCATTCATTCTGAGGTTTAACACCCATTATTGTTTTTCTCAGAGCATAAATGCCTATTTATATTTCTAATAGGGTAATTATTACACATGATCATTTTTAAGCTAGAATAGAGCAGCCCTTGGCATTTTTTTTGGATGGTAAATTAAAAGATTAAAAGATAACTGTCATAAATATTCAAAGATTTAAAATATAATTATTGAGAGTTGATGTAATAATTTAGGCCAGTGGGCAATCCTTACAGGTTTGGATTCCTAACATTCAGTGATGCGGGGCCAGAGATGACCTATATGTTGGGAATTTAATAGAAAATATTTATTTTAGTCATTTGAGACTTGAGACTTGACTTGGACTTGTGAACATCTCCACTCTTTATGCTATGAGATGAAAAATTTCATTTTTTTTTTTTAACATTTTTCTAAAATATCAACTTGTACTGCTACAGTTTTAACTTTTATAATATGGCTTTTTTTATTATTATTATTTTTCAGTGAAAATAAATTAGGCTCATTATAAGAGGTGCAGCACAGTTGTTTGTCATCATGGTTTTATGGGCTGGGGTTTATGGCCTGTACCATCATCAGCCACCAGGGGGCAGGCAAATGTTTGTTTTCGGGTGATAATATGATAAACTATGCCTGTTTGTGTCTTTAGCCAGAGACTCCAACCATAACATCCACAGTGTGATCTACAGGTGGAACCCTGACACAAAGGTAACAGTCGCTGTCCTGATGTCCACACAGTGAACATGAGAAGATGTCCAACACCCTCTCCTCAGCTTCTTGTTGCATCTTTTTAATCCTGACTGTCTCCAGTTTTTCCACTGTTTGAGTTCTTTGTCCTTCTTTCCTGCTCCAGCTGTTTGAGGTGAACCAGACTCTGTCCACATCTGGAGCATATGACTGGGAGTTCTTTACCATCGGACCATACCATTTCCTGGTGGTGGCAAACACCTTCAACGGTCAGACCACCACCATCAGCTCCACCATCTACGTGTGGCTGGACGGGTGTTTCCGGGCCTTCCAGAACATTACGGTCAGTGTTCAAGGTCAGATGTCAGATGCAGCTTTGGGTCAGGGCTGCAGGTCAGCAGGAGTTTGTTTGCGAAGCATCCTGGTTGTGGAATGAAATTCACCTCAACGTTTTAAACTTTAGCACCCTCTAGTGGTGAAGTTCAGACATAAACTGTCAAACTGAATGAGCTTCTTGAACCTCTGATGATGTGATGACACACAAACCTAAAAATGACCATCAGACACACTGTGTGACTTCACACACAGGCTGCTTCTGATTGGAGCAGGTGTACAAAGTAAGAGCTTATGCTGATCCCTGGGTTTAGGCTGTCAGGCAGAGTCTCTTCCTTAACTTTGTGGATGGCAGCTGCCTTCAATACAAACTGAGAGCTCCTTTATCTCAGAGAAATCTAATTCTGACCCACTTTAAACGTTTATTCTGGCCGATCCAGTGAGAGTTTACAAGTGTAAATCCAGGTCTTAACTTCCTTAAACAGATTAAGGATATAAATAATGAAACAGATTCTAGGAAGAATAGTCTAGTACCCTTGCATCTAGGCTCTGATACGAGTGTGAACACAGATGTGTTCTGGAGCACCTTGAAGAACTACCTGCTGGCCTAATGGGACTCCACACCTGCAGCAGCTGCTTGTTTTTCTCCAGTCTGTCTGTAATAAACCTCGTGAAACAACAATAAAACCTTTAATGTGACAACAGAAGTCAGAACATGAAACAAAGTCAGCAGCAGATTTATAGAAATACATTTTTATTCTGCCTGCTGGGGCTGATAAAAAGACAAGTTCAGGAAAGCTGCAGTGAGTAATTAATGAGAGGGGGAGAGGGATTTTCCAGCTTAGGCCTAAAGAAACTTTTACTGCATTTTTCAAACCACAAAAACATATTAAATCCTCCTGCTCTGTAATCCAACCTCTTAAAGCAGCACACAGCCTCACACACCTGTCTCTGCTACTCATATTTCTAAACAGACATGTACAGTTTGATTTTCATTGGCATTTATTGATTAACATCAGGAATAAAATCTCCATCCGGGCGCCCTCTACCTGTTACAGGAGTCACTGCATTCAACTATGCAAAAAACCAAAACTAATCTAGGAAACAGTTTCTACACCGTTACCTCTAAGCATAATCTTTTTATTATCAAAAATGAATGACACACACACGATATGCCTAATGTTTAAATCTTATGAAGCTTCTCAGCATTGATTTAATGAAGCTCAATTAGTCTTAGCCACGCTCCTGCTATAACATATTTTATAAATAAATGTTCAGTTTCTTGTGTTCCCAGGGACTTTCTGGAGTAAGAGATAAACTTTCTTGAGAAAGCTGTTGTCTTGGTTTTAATTTCAGTCTGAAGTCTCAGATTAAATCTGGCATCTTCCCTTAGAGATATGATGAACTGTGACTGCTTTAATCTGTCACATTTTGACCACCTTCCCTCTTCACTGTGTTTACTTGGGGACCCTGCATCAGCTTGTTGGTCTAAGAGTAGATGTTTATGGTTCGTCCTCCGGAGAACAGGAAGGAAATTACAACTAAAACTGAACTCTAATCAGTTAATTTTAAATCCGGTGTTTGAACTTAGTGTTTCTCCTCAAAGCAGAAAGGTTTCAGGTCAGTTTTCTGTTCTGTCCGTATAAAATGTTTGCTTCATCTCTCTGCAGACGGTCGGAGCAACGGATTGGGAGATGTTCCAGATCGACGACAGGTTCTTCCTTGCCGTCGCCAACAGTCAGCAGCTCTCCAGCCGAGGGCCGAGTCTCTACAACATCAACTCCACCGTGTATGAGCTGAACATGTTCACCCAGACCTTCATCCGCTTCCAGGACATCCTGACTTATAGGTCAGCTTACCTGTTCTTTCTATGCTCATTACCAGTTCTTTATCTATTGATTACAAGTTCAAGCTTTGTACGTTACGCTTCATTAGCCCTTTTACGTATTTATTCCCTGTTTTATACCCTGTTGATTACCAGTACGTTACCTGTTTAATACTGTTCCTTATGTTTTCTTACCTGGTCATTACCTGTTTTTTACCTCTTTATTTCCCTTTTTTTTAATAGCTGTTTATTGTTGTTTATCTCGCAGTTAGCTGTTTTTTATGAATGTGTTTCTTTATTTCCCGTTCATTACTAGTCATTATCAGTCCATTATCCATCTGTTACCATTGTTACATATCTATTACTTGTTTATAACATTTTGATTACTGTCCCTTATCTCTTGTTGGTTGCCTGTTTTTTACTGTAGTTACTTTCTTCTTTTCATAATTTTTGTTATCTCTTGTTACTTGTCTTTTACCTGTTTGTTACATGTTAACTACATGTTAATTACAGTTTATCTTATTGTAAATTATTCATACTGTTTGTTATCTCTTCATCACCTGCTTGTTGTCTATTATCTATTCAATATCTGGTCATTACTATTCTTTACAAGTATTTTATTTATTTGTTAGCTGCTCATTATTTGCCTTCTGCTACCTGCAGTGAAATGTAACTGCTGCAACACCAGAGACTCATTAAACCTAAACATGTGATGCTGATTTCATTTAACTTTTGCCTAACTTAACTTTGCTTGAATTGATCCCTTGCATAAACCTTCACAATTACAGTCTTTATTTTATTTCAGAGTTTCCATCAGATTTTAGATGTTAGCTGTTTCCAAGTCTGAATAAATTAAAATCTTCCAGTAATCAGTTTATTGTTCAACTGAAAATTGTTTTAAAATGAAAAATCTGATTAACCCTTTAAAGTTTGACTGTTTGTTGTGCTCAGTGCGGTGGACTGGGAGTTTTTTACCATTGGAGACGAGAAGTTCTTGGTTGTGGCGAACTCTCACGATGGCAGCTCGTACTCTCTGAACAGCGTTGTCTACAGGTGCTTTGAGCTCATCCATACCTGGGCAGGTGTTGTATCTGATTCCATGTGACCAGCGGTGTGTGTGTGTTTAACAGGTGGCAGGGCTACGAGGGCTTCGTCCCTGTTCACAGTCTGCCCACGTTCGGCTGCAGAGACTGGGAACACTTCACCACTGATCAGGGCTCCTTCCTCATCTACTCCAGCGCCACCTCCAGGCTCAGCAAGGTGTTCAGACTGAGAACTTACTGAAGGTGTCTGAGTTCAGCTGGACCAGTCAGCTGCTGACAGGATTGCTGACTTCTCCTCTCTGTTAGCTACAACCTCAAACTCTCTGAAGAAAAAACTTTATTTATACAAGAAGCACTTTTTAAACATAATTATGATAAGCTCTGCTGACAAGAACATCAATTTCATTGAACTGTTTAAAATGATCAGAACCTACGTGAACTTGGTCAGTACTTTGAGCTGCAGCAACTGTTCAGTTTGAACACAACAACTCTGGGCCCGCTTTTCAATGATCCGTGATTGTCCAGAACTCTGTCTTCAGTTCTGATCATCGCAGACATCCCAGAGAGCTGCAGATTGATTCTTGTTGAGGTTTTTCACACTGCATTTTTTCTGCTTCCAATATATCAGTCCGTTCTGCTGCCGTTAAATCTGCCAAGCAGACAGGTTGTTGGTTGTTCCACAACAGTTTTAGCAAAAAGAGAAAAAATTATTTATAAACTAATCAATGTAAAAAAAAAACATCCTGAGAAAGCAACACATTAGGAGGTTAAAAGCTGAGATTCCTATTTAAGTGTACTTTTTGTGACCGAGAATGGACCAAAGGAAGGGGACATGGGATAGGTAGACAAACGATGAGGTCCAGGACAATGTGGTACGAAACCACAAGCACAAAATCCAGTTGTGTGTTGTCCATCTTGTTAACAAATAGCAGGACAAGGTCTTCTCAGTCGAGCTTTGTTTGCCTTTGGTTTCTTTTTACCACTGGACTGGAGGTGTGGTGCACTTTACTTCACAACATCCCTGCGATTCCACAGAACAGTGGAAACATAAAGCATACAGATTACCCGGGATTTCTTTTACCCAGGTAAAGAAAATCCCATATATTTAAATTCAGGGACATTTGGTAGAAATGGGGCTCAAGCATATGCCTAAATAGAGAAAACATTCTGCAAACAAGCAAATCCAGATGGATGAAATGGGAAGTATGCATAAATTCAAGAACATTTCCTTTCCTTTTTTTTTCCAAACAAAATCCAATGGAGCACAGATGAGGGTAAACCAGACCCCATCTCATCACCTCATATCATCTCATCATCTCATAATGTCTCCATGTGGGAAAAAGAGGAACTTTATGGAAAGTTAGTTGGAGATGCTCCTAAATGAGAAACTCTCTGTAGGTGTTTCTGTTGGATCACACATAAAATACAGCCTAAAATGTTCCTTTAGGTCTGAAATTAATGACTTTATCAGATATTTTTGTAAAGGATGTTAAATATTCTGAGTAGTGAGTTTTTGTGATGAGTTCTTTAATAATCTCTTTGCTTGCCCGTGTTTCAGCCACAGTTTGTCCGGTTTGTTTTTCTAATTGCATTTATTTATTGATCTGTGTTTTTGCTGCTGGACGGTAAACTCACTGATCTGAGATCAGATCTGCAGGGTGTCAGAAATTTTTTTAATGAAATCATAAACCCATTTTGTCCTCGAAAGAGAGAAAGAAATTCTTAGTTTATTTTGAAGTCAGTTTTTTTT